>NC_141696.1:28759794-30009794 GCF_964263255.1 Lissotriton vulgaris
GGGATCAGCTGTGCTACATTTGGTATAAAGAGGATTAGTACTGGTTCTTAAATAAAATTCCCCAGCACCGAAATACTTGACTGGGATAGGTTGAAGTCCTGGTAGTTCTTCGTGTCACACAAGTGATCTCACTATTAGGTGGCCTTCTAGTCAGATGACAATGACTTGAAGAGACCCTTACAGTCACAAAGGGTTGAAGGAACTACAAACCCTCTCTTGCTTGTTATGTGTAATTAACTTCAAGGGATTCCACACTGACATATGCAAACCCTATATATGTAGTTTGAAAATATAATCATCATGGGAACACTGGCTTGTCTGCACTATCATCACTTATTTTGTAGATGGTTACACTTGATTGGAGTCAAAAGAATACAGGATGCAAACTATATCAGTCCTGTGTTTTGTTTTCTTTGTAATTAATTTTGGTCCGATGAATACATCTGAGTAACTCTGGGTTCCCTCTAAGAAACAATTTTTAATGAGGCCCACAGGACAATTGTTAAATGAATTCATACCTACCCTAGTGGACATGTACATATGTTGTCCTTGTTATTTAAACACAGGAACTGGAAAATAAAGCATTCCAGCATAAACTGATGCAACTAACAATAATATAAGTGCCAATGTTGGTATAAGTACAATATTTCCGATCTGAAAGGATGCCATAATATCAAAGAATAGACAGCTCAGCGTGGCTACAGAAAAGTCAGTCTGTGCTCTTGAACATTCTAAGGTCAAGACTAACAACATGGATGTAGTCATCTGGATTAGGTTTGGCTCCGATCTTCACATGACTTGCATCGAGAACATCCCTATGTATGCACCGTCAGCTATGCAGCACTGACATTCACGGCTGCGATGATTACCCGCAAATTTGGAGTCAAGCTAAATAAATATTATTGCCCCAGGTCCAAATGGTATCCCTGTTTCCATCTTCAGGTTGAGCCAGAAACATTGGGTTGATCTTCTCTGCCTTCTGAACAATTCTATTCTGGGAGTAAAAACTATTTCTGACTCCGGGAGAGGCTCAATTCACCATCCTTTGCACAAGAAGGGAGCTTCCACTAATACATTCACACATTCCACCCTCATGTTTGATTCAAGCTTTGAGAAAGACCTAACTTGTCCCTGTACTGCTCAGGTGTGAGCCCATACGAAAAGCATAAAGCCTCCTTCATATTGGGATAGATGAGAGTAACCCCCTCTTCCAAATGTGTCATGTTGTTCCTTCCAGTGGCCTCAAAGTGTTTCCACAGGCCCATCCCCCAAAGCTTCTCAGGGACCTCATTCATACTCAGTGCTGCTTCATACAATGAAAAACAAACATGAATATCCTCCCCCTTCTGGAAATTCTCCACTAGATCTTTCGGAATGCAGACCTTACCCCCAGATTGCACTGGCTATACGCTGCCACCATTTGCTCTGGACTCCACCTGCTTGCCCTTGATGTCCAGCTCTTCCATGCTCAATTTATGTGCAAAAAGCAATACCTTTCTTCCAAGGCAAGGGTAGCTTCCTTGTCTTTTTCCATTTCCAATTTCCTCAGCAATTTCAATTCATGATTTCTGTGGGTCAAGTACAAATACAAGTTCAATCCTCTCTAAGCTGACCACCAATTCTAGTGATGGGGGTCTCAAATTGGCAGAGTAGGGACCCTTGCTTCTAGTCAGGGTAAGGGGGATACACATGTTAGATAACCTCTTCAGCTTGCCACGAAAATGTTCACATGTTTTTGGGCCTGCCCTCTCTTGCGTTATATCTAGGCTTTCCTGTTTTCAAGTTCTACTTTTTGCCAATTCTGGTGTATTTTTTCAGTGTTTTTAATACCTTAAAAAACAGTGGTTATCAGTGGTTACACGTTTTCGAGCCAATAAATAACCAACAGAAACCGTGTTTTTCCAGTGCTTTTGGAATGTTTAGCTTTTAATTATTGCTCTGCACCTATTGTGTATGTGTATAGACAGCATGTGTACAAGGTGTGAGAAGTTGGCCTGGTATATAATGCTCACTAATTCTAGTGATCACTTTGTACCATGCCAAGCAACCCTTATGATGATGGTTGTAATTCAACCTTGTAGACCAGTTATCCTAGTGGTAACGTGGACAAAGCAGTCTTAGGCTAAACTCTGAAAGGCATGTGAAGCCAGCTGTTATACCACACACAACCCCCTTGAATACCAAATGAAAGGGACACCACACAGATATATATTGAAAATATATATTGATTTATTAACTATAAAATCCCCTGGACTCTTTATGAGCACAGAAGCACAAGCGTTGAATCACAAGACAGTTTAAAATACACAAAAGTTGCACAATATGGATGAGCCCTAGGGGCCACCTAAACCATATACTAAGAAAGTGGTATAAGAGATACCAATAGGAAAGGGAAGAGGCCTAGGGCCTGGGGAATCGCTGGAGCTATTCGAGACTGGCAATGACTAAGTCGGGAAAGGCCCACGGGACTCGGGTGCAGTGTTCAAAGTGCACGCACTTTCCACTGCAAAGTCTATGGTGCTTAAAAAGTACAAAGTTAGTTTAAGGGCACTTCCGCTGAACCTAGAGGAACAAAACTTAAGACACAGACCCTAGAGGTGTGTACCAGTGTAGGGACACCGGCTTTGCAATGTTACCTCACCCACAGGAAGTGGGTGCACAGGGTCGAAGTGGCGTTGGGTTTTGACACGCAGGTTCTTGGCGCTTGAAGCTGAAGATGCTGCAGGCGATGTGAAGGAGAAGTGTCCGGTGGATCCAAGGGTGGATCTGAAGTGGTGAAGACCTGAAAGCAGAGGGGACAATGTTCAAAGTCACTGACCAGTGACCACCGTGGAACCAGATTGGAACCAGGCAAAGTCGGGTGCAAACAGGTGATGAGGTGTTGCTTCTCTCTGCAGCCACGTGGACACAAAGAGGTCAAGGACGTCCAGGAGTCGATCACGAGCTGTCCCTCGAAAGCTCTAGCTGATGGCGGTGTCGGCAACTCGATTGAAGCAAACAAGCCTTGGCTAATGCAAGCCACGGGGAAAGTGAAAAAGGCTTATTACTCGGACCAGCAAGGTCAGAGCGGGTACTCCTTTCTACAGGAGCGAGGGCAGGTCTGGAGCAACCAGACCCACAGTGTAAATCGTAGGTTTCGTCGCCAAGATGGCCGCTGATCACGTGACAAGCGGCCGGGATGGCGAGTCGAGTGGCACAAAGCAAAAGGGCCCCACGCAGATCGTGGAGATGCTGGAGGGCTGATCTTTGGTGCAAATGCTGCTCGGTTGTGGGGCTTCTCAAACCCCAAAGCACAAAGTCGAGGGTGCCTTGGGTGCTGCGCAGTCAGCGTCTCGGGGGTCTTTCAAGATGGCCGCTCCCACGTCTCTCCGTGCCTCCACGGGTTCCTTCTTTGCAGGGACTGTGGATCGGGCTGTGAGAAGTCTGGGAAGCTGGGTCTTGTCAGGCTCTGGGCTCGGGCTCCGGCGGGAGGCGGCAGCAAAGCAGACGTCGAGGTGCTGGGTGGTGCCTGTGTTCACAGGGTGGCCCTTCCTAAGCCACAAGGGAGATGCTCTTCAGTCTTCTATTCATCAGAAAGTCGAAGTCCAGTCGTCTTCTTAGTTTAAAGTTGATTTCAGGATGATCTGCTGTGCAATGGCACTGCTCCCTCTCTTATTCCCATCTGAGGGGTGGATCTCCTGCTAGGTCCCTCCCCTATGGGTGGGACCAGGAAGGGGGGTGGTTACACCCCCTCTCCTTTGTCCAGCTCCTCGCCAGGACTGGGGCTGGAAAGCCCCAGAACCGGTTTGGGCTGGCTTATGCACAGGGACACCTTGTGTGCCCCAGGCATGTCTCAATCTATTCAGCCCTGTCCTACCCAATACACAAAACCCTGTCTGGGGTGGTGCTCGCACCTCCCCAGGCAGGAAACCCTTTGTCCAGGCCCTCCTCGCTGGAAGGACTCCCAGCAGCAGGAGGTCAGACATGTGTCTGTGGTGGCAGCATCCATTTTGTGATGCTGAGGCTCTGTTTAACTTTAACCAGGGTTAAGGCTACACACATGTCGTGTCCCTCTAGAAGGGTGGAATGCTATCCCCGTCGCCAGAACTGGCGCGGGGATAGTATTCCAATTCGTATGACACCTTACTTGACATGTTTTGATAAAGCCAAACCAAAGATAGCATATAACCGCGAGGATTATAATGCACTTAAGAGTATATGGTATGGCAATATCCCAGAACAGCTTAGGGAGTGGTTCCCGACAGCTGCAGACAGGCTCAGCTCACGCTAGAGCACCCTCTCACATATTTCCAAGCACTCTGCCTCCAGGATTGATGAGGCCTTCCATAGGAGTGGCTGATAGGAACATATGTGTCCAGTTTAGGGTTAGATATAGGGATACTATATCTAAGCAAGAGGTGATTACACCAACTTACCCCAGCTGAGTGATCAGCCAGTTGTGTCAAATATGGAGGCCAGGCCAGGGGTGGCACAATACATGCTGCAGCCCCTGGTAGGCCTTGGCTACACCTATGCCCTGGGTACCTATGGTACACTGTTACAGGGGCCTATAAGGTGAACCAATTCCAATTGTGTTATGCACCTAAGGTACATGGAGTCCATTTTAAGGAGAGAGCAATCAGCCTGGGGTCCTGAATAGCAGGAACCCAGGCCAACTAAGTCAAAAACCAGCTAAACACCAGGCAAAAAGTTTGGGGGTAACCATAGTCAGATATCCACCTTCCTACACAAGGTATTTGAGGTTCAAATACATTTCTACAAATCAAACTTATTAGAGTACACCATTAGTGAGTTTTTGGTCATGCACGCTTGCTCTGTCCTTCCTATGTGAACGTTTAGCTGTGAAAAGGCCCTCTTAACATTGGCACTTGAAATGAGCAATGCCAAAACAGCCAGTACACAATGACAAAGCTTTCTATGCCAATACTGGTGCACTTGAGATGGTGATTCTCTAGGACATGTTCTACAACATATGCCCTCAGTTATTGAAGCAGTCAAAAATGAAGCAGTACTTTTCAAAGCCTGGAGAAAATTCAGACTGGATCTAGAACTTGTGCAGAGTACCTCAGTGAGGCTTTATTAACTTCAAATGCCATAGTTTGTGAAGGGACGTTTCTATACATCATTGAAACTCATTTCCAATAGACTGTAAAATAAAAGTTCCCTAACTGCTCCTCAACATTTCTTTGCTTACCAAGTGGCAAGAATTCTAGCATGTTGCAGTGCCAAAGTCACTAAATGTGTCGCCCAGCAAACTCTCAAGGAGATGTTTCACATCTACACCAATCATGCTGAACACTTGGTAGACAAGGGTGTTTTCAGACTCCAGTATTTTGATTATGTCCACTACAGCAGTCATGTTTTCTTGTAAAAATCTAAGCATGCAGTAGACTGTAGTTTTTCACATCACTATCAATCTGTGACCAAAGATCATCACATTTATTGCCTTAGCATCATCACTAAGCAAACATTCTATAAATGGTTGCCACATGGATAATATAGCATTCACAGCCTCTAGGACTGAGAACCACTGCCTAAATGACAGTTAGGATGACTCTATGTTTGGTGTCTTCTCTAATATTATTAGATATACACAATGTCTTTCTCCCCCAACAGTCCTTAATAACTATCTTATTATCATGTGCAAAATTGACCATTGCACGCGCTTGGATTTCTCTTCAGCCTCCACACATAATGGAATGGTGGGCCCTGGTCAATGAAATTTATAACATGGAGGTGGCTCTGGCTAGGCTCAGAGGGCTTTCTATCTTTATGTAAATTTGAAAAAATTTGGGGTAATTTTATTTAGAATGTTATAGTACTAAACCTTTTCAGATTTATAACTTAACATGTTATTTTGGCGTCCTTTGTAATATTTTTTTTTCCTTCTGCCATATTATATGTATTATGTTCAAGGTGATTCTTCCCTTTTAAGCTATGATATGATCTGTATTGTCTTTGTTTATATATTTTTCTTTTCCTCTTCTCTTGCTGTTAATAAAAAAATTAAAAAAATAAAATAAAAGACTCTATGTTTGGTGTCACACAAAGCACAAAAAGATAAATATTTGTAGTTTAGTTCCTGGGCATTACGAAACAGTGCACCATAATAGACTACAAAGCCAATAGCATTCTTCATTAACGCTGAAGATTATAAAGACGCTTTCAGCATACCATCTCGCAAGCGACAAGGATCTTTTACAGGGAAGCACTTTAGCTTAGGTATCGATTTTGACAGGTCATCGTACAATGTTTTCATATAAGTAGCCGAATTACTGCAAACACAAACAATATCACTCCAATATTTATTGAACTTGGTATGAACTTTTTGCAGCAGCATTTCAAGTGACACTGCGTTCCATGTTTACAAAATATCTAGTGTCATGTTTTTACTACTACTTCAAATGCTTGGTGACAACACTTTTCAAATATACCTGTCACTACACCTTTCATTGAATATTTAAAGCCTGGGATGTTTGAAAATTCACATACAATCAATACTGACTCGCTCGAAAAGGGGGAGGATGTATCAAAGGATTGCACCCATTGTATGTGCGTAAATGTGATGGTGCATATTGAGAAAGATTCTTATGAGACCAGACATTTTACGGATCAGTAACATCAAATGTACCCAAAATATCAAAATTGATTTTAATATTTCCTAGTTCTCTACAGTTTATAAAATAACTAATGCGACCTAGAACATGCTTCTTAACAATGCATCTTCAGACCAAACGCCACAAAACTGAAAAAATCAGAAGGAAGAAGAAACAATAATTTTGTGACATCCCTTAACAACAAAACTCAAGCAGAATGCTAGCCCAGTCTTTCTTGCTGCTGCCGTGTGTAACAAAATAACATTGTATTGACCCCTTCAGGAAAATATAAAAATTACTCTTTCACTCAGCTTTTTCTTAGTTTGAATGGCACATAGTTTGTGGTTGTGAAGGTGTTTTTTCAGTGTTTATATGTTTGCACTGGAGATGACTCCTTTCCTTTCTGTGGGGTTTTATCAGTTATTATAAGTTTAAACCTAAAAACAGATAGCCTAATTATATCATTTCTTTCAAACCACGGCCACCAGTCCTCATCATACCCTGTGCATTGTGACTTCCCCAAATATTCTTACCTCTCATGAATGGTCTAAAAGAAAAGATCATAGTATTTGGAGAATCTGTATCCGTCTCTCTACCCGTCAACTGGCCTTCATGCCTTGGAACCCACTTTACCTGCTCAGAATACTTAGTCAGTGAAAATTTTTTGTCCCTAAACTTATGATTACCCCAACATGGTGAAAGGAATACAAATCTGTGTGTCTCTCTACTGAAAAACACATCCATTTCTCCATAGGTAGATCTACAAGAAGCACTTGCTGATGCATGCATCGTCGGAAAAGCATACTAAAAAACTGAACACCAGATGTGAAGCCAGCAGAAGCAGACAGTAAGATTGTCATTAAATGCCCACAGTGGAACACCTCAGATCTTCCCATAAGGCTCTGCACTCACTCATCAGTGTCTGTTGTTATTAAGCTATAAATGTAAAGGGAAGTCACATCATAATCTATTGTTAAAGAATATCAACAATTGGTTTTCAGAACATACATTTATTATTATGATTTCACAGTATGAGGACATGTAAACATGTTGTTTATGAACATTTTCTGTTAACAGATGCTAAAATATACATGTGAACTCCTACAATGTATATATGAAGAAGTGAGGAAACATTTGCTGCAATGACTTTTCATCACACTTGCAAAGAGGTGGAGACAAGGAGGGGCCTGTCACTGTATCAGACATATCAATCACTTTGGTCACTTGTAACTGATCATTTGTAGAGAAAGCAAGTCCAAAAAACAATATCTACTGTCTTGATTAAAAATTGATCCCCTTCCTGTTCCGTTTCCATGAGTAGATTCTGAGTTGCTGGTGTGTCTCAATTGTTTTTCAGTAGTCAATTCTGTACTTGAGTAAGGTCAATATATCGGTGCAGTGATTCCTTTCTTCCGGGCAATCTCACTGGTAAATGGTGTTTAACTCTTCGTGCAAATCTTGTCAGGACTTCAACACTGCTATTTGATTACTCAAGGGATAGCAATTTCACATTGTATAACTTTTGCTAGCAGCTTAATTTTGATAGTATGTGCTAAGTTTAGACAAATGGTGGTCTACGCCCAATGTTTTAAATCTTGACCCGTCATGTTTGGGAGATGTGATCTGCATGCTTTTCAACTTCTGCTTCTTTGTAGCAGAGTAGAGGTACTGCAAGGTCCTAAAAGTGTATGCATATATTATATCATCATATATTGGTATAGTAAAAGGTTGATTTCTCTATCTTAATCTCTTTGCTGTCTCCCACTATCTTTCTCTCATGGACAAGGCTTGCTTTCATGTCATAGCACATCTTTTTTGCATTAGAAACACTCTTGTCTAACTAGAAGTTTTCTGGTATTCCTCTCAGGCCTTATGAGAATAATATAACACTTGGGAACAAAAATACACCCCAGCATGCCAGCACTTGAGCACAGAATGGCAAACACCTCCACGGCCACCATGTACTTCCCCCGTGTACTCAGGTACGCTGGGATGAAGGAAATCCACACACTAACAAACACCAGCATACTGAAGGTGATCAGCTTTGCCTCGTTGAAGCTTCCGGGGAGATTCCTTGAGAGAAAGGCCACTATAAAGCTGACTGTGGCCAGGAGGCCCATGTATCCCAGCATGCAGTAGAAGAAAATGGCGCTCCCTTCATTACACTCAAAGATTATCTTCTCATTGTAAGTCTTTGTGGTCAGTTCTGGAAATGGAGGTGATTCGACCAGCCAAACAACACAGATGATGACCTGAATCATTGAACAGAAGATCACTATACAGCTTGGCATCTTTGATCCCAGCCAGTTCCTGGCAGAGCTATTTGGATTTATTGCCTTGAAGGCAATGACTACAATTATAGTTTTTGACAAAACAGAAGAGATGCTGATTGAAAAAATTATTCCAAAGACAGTCTGTCGGAGCATGCAGGTGAGCTTCCCAGGACGGCCAATGAATATGAATGAGCAGAGGAAGCAGCACATCAGGGCGACGAGGAGCAGGTAACTGAGTCCACGGTTGTTGGCTTTCACAATGGGAGTGTCTCGATACCTGATGAAAAGGAACAGCACACATGCAGTGAGGAAAAACAGCAAGGCACCACAGGTGGGAAGAATTACACCCAGGGGTTCTTCAAATGAGAGGAATTCCGTCACCTTTTGGATGCACTGATCATATTTCAGATTGGGCCATTGATCATCAGGGCATTTGCTGCAATCATCAGTATCTGGAAAAGAATGGACATGAAGCCATATTTTGAGTTAAACTGTAAATCATAACACAGTGCTATAAATCAAAATAAAATTGAATTCAAAAGTTACTCAAATACTCAATCCATTGGTAGGAACTTAATTTACTCAAGTATTCTTGGAACACCAATTTTAACATGGGAGGTTTTTTTTGTTATAGTGTCAAGGTTTGTCTTGCTTTTAAATAAAAAGTTGAAACAGTGAGTAAATGAGTGTCTGTTTTGGGCAAGAATGACTTTCAGAGTTTGATTTTCAAAACATTTTATTAGATTTTATTGTTTCAAAGGTACATAAAGAAAAAGAAACGGAGAAAAGGAAGGAGAGATAAAAAAGAGGGGTATTGGGTAAAATATATGAAGTGATTTGAGCATACATCCTACAATCAGGAGTAATATGATATAACGTCACATCTAGAAGGATCCATATTATGAATTTTGTATCCATTAGATCTTGTAAACCCTGAAAAACATAACAATTTTGCACAATTGTGTCAGCTAGGGAGAAGTTGAGGAAGACTGCTCAATTGGGCATACACTGCAACCATCTCATATATTGATCACAGTTTCAATAGTATAGCTCACATGTAAATAATATCGCGAAATACTTCTTTGGTGCAATTTATGTCTGTTTCTTTTAGATAGGAAATCATCCTTGCAGGTGACACTGTTCTTCCATACACTTGTTGTTGTACCTCCGCCCTGTCAAATTTAACCCAATCATAGCCACAGAATTTCATATGTTGGCCCGCCGCATGCGAATGGTCACTTAAGTGAGCAGGTCCAAGCCGCTCATCTCATGCCCTCTTCCATAAGTCATTATCAAACCAGTAATTATACACTTAAGAACAGATTGGTTTTATTTGAACCTTGAAAATGTATGTGCTTTGTTTGTAAACAAAAAATGGTTTTATTGTTAGGTGTTGTGTTACAATTTGAGTTAATGTAGCCACTTCGTTAACATTTTTAGGTCTAGCTATAGGGAGATATAGCTGTCTGCAAGATCCAGTGTCAAAACAGTAAGCAATATATGAAAATGTTATAAACAGAAGGGTTTTGACCAACCCATTTCGGCTATTTCCTTGGTAAGGTGACCTCCCGTAAACTATTGCATGCTTGATGTGTCAGCCACCTTTTGCAACCTTTAATGATATTTATGGGTGCTTATACATTTATCTGTCGTAGTTTGAATGGGAGTTTGGTGTGAAAGTGATTCCCCTGCTAAACTGCATCTCAGTCCCACATTGACTTTTTTATTTTCTTGCAGAAGGGTGAGCACACAAATATTCACACAAAATATTCTAAAAGCATTCAAAGATTGGAGGGGCATAGTGCAATTAGCAGGAGCAGAGAGCTACTGTGACAAGTTGCTCAGCAATTATATCACCGAAAATGGGGGGTCAGACGTGCATTTGTGGATTGTAAGATAGAGCAGTAATGGACATCTTATCAAATTCAGGACTCGGTTATCAATAGAGATGGCAAATGAGAAATTATTTTGTAAACATGTTTTTAGAAAATCAGAGCTAACCTTTGTTCTAAGGAAACCTACTGAAACTTTACATAACTATATTGAACATCTAAATCATGCATAAGTCTATTTTAGGAAAATCGATAATGTGGTACACTTTCACAAAAATGGAATTTGGGGCTTCATAAAAAGATGTATGGGTATTTAGTCTTTTATTTACTTGATTGTTGCCAATGTAGAGTTGAAACCCTCTGGGTATGTAGTGCGCTATATAAATGTTATGACTTGACTTGACTTGACTATCATTTTAAGTTCACCTGTACATTGTCTCAGGCCTTAATCATTCATAATGGTATCAGGAACTCGATACTTCAGAGCTTATGCAATATAAGTGATTTGAAAATGAGAGTCCTGGGCTGGGAGGGTGCTGCTGCTGCTGCTTCTATGCACAGCATGACCTTCGATGTTTAGGCTAGATTAACTTTTTATACCTCAACTTTACTAAAGAAGAATTCACTTTCCTCCTCTCATGAGTGCTTCAGGTGCCTCCCACTCCTCCTGTCTCAGCTCTGACACAGTGCACCTGTACAGGAAAGCACCACCAAGACCACGGCATGCTGCAAAACTATGCTAGTCCTTGCATTGGATCAGGAAATGTCTTGCTTCTCTTTCTAAGTAGGAGTAGGAAGCTGAAAGATAGGACTAGGGACTTTTAGAGAAGAGAGTCTCTCATGGTGTTATCTTTCATGAGAGAAAGAGTCCCAAGGCTTAATACTTCAATGTTTTGTAAGGTAGGGATTATATCATTATAGAATTGTTTGAAGTCATCAGTGGTGTGTTGTGAACAAAGCAATGAGAGTTAGTTATCAATTCTTCATTCATTCAGCTCTATGCACAACTACTTTGATTGGTGGTAACTGGACATTAGATATTGCTATTGCCTTCGTAGGCATAGATTAAATCTTTATTTAGAGGTGATTATTAATACCTTAAGGAGCCTAAGTTGATATTGAGATATTTTGCCTAACCTTGTACGGGCTGCTATAGGTAAATTCCATTGTGGAGGCCTGATCTATTTTTTATGATAGCTTGGTTAATGTCCTGTTTACTAGGGCAGTCATTTATGCTTAGATATGGAGAGGAGAGGAATTTGTGTAGATGAGAGGGATTTATCTCTTTTGGTATGAGGTGATGGTATAATATTCGGTTAGACACATTTTCCATTGCCTGTGCCAGATAAAGGATTTCCTGTTCTGTATGCAGTCCTAGGTTTCATCAGCATATAGGTATCTTAGAAAATCTACAACCGGTTCAATATTGAGATTGAACAGAGTAGGAACAAGGATCAACATCTGTGGGATTTCATTTTGTACAGGAACATAGTTTAAAAGATAGTTTTCAGAGGTAAAATAATTGTATGCACAGCTGTAGAAAGTAATAAGTAAACATATAAGCTTTTTGAAAAACACAGAAAGGTGATCCCTGAGTAAGGTATCTTTGATCCAAGTGAAAGTAACATAACTAATGCCCCCTAAATTAAGTTGGAAGAACTGTTATAAGTAGGGTGGTTTCCCAAGTACATTGACCTATGGCCTTGTGGCAATTGCAGACAGGTTGACCGTCACAGGTTTCCCTTGGCGGAGATAGCTGATGCACCCCCACTAGAATCTGGCACTTTGTCTACCTCTAAATTGGTGAACCAAGAATTTAGCGTTTGGGCATGTGGCGTTTCTTTGATGGATTCCCCCTTGTAGCTGTAAAACTCTAAAAAGGGACCCCCTTGATTTGTGAATTGATGATGTATCGCATATCATGAGAGGTTTGTAGAATTTTCTATATATTATTTCTAAGACCACTTAGTAATATGTATTATGCTTCATTATGAAATGAACAAACATATATACAGAGGTAAGTTTACCATTTATTTTACTCTCTTTTAGGAAGGAGCCACGTCAATTGTGATTTTAGTTAGTAGAAAAGTATCCCGCATGTCAAACTTACAAGGGTTGGTGATCTCCCCAACTGAACACGGAACACACTCAAAACAGCAGATGGGTTTTCCTTCTTTGGCGGCCTTTCTGTACCCAGGGAGACAATTTGCATTGCAGACAGAGACTGGAACCTGTGGAGTGACACAGATTATATGGGTGTAGCAAATCATGAGTAACTTGTGCACTCTGAAAGGGATACCTTGAAATAAGTTATGCTTGACAGGTAATGGGATCTTCAGAAAGAATGGAGAGAGAACACAAGACACAACTAACAGTTTGGATCTAACAGAGAGATTGAGGTAGAGAGGACTTTCATAAGATAATCATATGCACAGTTTATAGCTGTTAGGTGAAAATATTTAAGGCAGAATCTTTAAGTTAGACGTTATGGTGTTTAACATCTGCTATATATAATGTCCTGAATTCTTTGAACTGAAGGTGATCATTAACCCAGGGCGGAGTTCGCGGAGTGGGGCTTCGCGGAGCTACGCGAAGTGGGCGAGAAACTACGCCCACCTCCGCACTCCGCGTAGCCCCACTCCGCAAAAACACTGGCCGCCAGCCCCGCCACCCGCCTCCCTCCCGCCCTCCCTAAATACTTTAAAATAAAGGAACGCAATAATTTTAAAAGCACTTACCTTGCCGCCGCTGGCCGCCGCGTTCCCCGGGGCTCGTTATCTTCCGTCTTCCGTATTTTGCAGTAATGCGCATGCGCGGGCGGCCGCGCATGCGCATTTTCTCGTGAAAATGCGCATGCGCGGCCGTCCGCGCATGCGCATTACTGCAAAATACGGAAGACGGAAGATAACGAGCCCCGGGGAACGCGGCGGCCAGCGGCGGCAAGGTAAGTGCTTTTAAAATGATTGCGTTCCTTTATTTTAAAGTATTTAGGGAGGGCGGGAGGGAGGTGGGTGGCGGCCAGCTACGCTCCGTCTGCGGAGCGTGCGTAGTGCCGCCTGGCTCCGCCAGCTCCGCAAAATGTGGAGTGGGCGGCACTACGCACACTCCGCAGACGGAGCGTAGCTGGCCGCCCACCGTTAGTGATCATTACCACCTATCTAGATATTGTTCTGTTGACTCAGTTTCCCCAGAGTTACTAGTACCTGTATACTGGAAACTCAGGGGGTTTAGTTAAACTGGATTAGAGCTGGAACTATGAGGTTTCGCTAAGAAATAGGAAGAGAAGGAGATATGTGGGGAAGTGAAAGTTCAGTGGTTCACCATATATTTTCCCATCAAGCCGCATTGTTGACAGGATCTGGGAAGCCAGAATAGTGAGGATCATGATGCCTCATTAAGACCCAGTGGGGGAAAAATTAGGGATCCATGGACTTCTGCCAGGGAAAAATGATGAGATTGCATCAATAAGTGCTGCACGTTACTGTGAATAGAGCTGAAATTTCCAAGGCCATTGAAGACTTTAAGGACCTTAATAATATAAATTTGTTTGACATTCCCAAAGTCTCAAAGACAATGATTTGGGGGTCACATAAAAGCACTTGCAGCAAAAAGGCAAACTTGTCTTGAGACTGACTTAAGGCTCACTAAAGAGAAGCATAAAAACAAATTCTGGCTGCCGGACATCCCTTAACACAACAATACAATGACGGGGTCAACCAGGAGTAGCTATGCTTAGTAAACTGAAAATTGTATTAGTTGAGATAAAAATGAAGCAGAACTGCTGATCGGTGTTTAAGCACGCCATTGACATTGCTGCACTCATCATGAAAAACAACTTCGACTTAGCTATTCTAACAGAATCATGGTTCAATGACTCTTCATCTCCATGCCTGGACCTCAAGTCCCTCCCGGCTATGACAATGCTAGAATGGACAGGCAATCTAACAAGAAAGGAGGAGGCATCGCCTGCATCTACTGCTCTAACCTCAGTGCCACAGAACTCCTGGCAGATTCTACCGACTCTTGTGAATACCTTGCCCTCTCCATTTGTAGCAACTCCACTCTTGTGTGCATCACAGGGTAGGACGACTCAGAGCAGGAGGACTAGAAGAGAGGGATCACAGGGAGTGTCCACTCAGGGCAGGTAGACTGAGAGGGATCATAGGGTGTGTCCACTCAGGGCAAGAGGACTAGATGAGAGGGACAACAGGGTGTGACCACTCAGAGAAAGAAGACCAGAAGAAGGGGTTCACAGGGTGTGACCACTCAGAGCAGGAGGACTAGAAGAGAGGGATCACAGGGAGTGTCCACTCAGGGCAGGTAGACTGAGAGGGATCATAGGGTGTGTCCACTCAGGGCAAGAGGACTAGAAGAGAGGGATAACAGGGTGTGACCACTCAGAGAAGGAAGACCAGAAGAAGGGGTTGACAGGGTGTGACCACTCAGAGCAGGAGGACTAGAAGAGAGGGATCATAGGGTGTGTCTACTCAGGGCAGGAAGACAAGAAGACGGGGATCACAGGGTGTGACCACTTCAGGCAGGAAGACTACAAGAGAGGGATCGCAGGGTGTGACCAACCTTGCCTAGAGGGCTAGATAAGAGGAATCATGAGGTGTGACCACTCAGACCAAGAATCAACACCAGTAGAGACAGTACACTGATGGGGATAGACAGTGCCAGAGAATGGAGGATATGTTTAGAGTGGACAGGACTGAGGGAAGGAATAGGCAGAAACGTGTATGATTTCAGTGGAAATATGTTGGGGCTGAAGTAATTGCTGTATTTGTTATTTATTGGTGAAGCGTTAGCATAATCAACAGTATTATATTGCTTAAATAGATGACCCAAGGAGTAAAGACCAATGGGCAGCAATATAGCAGCCCTAACATAGATCTCAGTTCCCTAGCATGCAGGCATGTGTTGCAGGTTCTCCCAGATGTTTTGATATTTCTGCAGAATATTAAATAATGTGTGAGAGGATTATGTATATTGGGTCTATTAGGGACTGATGCACATAGGATGCGCATGAAAGATTTCCCTCTTACCTGAGAGTTTTGAGCCCATACGATGGCTTTTGTATTGACATAGACATAATCACGTTGTTGGGGATCGAAGCTGCCGACATTCACCAATTTGATGTCATCAGCATTAAATATCTGCACATTGAGAATGTCATAAGCACGCGGTGCATCACCATTCACATCAAAGTAGATCCGGTCACCATTCCGAAGGGATATATTGACTTTCTTCACATAGTGGAGGACCTGGAGGATTCAAACACAAGCAGAGTTCATTGTGTGATTTCTATGCAGTCCATTGAGGGGAGAAAAAACAACTCAATTCATCATCTGACCAGCCGGTTATTCAAATCTTACCAGGTGGTCAGCATACTGTATTAGCCCATCCTCCTCATACTGTCTATGTCTCATAGCATCCATAGCATCTTGTATTACTGAACCTTACAGCCAGATAAGGAGGTGTGTGAGTGTACCCTGAGCACATGGACAGATACACGACACGGGTGGATGAATGTGAAGTGGAACCTTGCAATGAATAAAATTCGGTTCACACAAAACTCTCTCAACAATTGGGATTTCAAACTTTGGCCTACCTTCACAAGAGAAGCCCCAAAAGCAGCATCTGAAGTTAGTAATCTTGATGTCATTAATTTGTATAAAAACTTAGGGGGAGATCTTTTGCTACTTTCTTTCCTACTCAAAAATTGTCTTGCACTGGAAAGCACCCTCTATGAAGTGCAAAGCAGCACAAAGCGCTGCTTTTCGTTACTTTGCGCCGAGGGGGCATGACATGGGTGGTACATGGGCATTTCCATGCAACCACCCATGCCTTTTGACGCAAAACCATATTTACAAAGATTTGTGAACATGATTTTGCGCCAAAAGTTATCGCCCCTTTAAAGGAGGCGCTAACAGGAGAAATTAATTTCTCTCTGCTTTAACGACTTTCCATGTGTGCTGCACTGTGCAGAATGTATGCAAAGTGGGACAAGCTTTACATTGTGACTAGCACAGTATTTTGTATAGCAAGGGTACCCTTACTGTACAAAACCTATACTACACTCAATGCCGCACCCTAGCGCTGCAGCACTACGGTGTGCATGGCACATGGCAGCTGTAATCTGTGCTGGCACAAGGAAAAGGGGAGGAGAGAGCCATATCTCTGAAGATATGGCGCTCTCCTGCTCCCTCCCTGTCACGCAATCCAGCACAGCCTCACGGCCGGCTGTGCTGCATTGCGTTACTATTTTGAAAATCTCCCCTTAAGTGCCAGGTCCCAAGGCATTTCTCATGGGCCCAATGTAGCTTGTGCCACTCGCTGCCCCTTGTAGCTCTGCAAAACTCCAGTACCAAACCACTGACTAAACTCCACACACCTCCAATTGGGATATTGTAGACCAGGGGTCTCCAACCTTTTTATAATAAGCGCTACTTATGTTCAATACAAATCCTCACAATCAACTAATATTATTACTGGTGTGATCCTTACCACAGCAGACAAGATGACCTTAGTGACTCCCCTGTGCAGGAGTACCAACACTGACCACCTCAGGGCATCAAGCAGGGCTGTCAGCAGCAATGTGAAAAAGTTTATCAATTTGTGCAGCTTGTACATGGGTAATGTACAGCAGATATAGCTGCAATGCCCCTGGCAACAAGGTAATAACTAGGGGTGGGTGGTAAACTCCACTCCGCCAGCAGAGTTTGCGGAGTTTTGCCACTCATTGTCACTCCTTGCTCTGCAAATACACTGCAGAGTTTTTTGACACCCAACCCACATTTACATGCCTCTATTGGCATTCAATCATAGTAGCCCACTTCAAATCACACTCACATTCAGCCATCTTGGAAGAGTTCAGCGCCCCCCCCATGTGACTAGGAAGCCCGTTGCCTAGGAGACAGTGGCGGGCAGGTGGAGGGAACCACGGTGGAAGGGGAGGGAGAGGCTGGCCTAGAAGTTTCACTTTCATGCAGGCAGCACAGGGCATCGCCTGCAGCTTCCACCAGCTGAACCCCGGCAGCAGTAAGTGGCACTTCCCTTGAAGGCGGTATTTCTATAGTGCAAAACTGACCTGCACCTTGGCACTTTAAATAGTGGTTGTAATTATCAGCAAAATGCCTTATCAATCTAGGAAGATGAAATGCGTAGTCCATTTTACCGAGGACCTCCAACCCCCTCAGCTTTCTCAGTCAGACGGGAACTTAGACTTTCAGGCCAATCAAGTAATCATACATAGATCCCTGCAGCAGGCGCCTATCCCGATGCACTATTCTGATTAGGATATTCATTGTATTCTGTGAATGCACTTCTGGATTGTAAGTTCATAGTTCAGGGACCACGTGCATTACTTTAATTGAAGATGTGTGGTCCAGTTATTAAACTGTTAAATTTAAAACCATAGGCTGAACCGGGTATGACTTATTGTGTAACCCTCAGAGAACTAGCCAAATAAGGCACTTGCTTGGCATTACTTCTTGCTGATACAGTAACAGTTTCCTAAAAATCAAATGAAGTAAGAGATGGCATTCAAAAACTGAATGATGAACCTATCTGGGCAGACATCTATAAGCCTCACCCACTCAGCAAAATGTCATTTAAGGTTTGGCTATGGAAATCTGTGAATGTTATAAGCCGTGTGGCTACAGGCACTTGGGTCTTCAGCGAAGTTCAGCCACAACATCTCAGCTACAGACTTCACAGTCCAACAAATGTAAAATAAACTGCAGAATGACATGGCAGTGAGGGGGGGACTGTTCTGCAATGAACACTTGATAATTGATTCGGCAAAATCTTACTTATTCCCTTTACAGCAGTATATTTGCTTGCAACTATGAATCAATCCAATATCCCATGTTGCCCCAGCACAGTCTCCTTTCACAACTATGGGTGGGCGGAACTCCACAGAATCTTGCTGAGTTTTTATGCAACTCAGCGGAATTCCACCTCGTAAAACTCTAAGGGCCATATTATCAAGAAAGGGCGATACATTATCGCTGGTGTGAACCGGGGCTTCTATGGGAACTCTCAAGGGCATATTATCAAGCCCATTATCGACGCTTTAGCTGCAGTTTCCTGCCGATAAAAGCGGCGATGGTGTATCACTGTAAGTTCTGTCCACATTAGTGATAACATTCATAATATGTATCTCTAGTGATGCGCAGATTTTCTCTAAAATATGTGCTTTAAATAGATTTTGGATATTAGACAATTTTTCTCCAAACATCAGCATATGAGTTATTAAAATACACATGGTTTGGTCTTGAATACATGTATTTCCAGTTTGATATAGATATATTGATTCAATCAAGCAAAAGCTTCTATTTTAGTTGGCACCCAGGAGCGCTACTTACAAGGAGCTGGTGAGATACCAGTAGTAGGTCTTTAGCCACCCATTGGAGAAGCCTGTTTTAGACTATTCCGGTTCACTCAAAGCTGCAAGAATGAGCTGGACCTGCTGTTATTACTACTCGTGTAGGTAGGTTGGTGTTTTAAACACTCTGCTAATACGATCTGCTCAAAACTAAACAGACAACCACACCATGTGGTGAACTGTCAAGAGCAACTGCTAAGAAAAAGTGTGTCAGTGGCGAACACCGACAACACCTCTATATATATAGCACTGATTGTATTGTACTGTATTGTTTAATAATTGCATTTATATAGCGCTTACTACCCCTGAGGAGGTGTCAAAGTGCTTTTTTGTCGACTAGCATGCCAATCCTGAATCCATAAAGGATTAGTGGTGAATTTGTATAGTGAAATATGAAAGTAGTGTGAGTGGTGGATATGTTAATCAGTTTTTTGAATTCAGAAGGATAGTGGAGGGATAGAAGAGGGAAACGGTTTGCATTTATATAACACTTGCTACCCCTGATGGGGTGTTGAAGCGTTTTTTTGGCGAGTAGCACGCTACTCCAGAACCCATATTGGAGACCTGAATGATTTGAAATTATTGTTAGTTTCTCATCTGTCAACTGTTTCAAAAACTATTTCAGAGTTCTTTTAAGAATGTTTCCAATGTTCCTATATTTGACCACAACCCATAAGATTTATTTATTTTTCAAAGGCTTTATTTTATATAGGGAGAAATGGTCTGACGATGCCAGAGTGGTTTACATAGTAACAGTATGGAATAATATCTCATCAAAATGGAAACATCAACAATTATTTACATATACGCACCCAAAAAAGCAAATGCCAGATGGAAAAGCAAATAGCTGAAAGGGATGAAGGAATTTAACTAGCAAAAGAGTTGGGTGAGAGTGACCATCATTTGGCTAAGTGGCTAGTAAATAACACAGATTTTTGTTAGAACAATATTTTTTTTCACGTTCCTTTTAAAGGTGTCAAATGATGAAATAGTGCTGGTGGCTTCTGCTGTGAAGTTCTAGATGCCTAGGTCTCTTCCTGCTATTTCTTTATTTCCCAAAACAGGTTGGCCACTTGAGAGGGTTAGCCTTTGGGCAGCTAGTTCAGGATCCCTAGAAATATTACTTTTTATGTGATGCAAATAAGTTTGAAGATGCCTCTCATTTCGATGGGGAGCCATGTTTTCCTTAACTGGATTCCAGATATTTATTTAAATGTTCTTATGGCTGTTACCAACCTTGTGACCACCTGGAAGATTAGACTGCCAGATGAAGGTTTTGAATACCTACATACAAGGAGTTTCAGTATTCATGCTTTGCAAAAAAAGAAAAGTGACAGACTATTATCTTAAAATCTTATTTAGGATTGTAAAGATTGACTTTGGAGAAGTTTATAAGTTGCAGTTTTGCTACTTTTTCCTTTGCATTTATGCGTTTTAGGAAACTGAGGTTTCTGGGGACTCTACAACTTAGAGTTTGTTGTTCAGGACCAAGAGGAGGCTAAGCCATGTTTGCAGTGCTTAAATTGAGCCAGTGGTTTCCGGTGCTCAGCACCAGCACTTAATCATGAACATCGGCGCTTGTAGTGCAAACGCAAACCAAAGGTACTGGCACACTGCCACATTCACATTTGATAGGCTTGGGAGTTCTGTTTTAGGCAGAGCTTACAGGAGAAATGGGCTGGTGCAAGCTGCCTCCTGAATAGAGACCCGGCACTTATTTTTTAACAAATTAGCCACTGCATGTTCGAGTCTGGAGAGTATTGGATGTGGGAAAATCCAGGTTTTTGTAGGTTAGTTAAAGTAATTGCGTCATTGGTTGAGGGGGTGAAACTAGGGGTAGGAGGAGAACTCCACTCTGCAGGCCGATTTCACAGAGTTTTGTGTCACTTCGAGCTCCATGTGGAATGCCCTCACCCCTAAAATGTACCACGCTGCTCCATACATTGTCTTTATTATTGGTTGAATGAGGACGGGAAGCCACTTACTCTAAAATAGGCTGGTGTTTCTGGAGCCTTTAGTTCTTCTCCATCATGCTGGTCATGCTTTGTATTCCCTAATGCACTGAGCGGAAAGCTCCATGCATTTCGAGCCTTGATCTGGAAGTGTGCCAGGCTCTAAACTTCTTGTTACAAGTTGGAGGAGACCTGTGCTGTCATTAATGGTCATGGTACTGCAGCTTCTAAGCCCCCACAGGGTGGACATCCTACAGCCGCCAGGGAAGCGCTGAACGACATGGATAAAAATGCCAATGACCACTCAAAGTATACGAGAAGGTCAGACATATGATCTTGAAATTCTGATATATTGATTGAAACTGAAAACACTTACTAAACAAAATGTTTAGTAAGTGTTACACTTGGTCTCATTTAGGGGTGATTCTCCGAAGTGCTGACAGGTGTTTAGGTTTTTAGTTTATTTTTAAAGCTTAAAGAACTCCTAAATACCTCTAAAGGTGCACAAAACTCATAAACTCATGAAGTTTGGTAGGGATGCTTGTGTTTTCAATGTTTGAACCTGCACCATTGCCGAAGCTGCTGTCAATGAGAGATTTGCATTTGGAGGGCCTGCATTGGTGAAGCTTTGCACAGCAGCAAATCTGATGCAAGTTGCGTGGTCGATGTGGAGGCCTAGCACTGAGAAAACTCTTATGGCAGAGGCGATGCGTTGCTACTGCTCGGGATTGTGCTGCGCTTCATAGGAGATGGGTAGGTTGTGCTGGATCTACAGGTGGGCTGCTGGAGCACATCCAGGCCAACTTCCAGGGGTCCAGGACTGGTGTGGCGCCACGTGGTAGGTTAGGGCTCAGAGATGGCAGAGTCCAGGTTGTGGGTTCAAGGTTGTTGAAGCCTTCTCCCCCTGAGTCGCAAGTCAGGAGGCCAGCCAAATAACAGTTAGAGTCACTCTGGTGTCCTAGGTTCATCAGATGCAGGCCCAGTCATTCTCACCCAGGTAGGAGGGCAGGAGGCAGCAGGACAGCACAGCATTTCAGAGCAGCAGTCCAGCAGAGTAGCAGCCCTTTCAGCATCACAGCAGTCCTTCCTTGCAGAGCATACACAAGTCCAGAATTGTACTGAAGAATTGGCATCTGCGGTTCAATATTTGTACCTAGTCCTACCTTTGAAGTGATAGAAGCTTTTTGCTCCAGACTGACTACAGGGGGTGCTGGCTCTTGGCTCCAAACCAACTACAGAGGGTATGTAGCCCTTTGGGTAGAGGCAAGACACAGCCTATTCAAGTGTAAGTAGGCCTGTGTCCAGCTCCGCCCTCCCATCCTGCCCGTGATGGCCCATCCAGGCACAACTAAACTTCCTATTGTGTGTGGCTTTCTAGGAGGTATAGAGAAAAGCCTTACTGTCAGTTACACCCAGCCAGAGACAGGCTGCAGGAACTGAATGGCTAAGGTAGGAAACGTAGCATTTTTAAAATTGTAATTTAAAAATCAACGTCACCATGAGAAAGAGTTTTTCATTACAATTGCAAAGACAACAAACATGGACTGGTTATCTGCTCCCATTTAGAAATGATCATTTATAAGCTCTTTATTGTGTGTGGGTGTCTAGGAGGAATTCATAAAGCCCAACTATAAGCTACACCCAATGATGTGGCCCAAAGCCAAAATTGTAATTTAAAGAAAGAGGATTTTTCATTATGTTTTCAAAGACACCAAACATGAACTGGTCACCTGCTCCCATTTGGACATTATCACTTATTAGATATAATAAGGTAACTCCAATTTTAGCCTTTGGCGTGTGGGAGAGGTAGGCCTTGTAGCAGTGAAAAACAAAGGTTTTCACTACAGGAGATACAAATCTATAAAGTGCATATCCCATTTTTCAAATAGACTGCTCCCTGCCCTCTGCCCTCTGGGCAGTCCAAGGTTTATCCTAGGAATGACTTATATGTATTGAAGAGTAAGGTTTGGACAAGGCAAAAAGGTTTATTTTGCAAGACTGACCATGTAATTTAAAACTGCTGACATTTAACACGATGGCAGGCGTGTGACATGTTTAAAGGGCTACTTAAGTGGGTGGCACAATAGGTGTTGCAAATCCACGCGTACGGTCCGATTCACAGAACTAACTTAAGACAAAACCCTAAACTTACTACTTTTGATATTCACAGAAGTCATTTAGTAGTAGTAAAATTAGGATATTGTCTTAAGTCTGTCTTAAGTGTGTTTAAAGTCTTTCCTAAGTTTGTCTTAGGTCTGTCTTAAGTCTGTCTTGAGTCTGTCCAAAGTTTGTCTTAAGTCTGTCTTAAGTCTGTCTTAAATCTGTCTTAGGTCTGTCCTAACTTTGTCTTAAGTTTGTCTTAAGTCTGTCTTAAGTGTGTCTTAAGTCAAACTTAAGACAAAATCCTAACTTTACCACTACTAAATGCCTTCTGTGAATACCAAAAGTTGTAGGACAGACTTAAGACAGACTTAAAACCGACTTAAGACAGACTTAAGACAAACCTAGGACAGACTTAAGATAGACTTAAGGCAAACTTAAGACAAACTTAAGACAGACTTAAGACAGACTTAAGACAAAATCCTAACTTTACTATTACTAAATGCCTTCTGTGAATACCAAAAGTAGTAAGTTTAGAATTTCGTCTTAAGTTAGTTCTGTGAATCGGGCCCATAGCATTTAATTTGCAGGCCCTTTTTATCTTCACTTCAAGTGCTGGCATTTTGTCTGTGCACAATGTTCACATCATCATAAATAGCTCCCCTACAGTTGAAGTCGGGTGGGCTAATCTTTCCTACTAGTGTTCATTTGAGGATAAGAAAAACTTGCTAGCAGTCACAACACATATTTAATTCTACTAAGGACACAGAGACAAGGATTGTGCCTTTCTTTCTTTACCGGCATATTGACATCAGCAAATCACTGTCAAAATAAACACCTTAAAAGAACAACGAATCCCATGAGTACGCCTCCACCTTTTTGAACCTCCAGTCATGACATAGAATGTTATATACATTGTTATGCAAGTGGCCATGAAGCCAAGGACTCCACATAGGATACAGAGGAAGGCAGGATCAGTGTCTGAGCTGCTGCTTTGTAGTGCCTTGTGCCACACAGATAACCATTGGCCGTGTTCTAAATGGAGACACCCTAAAGCTTAGGGGAGCTCTGAAAGGCTTCTGCCCTCTGCACTGCAGGGGCTGAAGTGACAGCAGTGCCCTGTGTGATGCCACTGATGGGATTACTTTCCCCCGTTGGGTCATCAGAACACAGGTTTTCATACAGGAGGCTAATTTGACACATGTTGCTCTCTCACTTCTAAGAGTTCTCCTTTCTCCTCAAGATCACATTGTATGCTGCTTGAGAAATGCTGCTGCATCATCTATTCCCCTCGCATTGTTCCCTTTGTCGAGTAAAACTTGAATTGTTGCAATTTAGGAAATCATAAAACCTATTTGAAATTCTCTTATTTTACTTGCAATGTTGCATTTTAAATCATATTTTCCTCTCCACTTATGCTTTATCCACCACCTACTTCAATCCATCCTTGCATGCATCATTTCAGTCTCTCACTGCTCTTCCCCTTTTTAGGTTTATCCTGAGACAGAGCATCATTTGGGAGATTTTTTTTCCCTTACCAGGGTTTTACAGCCTGCCCATTGCTCACCACTGGTTCATTTCATTGTCACTTTCATTTCTGCGTGCCAGCTGCACTTCCTCTTCATGTGTTTGTCTCTCCCCTGGAGTGTGTGTGTAGTAATCTCCTTTTTAAGTAATGCATCTCCCTGGCTCTGATGCTTTAGCTATGTGATGTCATTTAGAATGTTAGGATTTTTGTCCTTGAAGTGGGAGCAGGATTGAAGATGGGCTGAGCAGCCAGGAGGCCGCTCCTGGTGGGGCTTATATTAGGAACTTACATTAAAGCTTACTTTGTAAACTACAACTACAAGAACTGTCTACTGGACTTCTTTATTTCTACATTGGCTACTGGAACTGGAGCTGAAGGTACTACTACTAGAGTAGAGACATTGAACTATTTAAGTTGTCTGGCACCTGCCCCACCAGTGACACTGACAACGGTCGCTCTAAATAATTCTAGGTGCCAGATCGACCTGCGACCAGTCCAGAAGCTGTCATCTGGAATATTTTTTAGCAATCCAGCAACATATAAGTGATCAGTTTTCTGTGTAGAAAGAGACTTTTCAACCGCCTCTGTCTACTCTACCTGTGTAACGAGCGCTTGATGGAGAGACATCCTGTCTAGACTCGGCGCACTGCCCCCGCACCTTTGAGGAAACCATCGAGTCTGGTGAGAGGCGTGACATGCCTTCGAGTTGGTGGGAGGCAGAAAACAGAGTGGCAGCTCCTATTCACTTTGGCATATTTACAGCGAGCGTGGCAGCTCCTGTCATTTGACATATTTATAGCGGTTCTTCGATGCGGATTTAGTACCTTGGCAGCGCTGTACTGTGTGAGGGCATTCGGGGACCGGCGTCATTGGAAAGCATGTTTTCTTATTAGTGAACTGTGTTCGGCTGTTGTGCAGCGAGTGGAGCAAGCGGAACATTTATTATTGAGGAGCATATTAAATAGGCAGTGATTGTAGCTATGCGACCTGGACAGTGTCAATATGGTAACTTTCATTTTTAGGCTTGGTGCATGCAAAGATTTGTTGCAGCAAAGCGGTTTGGCTCGACATTGACAGGAGGAAGTTGGCATCTTTGTTTTCATGCTCACTTGTGCCTTTTGTCCTGTGAAGGAAGTCTGGACCGGCATTTACGCAATTGGTGAGTGACGCTTTTTGGCTAATATACAAATGTTATTTGGCCATTTACAATACTTCAAGCAACATTTGTTATGTTATGTTATGTTATGTTACGGTGATTTATTGTGCGCACAGATACTCCAGCCAAGGAGCGTCCCGGCGCAGAGACAAGGTAGAACATAACACAACAGGAGAATAAAAACAAAACAGCTAAAACAAGAAGGTTTTTATAGCCCTCCGGAAAGTCAAGAGGTCCTCCATCAGACGGATTTCAACAGGCAGGGAGTTCCATGCTGACGCGGCCATTACCCTAAACGAGCGGCCTCCCATGCGACTGAGCCTGAATCTGGGGACCACCGCAAGGGCCAAACCCTGGGAACGGAGGCTACGGGTGGGAACATAGAGGGAAAGACAGCTTGACAGGATTTCCGGGCCAATACCTCTCAAGATCTTAAAGGCAAGACACAGAACCTTAAAGAGGATGCGCTTCCTAACCGGAAGCCAATGTAGGGAGCGAAGGACACCTGCCACCGAGCTGAATCTGGGCAGGCCAACAATCGCCCTCGCCGCAGCATTCTGAACCCGTTGCAAGCGGGTTAGCTCGGCCTGGTTAGCCCCAGCCAGGAGAGAGCTGGCATAGTCCAGGCGAGAGATGATAGTAGCCTGGATCACCAGCTGCCTGGTTGGGGCGTCAAAGAACTTGAGAACAGGTCTCAAGCCCCTTAGGAGTCCAAAACAGCAGGCCGCAGTTTTTTTAGTGTGCCCTACAAAGGAGAGGCCCGCATCCAGCCATACCCCCAGGTTTTTCACCTCCGATACCGGGATCGGAGTAGGTCCCAACTCTGAGGGCCACCAGTGGTCGCCCCACAGCTCCACTCCCTTACCGACGACCATCACCTCCGTTTTTGTGGCATTTAGCTGAAGGCAATTGCCTGTCAGCCAGCTAGCCACCGCCTTCAGTCCAGACTGAAACCTGGGGGCCTCAATTTCCGCATCCCCGCTGAGAGTAACCGCCAGCTGTGTGTCGTCGGCATATGAGACCAAAGTTAGGCCCCACTGCCTAGCGACATCAGCCAGCGGTCTCACGTAAAGGTTGAACAACGTGGGGCTCAGCGAGGACCCTTGCGGAACCCCCATGGCCAGCGGTTGGTAATTGGACTTGAAGGGAGGGATGGCAACACAGAAGGAGCGGTCATCAAAAAAGGAGCGGAACCATTGCAGCGCCTGACCGCCAATGCCAGTCTCCTCGAGCCGATGCAGGAGGATGCTGTGGTCCACCGTGTCAAAGGCGGCGCTAAGGTCTAACAAAATAAGCGCCGCCGTTTGACCAGCATCCAACCTTGCCCGGAGATGTTCCACCATCACAAGTAACGCAGTTTCCGTACTGTGCCCAGCACGGAATCCGTTTTGTGTGGGGTCGAGGGCATTGGTCCGTACCAGATGTTCAGACAGGGCCAGATTGACATGGGCCTCAGTGATCTTGGCTGGCCAGGGTTGCAACGAGATGGGGCGATAACTTTCAGGCTTGGATGGGTCCAGGGTGGGCTTTTTGATAATTGGGGACACCACGGCTTGTTTCCACTTAGCTGGAACAACTCCCGTTTCCAAGGAAAGGTTGACGAGGGAACATACAGCTGGACGCCCCATAAAAGCCTGATCTCGGAAGAGAGCAGGCCTTACTGGATCGGATGGAGATCCAGATTTGACTTGCAACGCAAGTTTGTCAAAGCCGTCCAAGGTAAGGGGGGGGAAGACAAGCAGAGTAGTCTGATGGTGGGCCCCATTAGTACTTTCCCCACTGGCCCCTATGCTAGGGAATGTCCGATAAATAGCTTGGACCTTCCCCAAGAAATAGGATGCAAGGGATTCACAGTTGGAAAGGGAGCTTACGGTCATAGAGGTAGTCCGCTTCGTCGTAAGATCTTTTACGGCCTTAAAGATGGCTTTCGACGGATTAGAACTGTTCCGGAATTCAGTGGCGTAAAAAGCCGCACGAGCTCGGCAGATGGCTCGATGGTAGAGCTTGACGGACCTGGCGTATGCAGCTTTTAGATCAGCCCCATAGGTTTTCCTCCAAGCCCTCTCAGCCCGCCTACAGGCACCCTTTAGGGCCCGAAGTGCGCCATCGTACCAGGGACTCGACTCTCTGGAGTTGATTTTAGTTGATACAATAGGTATCAGAGAGTCCAAGGCCCTAGTGATCCAAGAATAGAAGAGGTCATACCCCTTTTCTACATCCGTCAAAGGGCCCAGCGGCTCCTCTAATAGAAGACGATGGAAGTCTTCTAACCTAAGCTTTTTCCAAGCCCTCTTCTGAACCCGTCTAGCCGAAGAGATGGAGGGAGTGGCAGAGACAGGGCATAGGATGGACACCAAAAAGTGGTCTGTCCATTCCACCGGTGAAACAGAGGTGATTTGAATCCCCGGCAGATTGGTGAACAAGGGATCCAGAATATGCCCCCCCAGATGGGTAGGCTGGGAAACCATCTGGGGAAGTTGAAAGGCCTCTAGGTCAGAGGAGATGGAACGCACTGTCAAGCCAGAGAGGGTGTCGAAATGCAGGTTTAAATCACCCATGATAGAGAAGTTGGCACAGTCTGCGACCAGAGGGCCAACAATATCGGGGAAAGCATTTCTGAACGCCACATCACTGCCGGGTGGACGATAAAGGACCATCCCGGACAGGGTAAACTCAGGGCTGACAGAGACCTTGAACAAGGCACTTTCACACCCAGAGATGTTTAGGGCACTCCAGACACAGGAATAGATGGATTTGAATATTCAAATGTGCGCAGCAAGCATTACCACTCGCTTCTCACCTCTACATGCAGGACCGCTGGAGAGTCTTGTGTGACGTTTCATTTCTTCTAGTTGTCAATGCTGCCTTTAGATGTCTCTAAGCAGGAACGTGCCGTGAGCCACTCGGCGCCGAGTGAGGCAGCGTGCCGCCATTTTGTAATTGATGGTACATGTTGTTCCCTCTTTCTTTTTGCCAATCACGTTTATCATGGCAGTCCTCAATGATCATCAGTTAGACAGAAGATAACTACCTGCCACAAGAAAGGGTATTGGTTCTTATTTACCAGGAGCATACATGTGTAGTGAATTCCCGTGGAATCTACTTCATGCTGATTGACAAGTTTGGGCTGCACTTGTTTCTTGAAGTTCACTGTGCTCCTGATGACTGTACGAGCAACTGTATGAAGAACACTGCTCTTTTATCAGGACACAGAGCATCTGTGTGAAAGGTTCCCGGGTGAGAAACCGCTCACCGGAGCTCAAGTTATTTACTTATTTTTATAGTGCTTAGCATCTCTGTACATGTTTGCGAGTGCGTTTGTTTGGGTATAGTCTTGTGGTTTATTTTGGTTGCTTTATCTTTGTGGAGCTTTCTGGTGTGTTTGCTCTATTGTGTGTATTTGGGATTGCCATGGAAAGTGTTTTGAGAGCTGTTGTGGCTGTAGTTTCCTAGGGCAGCATCTAAGGTGATGTTGTATCTATGGTGTACCCTATGTAGGTGATGTTGTAGAGTTTGGTTTCCTAGGGCGACATCTTCTAACCTTACGCTGTACTCTTAGTTGGGGAGGTTGTTGGGCCAGTCTATGCCCAATTCTGTTGCGAGTGGTTTATAGGGAGGTGGATTCCCCCTTGGATTACTGTGTGTGGTGGTTTATAGGGAGGCGGATTCCCCCTTGGGTTACTGTGTGTGGTGGTTTAAAGGGAGGTGGATTCCCCCTTGGGTTTCTGTGTGTGGTGGTTTATAGGGATGTGGATTTCCCCTTTATAATACACAAGGAGCTATGTGTTCTCCTATTGGGAGGGTATTGTGCAATAATGAGTGTGTGGTCCTGCAATAGTATGCAGACGGAACATTATAATATATGTACTAGAGGATAGTGTGAGCAGTAGAGGGTGTATCGTATTCCCTGATTCTGCCACTTGTTTAAGTTTACGACTTTTATATTACTACTTTATTACTTACGGTACTATTATTATATTTACTATGCCATTATTGTCATTATTATTACATAGAGAAGACTGTTTTACTGTTTATTACTTATATTATTATTACAATTGCATTGTATTTTTAATTATTACATAGGGGAAGATATTTTATTTCTTACATTTCTCATTATTGCATTACTTTTACATTATTATTATTATAACATAAGAAAAGTTAGGATTATGTTTTTATGGTGTTCTTCTATGTACCTCTGGGATGTTTATCTTCTATTTTTATGTTATACTATTTTGTTTTGTTAAATATTATAAATGGGGAGATCTGTAGTAATCTCCTTCTTATGTAATGCATCTCCCTGGCTCTGATGCTCTAGCTATGTCATGTCATTTAGAATGTTAGGGATGGTTGTACTTGAAGTGGGAGCAGGATGGAAGATGGGCTGAGCAGCCAGGAGGCCGCTCCTGGTGGGGCTTATATTAGGAACTTACATTAAAGCTTACATTGGAATTTACTAAGCTGTAACTTAAGGAATAAACTACAACTACAAGAACTGTCTACTGGACTTCTTTATTTCTACAGTGTCCTTCCACTGCTCAAGCACTTTCAGAGATACTTTTTTAATTTCAGTTGCACCCCTACATACGAATGCATGTATTTATATGCCATTTACCCCTTCACAGTGAGCTCTGTTCCTCACATAATGTCATTTTGTTACTGTGAGGGCTATACAAAAGAGAAACATTTACAGTAACTTTGTACCAATGAGGCACTGGTGACAGCTTCAAAGCACCCCACTTGTTCACCACCTGCTTACATATAGGCATGATTTTTAAAACCCTCAAGATATTCAGTAATCACTGCCTGCAGCTGACAAGTGAGGACATAACATGTGGAGTTCTTGAACCTTGAGACAGAACAGTACATAGGAATTTGTCTCCGCAAATAATGTGGAGTTGATCTTAGAAAAGGTCAAAGTGAGACTACAGTTCCCAGAATGCAGCATGCTGCTCATGCATGTTGCAATCAGGCTGGTGTGTGCTGGGGTTTGGACTGCTGAGCAAAATGTGATATGAGATAAATGCTCCCTGGAATCGACCTTGCATAGAGCACACAGGCACCACAGTATTTAAGCGTACACCCGTATCACTCCCCACAAGACGTCTACGAGGCTAAACACTGGAAAGTACTAACAGGCATTCGCTCCCCTGTCAGTTTCTGGAAACCCCTCCCCATAACCCTTATTGGAATAATAGCAGTGGCCAAAATGGTTCTTGTTCCATGACCGCTCTTCCATTTTGCTAATCTCCAGTAGTCCCTCCTTGATCCTTCTTTCCGGAACTAGACACCCTCCTCTGCATCCTAATATGGGCTGAGGATCATAGAAGCATTGCCCTGGCCAAAATGTAGCTACCAGTGAACCAGGGTGGACTAGGGGCCCCTCATTTGAGGCATACTCCTGGCGGAACAACTACAGTGGATATCACGATTGACCACAGAACGCTTATTAGGAGAGACCCACACAAGCATCAGCCAATATCAGTCCCAGCGATATGAAGTATGCTGCTACTGGGATCCAAACCAGTATCAACCTATCCATTGCAGGGGACAGTGGGGCACACCTACATTAAACACTGGGGGGGCAGATTTATGTTAACTGGTGCATCCCCAGGGATGCGCCAGTTAACATGCGCCACAGTGCGCCACAGCTCCGCCACCCATGGTGCGCCGCATTTATAATGCAGCGCACCATAGTGCAAAAACGGCACAGATGCGTGACGCATCTGTGCCGGAAATGTGGCGCATTGCTGGAGTTGCGTCGCAAGCCCGACGCAGCTCCAGCAAGGCTCGGGGGTGTCGCATCTACACAATGTTGCATCAAGACCTACGCCTGCTTCAAGCAGGCGCAGGGTTTTGACGCAGCATTGGCCTGAAAGTGACTGAGTGAAATCTCATAGATTTCACTCAGCCACTTTCAGGAGGCGTTCCTGCGCTGGAACGCCCCCCCCCTGCGCAGGAACGCCTCCTTATGGCGCAGGGCTTTACAACGTGACGCATCTCCTAGATGCGTCATGTTGTAAATAGGGCGCATTGTTTGCGCCGCAGTTGTGTCAAATAAAGTGATGCAATTGCGGCGCCAGGGCATCATAAATCTGCCCCTGGATGTCACAGACTACCCCTCTTCATTCCCCTCTTCTGCCACTAGCAGGTCTTCCCCGAGACGCAAACACTACACTGCAAGGGCCCTACATGCCTGGACGGACCAGTCAATTCCGGAGGCGGGATCGCTGTTCCCAGACGGTCACTTGCTCCCCTTTGCAGAACTGACAGCTGATACTGGCTTCCCAGGAGGTTAGTTCCTCATGTATGGACGGCTGGTGCTAGATTGCACCCGAACCTGCCATATATCTGATAGTGAACCGGCAACACACAGTCACAGCTATCCTGCATATGGGCCCAGGACCTCACATAGTGACATGGATATACAAAGCGATCCGAGAACTCAATGCAGTAACACTAGCCCCCCCTGTGGGAAAAATGAGAGGTCGAGCTTCAGAAGCTACCACATCACGAAGAATGGGATCAAGCGTTAAAATATCCCCAAAAAGTATCCCAAAACTACCATTTAAAATCGTACAGTATTTTATCTTACATCAAGCATATTGGATGCCGGAAAATCTTCAACAATACTACCCTAACATGCCATTCTCATGCCCAAGATGTCAAGAACACACTGGAACCTTTTTCTGCATGTTCTGGAGTTGCCCAATGCTACATGCCTACTGGAATATAATACACACCGCACTGCATGAGTGGCTCATGGGAAGCAAGTGCATTAGGCATATTCAAACGTTGCAAACAACTCACTGGAGAAGCCCGCCAGGGCCCCCTTTGGCTGACTGGAGAGGAGCAGTCAAGTCAAGTCAAGTCAAGTACAGCTTTATTCGATTGCTATTAGATACAGTCATCAAAGCACAAATAGAAAACATTTATACAATTAAAAAACGCCAAACAACGTATATATACATTATTAAATTATATCATGCCACATACACCTTTGAATGGATATTGTAAGATCTGTACAATCTGACGAAACATAAGGGTTTACCACTTCTTCACCTGCCAAGGTTGAATGTTGTTGATGTCAGCGCAGGCTCCTTTACTGAACGGTCCTCGCCCTTGTTTGCCTGTCATTAGAGCATTCAAAGACTGAGCCAAAGCGTACACCGCAAGGTAGCTGTGGTATGTGTAACTCAAGTCATAGAGTTCAAAGAATCGTAAGTCCTTCTTTTCCAGAGTTACGTTGTCTGAGCAGAAGATTGACCGAGCCCCATTCTCCATGGTAGTCATGATGTCTGTCTCCTTAGGTCCTGGCCACTTGCAACCAAACACTTTCTCCCAGAACTGTTTGATAAAAATATCATTGGGATCTCTTGAGGGATGACGGTGAGTAAGAAATGCTTCAAAGTTTTCCATCCTTGTGTTGTGGGGGGCAAGTCCTAGTGACCCGTTGAATATTTTCCAGCTCTCCTCGTTGAAGAGGCCAAGAGTTATTTTAAATGTCGCAGAGAAAATAAATACTTTATCTGTTACGTTCTGTGCAGCAAAAGTCTCCATAATCCCCTTGAGGTGGACATCTGGACTGTGGACAATGATCACTTTCACACCATACATTTGTGCTACTTCAACCACATGAACAAGCTTCTCTCTGCTGTAGCTGATGTGAACCTTTTCCATAAAAGCCACACAGCCCCCATTGGCCTCTATGATCCTTTTTGTGTCATGTCCTCCTTGTAATCCAACCTCATCATCAGAGATGATCATCCCCGTCCAGGTCCAGCCAAAGTGTCCTATTATCCGTGCCAGGGCAATATTCTGGAAGGAGCTGCTCGGTACCGTACGAAGGAAAGATGGGAACTGGAGCTTGTCACTTAGTGCAGAGAGTACTGATCCATAGCTGATCTGTAGTGAAAGAGATCAAGGTTGGCTTAGTTTTCCAATTTGCTGACATACATATGGTCAACTAAGCATCCCTAAATGTCAACCTCTTTCAGGTTAGTCATTGACACGTGAACAACAGCACATCCCACACCAATAAAATGATGCTTCCAAGAAAGTAAGAGGAAAAGCTCAACCAGACCAACACATTCTGGCTATTTATGTGCTCGAGATAGAGAATAATGGCTAACTAGGACTAGGAATATGAGTAGAATATTTGGCAAGCTCTATGACCTTAAAGTAATGTCCATCCTAATTTTGCTCAGCTATATACTGAAGAAAGGATGCTAGATAGCTCAATTTCAAGATTTGTAGCTAACGCATAGTATTTTCTCAAATGAAGCGATCCTATGCGTGCTATGCATGTTTATATCTACTGAGACCAATCAGAATAGGATAGTGGTAGAATTTGTTGAGCTACATTTCTTCACAATGTTAGTTTAATCACATCTTGTGATGTGTTCTTGTTTTCTGTAATTTGATTTTCTTTAGTTTTGTCCTGACTCTCGATACTGCTATATATAAATTACAGAAATAGGCATTTTATTCAGTTTTTCATTCTTACAGTTTTATACACTTAATGATTCATTCAATAAATTACATAGTTTTATTTTTAGAAAATAAGTGCCGCCTAAAACAGTCTATCTGACATGGCTCCGAAATATGCCTGCATAGGAAGGATTGCAAAAAACACAGTTGATGGACAGAATGCAGAACAATGTCTTACATTCACCCCAGTACAAAGATCTGGGCCTAAATCCATCGCTCTTTTGCACTCCACACCACCCTAGGTCAGACAATAGCTATATGCAAATCAGCCTTTACCCTGCACAGGAAGGATAACAGTGGTCCCTCAAGGGGGAAGTGTTTACCTCTATTCCCTAAGAGAGAGTAACTTTCACCATCAAGAGATTGGTTCAATTTCTCAATAACACAGTTTTATTTCAATTTCTTAAACTATAAAAAACACATGTATTCCAATGTTATATTTAAATCAATTTGCAAGTATGAAGGTGATCCCAAACTGCACAACAAAACAGTGCAAATAAAACAAGTAAGTGTACAGTTTAAAACAAGCCTATACACAGGCTAGTATTACAATGCTCCATAAGACATTTGTCAGATTTCTTCACAAAACAAATGGGTACATGTTTCACACAAATGAGACCAAAACAGTTTAGTCGTGATTATCTTGTCTCCTTTAATACGTAAATTGTCCAGCCTACATTCCCAGATTGTTTTTATACTGGTATAGAGGGCTACTATATCTAATGTTGCCAGAATGATGTCCTCCTCCCATGTAAGATCAGATAAAATACTTAGGATGTGTTTCGTGTACCTTAAATAGGACGGAAGGTTTTGCACCATGGGTTGAAGGAACATGTCTACATATTCCACAAACCTCTCAGTGGGATCCCCTATGCTAGACACTATGGGTCTTCACGGTGGGAATGGGAGATGCTTGTGAACCTTGAGCAAGGTGTAAAGGCAAGTGAAGGTGGGTCTAAAAATCTTAAAGTATAGGTGTTCATCCTCATCTAACAATCCCTCAGAGTAGTATTCTCTCAGATGTTTGTTTATCTTATTGGTAAGGGGGGAAATAGGGTTCATTTCCAGTCTTTCATAGAACATGTTATCATTGAGTTGTGTTAATATTTCTTGATTGTAATGCTCTCTATTCATTACAACAATGTTGATTCCTTTATCTGCATTCCTGATGATAATCTGATTATCTGCATTCAAAAGTTCCATCGCCCTTCATTCCCCTCGTTCTTGATTGTCAAGATATCTTGCCCTCTTGTCCCTCATTTTGTGATTAAATCTGTCTAAGTCTTCCAACATCAATTCCATTGTAAAATGTGTCTACAGTGTTGCCACCTGGTAGGGTCGGAGTCCATTTAGATTTAGTCTTAAGCCCACTAGCTATTGTGTAGTCCATGTCTACATTCAGGTCTTTCAAGAGAGTGTCCATATTACTGGATGATTGCTCCAGGTCTGTGATAGTTACCAGTAGTTGAGTGTCATAGATATCCTGAATACTTAGAACATCTGACATCAGACACATAGGGATATTTGTACTGCAGAGTCATCGGTATGTCATGTAAACCAACCCCCATCAGGATTCAGACTTATGCGTTTCTGGTACAAGAGGGCTGTTTAATGACCATAGTAAGGGTTGTTGCTCTGATTGCTCACATTTATTGCTGGTACAAGTGGGTAGCCATTTAGCGACCACGTTTTCTGATCTCGGACAACAAAACCAAGTTTAAATCTTGTTAACATAAATCCCCAAGGGCCATTCATCACTATATTCTTAAATGTCCTGAAGATGGTGTAGCGGATACTTGCAATACATAGACCGAACCGTCGACAACCACACCAATCTTTTGTAGTATTTGATTTGAGGATATGCTGTCTGCTTAGTCGGTCACATTTTCCTGTGATTATTTCGAAAAGGTGTTCGCAACAGCATCAATGAGGTGTTTGTAACATCAAAAAATTGTATTTTCAGGTTGCATTGTGCTATTTTATGGAAATCTTTACGGAAATCTTTTTACTTTTTTGTACCCTTTGTAATATTTTGTCAATATAAATGTATCTCTTTCGAATATATACAATTGTGTCACATTTTTCTTCAGATTTGTTCACCTTGAAATAAATAAAATAGAATTTGAGCTACTGGGTAGAGCTTGCCAACATTGAGTGCAAAATTAATATAAACATGTGTTTTAATAAATCCCATGTAAGCACACTTACTTGCTCATACTTGAATTTCCCAAGCCCTCAAGGGTACCTTGGGTTTCCCACTCTTCCTTACATTAGTATTTACAATACGGCGCACCACGGTGCAAGCATTGACAGTTGCGTCAGAAATTCTGATGCATCATTTGGCGGGACACCCCCGCGCCGCACGGCCACCAGCTGCTGCGTGTACCCCCTGCCTGCCTTCTGCCTCGCTGCTGACTCGTTTGCCGGTTGCGGTTGTTTTTTCCCTCTGTTTTGTCGTGAATTTGTGCCTGTATTGTTTCAATCTCGTTTTGCCCTGGTTTTGCCGAAAATTAGTGCCTGTTTGTATTTTTTTCACTTTCCCCGTGTTTAGCTTTTCCTTCCTTGTTGTCCGCCTACCGCGCCGCCCCCCGCCCTCCCTTCCCGCCACCGCCGCTTTTCCCTGCCCCTTTTTCTTTTTTGTACCCTCCCCGCTCCCGCCTCCCAGCTGCTCCGCCCACCCGCGCACTTGGCCTTAAATGGCGACCGTGCGACGCAGGTGAGTGTGACCCAATTGTGGGACACCCCCGCGCCGCACGGCCACCAGCTGCTGCGTGTACCCCCTGCCTGCCTTCTGCCTCGCTGCTGACTCGTTTGCCGGTTGCCGGCTGCGGTTGTTTTTTCCCTCTGTTTTGTCGTGAATTTGTGCCTGTATTGTTTCAATCTCGTTTTGCCCTGGTTTTGCCGAAAATTAGTGCCTGTTTGTATTTTTTTTCACTTTCCCCGTGTTTAGCTTTTCCTTCCTTGTTGTCCGCCTACCGCGCCGCCCCCCGCCCTCCCTTCCCGCCACCGCCGCTTTTCCCCGCCCCTTTTTCTTTTTTGTACCCTCCCCGCTCCCGCCTCCCAGCTGCTCCGCCCACCCGCGCACTTGGCCTTAAATGGCGACCGTGCGAACGCGCAGCGGTCACGCGCAGCGGGCGCGCCGATTGTGCGCCGAAGGCGCGCCAAAGGTAAGCCCGTCTGCGCCCGTCCGCGACCGGACCGCGCCCAGTGCCAGGACCCCTGGCCCCCGAGGAGCCCGACCGACCCGCCTGACGTACTCCGCCGCCACCCTCACCGATCTCAACACCGGCCGACTCCCACATTGCCATCAAGCCACTCCAAGACGTACCCACGGACCTTTCAGCTGCCAAGCCTGCAAGTTCACCTGCATCCGGTCCAGCCCCGCACCAGCACCCGCAAAGTCGAACTCCAGCAGCACCCACCTCAAGTGCATCCTGCTCAACACCCGCTCCGTCCACAGACACGCCATTGAACTCTGGAACCTCCTAGACGTCACAGCCCCTGACGTCGCCTTCCTCACAGAGACCTGGATGAACGCCTCTTCAGCTCCCGACATCGCCATCGCTATCCCAGAGGGCTACAAGATCGTCCGGAGGGACCGAAACGCCAACCAGATGGGAGGAGGCATCGCCATCATCCACAGGAGCACCATCCGTCTCACCACCCTCAGAGGCACCCTGATCTACCGACCCCCTGGACCACGCACGCAATTCAGCGAGGACATCGCCGACTTCGTCAGCCCGCATGCCCTCCCCTCCGCTGACTACATCCTCCTGGGGGACCTCAACTTCCACCTGGAGAACAACAACGACCGCAACACCAGCACCCTGCTCGACAACCTCGCCAACCTGGGACTCAAGCAACTGGTGTCCACCCCCACCCACCTCGCCGGACACACACTCGACGCAGTCTTCTCTTCCAGCACAGACATCGACTTCAGCCACGCCACAGAGCTTCAATGGACGGACCACAGCTGCGTCCACTTCACCTTCAAGAGAACGACGACCCACCAACACCAGCAACAGGCCGCCCGCAGAAGCTGGAACAAGATCACAGCAGACCAGCTCGCCACCTCCCTGAGCCAGCACCCTCCTGCCAGCTCAGCGAACCCCAGCCAGGCCGCCGACAACTTCACAAAGTGGATCAGCAACTGCGCGGACGAACTCGCCCCACTGAGGACCCCGCCTAGCAGACCCGGCAGCAAGAAGGCCCCATGGTTCACCGACGAACTCAAGAGCTCCAAGAAGAACTGCCGAGCCCTCAAGAAAGTCTGGAGAAGGGAACCGACACCGGACAACAGGACCACCTTCAAACTTGCCACCCGGAAACACCACCAGCTGATCCGCGCCGCCAAGAAAACAGCATTCAAGGACCGGTTGGACAACAACGCACACAACTGCAAGGAACTCTTCAACATCGTGAAAGAGCTCTCCAACCCCAGCGCAGGAAACAACGACATCACCCCATCGCAAGACCTCTGCAACTCCCTCGCTTCATACTTCCACAACAAGATCACGGACATACACAGCAGCTTCGACAACCAACCAACGCACACCATGACCGAACAACCACCCCCCACCACCACCCTCCACGCCTGGACCCCGATCAGCACCGAAGACACCATCCGCACGATGAACTCCATCCACTCCGGATCACCGACCGACCCCTGCCCTCACCACGTCTTCAACAAGGCCGACGCTGTCATCGCACCCCACCTGCGAGACATCATCAACACATCCTTCGACACCACCATCTTCCCTGAGAGCTGGAAACACGCCGAACTCAGCGCTCTACTCAAGAAACCAACAGCGGACCCCACCGACCTCAAGAATTACCGCCCCATCTCGCTCCTCCCGTTTCCAGCCAAAGTCATCGAGAAGACCGTCAACAAGCAGATGGCCGCCTTCCTCGAGACGAACGGATCCCTCGACCCCTCACAGTCCCGATTCCGAGCCAACCACAGCACCGAGACCGCCCTCATCGCCGCCACCGATGACATCCGAGCCCTGATGGACAAGGGAGAAACAGCGGCCCTCATCCTCCTAGACCTCTCCGCGGCATTCGACACGGTCTGCCACCGCACCCTAGTACGGCGCCTCAGCAACATCGGAATCCAGGACAAGGCGCTGGAATGGATCATCTCCTTCCTCGACGGAAGAACACAGAGAGTCCGCCTACCACCGTACAAGTCAGAGGCCTCCGAAGTCATCTGCGGCGTCCCCCAAGGATCATCTCTGAGCCCCACCCTCTTCAACGTCTACATGAGCCCCCTCGCGGCCATCGTACGCAAACACAACCTCAGCATAATCTCCTACGCCGACGACACCCAGCTGATCCTCTCCCTGACCAACGACCCCGCCGCCGCCAGAGCCAACCTGCACGAAGGGATGAAAGAGGTAGCCGAGTGGATGACGACCAGCCGCCTGAAACTGAACTCGGACAAGACGGAGGTCCTCATCCAGGGCTCCTCACCCTCCGCCTGGGACGACTCCTGGTGGCCTCCCGCCCTGGGCACCGCACCCAAACCGACAGACCATGCACGCAACCTGGGCTTCATCCTGGACTCCTCCCTCTCCATGACCAGGCAGGTCAACAACGTCTCCTCGGCGTGCTTCAACATCCTACGCATGCTACGGAAGATCTTCTGGTGGATCCCCACCGAGACCAGGAAGACCGTCACCCAGGCCCTCATCACCAGCCGACTGGACTACGGCAACGCCCTCTACGCCGGTACCACCGCCAAGCTCCAGAAGAGACTCCAGCGGATCCAGAACGCCTCAGCCAGACTCATCCTCGACATCCCACGAACCAGCCACATCTCCGGACATCTGAGAGACCTTCACTGGCTCCCCGTCAACAAAAGAATAACCTTCCGCCTCCTCACCCACGCACACAAAGCCCTACACGACCAAGGCCCGAGCTACCTCAACAGCCGAGTCAACTTCTACGCTCCCAAACGCCACCTCCGATCAGCCAACCACGCCCTCGCCGCCGTCCCCCGCATCCGAAGAACGACTACAGGAGGAAGGTCCTTCTCCTACTTGGCCGCCAGGACCTGGAACTCCCTCCCAACCGACCTGCGCCTGACCCAAGACCACCTCTCCTTCAGGAAGAAGCTGAAGACCTGGCTGTTCGAGCAGTAGCGGCACCCCCCCACCCCCCAGCGCCTTGAGACCCTACGGGTATGTAGCGCGCTTTATAAGTGTCACTGATTGATTGATTGATAAAAGTGATGCATTGCTGGAGTTACACATGAAAGTGACACAACTCCAGCAATGCGCAACAACAGATAGGTGAGCCCCATTCAAAAAGCCCTGCATTATTTCTTATGCCTGGTCTGAGCAGGCATAGGGATTTTGATGCAGAGAAGGCGTAGATTGATGCACTGAAATTTACATAATTTTACTGCATCAATCTACATGGCTTTTTGCGTGGAAACGCCCACCCTGAATACATTATACCGTTACGCAGGTATAATGTGGTGCAGGGTTTTACAAGGTGATGAATCTCCCTAGATGAGCCACGTTGTAAATTGGGCCCAATGTGGCGCATTGTTTATGCCACCACTGTGTCACAAAGTTCTAAATACACACCCTCAAAATGGCTTTTTAAACTGCATACACAAGCTCTGCAATGGCAGGCCTAAGGCATGTTTCAAGGGCTACTTAAGTGAGTGGCACAATCAGAGCTGCAAGCCCGCTAATAGTATTTAATTTACAGGCACTGGGCACATGTAGTGCACCTTAGTGGGGACTCAATTTAATATGCCAATTGGCTTAAGCTAATTCGTTCACGTTGTAAGGCGAGAATACAAGAACTAGAGCAGTGGTTAGAGTCCTGGTGAGAATCCTAAAGCCAAGGATGGTGCAGATGTTGTCTGTGGCGGTGAGTAGCTGGTCTTGGTGCAGTGATCGCTTTGGAATCTGGATTGGGACGGGTCGAGGACGGTGTTGTCTTTGATGAATCTTGTCAGCTGCCCGATGACTGTCTTCTCTGCAACTTTGTCCATGAAGGGGAGGAGCTAGATGGGCCGGTAGTTCTTGGGGTCTGTGAGTTCAGCTGAGGGCTTCTTGAGCAGGGGCCTGACTTCTGCACATTTCCAGTCATCTGAGAAGGTGCCTGTTTCAATGGTCGTGTTAATGGTGCGTTGCAGTTTGGGTGTGATGGCGGTGCCGGCTCTGTGGTAGATGTGTGGAGGACAGGGGTTGGTGGAGGCCCCTAAGTGGGTGACTTTCATGGTCGGGCTGTGTCTTCGGCCGTGATCAGTGTCAAGGTAGAGACGTGGGTTGGTTGGTGTGTCTGGGGGGCAGCCCTGCTGTGGTGTCTGGTGGATGGTCCATGAAGTTGTCGTCAAAGTTTTTGATCTTGAGGTGGAAGTAGGTTCCAAGCTTGTCGCAGAGGTCTTGGGACACAGGATGTCAGTGGCTTCGCTACGGGGGTTAATGAATTCATGGATGGCACTAAAGAGTTCCTTGGAGTTGCTGAGGTTAGCAAGGAAATTGTTGTTGATGAAAGTCCTTTTGGTGGTTCTAATTCTGTTGCTCTAGTCCATCATGGTGTCCTTGTAGGTGGTGTGGTTTCTGGGTTTCCTGCTGTTTCTCCAGTTCTTCTCCAGGTGTCTGCAGGTTATCTGGGCATCTTGGAGATCGGTGGTGGTGAACCAGGTGCCTTTCCTGGGGCGCTGTTTGTCAGTGTTGCGTAGCAGGGCGAGCTTGTCTGCGCCGCTGGAGATCCATGTGTGGAATTCCCTGGCTGCTAGGTTGACGTTGGGGTTTCGTTGTCTCAGATGAGGGTGGAGTTGTGTTGTTCATCGTTGACTTTGCTCCAGTTCCTTCATGTCGGGCGTGGGGCTAGTTTGGGTGGCTTGGGTTTGGCGATGAGGAAGTGTACGCAGTGGTGGTCGCTTCATGGGGGTTGCTTTGTTTGGCTAAAGTGGACACTGAATCCTGCTGTGGAGATGGGGTCGAGGGTGTGTCCTGCCCTGTAGGTCAGTGTGGTGACAAGTTGTTTGAGGTCGATGTCGACGAGGTTGTCAAAGAGGGTGGTGGAGTTGGGCTAACTGGGGTTGTCGAGGTGGAAGTTCAATATTAGTATGTAGTTCATTGAGGCGATAGCATGGGGTGCAACGAGGTTGGCAATGGTGGGGGCGAAGGGGGCCAAGGGGCCAGAGGTGTTTGTAGGCGAGGGTGTCGCGGAGTGTGGCGTTGGGGCTTGTGTAGGTCTGGAAGTGCAGGTGTTGAGCGGAGGGAAAGGTTTCATTGGAGGTGGTGAGGCAAACAGTGTTCTTGTGGACGATGGCGAGGCTCCCTCCTGGGTGGTTGTGGCAGTCCTTCCTCTGGATCTTGTATCTGGCAGAGATAGCGGTGTTGATGTCAGGAGTGGAGGAGGTATTGGACCAGGTCTCCCTGAACAAGGTGAAGTCAAGCGATAGGGAGTTGAGTAGGATCCATATCGCCATGGTGTGTTTGTGCAGGGAGCGCACATTGAGGAGAATGCATCTTTGGGTGTCGGTGGTGTTGGAGTCGGTGGTGTTGGTGGCAGGGATTGTGGTGAAGGTCTGACGGCAGTGGAGGCAGGAGAGCTGACAGTGGGTCCTGTTTGGTGTGACCTATTGGCAGATACATGGACAGGCGCAGACAGGCTTGCCTTTGGAGCATTTTCAGCACACCTGCGGTGTGACTGCACAGCAGCGGCCATTAAGTAGGGGAGGGAAGAGAGGCTGGGAGGTGGGAGTAGGAGCTGTCCGGGGGATGGGCTGCAGGGGCATCAGCGGTGGAAAGGAGGCAGGCACAATATGAAAAAAACTGTGGTGGAAAAATAATAATAAAAACACAAATAAAACCGTGCAACAGAGAAATTTACATAAGTAAGAGCTGATGAAAATAGTTATGGTGGCAGCAGGGCAAGAAGCGGGCTGAAGGCAGGCCAGTTCCTAGTTGCAGTTGGCAGCAGGCGCGGGAAGCAGCTCCTAACCTCCCAGGAAGTGGTCGGGGTCTGGAGAGCAGGATACAGCAAAGCGGAGCTGAGGGGAGAGAGTGGACCTAGACTTAGGGTCAGAGGTCTTACCCTGCACAAGCTACCAATCCCTCTCTATCTTTCTTACTAACTAGTCTGTGCAGCTTTCACCCCATCTATTCAACATGCAATATAAATCCACTGCACAAATACACTACACACCATACAATTTTCACAGCTAATAATTCCAATACAGCCCACATAATTCCACTCCACACCACGTACATACACTACACACCAAACCAAAACACATACATAAAATACATTTTATTATACAACGCCAATAGCTCTAACTCTCACAGATGCGAGACCTATTGCACTGCAAATGCTTGTTCGTGTTATTTTTAATATTGTTCTTAAAAATATCGATTAGTATATATAATTGAATATAACATTATTTGTCAGTGTTAAATAATATGCAATATAGTATACTTTTTTTAGTGTATGTGTTTGTAATTTCTTTCTATATTTGCAATGTTTTATTATTCCAAGTCATTAAATGAAAAAATTGTATTTTAAAAAAGAATAATGTTTATAAATATGTATTTATTTGTTTCATAACGGGATTTTGAGATATTGAGCAATAAGGATGGGGAGTTTTTTAAACAAGTATGTATTTAAATTAAAAAAGTAACTGACTATTTGAAAGATAAGTAAATTCATTATTTTCAATTTTAAAATGTTTTTGTTATAATAATCTTTTCATAAATATTAGTTTATTCAACAAAATTGGATTAGTTAGTATTTTCGGTTTTGCTTGGATGCTTACACTAAAAATATTGCATTTTTGTAATGAAACTGTCATAATTGTTAAAGGAAATATAGATGAGAACATATTTCAAAATTGAAAAACAGTTATATTTATAAATCTTGAAAGTTACACATATGATACATTTTATATACCATTTTCATTGATAATCTTGTTAATTAATATATCTATGTAATTGTATTTTTAAAGTGTATGGATGTTAGAAAATATTTATACAAATGTAGGCGCCAAGGTATTTGCCTGGTGCACGGCAGCTAAAATCAGTGCTGGTTCTAGGGAGAGGGGAAGAGAGAGCCATAACTCTGTTACTATGCTCTGTCCCTGCAAGCAACACAGTGCAGCATTTATGACTCCTTTGAGAATCTGGGCCCATATGTCATCTAAGATTCTACTTATCCTAACCCAAACATATTTAATGTTAGTATCCCCCCATCTCAGTGGAATTATTAGAGTAACTTGGCAGGTGGCCTGGGTGAGGTCCAGTTTATAGTTATTTCTATAAGATTGCCTAATCTAATAGATTCCCTAGAGTCAGTGGAATATTGATTACAGTATCTCTAAAATATATCCTGCAAATACAGTGATATGACCAGCCTCCTAGTATTTGTGGCAGCTACCTGCATGATGTTGGCTAGCTGCCAGGGGTTCCATTACCATTGTGATCAATATGGGAGTTTTGGGAACGCTTTGTCTTGTACCCCAGGTTCCAGCAAACAGGAAGTGTCAGGGTTTATAGCTCCATTAACACAGAGGAGGCCCCTGGCTTGAATCATTTGTTCAATCTCTACTACTGTAAAAAGAACATCCAGATTTTTTTGTGAGCACTTCCTGACCACAGCACTTGTGCAGAATAACAAGCGTTTGCAATGCAAAAGGTCTTGCATTGACTCAAGTTTGAGATATTGGTGCTGTAAATGACAATGCCTTTTATTTAAGTTTTGGGTTTCAAAACATAAATAAAAGGCATTGTCATTTACTATACCAATAGCTTAAACTCTCAGAAATGCGAGACCTATAGCATCGCAATAAAGGGCCTTCTCAACCACTTGGTAGATTGTAAATATCAGAGGAAGAGACTGGCCTGTGACGTATTCAAAGTAGTGATAAATAGTGAGGTGAAGAAGATGTGTAAGTTACACAGACACAAAGTGTGAAGTGAGAGTTACATGTGATCCTAGCTATTAACACTATCAAAGCGCTTCAACACCTTTTACTCTGTGATTGCACTGGCACAGCTCAGGAGGCAGAGCAGGAGCAGGGTGCTAGTTCATGCCCTTTCCATGATTTGAGTGTGCAGTCTGGCATTGCATAATGTCAATGCTATTGTTAATGTCAATGCTATTGTTGGCCTAATAAAAAACACTCCAGCTGCAGTAGGGCTGTGGCTTCACCTCCTGGGGTAGGGCGAGCTTTGCTTTATGGCAGGAATGGAGGGAGGGGGGGTGGTCCCGGCTGCAGCTCCAGCCTCGTACAGTGCCCCTGCTATTACTATTGAGTGAGAGGAACTGAAGTGGAGGTAATTGTATTGGTGGTGGTGGTATTGTTGTGGTGGTGGTATTGTGGTGGTGGTGGTGGTGGTGCTGGTATTCATAGTATTGGTAGTGGTGGTGGCATTGATGGTATTAGTGGTGGTGGTATTGGTATTGGTGGAGATGGTATTAGTGGTGGTGAGATTGGTGATGGTGGTTGTAGTGGTGGGGATATGGTGTTATTGGAGTGGTGGTGGTATTAGTAGTGGTTTTGGTGGTGGTATTGGTGGTGGTGGTATTGGTGATAGTATTGGTGGGGATGGTGGTATTGGTGGTGGGGGTGGTATTATTGGTGGTAGTGGTGGTATTGGTGGTGGTGGTGGTAGTGGTATTGATGGTAGAGGTGGAGGTAGTATTGGTGGTTGTATTAGTGGTGGTATTGGTAGTGGTGGTAGTGGTGGTATTGATGGTGGCGGTATTGGTGGTGACATTTATATTGACGGTGGTATTGGTATTAATGGTAGTGGTATTGGATTGTTGATGGTGGTATGGTATTGATGATGGTGGTGTTGGTGGTGGTATTGGTGGTGTTGATGGTGTTATTGGTAGTGGTTGTGGTATTGGTGGTGGTGTTGGCGGTGGTGGTATTGATGGTTATGGAGGTAGTGTATTTGATGGTGGTAGTGTTGTTGGTGTTATTGGTGGTAGTGGTGGTATTATTGGTGGTGGTATTGGTGGTGGTGGAGATGGTAGCGGTATTGGTGGTGGAGGTGGTATTGGTGGTGGTATTAGTGGTGATATTGGTGGTGGTGATAGTGGTGGTGGTATTGGTGGTGGTAGTGGTATTGGTGCTGGTGGTATTGAGGGAAACAACCATTACAACTCAGTTGTTACAACACACTACCTTCATAACGCAGTCAAGTCAATACAACGCAACTGCATTTACATTGCATACAATTACAACGCAGGCATTACATTGCATGTCGCTACAACACATGCCATTACAATGCATACAATTACAAACATGCCGTACAACGCATTATAAGGTAAGTGAAGGTTTTATTTACGTTTTAGGGTGGGTATGGTTTCGGGGGTACATGGAAATAATAATTTTGTGTTTTTGGTGGCTGTAGAGGTGGAGGTATTGATGGTGGTGGTGGTATTGGTGGCGGTAGTGGTATTGGTGGTGGTAGTGGTATTGGTAGTATTGGTGGTGTTTGTGGAGGTTGTGATATTGATGGTGGTGGTATAGTTGGTGGAGGTATTGGCAGTGGTAGTGATATTGGTGGTGGTATTGGAACTGTTGGTATTGTTGGTGATATATGCGCTGGCCCAGAGTTTATGGAGCAGCCCAGTCTCTTCGCTTAAATAATGTAGGCCTGGGCGGTAAATTCCATTCCACTCGCAGAATTTGGGAAATTTCGCGTTCCACGGAGAACGAAAAATTGCCCAAAATTCTGCGTTCCTTGACTTCGCGAACTTTTTTGCTTGTTTGCGTTCTCAAAATGCGTGTTCGTGAGATATTTCGAGCATGCAAACAGCACTCTCATAGATGCATTATTGTAAATTGTTAATTTACACTTAATATCTGCCAGTATCTTTGCATCACCAGATGCACAATAAGCTATTTCTAAGCCTTGAATGCCATTCTCAAATGTGGCTAATTGGGCACCCCTTCCTTTTTTTTTGATCATGCAAGCATCCCTGATAACTAGTCAAAATACTTCCCAAGGCATTCAAGGCAAGGTCACTGATTGCAAGTTAAAAATAAATAAACAATGACTTCTGTTTTTATTTCATCACCACATACATTGTCTTCGAGTGAACCTTACGGAAGTCTCTATGAAAAGTCTCTTTTTTGCGCTACCTAATAAGGATACAAAATGATATATAAAGCACCTGGTAACTTCAACACAAGTGTCACATCCCTAAGATTTCACTCCCAAATACAGAACCTATGAGGCACACTCAAGAAAGAGCCTTTATGTCTGTCTGAAGGACCAAGCTTTGAGTTTGTTCAGAACTGCTAATTTAGTGTTTTCCTGTCTAAGTGCCAGAAGCAGAATGTGCCATATTTCAGAGGCTAACAATCTAAGGGCCTCATTTATGAGGTTTTGGCGCAGTGCTGCACCGCAAAGAATCTTGATGCACTTCCCTGTGTCAAAATAAAAGGGCAGGAATGCGCCATATCTATAATATACAGAACATTTCTGTCCTTTTTCCCTGCGCCAGAGCACGATGGGCTGTCATGTGCCAATGCAGGGACTCTTGCACCATTGTGAAAGGGTGCCTGTGTTGTGGGGCTGATTGATTTTGTGCAGGAAGAGACACATTTCTCTACAAAATCAATCAAATTGCGTGATTTCCTCTTTCTATGTGTGCTGCATTCTGCAGCAGACATAGAAAAAGTAAAAAACAAGGAGTAATGAAAATATTTCTCCCCGTTGTGCGTCCCTAATGCCACCCCTGGGGCCGCGTTAGATCCTGACGCATTCCCAAGTTTCACGATTCCTCATAAATCTGGTAATGCTTCAGAGTCCATGGGTGTTGCATGGGAATACCCACAGCAATATCCACGGAAGGCCCCTTTCACAAAGTGTGAAAGGGGCACATATTTACAAGGTTATGGCTTTACTGGCATTGTAAAATATGCTGCAGCCCAATGTGCCACAGGAACATCAAAAAAGAGAAGTTCAGCCGGCGCAAAAGTGCTGCTGCAGAAAGAGTATCCTCCCATGCATGCTCTTTTCACAGTAGGAATAATGGCTAAGGAAGCCTCTGTAGACCTGAGGCTTCTGCCGGGTGGATATGGTTCAACAAGAGAATGCAGATAACAAGGCCTTTTTCCATTCAGGATTCTGTGGCAGTAGCACATAGCTTTAAAGGACACTCTCTTAAATAGAGGCATGAAGTGCAATTAAGTGACAGCTTAACCCATAGGAAATCGCCTTGGGAGGTTAAGCAGAAGACAAACTGCTGCATTCTGCACCCTCTGAAGTATAAGAAATATGAATTGTGAGACTCCCAGATACAGCAAATTGCAAAAGTCCATTCTGGACCTCAAATGTCTATTTCAGTAACAGTGGTAAATGATCAGGAAGAGTTCTAGAGAGGTGATCTATCCTAGCAGTTCTAGTGCTAACATGTCCAATGTCTAATTTCTAGTTCATCCTTGACCATGCTTGTGTGATACACGTCCACCTTCTCCCCACAAATTATGTCTGCAGGGCCAAGGCTGAACATCTTTTTCTGTGCCTTGAGAAAAGGTCTGGATTATCAGTACTGGAAATACCTTTCTGGTTAACAGTCTCTCAATCCCTCTTGCTTCTTCCCTTTATAACTATCTCTCCCTGTATAACTCACTCTCAATGTTTCACTCTCTTTCTTTCTCTTGATATCTCTGTGAGTCTATAGCTCTCTAAATCTCTCTCCTGCTATCTTTGTCTTGCTCTTTTTCTTTCTGTGTGCATGTCTATCTCTCTTTATTTCTTTATTTATCACTATTATGGCTACTATCTAGATTAATGCAAGACCCATCTTTAGTTTGTGAACTGCAAGATGTCAATGGGTTATTCAGTTATGAGTTCACTTGTGCAATTTTACCAGACATAGGCACCAGTTCACATCCAAATGTATCTCTCTATTCCATCATATATATCATAAATCCATCTGCAAATTTATCAACCCATTGTCTTCATTTCAGTGTGTACATATCATTTACCTGTGGGAAATGGAAGAGCCCTAAAATCCTAGCCAGTGGAACAGATATAGATGACATAATTTCTCCCACCACTCCGGTTGGCATTGAACGGACATTGCACGTGTAACCAGGAATTGGCCTCTGGCTCATGGAGAGCAGTTCCAGGATCCCTCCAATGGCTTTGATTTGTGAAAGGCAGGAATCAAAGATCCAGAACCCAAGGGTGATGTTTGGTAATAGATCTGGATTATGGTTAATTTCTTCTATTGCAAAAACCATAGCAAGCATATCCCGGTAAAAGCGGACATGGAACCTAAAGAAGGAATGGAAATGGACAATGGTTGTTGTTACCACTTATGATAATGACACTCCTTCTCCAAACATTGCAGACACAGATCATGCCCATGAAGTAGATATTGAGCTGTTAAAATAGGTATCGACAAAATCGACAGGTGTGGGTGAACATTTCAAAGGCTTTCTTTTGGTTAGAACATAAACACACTGTACTGTTGTAATAGGTTAATGCAGATTGTTTGGCCAAATCACTGCCTTCTTCTTCCAGATCCTGACAAGGTTGGGAAATTGAATATAAGTTCTCCCTTGGATGTATACAAATATTTGATAGCCTCTTAATTGACATTAAGCCCAGAAGCATGGCACCTTTAGCATAGAACTGGTTGAGGGAGAGACCTACTTTAGAGATCCACCAAACTACACACCAACATGTTTACTGATCCTGAATCATCTTTTTTGTAATAAATCGATTGACTTGAGATGACCCAGAGATTTTTTATTCACATATTGTTTTTTTGAGCACTTGAACACTCTATATCTGGACATTACTACATATCCAGTGGTTACCTCCGGATGGAGGTGAACATACAACAAAGAAAGACCCGGTGATGATGCACTAACGCATCGTAATTGGCGGAGAACCAAGATATACCGCCTACCAACTACGTGCATGTATGAGGGTTTTTTTATTAAGAGAACAAAACCCCTGTAAATGTAGTTACAAGTGATCCATTCTCCCCTCATCTTGATTTTGATATCTTACCTATCACCAGTGATTGCTGGTTTCCATCCTCGTGTGCTGCAAAAGGCAGCACACATGGAAAAAGTTGGAAACCAGGAATTTCCTGGTCTTAATGTTGGCGCTGCCTCCTATTTACACTGCCCTTGTGAATAGGGGCAGCATCAAAATCTATGGATGTTGCAGTGGAACGCCCACCGCAACACCCATTACCCTTCCTTTTCACGCTAAATACAGCGTGAAAGGGTGCCTTATTCACAAGGCAGCATTAGGTGGCTTAACACAGCCTTGAAAATTAGACAAGGGTCCTCCCAATGTTTGTTTTAGGTCTAGAGGAGGGAGTAAAGGCGAAAGACTAGAAAGTAGAACCTCTATACTGACCTACTTATTTTTCAAAGCTTAGAATAAATCTAATATATTTCTCTAGGGATGCAACAAGGATGAAAATATTCACATAGACATAGAATACTTTAGTTTTCTATTTATCATCATTTAACACTTTAAGATCAAAAAAACATTTTTATCATCTTTTATAAATATTTCAGTGCAAAAAACATTATTACCAAAAGAAAGAAAATTGATTAGGGCCCCACAGAGGAAAAGGTACTATCAAAAAACACCCTGCATTCTTCATCATTCATTCCTAATCTAACATACTCTCAGTTGTGACATAGTGCAATAGAGACAAACAAAGAACAACAGCACATCTGAGATCCCAATTGGTTCTTTACAGTTAAGTGTCCAATTCTTTTCATCTTTGATTGTTTCCAAGTTCATAAGTCACTTATTCCTAGGTTTCCTTCTCCTTTTGGTCTTTTTGTGTAGGGTTCTCAGGTGTATATGGCCTACGTACGTTTCGGTGAACCTGGTAATATCACCTTCATCAGGGCCGACATTAAACACAGACTAATACACACATAATTAAAATAAGGGAGTCCTTTACATCTGAAATTTTAAAAGATATGCAATAAGTTACATGTTAATTTAACATTGTCTGTTGCATCCTATTAGCAAGATATCATAGATTTGCGTTTATCTTTATTTAGTGCTGCTATGCTAAACATCAGGCTCGCATAACGATGCCTGTCATGAGACACTATAAAGTTGGAGTGGTTTAAAGTGACTATATAGCTGCGCCATAGGTATTTCAGGCTGCCACCAGGTAGATAAAGTGCCCTTTAGTTCAGTTAATAGAGAAAGGAAGAAGAAATAGGAAATTTCTCCTCATGCGTGCAGTAGATGAGAAAGGAAAAGTGAATCACAGACCCTCCACCTAGCAATGTTCTCATCAAAAAGTACCTACTTAGTATATAAAAAGTCGCTTTCCTAGGTACAAATCATGAGGATGCGGTGTCCAAGGTTGGATGATTTACTCCGCTACGTAGTATTCTAAAAAATAGATAGGCGTGGTTAAGGCTACGTTCTAGAGAGTGGATTACTGTTGGTTATAGATAAAAGGTAGAGTACTACCTATTGATAGATGTAGAAGCTCTCCGAGTGTCTGTTTACATAATCATCACCGGGAGGTCAGTGTTGGGTAGGTAGCGTTCTTGTTGGTTATTCAGATCCTAAGACAGGGTATAGCATATATTAAATATCGTTCTCGTAAGAATAAGGGCATGTAGGAAGTTGTTTTTATCCCCTAAAGACACGCAAATAGATACAGTGTTTTAATCAAAGGTGATGATGGTAGAGCAGTTTATATATAGTCTAGCCTATGTCGAGGGGGCGATAAATGCCTATTATTGGTACATGTCAACATTCGTGCGAAGTAGAAATACCTTGTGCGATTATGGGGAAGAAAATATCTCTGATTAGTAACATGATATGAAAAAAACAGATGAGAACTTAAAGGTGTAAAATAGGGCATTCCAAAAGCTAGAGTAAAGCTCCCAAGCATGGGAGCAAATTAATGAAGTACTTCGGTGTTCTCCTAAGAGTTTACTGAAAAGGCAATACTCGATAGACAAAGACGAAAAGGGAAAGCGTAAAATAAACACGGAACTAGCCTGGTGCCTAAACTAGTGAGCAAAACAACGTTATTGGCCTATAAATTCACATACCTGTTCTAAAGCTGACTAGCCTCGTAACAACACCACCGATCACCAGCGAATTTGCGACTAGATGGTATCAAAGTTACAGTCAGCTTATAAAGCACAGTGGATTGGCTAAAATTGAAAACAGTCCAGCAGTAGGGTAGTTCCAGTTCCATTCACTTAGTGCTGTGTGCTCTTCCTACAAAGAGTAAGAGATTATTGAGACACTTGGTGATTTACTTGCTCCCTTGATTTTCAGTTGATTTTCTTGTTTCTCTCACTTTCTTTCTATATCTTACACACGTGTTTAGATTAGTTTTAAAATTCAAAAACAAGTTCTTCCTCTTGTTGCTTTAGTCAAGTCAAGTCAAGTCAAAAATACTTTATTCGATTAGTTAAAATCATAAAAGTATACTACATGGACACATATAAGTGCATACATAAAACAATACGGAAACATGTACAGCAATATAACGTTGGGGGTGACATTTCATTCATTTTTCAATAACACGGTTCAGTGATGTAGTGTACATTTTAAAAAAGTGTTTAAAAAGCAATAAAAACGTTAAAAGAGCAATTTAGCAATTACGGGTGAAAAAACGGGGGCGGATGTTACATTTAGATTTTCCTATTCACTTTTTACTTGTGCTTTTTGAGGTAAATCTGACACCTCGATACATTCTCACAATATATTCTATAAATAAATAATTCATTGGCATTTCAAGAAATATTAAAAGGCAATATGGTGCAAAATATTTATACAAATCTACAAACATAGGCTATATAATACTTCACCTATATTTACGTGATTCAGTCAATATTTAAGGGATTTATTGATCTGAGACGTTTGGCTCTCATAGCTGCCACCAGAAAACTTGCGACCCCATACATTACAATAGAAGTCTCCATAGTTTGCAAAAACAATAGAGCAGGTTTTACTTGCATGAATCCCCTATTTCTCAGCAGCGGTAATATATATTTTTTTCTCCCCTCCGCAAAAAAGGGACAAAAGAACATAAAATGGGTCAGGTCTTGATCCGAGAATGAGTCACATTCACATGGGATGTTATCCCTTGGTTTATTCCATTTCTGGTATTCCCCCAGAAGAAGGTGCATCTGGTTGAAACGGAATTTGGTGAGAAGCCACCGGTGATACGGCCTATTCACTGCCCTTAAATATGGCTGAATGGACATAGTAGATACAACAATATAATGAGCCCTCACAGTAATTTTCTCTAGTTCTAGTGCTTCTCGCCGCGTATTCTTGGCCTCTAAAAATTGTGTTTTGATCCAATTTACATCTTCCTTACATAGCCTCTCGGGGTTACTATACAAGTTAACTCGACCCAGGTGGGTAGCAGCAGACTTAATATAGCTCAGCCATTTAATATCATTAACTCTGTCTCTCCCCATGCAGTCAGTGATAATTTGACGGTTTAGCTTCAAATTTGGATTCACCCACATTTTCACCCAAAGCAGTAAAGGGGCAAGGTTAAGGGTATCTTCGATGTACCCCTGCCCCAATTCTGTTAAGACAGAAAAAATGGGTGTGGACTGTGGTAAGCCCAGTAATGACCGCATAGCCCTGTTCTCCTCCTTCTGTATCAGGGCCAGATCCCTGAAACCCCAGATCCCAGCCCCGTATCTTGCCAGGGCCAATGTTTTGGCTTTGTATAGCTTAAGGATGGCTTCCGTTGGTTTACCCCCCAGTCTTTTAGCGAAACTCTGTATCGCACCAAACGACCGCCTGATCGCCAATGCTTTATTGACCACCTGTGGAGTCCAAGTGCCCGTGTCGTCAAAGATGACTCCTAGGTATGTAAATGTTTTAACCTTGGTTAAAGTCTTGTTGCTTTACATTATGGATAATCTAAAAACTTTTGGTTTTTCTGATGAGGACTTTGTGAACATGTTAGGACAAATTACAGGTAGCAGTACTACCACAGTTAACCCCACACGCATTTTTTAGGTGTGAATATTTGAAATCAGGGGTCATCCCAACAGGACTTAGAGTGAGAAAAATGCCTGCTCTATTTGTCGAGGTGCAAAAATTTCTTGAGCGGTGGTCGCTTATTGCCAACCGCTGCTCAAGAGACTGGATGCTCTTGATAATAGAGACTGTACGAGAGATGGTAGTAATACTTAACAAGGAAATTTTGAATTTGGAAGAAAAACTTAAAGCCAGTCCAGCAGTAGAGGAAGCAAAGAAGACGCTCCAAGAAATAAATGATGAGATAGTAGAATTTGCCAACTATCTCATAAAAAAGAAAACGGGTAAGCTTAAGAAAGACATCAGATGGTTTTCCCTTACCTATAGATTTCTGCTGCCCAATTCAATAAGCTGTATTGATATTACTTCTCTGTAGTTTTGCTCATAGACCATGTGTTTCTCAAAGAAGTGATGGCCTGTATAGGTGGAATCAGAGAATACATATGTGGTGTTAGTGCTGTTCGATTCCAATAAAGTACGGAGAAAAGACACGCAAATAGATACAGTGTTTTAATCAAAGGTGATGACAGTAGTGCAGTTTATATATAGTCTAGCCTATGTCGAGGGGTCGATAAATGCCTATTATTGGTACATGTCAATATTCGTGCGAAGTAGAAATACCTCGTGCGATTATGGGGAAGAAAATATCTCTGATTAGTAACATGATATGAAAAAAACAGATGAGAACGTAAAGGTGTAAAATAGGGCTTTCCAAAAGCTAGAGTAAAGCTCCCAAGCATGGGAGCAAACTAATGAAGTACTTCGGTGTTCTCCTAAGAGTGCTCCATGTTTAAAACAAGCACCCGTTTACTGAAAAGGCAATACTTGATAGACAAAGACGAAAAGGGAAAGCGTGAAAATAAACAGGCCACTACCGTGGTGCCTAAACTAGTGAGCAAAACAACGTTATCGGCCTATAAATTCACATACCTGTTCTTAAGCTGACTAGCCTCGTAACAACGCCACCGATCACCAGCGAAACTGCGACTAGATGGTATCAAAGTTACAGTCAGCTTATAAAGCACAGTGGATCGGCTAAAATTGAAAACAGTCCAGCAGTAGGGTAGTTCTAGTTCCATTCACTTAGTGCTGTGTGCTCTTCCTACAAAGAGTAAGAGATTATTGAGACACTTGGTGATTTACTTGCTCCCTTGATTTTCAGTTGATTTTCTTGTTTCAGGTAGCAGTACTACCACCATTAACCCCACACGCATTTTTTATGTGTGAATATTTGAAATCAGGGGTCATCCCAACAGGACTTAGAGTGAGAAATATGCCTGCTCTATTTGTCGAGGTGCGAAAATTTCATAAGCGGTGGTCACTTATTGCCAACCGCTGCTCAAGAGATTGGATGCTCTTGATAATATAGACTGTACGAGAGATGGTAGTAATACTTAACAAGGAAATGTTGAATTTGGAAAAAAAACTTAAAGCCAGTCCAGCAGTAGAGGAAGCGAAGAAGACACTCCAAGAAATAAATGAAGAGATAGTAGAATTTGACAACTATCTCATAAAAAAGAAAACGGATAAGCTTAAGAAAGACATCAGATGGTTTTCACATGAAAAAATCTATCCCTACCTTAGAACAGACTTCTACCAAGAGGGACCCAATGACCAGGCCCCATCTGGAGCCAGGCCATTTGACCAAGCACAATATAATCCTAGGACCAACAAAAGAGTCGGGGTCCTAAACTTCTCGGAAACCAATTCCTCAAATTCCGAATACGAAGAGCAAACGGTAGGAGAGGAATCAGATAATGGATATCAAGACAGAAACCCAAGAGGTCAATACTCAGGTAGATTCACCAGAGCACATCAACAGCCTTTTTTAACGAGAGGCAGGGGCAGGGGCAGGCCCAGATTCCCAGGGATGAACACCAATTACTACTCCCAACCGGACCCTCCACATCCACAGCCCTACATGCGAACCAGGAAACAACAATACTGGAGACAGTAAGACTAGGTAATAACTCCACCATATTTTCAACCTATCCAACCATATTCTATCATTTGAAGAGATACAGGTTTTGAGTAAAGGTCTCTCCTATGTTCTGAGTACCTTAGCTAATCGTTTTAAAGTCACTCAAGACATTTTCTCCTTCTTTCGTAAGGTTATGTTGAAAACGTTTTTTGAGGGAACAGAAACGAGAGAGAAAGAAATCAATATGTCTGGTTGCAAACCTCCATCAAATTTTACCCCATCCCTAGACATGGTAGGTCCAGAGGTGGGCGTTTTTGAGAAAAATTTAGTGAAGGAAAATCTTGAAATATATCCCCGCGCCTCAAACCAATTTGGAGGTGACAGAGAGAAAATCTCTACAAACATTACAAGAGAATGCCACCATAACTATTAAACCCTGCGACAAAGCAGGAGGGATAGTGGTTATGGATACTGATCAATACACCACAAAAAATAAATCAGATGTTATCCATAAAAGAATACTATAAAAAGAGCAATAAGAGAGCTTTACATAATCTGAAAACCCTAATTGAAGAAACAGTCAACAGAGCGTAATGGAAGGCTATATCTGTCAGCAAGAAGTGGATTTCCTGATAAAACTTAACCCTGTCACTCCAGCATTTTATTGCGTTCCTAAAACGCATAGAGATATAGTTGACCCTTCCTTAAGACCCATAGTGGCACCAATAAATTCCAGCACAGAACCTCTATCCAAGTATCTTGACACCTTCTTATGCACTTTAACTACCACGTACAAGTCATATATCAAGGACACCGGCCACATGATTTCAACCTTAGAACATACGGCTTTTAATGAGAACACGCAGCTATTAGTGACTTGTGATATAGAATCCCTGTACACTAATATCCCCCAGGACCGAGCTATGGATGCGGTGGTAGCGCTCCTGGCGAGGACACCGGGGACATAGACCTGATACATTCCTACTAGAGTGTCTAGAGATAGTCCTATAAAATCATTTTTTTGAGTTCCAGCAACACGTATACCAGCAAACCAAAGGAGTCAAAATGGGGGCCTCTTGTGCCCCCAGCATTGATAATATATATATATGGGAGAATTCGAAATAAAACAAATTTTTAACGAATTAGCCCCATTCTTTGAAAACATTTCTAGATGGCAAAGATTTATAGATGACATCTTTTTTATCTGGTCAGGGACAGAAGAACTTTTTAAGAAATTCATGGAATGGCTAAATCTAGCAGATCAGAACCTCAAATTTACCAGTAATTACTCTTTCAGCCAAGTTGAATTTCTAGATATCTGGATACGAAATACAGAAGGAGAGCTCACTGTGAGTCTGTATAGAAAACCAATGGCAAAGAACACCATTCGAGAGCATAGCAGCTACCATCCTGCATGCCAGAAAGACTTGATCCCCTTTGGGGAATTCCTCCGAATTAGGAGAAATTGCACAAGCATGAAGGACTTCATGCTGCATGCAGCTAAATTGCAAGATTGCCTACTGGCACATGGATACCCTAAAAGACTAGTCCGACAAGCACTCAAAAGAGCAAAATACTACAATCGAGATGCTTTAATAAATCCCACACCCAAACACGAGAGCCAAAAACTAGTCTGTGTCCTGAATCACTCTAGTCTAAACAATAATATCAGACAGGTGATTCACAGAAACTGGAAAATTCTAAACTCCAACGATGAAACCTCAAAACTTAGTCAACCTGTAGTTTCCTTTAGGAGAAATCCTAACTTGAAAGATAAACTAGTCCATAGCAGGATAAGAAATGTAGACAAATAACGACAAACAACCATAGACGGCAGACCATTACCAAAAGGAAATCACAAATGTGGCACATGCCACGCCTGTGACCAAGCCATTACGAGTCAGACATGGACTTATGGCAATAAATCTGGGCAATTGCAAGAAATGACCAATTGCAGAACTGCGAATATAATCTACCTTATATTATGTCCTTGCAATATAGGATATGTGGGCGAAACAGCGAGAGAACTACGGGTTAGACTATCTGAGCTCAAGTCGGCCATAAGAACAGGAAGAGTTAATGCCCCATGGTAGCACATTATAAGCAATACCAGCATACAGAACAAGATATGCGATGGCTTATTCTGGAGCGTATCCATGTGACCCCTGGTAAGGATATGACTAAATATAGGAAAAAGCGAGAAACTTTCTGGATATATAATCTGGATACAGTTCATCATGGACATAATGAGGAGATAATCTGGATAGTGGCTGAGTAACTATACACTGCCCTGAAGCCCCTCTAAACTAGGACATCGTACTGGCCCATTTAGCCTTTTTTGCCAACACTTGAGCCACAATTCATAACATTTAATCCAAATGATTTATTTAGTACTCTTTGTTTCTGACAGAATCTCAATATATTCAAATGCTAACTTTGATTGGCTAATTTTTAACTGAGCAAAGTTTCATACACTCGAGTATGCGCCATATTACATGTAAACACCGAATCGCACGAGAGTCCTTCTTTGATGCTCAATACAGCAGTAATACCCTGGGACATGGTTAGTCCTTTAACTATGTTCCCTTTCTCTCAGCAACTTCGTAAGGGCCTCCCAGCTGTCTTCAATTTTAGCCGATCCACTGGGCTTTAAAAGCCGACTGTAAATTTGATACCATCTAGTCGCAGTTTTGCTGGTGATCGGTGGTGTTGTTACGAGGCTAGTCACCTTGAGAACAGGTATGTGAATTTATAGGCCGATAACCTGGTTTTGCTCACTAGTTTAGGCACCAGGCTATTGGCGTGTTTATTTTCACGCTTTCCTTTTTCGTCTTTGTCTATCCAGTATTGCCTTTTCAGTAAACGGGTGCTTGTTTTAAACGTGGAGCATTCTTAGGAAAACACTGAAGCACTTCATTAGTTTGCTCCCATGCTTGGGAGCTTTACTCTAGCTTTTGGAATGCCCTATTTTACACCTACGCGTAATCATCTGTTTTTTTCATATCATGTTACTAATCAGAGATATTTTCTTCCCCATAATCGCACGAGATATTTCTACTTCGCACAAATATTGACATGTACCAATAATAGGCATTTATCTCCCCCTCGACATAGGCTAGAGTATATATAAACTGCACTACCGTCCTCACCTTTGATTAAAAGACCATATCTCTTTGCGTGTCTTTTCTCCATAGTTTATTGGAATCGAACAGCACTAACACCACATATGTATTCTCTGATTCCACCTATACAGGCCATCACTACTTTAAGAAACACATGGTCTATGAGCAAAACTACAGAGAAGTAATATCAATAAAGCTTATTGAATTCGGCAGCAAAAAATCTATGGGTAAGGTGGCTTTAGTTACCTTTGTCAAAATAGGGGATAAAAACAACTTCCTACATGCCCTTATTCTTACGAGAACGATATTTAATATATGCTATACCCTGTCTTAGGATTTGAATAACCAACGAGCATGCTACCTACCCAGCACTGACCTCCCGGTGATGATTATGTAAACAGACACTCGGAGAGCTTCTACATCTATCAATAGGTAGTACTCTACCTTTTATCTATAACAACAGTAATCCACTCTCTAGAACGTAGCCTTAACCACGCGTATCTATTTTTTAGAATACTACGTAGCAGAGTAAATCATCCAACCTCGGACACCGCATCCTCATGATTTGTACCTAGGAAAGCGACTTTTTTATATACTAAGTAGGTACTTTTTGATGAGAACATTGCTAGGTGGAGGGTCTGTGATTCACTTTTCCTTTCTCATCTACTACACGCATGAGGAGAAATTTCCAATTTCTTCTTTCTTTCTCTATTAACTGTACTAAAGGGCACTTTATCTACCCGGTTGCAGCCTGGAATACCTATGGCGGAGCTATATAGTCACTTTAAACCACTCCAACTTTATAGTGTCTCATGACAGGCATTGTTATGCGACCCTGATGTTTAGCATAGCAGCACTAAATAAAAGATAAACATAAATCTATGATATCTTGCTAATAGGATGCAACAGACAATGTTAAATTAACATGTAACTTATTGCATATCTTTTAAAATTTCAGATGTAAAGGACCCCCTGATTTTAATTATGTGTGCATTAGTCTGTGTTTAATGTCGGCCCTGATGAAGGTGATATTACCAGGTTCACCGAAACGTACTTATGCCATATACACCTGAGAACCCTACACAAAAAGACCAAAAGGAGAAGGAAACCTAGGAATAAGTGACTTATGAACTTGGAAACAATCAAATATGAAAGAATTGGACACTTAACTGTAAAGAACCAATTGGGATCTCAGATGTACTGTTGTTCTTTGTTTGTCTCTATTGCACCACGTCACAACTGAGAGTATGTTAGATTAGGAATGAATGATGAAGAATGCATAATGTTTTTTGATAGTACCTTTTTCTCTGTGGGGCCCTAATCAATTTTCTTTCTTTTGTTAATAATGTTTTTTGCACTGAAATATTTATAAAAGATGATAAAAATGTTTTTTTGATCTTAAAGTGTTAAATGATGATAAATAGAAAACTAAAGTATTCTATGTCTATGTGAATATTTTCATCCTTGTTGCATCCCTAGAGAAATATATTAGATTTATTCTAAGCTTTGAAAAATAAGTAGGTCAGTATAGAGGTTCTACTTTCTAGTTTTTTGCCTTAACACGGCCTTGTGAATAAGGCGAGGCCACTGAAAATAGCGTTGTGGTGGTGATAGGGGTGGACAGTCCTGTTCTGTCCAGCGTCTTACCCAAGATGTCTGTGATGAGCGAACAGAAGCGTCTGATAATGGGCGCTCCGGACCATTGCACCCTGGTAGTTGCATCTGTGACCTTTCACTGTGTCTGTTGCTAGCATTCAGTTGATGCTCTGTAGTGGGAGATTCTATGACAATATTTAAACTGAGTACATTAATTTAGCATTTCTTCTTACCTTGCAAGCATATTAAAACAAGATTCTGCACTCTCCACAGATTAGTTCACTTCCCAAGTGCAACCTTCATGACTCCCTTACCTCATTCAGTTTTCCTCCAGTCAGCATCAAGATGGCTTTATAGCACCACGTGATCTCTTTATGTCAATTTCCCATAGTGAATAGGAATTTTAACCCCTTGTGAGTTTGATGTTTATGAGTTGGTGCTCCATTTATTTCGTAATATTCTCGCCACAGCCCCCTATATCAAAAACTGATCAGCGTGTAGGCTTCGTTTCTCTGTCAATGACTCCAAACTCTTCAACTCAGCCTTCTCGAACACTTACCCTTCTGTGTTAGCCCGACTCTACTCTATGCTCGGGTGCCTGTGTTGGGGCTAGGCAACCCAAAGTGCAGCAGCACGGGGGACAGAACTTCAACATTTCTTTGAAGATATGGCACAGGTCTGCTCTCTCCAGGTGATACAACACAGCTTGCCACGCTGCTTGGTCACACTTCTTAGTAAATGTGCAGCTTTGTTCACTGCTTTGTTTTCCCACCTGGCTGAGGAAGCATGAAAGTGTCTGCACACCTGTGACTGGTAGATGCTGGCTTGATGACCCCAAAGACATCTTATCATCAGAGACCTCTTGTGCTTTACAAGGAACACCTTCCTGTAGAAAAACAATCATAAGAGGCTTTTTCCTCTTTTTAAAGATAAATGTTAGTAGATTTATATAGCGCAGCTTATTAACCGTGAGGGTATCCAGGCACAGTCCATGGGCATGGGGAGATTAAGTGATTTGCCCTAAATCACAGGATGTTGTTGGGACTCGAACCTGGCTACCCACATAACGAATAGGGAGCTCTAGGCACTGTGCCATATCCTCTCACCTATTTGTGCAGCACAGATTAAAAAAGAAAAACGAGGAGAAATAAAGATATATTTCTCTTCATCTGCACCTCCTTACGTGTACAAATCTGAAGCATTTCCAGGTTAATAAAACCTTATAAATCTCGGAATGTGTCAGATTCCATGGATGTTGCGTGGGAACATCCACAGCAACACCCATGGAACACCCCTTTCACACAGATCAATGTGTGAAAGGGATCCCATATTTACAAGGATACCAGTACATCAATAAAAAATGTACCCTACGAAAGGCCCGCACAGCCCACATGGTCACGTGGCAATCCAGAGGCAAGGGCCTCGACAGAGTTCCTGTAAGAGGGGAATCCGAATAGGAGAGATGTGTGAGCACAACAGGCACAGGAAGCATGGAGGTCACAGTTGAAGACTGGTCACCCAAAGACCATCAGAGGAAGGAACAGAATCTGAGTCCTGAGGGTAAGAACATCTAGACTGAGACACCACCCTCTGCGGCTACATGAGCGACTTGGCTGCGGTCCTGTTGGCAGTTCCTCAGTGACGCCTTCGTGCGGCCTACACAAAGCACACATAGTCCTCACGGTCCCATGGCAGTCTGACAGGAAGGCCCTCCAGGAGACTCCAGTGAGAGAGGAGTCCAAGCAAGAGAGGCAAGTCTGAAGTTGCTTGGCTGTCAGGAGCTGGAAAGACCATCAAGCACATTGCCTCTAAGGAAAGGCCTAATACACCAAGATCACCCCCAACAGCTGTAGGTTTGTCATTCACCGGAACCTGAGCACCTGCGAGATCTCCAAAATGGACTCCACCACCGCTCCAGATGCACCAATATTACAACTTTCAAAATAGACTCTGACATTGTAAGACAAGGCCGGTCTGAACTACATCGCCAAGGCGGACTAAAGCATCCTGAGCATGCGGTGCAAGGCTCCAGTCATGCCCAGCTGATGGCCTGAAGAGACTCTCTTGGTGTTATGTATTGTTTATTTGTTTTCTTACAGGTTGGACTTTTGTTTGCTACTTTTCAATAAAGTTTGGGAGGGTTGTATTGTCTGGCTGGACACGTTCTAGTGTTTCACCCTGTATAACACTTACACTAACACCCAACCATTACAGGCATCACCAGTCAGGTGACCCTGCAAATAAAAGGGGCTGGGCACACATGCCCTGGGCCAGTTCCATCACCCTGGTACGCCGTGTCTGTGTGGTCATTTCTAGAGCATGTTGGGCTTGGGCCCAGGATACCACAACATCTGCTCTGATTGTAGTTCATGAACTTCAATCCACTGAAAGGTGGGGGAAGTAGAAGTGACATCACACCCTATTTGACCTATGCGTTTACTCACACATAGAAGTTTACATATTAACGCCACAATAATACATTCACACATTCACACACTCTCTTTCAAACCATTACACTCTCACCTGCACACATACATACAACCTACATTTAAAGATATTTTACTTACCTCAGCTTCCAGGGACAGTTATATTCTAGGTGATTGTGTGCCTTTTATTTTATACTAATAGTGAATAATATACTGTTATTTACTATTAATGTAATACAAAAAAGACAAAAAACAAGGAGATTGGAGCCCAAAGCGATGTCCATAAGGACGAGGTGTCCTTGTGTTCTCACACTGATGTTGCAACCTTTGACTCCAGGGGTTGCAAATGCAGGGCCAAGGTCGCAAGGGGCAAGTTGGGGAACACAACTGTGACCTCTGGCGACCGCAAAATGACTTCCATTATGTAATTTCACTCTCTATCCCTGTGAATATCCTAACCAAGGATATTTTGCCATTGCCCTCTGTAACTTAGTGCCTGGGCCTTTAGTTTGATGTATGAGGCTCTCTCTTGCTTCCCCTCACACCCCTTTCAGTACTGATGATGCCATCTGTTTATCTACCGTGACCCGGATGTCAGGCATTCTCTAGTCCTCTTGAGAGACTCTTTTGTATGACCATTGAGTAGTTCAGCCTTCTACACAAAGAGTAACCCACAGCTCTGATGATTCAAAGTTGTCAACGCCAAGAGCTATATTCATCCTATAAAAGACTCAGTAAACCTCTAATTCACTATTCTTCTCTCTGGTGATATTATGCTATTAATACAATTATCACCATGCCATACTTGAATGCTGTTCCTACCCTGACAGGATATGTACAGAGACACTTCAATATGAACTGTAAGAAACTGGTTTCACTCGTTAGGCGATATCTTCTGTAAGACTCTAATACATACCATGTAATATCACATGTGGCTCTTCTGTACATTCTGTAAGAAACTGTTCTTTCACTCACAGGAAATCAGCTTTCAGCTTTGTCATCACTACATGCTGTAATAGGCCCTTCTCATCCCTCACAGGGTATCAGTTGTGTCATTTCAAAAATACTGTAATTGGCCTTCTTACCCCTCACAGGGTATCAGCTGTGAGACTTCTATACATTCTGTAATAAAGTGTCCTTACTCTTCATAGGATACCAGCCGTGACACGTTTAGACATACTGTAATAAAGTGTTCTTACTCCTCACAGAGTATCAGTTGTGACACTTCTGTTGATACTGTAATGAACTGTTTACCACACATGTTTTAACAACGAATATACCTTTACCATGCTTGCCTTTACAACAGCCTTCTTTGTAAAGGCATGAGTGGTGCGGGCATTTGTGTGGTAAAGGTTATGTGTGGTAAGGGTAGACTCTCTGATGCACCAAACAGTTAAAATGCTCCGATCCCAGCCCTCAACCCTAATACCAGCACCCATTGCAGCCACTCCCCAGCATCAAGATTCAAATTCTCTCTGCCCTAAGCCTTAAACATCACTCATTTCCTCTCCCGCCACTCTGTATCCATCCCTCACCCAGCCCTGTGCCCTAGAACCGCATGTTTGCTTTTGGCTTGTAAAGGGGGGACGAGAAAGTAGAAAGTTTCTCTGACATGCAGGTCTTTTTTTTGTTTTTAAATGGAAGCGGAAAAGCAGAACAAAGGCTCCAAGACTGACATCTTTCCTGCAGAAGGTCCCTAATGTTCAGGTAGAGATGCTTACTCATGCCATGCATATTCCTTTACCACGCATATCCATTTACCGGCATAAGAATTTACCGTTCATACCTTTACAGTGTAATTTGTAGTAAAAGCACGCATGGTAAAGGCATGTTCATTGTGAAATCACGTGAGGTAAAGGCTATTCACAGTTATGGTAGTTGTGTGGTAAGAGCTGGGTTGTAAATGCATTCCGTAGAAATGGCCACATTGTAACCGCTTTTTCTCATAATAAACTGTTCTTAACATTTACAGGATATCTGCTTTGACACTTCTATACTTACTGACATAGTCTCACAGGATATCAGCTATGACACCACTATACAATCTGTAATGAACTGTTCTTACAACTCACAGGATTTCAGCTATGACTCTTCTATACATACTGTAATAAAATGGTCTAACCCCTCACAGGGTATCAGCTGTGACACTTCTATACATACTGTAATAAACTGTTCTTACCCCACACAGGATATCAGCTGTGACACTTCTATACATACTGTAATAAACTGTTCTTACCCCTCACAGGATATCAGCTGTGACACTTCTACAGCTACTGTAACATCTGCTCCTGAAAACATGATTGCTCTTGACCCCCCCAGGTTCGTCTAGGTAACAGGAATCTAGATCAAGGGGCGGCAACGTATCTGACTGGGCATCAGGAGCCACTCGGCTCTAAACCAACTCCAATACTTATCTGCTCTTGGAACATATCAGGCTTCCCCAAAAAAGTCCCCAATTCTGTGGTTTTGCAATACGTAAAATAATTCCAAATCATGCTTTTGCAGGAAACTTGGGCTGGGCAGTCGGTGCCACGGAAAGGGTACATAGAATATTAGAAGCATGCACAGAGCACAAGCTCTAAAGGCCAACCCAAAGGGGTCCTCTCAATATATATCTCAGCCCTTTGCAAAATATGGTTGAGCAAATCAATGTTACACAGAACGGGGAACAGGCTTTTAAAATAGAGAATAGGAACAGGGAAAAAACAACCACTTTTTTAACTTAATGGGTACATCAATCCAAACACCAGAGCTAAGATGATTGCAATGACGCTTCTGGATGAAGCAATAACTAAACTGGTGACTTAAAATGATGCACACTATCTAATAACATCTGTTTAATTGGTGAAACCTAATGAGAACATAATTGAATTCAGGAAAAGCTTTATTAGACTGTATAAGTCATAAAAGCATTACAGATAAAAGAATAAAACAATCAAAATTATGAGAAGTTAAAACATGTGTGCAGATAAGGAATCAGGAGTGTCATTGTGTTACACATAGAAAGATGAAACAGAGTTAAAAACACTATTAAAACAGCACATATAAAACAGTCTCCAGCACATTGGCAGGAATGAAATACCCCACGGGGCCAGGTAAGCACAGTCCTACGCAATAGTGGGGGATTTCGTCCTGCACTTTAACCAGCCCTGATTTGTTTGGAATGTATAAGCCACATCCACCTCAGAAATTTAGCCACCGGAATTACATACCTGGATCAATGCAGAGGATGCGCAGGGCTGTTTTATGTGATCTTGTACCCAGGTTCTTGCGATGCTGAACTAGCCAGGTTTTCCGTGGGCCGACATAAGCAGGGCAAACAAAAAACATGTGTGAATGATGCCACTTGTGTGGTGCATATGTGACATTTGTTATCCCTAGTAGTGGACTATTTAGATGTAAAACACTTTAGGGGCAGAGATCTGATCTAAACTGAAAATAAAGTTTACAGTCCAGGGGCTTCTCAATGATATCCCAGTATAGCTCAATACTTGGGCGTGGTTTAATCAGGAGAAAAAGCCCAGAGAGGGAAGTCAGGTCGTAGCGCATAAACTCAACTTGCGCAACCATTTCCCAGTAGATTTCTTTAATACAAATTTTTGTTGGGAGCATTTCTGGGATCAGATCATAGCAACACTGCGCAAGATGAATTTATCCTTGGACTAAAACCTTGTCACCTCAAATTGTGAATATTGTTTTATACATCAAGGAAGGAATCTGGAATTTAACATACTTCCCATAGACTGTATGACATCTGAACATTACAAACCAGCCTTGAGAAAGCCCTGGCTCAATCTGCCATATAGGGCGAAACACGTGTCGGCTGTCCCCTTTTCTTAAACATCCTGCCATTAAACATGTTAAAAAAAAGAGTGAAATATTGTTAAGAATAGACAAAAGGAAATAAAATATCTTCCTTCACTAAATCCCAACTGGACTACTGAGTTGTGTCCAAAAATAAAGGAATGAACCTAATGAAAAAACAGAGCAATTGAAGGGAGGAGCATATGCTTACACCCCTACTCCCATTTGCCAAAATGAGGCTGTAAGGTCCAGAGCCTTGTGCTACGTACCTCCGAAGTCCCAAAGTCCCATAGGATATCATATCCAACACCAGGATCCCTGGACCGACTTTTTCCTTTGAACTGAACATGTAGATAGTGACCATAAGGTCTAGATATTAACGGTGACTTAGGTGGCAAGAGAAGCTCCAGGAACAACTTTGGCAAGTACACATAGAGATTCTAGAAGAGAAGCAGCTAACAGAACACAATCAGTTTACTAAGTGGGAATAGAACTGCAAAATGTTAAGCTAGTTCTGTAAAAACAAGATATCGGCGCATGCAGTATCCATAGAAAGGAAAACTTGCCCTTGAAAAACTAAACAGCTTTTCTTAGCAGAGAATTGGGTTCGAGTCTCTGCAATGAGATGAGAATATGATTCTGGGCAAATCTCTTAATCTCCCCATGCCTAACAACAACAACAAAAATGAATGTGTCCTTGTGCAATGCAACTGGTGCTCATGTAAAGAGCTCTGATACCTGATACATTCGGGTCTAGTTTCTGCATATATAAAACTCTAATTATTTAAATAGGGAATACTTCACATTAAAAAATGACATTGGCAATCCAACTCAGCAGGAGAAAATAAGAGAAATTCATCAGAACTGCCTTCTCTGCAGTTTTGGACTGTCAAAAACGATCATTCGGAAAGGTTCTGTGCCAGGGTGCTTCATACATGTAAAGTAAGCAACCCTAACGACAATTAGAAAATCATCAATGGAATCGATAAGGTCACAACAACCAGGTATGACACGAATATTTCTGAAGAATCATGGGTGTAGCATTTTGAGGAGGCATAATTCCATTATGCAAGCAGCACGGGACAGTGAAAAAGTACCTAGCACTGAATCATGTAGCAGCACAGGAAATTCATCACAGCAAATACTGTTGCAGAAAAAGCATATACATGACGTTAGTAGCCCAACAAGCTCTTTTTCAGGTGAAGCCAACTTTGGAATTGTCCAAGACAACTGCTCTCCAGAGATTTCTGATCAAGATCTTAGAATCTTAGAAACCAATATATGAAAGAAAAAGGAACATGGAGCCCCTGGTCCTAAAGCCTTCCTGCTGCCCCCTTTAGGGTAAACGTACAATATTAGACAAGAATTCTTAATACCTTTTATAACTCAGTGCTTGAGAACCAGCTGATCCCTGAATCATGCCAGGGATCAATAATTCACTCAATCAATACAGGTGGCGATAGAGGTAACCATGGTAACTATAGTTTTATAACACTGTTAGATGTAGTGCCTGATTTAAATCTTGGCTGACTGGTTACTCTGTCAAAACGGCGACTGATATCCCATCCGCCAAAATATGAATCCCATTCTATCCTACAGCTCCCTAACTTCAGGATTTCAGCAACCAACAAAAACTCGCGGTCCTGTTTTTTTGGCCCCTACAGGAGGTGATAGCAGCAAGCTTTTACCCACTATAGGATATGGCTCTGAAATTGTGGGAGAGACAATGGAAAAAAAACCCTAGAGCTATTAACTGCCAGGACCTAGCAGTTGACATGCAAACTTCCAAAATATATCACGCTGGCCCAGCTGCATCCGGCTTAGGTCTGGCAGGAAATAAACACCCTGGGCCTCATTTATGGGAAGTGACGCATTGCTGCGTGAAAACAGTGATGTGTCACTTCTCAGTGCGCCCTCCTTGCGACACAAATGATGCGCCATATTTACTGTATGCCGAATCATGTCACAAGGAGTTACAGATACGTCAGTATTTCTGACGTATCTGTATGGCTCAAAAGTGGTGCATTGCTGGAGTGTGTCACAAAAGTTATGCAACTCCAGCAATGTGTCTTTTCACATGGGGCAAGCCCCATGTGAAAGGGCCTGCATCAGTCTTACACCTGCTGCGAGGCAGGCATAAGATGTTGACGCATTTTCACCCTAGAAGTGGTGCAGTGAAATCTGCGTCACTTCTATGAGGCTTACTTACATGGGAACGCCCACCCTGCATACAATGGCGAAGAAAACTTATGCCCGGCAGGTCATTCATGCTTACGAAACTTTAAAACCTCAGTCGTATTTCAACCATGGATACCCATTTCATTTCAAGGTAGCCTTTATGCGCCTGCATCTTAGGGATCAGCCAACTCCAGACCAGATCCATCCATGAAGAGAGTAACTGAAGGGGATTAGTGCAGGCTTCGTGGGAAGGGAAAGGAGAGGATGATTCATATCCTTTGGGTCTGTCTGGCTGTACTCCTTGAAAGAAGAACATTACTGAGGGCCCCATAGGTCAGGCTGGAATTAGAACTTGTAGGCAAACACTCATGGAAGGACTCAACCCAGTGCACACAAGCCTGAATAACAGGGTTGTCAAATACTTACAGTTATATGTGGCAAAAGTAAAGGCTTATACCAAGCAAGACTGAAAATTATATATGAACTGAATTAGCTAGCCATTAATACATGGCGAAATTCTTAACATCTTCAAAAATATTCTGTAGACCTGACATGAAAAACCTTTTACACTAATACACCAATTGTTTTACTGTGCTGTTTTTATTGTATTGATTTTTAATGTGTTTTCATCTGTAATGGGTTTAATTAACTATGCACTTTATATTTAGAAATCTGTAATAAATGGTCTGACAGTTCTGTACGTACTGCAGTAAATTGTTCTGACCCCTCACCAGAGATCAGCTGTGACAATTCTCTACAAACTGTAATAAAAGTTCTTACCCTTTACAGAATATGCCTGTGTCACTTCTATACATACTGTCATAAACTAGTCGTACAGTCATATGGTCTCAGCTGTGACACTTTCATACATACTGAAATCAATTTCACAGGGTCTCAGCTGTAACACTATAGACGCTGTAATAACCTCTTCTTACCCCTCACAGCTTATTAGCATTGCCACTTCTACACCTACTGTAATAAGCTGTTCTCACCCCTCACATCATATCAGCTGTGACACCTCTATACATACTGTAATAAACTGTTCTTACCCTCACAGGATATCAGCTGTGACACTTCTATACATACTGTAATAAACTAGTCGTACAGTCATATGGTCTCAGCTGTGACACTTTCATACATACTGAAATAAATTTCACAGGGTCTCAGCTGTAACACTATAGATGCTGTAATAACCTGTTCTTACCCCTCACGGTTTATAAGAATTGCCACTTCTACACCTACTGTAATAAGCTGTTCTCACCCCTCACATGATATCAGCTGTACCACTTCTATACATACTGTAATAAACTGTTCTTAACCCTCACAGCTTATCAACAGTGCCACTTTTACACATACTGTAACACTCTGTTCTTACCCTTCACAGGATATCAGCTGTGACACTTCTATACATACTGTAATTAACTGTTCTTACCCCTCACAGGATATCAGCTGTAACACGTCTATACATACTGTAATAAACTGTTCTCACTCTTCCAAGGATATCAGCTGTGACACTTCTATACATACTGTAATAAACTGTTCTTACCCCTCACAGGAAATCAGTTGTGACACTTCTATACATACTGTAATTAACTGTTCTTACCCCTCACAGGATATCAGCTGTAACACGTCTATACATACTGTAATAAACAGTTCTTACCCCTCACAGGATATCAGCTGTAACACGTCTATACATACTGTAATTAACTGTTCTTACCCCTCACTGGATTTCAGCTGTGACACTTCTATACATACTGTAATTAACTGTTCTTACCCCTCACAGGATATCAGCAGTAACACGTCTATACATACTGTAATTAACTGTTCTTACCCCTCACTGGATATCAGCTGTGACACTTCTATACATACTGTAATAAACTGTTCTTACCCCTCACAGGATATCAGCTGTAACACGTCTATACATACTGTAATTAACTGTTCTTACCCCTCACTGGATATCAGCTGTGACACTTCTATACATACTGTAATAAACTGTTCTTACCCCTCACAGGATATCAGCTGTAACACTTCGATACATACTGTAATAAACTGTTCTTACCCCTCACAGGATATCAGCTGTGACACTTCTATACATACTGTAATAAACTGTTCTCACCCCTCACAGCTTATCAACTGTGCCACTTTTACACATACTGTAACAAGCTGTTCTTACCCTTCACAGGATATTGGCTGTGGTTCTTCTTTGAATGTAAGTTCAGGGGAAGTGTAACCAGAGTGAACAACAAACACTCCCCCTAGTGTCATGTCTCCTTCCTGGTGATAGGAGTTCTGCTTCCAGGCTTGAAGCTTGCAGGATGCTGGCAAAGCACCACTTCTGTTGCAAACTAGAGAAAGAAGTACCAGCAAATAAATAAACAATTCCATTGAACTAACCAATGGCAGGTATCTCTGTGGAAATGTGGACAGGGAACAGGCATGCACAAGTCTTCAACAGACAGTGTAAAACAGAAGGTTTTCTTCACACAAACTGTCTTCCTTTCTCCACTATTCGCAATGAAGTAGTAAAGTAACAATGTGTGGCAGACGTTTGTTTCGGCGTGAACATTGCACTGCCCTGATGTGTATTGCACCCTTTGTTGATGAGAAACACAAGGTGGTCACTTTTAAAGAAGTCTTGTGAGCATCCCCAGCTGACTTCCAGCACTACTGGGAAATGATGAAAACTGTCATTTGAACCCTATCATTTGCAAGTATTGCAATTTAGCAATTTTCCATTTTCCCTTTCAGAGGAATAGAAGCCTTTCTAATAATAAACATGTGTATTTAAATATAAGAAAAAAAATATCTGTTGTGCAATAGTGTACGGGATGCTGCGTTCTCACGTGGGAATATCCCCTGTGTTATGATATCCTGGTTATCATATTATGGATCCAGCCTCACTCTACTCTAGCATGTGGGAAAAAGTCTTAGGGGCAGATTTAGAAGCCCCATGCGCCTCTTTAACGCCGCTGTTGTGTCACTTTTGTGACGCAGCGGCGGCGCAAAGCCAGCGCCATGGTGCGAGGTATTTACAACGTGATGCATCTGGGAGACGCGTCACGTTGTAAAGCCCTGCCCCAAATGTGGGCGTTCTGGCGCAGGGGGGAGGGGGTGTTCTGGTGCAAGCACGCCTCCTAAAAGTGGCTGAGTGAAATCTACAAGATTTCACTCAGGCACTTTTACGGCCATGCTGCGTCAAAACCCTGTGCCTGCTTGAAGCAGGCGCAAGGATTGAGGCAGCATTGTACAGATGGGGCACCCCCGAGCCTTGCTGGAACTGCGTCGCGCTTGCAATGCAACTCCAGCAATGAGCCGAATTTCCACCGGGGATGCGTCACGCATCTACCCATCCAAGCACCACGGTGCGCCGCATTGTAAATGCGGAGCATCAGTGGTGGCGCACGGGTGGGCAGATGCGCCGCAACTCTTCTGGTGCATCTCTGCTGATTAGCAGGGATGGGCCAGAAGTCGTAAATCTGCCTCTTGGCCTGCCCATATCTTAAAACCGGTGCTGGACCTGACCTGGTGCTAGCGGGGTGCACCAAGTGGGCCCTCAGCAATTACAGGGGGACACTGTCACAGGTTCACACATGTGGCGTGGTGGTTGCAGCATACTGTGTTTTTTGTATTGATTATAGTATGAGACTACCTTTTTACCTGTGACATGGGAATTGAAGACCATTGGCCCCCTCGACCATAGTTCTACCGCTGCTGGTGAACCTGGAATCCAAGCGCCTTGATCCTGTTCACCTGGATGTGTGCATGTATGCTTTTGACATTTGGTATGCATTGCATGAGTGTCTGAGTAAAGCAGAGTGACACAGGATAGTGGGTTTCACTTTGGAAGCCTCTGCCCTTGGCCTCTACACAAGATGGAGGTGAGATTGAATTCCCAGACAGTGGAAGTGTATTGCTGGCATTCTTTAGACTGAAAGGAGGAAGCCACACATCTAAAGTGGGGAGAGAGGAGACAGGCCTCCTCTCATAAATTCGATAAGCTCCTTTCTGATACCAAAGATTGCTGATTAATATTTTCAGAATGCAATTTGTGGATGTATTGACAGGTGGGAGGGTCTGAAGGGTCCTTCCGAAGGAGAGCATCCCTTTGTATCCCTTCCTGATCAATACCAAGTGTTTGAAGGGAGGGTGAGCAACCCAATATACTCTTTCGGGCTTGGGCAATTAGTACGTTCAAGAACATTGGGCCAGCAAGGGGTTTTATTTGAAGTTCTCAGTATCAGCAAGTATGGGGCTCTGGTTGATTGGGCACCCACACTACAACCAGTTAGTTGCTGAATATAATTTCTCTACGCCAAATCAATAATGTTACCACACTAACAAAATGAAAAATATGAAAAGAATACAATAACCAGGTTTTTTGAGTCAAAAGATTGTTATTTACTTTACGACAGAGAAATTAAATCAATGATAAAAATAGGGTACAGAAAAATGCATTTGAGATATAAAAGGAGTCTCCTATATACTCCTATGATACATCACAAAATAGGTCTAAAGTGCAAACAAGTAGTAACACAATGATTTCAGATCAAAACGAGCATGAAAATCAGTGGTGGTTGATGAATAGCTAGCAGAATTAGACTCAGCAGTCGACGTTTCGGTCTTCAGGAGATTGTTTCATAAGACCATCATCAGGACATATGCTTTGTGCACTATAATAGATGACCCTAAGAGAAAATTGAAGTTATGATACATACACTTCCCTTGAGGGTTAGTGATGTTAGGTGAGATGAATCGAAAAAACAACGCAACTCTGCCAGTTATTAGGTCAGGAGCTTTCAGGGCAACAACAATGCTTATGCCAAAATTACAACCATGCAGCAGAAGAGATTCAGATTTCTATAGTGAATATGACTTCAGGGGCAGCTGGTGGAAAGTCACGATTTGTGAGCTAGAAGATACGAAGAAACAGCGTTGACGACGTCGGCAGCAACAGCGTATTCGTGAAGCTGTGTTTTTAGCTCACTGCACCATCCCAGCTCAGAACCTGGCTATATGCAAATTAGTCTGTTCCTGTCCCAGTGCATGATGGGAACAGGGCAAACCAAACTACCAAGCCAATTCTTACACTGGGCCGACGACGGCTGATATGCCAGAAACCGGTCCCCGGTAGCTTGTCTCCTTTCTGGTGAAGAATTGGCTTGGTAGTTTGGTTCATCACCACCCCCTTTTCTGAATCGTTGAGCAAGTGAAGCAGCGAGAGAATACTGAAGGGGAGCAGAACAATGGAAGATGCTACAAGCTGCTGACCTTGGTGCAGGGGTCTGTCTACTAGAGACTCACAGACTGCATGTGATGGAAGCTGTGGACAAGCCCCAGCTCAGAGAATCCACTGCACTTACGAAGCATGCCCAAGCAGCCTCGGGTGTCCTCATGTTCATTCCAGTCATGGCACATTTGAAAGTGTGCCTGGCAAAAGCAAGGACAGGCGTTTTCCCCATGCTTCCAAATACATGCCTGCAACCTCAGACAGCATCCCCAGGGCACTGCTGACTCAGTGCTGTGCGGTGCTGGCCACCCTGAAAGTGAAAGCGACAAACCTATGGTATACTCCTAGGGTACCCCCGAGTGAGGGGCTAGTCTGGCACTGACCCTCAAGGGTGCTAAATTAACTGCCCTGTTCTGAAGAACAAGGTCATCATCTTGAGGCACTGTGTGCAGAATTAACACAAAAAAACCTAGGCGCTGAAGATATCCCAGCACTTTATCATACTGATGCAACAGACATGCCCAAGTGAGCATGGGAAAATGGGAGGGTGCCACTGACAACTGAAGTGTGTAAGTGAGCATGGGACTATGGGAGGGTGCACATCAGAAGATGTGAGGGTGAAGATGGCAACAAAATTGTCCAAGTGAGCATGGGAAGTTGTCATGGTGGACATGACAATAGAATTGACCAAGGGAGCATGGGAAGATTGGATGGTGCAGATGGCATCAGCAATGTCTAACTAGGACAGGAAGATAGGAGGGTGTAACAGACATATCTAAATGATTATGGGAAGATGGGACATCAGCAGTGTCTAAGTGATCATGGGACGATGGGAGGGTGCAGATAACAACAGAGGTCTCTGAGTGAACATGGGAAATGGGAGGGTTTAGAGGGTTCAGCAGTGTCTAAGTGATCATGGGAAGATGAGAGGGTGAAGTTGAAAATAGCAATGTCAAAACAAGTGTGGGAAGCTGAAGGGTACAGATGACAACAGAAGTATCTGAGTGAACATAGGGAGATGGGAGGGTGGAGATGGCAGCAGAAGGCTCTGAGTGAACAATGGAAGATGGGAGGGGGCAGATGCCAACAGAAGTGTGTAAGCGAGCTTGGGAATATGGAAGGGTGCAAGTCAGAAGATGTGAAGGTGAAGATGGCAACAGAAGTGTCTAAGTTATGGGATATGGGATAATGGGAAAGTACAGAGGACAGCTAATGTGTCTGAGCATAGGATGATGGAAGGGGGCCGATGAGAACAGATGTGATTAAGTGAAAATGAGAAGATGGGAGGCTGCAGATGACAAAAGAAAGGATTCAGTGAGAATAGGGAGATGGGAGGCTGCATATGACAACAGAAGTGTCTAAGTAAGAAAGGGAAGATGGGATGGTGCAGAAGACAACAGAATTGTCCAAGTGAGTATGGGAAGATGGGATGGTGCAGATGACATCAACAGTGTCAAAGCGAGGATTGGAAGATAGGGGGGTGTAGATGACAACAAATATATCTAAATGATTATGGGAAGACGGGACATCAGCAGTGTCTAAGGGTTCATGGGAAGATGGGAGGGTGAAGTTGAAAATAGCAGTGTCTAAACAAGTGTGGGAATCTGAAGGGTGCAGATAACAACAGAAGTATCTGAGTGAACATAGGAAGATTGGAGGGTGGAGATAACAGCAGAAGGCTCCGAGGGAACAATGGAAGATGGGAGGGGTGCAGATGCCAACAGAAGTGTCAGGGCATGGCAAGATCGGAGGATGTAGATGCCAACAGGTTTGTCAGAGCATGGGAAGATAGGAAGTGCAGATGACGACAGCTGTATCTATGTGAGAATGGGAACATGGAAGTGTGCAGATGACAACGGAAGTCTCTGAGTGAGCATGGGAGGATGAGAGTGTTATGATTTGCAATGTACCCCAATATAAGCACCTAAACCTTTTACCTACATTTACCTTGCCATTGTACTACATAACAGATTGTGCTGACCTTTTACCTAGTTAGGTGCTGCATATATGTTGTGTGTTTTCCCCCACAAACTAGCCTCATTTATTATGCATGAGGATTCTCAGAATGACAGCAGGATTACCATCTTCTGCATAATAATTGTGTATTAGGTTCATCACCATCGTCATCCTTGGCCGACATGACACAGCAAGGTAGATCCCTTGAGTGCATACAAACACCATATCTTTGCTGGGGCGATAAGAGAAGAAAGACTTCCATGGAAACACACTGACGTGAGACGCAGAGGTCTAACATCCCTCGCGTGGTGTCCATCTTGAAACCAAGATGGGGTCCTACATTCTCTCACACCAGGTAATGGGGTTGGTTCTGTCCTTGGTTGATTCTTCGTTTAACACCTATATACATGCTAAGTGCATTTAGGTACATCTAGTTAGGGTTGCATCGTAGGAGTACTTATTGTTCCTGTCATGTATCTATATAGTGACATATAGCTATAGTTTTAGTACTATGGTAGAAATCTGCCATCCATTTACTCTGTTGGTGCTTATAATGGTTTATATCTGTTTTTGTCTTATGGTTTTTGCAGCACACATTTTTTACACTAGAATGACACTTGTTCAATAACCGCTTATTGAAAACATCCCCATTGTTTAGTTTGTGTGTCTCTTTGAGACAAAGTGAGCACAAGTGACTGAGCAAAAAGTACTGTACTGTTTCCATGATCCCTTAGGGGTCAGAGTTGTCATGTTTGATAGTTGCCAAAAACTATTCTCTCCTTGGTAAAGAGGGTCCATAGTGGCACGGTGAGCTAGCTGGTATACAGGCAAACATATCTGATGATGGGGGAGTCTGAAATCAATCTGACACCACTCCCCCAGTTTATTTTGTTTAAATGTGCAGCTCCTATATAGATTTGTAGGAACTACATGACAAGAGGGTGCATATGACAATGGCAGTGTCTAAGTGAGCAAGGGAAGATGGGATGATGCAGGTGACAGCAACAGTGTCTAAGTGAGAATAGGAAGATGGGAGGGTGCAGATGACAACAGACATATCTAAGTGAGCATGGGACGATGGGAGGATGTAGATGGCAACCGAAGTGTCTAGTGAGCATGGGAAGATGGGAGAGTTCAAATGCCAAAAGATGTACCTGAACATGGAAAGATGGGAGGTGCAGATGACGATAGCAGTGTCTAAGTGAACATGGGAAAATAGGAGGGTACAGATGGCAACAGATGTGTGTCAGCATGGGAAGATGGGAGGGTGCCGATGCCAACAGATGTGACTGACTACTTGGAGGATGGGAGGATGCAGATGACGATAGCGGTGCCTAAGTGAGCATGCAAAAAAGGAAGGGTACAGATGACAACAGAAGTCTCTGAGTGAGCATGGAAAGATTGGAGGGTGCAGATGACAAAAGAAGTTTCTAAGTGAGCATGGGAAGATGGGAGGCTGCAGATGACATCAGCAGTATTTAAGTGATAATGGGAAGATTGTAGAGTATAGATAACAACAGCAGTGTATAATTGAGAAAATTGCAACATGATATATGTTTTATTACTAACTAAAGGGAATGGTTCAGGCAGATTTCAAATTTCAAATTCAAAATGTGTTATGTGATGTATTCTTGTTTGTTTGTCGATATCCAAAGGAGCTTTTTATGGCGACTCCAATACACTTAGTCACTTTATATCTAATCATTTTGGTAACAATGCACTTTATTCTACAATGGAACAGGCTCTTTTTCATGCATGTGTTTTTGGTTATATGCTGTTCTGCTTGCCAACCTAGGTGTCATCCAATGGGGTCCCTTTTATTTACAGCAATACACTCAGTCACCTGTCTCTATATTAAAGTGGTATCAATCCATTTTCTTCCTAGAAGAATTAGACACTTTATTATGCATGTTGCACTTTGAGCTGCAAGAAAATTGGGAAGGTAATTTCATACCATTCAAAGGGAGGATGTGTTTGGTACTGGAAGTATATCAACAGAAATACAAGAAGTGCATATATCAGAAATTAAACAACTTCATTGTAAACGTTGTAAACGCTATCTTTCTATATACAGAATTTGATGGTTATAATCTAAGAAGAAAAAGCGTAGTTCGACGTTTTGGTCTCTATAAATAAATTGCCGAGACCATCTTCAGGACAGAGAGGATATACAAGATGACCCCTGTATAGTATGTAGCAGATAATTGTCCAATCAAAGAGACAGATGTCCAAGGAGATCCTTTGAGCAAAATACCAGGCAATACTGATGGATAAATATGCACGATTGTCCTCCCGAATGATTGAGTCACGAGGATGGATTCTTAAATAATTAGATCGTATTGGTAGTCCACTTCTTCTCATCAAATTAATGCCTGCAGCGCTAAAACGTACATCTGTCACGTTTCTTAAAAAATCAATCCGCACTCGTATCGCCTCTTTAGTCAGGAACCATATAATGAAATCCGTCTGCTTCAAAAAGTACCCTTTATATGACTAAGAATACATATAAAATATAATTTTTACATACACCCGTGTTCTTCTGTTTTCTACATTTGGATCACTTAATGTGACTTAATCAAAATTGATTCTCTAACTAAAAATTGTTGAATGTACTTTCTGACTATCATTTATGTGGGTCTCAGATTAAATCACTAAACTATTTACATTCTATAATCAAAATCCCTTGAAGGTACCTTTACCTTTTTGTACCAGTGAAGCAATTATTTTTAAATACAAATTTTCTGATTGAAGCCTTGGATTTTTTTTTTATAAAATACAATTCCTGTGCAGGTTATGCTATTATGTGCTCAAAAGGCTTTACATTTAGTGTTTTGAGAAGTACTTTTTACTATGCTTGATGAGTTTGGGGTTAGAGCCACTAACTATTGCTAATAATGCAGAAAAAATACCACCACTGTAAGGGACGATTATTATTAAATTATATGCTGATGAAATAGCATTGTTTCTTAAACTGGATTTAGCCAACCAAAAGAGGGTGTTTGACATTTTTCATGAATATGAATCATTGGGAGGTTATGAGATGAATACTTTAAAAACAGAGATTTTACTATGCAATAGCGCACTAAACACTTCATTAACTGAACTCCATTCTGCAGTTAGTTCAGGGCCCAAGATATACTTAGGGATATATGTCTCTGAAAATGTTAATGATTTCTATTAGTTGAATTATGTTTCCCTAATAGGTAATGTTATGAGGTTGTTTGCAAAATGGATGAATTTACCTTTTTCAATAATGGGTTGTGTTGCTTTAATTTGAAAGTTTTTTCTACGTTTGTGTAATTTTCTGTTTGCTGCCATTCCTAATGCTGTACAGATTATACTTGTTTCCGGTCAAGGGAAGACATGGCTTGGCAGTTCGGGCTGGACTGTTCCCATGAGGCACAGGGTCAGACTGATTTGCATATAGCCATGTCTGAACTGGGGTGGCAGAGTGGGCTAAAGAATGGTGATGGATTAAACCCAGATCATTTGACTGGGTGTGAGTGATTGATTGATTCAGATGCTCCGTCCATCATCACGCCCTTTTGTACTGCTTTTGGCCGCCATAAGTGTGGCTGGGTATGCTCAGACGTGAGTCCCTTGCTCACTTTGCCACTGGATTCAATCAAGCCGGGCTGAAGACGGCTGGAATGCCAGAAACCGTCCTTGGAAGCTTGTTTCCGGTCCAGGGAAGACATGGCTTGGCAGTTCGGGCTGGACTGTTCCCATGAGGCACAGGGTCAGACTGATTTGCATATAGCCATGTCTGAACTGGGGTGGCAGAGTGAGCTAAAGAACGGTGATGGATTAAACCCAGATCTTTTGACTGGGTGTGAGTGTTTGATTCAGATGCTCCGTCCATCATCACGCCCTTTTGTACAGATTACGCGTCATTTTAGCAAGGAATTGCGATATTTATAGCAAAACGCGCTTGCCGTGTTTTTTATATCGCTGCCTATCACTGGACATGTTAGCAGAGAAAACATGCTATTAGCAAAGTTTTTCTCCTTTTTGGTAAAATATCCAGCGATAGCGGCGAAATGCGTGAATATCGCTGGAAACCCAATGATAGTCACGCATTAACGCCAATGGCGGCTTAATCTGACAATCCACCTCCCATTGAATACACAGGTAAGTCATCCTATCAGCAGGTGTTAAATTTTAGCGATAATCGCGCTTAACGTGTCTTTTTATTATCGCTAAGCCTGCGTTGCTAAGAGGCGATAGCTGTGTTAGTGACTGCTTTAAGTCGCTAACAGTTTGGGAACGCCCACTTTGCATATCATTAGCAATAATTATCGCTGACATGCAAAGCGGGCCCCAAACCGGTCGCTATCGCCTACATCTGTCGCTAACTGCTGTTTGCGACCGCTTGCTGATAGAGCGATAAAAATATCACTGCTGTAGCAGGAAAAAGTCCGCTAAAGCGGCGATATTGCCCTTGCTACTATGCCCCTACATTTTTTAAAGAGAAGCAGGGTATTTTTTGGTATTTTTATGGGCTTATAAAATGCCTAGATTAGCAATGGATATAATTTGCAGGCCAGTCAAATAAGGAGGGCTGGCCCTTCCTGACCTGAAAGAATAGTAATTTTGCACATACTACATACAGATATTTTAAGTCCCCAGGTGTCACCCAGTTTGACAATGTTTTTTTAGAATTGTTTTTTCAGGATTATGAAATTGTTGATTTTTTGCACCTCACGATAGCGCCAATAAGGTGAGATATAAGACGCTGGAGTGAACCATTAAGCAGAAACAGAAAAATTTTGAGCAGCATGACATCCCTCCTAATAATGGAGTAACCTTTTTAATGGATATATGCATTGGAGATCAAGCACTTTTAGAAAAAAATACATGGGCGAGCAATGTGTATCATAAGGTATGGGAATTTCTAGAAGCAGAATAATGGAAAAGTTGGAGGGACATTGAGCCTAGAATTACGTTTTTAAAGCACCAATGCAATGGTCCTTAATTAAGATCAGATATTGGTTACGGGTATGGACCCCAGAGGTATATTGGCAACTTGGACCTGATAGAATCTAGTACTCGCAGATCTATTAGTTGGTGAGATTCCTCTTTATGAATAAACAAGGAAGTTAAGGTCCATGAGAAAGCACGTAATAAATGGCAGGCTAAAGAAAATCTTTTGATTTCTGCTCTAACTTTCGATGATATAAATTCAATCAATTTTGCCATGTATTTAAGGGGTCACACCTATGGCGCATGCAATTTTATACGAAATAGTTACTTTACAGAACTCAGGGGCATATTCTCAAGGGATTTATCTCCGCTTTTTTGGCATTAAAAGCCAAGAAAGAAGAGATAAAATTATCTCCCTATCAGCAAGAGGGTGCTAACACGCAAATTTCCATGTTAGCACCCTTTTTCTCTACACTTCCACTTGCATCTCTAATGAGATGCAAAGGGGGCGTTCCTGAGAAAAATAATAGGAGAAATGTTGTTAAGCGACATTTCTCCTATTATCAAGGATTTCGCTAACCCTGTTAGTGATAAAAAAAGCAGCGCTAACCGCGGTTAGCACTGCTTTTTTTACACCTGCCATTTTCCTGACTTAGCAATGATATCCTATGGAAGGTGGATATCATGGCTAAGTTTGTGAGCCCCTATTATCAAGCTAACGCCAAACTTTGAGAGATTATCGTTGGTTTTCCAGCGATAATCTCTCAATTGGCAGTTAGCGCGAGGATTTTTATCACTTCTGAGATAAACCTTGCTAATTGCAAGTTACCTCTGCGATAATTTCCGGTGATGCTTAGCGTTAAAATATTTGTTGCTTAGCATCGTTAACGATAAATATCGCTAAACGTTGCTAATATGCCCATGAGATTTTCTTACATAAAATTTACCCTTAAATATCTGCAAATTATTTTAGATGCTCAATGGAAGCGTAGGGGGGATTGGACCCATGTTCTATGGAGTTGTTCACGGTTAAGAGAATTCTAGGCTGAGATTGATCAGTTCTTCCTTCATACATTAGAATTAGAATATCAATTACATGCTCAGACAGTGGTCTTCGGATATTCACCCAATTTAAATATTACCCTTTAATAAAAAATACATTATTCATTATCATTTTATTAGCTAGATTATTAATCCTTCAAAAATGATGGTCTGAAGAAACTTCAAAATTAGAATGTGCCAAGGTCAGGTTCTTAAGGGAAATTCTTAAAACTATGGGAGACATGTAGTTAAAATGTATTATAGCTAATATGTGCTATGCAGAAGTATGGATTTTTTTATCAAGTTGTAGGGTGTTCTTTTGCATATTAGTACGTGCTTTAATTTGTGTATGCACGTTCAATTTATTGCATTTGTTTTCTGTAATTTAAATAAATCAAATTTCTAGTTTAAAAAAAATATACAATGGAATTGCTTTATTTTTAATTATGCAAAAGACTTGTGTTGCCCTGGCAATTCATGGAACTGATGCAGAGGAAATGGTGCGTCACATCTACTGCCCAGATCTTCGCTTCTCTCATTGATAGCAGCTAAGATGCTGACACTGGACTCTGCTTTGCCTCCTCACATCTCATCGGAACTCATGCATCATCAGCTTCGTGCTTCATCCCGGAAGCTGAGACTTAGCATTGCAAGCCCCGACGAAGGGATCTTCAAGAACGACACAGCAGCACCTCCAACCACTGCCTAGATGCATCTCGGAACCAATGAATTGCTTGTTGAGTGGACCTAAGTGGGAACCTGTAGCCAGCCCACACTCATCGCAGTCAGCCTGTACTTGTGACTTTGTCCCAGTCCGGCGTGACCAAGGGCCATTATATGCAATGCACCTTTCAAATGTGCACTCAGCGCTCCAAAGAAGAGTGCACCATATTAGATTGCATGTGCTGCCCCCTGGCAGCCACTAGGTTGTGCTGCCCAGAGAGTGCATTCAAGTGAAATACGGAGCATTTTTGAAGAAGCCACTCTGTGCTTCACTGTACAAGCGGCACTCAAGTTTCGGATTTTGGCTATCTGGGCACCTTTAGCCCTACTTCCAATGGTCCAGGACTGGAAAGTCATCACTTGAGGGTTAGGACTCACTCTGTGTACACATGTGAGCTCCAGATAGTTGGAACCTTTTCTGTCCCTGAGGCTGTGAAAAAGTGTAAATTTTATGTTAGCATAAGGGCAGCCATTTTGACTGTCACATCCATTTAGTTTCTGTTGTATTCTGTTGTATTCATTTTGTTCTCTGCTGTGTCCCTTTTCCCCCAGCCTGTGCCCTCAACCTTAGCAGACCTCTCTGACATGGTCAATCTGATGTACTTGTTGAGGGGCTGCAGCTGCCGGTGCACCTGGTCTCAGATGTTATCAAATGACTCCTTATTGCCGCCATAAACATTCTTACTCCCCCTCCTCATCTGCTGACCACCTGATCACCCATCTGCCCTTTTTTGCCTACAGCTATTTCTGTGCCTAAACTTGTTTCTTCCAGTTTTCCTTCCCATGCAATTACACTGCAACAACAGTATATAAGAATGATGTTTTTTGTATTCAAGGTACTTCCTCCCACAACACTCTAGGGCAGAGGTCTTAAAACGTTTGGATCTCGAGACCCCCCTGTCAACATTTTGAGGCATAAGGACCCCCTCCTGACAAACATTTCTAAACATTTCTAAACCTGTAGGCAGGGCTACTGGAATTATGAGGCAGGTGAGGACCAAATTATGTGACAGGCTTGACTAAATTGTGTGCGAAGTAAATGTAAATGATGTTATGTGATGCTGCGCATTTTAGAATAGCATTGCTTCTTTATTTTGTCATTTTGTACACACAGTAACACTGATGAAAGATTTCACCCCATCAGTACCAGTTTATAAGCAAAATACAGCAATTAACATCAGAAAGATTTCTAGTCAACCTTTGTGAAGGGCCTTCCACTCCACAGGAATACGTGCTGCCACAATAGAAGCTCACCTGTCCCTGGCCGGGAAAAGCAGGGGTCCCTTAAAACCGTGGTGGTTTTGTGCACAGTTAAGCAGTTTACCCATGCTGATTTCCTCTCACCCCCTCCCTTCCATCACTCTCTCCTCTCCTAACCCGGGATCCCTCTCTCACTTTGCAGGATATTTTCTTTCACCCTTTTTACTACTTCTGAACTCTCCTCATTCAACCTCTGACTTTACCTCTAATCACCTCTTGCCATTCTGTCTTTTCACTGCCCTCATCTCTAACAGTCTCTGGCATTTATCTAATGGCCTCTCTGGTCCCGTTACCTCCCATGCCCCTCAGCACTTCTCATTCACCTCGTCTCTCCATAAAATGTTTGTCTATTTGTATCTCACACCTCTCCAGTCCCCCCATTCATCTTTGACATCTCCCCTTTGTTCTAACAGAAGCCCTCACCTTTCACTCACATTCACTTCTTTCGTGTCCACACTTCTCTTCGGCAATTCACATTTCTCCTCATCCCTGACCTCTTCAATCGAATTCTCTCACTCCCTTGCAGTCCATTCTCATCATTCCTCACCAAGCATATGAGTTGGACCTGTATGCTCCTCTCGGCCTGTGCCACTCTGCTTCGTGTTCCCTAGTTCAAGAAGGCATGAGTTGTCTGTCTCACTGTTTTAGTGCCATCCGCACAGTTATGGAACTTGCATCCTCCTTTGCTTCGCTCCACCAAGAATATATTATCCTTTAGGAAGATATATAAACCTTTCTCTATGCTCTGTAGGTTACCACATTTGGCTGGTTCTCCTTCTCCTTCTGTGTATTTCGCATTTGCCATCAGGCAGCAGATGGGTATTCGCCCCAAGACATCTTTTGGTAACAGTAGCACACTACAGATGTAAATAATAATAATAGGCAGAAGCAGGGGAGTCACTAGACCAGAACTTCGGATGGGGGGCTGACACTCCCAGCCAGGCTGGTCCTATACCCTGGTCACACACGGTGCAACAGTCTTTTTTGGTGCCACACCCCCGTGTCCTCCTTCTCAAAGAATTTCTTCACTGCCACTCACCAACAATGCACCTCAACTGTCTAATAGCGCTACTCATAGATTACTCACTAACTTCTGTGATCTGCATGGTACTTATTCTTTGTAGCAGGCACATGAACCCTCTGCACTGTGTGGGTGACAACCGGAAGAATCATCCTTTAAAAAGATTTGCAAACTAAATGCAAAAGCCCTATCTTTGGTAGAAGATAAAAAGACTTTGCCAAGCGGCGACATGCATGGACCATTTTAAACTCGTACAAACGATTAAAACCTCAACCCTACCTTATGGCGCACTTCCGGCTATCTTTAAAAACAAAATTTATGGCCCTCAGATTGGGTGACCATTGCTCCAAAGACTTGATCCCGTCATGGAAAGACACACACCAGGGACGAAGATGTAGACTATGTGATTATCACAGTGAGACCTTGTGTCACCTCCTGTGCACATGTGAGTCCTCCATAGAAAAGAGGAAAAATTTACTGAAACCAATCTTTAATATGCTACAGATTCGTACCTGCAGGCAATCTGTGACCAGCTGGATGGGAGCAGGTTCAAACATCCTAATATGCCGCGGGGTAAAATTCATGAACTTTGCAGAGACAGCTTCAAAAAATAGAAACAGACTACAGATAAGGTCTGGGATAAAGTGTTTAATTAAAGAATGCGAAAACATATTTTAACTAAAGGAACTTTTAACCTGTTGCTATTTAAATTGAATTTTTGTACATGTATGCTTTATTTTTGTGACAAACCAAATAAAGTACATTTTTTACTTGACTTGACTTGATTAGGGTTGCCGGCTCAATATTTTGATGGCCCAGACGGTACGAAAATAAGCTGCCACCTAAAGCCATATTTTCAGCATCTATCTGTGCGTACTTCGAACAGTAAATATAAATAAAAAACACTTTTAATTGTGTTCTAGGGCTGCCTCAATGATCTGTGATAATTAAAGAGAACAAAGACAGAAAAGTCACAAAACGAATGCATACATACTTTTTTTATTTATAAGTCTATTTAGTGTCAAGAGGAGGTCTTTGCAGGCTCTTTAAACAAAACACAGCCGGCATTTTTCTTTTGGCAACTCTACTTTATATTCCTTTTCATGAAATGCATTCTCACACTACAGCAGTAAATGTAAAATATAAATGTAAGGAATAGGCAGAGTGGGGATCCAGGGGGTACTGGATCCAGGACCAAAAACTAAGCCTCTCCAACCAGTTTACAAAGGCATGTAAATATGCAAATGGTCGTTAAGGACTTGTGAAAAACTAGGGCCTGCTGGAAATAAAACTCCAGATATTGCCCAGCTGAGCCAAGTGGCATTGAAAAATTTGAGGGGGCCCCCCTGCAAGGTGCATGGAGGGGCCCCCACTCCGGATTCTACTAGGAGCTCTCGAACGAGTGTACCCCCTCTGCAACTTAGCCCCCCCGCACCGCCGGGGGCAGCGGGGGCCTGTGTTACGCCACTGCACCACCATCCTGCAGGCCTGTGCCTCCAGCTGGGTGTGAATTCCAGTGAATATCTGCCTCCCTCTTCCAGATCTCTACCTCCACTGGGGCTTCAGCTGGGTGGGACCTCCAGGGAACCTGGGACTCCTTCCAGCCAGCGTTTGTTTCCAGTAGTGGTCAGTGGTGGGAGTAGCTGCTGGGTGGTGATGTGGGGAGGGGACGGGGCAGGGTGGGGGATAGTAATCTATGGATTATGGAGGATTACAGGTAAGTAAACATATAAATAAATAAAACAAATTTGGTTGCGCGCACTACATCCCCAAATGCGATGCAGGGCACATAACGAAATTCGTTTTATATATTTAGACGTTTACTTACCTGTAATCCTCCGTAATCCATAGATTACTAACCCTCACCCTGACCCTCCCCCTCCCCACATCACCAACCGGCAGCTACTGTTTGTTTCCACTGAGACTGTTCCTAGCTGAGTCCAGGCAGTGCTACTGTGTCACACAGATGGCCTCAGAAGATGCACTCACTCCCAGGGAGTCTCACTGAAGTCCAAAGCACCTGTGCCAATGTCCCTCTCTCCATCACCCTCTCTGGTTCTTTCCAGATGGACTTGCTCTATCTCATGGTAGTAGGACAGGCTTGTTGTGCTAGGGCACATCTTGGGCTGCCATTGCTGCGAAGGAGAGCGCCTGAAGCCTGTGCTAGCACACTGGCAAGGCTTGTGCATACAATGGCAATAGAGGCTTTTGCATTGCACCATGTCTTCATGAGCGGGCAAAGGGTTACAATATGACACAATGAATTGCCAATTAAGTTTTGATAAAGAGGATGAAGCAAGTTTAACTTCACCAATGACCTGATGCATGACCCTAGGACGCCTAGTGAGTCCTCTGCACTGGTGTATCACAGCAGGTTCGGATTACCAGCCAATGTTGGTCTGTGCCCTCACTGGGCTGTTGTTTTATTGCCAGTGATAACACTCTTGGCTCACTTCCCTGGCCTTGGCTCACCTCTTCCTTCGTATGTGTAAATAACTCATCTACACTTTATTTAGAGACGTGGGGCCAGATGTAGGAAGGCTATTACCTTTTCAGATGTAGGTGGTATATTTACCGATTCGGTAAATAAATCGGTATTTACCAATTCAGTATTTACCGAATCATCGTTTTCCGATTCGGTAAATGAGATGTAGGAAGCACTATTAGTTGGTGGTAAATAACGAATACCTGTTTAAATGCAAATCTGTGAATTTACACCTGTGCCATGTGACAGACGTACATGCCCTTAGGGCATGTATGTGTTCCACATGTGCACACCAGCACTATTCAGGGGTGCAACATGGTGTCAAAGTGCCACCCTGCCACCCTTGACTCTTTCACAATTTTACTAAATCGGTATTTACCGATTCGGTAATTGACATTCATTCCTATGGGCCTCCAGACCCATAGGAATGAATGGCAATTACCAAATCGGTAATCTTAACGATCCAGTAAATTTTACCGACTTTTTATCTACATTGCATTTACCGATTAAAAAATACTGAATCGGTAAAATTCTGTATTTTTGAATCGGTAAATTACATCTAGCTGTAGTTTCCTGCTCTCCCTCCACTCACCCGGAAGTGAAGGTTAATAAGGCTTACGTGCACTTCATCTCACAGGGGCATTTCTGCAAGACTATATTTATAGCTATTTTACCGACCTGATCTCCAACTGAACATGATGCAATGCCAAAAGTCAAGTGAGAGGGAAGCTAAACCTGTATTTCTGTTTATCATGCTGCTGGAGAAAAAAAACCCTCACTAAAAACAACGCAAACCCTTTTATTTCTCATAGCCATGTCACTGCCCTTGGAATTTCCAATGCCTCCCCCGCCCCTTGGCTTGTTTTGGATCGCGATTGGGCCACTATTTAAAAACCCCAGGTTTCTTAACCAATCCCCCCACCCCCCACATTTTACACAGTTAAAATGTGTACAGATATAATAATTAACATGCCTGATCTCGATATGAATCTCTTAAATATTGTTAGATATTTACAACGTCTTTAGGAGCGGTGGGGAGTCCTGTTCAGCCTGAGGAGGACGGGGGTCAAGTGTCACCATTGTCAGGATGGAGAAGCAGCACGTGCGGACTTGCACCTCACCCAGTACTCAGCCATTAGCCCCCACCCGAGGCGCCCGGCATTAGCATGAGAATGCAGCCGTTTTGGGTTTCTGGTGGCCGGGCATCCACTGGACTGTGCTAAGGGGGCCCCTGGTACTTGCCTCCATGGGCAACGCAGGGGCCTATGTTACGCCCCTGGCTGAACCCCCAGCAGCTCGAGTTGCACTGCATCAGCCCGGGCTGAGGGTGTACAACTGTTACCACGGATTTTTTACAACGGATTCCATGACCACGGATTTTTTACAACGAAGGTCATGTTACAACGGATCCTTTTACAACGCTATTCACTACAACGCAGGTACTATTACAACGCAATACCATTACATCGTAAGTATAATTATAGGTAAGTTTATCTTTTTGGGGGTTTTGGGGTACAGGGGTATTTTTAGGTTTTAGGGCTGGGTTTGGGTTTTGGGGTACAGGGGTATTTTTAGGTTTAAGGGCTGGGTTTGGGTTTTGGGGTACAGGGGTATTTTTAGGTTTTAGGGCTGGGTTTGGGTTTTGGGGTACAGGGGTATTTTTAGGTTTTAGGGCTGGGTTTGGGTTTTGGGGTACAGGGGTATTTTTAGGTTTTAGGGCTGGGTTTGGGTTTTGGGGTACAGGGGTATTTTTAGGTTTTAGGGCTGGGTTTGGGTTTTGGGGGACAGGGGTATTTTTAGGTTTTAGGGCTGGGTTTGGGTTTTGGGGTACAGGGGTATTTTTAGGTTTTAGGGCTGGGTTTGGGTTTTGGGGTACAGGGGTATTTTTAGGTTTTAGGGCTGGGTTTGGGTTTTGGGGTACAGGGGTATTTTTAGGTTTTAGGGCTGGGTTTGGGTTTTGAGGTACAGGGGTATTTTTAGGTTTTAGGGCTGGGGTTGGGTTTTGAGGTACAGGGGTATTTTTAGGTTTTAGGGCTGGGTTTGGGTTTTGAGGTACAGGGGTATTTTTAGGTTTAAGGGCTGGGTTTGGGTTTTGGGGTACAGGGGTATTTTTAGGTTTTAGGGCTGGGTTTGGGTTTTGGGGTACAGGGGTATTTTTAGGTTTTAGGGCTGGGTTTGGGTTTTGGGGTACAGGGGTATTTTTAATATATATTTACAATTTAAAAAATTAAAATTAATTGTATTAATATATGTTTTATTTTTTTAATAATAAATAATTTAAATTAATTATACATTAATAAATATTTACATTAAATATTACTTTTATTTACTTACCTGTAATTATACTTACGATGTAATGGTATTGCGTTGTAATAGTACCTGCGTTGTAGTGAATTGCGTTGTAAAAGGATCCGTTGTAACATGACCTGCGTTGTAATAGATCCGTGGTCATGGTATGCGTTGTAAAAGGACGCGTTGTTACGTCATATATCCGTTTGGAAGTAGTGTTTATGTATTTCATACTATATTCATATTCTTTTACCTCAGTGTCACAGAAGATTTGTTTATGTAACACTGCTTTCTAAACCCAGTTATGCTACTGTTACTTTTTACTTGTGAGGGTGTGGATAGTAAAACTGCATAGGTGGAGAATAAGCAGAAGGTTTCACGAAGGTACTTTTGAATCCAGAAAAGACAAGGTGTAGGGATATACATTTATTGAAATGAGCTGTATATTGAAGTTAGCCACAAGCATCCAACCACAAATATCTTCCTTGAGATGTCAATTTGAGGATTCGTCTTCTCGAATTACCTTCAAGTCCATGTCTTTTATAAAGTGTACATACCCAGTATGTTGCTATGGAAAATTCCTATTTGTTTTTAAAATGGGTCTTTCCAATTAAATGTTTTTTGGTGTTTTTTTCTGGCCTCAGCAGTATAATATAACACTTAGGAAAGAATATACACCCCAGAAGTCCAGCGCTGGAGCAGAGGATGGCAAACACCTCCACGGCCACCATGTACTTGCCCCGTGTGCTCATGTATGCCGGGATGAAGGAGATCCACACACTGACAAACACCAGCATACTGAAGGTGATCAGCTTGGCCTCGTTGAAGCTTCCAGGGAGATTCCTTGAGAGAAAGGCCACAATAAAGCTGACTGTGGCCAGGAGGCCCATGTATCCCAGCATGCAGTAGAAGAAGATGGCGTCTCCTTCATTACACTCAAAGATGATCTTTTCATTGTAAGACTTCATATTTAGTTCTGGAAATGGAGGAGATTTCATGAGCCAAAGAACACAGATAAGACCTTGTATTATAGAACTGATGAAGACTAGCCAGCAAGGTGTCTTTGATCCAAGCCATTTCCTTGCAGGGCTTTTGGGATGTATTGTCTTGAACGCAATGACAACAATTATGGTTTTTGCTAGGACAGAGGAGACACTCAGTGAAAATATTACACCAAAGACTGTTTGTCGCAGCATGCAGGTGAGCCTCCCGGGATCCTCAATAAATATAAAGGAGCAAAGAAAGCATAACATGAGGGATAGGAGGAGCAGGTAGCTGAGTCCACGGTTGTTGGCTTTGACAATGGGAGAATCTCGGTAATTGATGAAGACACAAAGGATGGAGGCAGCAAGGAAGGTCAAGATAGCAGCACAGATAGAGAGCATCTGCCCCAAAGGCTCTTTAAATGAGAGGAACTCGGTCTCTTTTTGGATGCATTGATCACGTTTCTCATTAGACCACTGGTCATCAGGGCATTGCATACATTCGTTTGTATCTAAATGAGAAAATAGGTTAAATTGGCTTTCTTAGCAGCTTATGTTTCATTAATAATAAGAAATAACATAATTAAGGAACATTAACATGTATCAAAATGTCTTTTATATGAAAGGATGACTGAGGTTATAGGGTACATTTATCTTTTCAATGGAAAACATATTTAACAATCTTTTGCTGGTGTACATTCCTGTTTATGATATGTTGCTTTGAAAGATAATGATGGAATTAGCAAAAATTCCAGAATGCTATATCTTTAAACATTTAACAACACCCATCTAATAATGACCACAGTGTTTTAGATTGAATTGTTAAGATCATTTATGCTGCCTCAGTTTTTTAAAAGTGGCCACAAAATCTGTGCTAACAGATAGCTGTATAGCATTTTTGGATTTCCACTGATAAATATATACAAAGCATTCAGAATATTTCTGGAAAGAGAATAAGGTTGCTTTGAGGTGATAGAAACAATGTATATGAGAGTTAAGAAAGTTAGAAAAATGAGGGTGAAGAGTAAGTTGATGCCAAGCCCAAATGACAGATAAAGAATTATCATCGCAGTTCCATTGGCGTATTTTTACAAACCTGGCACAAAGCAATTCACCTGTTCTTATAATGGGCCTATCCTAGCTGATCGGAATACCCCCTCCCACTAAACAACACATTCTTCCCCCTAAGAAGAAGCAGCGACATTGATTGACTACGAAAGGATACAGATCCCACAATTGTTGCTGATCAAGGCAAAAATAACAACAGAAAGCCTATACAAGCCCAAATCATTCAAGAACCTGAATCAAATAAGTCCTTACCATATACAAACATGATTGTCGCAACATGGAATATAGCCAGACTAAAAATAAGACGAATGACAAAGGGTGGCTTGAATCTATCAAACATTGTCAAATAATTTTGCTACAGGAAACCTAGCACACTGATGCCTTCTATATTGACGGATTCTCTACGGTTGCTACTCCATCTCGGAGTGGAAGGGCCAAAGGAGGACTTGCTGCCTTGGCTTCAGCTACAGCTCCCCTGTGTTTAAAAAAGGTTTATTCTAATTCGCAATTTTTTTTATTTTTGTGGTTTCAAACTATGTATAATCAGTGTATACTGATGATACATTTTCATAATAATTTTTTCGATAATTCTAGAAATAATGTAGCAATGGCCTAGAGAAGGAGTTATTGACATTTACAAATCACTTTAGGAGAGATTGTTTTTTTTGTTTGGGTTGGTGATTTTAATTGTAAGAAATGTGGTATTCTGGATTAGAAGAATTACTGTTATAGGGATGAACATGGTAAACCTATCCCGATTTTTCACATACTTTGTATGGAGAAACAATCATTCTAGAGTTGCTAGAGCACTCTTCTGTTGAAGAAGGGGCATATTACCAAGGGCCTTATCGCCGCTTTAGCAGGAATTTTTCCCGCTAAAGCGGCAATAATTTTATCGCCCTATTACCTAGCGACAGCTTTAAGGAGATAGCGATCATCTTTGGGCCCGCTTTGCATGTCAGCGATAATTATCGCTAATGACATGCAAAGTGGGCGTGCCAAGATGTTAGCGACTGAAAACAGTCGCTAACATCCCTAGCTCCTATTATCTACTTTTGGAAATATTCGCGCTAAGTGCGAATATCTCCAAAAGCTATCGTCTGCCAAAAGTAGTTCTTAGCCATGTTATCCAATGGAAGGTGGATAACATGGATAAGAGCATTGTCACGATACTGCATGTATATCGCAGATTTTTCTGCGATATTCATGCATTTCGCAGGATTTTTACCTCTTTTAAGATAAACCTTGATAATATCAAGGTATCTCAGCGGTAAAAATCCTCGGTGCTCGGCGATATAATTTTACCCTCTAACCATGCATAGCGATAATTATCGCTATTGCTTGTTAATATGCCCCTAAATTTCTAAGAAAAGTATTAGCAACCCCTAATTCAACTCTCTCATTCATATACACAAAAAGCTAGCAGTCCTTTATATTGACAATTAGTTATCAATGGCCAGCGATAATTATCACTGGCCTTGCTTAACGATAATTTTGTTATTGCAGACTATCTCTGGAATTTATAGCCCTGGTAGCACGTAATTAACAATGCCTTTCTCCAGGCAAAAAAAATTCCAGAGATAGCGAGGTTATCGCCGTTTTGGCAGGAACATCGCTGGTTTTCCAGCGATGTTCCCTGCAAAACAGCGATGTCCTTGCTGATATGACCCACAGGGTTGTATCAGCATAATCCACCCCAATGTTAGGGATAGGTAAGTCTGCATTTTAGCAGACGTTAGTTTTTGGAGAAATTAGCAGTTTTCTCCAAAAACTAACGTGTGCTAAAATGCTGGGGCAGCCTTGTAAATATCACGTTGTGAACATCAGTGATATTTGCAAGGTAGTCAATCTGGGGTGCGCCCAGTGACGCCCACTTTGCGTCTCATTAGAGATGCAAAGGGAGGCGTTTGGAAAAAGGGTGCTAACATGCGATGCATGCATGTTAGCACCCTCTTGTATATAGGGCAATAGTTTTATTTCTGCTTTTTTGGCTTTGTAAGCCAAAAAAGCGGAGATAAAGCCCTTGTAAATATGCCACTAAATTAGTATATCGGCTCTAACTGTATGGAATGGGATTTGGAGTAAAGATGGAACTATATTTACTCAGGAAATCCTAACGAATTGTCTTTCCCTTTAGTATGTATTATATTATATAATATTATGTTATGTTTATTATATTATATTATATTATATTATATTATATTATATTATATTATATTATATTATTAGCAACCTTTGGCCCTGAGAATATTGATTTAATGACCCATCCAAATACTTGGTAATAGTAAAAAAGAGCTGAAAACGGGCACATTTTTAAGAGAAACTGACGCAAATTGAAAACAGATGACCAGGGTTTATTGTGAAGGGCCAATGGCGTTAGGCATACAGTCATATTTACACCTGGTAACAAACATAGTTTTTACCTTACAACTTTAAGAACAGGTACTCTTCACTATCTCACAGCCTTTTCAACTATCGGCAAATGGAATCAAAACATACCAAGGTGCCCCTGCGATGGGAAATTGCAACAGACCACTCTACATTTTATCCTTTTTTGTATTTTTATAGAGATATTAGAAAGAGTGTTTCACGACCTCTATTCCCTAATGAAAACTGTATTTTTATAAATCTGCTTTCTATTTTATCCGTTATCTAGATAATGAGAAAGATTGTAATGCAGTGGTGATCTTTATACAAATTGTGATCAATAGGAGAAAGGCCAATTCACACGTTGAGGCTCTACTTTATGAAGGAATATAGGACATATATTGACTGGTTTCTCCAAGGAATGTCATTATTTCTTTGTTCATTGTATACGTAGATAATACGTTTTACTTAGTGCATTTTGTGGAATTTACTTCATGTATTATTCATCTATGGTAGCTAATTGGTCATTTATTGTATTATATTTATTCATCTCTAAAATATTTTTTAAGTTTTTACATTTTTAATAGGTATTGAAAACTTGATGAATTTTAAGGAGAATATTTTTTTTAGAATGCTTTTATGGTTGTATCTTTTAAATTGAATACAGCTGAAATTGAATTGAGTTGACAGATTAAGCAGAAGTACAGTAATGCAGCTCATTGCAGAAATATTCCACCTGAAGAGATCCAAGCAGCTGGTCATGGGGCCTACTCCTAAGAAAAACGTTAAGTGATTAAGGCACTAAGGGCCAGATGTAGGTAAGTTAATTTTACCGATTCATAAATACCGAATTTTACCGATTCAGTATTTATGAATCGGTAAAATAGAAGGGGGGAGATGTAGGGAAAATCGGTAATTGAATTACCGATTCTGTAGGAATCGGTATTTACTGAATCCCATTGATTCCTATGGGCATTGAAGCCCATGGGAATCAATGGGCATTACCGAATCAGTATTTACCGATTCGGTAAATACCGATTTTTGCAAGGGTGCAGGGGGTGTAACTTTGACACCCTCTAGCACCCCGATTTAAGGCATGTGTGACATGTGGCACACAGACATGCCCTAAGGGCTTGTCCGTCTGTCACATGCCATAGGTGTGCATGCACACCTGGAATCGGTATTTTACCACCCAATTGGATTGGGTGGTAAAATACCGATTCGGTAAGGCCTGTGGGACTCAAAAGAGTCCCACCTACATATCAAAATTACAGAATCGGTAAAAATACCGATTCGGTATTTTACTGATTCAGTAAATTTACTGATTCTGTAAATTTACAGAATCGGTAAAATCGGCCACCTACATCTAGAATAGCCATTTACTGGTCGGTAACGGCCGAATCGGCCATTACCGGTCGGTAAATGTCTACCTACATCTGGCCCTAAATTCAGACATTTGTCTTAAACCTGCATAGTATACACATATTTATTAATAATTATTTCGCTCTATGTCTCTAGTCCTATGGGTAAAATAGCATATAAATATTGTTTGAGGTTGCTTGCACATGCTGACGACAGCCACCTGGTTTAATTCAGAAAACTGGAAACGTGTTCTCTGTTGAATTTCATCCAATGCTGTATGTCAAAGGTATTCCTAGAAGAAACTAGAACCAAGTCCGAGATTATAATGTCTTCCGCCATTCCCAACAGTAGAGTCCTAGCCTTTGCCTTCCACCTATTGGTCTATTTCCTACTCTCACCTCAGTGTCAGCTTATAGACTGACTGGCGCAGTGATTAACACCTCCTTTAACCAACAGAACAAGAGGCATATTTACAAGCCCCAATGCCACCGGAGGATACCTTTTTCTGATGCTCCGATGGCGTTGGTCTGTACCACATATTTACAAGTTGGTGGTAAGCCACTTAACATGGCTTAACACCACCTAGTAAATGCGAACCTTACCACAGCAGCGGCAAAGAAGAGGGCAATGGGCAGCACCAAAAACTAAGACTAGGTAAATCCTGGTTGTAGCATGGTGATATGAGGAGAAATTATAAATTTCTCCTTGTATTTTGCTCTTACTATGTGTGCTGTATATTGCAGCACACATAGAAAAAGGAAATCGCCATTACAGATTGTTTATGTGCAAGGGTGCCTGCCCTGGCACAAAGCAGCTTATTTAGAACTAGCGCTAGTGAAAATACAGGGGTGCACCTTATTTTTGTAAATTGGGTGCATCCCTGTGGTTAAAACATTTCAGAGCGCGGTGTTATCAATTTTGGAGTAACACCGTGCTCTGACATTTGATTGTAAATATCCCCCCTATTCAATGCATTCTTGCTCCATTGATTTAAACAACCCTTTTGAATTACTGCATGTTCTACCAAAAAATAACCACAAAGCCCTTCCCCCATTGTTAATCAGTTTGGTTTAGGAAGCGAGGGAATGTAGCAGTCCCATTCCAGCAGCCTTCATTGATTTGTCTTCTGATCTTCCAACAAATGGCAGTGATGTTGTCTAGAACTGTGTGAGACTGTCTGTCTGATTTAGGGTGAAATGTCTGACTAGTTTAGGGAGAGCTGTGGAACTGGGCCACTTATCCGCTTATTGCGAGTTAAACACCACTGTGTCTTCATTTTAGTTCTCGTATTTAACTTAGCATCTTTTTGATATTGTGGTTTGCACATGAATATCACTAAAACGAGAATGTGCCATGTATACATATGGTTGGGATACCCGACACCCCCTCTCAACACAATCCCCAAGAATGGGAAGACGGAAACGGTCCTGAACTTTTGGAAGGCGGGAGGGAGTTACCCCCCCGGCCGTATTTATTAAAATATGAAACAAAAATTAAAACATTAAAATAACAGTTTCATATCATGTACAATTTCATTTACACATTACGATGTTCATGGCTAACCTTAACACATCTCTAACAAAGGTTCTCCTAGCCGATACTAAAACATCCTGTAAATACATTTCTCAAAATTGAAATTGTACATCCTAACATTACGGGCCAACGGCAAGGTCGTAACCGGTGTCAGATCCCTAATACCAGAACTCCCCCCTCACTTGTGAGAGGCGGGCGCACAGAGGACTGTACCTCTGTGCCAACTTCCAATTTCCCTTGTCTTAACGGGGGCCCCTGTTTTACTAGACGCCATCTTAATGGTCGTCCGAGGACTCGTGTGAGGTGTCTAGAAGGTAGCGTAGACCCCCCTCCCACCCCACACTGCTTACCACATCTGCCGTCGCAGATATCCTGGCCCCGGGAAATTCCCAGGAGGGGCCCATAGCCCCTCCTCCCCAGGGAGGGGCCTTGACCGCCTTCCCTTTCGGCGTCCCCATCCTTAGAAGGGGACCGCCTCCCCGTTTGAGGGGCCACTGGCCGCCTCCCCCCGGGCGCTCCCATCCATAATGGGTGATGCCCCACCTCTAGGGATCTTCCAATTACTGCTCACCGATCATGACCTTACCGCCCGACCAAAAAATAAATACGACATTTCTAAACTAAAAGAGAATAAAAGACAATTATACTGAGCAATTCAAAGTATAACTTCTACTACACACTACATAACTCCGCTGCACTTACTTTGCCGAAATCCATGTTAAAAGATCAACCATTTTATTACATATCAAAATTATCAACTTTATTCACATTAACCTGTAAAAGAAACAGTATCATGTCATTCGACTTTATTCAAAACAAATTGCTGTCATCAGGGGCTGGTGGGTGGGTCAAAATTGGCTCTTCGTTCCGTCTCGAGCTCACGTGCAACGGGGAGGTGCAGCTTCAGAGCACAGGAACAAGAGGATGCTTCCTTGGCTTGTTGCTCCTTTTATCCTTCTTCGGGCGGGGCGTGGACTCTCCTCCAATCCGCCTCCGGGGCGTGGCCATCGGCGTAGGTGTCTAGGACAGCCCCCTCTTGGGCGGGAAAAGGCGCGCCCCGGCTACGCCGCTTCGGGCATACCAGCCGAGACTCGCCTCCCGCCCAAAAATGGCTTCCCGGGGGGATCGGGGTACTCCACCATACGTTCGGGGGGACCGAGCGGTCGCCCCTTTCCATATGGTTGGGATACCCGACACCCCCTCTCAACACAATCCCCAAGAATGGGAAGACGGAAACGGTCCTGAACTTTTGGAAGGCGGAAGGGAGTTACCCTCCCGGCCGTATTTATTAAAATATGAAACAAAAATTAAAACATTAAAATAACAGTTTCATATCATGTACAATTTCATTTACACATTACGATGTTCATGGCTAACCTTAACACATCTCTAACAAAGGTTCTCCTAGCCGATACTAAAACATCCTGTAAATACATTTCTCAAAATTGAAATTGTACATCCTAACATTACGGGCCAACGGCAAGGTCGTAACCGGTGTCAGATCCCTAATACCAGAACTCCCCCCTCACTTGTGAGAGGCGGGCGCAGAGAGGACTGTACCTCTGTGCCAACTTCCAATTTCCCTTGTCTTAACGGGGGCCCCTGTTTTACTCGATGCCATCTTAATGGTCGTCCGAGGACTCGTGTGAGGTGTCTAGAAGGTAGCGTAGACCCCCCTCCCACCCCACACTGCTTACCACATCTGCCGTCGCAGATATCCTGGCCCCGGGAAATTCCCAGGAGGGGCCCATAGCCCCTCCTCCCCAGGGAGGGGCCTTGACCGCCTTCCCTTTCGGCGTCCCCATCCTTAGAAGGGGACCGCCTCCCCGTTTGAGGGGCCACTGGCCGCCTCCCCCCGGGCGCTCCCATCCATAATGGGTGACGCCCCACCTCTAGGGATCTTCCAATTACTGCTCACCGATCATGACCTTACCGCCACAGGCCGGATAGTTGACCGGCTATCCGGCCCCCCACAAAAATCCTACCTAAAGGTCATGGCTGCACAAACTCTTTAACCAGGCTACGAAGTCTCCTATGAGTAAAGCATTCCCCTCCCGGGACAAATGGACCCCATCCTCCAGGTACATATGGTCCCCCCTGATACATCCATGAGGAATAGAATGCAATGTACTTGTACGAAACAATCTACCAAGTTTGTTATTCACCTTCTTCACCGAGTGATTCAAAGCTGACACAGAAATAGCCCCCCGCCACACCTTCCGTGGAATCATGTGGGACCATGCAATCGTGCACCCTGGAACCCTTCTCGCCAACCAACTTACTGTGGATAGTATTAATTCGAGAAGTACTCGTCGACCCGTGGTCACCAAATCATTGCCCCCAAGATACACTATGATTACTGATGGCGGTGACCTTGTCCGCCCTAACAAACCCTCCATAAAAGTTTGAAACTGGTCAATACAGAGCCCGCCCCTTCCGTAGAAGGTCACCCTGTACCCGTATTCGCCAGCCATGTGAATCATGTCACCTGCTTTGAATACGTCTGCTGCGCGCCTCACGTATGAGTGGCCGACGACCCACACCACTCTTGCCTCAGCCGGTGATCTTTGACCGCTGGTCCCCAGGTGTCGGGTCACTTGCACAGTCCGCCCCGCAAAGCCTGCTCGCGAAACTGAAAACCAAACAGAAAACAAGAAGCGTGAGTGCATGCATTAGCTTCACAACATGTGCAACCGCACATACCTCTTATAACAATTCGAGGACCAGCGCCCCAACTGTTTCACTTTATCCACACTCAAACCCCTGGCTGTAGCCTCTGTAGCAGCACCTATCCGGAATTAATGTGTCCCAAAATCGCTCGGGTTCAAGCCCGCTGCCGCGATTGCCATCGTTAAAACCCGCTGGAACTGAAACCTGGTCAGTGGGGTGGCGTCGGTGTGCCTCAGCAAGGTTCCCCCCCATGATGCCGCCCTCTGCGCTAAATACTCCTCCACGCATTTTACCGGGCACATGGGAGACCCTGGAATCCGCTGGACTACCACACTGTCCCCGACCGCTCCCTGATCGGTCTTGGAACTGACAATTGAAACCACCATTGTCTCCCCCTTAATTTGGATGTGCTCTCGACACAGACTTCCCCCTGTATCCTGCTTGTTCCGCGCTACCAGTTCGCTTACCCGCATAGCCCCATGGAATGCTAATGCAAAAGCGGCCCGGAATAGCACCGTCTCTGTTTGAGATGAACATGTCGCCGGAAGTACGGACAGCAACAAGGACAACCTTTCTAAACCTATCGGGTGCCTCTCATCCACTCTGCGACCCTCAAGGCGTTGCCACCCTCGCAGCGCCTTTTGTGCCAAAAAGGATGATGTGGGGTCCTGAATGCCATGAGCCCTTGCCATAAAAGAAATGGCGGCCCGGTGCCTATTGGCCGTAGCCACTGACTTGCCTGCCTGATGTAAAGATACCAGAAATTTCAGGACATACTCCTCCTGCCCCCAGTGCTCCCCCCTAGCTGAACCCAAAAAGGACCAATAAGAACGGAACGCCCCTTCATATGCCTTCCTTGTCCTGGGTGCTAGACTCTCTCCCACGAGGTTTTGTAATCCGGGGCACCGAGAGACCAGAGAGCTTCGGGAAATGGTGCCGCCACCGAGTCCGCTGAGGGCAGAAAACCCCGGAAGGCCTGCATATGGGAACGAGAGAGCGCATCAGCTGCCTGATTTAGTACCCCTGGCACGTGTCTTGCCCTAAAGTGGACGTTTAGTCGCATACATAGCAGGACAATTTCCTTCAGTAATCTCAAAATCCATTTGCAGCGTGCTGCCTGACTATTGATACACTCAACCACGGTCATATTATCAGACCAGAACACCACAGAGCGATCACGAAACCCCTCTGGCCAGGTTTGTAAGGCCACCAGAATGGGGAACAGCTCCAGAAACCCAATGTTACTAGTGAGTCCATTATCGTGCCACCACTCCGGCCAGGTTCGTGCCGACCATTGATTGCCGAATATGGCGCCAAAACCTACACTCCCCGCCGAGTCGGTCCACAACCCCAGTTCTTCCGAGGATACTGGCGGGTCGGTCCATACCACACGACCATTGAAATCCGCCAGGAATGCCAACCATATGCGCATATTCTGGCGAACCTCTGTTGACAGTGTTGTGCGGTGGTGCCCTTCCCTGAGGCCCACCATGGCTTGTGCGATAGAACGGGAGAAGGGGCGAGCCATTGGTATTACTCTCAGGGCAAAGTTAAGCTGACCCACCACCTGTTGTAACTGGTGGAGAGATGCCTTTCTCTCGCCGAGACATGTTTTTAGCGAGGCCCTGAACTTCATAACCTTCTCTTCGGGCAAGCGGAAGCACCCCTCTACAGAATCGAGCTCAATTCCGAGAAACTCGAGTGTAGTAGATGGCCCTACCGTCTTACCGGGTGCCAGCTGCACGCCAAATTCCTCCATCAGATTACAGAATTCGCCCACAGCCTGTGCACATTCCATGTCCCCGGCTGCCCCCAGAAACAGAAAATCATCAAGATAATGCATAAGATGTGTAAAGCCCGTGACTCTTGTGAACGCCCATTGCAAAAAAGTACTGAATTTCTCAAAATACGCACAAGAGATGGAGCAACCCATTGGCATACATTTATCCATGTAATAGCGTCCCTGAAACATAAAACCTAGGAGACGCTGATCATCGGGGTGTACCAGGAGCAACCGGAACACTGACTCGATATCTGATTTAGCCATCAGCGCCCCGGGCCCCAGGCGATTCAACATGGCGACAGCCTCATCAAAGGATGCGTACTGCACCGAACAAACTCCTGGGTCAATCGCTTCGTTCACCGAAAGGCCCCTAGGAGCTGACAAATTATGTATTAACCTGAACTCCCCTGGGTCCTTTTTGGGAACCACTCCCAAAGGTGAACAAACAAAATTTCCAACTGGTGGTATGTCATATGGTCCAGCAACCCGACCTCGGGCCACTTCCTTACCAATCTTTGCCTGTACCACCGCCGTATTCTGTTGAACCGATAGTTGGTTCTTACATTGTGCGTCCCCCCGAAAATCCCCCGCCGGGATGCGGAAACCATATGAGAAACCGTCTCGCAACACCCCGGCGGAGATATGATCAGGGTATTCGTTCAGCCAAGGGATCAATGCCATGATATCAACCGGGGTAGGTAATGGCGCCCCTCGGTCTATTTTAGACCTGTTTGGCGCCCCCTCTACCTCCCGTATCACCAGTCTTGGCTCTGCACGTACTCTCGGGGTGTGAGGACTGCCCGCACCCTGCACACTCGTGCCTGAACCTGCACGATCCCTGTGGCCTAGAACACTTGCCTCTGTTAAAGTTCCAGCAGACCCCCTTCTTACCCGAGTTGCCATTATTCTTTGTGTTCTGATCGCTGCTTGAACCCGCCCGAAAGGGGGCCCCCAAAGAATGGCGGGAAGACTCCACCCCGTTCCCGCCTAAAAATGGCGACTTCGCCGTGTTCGACTTCTCAATTTTCTGCCAGGAAATGGAGTCGAAACAATCCCACGTCAGAGATGAGTCGTACTCTTTGGACTTACGAAGTATGCTATCGTAACAACACCATTGATTACCCCCGTATGCTTCATAAAATTCCATAATATGTGTCTGATAAACGGCTAACTCTACCACTAATTCGGGCCTACGTTCCCCCATAATTGCAGTGAACATTCCAAATGCTCTGGCCCAATTAGAGATCGTTTCATCAACTCTGAAACCCGCCATTTTTGCTCGCCATACACTAGGGTGTAAAAACTCTTTCTGGTTCTTTACATGCTCAATCTCATAGTGATCGGTCAACAGGGAAAACATGTTCACATATTTATCCGCCCAAATCCTCTCTTTCACATCGATCGGGATATGTTGAACGACTTTTTCCCTTCTCGAGGGTACCGATCCCTCCCCCGCCATCGGCAATGGCTGCTTACCTGAACCGGTAGCTGTGACCGTTGTCGCTGTCGAACCAACGCCCGATACTGGTTGTTCCACGGGAGCCTGCGGGGGAACAAGAGGACACGGTGCCTTTGCAGCATCTTTCGATTGCCGCAACTGCTTCATTATCGACCTGGCTTCTTCAGCCGTGGCCCCCTCATTCTCTCTGCCCAACCATGCCGCCAACTGGGCAGCCAGCTCGGGAGGCATATCCCCCTCGTTCACAGGAGTGACCACCACGGGGATTGGTTGTCCCGCATTCGGGACCGGGACTGGGACCTCGATCGGGGTGACCGGGTCCGCTGGAGGTGATTCGGGAACCGGGGCCTCCCCACCCGATGCCCCCTTCTTGCCCCTTCTACCTCTCCCTTTAGGGACCACTCCCGGCAATGCTGGTCCGATGACTTTCTTTGGTCCACCCGCACCGTTCATTGCCGCCATCTGCTTCTTCATTTCCGCCATGTCTTTCACCAGCATACGAAGCATTTGTTCGGTTCTGATCCTCTTTCCGACCTTCTTGCCCGGCATCGTCCACGGGTAGTCCTCAAGGTCCTAGGTCAGGAAGCTTCGAACTCGCTGAAAGAAGAAACACAAAATTAAATACTCAAAATTGGCTCTTCGTTCCGTCTCGAGCTCACGTGCAACGGGGAGGTGCAGCTTCAGAGCACAGGAACAAGAGGATGCTTCCTTGGCTTGTTGCTCCTTTTATCCTTCTTCGGGCGGGGCGTGGACCCTCCTCCAATCCGCCTCCGGGGCGTGGCCATCGGCGTAGGTGTCTAGGACAGCCCCCTCTTGGGCGGGAAAAGGCGTGCCCCGGCTACGCCGCTTCGGGCATACCAGCCGAGACTCGCCTCCCGCCCAAAAATGGCTTCCCGGGGGGATCGGGGTACTCCACCATACGTTCGGGGGGACCGAGCGGTCGCCCTTTTCCATTTATTATTCTATAGTATGTTCCGTTAGGTTCAGTAACACACATATCAGAACCAATGTCCTTCTTTGATATTATATGTTGGTAGGAGACAACTTTTTACCTTCAGACTAAGTAACATTGCTATTCTGCATCTCTAGCAGAATGTGATAAAACCAGTGTTTTATTATTTAAACCGTGCCCCTATTTAAATTGGTGAGAGGTACTTCACACCAGAGTTATCATGAAAGCTGCAGAGCGGTGTGAATGAGATTCAGTCCCACAGGCTGCAACATTCATCCTAACAAGGAAGAAAACTGTGTCAGCAGAGATGTGGGCAGGTTTACACATTCAGATGGCATGCATTTGTTAATGCACTGAGGCTGGCTTCCTGAGACATAATACCAAGTATACCAAGAATACCAAGGTATGGGCTTAGATCATTCCAACCGGGTCTGGCAGAAGGATACTTTCATCAATCGGTTTACCTTAAGCAAAACCATCTTTTTACTCTTTACCGGGTTTATTGGCCTCTGGCGAAACTGACAACATTTTCAGGAACTCGCACATCTCTTCTACACTCCTAACACCCCTCCAGTGACTTCCAGGATTCAAGGGCAGTTTTAGGAAATGCTATTGGGCACGCAAGCAACACAAACAATAGTCGTGCGGCCCTTTCCTTAACTTTTGTGCCTCACCACTTCATTAACCATCTTGCTTGCTCAAATTTGCTTGAAAATGCGCCATTTGCCTACTCCTTTTTTCAAAAAATTTCTTGGGGGCAGAACCTCTCTAAATCCACCTTAGGTCATTCGGGCTCACTCACTACGCTCGCCGCAGTGTGCTTCAATGCACATTTTACGCCTACCACAATGTCACCAGCCGCCACTGGCAGGGTGCAGTGTATTTAAAAGGTAAGACATTTGCCTTTGGGTTTTATATGTCCTGGTAGTGAAAAACTATCAAATTTGTTTTTCACTGCTGCTTTTCTCACATAGGTTAACATTGGGATTGCCTTAAAACATCTTTTAATTGTAATTTCCAATTGGGAAAACATTTTGGAAAAAAAAAGAGTTTGATGTCTCTGGACTCACAACTTAAATAATAACTTATGGTGAAGTTGCATTTTAACATTTTAAATCTGGAAATGGCAGTTGGCATTTTCTTACTTTATTCTATGCCTCTGTCTGTATCTGAACACACGTCTGATTTGGATGACAGCTGGACTTTGTTCATTTCCTCTAGACAGTCACATACACAGGGAGATGGGTGTAACATTCATATCCTGCTGGCCCATCATCAGACTGATGGGCCTTCCAGAGGTAGATTGGGAGGTAGTAGCTGATACTTGCAACTGAATAGGGCTTTGCCTGTCCCCACACAAAGAGCTGCATACCCCCCTATAGTGAGTCTGGAGAAAAGGCAGAGAAGGCAAGAAACTTGTGATCTTCAAAGTCCTCTTTGAAGTATCCCCCACTTCAAAGGAACAACTGGGTATAAATACTGAACCCCTGACACCACCAAATGAGAACTTTGCTGTAACCAACAACATCCTGCCAGGAAGAAGAACTGCTTTGCTGCATGAGGGACTGGATAGCTCACAAAATAGGGTCTCTTGGAGTATTTGACACCACCCACCTTACTATGCCTAACTAACTCTCTCACATAAGGTATAGGGCAGGTGATAAAATAAAAAAAAAACTGGAATAAAGATCAGGTGCAGAAGCATTACTTTTTAGAGACGAGAACCCCCACTCAGCCGAGGGGGACATGCTTCATCATTGGGTCCCCTCTTCACAGTGGGACCGCAAGGTAGCCGGTGTTGGCTACAACTCACCCTAGGGTGAGGAGCAGGAGGGTTTATTTTTGTATTCATCCCTTATTAGCTTATTAGGGAACGAGGGGCAGAGTGCATAAATAAGAATATCTAGTGATTGTGAGTTAAAACTACATCTTCTTGGGTACAATACACTTTATTCTGGGACACCCAACCGGTAGGATTAAAACTAAGCTAAGTGAAGCATGGACATGGATTTAATCCTATTTTATATTGTGGTCAACATGTTTCTGCCTTAATCTGCCCAACTGGTGCATGGCATTCACCAGGACCAAAAATATGAGTCACTCTGCTTAAAAAAATGTGTAAATTGTACTTATAAAATTATAGTCTCTATCCTGTGGTACTGACATCTAGTTATGTCCCTGCTGGCTACTTTGCAGGTGCCGTACAACTGAAAAAGTATTTCTTAAGTGGGCAGTACCCAGTTGCTTTAGCTGTCCCATAAATCATGTGCCTCTACCGTTCGCGCAGCGGACGCGCGCTGCGGGCGCGCCGTTTGCACGCCAGAAGGCGCGCCTAAGGCAAGCCCGTCTGCGCCCGTCCGCGACGGGCCGGGACCAGGGGCCTCAGACCCTGCCCTTCCTTTGGTGCACTCCTCTGCAAAATTATGCTCCTTTTCTGCTTCTGCTCCCCTTTCCCCCTCTGTAGTCCAACACCTATCCTCGCACGGTATTTACGTTCCCCTTTGTTCTCGCCCCGTCTCTCCTACTCCTTCTTCCTCTATTTCTCCCACGCCTTCTGATACTGGCCCCATTTCCGGCTTTCCTGCCGCCTCTGCTATCCTTGTCAACACTCGTTCTGCTGTTAAAAATCAAACTGCCCTTTTCAACCTTTTGGACACTGATTCCCCTGATTTTCTTTTTCTCACAGAAACTTGGTTCTCCTCTGATTCACTCCCGGATCTCCTTGCTATTCTCCCTAGTACCCACTATGCCCTTCGTGCTGACCGCCCTAATGGTAAAACTGGAGGTGGTGCGGCGATGATAGTTCGCTCCTCGATGAAATTCCAGCTTCTTCCGCACCCTTGCATACCCAGTGTTGACTTTCTGGTGGCCCGCTCTCTTAACCTCCCGGTACCCCTTACGGTGGTACTTATGTACCGCCCCCCTCAAAGCATGCCATCATTTGTGTCTACCTTGCAGGACCTCTTGGCCACCTTGGCGGTAAATAATTCCTCGCTACTCCTGCTCGGCGACTTCAATTTCTGGCCGGGTGACCCGAGAGAGGACTCCTGCTCTAAAGACTTCTCTGCCACACTTCGGTGTCTCAATTTCTTACCTCACACCCTCACCCACACCACTCTTGCCTCAGCCGGTGATCTTTGACCGCTGGTCCCCAGGTGTCGGGTCACTTGCACAGTCCGCCCCGCAAAGCCTGCTCGCGAAACTGAAAACCAAACAGAAAACAAGAAGCGTGAGTGCATGCATTAGCTTCACAACATGTGCAACCGCACATACCTCTTATAACAATTCGAGGACCAGCGCCCCAACTGTTTCACTTTATCCACACTCAAACCCCTGGCTGTAGCCTCTGTAGCAGCACCTATCCGGAATTAATGTGTCCCAAAATCGCTCGGGTTCAAGCCCGCTGCCGCGATTGCCATCGTTAAAACCCGCTGGAACTGAAAACTGGTCAGTGGGGTGGCGTCGGTGTGCCTCAGCAAGGTTCCCCCCCATGATGCCGCCCTCTGCGCTAAATACTCCTCCACGCATTTTACCGGGCACATGGGAGACCCTGGAATCCGCTGGACTACCACACTGTCCCCGACCGCTCCCTGATCGGTCTTGGAACTGACAATTGAAACCACCATTGTCTCCCCCTTAATTTGGATGTGCTCTCGACACAGACTTCCCCCTGTATCCTGCTTGTTCCGCGCTACCAGTTCGCTTACCCGCATAGCCCCATGGAATGCTAATGCAAAAGCGGCCCGGAATAGCACCGTCTCTGTTTGAGATGAACATGTCGCCGGAAGTACGGACAGCAACAAGGACAACCTTTCTAAACCTATCGGGTGCCTCTCATCCACTCTGCGACCCTCAAGGCGTTGCCACCCTCGCAGCGCCTTTTGTGCCAAAAAGGATGATGTGGGGTCCTGAATGCCATGAGCCCTTGCCATAAAAGAAATGGCGGCCCGGTGCCTATTGGCCGTAGCCACTGACTTGCCTGCCTGATGTAAAGATACCAGAAATTTCAGGACATACTCCTCCTGCCCCCAGTGCTCCCCCCTAGCTGAACCCAAAAAGGACCAATAAGAACGGAACGCCCCTTCATATGCCTTCCTTGTCCTGGGTGCTAGACTCTCTCCCACGAGGTTTTGTAATCCGGGGCACCGAGAGACCAGAGAGCTTCGGGAAATGGTGCCGCCACCGAGTCCGCTGAGGGCAGAAAACCCCGGAAGGCCTGCATATGGGAACGAGAGAGCGCATCAGCTGCCTGATTTAGTACCCCTGGCACGTGTCTTGCCCTAAAGTGGACGTTTAGTCGCATACATAGCAGGACAATTTCCTTCAGTAATCTCAAAATCCATTTGCAGCGTGCTGCCTGACTATTGATACACTCAACCACGGTCATATTATCAGACCAGAACACCACAGAGCGATCACGAAACCCCTCTGGCCAGGTTTGTAAGGCCACCAGAATGGGGAACAGCTCCAGAAACCCAATGTTACTAGTGAGTCCATTATCGTGCCACCACTCCGGCCAGGTTCGTGCCGACCATTGATTGCCGAATATGGCGCCAAAACCTACACTCCCCGCCGAGTCGGTCCACAACCCCAGTTCTTCCGAGGATACTGGCGGGTCGGTCCATACCACACGACCATTGAAATCCGCCAGGAATGCCAACCATATGCGCATATTCTGGCGAACCTCTGTTGACAGTCTTGTGCGGTGGTGCCCTTCCCTGAGGCCCACCATGGCTTGTGCGATAGAACGGGAGAAGGGGCGAGCCATTGGTATTACTCTCAGGGCAAAGTTAAGCTGACCCACCACCTGTTGTAACTGGTGGAGAGATGCCTTTCTCTCGCCGAGACATGTTTTTAGCGAGGCCCTGAACTTCATAACCTTCTCTTCGGGCAAGCGGAAGCACCCCTCTACAGAATCGAGCTCAATTCCGAGAAACTCGAGTGTAGTAGATGGCCCTACCGTCTTACCGGGTGCCAGCTGCACGCCAAATTCCTCCATCAGATTACAGAATTCGCCCACAGCCTGTGCACATTCCATGTCCCCGGCTGCCCCCAGAAACAGAAAATCATCAAGATAATGCATAAGATGTGTAAAGCCCGTGACTCTTGTGAACGCCCATTGCAAAAAAGTACTGAATTTCTCAAAATACGCACAAGAGATGGAGCAACCCATTGGCATACATTTATCCATGTAATAGCGTCCCTGAAACATAAAACCTAGGAGACGCTGATCATCGGGGTGTACCAGGAGCAACCGGAACACTGACTCGATATCTGATTTAGCCATCAGCGCCCCGGGCCCCAGGCGATTCAACATGGCGACAGCCTCATCAAAGGATGCGTACTGCACCGAACAAACTCCTGGGTCAATCGCTTCGTTCACCGAAAGGCCCCTAGGAGCTGACAAATTATGTATTAACCTGAACTCCCCTGGGTCCTTTTTGGGAACCACTCCCAAAGGTGAACAAACAAAATTTCCAACTGGTGGTATGTCATATGGTCCAGCAACCCGACCTCGGGCCACTTCCTTACCAATCTTTGCCTGTACCACCGCCGTATTCTGTTGAACCGATAGTTGGTTCTTACATTGTGCGTCCCCCCGAAAATCCCCCGCCGGGATGCGGAAACCATATGAGAAACCGTCTCGCAACACCCCGGCGGAGATATGATCAGGGTATTCGTTCAGCCAAGGGATCAATGCCATGATATCAACCGGGGTAGGTAATGGCGCCCCTCGGTCTATTTTAGACCTGTTTGGCGCCCCCTCTACCTCCCGTATCACCAGTCTTGGCTCTGCACGTACTCTCGGGGTGTGAGGACTGCCCGCACCCTGCACACTCGTGCCTGAACCTGCACGATCCCTGTGGCCTAGAACACTTGCCTCTGTTAAAGTTCCAGCAGACCCCCTTCTTACCCGAGTTGCCATTATTCTTTGTGTTCTGATCGCTGCTTGAACCCGCCCGAAAGGGGGCCCCCAAAGAATGGCGGGAAGACTCCACCCCGTTCCCGCCTAAAAATGGCGACTTCGCCGTGTTCGACTTCTCAATTTTCTGCCAGGAAATGGAGTCGAAACAATCCCACGTCAGAGATGAGTCGTACTCTTTGGACTTACGAAGTATGCTATCGTAACAACACCATTGATTACCCCCGTATGCTTCATAAAATTCCATAATATGTGTCTGATAAACGGCTAACTCTACCACTAATTCGGGCCTACGTTCCCCCATAATTGCAGTGAACATTCCAAATGCTCTGGCCCAATTAGAGATCGTTTCATCAACTCTGAAACCCGCCATTTTTGCTCGCCATACACTAGGGTGTAAAAACTCTTTCTGGTTCTTTACATGCTCAATCTCATAGTGATCGGTCAACAGGGAAAACATGTTCACATATTTATCCGCCCAAATCCTCTCTTTCACATCGATCGGGATATGTTGAACGACTTTTTCCCTTCTCGAGGGTACCGATCCCTCCCCCGCCATCGGCAATGGCTGCTTACCTGAACCGGTAGCTGTGACCGTTGTCGCTGTCGAACCAACGCCCGATACTGGTTGTTCCACGGGAGCCTGCGGGGGAACAAGAGGACACGGTGCCTTTGCAGCATCTTTCGATTGCCGCAACTGCTTCATTATCGACCTGGCTTCTTCAGCCGTGGCCCCCTCATTCTCTCTGCCCAACCATGCCGCCAACTGGGCAGCCAGCTCGGGAGGCATATCCCCCTCGTTCACAGGAGTGACCACCACGGGGATTGGTTGTCCCGCATTCGGGACCGGGACTGGGACCTCGATCGGGGTGACCGGGTCCGCTGGAGGTGATTCGGGAACCGGGGCCTCCCCACCCGATGCCCCCTTCTTGCCCCTTCTACCTCTCCCTTTAGGGACCACTCCCGGCAATGCTGGTCCGATGACTTTCTTTGGTCCACCCGCACCGTTCATTGCCGCCATCTGCTTCTTCATTTCCGCCATGTCTTTCACCAGCATACGAAGCATTTGTTCGGTTCTGATCCTCTTTCCGACCTTCTTGCCCGGCATCGTCCACGGGTAGTCCTCAAGGTCCTAGGTCAGGAAGCTTCGAACTCGCTGAAAGAAGAAACACAAAATTAAATACTCAAAATTGGCTCTTCGTTCCGTCTCGAGCTCACGTGCAACGGGGAGGTGCAGCTTCAGAGCACAGGAACAAGAGGATGCTTCCTTGGCTTGTTGCTCCTTTTATCCTTCTTCGGGCGGGGCGTGGACCCTCCTCCAATCCGCCTCCGGGGCGTGGCCATCGGCGTAGGTGTCTAGGACAGCCCCCTCTTGGGCGGGAAAAGGCGTGCCCCGGCTACGCCGCTTCGGGCATACCAGCCGAGACTCGCCTCCCGCCCAAAAATGGCTTCCCGGGGGGATCGGGGTACTCCACCATACGTTCGGGGGGACCGAGCGGTCGCCCTTTTCCATTTATTATTCTATAGTATGTTCCGTTAGGTTCAGTAACACACATATCAGAACCAATGTCCTTCTTTGATATTATATGTTGGTAGGAGACAACTTTTTACCTTCAGACTAAGTAACATTGCTATTCTGCATCTCTAGCAGAATGTGATAAAACCAGTGTTTTATTATTTAAACCGTGCCCCTATTTAAATTGGTGAGAGGTACTTCACACCAGAGTTATCATGAAAGCTGCAGAGCGGTGTGAATGAGATTCAGTCCCACAGGCTGCAACATTCATCCTAACAAGGAAGAAAACTGTGTCAGCAGAGATGTGGGCAGGTTTACACATTCAGATGGCATGCATTTGTTAATGCACTGAGGCTGGCTTCCTGAGACATAATACCAAGTATACCAAGAATACCAAGGTATGGGCTTAGATCATTCCAACCGGGTCTGGCAGAAGGATACTTTCATCAATCGGTTTACCTTAAGCAAAACCATCTTTTTACTCTTTACCGGGTTTATTGGCCTCTGGCGAAACTGACAACATTTTCAGGAACTCGCACATCTCTTCTACACTCCTAACACCCCTCCAGTGACTTCCAGGATTCAAGGGCAGTTTTAGGAAATGCTATTGGGCACGCAAGCAACACAAACAATAGTCGTGCGGCCCTTTCCTTAACTTTTGTGCCTCACCACTTCATTAACCATCTTGCTTGCTCAAATTTGCTTGAAAATGCGCCATTTGCCTACTCCTTTTTTCAAAAAATTTCTTGGGGGCAGAACCTCTCTAAATCCACCTTAGGTCATTCGGGCTCACTCACTACGCTCACCGCAGTGTGCTTCAATGCACATTTTACGCCTACCACAATGTCACCAGCCGCCACTGGCAGGGTGCAGTGTATTTAAAAGGTAAGACATTTGCCTTTGGGTTTTATATGTCCTGGTAGTGAAAAACTATCAAATTTGTTTTTCACTGCTGCTTTTCTCACATAGGTTAACATTGGGATTGCCTTAAAACATCTTTTAATTGTAATTTCCAATTGGGAAAACATTTTGGAAAAAAAAAGAGTTTGATGTCTCTGGACTCACAACTTAAATAATAACTTATGGTGAAGTTGCATTTTAACATTTTAAATCTGGAAATGGCAGTTGGCATTTTCTTACTTTATTCTATGCCTCTGTCTGTATCTGAACACACGTCTGATTTGGATGACAGCTGGACTTTGTTCATTTCCTCTAGACAGTCACATACACAGGGAGATGGGTGTAACATTCATATCCTGCTGGCCCATCATCAGACTGATGGGCCTTCCAGAGGTAGATTGGGAGGTAGTAGCTGATACTTGCAACTGAATAGGGCTTTGCCTGTCCCCACACAAAGAGCTGCATACCCCCCTATAGTGAGTCTGGAGAAAAGGCAGAGAAGGCAAGAAACTTGTGATCTTCAAAGTCCTCTTTGAAGTATCCCCCACTTCAAAGGAACAACTGGGTATAAATACTGAACCCCTGACACCACCAAATGAGAACTTTGCTGTAACCAACAACATCCTGCCAGGAAGAAGAACTGCTTTGCTGCATGAGGGACTGGATAGCTCACAAAATAGGGTCTCTTGGAGTATTTGACACCACCCACCTTACTATGCCTAACTAACTCTCTCACATAAGGTATAGGGCAGGTGATAAAATAAAAAAAAACTGGAATAAAGATCAGGTGCAGAAGCATTACTTTTTAGAGACGAGAACCCCCACTCAGCCGAGGGGGACATGCTTCATCATTGGGTCCCCTCTTCACAGTGGGACCGCAAGGTAGCCGGTGTTGGCTACAACTCACCCTAGGGTGAGGAGCAGGAGGGTTTATTTTTGTATTCATCCCTTATTAGCTTATTAGGGAACGAGGGGCAGAGTGCATAAATAAGAATATCTAGTGATTGTGAGTTAAAACTACATCTTCTTGGGTACAATACACTTTATTCTGGGACACCCAACCGGTAGGATTAAAACTAAGCTAAGTGAAGCATGGACATGGATTTAATCCTATTTTATATTGTGGTCAACATGTTTCTGCCTTAATCTGCCCAACTGGTGCATGGCATTCACCAGGACCAAAAATATGAGTCACTCTGCTTAAAAAAATGTGTAAATTGTACTTATAAAATTATAGTCTCTATCCTGTGGTACTGACATCTAGTTATGTCCCTGCTGGCTACTTTGCAGGTGCCGTACAACTGAAAAAGTATTTCTTAAGTGGGCAGTACCCAGTTGCTTTAGCTGTCCCATAAATCATGTGCCTCTACCGTTCGCGCAGCGGACGCGCGCTGCGGGCGCGCCGTTTGCACGCCAGAAGGCGCGCCTAAGGCAAGCCCGTCTGCGCCCGTCCGCGACGGGCCGGGACCAGGGGCCTCAGACCCTGCCCTTCCTTTGGTGCACTCCTCTGCAAAATTATGCTCCTTTTCTGCTTCTGCTCCCCTTTCCCCCTCTGTAGTCCAACACCTATCCTCGCACGGTATTTACGTTCCCCTTTGTTCTCGCCCCGTCTCTCCTACTCCTTCTTCCTCTATTTCTCCCACGCCTTCTGATACTGGCCCCATTTCCGGCTTTCCTGCCGCCTCTGCTATCCTTGTCAACACTCGTTCTGCTGTTAAAAATCAAACTGCCCTTTTCAACCTTTTGGACACTGATTCCCCTGATTTTCTTTTTCTCACAGAAACTTGGTTCTCCTCTGATTCACTCCCGGATCTCCTTGCTATTCTCCCTAGTACCCACTATGCCCTTCGTGCTGACCGCCCTAATGGTAAAACTGGAGGTGGTGCGGCGATGATAGTTCGCTCCTCGATGAAATTCCAGCTTCTTCCGCACCCTTGCATACCCAGTGTTGACTTTCTGGTGGCCCGCTCTCTTAACCTCCCGGTACCCCTTACGGTGGTACTTATGTACCGCCCCCCTCAAAGCATGCCATCATTTGTGTCTACCTTGCAGGACCTCTTGGCCACCTTGGCGGTAAATAATTCCTCGCTACTCCTGCTCGGCGACTTCAATTTCTGGCCGGGTGACCCGAGAGAGGACTCCTGCTCTAAAGACTTCTCTGCCACACTTCGGTGTCTCAATTTCTTACCTCACCTCTTGGTCCCTACCCACACCCATGGTCACATCCTGGACCAAATCTGGTCCCTACGCTGTAACCTCTCGGCCACCTCCATTCTCCCCTGTGTCTGGTCGGATCACTCCATGATCTCCTTCTCTATCCACTTGGGCCAAGCCGAGAAAGCCTCCCTGCCAAAAAACATCTTGGCCCGGAGTTGGAACAAGACTGATCTTAACGATCTTTCTTCCCTATTGTCTTCATCGGCTCCTACCCTGACCGACCCGTCTGTGGAAAGTCAGGCGGATGCTATTAACATCTGGCTCTCTGCTGCTTGTGACCAGGTCGCCCCACTTAAAAAGATTAAATCAGCTCGTCTACACGACTCCCACAAGTGGTTCTCTAGCGACCTTAAATCCCTGAAATTAGAACTCAGACAGTCGGAGCGCCGTTGGCGCCGCAACTACTGTCCGACCCTCTACCTCAAATATAAAGCCCTCCTCAACAACTATAAAAAAGCCATCTTAGTGGCCAAATCTAAATACTTTACTGAGCGAGTGGCCCTTTCGGCCAACAAATCTCGCGAGATCTTCTCACTGGTTCATAGTCTTGCCTCCTCTGACCGCGCATGTCTCTCCCCTGCCCCCTCTCAATCTCTCTGTCACTCTTTGAATGATTATTTCATCAACAAAATCATCACTATCAAGGCCAATATTCCTATTGTGCCTCAACCTGATCTGCCGGATCATTTTCACCCGTCCCCCTCTGCTTTGGATCATTTTGAACCAATTTCATCTGATCTCTTCCTTTGACCTGCTTGTCAAGGTCAAGTCCGGCTTCCCTGCGGACTGTGCTCCTGCACGGATCCTCAGAACTCTCTACACTAGTTGCCCTATCCCTTCTCTCACTCTTCTCAACTCTTCCCTGGCTTCGGGCTGTGTTCCCTCTTCCTTTAAATCTGCTATTGTTTTTCCTATCTTGAAGAAAGCCGGTCTGGACCCCTCTCTCCCATCGAACTTCAGGCCGATCTCTCTTCTTCCCTATTTAGGGAAGATTCTCGAAAGCTATGTAACATCCTGCCTTTCCTCCTACATTGAAGCGAACAATCTCCTGGCCTCCCATCAGGCTGGCTTTCGTCCCGGCCACTCCACTGAGGGGGTGGTCCTCGCAGTCCTGGATGAACTTAAGGGGAAGGCCGACAGCAACCTCCCCCAGGCCTTGGTCCTTTTGGATCTGTCCGCTGCGTTTGATACGGTCGACCATGCCATCCTTCTCGACCGGGTCAGCGCAGCGGGCATCCAAGGCACTGCCTTCTCCTGGATCGCGTCCTTTCTTCAAGGCAGATCACAGGCAGTCCACCTTTCTGACTTCTCTGCCCCTTCACTTCCTGTCACTTGTGGGGTCCCTCAAGGTTCTTCCCTTTCTCCCCTTCTCTTCAACCTTTATATCCGCCCCCTTATCTCCTCCCTTCTCGAGCTGGGGGTCTCTGTGTATAACTACGCAGATGACCTCCAGCTCGTCTTTGATCTCTCTTACCCAACTGACTCTCTTCCCAAGTTTTGCACCACTCTTGTCCTTATTTCCCAGTGGATGAGCTTCAATCATTTGAAGCTCAACCCTGACAAGACAGAGCTTGTCCTCACTGGTGGCCCGTCTAATCCCTGGTCCTCCGTTCACTGGCCCCTTTCTTTTGGCCCTCCCCCTTCCCCAGTCTCCTCTGTCCGGACTTTGGGCATCAAGATCAGTAATGATTTATCTATGCATGCCCAAATTAGTTCCGTTGTGTCCTCGTGTTTTCTTTCCCTCCGCCTTATCTGCAAAATCTCCCGGTTTTTTTCTGTTGACGCTCTTAAAACCATCATCACGGCTCTCATTACATCCCGCCTGGATTATGGAAATGGCTTGTACGTAGGCATTCCTGCCTACGAAACTCGCCGTCTCCAGGCCATCCAGAACCAGGCCTCCTTCTTCCCAAATCCTCCCACATTACCCCGGCCCTCAAAACCCTTCACTGGCTTCCTGTTCATTTTAGGTCCCAGTTCAAATTAGCCTGTCTGGCTTTCCGGGCGCACGCTCGCTCTGCCCCGCTTTTTATTAACTCTTTAATCTCTTCCCATGCCCCCAGCCGCTCCCTCCGCTCTTCTTCTCTTTCTCTCCTTCACGTCCCCCGCTTCTGTAAATCCCGTACCGGGGGCACTCGTTTCTCTGTTAGGGCCCCCCAGATTTGGAACAATCTCCCTCTTTCCATTCGCTCTATCCCGATCTTCTCCCATTTTCGTAAAGCCCTCAAAACTTTTCTTTTCCTTCAGGCTTTCCCCGGCTAATCCCATTGGGCTCCTTTGCAGATACTGATGTGTCCCCTAGCGCCAGGAAGCCGCTTGGCCACAGTGCGCTTTAGAAATTTCTTTTCATTTCATTTCATTTCTCTTCACCTTTGAGGGGTCTCACTCCTCATTAGAAAAGTATTTTAAGGATTGTATGTCAGCGGTGTGTGATTGATGCAGAGCAGTCAGTTAAAATGTAATTCAGAGAAAACCAAGATGCTTCTCTTTTGCTTCCATTCGGCCAACTCGTCAGAAGCTGTTTGGCTGTCTGCTTTGGCTGGGTCCCCCCTCCTGCTTTAGTGGCAAAAAATTTGGAGTTAATTTGGATAACCAACTCTCTATGCAACCTCAGATTTCTTCAGTGAATGCCATGTCTTTTAGGCTACTTTCTCACTCTTAAGAAAATCTTGTATATCCTTCCTATACACTTCAGGAGGATGGTGATCTATGTGTCAATCACTTCTCATTTGGACTATGATAACACTCTTTACCTGAGGCATCTGAGGTTATACTAGGACATCTCCAGGTGTTTGAAAATGCTGCTGTCCATCTCATCCTGAGTCTTTCTATAGGCCCATTAGTCTCCCCCTTTTTAAAAACTCTAAACTTGCTGACTATCAAGAACCGGATTCTCTTCAAATCTCTATCTCTGGTCCATTGGGCATTGTTTTATTCTTAGCCCAGGTTCTCTTGATGATATGTTCCTCCCTTACTGCCCTTCCAGAGTCTTGTGAACGGCATCCGCTGCCATATTGGCTGTGCCTTGCAGCAAGCATTTGAGGAGGGTTGGCAAAGCATTTTTGTTCTTAGTGGCCAAGGCTTGGAATCAGCCTTGCTTCAGAGAAGGCTAAAAACAGGGGTTCTTCTATGTATTGGTGTGTACCACACTCCTAGCTCTGGTACACTCGATGAGTAGCCAAATGTTCTATAAAATCCCTTGCATTCATTAATTCATTCACATACTGTATTCTTTGGCCATGCTCATCATGGATTGGCATCAGTCATTGGGCACATTCTACTAGGCCCCCAACCCTGTGGTAAACACTTTCAGTTGTGCTTTACAAACATTGGCTGCAACGTTTGGCCTTTTGCCAAGCAGTGCACTCATCCTCACATGAGGCATCAGGAACATGGTTTGGAAAGAATGCCCAAAGTCTGGAATGACCAGTCCCTACTGTGCAAGGGCTATGATCATGTGCACCAGGGGCTAGAAGAAAGCATGTCCTATGGCCAGGTCCTGCCCTTTGACCATGCAGTGCACCCAATCTGCGGTTCACCTCACCGTGCTGTCCACAGAGGGTTGGCACACGTTAACACGTCCAACCCCCTGCACACCCAACCCGGCTCTGCTGTCGAAGAGAGTTCCACGAGTCTCTTACTTAACTGGCCTTGGATGCAGACCTTATGCCATGCTTGTGCTACTGAACCAGATGCCGATAGCCGTCTCAGAGTGCCGCAATCTCTGGGGACATGGCCTGTCCTGATCCTGTGCCGGCCTCTCTGACACAGAAGCTGCTGTGCGATTCCAGCCCCTTCGCAACACACCATGGTCCTCCGTTCTCACTGCTGATGGTCTTTTAATTCATAGTAGAACTGAGTCTTGAAAAGTAATATGTTCAAGAGATTGTGTTAAATTAAAAACATGTGGGTAATAGAATTATTCACCCACATATACTTATTTATTTTAATGCACACACATTTCTATACATAGTAATGTATTTCGAACATAAACTATTACAGCAGGTAGGTTCAATCTCATTCAACTCCATAATCTATATGTTTAAATATGTTTCTCAAAAGGTGTACTGTATGCCAAAACTCACCCTGATTTGTGACCTCTCCTTGGGAACAGGGAATGCACTCAAAGCAGCAGGCAGGCCTCCCTTCTCTCATCGCCTTTCTGTAGCCAGGCAAGCACATTTCATTACAGACAGAGCGTGGAAGCTGCACAAAGACCAAACAGAGAGTATTGTTCCTAGAGCCTCAGAGAATATGAAGAAGAGACAAAGCATGAATGTTACTCTTTTAAGAGTGGGTGTCCCACCTACTCACTTATAAAATTCATTCCTGTCACCAAAACCAGTTTGCAGCCACTCCAAGTCGCAATGGGTCTGCTTGCATCCATTACTGCATCATTACTCATAGATTGGGCCGTGAGGGCCTCTTTTATGGGATTTTGGCGCAGGGCTGCGCAGAAAAGTTACTGGCGATGCTGCCCTATGCCAAAGTGAAAGGGCAAGAATGCACAATATTAAAGCAACACAGTGCATTTCTGTCCGTTTCCCTTGCGCTGCCACCATTTTGGCACCTTAGCACCAACATAGGCTTGCTTGCACCATGGTGCAATGGTGCCTGTGTTGCATGCAGAATTGTTTTTGTTTAGGAAAGGAAACTTCCTGCACAAAAACAATCCTGCGAGGTGTTATCCTCTTTCTGTGTGTGCTGCAGAACGTTCCATTCTGGTCGGTTATGTAACTGTCAGGGGGTCAAACAACTGGGCAGTTGTGACATCATAAGTACACCAATAGAGGGGAGATCCATCATTCATAAAGTTACATGCATAATTACACAAGAAAATATTATTACAAAAAGATAATTAATGACCACATGACACAAATTTAGCTATAACACACACAGAGGACTACGGAGTTGTAATCCAAAGGTAGCACATGCTTTGGTAAAAAATACTGCCCTCACTCACAAAACTGTGATATGCTTCATCATCGGGATTGCTTAAATACACCCCTGCACAGACCAACGCCTGGGGTGGGGCAAAGGGAGGGGAAGACAATACAAACATAAAACATTATATACGTTGGGATCACCGAAAGAAAAGTGCAGTGAAGGTTAAAAGTAGCTCAGTGGTGCCTCTTCTCGCCATTTGTTTTCTGGACCCACCGGCTATGTCTAAAAACGTGTATTATGGTGGTGATAGGAGAAGTTAAACAGTTCCTTCACCTCTCTTTACTGCTAAAGTGTCAACATGTTTTGGCCATGTTTTAAGTGCCCACAGTGTTGGGTCACACCAGCATTCCTCTGAACCCTTCGGATCCCAAAAAGTGTTACCCTCTGTACCTGTGTATGGTATCCCTGGAATCTGTTACTTTCAAGAGGAGGGTGGCCCTAAATAACTCACTCTCGATTATCTGTAGGGGGAAGCACAAAGAGAATAAGATAAAATTACTTGTGTAGGTATACCTCTCAGATGGTTGTGCTCCGACACTCGACGTTCCCTCTCATAACTCTAATTTCACAAGGCACACATGTTCCACCTTGGTGCTATATGTTGACCCAATCGGTAAATCAATCAATCAATCAATCAGTCATTTGTAAAGCGCAATAAATACCTGCGACGCTCTCAAGGCGCTGGGGGGGGGGGGGCACTACTGATCAAACAGCCAGGTCTTGAGCATCCTCCTGAAGGTCAACAGGTCTTGGGTCTGTCATGGGCTCAGTGGGAGGGTGTTCCATGTCTTGGCAGTGAGGTGGGAGAAGGATCTCCCACCGGTGGTTGTTCTTCGGATGCGTGGGACGGTGGCGAGTGAGAGGTCGACGTAGCGTAACAGGCGGTTGGGGATGTAGAAGGAGAGCCGTCTGTTGAGGTAGTGTTGGCCGGTCTCGTGGCGTGCCTTGTGTGCATGGATAAGAAGCTTGAAGGATATCCTCTAGCTGACGGGGAGCCAATGCAGGTCCCTCAGGTGGGGGGTGATGTGGCAGTGGCATGGTATGTTGAGGATCAATTGTGCCGAGGCTTTTTGGATGCGTTGTAGTCGTTTGATGAGCTTGCTCGGGGTTCCCGCGTAGAGGGCGTTTCCGTAGTCGAGTCTGCTGGTGACGAGGGCCTGGGTGACTGTCAGGATTCATCTGTAGATCTTGCAGAGCATGTGGAGGGTGTTGAAGCAGGAGGAGCAGACGGCGTTGACCTGGTTGGCCATTGAGAGTGTTGAGTCGAGAATGATTCCCAAGTTGCATGCGTGGTCGGTGAGTGTCGGGCTGCTCCCAGTGCCGTCGGCCACCAGGAGTCGGCCCAGGCTGAAGGGTTGGAGCCGAGGATGAGGACCTCTGCCTTGTCTGAGTTCAGCTTCAGACGGCTGGTCTTCGTCCAGTCGGCAACGGCCTTCATTCCTTTGTGGAGGTTGTTTTTGGCGTGACTGGGTCCTTGGTGAAGGAGAGGATCAGTTGAGTGTCATCGGCGTGGGAGATTATGTTGAGGTCGTGCTGTCGGGCGACGTGAGCGAGCAGGGCCATGTAAATGTTAAACAGTGTCGGGCTGAGGGAAGATCCCTGGGGTACACCGCAGATGATCTCGGAGGCTTTGGACCGGAATGGGGGGAGGCGGACACTCTGGGTTCTACCGGAGAGGAAGGAGGTGGTCCATTCCAGAGCCTTGTCTTGGATCCCTGCGGCGTGGAGGCGTGCGCGTAGTGTGCAATGGCTGACAGTGTCAAAAGTGACGGGGAGGTCTAGGAGGATGAGTGCTGCAGTCTCGCCGGTGTCCAGCAGGGTACTGATGTTATCGGTGGCGGCGATGAGGGCGGTCTCGGTGCTGTGCTTGCTGCTGAACCCTGACTGGGAAGGGTCCAGGATTCTGTTTTCTTCAAGGTATCAGGTTAGCTGTCTGTTGACGATTTTCTCGATGAACTTGGCTGGGAAGGGAAGCAGAGAGATGGGCCGAAAGTTCTTGAAGTCTCTTGGGTCAGCCTTGGTTTTTTTCAGTAGGGCGTTGATCTCGTCGTGTTTCCAGCTCTCTGGGAAGGTTGCGGTCTCGAGGGAGAGATTGATGATGTTGCGCCGGTGGGGTGCGATGGAGCTGCTTGCTTTGTTGTAGATGTGGTGTGGAAAGGGATCAGACGGAGAGCCGGAATGGATTTGTGCTCATTGTATTGATGGTTCAGAAAAGGGGGTGGTGATGAACAGAGTGTCTGAATTAAGCAGACCACTCTTACCCAGTCCAAAGATCAGGGCTTGATCCATCACCGTTATTTATCTCACTGCCCCATCCCAGCTCAGAACCTGGCTATATGCAAATCAGTCTGTCCCTGGCCCAGTGCATCATGGGAACAGGGCAGACTAAACTACCAAGCCAATTCTTCACCAGAAAGGAGACAAGCTACCGGGGACCGGTTTCTGGCATTTCAGCCGTCTTCGGCCCGGCTTGCTTGAATCCTGATGGAGCAGTGAGAAAGGGACTCATGTCTGAGTATACCCTGCCACACCTATAGTGGCCAAAAACGATTCAGAAAAGGGGGTGGTGATGAACAGAGTGTCTGAATTAAGCAGACCACTCTTACCCAGTCCAAAGATCAGGGCTTGATCCATCACCGGTATTTATCTCACTGCCCCATCCCAGCTCAGAACCTGGCTATATGCAAATCAGTCTGTCCCTGGCCCAGTGCATCATGGGAACAGGGCAGACTAAACTACCAAGCCAATTCTTCACCAGAAAGGAGACAAGCTACCGGGGACCGGTTTCTGGCATTTCAGCCGTCTTCGGCCCGGCTTGCTTGAATCCTGATGGAGCAGTGAGAAAGGGACTCATGTCTGAGTATACCCTGCCACACCTATAGTGGCCAAAAACGATTCAGAAAAGGGGGTGGTGATGAACAGAGTGTCTGAATTAAGCAGACCACTCTTACCCAGTCCAAAGATCAGGGCTTGATCCATCACGGTTATTTATCTCACTGCCCCATCCCAGCTCAGAACCTGGCTATATGCAAATCAGTCTGTCCCTGGCCCAGTGCATCATGGGAACAGGGCAGACTAAACTACCAAGCCAATTCTTCACCAGAAAGGAGACAAGCTACCGGGGACCGGTTTCTGGCATTTCAGCCGTCTTCGGCCCGGCTTGCTTGAATCCTGATGGAGCAGTGAGAAAGGGACTCATGTCTGAGTATACCCTGCCACACCTATAGTGGCCAAAAACGATTCAGAAAAGGGGGTGGTATTGATGGTGTCATCGATGCTCATGCTGATTAGGCTAAAAGGGGGTCATAGTCGATGGTGTGCGGAGGGTCTTTTGTGTTGCTGTCTGTTGGGTCTGTCTGGGTGTTGGAGCTGTCGTGGATGTCTGCTATCTTGCGGTGGAAGAAGGAGGCAAGGGAGTCTCACAGGGCTTGTGACAGCGGGATGTTGTTGCTGTTGGAGCTGGGGTTGGGGACTTCCTTCACAATGTTGAAGAGCTCCTTGCTATTGTGTATTTTGTTGCTGAGGTGGCCCTGATGAGGTGGTGGTGTTTGCGGATGGCGTCCTTGTGTGCTGCGCGGTTGTCCGGTGTTTGTTCACTTTGCCATTTCTTCTCTAGTTCCCGGCAGGCTTGCTTGGAGGCTAGGAGTTCTGGGGTGAACCAGCTGGCCCTCTTGCTGGTGTCTCTTTGGGAGGGTTTCTTCAGCAGGCGAGGGTGTTGGCGCAGTCTTTGATCCAGCGTCTGAGGCTGTGGGCAGCGTCGTCTGTGTTGAAGGGTTCGGTGGGTGGGCTGACAGTGAGGTTTGCATGTAGTAAACAATATTGTCTTAACGTTCTTTCCAGAACTCACCATTCAATAATGCGATGATTCACCTAAAAACAATCGCAGGAAATTGCTCTTTGCTAGACCGAAGTCCATTGGACATCCGCTGTGCACATACATTCTTCGCCGATGAAAACAAACTCACCATGTTCCATCATCTACCATGCTAAAATAGGCATTTATATGGGAGAGGCCACGTAGTCACACTCTAGGGTAGAACAAAAAACATAGACAAATGGGATTAATCAGTAGCATGTAATGTCGTGTTGACATGCAGGACTAGGTAGGGAGTATTTACAAAGTAATGAGTCGAATAGAATAAAATAAAATTAAGTGAATTGGAAGGGCTCACTGTTTGTTCTTCAGAAACAATGAGGGGTTGTGAAAGACTTAGTTGATAGGGAGATTTATAGAGATTTTTGCAAAATGTTCAAAGAACCCAAGGATCTCAAGTCATCTGTTTCCCATGCTCAAAGATTTTTTTTAATTGTCCCCCTTATAGGATGATGGTCAGAATGTAAACTTGTTACCTGTATTTTGGACTCTTCTCTTTCAATGACCCCTGTTCCGGAAAACCTCTCCTCATTGGGGGCAGAATTGGAGTTTTATTATCTGGACCTAGCCAAAGAAGCCTAAAAAATAACAACCATCTCACAAGAGAAACTGGCCAGCAAAGCAAGTCCTAGCTTTTCTGACCCTGAAAAATATGATAGGATCAATGATCCACTTTAAGAAAAATTCGGCTTTATCAATAGAAGTCACTTATTAATAAGCTTTTTGCTTGTTGATCCTCTTCCTTTGAGGAAAGACGGCCACATTTTGAGTCAATATTTAAATAGGAGCCTTTTAACCTTTTTTTGCAAGATGGCTCCATTTGCATTTCCTAACTTGCATATTTCCATTTGTGCCCAATTTGGTAGTATTTCCAGGTTCACCTGGGAGGCGTCAGCTCTTGTCTCTTCATCCAAGCCCAGGATTTAAGTTGATGGTCCTGCTAAATCTAGAACCCTATTATGACAATTAAACCAGGGTCTGTGAACCCCTTTTTAGTGTCTATACCAAATGTAGTGAACAAGAGGCGCATATTAGAGTCAATGACAGGAGTAGCTGTGATGTTGTTTGCTCGCTAGGGAGGGGTAAGAACATTGAGAGCAACCTCAATTTCTTGGGATAATGACTGAAGTAATTAGATGAATTATACCCCTTATCTGGAGGTCCTTGCCAGAAAAACCTGGGTCTTTATCATCATTACTCTGAGCCACCTGGTTCAATACCTCCTGCAGGGAAGCAAAAGCTAGACTATTGAAATCACTCAAAGCACGAGACACTTCAAACATAATTAGGGAGAGACGATTAGCTTACAAATCAGCCCTCCGTGCTGCTAAAATAGACTGGGATGAGGGGAACTGGTCTAAAATAACAGCTGCCCTTGCATGCCGAGATGCACGGACTTTTTGGCAGATCGTTAGGCACGGCTCTGCCGAACCACTCGTAGCAGTTGAGGCCAACATAGCACCATCTGTATGGGAGGAACATTTTAAAAATCTATATGAACCACATAGCAGCGATCAGGTGACGAACGAACCTGCAGAAGTGTACCACTCTACTAACAACAGTGTAATTGACATGGATGGATTTAGTATAGAGGAAATCACTATGGCAATTACGTCCCTGGCTGCAGGTAAGGCGCCGGGCCTGGACAGGCTCCCAGGCGACCTTTACAAACATGAACCTAAAATTTGGGCTCCCTATCTTGAGGTGCTATTCAATTCTATTCTGAAAGGCATGCCAATTCCCTCGACCTGGCCGGGGGCCGAAATAGTCCCAATTTTTAAAAAGGGGTCTCCTCTTCTCCTGGCCAATTACAGGCCAATAAGCTTGATCGACGTGTCCCAAAAACTTTTTTCTAAGTTACTATTAAACCGCTTACACGAGTTCATCAGGGATTCTAACATTCTCAGCCCCTTTCAAGCAGGTTTTAGGGAGAAGGTCTCCACCATTGATCAGGTCTTTCGACTTGTCCTCATACATTGGAAAACGGTGCAGTTGGGGGGTGGCAGCCTCTACACTGTATTCGTGGACCTGAGGGCAGCGTTCGACCTGGTCCCTAGGAACAAGCTGTGGGAGGTCCTTGCTAAATTGGGGGTTCCTGAAGGCCTGCTGAAAATGATAATCCGCCTCCATAGCACTAATTTCGCCCAGGTGAGATGTGGCAGGATGGGTACATTGTCCGAGAGGTTCCCCGTTGGCAGGGGGGTAAGGCAGGGTTGTGTGCTTGCACCAACCCTGTTTTGCCTCTACGTCAACGGGGTAATCTCCCACTTAGCGGGGGTTCCCAACTCTGATGCCCCAAAACTAGCCGCTGAAAGGGTACCAGCCATCATGTTTGCCGACGACACATTGTTGTTATCAAAGTCGGCAACGGGCATTCAGCGCATCCTCGACAGCTTTGTGGACTTCTGTGAGGCCCATGGATTAGAAATCAACGCCATCAAAACGAAATTCATGGTCCTCAACCCCCCACAGAAATTCCACTTTAGTCCCAGCATTGCACACACCAGGCTCGAAAGAGTGAAAATCTTCGAATATTTGGGCATTGTGCTAAATGACAAACTTACTTGGAATACACACCTGGAGAAGGCAGCACTTAAACTGACTCAACACTCGGGGGGCATTCTGAAACTCTTGGCAAACAATAAATCCTCAATTAGGCCCATCGGCCCTCCAATACAGATCTACAAATCCCAGGCCAAGGGGGCCGTTATTTATGGATCTGAACTCTGGGGCCATACTACTACATCAATGCTCTTGAAGGTGGAAAATAAATGTATCCGAAATCTTGTTGGACTACCACCGAGCACTCCCCTTGTCCCCCTCAGGATGGATCTAGGCCTATGCCCGCTCGATGAGGATTTGGCCCTACGCCCACTGGCCTTCTGGCGTAGACTATGGACAACTCCAGAATTGGCCAGCTACAGAGAAGGACTTCAGGAGGTCCTAGCTATTCCAGGTGCTGGAAAAATCAAATGGCTTAATTCCATCAAACTGGAACTGGAGGCCTTGGGTCTCTCAACAATGTGGTCTGATCCTTTGAACACGTGCCATCTCCTCTCCAAACAGGAACTAGTCAAGTCATACCGTGATAGCAAACTGTCCCTGCTACTCAATCACCAAAATCTCGGGACTTTGACAGCCTCCTTTCTGTCCTACAAGGCCAATTATAATATGGAACCAACTCTGGATAAAGTTTACCCCGCTATACTAAGGAAACTATACTTACAGTGGAGACATGGGTCCCTCCCCATCAGAACTCTTACATCTAAATGGAGTGACGATGCAATCAGTACCTGTCCAGCATGTAGAATTTCAGATGAAATTGAACTTCACATCCTCTTTTTCTGCCCTGCCTATCGAGAGATCCGAAGGTACTGGATTGCTCCCCTATGCAGGAACCTGGGATTTGTGAGGTGTCTGGCCGCCTACAGAGTTTTAAAAACTGATCTGTCCGACCACATTGTGTTTGCCATGGCCAAGTACTTGGGTGCTCTCTGGTCTATTAGAAGGAAATGCCTCAGGGCTCTGACTTGAATTTTCTGCACATAGGGATTTTTGTAAAAGTTGATTTTATTTTACGGTATGCTGTATAAACCATTTTAATAGAACCAGTTTTTAAATGTATATTGCAAACGTCTTTCATGGTAAAGCTTTACCGAAATAAAGATATTTTGAATTGAATTGATTATCAAAATAATCTAAATCATCATCTGTAAACTTCAGATGATTTACATCAATTGGGAAGGATAATATATATTCACTAATTTTTAAACTACTTGGGGGGACGACCAGAAGATTGTAGAGTGACATTTTTGTTTAGCATGGATTTACAGCTGTCTGTTTTTGCCCCTTTTAGGGCCAGATTCATCCATTGGCAAAGCATTTTTTGCATGAAGGCTTCAAGAGTTTAGAAACATCTACCTTAGAATCAGTGACAGCTTGTTGGGCTGAGCTTTTATTGACATCCTTTAGATTGTCCCTAAAATATTCTGCTTCCTTATCCTCACTCGAATGCAAATTTTGTGACATATTCAACAAATGTATGTTATTATAAAATAAAGTATAATTAAATTAAAGTATTGTTATTTGGTAAACAAAAGGCTTGCAGGTAGACCATGTCATTACACAAATATTTGTAAATGCTCTCCACCTAAAACTGAATAGAGATAAAAAATATTTAAATAGTTTATTATTTTGTTATAAATTGTAATAGGCAACTGCAACATTTTTTCCTTTAAACTTAATTAGCCAGCAGAAAGAAGTGAAAAATCGACGCTTCTGCTTGGAGGTTCACAAAAACAAAATCCCAACTGTTAGGGGCATCTGAAGGAAAAACACAGAGGGACAGATTTACACAGATGCAACACTTTTACACCACCGTTGCGTCACTTTTGTGACGCAGCGGTGGCGTAAACAATGCGCCACGTTGCGACTTATGAAACCTGCGTCAGGTTTCATGTGGGCGTTCTGTCGCAGGGTGGGCGTTCCCTAGCAGGAAAGCCCCGTAAAACTGACGCAGTGAAATCTACAAGGTTTCACTGAGTCAGTTTTACGATGCTGCTGCGTCACATCCTTACGCCTGCCTGAAGCAGGCGTAAGGAGTGACACACCACGTTGAGTATGGGTGGCCCCTGTGAATTGCAGGAGTTGCGTCGCGCTTGCAACACGACTCCAGCAATGCCCCGCCCATACGCCACAAGATGCGTCATGAATCTTCGCTTCCTTGCACCATGGTGCGCCGCATTGTAAAGGAGAGGATTGCATGACGCATCTGTTCTGGCGCATCCCTGCTGATTTGCAGAGATGCGTCAGAACATGTAAATATGCCCCAGAGAGTCATAGAGAAGGAAGTTGGCAGTAGTGTGAGAGTAGATGCAAAGATGGTTTACCTCAGATCCAATTCTTCAACCGCCCTGTGTTGGGCCACCATAAGAAACGCGAACAGAGAGTACTGTCAAAACCCTGAGTCTCACATATTTTTCAGGCAATAAAAGCCACCAGGGACATGACCAATATAATATGAAAGCCTGGCAGAGGTAAACGATTTAGGAGAAATGAAATGGGACAAAAGGTAAACAAAATGACAACGCTTGGACAGTGCAAAATGATAGCGGGCATAGAACAACAAATAATTGTAAAATGAACATTAAGAACAACATTGAGTTAAGGCCTAAGAATTTCGAGAAAGAACAACAATGCAGAGTACTTATCTTGACTGAGAGCAGCAAGAAAAGAGGGCTTGTTGCTTGCAGTCAAGTCCATTATTACTATAGGTCATGGGTCATTGGTTATTATCGTCATAATGATGTCACTCTGTAGTTATTTTCCCTGTGTCTCATAGGGAAAGTTAGGGCATATTAGCATGGGTCAGATTGCTGCACTTTTTGTCCATAAAGCAGCAATTTTTTTATCACTCAATTACTCAATTACCAAACCGTCGCTAACAGCAGTTAGCGACAACTTCCAAGCGATAGTGACCGGTTTGGGGCCCACTTTGGGTGTCAGCGATATTTATCGCTAATGACAGGCAAAGTGGGCATGCCCAAACTGGTAGCGACTGAAAGTAGTCGCTAACACAGCTATTGCCTATTAGCAATACCCGTGACGTGATAAAAAAACATGTGCTAACATCGATTAGCGCCAGGATTTTACACCTGGTAAAAAACCTGACTTAGTCATAATAGTAAATGGGAGGTGGATTCTAAGGCTACTATTATTAGTAGCGGTATTTTATACTACTATTGCCTATTAGCGAGATTTTCCTTAGTAAAAGGATTTTTATCCCTGGAAATCTCACGTTGAGGATGGGATTCGCCGCTATCACTGGATTTTTTATTGCAGTGGAGATAAACGTTGGTAATACTGCGTTATCTCCACGATAAAATCCAGCGATAGGAGGCAATAAGAATAATTGCGCTAAGCGCGATTTGCGATAATTATCGCCAGTTGTTGCTAATATGCCCCGTAGTTTCATTATCTTGTCTGCTACTCAAAGTAACACAAGAAAATAAGCACAATAGGAGCCTCCAGCCTTGTAATGCAACTGTAGGCATTAGACTATGATCCATAACGTTAGCATTTCCTGTCTGTTGCAGACAGCATTTTATTGCATTCTTTCCCATTTATTTTAGTCTCGTTCCCTGGATGGGTATTTTGCCTGTTATAGTGTTGTGCTTTGCATTGACTGCTTTACTTCTTATTCTGTGTTTGTTTCACCCCTGAACTACAGCTCTATTATAAGACTACTTTATTGGATGTGTTTTATCCATACATAGTTCAAGTGAGAGGACTACTTTTTTGCATACTGCTTGTATATTATGTGGTTTTTAAGTCTCCCCGGGAGCCTTTCGGTGTTGTCCTTACCTTCCTATTGCTGTAGATCCCTGCTCATTATTATTCATATTTCTTTTCCTTTGTTTTGCTGTTTAGCATCATTAAGATTTATTTTGCCAATGCTTGTTTGAAATAGGTTGCTTGAATTGCTACAATAGTTTCATACACTCTAAATCAAATGCACGTAGATTTTCCTCTGACTTTCTCTTGCAGTACTCCTGAAATTCAGAAGTAAGTCAGGGGTAAGTCAGTAAAACAAAACAAGTTAGACCTACTGATGAACCAATCTTTATGATTCAGGATATGCAATTTGCATGACAACACATGGATGACTTTAAACAACACATTTGTGAACTCATTGACTTCTCACCATGTTGTTCTCTGCCCATAAGATGGCATCTGTGTTGACAATGACAGCCTCATCCTTTGCTGGGTCAAAGCTGCCCACCTTCACCAGTCTGAAGTCATCCGCGGTGGGGATCTGCACATTGAGGATGTCATAGGTACTCAAGGCATCGCCATTCACATCAAAGTATACTCTGTCGCCATTTGTGATGGACAGGTTTACATGCTTTACGTAGTGGAGCACCTAATCAATCAGAACACAAGAGAGTGATGAGATAAGACGCACATCAATTTAGGGACTCATATCTAACTTCTTAGTTACCTTATGCTAAGGGTGAATTGCATCTGGGGGGATCTGGGGTTCAAACACACCAGCTGAGATCAAGAAGAGCAGGTTAGAAGATAGGTCTGCTGCACTTCCAGTGCTAGGTCAATCAGAAGTACAGCAGAGCAGTGTGTTCACACACAAATACACATCTGCATGCATTTTGGAAGAAGGATAAGTCAGACTATTGGCTCATTCTGTCAATGTTTGAGCCACAAAGAGGATTATTCAGTGTGAAGAGTAGGTAGAGACCTGTGTAGGATAGTGACCTTGCCTGAAGGCGGCTGAAATGCCAGAAACCGGTCCTAGGAAGCTTGTTTCCGGTCCAGGGAAGGCATGGCTTGGCAGTTCGGGCTGGACTGTTCCCATGAGGCACAGGGTGACACTGATTTGCATATAGCCATGTCTGAACTGGGGTGGCAGAGTGGGCTAAAGAACGGTGATGGATTAAACCCAGATCTTTTGAATGGGTGTGAGTGTTTGATTGATTCAGATGCTCTGTCCATCACCACCCCCTTTTGTACCGCTTTTGGCCGCCATAAGTGTGGCAGGGTATGCTCAGACGTGAGTCCCTTGCTCACTTTGCCACTGGATTCAAGCAAGCCGGGCTGAAGATCGCTGGAATGCCAGAAACCGGTCTTCGGAAGCTTGTTTCCGGTCCAGGGAAGGCATGGCTTGGCAGTTCGGGCTGGACTGTTCCCATGAGCATAGGGTCAGACTTATTTGCATATGGCCATGTCTAAACTTCGGGTGGCAGAGTTGGCTAAAGAACGGTGATGGATTAAACCCAGATCTGTTGACTGGGTGTGAGTGTTTGATTGGTTCAGATGCTCCGTCCATCACCACCCCTTTTGTACCGCTTTGTTCGCCATAAGTTGGCAGGGTATGCTCAGACGTGAGCCCCTTGCTTACTTTGCCACTGGATTCAAACAAGCCTGGCTGAAGACGGCTGGAATGCCAGAAACAGGTCCTAGGAAGCTTGTTTCCGGCCCAAGAAGGCATTGCTTGGCAGTTCGGGCTGGACTGTTCCCATGAGGCACAGGGTCAGACTGATTTGCATATGGCCATGTCTGAACTGGGGTGGCAGAGTGGGCTAAAGAACGGTGATGGATTAAACCCAGATCTGTTGACTGGGTGTGAGTGTTCGATTGGTTCAAATGCTCCGTCCATCACCACCCCCTTTTGTACCGGATAGTGACCTTGTGGCAGCTGTTGTTTGTTGTACCTGCTGTAACCTGTCCTCTGTGTTTAACATAAGGGTATTCAGGTGCTCAGGAATCTCCTGTGGTCACAAGGCAGAGAACTGGAAGCATATGAGTCCTGACTATAATAAACGCTAATTGACTTGACATTTGCCATACTGAAAGACTTTTTATACCGCCCTTGCTTGCCCAGGACCAAACAACATGTTGTAGGGCTTGTGTGACTTGGAGTAGCAACACAAAATAGCACAATTGATGGTGGCACTATGCTAGATAAGTTGGTGTAAGAGCCTGGCCAGAAACAATTTGATTTCCTGCGTCCATTTAAAATTCAACATCTGTCTCTGTGTTTTTGTGCGCCTGTATGCTTATAAGTGAGAGTGTGGGAGTGGTGTGTGTGTGTGTGGTTATGTGAGCAAAGAGAGGTGCATGTTTGTCTGTCTGTGTGTATAGCATTTATAAATGTGTTTACTTGCCTGTCCCCAGGGTGTTAGGAGGTTAGAACATCAATGGTGCTTGAGGGCTCTAATGGTCTTCCATAGCTCTAGCATATTGGGTGTCCAACAACAGCACATGTATGCATGCATATGTGTAGAATGTGTCCAGTACACACCTAGCTGAAAGCTGGGCAGGGCCAAAAGCAGTGATACAGTCAACTTGTGATATGAGATATTGCTGGGTACTGAGAGCAAATATGGACGGATGTAGTGTTATGCTGTATTCCTGTTTAAAGAGGTCTGCTTTCAGCTCTTTTCTAAATTAAAGTAAGGTTAGGTCAGTTCTGAAGGTCATGCAGATGTTGTTGCAGATCCAGGGTGTGCAGATGGAGCTGACCAGTTGCATTGTTTTTATTTTTTTAATCCTTCATCTCCATTCTGATTGAGTCCTGACTGTGGGTGTGCCAAGTGCATCTCATTATTGCAGGAATGTTCAACATAGTGGAGGAATGAGGTCCTTGATTTCAGCATCATCAGTTTGTCCTTCACATACATCCAGGTGTTTCTGCATTCTGATTTGGGACATCTCACATTCTCATAATGACCTTTTGGGCATTTTCACTTTGTGTTTGTGTTTGTTTACATTTATTGTCAGTTTAGTAGTGTTCCAGCACATTAGGTCACAAATGTCATCAATTTGAGATGTCATCAATGACAAAATTGAACATGTGATGAGTGATGTGATATGCAGGTTCATGAGCAGGGCATTCAGAGGTGCAAGTTATAGTTAGCTCACTAACTTATAATTGCAGAATTTCATTGTTTATTTGGTTTAAACATTATTCTATCACTGACATTATCGCCTAACTATAATGTTCCTTTAACATCTGAAATATAGTCCTATATTACCATCTTGGTGGTACAGACCTCCGCGGTGGTAATAGAGGACAATATTTCATGTTGCCAGTCAGTTTTTTTATATAAAATTTTTATTATTTTTATACTGGGTAGTTACCTTGGAAAATAGGTTTTATCCAAACAGGGAAATTAATATTGAAAATACCGCATGAAATTCTAAAGTATACTATTTGGATTTATACAATATAAATAAGAATAGTAGGTAAGAAAGCCAAAACCATCCTGGCATCGTGGTATTGAGGTACGATCAGGGGAGGAGCAGGGACGCGGACCACGCATCTTGGGGCCTCATTTATGAGAAATGACGCATCACTGCGTGAAAGCAGTGATAGGTACCTTCTCAGTGCGCCCTCCTTACGACATGAGTGATGCATCCTATTTATAATATGACGCATCATGTCGCAAGGAGTTACAGATACGCCAGTATTTTTGATGTATCTGTATTGCGCAAAAGTGACACATTGCTGGAGTGTGTCACAAAAGTGACGCAACTCCAGCAATGTGTCCTTTCACATGGGGCAAACCCCATGTGAAAGGGCCTGCGTCCGTCTTACGCCTGCTGTGAGGCAGGCGTAAGATATTGACGCATTTGCGTCCTAGAAGTGACGCAGTGAAATCTCATAGATTTCACTGCGTCACTTCTACGACTCGTTCTTGCGTCAATACGCCCCCCTTGCATACATTATACCTGGCGCAAATATAATATGGCGCAAGAGTTTACAAAGTGACGCTTCTACCTAGATGCGTCACTTTGTAAATATGGCGCAACAAGGCGCATTTTTTACGCCACAAAAAGTGACGCACCGGTGGCGTAAAAGTGACGCACTGCCTCATAAATGAGGCCCTTGAAATCTATAATCTTGTTTTTTTTTTTAACATGAGCTCTTCTTCTTGTCGTTCCACTATGTATAGGTATGCAGGCATTACTACAAAATTCTTTGATACTAATGCAGATGCTTTTATAATAACATCTTTATATTTGAAGACCAGCATTCTACACAAATATCTGTGATGGGCTCTTGTTTTGCCCCCAAAAGCACCAATTACATGTATGCATATTTATATACATACATGTGGTCACCACTGTGTGGTCATAGTTAGGTCAGATCCATAGAAAATAGCATTTTTTGATATGCTAATTAGCCCAGCTGAACTCTCAATCTTAGTGAGAGTTCGAGGCTGAGGAAATACATAAGGTTTACCGGAAAGGAAAGTCATGATACCGATTTGCCTAGCTCACCTCTTAATATCACGAAGGTCCCCATTTCTTGTGCATCTAATCTGACCCACTCTCTTCTATTGTGGAACATAGCAGGGTTCAATACCACACTGTGTAATGAAGAGTGGTTTAAAGTGCTTTATGGCTTTCAGATTATCTGGGAGACAAACTTGATCTTTATAAATGGCTATCACTCATTCAACACTCCAGCTGAACCCTCAGTAGGAGTAGAGCTAAGGGGGGGACGGGGCTCTTGACACTGCTAGCTAACACCATTACAATGAAAGTAGTAAAATTCATAAAAACATTTCCCCACTTTCACATGCTGGTAATTAAAGGATATGATACCTGGGACCTCCTGCTAATAAACTACTATAACAATACTTTTCTAACCCACAAACAGTGGCAGAGAACATAGGTAAGGCTATAGAGGATCTTGTTGGATCACACCAAAAGCTTTCAACATTTTTATGGGTGGGTGATTTTAATATTAGGACTTGGCCAAGGGTAGAAACAAAGCTGTGTGGAATGGAAGACCATCGGGGAGAGCCAATTACTCATTTTATCCATAATAAACATGGCGCCTTCCTAAATAATGCATTGATGACCTGGCAATTAGAGCCCCAAAACAAAATTGACCATGTATCTGTCTAACTATCCCCCACATTTCAAGGCACTGAGTGCTGTTCTGTGATTGATTAAATAATCACGTACATTTTTTTAAATAGTATTATCTCTAAGATGAAGTTCTCTTTCACTGAATTCAGTGATGATGCAATGCTTACATGTGCACTTGCGTGGAGTGTTGCTGAGAAAAGACTTAGTAAAGTTGCCCCATAACTAATCTTAGGGGCTCATTAGGATTGTTGATTTTCCGCATCCTCTGGGCCGGCGGAAGCCACCTCCGGCCCGGAGGATGCGGAAAATCCGCTGCCGACCCACCAAAGACCCACCGCCACATTAGGATGGCTGGTGGGTCCTGGTTTCAGTCCGCTGCTTTTCCGCCGCGGTTGGCTTACAAGCTGCGGCGGAAAAGCTCTAATATGGTGGCGGTTTCTCTCAGACACCTCCAGCCAAATTAGGATGTGTTTTAAAAAATGCTTTTCCGCGGTGGGTTTTCCGCTGTGGAAAAGCATGTGGAACTTCACTGCGGGGGCCCGTTGCGGGCCCCTGGGTGAAGTGGGGTGTGGGGGGTGCACATGGGGGGTACCTATGGTACCCCCCTGTATTTGTATGCAGTAATCGGCAGGACCGCACGGTGCCTGCCGCTTTCTGCATACAAATGCAATGTATGCATTTTTACCATTGCGGCGGGTGCAGCTTGAAGCCGCACCCGCCGCAATGGTAAAAATAGAGGATGTGAGTGTGACCACCAGGGTGGCAGTCACATCCTAATTTCACAGGAGGGATCTCCGCAGGCCATGCGGAGGTTCCCTCCTACTTGCGTCCGTCCGCGATCCTAATGGGCCCCTTAGTGAGCAAAAATGGCCTTATTCTAAAGTGGGACAAAGTGGACCAGACAAAGCTACTTGTTAACTTATTAGTAACCATTCTGCGGCACACATAGGAAGAGGAATAAATCTCCCAGGATGGATTTTTTGCAGGAATGTGCCCCGTCCTACACCGCTCCTCTCAGTTGAAGAAAAGTTGATGTGCTCAGCGCGAGATTCGTGCAGGCACGATCAAACCTGGAAAAATCAAATAGGGTCTGAGGCATAGAACGCTAACAGAATCAGTCTTTGAGTTGGCAGCCATGTTGTAATTCAGAAATCCCTCTGCAGCAAAACATAAAATGACGAAGGAGAAACCAAGCAAACAGTAATTGTTCTCTCCAATGTGGGTATTTCTTGATCTTATAAAATTTGTTGGTATAGTTTTTTTTGACAGCCACGTAAAGTGCACCTGCCTATGGACAGAGCAGGCAGGCAGCATATCTTGACAGATATGGTGCATGCTTGCCCTCTGCCTTTCACACAGTGCAGCCAGGTGTCTTGCTGTGGTGCATGCAAATATTATAAATATGGCCCATAATGTTTATCCAGTGAGCATTAAACTTGATCCAGGTTCTGGGGGCCTCATTTATGAAAAGTGACGCATCGCTGCATGAAAACAGCGATGCGTCACTTTTCAGTCTTCAGCTATGGGTAGCGGTGGATTCAGCCACAGGTCCCAGTGCCCAACATCCCTGTTCACAGCAATCCCCATGCTGTCTTTGGCAGTGCACGGCCATGGGTTGGCCACAGGGCCTGGCCACTGGGGTCACATTACCCAAGGCATTTTTATTTAAAGGTAGAGGGGGGTTACGTGGTCTATTGTGCTGCCCCTTCACTTACCTTCTGTGCTTACAATGCTTGCTGTTCCTGCCCCTTCCCTATGCCATCTGTTTTCTGAGCCCTGTGCATTTGCCTCTCTGTATGCTCCAGCCCCCTCCTTTTGGCCAACATGGTCCGTTGTGCTGCCACTTACCCTCCTGCTTTCCATATTTGGTATGTTGTGCTGCCACCACCCCTCTTACCTTCCCTGAGTGGTCAGCATGCTGTTATTGCACCTGACCACCTTCCAGCTTACGACCATGAACGTACCCGATCTCCTCCCTCCTGTCCTTCATGATGCATTGTTCTTTCACTGCCCTTGATGGTTTGCTATGTTGCCACAGCCACTCTCATCTGTTCTGCATGGTTCTTTTGCTGCCCTTTTCACTCTCTCCCTGCCCTCCATGTTCCAGAGTTTTGCCACTGCGCCACCCGCCTGCGTGGTTCTTTAAAATTAAATGAAATTCTGATTTCTGAAGTGTGCTACTACCTGCGGGTGTCTAGGTGCTGACAGGGTGGGTCCAAGTAGAGAATAACTATAGCCCTAGTGAAGCAGGAGAGGTGGAAAAGCATAAAGAACTACTGGATGAATAACGAAGTTTTAAGTGCTTTCTGAAACGTGTAAAGATTATTCAAAGTTTTGAGTGTTAGTGGCATCAATATCCAGAGTTTGCCAGTGGCCCCTGCAAAGCTCTTGCCACCCCAGGTAGCTCTTTTTAAACTTGGGAACAACGAAGCCTGGAAGGTCGATCTTAATGTCCCGGCAGGTATGTTACGATGGAAAAGTTGCTTAATTGAAGCTAGTCCTTCAGAGATGTGGGCCTTAAATGCTGGGCACAGGAACTTGAACATCCCTCTTTTGGACCGGGAGCCAGTGGAGTAGGGGGAGGGACTTGGACACCGACTGATATTTTGGAATTCCCAAGAACAGTCTGATGGTTGCATTTTGGACCATTTGTAGTTTATCCAGGGCTTTCTTATGGGCAGTCAGGAAGAGCCCATAACAGTAATCTATTTTTGTGATCACTGCTTTGCATATGTCCAGAGGGATAAATGGGAAAACCTTCCTGAGTGATTTAAAGATTTAAAGATGAAAAAGCATGACGAGGTTATGGCATTGGCATGACCCACAAAAGAAAGTTTTTTATCTAACTGTGCTCTTAGGTTATTCACCTTTGTCACCGAGATAGGGAGGCTACCCAATTCTTGAGGCCACCTGCAAGGGGACCAAAAGGATGGTTGCTTGCCAAAAACTAGCACGTCCGTTTTGACAGAGTTCAGTTTCAGACAATTGTTGGACATCCACCTCCCAATCTGTACCATGCAATTCTGAAAAGGAGACAACCAAGAAGCCAAGACGTTTGATTAGAGAAGCCAAAGGCGTAACATACAGATTAAAAAGGGTGCCGAGCCTTGTGGTATACCACAGGGAAGGGTGAAAGATGTAGATCTGTGACCGGGCCGACGACGGCTGAAATGCCAGAAACCGGTCCCCGGTAGCTTGTTTCCTTCCCAGTATAAGAATTGGCTTGGTAGTTTGGTTTGCCCTGTTCCCATCATGCACTGGGACAGGAACAGACTAATTTGCATGTAGCCAGGTTCTGAGCTGGGATGGTGCAGTGAGCTAAAAAACGGTGATGGATCAAGCCCTGATCTTTGGACTGGGTAAGAGTGGTCTGCTTAATTCAGACACTCTGTTCATCACCACCCCCTTTTCTGAATCATTTTGTCCACCATAAGCGTGGAAGGGTATACTCAGATGTGAGTCCCTTGCTCATTGCACCATCAGGATTCAAGCAAGCCGGGCCGACGACGGCTGAAATGCCAGAAACCGGTCCCCGGTAGCTTGTTTCCTTCCCAGTATAAGAATTGGCTTGGTAGTTTGGTTTGCCCTGTTCCCATCATGCACTGGGACAGGAACAGACTAATTTGCATGTAGCCAGGTTCTGAGCTGGGATGGTGCAGTGAGCTAAAAACCGGTGATGGATCAAGCCCTGATCTTTGGACTGGGTAAGAGTGGTCTGCTTAATTCAGACACTCTTTTCATCACCACCCCCTTTTCTGAATCATTTTGTCCACCATAAGCGTGGAAGGGTATACTCAGATGTGAGTCCCTTGCTCATTGCACCATCAGGATTCAAGCAAGCCGGGCCGACGACGGCTGAAATGCCAGAAACCGGTCCCCGGTAGCTTGCTTCCTTCCCAGTATAAGAATTGGCTTGGTAGTTTGGTTTGCCCTGTTCCCATCATGCACTGGGACAGGAACAGACTAATTTGCATGTAGCCAGGTTCTGAGCTGGGATGGTGCAGTGAGCTAAAAACCGGTGATGGATCAAGCCCTGATCTTTGGACTGGGTAAGAGTGGTCTGCTTAATTCAGACACTCTGTTCATCACCACCCCCTTTTCTGAATCATTTTGTCCACTATAAGCGTGGAAGGGTATACTCAGATGTGAGTCCCTTGCTCATTGCACCATCAGGATTCAAGCAAGCCGGGCCGACGACGGCTGAAATGCCAGAAACCGGTCCCCAGTAGCTTGTTTCCTTCCCAGTATAAGAATTGGCTTGGTAGTTTGGTTTGCCCTGTTCCCATCATACACTGGGACAGGAACATACTAATTTGCATGTAGCCAGGTTCTGAGCTGGGATGGTGCAGTGAGCTAAAAAACAGTGATGGATCAAGCCCTGATCTTTGGACTGGGTAAGAGTGGTCTGCTTAATTCAGACACTCTGTTCATCACCACCCCCTTTTCTGAATCATGAAGACTGTGGGTAGCATGAGATTGGCTGCCACAAATGGGTGGTTGGCCATGCGCATCAGGGCTATGGCTATACATATAGGAATAAAATATTAATCAGGTAAAAAAAACTCCCTAAATATTTACTGATAAAATGAAAGGTTAAAGGATGGTATAGTTAGACGAATATGTCAGTGCCAACTTAACGCTTTGAAAAAGAAAAACACAAAAATTCACCAGTTACAGTTAGCACAGCTAATGTAACTTGCAAATCCACCATGCACTGCTTATGAACTCTCCTTTTACATCACTCATGACATGGCTATGACATCATTTATTACATCACTGACATATATAGATAGACATGAGCATTACGTGAGTGATATTAGCCGCCAAATTACTACTGCGCCAAAACTATTGATGCTGCCATGATTCACTGATATAAAGAAATATTTATTATTGAACAGGCAGACCACAAATACTATGCATCTTTACAGATTTTTGACATTCCAGACAAACAGGGCAACACTTTACTCATACTTGCCATGTCCCAGACGGGTGTATTATCCGAAGTGAAACGTTCCACTTAGGAGTGTTCCAGGATTTATATGAGAACCTCTATGGAAACTAACTACACATTAAGCAATTAAAAATATGAACAATCTTCATATTCCTCTTCATGCATTCACCATTCAAACAGGTATGTGTGTGGTGGATGACTCACTAGAGAGCCCTTACTTTTTCTCTGTACCAGGACTGAAAGGGATTAGTGGTTTTTGCTCATTTACCTGCCAGGGTTGAATATTATTGACTTCAGCACAGGCTTCATTGAGAGGAGGATGATCAGGTTTACAAGTCATCAAAGAATGCAAGGAATGAGCCAAGGCATGCACTGCCAGGTAGGTGTGGTATGTATAACTGAGGTCATACAGTTCAAACACCTCGGTGACCATACTGGCCAAGGTTTGGTTCTCTTTGCACGGAATCAACATCTCGTTCTTCTGTACTGTGGTTGTTGTCTCCACCTCCTTGGATTCCAGCCACTTGCAGCCAAACACTTTCTCCCAGAAGTGTTTAATAAAGATATCCTTTGGATCTCTTAAAGGATGAAGGCGAGTAAGAAAGTCCTGAAAATTTTCCATCTTTGCTACATGGGGAGAAAGTCCTAGGGAACCATTGAATAATCTCCATGTTTCTTTAGAGAAAAGTCCAGGTGTCAGAGTGAATGATGCAGAGAAAACAAATACTTTATCCATCACCTTAAATGCAAGGAAGACTTCCATGAGCATCTTGACATGGACTTCTGAGCTGTGAACAATGATCACTTTCACACCGTGCCACTGGGTAACTTCAACGATATGTTGGATCTTCTCGATGCCATACATGAGGTGGACCTTTTCCATGAAAGCCACACATCCCCCATTTTCCTCAATTTCCCTCTTCATGTCTTGTCCTCCCTTCACTCCCAGGTCATCATCAGAGATGATCATCCCAATCCATGTCCATCCAAAGTGACCCATTAACCGGGCTAGAGCAATGTTCTGGAAGGAGCTGCTCGGCACTGTTCGTAGGAAAGATGGGAACTGAAGCTTGTCACTTAGCGTGGAGAGCACCGACCCATAGCTGATCTGCAGTGAATGAGATGCATTTAGTAAGTAAATATTTTTGGATAACTAGAAAGCTATTACATCGATACATGAAGTAAAACAGTTATTTATAAGTATGCATTGCCTCCTGTTGAGTATGTGTCGTTGTGCCTTATAACATGTTTCATGCAAATAGTTAAACACAACCAGGGAAATATGGCATTTCCCACAAAATGCAAGGAAATTACTGCTGGAGGGGCATTGACGTCATGGGGCAAAGAGGTGTCAAACTTCAACAGTGGTTCTGTCCTAAGAGAAGATGCTGGACAAAGACGGATGAATTTTTAGGAGAAATACTTGACAACAAAGGAAAAATACTATTTATGTTGAGAATTTAGGTACAAGATGCTTAAATATTCCAATAAGTATTCCTCATCATACAGGATATCATACATAAGCCTCTCTACAAACCCTTGTGAGGCACAGAACCAACTCTGGCAAATATACAAGAAGGCCTCCTTTGTTACACTTGAAGGTAAGTAAAAAGCCTTGATGTCATTTGATTTCTTGTTAACATGGGACACAGTGCACCCCAACATTCTCTTAGAGAGGATTTAGGTACAGGGAGGCAATCAGGAATGGCCCTTAAGTACACTTCACAAAGCAGTAGATCAAACCAACAACTGGTTGCAGAAATAATCTTTTCTTTGAGTTGAAGAATGATTGGATCTGCAATTGTAGTAGAGCACCCAACTGATATACAGTCCAAACATGATGGTCATTTTATATTCAGACTTCAATCTTAAATAAATGTCCTGGACAAGGGAACAAACATTCAACTCTCTGTCTCCTTAAGACACGACTCCTAGTCCTACCGATTAACCACTGAATACACATCTCGGCCATTGCAATTTGTAGGAGAAAACAGCCTCCTAAAAACATTGCACAAATGACAAACATTGTACAAAGAATACATAATCAGGCAGGTGAAATGCGTCCAATCATTAGGAAATGTGATCAGGTCAAGCAAGTTAAATCTTCCACCCCATGGACATGGATTTCTTACTGCCACATGTAGGACTTCCTAGACATCTGGCTGAATCCAACCCTATTTACTTAGGGTGTGTGTATTCCCTTCCCTGTCTTTTTTTTGTTTTCAAGCTCAGTTAATTGACCTTGGGAGCAGGTTGGGCTATTTAAACTGCTGTATAATAGTAATATCAAATATCATATCTTAATGTAACACAATGATAATGGCATCCATCTTTCTGATGTGAATATGTGCCTAATAATCCTGTATACATTTAAGGCCACTAAGGTCAAAAGGTTAACTCCGTAGTCGATGAACAGCTCTTGAATGGCCACATATCTCAGAGGGTTCCTGCGCTTTTACCACCACTATGTATAATCTTTGACATATATACCTGAAGACTATGTATACCAACTAGTTTTTATTACGTTCTAATGTTTTCATGCTTTACGTGAACATATTTTGAAGTGATGCTGCATGCCTTCGTTTTTTTACCAAGAAATGGCTTGTGCAATTCACTTGCGATAGGTCTGTCTTGTCAAAACTCATTAGTTCTAGTGGCTGCCCTCTCACCTGTATTTCTCCAGGTGCATTTCCCATATTCTCTTATTCCACTTATTTACTTCTGATGGCTAGAAATTCTCTTTTAGTGTCTGGATCTATTATAAAATTCATGTCTTGACCAGCAAACTTAGAAAAAGAGCAGCATGCTATAGGGATTCACACATTCGCCAAAATCACAGTGGAGGTCGTTCCGTCTCCTACCTCGCCACCAAGGCATGGAATGACCAACCTCTCCACCTACAAACATCAGCCTCCCTGGTGGAATCGAGAAGGGGACTCAAGACTTGGCTTTTTGACTGAGACCAGCAGCACCTAAGCGCCTGCATGCCCTCTGGGGTGATGAGTTGCACTCTATAAATTCCAAAGGGCATTCATGCTGAGCATCCATCTGTCCATGGACTTTTCATATTTGAGGCTGACAATGAGTCTGTCTAGCCTGCACATACAATGTTTAGTGTTTTCATATTGTTCACACTGTTGGTATTCACCTGTACTAATCCCATAATAATTCTCTAAGCAGTTCTAGGACATATATTGTAGCCCAATCAAAAACAGGGGGAGAAGGAGGAGTGGGCCAGGTTAACCCTCCTATGTAATCAAAGTGTAGCAAAAAGGATCTATGGATGACGGATCAAAAGAAGCTAGCCAAGGACAGAAGGGTGGTTCACCAATTGGGTGGAAACCAACCTCTGCTAGCCGAAAAGAAACATTTATTTTCTTGAGTCCCCTCACTCACCCAGGGTTGCCCCTAGGTGACATGCTTCATCATTGGGGCCATCCCAAGCATCTACTGCTGGGGCATGCTGCGACTTGCGGAGTTACGTAGGAGCACTTATTTTCTGAGGATATCTGTAGTGCAGTGTAGGGGGAGTGGTGTAAGTGATATTTAAAAATGTACCTAACTAGTGAGCCAAAGTTTTATTCTTGCTCCCAGTTGGCAAGGATAAAAAGGGGTTAATAAAAGGGAAAAATAACTGTTATGTAATTATAATCCCTAGTATTGTGTCGACATGTTTCGAGGTATCCTCTAAACCTCTTCAATAAATATTGTAGCCTACAATTACATGTATTAATCTAATATAAATGCTTTAGCTTTATGCTGTGTGTATTAGCATCTATAAATGGATTTATTATTTATAATCTATATACCTTGGAATTGCAAGTAATAATATGTGTTTTAGGTTTTAACTGTGTGTTTATAATGTGCAGACATATGTAAAAGGAATCTGTTCCGCAGGATAACCCTAGATTTTCATCTCCTTTCGGTGAATCCGATTTTGTTGGCATGAGGATTCTATGCAGGGACAGTCTTGCAACAGGCTGCTACACTTTTAACAATTTAACTGCTTTCTCAGAGGATTTTAAAAAATTACTTTTTATTAATAGCAATCTTATTTTCTTACTTTTTCAATTCCTACCTTGTTGTCCTTCCCCGTTCCATTGCGGCTGTATGCCGATTGCCTGGAGGAAGCTATTGCACACATTTTGGATGCATGACGTATGCACATCGGACAGGATGCCAGCACGCCCGTCTGTGCAGAGGCGTAACTAGAGTCAAAGTTGGGGGGGCTAATAAAAAATTTCGGGGGGTGCTGAATCTTTAGGCAATCGGCAGAGTCGAGCTGCAGGGGCTCTTAGAAGGGGTGAAGGAACAACAAAGCCCCATTAACATGCACAAGGTCTTTTAAAGACCTGTGAAGTGCTCGGGTGCGGCTGTGAGCGGGCCCGGGAAGTGTCTCATCCCGGGCTGCCACACATGACGGGGGGGCTGAAGCCCTTTGAGGCCAATGGGTGCCTGCGTCTGTGCCCATCCACACCTGGAATGCGCCTTGGGCCAGATTCCCTGGAACCTTTTATAAGCAAAGAGGCCCCCAGGACCAACTCCTGAATCTGCCTAGTCACCACAATGGACCAGTTTGTTCTTCCCTTGTTTTTAACACATTCATCTATGACAAGACAAATAAATGCCCCTCAGGTCAATTTCAGTGCAACCCCTCAATATCTTCTTATACTTTGGCCCAGGAACTGGTGCTGCATTCCCCCTTTGATGAATGGGCCATGATCGCTGCAGTGATCAATGTGGGATTGCTGATCAATACTCGTTCACTTATCAAAAACAAAGTAGAAACAGCAGCGATTGCTGCTGCTCATGAGCCTGACTGGGTTTTTGTCACAGAAACTTGGGCTAAGGATTGTTCTGGCCCTGACCTGGTGGATGCCGTCCCTCCATACCTGATTGAATGACACAACAGAACTGATAAAATAGGAGGGGGGCTAGCAGTTCTAAATAAAAGTGAGACACCAGTACGTTTAACCCAGAACACAACTCAGAGGTTTGCAAAGAACTATTCTTTTCTATAAAAATTGACCCTAATAAATCGTTCTCAGGTATTCTCATTTACAGGCCACCTGGATGCAGATCTATCTTTTTTTCCAAGTTTTTCACGTACTAGAACCTTATTTGGGTAAAAAGCAATCTCACAGTGCTAGGATATTTCAACTTCCATCTGGAGAATGGTATCTAAAGGACACTTTTGCTTTCAAAGAAGAAATGTCATGCTGTGGACTGTACTAAATAGTTATGACTGCCATTCACAAAGCCGACCACACCTTGGACGGTATTTTCACTAATGATGTCCGGCTCAAAGTTGTTAATCCATTCCCCCTTACTGACCATTACGCTGTTCTATTTTTCTTTTTGTGGTCCTCTTTCCATAGACCTACTACAAAGAACAAACACACACTTTCTAAAAGGACTGGAAAGGGCTCAGTGCAGATACGTTATCCCAGACCCTGGACACATGTAAAAGGACTGGTTATGCAGATGATGTTAGTAGCCACAGAATTTTTTTCATGGCTCACAGCATCTATGGATATAGTTGCCCCCCTCAAGGCAATTCACCCACGAAGAAAGACGCCCACATCACCATGGTTTTCAGAAAAGACTGCTTAGGCGGGGTTGTCGTCTCCAGGAAAGAGTATGGTGGAAATCCCATCTCCATCCTACCCAGCTATAAGGCCATGCTGGGCAAATATTAAACAGCCACAAAGGAGGAAACGTTGTGGTACTGTACCAATGAACTTGCCTCTACTAAATCCACTATATGTTTTATTTAAGTTAATCAACCTCTTATCGGTTCCCTTAGCCCCAGTGTGCATAGAGAATTCCCAGGTGTTCTGCTATTAACTGGCTAATTCCAAAGTGGTGAAGATATACAAAGATCTGGACCTTCACAACTCTAAGCTCTCAAATTCCTTGAATGTAGAATCTCAGGCCATATCCGGCCTTCAATGGAAGCTGTCCACCTTAGACAACCCTGCAGAAAGCCTCTCATGTTTTACTCCGTTGACACAACAGCAGACAGAAAATTAACTATTTGGTGTTAAATAGGGCTCCACGGAAGAGCCATGTTGCCCCAACATCTTGCAGTTAGGAGCTAAGAGTGCAGTCCATCATCTTACTGAAACTCTGAACAAGGTCATTGAAACTGAGTGCTTTCCTCTAAACTGGAAGAAGGTGGTAGTTAAGCCTCTGCTCAAAAAGGCCAATTTGGATCCTACAGAAACCAAAGACTATCATCCCATTTCCTTCCTGCCTGTACCCATTAAAATTCTTGAGAAGCATCTGGACCTGCATGTTATGAGCTATCTTGAACAATTCCAACTCTTAGACGCCTCCCAATTTGTCTTTAGGAGTAAACATGGGACGGAGACAGCACTGGAATCCGTAGTCAATAAAATCCCCACCATGGTGGTTGCCAGGCAGGCTGCAGTGTTTATCCTTCTGGACCTATCTACAACCTTTGATACTATCTCCCGACCCATCTTGTCCAGTGGCTGCATCAGCTGGGGGTTGCAGACTTGGCACTTACACTTGTGGCACCTTTTTTTAGGGACAGGTCATAGATGGTCATGGTGGATCAGTTTTCCTCGGAGACCATAATGATGCCATGTGGGGTCCCACAGGGCTCATCTATTACCCCTACCCTCTTCAACTTGTATTATCTCTCCACTCGCACAAAACTGATTAGATCATTTTGGATCCATGCTCTCTCCCATGATAATAACACCTAAACCATCATGATTATTTTGAGGGACATTAATGCGATGCAACTACCTCCAAATTTAAAAACTGTATGCAGGCTGTGGCCAAATGGATGGAGAGAAACTACCTGAATGGGGACAAAAAGGAGGTCCTGATTTTTGGTGGACAACCCTCTGTGTGGTTCAATCTGTGGTAGCCGGACAAGTTGGGGGCCTTACCCACTCCAACAGACTTTCCGGCCGATACAAATCTAGCTTTTGACTTGCAGTTTTACAGGACAGTCTCTACCTGTTTTTGAATAATTAAATCCCTGAAGAAAGTGTTTCTGTGTTTCATGCCAAACACAGCACCGAAACCGCCCTCATTGCAGCGACAGACGACATTCGAACACTACCAGACAACGGAGAAACAGTGGCCCTCATCCTACTCGACCTCTCCGCCGCCTTCGACACAGTCTGTCATAGCACCCTCATACAACGCCTCAGCAACATCGGCATACAAGGAAAAGCCTTGGACTGGATCATCTCGTTCCTCGCCGGAAGAACCCAGAGAGTCCGACTTCCCCCATTCAAATCAGAGGCCACCAAAGTCATCTGTGGAGTACCACAAGGATCATCACTCAGTCCCACCCTTTTCAACGTTTACATGAGCCCACTCGCATCCATCACGCAACAACACAACCTCAACATCATCTCCTACGCTGACGACACCCAGCTGATCCTTTCCCTCACCAAAGACCCTAACACCGCCAAAACAAATCTTCACAAAGGCATGAAAGAAGTAGCCGAATGGATGAAAAACAGCCGCCTAAAACTTAACTCAGTCAAAACGGAAGTCCTCATCCTAGGATCATCCCCCTCTGCCTGGGACGACCCATGGTGGCCATCGGCCCTGGGCACAGCACCCATTCCCACAGACCAAGCACTTAACCTAGGCTTCATCCTAGACTCCTCCCTCTTGATGACCAGACAAGTCAATGCCGTCTCTTCCTCTTGCTTCAACGTACTTCGTATGCTCAAAAAAATCTTCCGTTGGATCCCCTTCGAGACAAGAAAGACTGTCACCCACGCACTGGTCACTAGCCGACTGAACTATGGAAACACCCTCTACGCCGGAATCACAGCCAAATTACAGAAAAAACTCCAACGCATCCAAAACGCATCAGCCAGACTCATATTGGACATCCCTCGCCAAGATAACATCACCGGTCACCTGAAAAACCTCCACTGGCTTCCTGTCAACAAAAGAATAACGTTCCGTCTCCTCACCCACGCACACAAGGCCCTCTACAAACTAGGACCCAAATGCCTCAACACACGACTGTCCTTCTACACACCCACCCGCCAACTAAGATCCTCCAATCAAGCCCTCGCCGAAGTCCCGCGCATCCATAGATCCACCATGGGAGGAAGATCCTTCTGCTACCTGGCGGCCAAGACCTGGAATTCTCTCCCCACTCACCTCTGCCTTACACAGAACCACATATCCTTCAGAAAGGAACTTAAAACCTGGCTATTCGACAAATAATGCACCCCCTCCCCCAAGCGCCTTGAGACCCTCTGGGTGAGTAGTGCGCTATACAAATACTTATACCTGAACTTGAACTTGAACTCTTCAGGCATGTAAACAAGTGGGTCTGGCCCTCATCATGTCCAGGGTAGATTATTGTAATGCTCTCTACCTGAACATTAATAAGACTGTCCTGGCAAAACTGCAGCTTGTTCTAGACGTTGCAGCAAGACTTATTCTTGACATCTTGAAATTCCAGTTGGTTTCTGAGGAGATTTGGAAACTTCACTGGCTTCCAGTGACCAAGCAAATTACCTTTAAGGCTCTTTGCATGGTTCATAATACCCTTGACAAAAGAGGTCCTAAACAACTAAGGAATCTTTTCCGACATTATACTCCCTCTAAACAGTTGCGATCCTCCAAAATCATCTCTTAAATATTCCTAGGAATAGGAAATCAAGATAGGGAGGCAGAGCTTTCTCAGTGGCAGAGTCCAAATTGTGGAACTCTCTCCCCCCTTCAATTTCCAGTCTTCAATCTCAAGCCCAATTTCACAAGGCCGTAAAGACCTGGTTGTTCACTCTGTAATGGGCAACAGTTAGTTCATTCTCAGTGCCCCCTTCTGAAGACTAATCTGCTATCAGTGCCTTGACACCATTGGCATGTGTTGCGCTCTACAAGTCTGTTTCATTCATTCACTTTACCCCTTCTAACTACCCGTAAATTCCTTTGCTCTCCCTCTTAAACATGGTAAACATGACATACACATGAATGGAACCTTTCATTTATAGGTTCCTAATATATGATATTACCGTTACTGAAGGCCCATCATTTAAATATTACCAGTAGGGAGCAGGACCCACTAGCGTACCACTTTAAAAGGGTAAACAATGTTTACCACGAAACATTTTCGGCGCAGGGAATTACAACGCAGTCGTTACAACGACTGCATTGTCATTCCGCATACCATTACTCCGCAAGTCGGAACAACGACTTGCGGAGGGGGGAGAAGGTGTTAGATTTAAAATCCAACACCTTCCCTACTGTACGCACAGACTGGAGTTGGAATAGTAAATTATACTATTCCAACATCCAGTGCTCCCCCTCCGCAAGTTGTTGTTACGACTTGTGGGGTAATGTTATGCGGAATCCCAACACGGTCGTTGTAACAACCACGTTGTAATTCCCTGCGGGGAAAAAGAATGTTTGATAATGAGGCATATTCCTGTAAAACCTGTCTGCACACCTGGATTTGGAACCTCTGTATGTAGTTTTAAGCTGCCATTGTAACCTGACAAAACAAACCATTTTCAAGGTCCAAACCTTCCTTTTTTTATAACAACTTTATATAGCATTTTGGTTTAAAGAAGTATGACACACATTAAAGAGACATCATATGTTTCGGTGAAGACAAATATCTGGAGGAATCTGGCACAAGTCCTATCCCTGAATTGTTCAATACGGTTGATCAAGCATAGTCCAAACCTTCCTTTTTAATACTTGTAGTTCACCCCTAAGGTAAGCCTTCATGAACCATAGGGAAAGATCAATTGTATATAAAAAGTAGAACATGCATAGTTATGTTTTTATACGTCCAGGAAGTGAAAAACATACAAAGTAATTTTTCGCAGCAGCAAGGCTGCCTCCCCTATAGAGAGGCACTGAGTTACATTATAACTTTTCATAATGCAAAACCTCAGTTTGGGCACATGTACAGACTGGCGTCTTCTACTCAATGTAATCATATTTCAAACTTCTTTTTAATGGTACAGTCTGATTCTAAATTATTATTTTTGAATGAAACTTTAAGAAAAGTTACTACAGGTCAGTGGCCAACAAGGGGATGATTTAAGGAAATGTCAAATTTGTTTAAATGCGTTTGTATGTGATAAACATTAACATGTAGAACCACTTAACTGGAGCAACTCAAAATGAAAGACTTAGTCAATCAAAATCACAAAGAATGAAACACTGAAAAGTAATACATATTTATATGAAGTGAGCAGGGAAAAAAAGGGGCACATAGCTGGACAGATGCTCATACATTAAGGTAGGACTCCAATGGACCTGATCAGAATGAAGACCAAGAAAGAGGTCACACTGTATACAGAAATGGAACAGAAACCCAGAGAGGAAAGAACAACCAGAAGACAGGACAGACAAGACAGCAAGGAGGCAGGGGGATGACCAAGGCAAGGAATTATGAACAGGGCTTCAGGAATCAAGAGCAGGGATACAGGGATCAGGAGCAGGTCTCACTAAACAGGCCCTGGGACAAATAATGCACCATTGGTGAATGGAAACTGGAACAAGAGCTCAGAGCAATGAATTCAAGGCTGTACACAACACGCACTGGAACAAATAATGCCCTGTCGATACATAGAAAAACATAAGCATTCAGAGGAGGGTGAAACCTGTAAATCAGAACAATGGGAACCATAGCCATATCAGTGGATATTCTGTCAGAAGCCCATTAAGGAAATCATAGACATAAGGATATTAAGCTAGAAATGATAGACAGAAAGAAGCCTGAGACTGGGAAGCAAGAAAAACGCCTAAAGCACCAAACTGTACAGGGCAGCCAGAGGAAAGCAGGGGATGGAAAAAGCAGTAGCAGGAGTGATGTCTCCTCCCAAGTTTCCTGAGTTCAGTACCGCTAGTGGCTGGAGAAGAAAACAAGAGCTTCCAGTAACAGCAGTGAAGCACAAGTTTTGAATGCAGAAACCATCCTTAAATCCCTCCTCATACAGGGAGATTGGAACTCAGAACAGGTGTGGGCAGGCTGCAGCGCAGTGCAGGTGGGCTTTGCCTGGGCTTTGCCTGAAAAGTGCACTGAATTTCGAGGATGCAACCAGTGGGCAGAATTGATCTCCAGAGTGGAAAAAGGATGGGGTCTTGTTTTGGAACAAGGTGGTGATTGGTACTAGGGAGCACATGGGCATGCTGGAAGGGAAAACAGAGATTTCAGAGTATAATTACACTCAACAAAAGTCTCTCCTCCAGCTCTCACACTCAGCTAGGGTGTACAAGTGCCATAATACATCACAAGTTGATAGATAGACTCTGGAATGGGATCTGGAAGGAAATCTGATTTCCAAAAGGATCTGTAAAGTCTGTGAATGAACACTGAAGTTCACCACAGGTTCCAAACTAAAGTTCACCAGCACGCTCACAGAAGAGAAGAAGTGCCACTCAATGGCAGGACCAAAGGATCCTGACAATAGCTTGTAATATAATATATATTTGACGTTTGAGAGATGAATACCCACACTTTTTCCTCAGATCACAAAACACATATTTTCTTCAATCCACTCATTCTTGCTAAAAGGGCAGCTTACTCCAAACATCTGGGGCCATGTTTAATCCCTTGCATGCTTTGTAAATTTTTGCGCTGTGGGGGAAATTTACATAGAGGGCGGGATTCGGACGACCGGGGGGCGTCGTGAGCTCACGCCCAACGTCACTCATGACGGCCGGGGGCCGTCATAAGCATGCAAAGGGTTATGACCCAAATTGTTTTGCTCTTGCTCCCTGCAATGGGGTGCAAGAGCGATGCAATCCTTAAGTCAGATTTTTCAAGCCAAGCAAAATCACTATGCGTGGCTTCGAGTGGTACCAAACATTTGGAGTATAGCAAATTGCTGCATTACTCTGCGCTAGGAAGGCATTCCATGATCATTGCGTGGGTTTTCCCATGTGACTCCTATGCTTTTTGACGCCTTCCCAGATTTACAAGACCTTGTAAACCTGGGAATTCCTCCAAAAAAGATACGCCTCCAGAGGAGAGGGTTAATGAGGAGAAATATATGTATGTCTCTTTGTTACTTCCTCTTGCCATGTGTGCAGCATTCTGCAGCACACATAGAAAGAGGAAGTTGTATCTTTCTGTACAAAAACAATCCTGCATGCCATGCAGATACCTTTGCACCATGGTGTAAGGGTGCCTGCATTGGTGCTAGGCAGTACATTGTGCACCAGTGGATGGGGAATAGTCAGGAATGAGCTGATGCCTTAAATGCTGTGTATTTTTGCCCTTTCTCAGTGATGCGCTGCACCACTATTTTATAAATATGTCCCATAGTTTCTCCTGTTAAGCAGCATTCTGTTGGTTTCCAACTTTGGAGCATTACCTAGTAGAGTATGGATGCCCATCTTCTTTTAAACATTCCAGTTAGTCAACAATTCTGTTGTCACACCCTTTTAGTAAGATCAAATATACCGTCCAACATAGCAGCAGCATTAGAACAAATAAAATAGAATGAAACATGTTAACTTTCTAAAGTAATCGTCATTAGCAAGCATGTAAGCACTATCTGGAAAGATATGGAGACTAAATTCATAAAAGGATGTAAGGTAAATGCCTGAGGACATATCTTTTCCTACTGTTGGCGATGGTACACCAGCATTCTAAAACTGAGGATTCTGGGGCCCTTACTATAATCAACTAATTTACTCACTTATGGCCAGATGTATAAATCGTTTTTCCCGTTCGCAAAGGGGTTGATTTACAGAATCAGCCCATTTGCGAACAAGCAAAAGCCTTTTGGGATGTATCATCGCAAAAGTAATTTTCAAAATAGGGAATCGCAAAAATTGGGAATCCCTATTTTGTAATTGGATTTAACGTATTGCAATTTGACATTCCTTAAATGGAATGCAGGAAGCCATAAGAATTTGCAACCAACCTTTAAGGAATCGCAAATTACCATGAACTTCAAGTTGGTGGTAATCTGCGATTTCCACTTTTTTTTGCATTTTTAGAGGTGCCATGTGGCGTACATACATGCGCCCCCTTACCTCTTAGGGGGTGCAGCAGGGTGGCCTTTTGCCCCCCCTATCACTCTTGAAATTGCATTCGCAATTTGCATGTACCTATTTGGTACTCGCAAATTGCGAATGATGACTATGAAGGTATTCCTTAATAGCGAATCGCAATTAAGGAATATGTAGGAATCGTTCCAAGCACTGCAGTGGCGTAACACAACTTGAGAGGAGCACCCCTGCAAAGTACATGGAGGGGGCTCAATTCAGTCAGAGGCTTTTATGTAGACACCCTCTGCCCCTGCACAGTGCCAGAGGGGTTCCCTGGAGCTTGAGGTCCACGCACACTGCAGGAGCTTCACTGGCTAATAGTACGCCTCTGATTAGCATACAATTATGCTGGATGCACAGTGGCGAATTCAGTGCTTGATAACATTACGTCAGTTGGTGATCTTCAGTATTCACCAATATTGGTGCAACGGATGCTGTGGATCTCTGGAGCAGCATTGTCAGCACCTCAAAATGTCACCTGTTACTCTCTGCTGAAGAAGGACAACAGCCCTGAAGCATGTGTCCAGAGATACACAGCACTGGTTACACCAATAATAGTGAATACCAAAGACTTTTCTAACGTAAGTGTTATCATGCACAACATTTACCACAATGCATCTGAGCTAATTATGTGCTGGTATGCCAAGCAGTGTGCTCCTTCCTCCTTTTGGGCCATATGTATCAAGCAAATTCTCATTTGCAAAGGCCGAAATTCACAGAATTACGGCCTTTGCGAATGCGAATTTGCTAAATGGTATGTATAAAGCAAAATCTGGTGCAAAACAAGGAATTGCAAAATGTGCGATTCCTTATTTTGCAATTGCATTTAAGGAATCACAAATTTTGCAATTCCTTAAATGCAATGTATGAAGCAAAAAAAAATTGCGAAATGTCCTTAAGGAATCGCAAATTACCACCAACTTCTAGTTGGTGGTAAGCTGCGAATTCCTTGAAAAATGCAAATTTTTGCATTTTTCAAAGTGCCATGTGACACACATACATGCCCTACCGGCATGTGCACCCATGCATATTTCAGGGGTGCAACAGCGTGTCCTTTGGACACCCCTGTACCCTTGAAATTATTCTCAATTTGCGATTAGCAAATTGCGAATCGCGAATTGAGAATAACTTCCCTTTCATTCCTATGGGCGTCCTGGCCCATAGAAATTAATGGGAAAGTATTCCTTAATTGCGATTTGCTAATCGCAAATAAAGGAATTTTAAGAAATTGCAAAAAAAATGCGATGTTGTACATACATACCTATTTGCGATTCTCAAATAGCGATTTCTTTAAAATCGCTATTTGAGAATCGCAAATCAGGTTGATGATACATATGGCCCTTTCTGACTAACTTAAAATCTGAGTTTATCATTAAAGATGATTTTATAATAAAATTCAGATGAGTGGAAGTATTTCTCTATCTGCCCCCAAACTGAGGTTTTCAATTATCAGGGGTACTAAGGTAACCCAGTGTTAGTCTATGGGAGAGGTAGCATTGCTATGGTGAAAAATGGCTTTGACAGTTTTTCATTACAAGGACAAGTAAAACCTAAGTACAAGGACATGTAAAACTTAAGTATGGCATATACAACTATGTTTTATATACCATACACTCTGCCATATGAGCCTTCCAGGTCGACATGGTAGTTTAAAACTTCACTACAGGCTGCAGCGGCAGTCCTGAGACATGTATTGCAGTCCTACTTCAGAGGGTGGCACAATGAGTTCTACAGCCCACTATTAGCATTTAACTTACAAACCTAGGTACATATAGTACTATATTCTATGGACATAGTTTAATAGTAATTCTTGCCATGTTTTAAGGAAGAGAGCACACACACTTTGCCGCTGGTTAGCAGGAGTAGAGTGCACAGAGTCCTAATGTAGGCAAAAACAGGTTCAGAAAAAAAGATCTGGGTGAACGCAATATGTCTGGGGGAATACAACACTAAAGGAGTCAGGTCTAACGCTATCAATCGCCCCATCAAATCCTATCTGTGTCTTTGAAAGCTTTTCTATTTGTAATAAAGTTAGAGAAAAAGTTGTACGCAAAAAGCATTAGCAAATGTTAGATACTGGCAGCGAATGCCAGAATGATTGCAAAACCCAAAAGGCTGGTGGCCAACTCCAGCCCTACTGGCTTTGCCTGTACTTGTTTACAAATATACATGCTCGCAGACACTCATAGGTAACTATAACAGAGGGTCCTCTAGATATGTTCATTCAGCATTTACTGGTGTTATATAGTTTGATAGTCGCAATCCATATTGGAAAAATGTATTATGTTTACTAAAATCCTAAATGCACAACAATAATATTCATTCACAAAGATACCACCATTTGAGCCAAACCTTAGGACATATGTTAGTGCTGCTGCGGTTCTGCAGGAAGTGTCAGCAGTGATAGTCTATTGACACAGCAGGGTGAGGAGATCAACTGGGGCTCCCCCTCAGGCATGCCAAGTGGCTGTCCCTGGAGAGCAACACTACACAATGGGAGGAGTCTCGAATCAGAGGCCCCACAAACTGTTGACAGAAAGCAAGAAGACAAGAGAAGTTCCAGGACAAATAAGTTAAACCCATTGCCTTCCTGCTGGAGCTAACAGACTGCAATTGAATGCTGTGGTTTATAAAATGGAACAGGTTTCTCTGTTAGCAAAGAAAGAGTGTCTAAGTACCTTCTAGTCACTGAACTCACCAAATATCCTGTTAAGGAACATAAAAAGTGGAACAGGCAAGGAAGCTTCAAAAGGTCTTCAAAAGCCTGTCCTCCACACACAGTATCCTCATCCATTCCAAGCTGCCCAGCTGCCCAGCTTCCCTGCAACCTGATGTAAGTTTCGCATTCGAACTAATAATATCTAATAGTTCAAGGGCTGGGGCAAGAAACAATGGCGACAGTGAATTGTCCTGTTTGTCATCTGACCTACCCGCTTAACCACACAACTCCTTGAAATGCGCCTACACAATTGTTGTTCTTCAGGCTGCAGAGCCCAAGTAGAATTGGGGCTATGAAACCGTGACTCTTTATTCAAAATCTAGAAGTGGGTGTGTTCTCAATACCAGACTGCAAGGGTCCAACAAGCACTATTCCAGGTGGAGCTGTGCCTCCTCTGCCAACCATTCGCTTGAGGGCAGATGTAGGGGACCGCAGCGGTGGGCATGCCGCTGGCTCCCACATCTATTATGGGCAGATGTAGAGAACCTTGGTGGTGGACAGTATCCACCCATTCACCTACAACTATCTTGGTGTTGGATATGCTGCTGGCACCGACAATTATTATGGCCAAATTTAGAGGATCAGGGATTCCAACACCCTGAATGCTCTTGCTAGTGCACATGCTCTTCCTGGTTTATTTATAGTTTCTTCAAACCTTCTTGCTCCTATTGTTGGTCCACCTGTCAGTTGTGCACCCACCCACCAAGCATGTCAATCCAACATTTGTGTTCTGTGTACCTGTGGAACATGGAACAGACCTAAAATCCTGGCCATTGGGACTGAAATGGAGGACATGAGCTCCCCAATAACTCCAGCAGGCATTGCCCCGGAACGGCAATGGTACCCTGGGACTGGCCACTGGCTCCCCGAGAGCAGATCCAGGATCCCTCCGATGGCTTTGATCTGCGAAAAGCAGGAATCATAGATCTGGAACCCGAGGGTGATGTTTGGCAGCAGGTCTGGAATTTGGTTAATTTCTTCTATGGCGAAGACCATGGCCAGCATGTCCCGGTAGTAGCGGACATGGAACCTGCAGGGTGAAGCAACTGGGGGTTAGTTTCCTGTGCACTGTGGCTGCAGAAGAATTCAAATCTCACGCTTTTAAGACATAAGGGGGCATAGATACAAGCCCCTATCGCCATGGGAACGCACATTTTTGTGACGTTTCTGTGCCAATAGGGGCTTCGCCTTATTTGCAAGGAAGTGGCTTAATGCTGCCTTGTAAATAAGGCCCCCTTTCACACTATGCTTAGCGTGAAGGGGTGGGCAGTGGGTGTTGTAGTGGGCATTCCACCGCAACACCCATTGATTTGGACGCTGACCCCTATTTACAAGGGCAGCGTAAATATGAGGCAACACCAAAATTAATACCAGGGAAACCTAGTCTTAAATTGGCGAAACAAGGAGAAAAGCTCAAATTCTCCTCGTTTTTGCTTTTTCCATGTATGCTGCCTTGTGTAGCACACATGGAAAAAGCAGAAAGCCTTTTATTGTTTATGCACAGGAAGGTCCTTGTTACTGCACATAAACAATCCTTGAAACAAATGACATTTTGTGACTTCCATGTCTGTTGCATTAAGCAACACACTTAGAAGTAACAAAATGGCATTTAAAGATTGTTTATGTGCAGGAAGGGGGACCTGCCTGTACATAAACAATCTTTGCCCTGCACTCAGACACCCCTGCACAATGGTGCAAGGGTGCCTGGGTTGTCGCTACACTGCTAAGTGTAGCGCCAGCGCAGGGGAAAACGCAAGGCTGCACCATATTGTTGTAAATAAGCATTGCATTTCTGAAGTAGCGAAGTGAGGCGTTAAGACATGACGACTAATGACTCATTCCGTCACTTCAGTTGTAGATATCCGCCAAGTTATTTTCATGGACATAAAACCAAGCTACATCTGGATTAGTGATGCAAGTAGTACGGACTGAATACATTTTACAAAAACATTTTAAGCTGGACAGTGCAATGGACACAGTGTTTGCAGATTCACATTGCTACGTGCAAGCCTAAGTGAGCGCTGTGTCAAAGGAAAACAGCGTGAGTGCTGTATTAAAGGAAAGCAGCTGCCAGTAGCGCGAGCCACATATTATTAAAGAAAGATAGCTACCAGTAGCTCGAGCCCCATTTTAAAGAAAATGTGAATGCTATATTAAAGGAAAACAGCTACAGCGTGAAAGAAACAATTAAAGTAGAACGAGCCCCCTATATTAAAAATATGGAAATGAGGAAATAATTAAAACAAACCAAAACACCATATTGATTGAATTTTATTAAACAAGGTGACAGACACACATAAAAGGAATATTCCGATTACAACTTATACTAGAATAAGAACTTAAGGCCAGATGTAGGTAAGTAACATTTACCGATTCTTCATTACCGAAAATTACCGAATTTAACCGATTCGGTAATGAAGAATCGGTAAATGTGAGGGGTGGGTATGTAGGGAATCCAGATGTTCCCTTTTACCGAATCGGCAAAAGTCGGTATTTACAGATTTGGTAAATACCGAATCGGTAAAGCCTATTGATTCCTATGGGCTTCAAAGCCCATAGGAATCAAAAGGCTTTACAGATTCAGTATTTACCAAATCGGTAAATACCGAATTTCACAAGGGTGCAGGGGGCGTCACTTTGACACTCCCTGGCACCCCCTAAACAGGATTGGGTGCCATGTGGCAGGCATACAAGCCCTAGGGGCAGGTCTGCCTGCCACATGGCATAGGTGTGCAGGCACACATGTGCATGCACACCGGAATCGGTATTTTACCATGAAGTTGGATTTCATGGAAAAATACCGATTCGTTAAGGCCTTTGGGACTCAGAAGAGTCCCACCTACATATGGAATTTACAGAATCGGTAAAATTACCGATTCGATTTTGTACCGAATCGGTAATTTTACCGATTCTGTAAATGTAGATTTACCTACATGTGGCCTTGGATTTAGGCCCCTACATACCGATTGGCCATTTACCGGTCGGTAACGGCCGAAATCGTCCGTTACCGCTCGGTAAATGGCCTGAAACGGCCACCTACATCGGGCCCTTAGTTTCATAATATATAACAATACATATTAAAACATGACTGGAGAAGAAACAAGTAATGAAGTTGTTGTAAATATGAATTCAGACATATATAGTGAGGAAGATGCCATTGAAAGCATTGAAAGCATTGAAAGCATTTCAAGTACAATTTTTATAAGAACATTACCTTTCAGTTTATCTGAACAAGAAAATATTGCACAAAGGTGGGAAAAGTGGACAAGGAGATTTAAACATTTTCTAAAACAGCGTCTAAAAAACACTCCTACTACTTAACCTTGTAGGTGATGATATTGAAGACCTGATAACTACATTCCCAGAAGATGAAAAAAACACCTATGAAGGGATTATGAAATGTCAAAATGTGAAGTTTGACCCTCAGAGAAACTTAGAATTTGAAAGATATAATTTCAATATAGCATGCCAACAAGAAAATGAAACAATGGATAATTATGTTACTAGACTTTAAAAACTAGTTAAATTTTTTGAATTTGACAAATTCAACGACGTAGAAGCCATTCGGCTGAGTAATACAAGGATGCAACTCAATAAAATTCAGAAAAAAAGCTCTTAGAAAAAACCTATGATCTACAAGAAATAATTTGCATGGCAAAAACAGAAACACAGGCCCAAAAACATGCTACAAACATAGAAGAAGGGAGAATTAAAGCAATTGAACAGATTAGAGAAATGTAAAAAAAAACGTGGAGAAAAGAAATGAAACACAGTGCAGAGGAAAAAGATTATGCTACAGGTGTGGATTTCCACATCAAAAAACATGTCCAGCAATAGGACAACAATGTAAAGAATGTAGAGGATACAATCATTTTGCAAGTGTATGCAAATTTAAAAAAGAAAATAAAGAGAGTTGGAAACAAGTTAATCCGATTTAAAAAAAAATTAGAAACACAAAGGGGCAGATTTACAAGCCCCTTGCGCCTCTTTTGCGCCACCGTTGCGTCACTTTTGTGACGCAGCGGCAGCGCAAAAGATGCACCATGGTGCGGGGTATTAACAACGTGACGCATCTGGGAGATGCATCACGTTGTAAAGCCCTGCACCATAAGGAGGCGTTCATGCGCAGGGGGGGCGTTCCTGCACAGGAACGCCTCCTAAAAGTCGCTGAGTGAAATCTACAAGATTTCACTCAGTCACTTTTAGGCCAATGCTGCGTCGAAACCCTGCACCTGCTTGAAGCAGGCGTAAGGCTTGAGGCAGCATTGAAAGAATAGGCCCCCCAGAGCATTGCTGGAGCTGTGTCGCGCTTGCGACAAAACTCCAGCAATGCACCGCTTTTGCGGCACAGATGCGGGATGCATCTGTGCCGTTTTGGCCCCATGGTGCGCCGCATTGTAAATGGGTGCACTATAATTGGCCCATCTCTGCTAATTTGCAGGGATGCGCCAGTAATTGTAAATCTGCCCCAAAATATATAAGACATATTCAAGAAATTGAAGAATAATTTGAGCAAATCAGAAAAACTCTATATGATGCAAGAAAGCAACAGAACGCAAGAAAGTAGTGTTTGCAAACAAATCAATATGATTAAAAGAGAAAATAATTAAAAAAACACATCCGTAAATGTATTTGTTGGATTACAAGAAGTTCCTTTTGTTTTAGACAATGGAGCAACATGCAAAATAATGTGCATAACTGAATATATGGAAATGAAAAACCAACGTGTGTTGACACCATCAAATGTTAGTGTTTTTCAATGGGGTGCCAAACATCCAGTTCTATGCCTAGGAAAATTTGAAGAGACCCTACGATATGGAAATAAAACAAGTAAAGAAGATGTACATGTGTTACAAGGTGAAGTTCCAGGTCGATGCTTATTAAGGAACACAACTGCTCAACTCATGGTTTTGTTGGCAATGCATTGTAATATTTCAACAGATCATCCCATTTTAAAGAAGTATCCTAAACTATTTGAAGGACTAGGTAAATTTAAAGGAAAAGAAAATACTCTACATATAAATGAGGCAATATAACCAATAGCACAAACAAAAAGAAGAGTGCCAATTAACATGCAAGGAAAAGTTGAAAAAGAAATAAAATTACTACTTGAGCAAGATATAATTGAAGGAGTGACAGGCCCAACACCTTGGGTAAGTCCTATTGTCATTGTCCCAGAAAAAGCTATCAGAATATGTGTGGACATGAGGTTTCCCAATACTACTATTCAAAGAGAACTTTACCCAGGCCCTCATTTGAATGACATGACAAGTACTATAAATGGAGCAACAGATTTTCAAAACTTGATTTATGCAAAGAATATCATCAGTTAGAGATTGATAGTCAATCAAGATATATCACAACATTTTCAACACATTTGGGATTGTTTTGATACAAGCGGTTAAACTTTGGAATTTGTTCTGCAGCGGAGATTTTTCAAAAAATTATTAAGAATGTTATAAGGCCAGTACAAAACACAAGATGAACATGACCAAGCATTAGTGTGTCAACTGCTTGAAGAAGCTGGATTGACTTTGAATTTAAAAAAAAGTGAAATAAATAAGAATTAATTAACATTTTGGTCATATATTTTCAGAAAAGGTGATGGGACCAGACTCAATTAAAATAACAGCTTTAAATGCAAAGCAGAGACCGAAAGATGTAGCAGAACTGAGAACTTTTCTTGGAATAACAAGTAATTGTGCAAGATATATGAAGAATTTTGCAACTGTAAGTTCACCTTTAAGAGAACTAACAGAGAAAGGAAAAACATTTCAGTGGAATAATGATTGTGAACAAGCATTTGAAAAAAATAAAGATGGAAATAACAAATGCGGCAAATTTGAAATACTTTGACCCACATCTATATACAGAACTAATAGTGGATCCCAGTCTGGTAGGCTTAGGTGCAATATTAGTACAACATAAACCTCGAAGAGAAACTCCAAGATACGTAGTTTCACATGCTAGCAAAAGCTTATCTGAAATAGAATAGGGATATTCTCAGCCGAAAAAGAAAGTTTAGCTGTTGTTTGGGCATGCAAACATTTCCATGATTTTATTTATGGAAAATCATTTGTGATCATCACTGATCATCAGGCACTCGTTTCTATCTTTGGAAATTCAAAAACAGAAATGCCACCAAGAATTGAAAGATGAGGAATGAGACTCATGGATTATGATTTTAAAATTATTTATAAACCAGGAAAAGAACATACTCCAGCAGATTATTTGTCCAGGCATCCATCTAAAACAATAGATGAGCAACAACTAGAGGTGGAGGAATACATACATTTTATAGTAAGATCAGCAGTTCCAGGAATTGTCAAAGAAAATGAGCTAATTGAAGAAACGCAAAAAGATAATACACTGCAACAAGTAAAAGAAATCTTGCATGAAAACAAGTGGAGATTGCTAACTAATGGGAGTGAATTTCGATTGAATGTAAAAAAAAATGTTATACTAACATTCAAGAACATAGGTTCAGAATTATCTGTGACTTCCTCAGGAATATTACTCAGAGGAACTAAAATAGTAATACCAGAAAGTCTTCAATGTTGTGTAATTGATTTGGCTCATGAAAGTCATTGAGGTATCTCAGCAACTAATACATTTCGAAGAGAAAAAATGCGGTTTCTAAGGCTGGATAAACAAGTGGATAAACAAGTAGAAGAAGTTGTTCAATCTTGTTATGTCTGTCAATGCACTGTAAAGGAGAAAGGAATTGAAAAATATATATATGTGGCATTCACTTGAAGTACTTGGATGAGTCTGGAGGCTGATTTATGAGCTCCATTAAACAAGAATACTGAACTGCACTTACTGTGTCTAGAGGATTCCTTTACAACACCCATCTCCTGTTATCCCTAGATTACAATCATGGGTCATCAAGCCATTCTTCCACTGCTCTGAAGAGCCTTGGTGTCCACATTGGCAGTAAACCTTCCCTTGCTGGTCAGACCTCTCCTGTAGGTTTGCGTCTCCTGCTGTCTCAGGTCACTGAGAATGGTTCTGCCATCTGTATGCTCAGGTGGAAACTGTTGTAATTGGACTCATTCTTTCGATCTTGTCCCTAAAGTAAACCTTTTACGTTGTTACTCTTGGTAACGCCTTGTTTTGTACACAGCAGTACTTGTGTTTGACAGCTTCACCAGCCGCCTATTAAACAACCCCCTGAGTTTAAGCCTCTCTGATAGTATACGGCACCCTCACCTAAAACATCACCAGCATTTATCAAGAGGCATTTCCACACATACTGCCCCAAGAGACTCTTGAGTCCTCTTCCGCCAATCTTCTTCTGGTTTCACAAGATTCCTGAGCAGAGCAATGAAAGTGTGAGGGAGTCCCCCACTCAGGGTAGGTCAGTCAGTGCGTCCAGTTAGTGCTCCAGGATACCAGAGCCACTGAAAAGCTGCTCAGCACTTCCTTAGCCAATCCCAATGGATTACAAAAACTCTCACAGCTGGCCAATGAAAAAAGTTTAGTCCTGCCTTTTGTTTAAATATAGAATATCTTTTATTCTACCTTATTGGCTGCCAGAACCAGCGCATTATAGGACTGAAGCTGTCTGTTGATGGAATAATGAGGAATATTGAGGAACAATGGATTTCACTCTCAAATGATGGACTTTATGCAATTTTTTCAGAACATGTCAAAATGAAGAAGGACTCCCATCCTCTTCCACTTCTTGTTACAATGAAGTGGCCTGTACGGGAGCACAAGCAGACCCTATACAAAATGATTGACAGTCACAATCAACCTATGGCTGGTAAATGAAACTGATCCACATGTAAATGGCACCAACAGGAGCCAATGGCTGAAGGTGAGGACCTTTTTCCCTTCTTTTTGGCATGAATTATATCATCTCTGCGGGACAGAAAAAGCAGTATCCGGCCGGACCCACAAATGCCTTTTTCCCTTCTGTAGTGTTGCCGCAGCAGGGACATGAGCAGATACACTTTGGACTGCTTGTAGTTCATTCTATTCTAGGATCACCAACATTTCAAAGGTATAGAAGATTCATTGCGTGGTAATTGAAATTTTTATTTATATGGCGCTTACTACCCCAGACGAGACGTTGATGCACTTTACAGCAAGTAGTGAGCTACTCCGGAACCCAAGATTACAGGTTAGTAGCTAGTAAATTAGTGATTTTATTTTTGACCCTTTCTGCTCTAGAAATGTGCATTTTTGCTCTGGAGTATGGGATCTCACATTAAAATACATTATGCACAAGCAGGGTGCCAAAAGAAGGGCTCAAGGGGCAGTGGAAAGGGTGAGGAATGTGCATTGACAGGAGTACTAAGTGAGAAAAACACATGATTTTGTGAAATAACCAACATTTATGAAGTATTTCCAAACAGAGAAAAGGAGAGAGTGTGTGTGTGCAGTTTTGTCTGTGTGTTTGTGAAAATACCAGGTGAAATCTGCCAGACACCTCACCCTGCCGATTGAAAGAAGCTGTACCCAACTATTTATCACAAAATACATTTATTAGGGAAGTGGAACACCCCAAAAACCCCCTGAAGCTGCGCCTCTCTTGATAAGTAGCTCCGGCAGAAGATGTGGATTGAGACATTTCAAACTGCTGGGACTGCCTTTTGCCCCCACAGAGCCCAGCTCCAGCCCAGCCGTGGGCCAAGTGGCCTGCTGCCCTTACCCGTCACAGGACGCCATCGCCGGATGCTCCTGGAATGTGAGCCCAGGGGAAGTGGATTCCGAGTGAACTATGAACACTCCGCCGAGGAGCACATCCCCGAGCCGGGTGTAGGAGTCTTGGGTCCAGGCCTGGAGTCTGCAGCCTTTCTCAAGCGCTTCCTCCCTCCCAAAGGCAAGGAGGAGCAGCGCTATGGGGAGGTGGAAAGCCATTGAACTAACAAGCCACAGCATTCCCTTCAAGTTGCTGGAGGCAACTACTCTCCCATACACATGCTGGCATTGCTGAGGGGCAGCTCTGGGTGCTGTCTCCGAAGGTGGGAATCCTTTATTAGATGTGCCCAGGATCAGCTGGCATCCAGGTCTAGAAGGGGGTGGGAGTGCTGTCATTACAGCAGTGTGTTTATCCTGAAACCCTGGGGCCTTCCACTCTGGCATTAAAATTCACTAGGGAAAATCATGGTTTCTGATAATCACAGCTGAAGGCAGCTGCTGTATTGAAGTCAAAGGTCTGTTATTACATCTGCTAGGCAATTGTGGACTCTGATAAAAAGTACTGGTACATTTAATTGTCGAGCCAAAGGTAGCACATACGTTCGCCCCCCCCCCCCCACCACCCCGCAGCTTTGTCAAAGTCACCCTCCGCCAGAAATAAGAAAAATATATGTATTGCTACTTTATTCCACCACGGGTGACCTTAAAGTGACTTTGAATAAAACCCAAATCCTACCATTTTGCAAGACGAATTTTGAATGTAATTCTCATTTACATAATGTACATCTTCTAGAGGTGCCAAGTTTTCAATGTGTGGGAATATTTATTGATGATAAACTTAGTGAATAATTATGTAGTAGTAGTAGTAGATAAACTTTATTCGCTAAAAATGTATCATAAAAGCATAGCAAAAAGATCAATTTAATTTCCATAATAACATTTGTCATTTAACAACCATCATAATATAAAATAGATTCTGAGCCATTAAAAACTACAATATATACAAGTTAAAAGTAAAAGTTATATACAGTAGGTAATGAAAAAGCACTGTGCATATGAGCAATAAGGATAGAATAGCAGCGTTTGCATCATTAATATTGGCCGACATTCATTTTACAGGTCTTTCCCCCAAGAGTCCATCAAATATTGAGACCTAATGCATTCTTGCCTGGTACCTTGTTCGCAGCAACTAGGCGCAACCCAGAAATTTAGCTACTCCACATATTAATGTCAAGGAGGAAGTGTCAGTTTTCAGGATGCGTAATGCAGCACAGTGATCCGTAAGGCCAAACATTTTACATACTGGTTTGAGCCAATTAGCTCTGGCCTTCCTGTAAGCCGGGAATTATGTATTATTGTCAGTATTTATATATTTATTCAACATTTTTATATCGCTCTTTTTTGATTAGATTGGCGTTTAGGTACTTTACAGATAACAATGAGAAATACTCATACAAGTATAATAGTGCAACAGGTCTATGTCCCTTTACCAAGCGCTACGAAGATAAAAACATATAACAGCACATTGATGCTACAGGGGGTGTAGGGATGGAGAATGGGGGGAATCCGGGGGCAGAGTATAGGAGGAAAAGAGAAAAAGTGGATAGGAGGTGAAATATAATGTGTACGTAGTCCCAGATCTGAGTTTTATTCACCTATGCTAAGTAAAGCCTTCTCTAATAAAAGGGGCTACTCATTCGGGCCTTAAACAGTAATTGGCAAATCCAATCGGTCACAGCTGAAAAGAGTTATGCTAGTTGCTTTGCCAATGGTTCTTTACCAACTTCATGCATGTGCATGGATCACAACGCATGCCCACGCATGACTAGCAATCTTGAAATGGCTTTTCGATTTTAGAAATCGAATTCCAAGATACCCTTCCATCATGAAAAGGCAATGCCAATAGTTCTTATCTTGAAAATGCTTTATGTGGCCCTTCTAGCCTCTCTGAATCATAGCATAGGGCTGTAACGTAAGCATTTGAGGGATGAGTTGAAGGCAGGCTTAGAATGTTGAGTTCTGACTTGCACGAGGCAGAATAAAGACGTGTACAACTAGTCTCCATGTGTTGTGTACACACTGGCGAGTACCTAGCTGGCAGGACACTTCAACTGGTGACGAGATAGGGTATCTGAAGCCAGTACATTAATCACGGTGTTCCAGAGAGTTTGCTGTGTTTCCAGCAAACTGCTTGTGCATGCCACGTGTGCTGCAGTCGAAGTGGACAAAGATACTGGTACCGGTGAAGTCTCAGTGCAACACCAGCCTCTGTAAACACTTCAAGATAAAGAAAGTGAGAGTAAAAGTCTTCATGCTGATGGCCAGTAACAAAACTAAACAGCCACAAATAAAAGGTACTGAGACAGTTTTCAAATTAATGTCATATGCCACACAGAGTAGGAACGCTAAAGGTGTATGCAACCAGGTTACATGAGCAACACACAATGATACTTCAGTACAAATCAAATTGAAAGTCATTCGCTACAAACTAGAGATTAACCAGGTGGTTGTGAAGAAACATGTAAGCACAAACCTAACCACAAATCATAACACTATCTGCTTTCATGAACTAGAAGAATACAATGTTTACTTGCCAAAGCCATTCATGAATAATTGTGCCACAAAGTGCTGTGGAGTGACACCAGCAGAGGTTCCGGGGTTTTGCACGTGGAGTTGTCCCAAAGGAAGCGGCCACCACAAGGCCTGCAGTACAGGGCCCCAGAACAACTTCCCAGACAGCCATTAAGTATAGAGCTCCAAAGGATAGCAAGGTCAGATCCAAGCAGCAACAGTTCCTAATGATGACCCCCGCAGCCAGCACGTCACAAAGGACTATAGAAGTACTGCCATATCAAGTTGAACATGAATCGCCTGAGAGCCCACTACTGTTGTCCAATATATATATCGCTGATGCATTCTTAAAACCACCCACTTCGTTTAATACTGACAAAAAATACAATATTGGCAATAGGAGGACTGCATGTATAGAGACATTTGAAGATTTCATAGATGCAATAGATGAAAAAGATTATAAAAAGATTATAAGGTATCTAAGGAACGTGACTGGTGAAGGAGTGAAAAAGATACAAAAGAAGGTGAGATGGCACACAAACAAATCAAAAACAGCCATGAATGTCAAGTTTAATCCGGTGCCAAATATTGATTATGAAAGATACATATTAACACCATCAGTGCTGCAGCAATTCCTCCCGGATGCTTGAATCCCATTGTTCATGACGAGCTCAGCTCACGAGCAGTGTACTGCATGACGAGCTCAGCTCGTCATGAGCATCAAAGGGGTTAAGTCAGGAACACCAGAAACCAGGCAAAGCCATCAATGAATTTGTTGAGAGACTTGATGTTCTAGTCCCCAACAAAGGGTTTCCTTGTAGGGCTTGATAAGAGACACTGCCATGTGCTCAACCCTAAAAGTGACCAATAACCACTGCCCACACCCTCTCATTTTCTCACTCACTCACTCACTCCAACTCTCTTACACACTCTATCATGTCCTTCTTCACTTTCACCTCAGAAATGTGACCTGATAGCTTAAAATATAGGTAACACATCCTAAATACTCAAGTATGCCCATCAACTTGTATCAAATTAAAAGAATATAGCTGTCTAATCACCACTTTTGGTTGACCTTTTACAGTAAACCTAAGGGGGAAACCATTGACGAAATTTGATGAAAACTGTCTGAATATATCAGAAATGTATGAATTATCTGAGCACAACTACAAGAAGCTGTGAACGTTTCAGGTACTGATAACTATTTACACGAATATTAGTTTCACATAGCAAATTTGTCATATCGTGATACTAATAGTTGTTTACTGATTTTTATAGAGATTCCAAAGGAATCCATATTGTTTTAAATATATAAAAATACACGACTATCATTGAGAAGGATATATCAGTGCTCTGAAGGACCTAAGTTTGGGTAATTATTATGCCCTCTACATTCGTTACAAATAACACAACCCGATGTATAAATTAGAATTAATTTAGTACTGCTTCATTAATCCTTTTAGAATCTTGTACGTCCATTGTTACACTGGGCCCAAAAATCCAACAATAAGCTGGATACAAAAAGCTGGACCTAAAAATCCAAAAATAAGCTTGAAACAAAATAAAAGTAAGCATTTGTCACTGGGTCTATCTAAATCTCTACTCGAGCTAAAATGGAATTCTTGGTGACTTTAGGTTTCTTCTAAATCTGATTATATCTACACTAGTCACGCAATTTCCCCTCTTTTACACACTTCTGAAGGTGACACAATAAAACTCTTTTCTAAAGATATTTCTTAATTATTCTTCACTGCGCTTTCAGTAGGCATCTTTATGTGGAGGTCAATCTACTTTGCAATTTATCATGACCCTCAGTGTAAGTCCCCCAAATTATGTTTTAGGTAACTGTATGGCATTACCTGACGAAGGCGTAGATTACGTCAAAACGAGCGTCGAACACAAAAACCTTTGTTAATGCCACGGTTTAAGTCGGTGCATCTTAAGTAATTGGTTGAAGTTTACTGTTTGTTTTTATGTAACCAAGTATGTGTATTGTAATGAATTCACATGGTAACTACATATAAAATATAGTATGAAGTGATATTTTTTAATTGACTTCAATATAGCCTTATAGCCCGCCGTAGTGGGCTATCCCAGCTGTTAAAGGCCCGCTGAATTGTTAAAGGCCCGAGCCGAAGGCGAGGGACTTTAACGAGACAGCGGGACTTTAATAGCCGGTATAGCCCTGCTACGAAGGGCTATAAGGCTATTAGAACATTCTGCCACTAGAGGGCAGAATGTTCTAACAAATTAAACAAAGGGTTCTCGAAGCTCGAGGGGATATAAATCCCCTCGAGTTTCGAGAAGCCTTTGAAGAACATTAAAATGTTGATCTGCTGGCCTTTACCGGCCTGTTGAAACAGGGAGCACTCCATTGTCTGGGATTTAGTCGGAACAACCTAGGCATGGTAAAACTACATTGCTCCTTCTTATTCTCTGTGGTCAGGCACTAGCACTTAAACAAAATAGAGAAATCAAGCTGTTGTTTTTGAACCTACATATTTTTGGTTCTCAAAAATACAGAAAGAGCAAAGGTCCTGAGACAAGAGTGGTGCAATGGCTGATATTAAGAACAACCATCTATGAATGCAAAGTTATGGGGTCCACCACTGAGCCCAGAGATCTATACTCTAAAATCACTTAGCTTTTGTAGTGAGGGGGGGGTTAGGTAAATCTGTTTGATAATACGACAGGGCTCTTTATTGTATGTGGTCTGCTAATCATGCTAATGACATTACTGACCTGTATTTGTTTTGTAGCTGTGACACACTTATTGCATATCAGAGCATAATAGTTTAAATACATTTTCTAAACTTCCTTCATAACTCTTTTCTATTTTATGGTGGACTAGTATAAGTAGGAGAATAAAAGGGGGTGACCTGCTACCGGGATCCCTCTGAAGGCCAGGGGTGTTGTGTTCTGAGGTGCCAAATCACTTGACTTTCTGGAAAGGTTAGGGGGCAAGTCAGTCACTATATGCTAGTCAGATTCAGGGCCAAAGATACTGATGAGGTATGGTGATTCAGTCTCTACATGCTGATGTTCTATGGTACCTAGTAAAGTTCTGTTCCTGAATCCCTGCATCATGGCACCACCAGCATTGGTCTGGTATTTATCTGCAGGTCTCCTGAGTAGTGCTTTTACACGTCAACACTACCCTTGCACCTTTAACCAGAGACGTCCGTGGTGTTGGTGATGGTAAACAGTCTAAATATCGAGTTTTCAATTTTGACCTACAATAATATTGAGTTGGACATATCGTAGGGACACAATATCGAAGTCAAGAATATCGACAACCAGAATATCGAACTGAATGTAAGAAATATTGTTTTTGTTAATATCGAAGTTAGTAATATCGATAGCAAAAATATCGATGTTACCAATATTGATATTTATATTAGTGTTTTATAATGTATTTTATATGTTTTTGTCGAATATTGTACTAGTTTTAGAATATATGTATAAAGTTAGTAATTATTTTTTAAAGTAAATTATGCATTTTAGTACTGTAGCGGGTTGTGGGTTTATAGGGGAATAGGGTGGAAAGTAATTTAATTATATTAAATTAATTTTAATTTTTTAGGAATTAGTAATTATTTTTAAGTACATTTTGCGTTTTAGTTCTGTAGGTGGATGTGGGTTTATAGCGGAATAGGGTCTGAAGTAATTTGATTGTAATTAAGTAAATATTTATTTTTATTTATTGGTATTGACAATTAATTTATGTTAAATAATTATTAATTGGTAATTAATTTGTATTAATTGGTTAGTTGGTAATTATATTAAGTGTATTAATTTATCATTGAAGTGTGTTTTGAGTTTATAGGGCAATAGGGTGGGAAGTAACGTATTTGTAATTAAGTCATTATTTTTTTATTGTTGAGTATTGATAATTAATATATCGCTAATTAATTATTAATTGGTACTAATTGTTTAATAAATAATATTTTTATGTTTGGAAATTAATGTATTGTTCATTAATAAACAATTGGTATTATTCATTTGTATGTATCAATAATGTATTGGTAATTAGTTATGAATTGCTAAATATTTTTTATAATTATTTTTTTTGTATTGAAAATAATGTATTATTATTAATTGTTAATAATTATTATTTAATTGAATTTCTCATCAATTTAATAGTTAATTTAATAATCATTGGTTATTATGTTTAAGTACTTATTTATTGGCATTGTTAGTTAATTTTTTGTTATTTAATAATCAAATTAATATTTATTTAAAAACAAATATTTTAATTATTAGTCACTTATTTTTACCCCTACACTATCCAACACTTTCCCTATTGTGGCACTCTCTGGAGTAGGAATAGTAATTTTAACCTCTACGCAATCCAACACTTTCCCTCATGTTGCACACTCTGGAGTTGGAATAGTAATTTTAAGTTCTATGCTATCCAACACCTTCTCTACTGTTGCACTCTCTGGAGTTGGAATACTAATTTTTTCCCCTATGCTATCCAACACTTTCCTTACTGTCGCACTCTCTGGAGTTGGAATGGTAATATTTACCCCTAAGCTGTCCAATACTTTCCCTACTGTTGCACTCTCTGGAGTTGGAATACTAATTTTAACCCCTACGCTATCCAACACTTTCCCCACTGTTGCACTCTCTGGAGTTGGAATGGTAATTTTAACCTCCACGCTATCCAACACTTTTCCTACTGTTGCAATCTCTGGAGTGGGAATAGTCATTCTTATCCCTACGCTATCCAGCACTTTCCCTACAGCACTCTCTGGAGTTGGAATAGTAATTTTTACCCCTACGCTATCCAACACTTTCCCTATTTATATAATCTTTGGAGTGGGAATAGTCATTTTTATCCCTACGGTATCCAGCACTTTCCCTACTGTACTCTCTGGAGTTGGAATAGTAATTTTTATCCCTACGCTATCCAGCTCTTTACCTACTTTTGCACTCTCTGGGGTTGGAATAGCAATTTTTACCCCTAGGCTATCCAACACTTTCCCTACTTTTGCACTCTCTGGAGTTGGAATAGTAATTTTTACCCATACGCTGTCCAACACTTTCCCTACTGTTGCACTCTCTGGAGTTGGAATAGTAATTTTAACCCCTATGCTATCCAACACTTTCCCTACTGTTGCACTCTCTGGAGTTAGAATAGACATTTCTACCCTTATGCTATCCAACACTTTCCCTATGTTTGCACTCTCTGGAGTGGGAATTGTAATTTTCACCCCTACATTATCCAATATTTACTGTTTTAGTTAATGTAGTGTATAAGATATTTAATGTTTTTTTATGTGTTATATACATTTTGTATATTTTTATTTATATTATTGTTGTATGTATTTTTCAATTTATAAAATATTTTCCTAACAATGTATGAGTTATTACAATAATTAATTGTAAATATTATTAAGTATATATATTATATTTTATATGTATATGTTTAATGTTTTTTTTTATATTATATGTATTACTTATCATTTTAAAGATATGTTTAACTATGTTTATTTTAAATATATGTATTATTTACTTCATTTTACATTATTTTTTAACATTAAAAAAACGATATTTTTAACAACAATATATATTTTTTCGATATTTTTGTACTTACCATAAGGTAGATGAAACTTCGATATTCTTGACATCGATATTTCGGCTCCGATATTTTTGACGTTGATATTTCAGTCAGTGATTAGTTGGCCCACGAGCAGCTTCTGATAGTCAAAAACAAAAATCCTCTATAAAGGGCATAGAGGAATTTAGTAAAGCTCCGTAGAGTACCCAGTATCCAGAAAATTCTGAGATGACTCTCTTCTCAAAGTGAATTCTTCCCATGGCGCTTGGAGAATTCACCTTGAGAAGAGAGTCATCTCACAATTTTCTGAAGACTTCAAAAATCCTCAATGCTTATATGGTAACGAGTAATCACAGTTACTACAACAGCGTGAACAACTGCCATGGCAGTGTCATCAGCCATTCAATTCCCTGCAATGTGTGCAACATTTTTTATGAATTCCATGAGCCCATAGCAAAGTATCCTTGAGGGCCGCCACTCACCCCCATAAAAAGCTTATGTTTTATAATTTTTTCTTTTGAACAAAGTGAATCTATTCAAGTACCAATGGGGTACATTATCATTAATGGCCTAGATGTAGTAATAGGAATCCCTCACTATAAATGTGATGGAATTCAGAATCCATATTCTACAAAACCGGAACCAGATCTTTCAATTATGGCTGAGCGGTGCAGTCACCTAAAGGTTCTATATGGGTTTGTGCCTGGAATACACCATATTTTATGCCACCTTTTACTGCATCAAATGTAGCTGAGTACTTGTACTTAGTACCTACCATGTTCATAATCATCAGTATAGGGAAACAACCTTTACTATGCAGTCATCACATCGCACTACATTTGCAAAGCAGTCATTACATCGCAACATCCTTTACAACGTATGTCACCACAATGCAGCCATTAAGTTGCATGTCACTACATCGCTTGACACTACAACGCATGTCACTACAATGCAGGCATTACATCACATGTCATCAAAATGCATGCCATTACAACGCATAGTACCCCTACACTATCCAACACTTACCCTACTGTTGCACCCCCTGGAGTTAGAAAAGTACTTTTTACCCCTACACTATCCAAACACATACATTAAATGCAATGTAATGGTATGCATTGTAAAGGTATATATCGCTGAAATGGAATGCGTTGTAAATGTAGTTTTAAACAATTTGTTGTAAAGGCATGCGATGTAAATGTATGCATTGTAACATCATACATCCATCAGTATATGTTATGAAACTCTATACATTTAAGGAATAGTTTCGCTGGACACATGGTAATCTTGTTCATGCTGGAGGTATTTCTCTATTTGTAAAACAAAAACATAATATACACCAGAGACTGCCAAGGACGTAGCCTGGATCAATCTTTTATGTAAGGCTTTCGTATAAGGAATACAGGCCTTGGTGGCAGCCTCTAAAGCTGAAACAAGAGATACCAAAATTAAGCATTTCTTGAGCCAATGGACATGTATTTTTAGTTTTTTTTGTTAATGCAATATCTATTTACGCAGTGAAATATTAATGTAATTTATAAGCAATTTGGCACTGTTTCTCCTTTGTTGAATAAAACGTATGTGTAGCCACTGGAATACGCAATTATGCAGATCACTAAGTTGGTTGTATTAATACGAGAATGTATGTGTTTAGACACAAGCACTTCTGTTTGTAAATTTCTGAGAATAGTAGTGTATTTAGTAGTCCAATGTGTATTAGAAAAATCTGAACAAATTAAATTGTGCAACAGTTTAACCCATTGTGCATGGTCTAGTATGTAAGTTCTACCAAAGTTTAGAAATCCTGCATGTGATTGAAGCTTTTACAATGTATTTGGTATTTGCAAGTGAGCACATTTCTCTATGTGGTGATAGACGTTTACCTTCATTGTATCCCAAAAACAAGACCATATGAAAGTAAATTTTAGATTTTGGAAAATGGAATTTATAGCCATTTAGTCAGCGAATCCCAGAACAATACGATCCACTCTGGCCAAATGAGTGTTTAAATCATCATCTTTGAGGAAGATATAATCAACATATGACAACTCTTTTGAATCAATTTTCCATAAAATTATCAGGCAATGTAGTTCAGTATCTTTTCCAAACAATGATATTAAGCCTTTGCTCAATTAATTTTGTACAGTACAAGTGCATGTGTGACTGTTTAATTGTCTGTAGTCTAAGTCTATACAACAAGAATGATCTGGTTTAATCACAGGAAACAATGGATTATTTAGAGGAGAGACATCTTGATATTCTAATTGTGATAGACTATCCCTACCTAACGGGGCATTTTTCTATGCGTTGTATGATGCATTCTGAAGCACACATAAAAAGAGCAAATCAACATTATTTATGGTTTATTTGCAGGACGGTGTCCCTGCAACACAGGCACCCTCGCAACATGGCGGCAGGGTGCTTTGCCTGGTCCAAGGCAGTTTTTTTTTGCACCAGGGGAAACAGAGGGGTGCACCATATTTTAGTAAACATGGCACATCCCTGCGTTTAAAAAAAGTCAGGGAACGGCGCGGTCACATTCGGAAAAGCACAGCGCTCTGGCCTTTTCTTCCCAAGGAATGCATGGAAACAGATCTAACACTTTCATTTGCCATTCTTGGATGCCTAAGGTGTCATAAAGTAAAGGTACAAGAATACATTTTTAAGCGTTTATTAAAAAGCTCTAATCTTTGTAAATAAAACACGAACTGCAATTATCAGAAAGATGAAACATCATTGTTATAAACATTATTAGAAAGGTGAAAAACCCAAACAATTCAACCATGTTAATTTTTCATAATGTTACTAACAATCTGTTACTAATTTCTCCATGATAAAGAGAGCATGTCGAGAGTACCCATCTGCCAGGCTTTTTGTTAAGAGCTAACCCCCTACCTTGGTGCTGTATACCAAGACGCCTGTCTCAGTGTGTTAACAAATAAACCACTGTCTGAGGTTGCAGGCCTGTATACCTCTCTTGCAAGGTTACCTTTCTTCTCAGCATGAAGGTCAGGTGCAGCGGAACTACATTTCACAGAAGCTTTTTTGATGACCCTGACAGGAAGGGAATCTCTCACCAACCTTCACATGGACGCTGTCTAAATAATAAAGTGCCAATCGTATCACTCTGTGTCAGAGGTGTAGAACAGCATCTATAATAAGTCTGGACAGAAATAGTTGTGTCCTACAACCAAACAAAAAAAGATTAAACAAAGCTTTGTGGTCTGAGTTGGCGACCTTGGAACTAAATGTGCAGACTACAGGATGACAATGACTATGAAAAATAAAAGCGTGCAGGGCATACTGTAACATTAGGAACAACATGTGTAAACTACCATTAAAAACAATGCTAAGTTAAAACCTAAAATTAAAGGAAGACTAAATGTAAGCTACATAACAACACAGTTTCTGCACAAAAACAATAATTTATGACAAAATGCAAGCATCTACTAAATAGTCAGCTCTACCGTTGCCAGGGCTGGATTCTCCTAGCAGTGAAGACATTTTCCACTGCTGGGAGGATCCTATAATTTGCCCAGTTTTTTTTTAAATACTTGCAAAGTGAATTTAGTTCTCATGCAGTATCATGCAGTATCACAAAATTGCACAACCCCTATTTAGATATCTTCAATGTTGAAAGATTGCTGAAGGCTCTGTTTGTTTTGAAAATAGTCACAACATCTAAATGTGCAGTGGTATACATTTGTGTGACATGTTGTTAGGCATACGCATCAATATCTTCCTCCTGCCTTCTATTACCTTGTGAAAGGTCCACTGAGTGGTTGCATTACTGGATTCTAGTCTACGGATAGACTGCTTTATCTGTAGTCACAATCCCTCTTGCAGAGTTATTATTATTATTATTAATATTGTTAGCATGTAGTTTAGGCTTATTCTGCCCATGCCTTCACCAGCTAACTCCTTCTTCTTTTGTGATCTTGATGTTTTCTGATGGTACCAACAGTTTTTCTTCCAATAATATTATGTCTGTTGTTCATATCAGGCCTGAACAGAATGATATAGCACTTGGGAAAGAATATACACCCCAGCTGCCCAGCACTGGAGCACAGGATGGCAAACACCTCCACCGCCACCATGTACTTCCCTTTTGTGCTCAGGTATGCCGGTATGAAAGAGATCCACACACTGACAAACACCAGCATACTGAAGGTGATCAGCTTGGCCTCGTTGAAGGTTCCAGGGAGATCCCTTGAGACAAAGGCCACTACAAAGCTGACTGTGGCCAGGAGGCCCATGTATCCCAGCATGAAGTAGAAGAAATGTTTGCCTTCATTACATTCAACAATTATCTTTTCTTTATACGACAAGAGGTCAGGCTCTGGAAATGGAGGGGATTTCACTAACCAAATAGAGCAAATAACAACTTGTATCAGAGAGCAAAGAGAGACTATACAAGTTGGAGTTTTTCCTCCTAACAACTTTCTCGCCGGGCTGTTGGGGAGTTTGGCTTTAAAGGCAATAACAGCAAGTATAGTCTTTGCGAGCACCATGGAGACACTGATGGAAAAAATAATACCAAAGATAGATTGGCGCAGCATGCAGGACAGTTTTGTGGGTCGACCGATGAATATGAAGGAACAGAGGAAACAGAGCTTTAAGAAGAGGAGGAGCAGGTAACTGAGCCTTCGGTTGTTGGCTTTGACGATAGGAGTGGAACCGTATTTAAGAAAGATTGCTAGTACGCAAGCAGCTGTGAGAGCCAAGAAGGCAGCAGCGAAGGAGAGTGTAAGTCCAAGGGGCTCATCAAAAGAAAGGAATTCTATCACTTTAGGGATGCACTGGTCATGTTTACTGTTAGGCCATTGGTCATCTGGACATTTCATACATTCTTCTGTATCTGAAGAGAAAAAAAGATTACAAGTTATATGATTCCTCTTAAAAGTGAAGTAAACATTTATCTTTTGTATTGATTTAAGAATATTCAGTTATTTTAGAAATACATTTGACATAGGAAGCTCTTTGACTTTTTTCCTCTCACAGATTTGATATTAAGGATGTCATTAGGAAATCCCTTATTAATGTGCACATGCTTTGGAATAACTTGGTTTAATATCAGTTCAGTTCATAAAGCTTTATTTCGGAACATAAAGACAATGTCCATAAAAGCACAGCAAAGACAAATAAAATACATTCAACAGAATAAAAGCAATGGTCCATGTAAAATAGTTAAAAAATCATACTTTTCCTGGCCCTAATCGCTTTCAGAAGAAAAGTAGCAGTGAAAAAGCAGATATCAACATGATATAAATTAAAAAGCAATTTCAAGGCATCATGGACTCTCCTAACACCAAACTTAACAAAAACAGGTTTTAAAAAGGCGATTCGAAGGTTTTCATATAACTTACATATCAGAACAAAGTGCAGAGTGCTTTGTGCGGATCTATTGTCACATGGGCACGCGCCCTCTGGGTGCTTGTTCTGGAAAGGGAAAGCCACCAAATGGTGCACAATCCCCATCCTCATCAGAGTCAAGACAAATCGGTGGGACGCCCTATTAACATGCCTTAAATAAGGTTGAAAACCCGCATTTTTGTTATATTTGGCATAGTAGGAACAAGTGGACAAATTAGCGCCATTGTTTCGCCGCTGTTCAGACTTAAAAATTAAAAAAGCATTCTTTAGTTCAGCTTTATACAGGTCAAAGGCTGCTAGACTATCCCCCTTTACATCAATTCCAATGATCTCCTTAAAGGTGTTTATCACATATTTAATCCAGGGGATCTTAAGATAATTGTCAAGGGAAAGACAGTCCCCTATAATAGCTCTGTTTAAGGACGTTTCTTCCTTCGCCCACACAGCACGCCATAACATTAGAGGTCTTAGAGCAATTAAATCAGACAAATGGGGGATGCCTAGTTCCTTGTGTACTAAGTCTTCACAAGTTACCTGCCTATGATACAGTTACAGCATCCCGTATGTCGGACTGTGTACCCGCCGTAGATAGGGCGGGCCGACGATATGATACGGCAAAAGAAGGAAGCCCCACAGAACCTTTTCCATTTTATACTATTACAAGTAACAATTCAACCACCCATTCCTGTGAAGGTGCCCTTTGTATTGGTCTTGATGCGAGTGCACCCGTCGACGCCTACAGACTGGGCTTAGCTGCGAGAACCCTGGAAGTTAGTTCAACCACACCTTGTGTTACCCAGTCGGTGATGGCCGTTCACGACACCATCAAGTCTGCTGGTCTTACCCTTATCTCCTGGAACATCGCCGGTATTGCAGGGAAATTAGTCTCACCCTTTTGGTCCAGGTTTATTGGGGAAGGTTTTGATATAATCCTCCTCCAGGAAACCTGGTGCCAGGAGCAAATTAATATTGAAGGTTACTCATCCCATTGCCTTAAAGCTACGAAATCCAGTTCAGGTAGGGCTAAGGGGGGTCTTCTGTTGCTCCTGTCCAACAAGATGAGTAACTGTGTAGTCAGAAGCAGTTCGACTGTGGGATTTCAACCTGCAGCCATGCCACTTGTCCAATTGGAATCCCTGTGGCCTTGGAACAGTAATGTCCAACCAATGGGGGGGAGCGGGAGAGAGGGAGGATTTCCTCCACTTCCCACACTGTGATTATGGCTCAGTACTTAATAAAATGTTAACTAAACTAGACCTGTACCTGTTAAACTGTAACAAAAACATCCAGGCAGTTACATGTCCCGCCTTTACAGGAAGGGATGCTGGGACATTTATAGATCATATTTTGCTGTCTAGTACCGGAGAATTTTCTAACCTGTATATTAAAGAAGAAAGTCTCAGTGACCACAATAGTATTTGTATTACCCTTCTGGGTCACGGTACATCACCAGTGACAAGAGAAAAGTGCTCCACTGATCTAGTACCCATCAGACCAAACGGTCTAAGGATCAGATGGTCTGGAACCAATTCCAAGGCCAAACAGAAGGAGGTTATAACTAGCTGTAAAACTCAAATCAGCTATTGTTTAAATAATGTAACTAACCCTGATTCCCTATTGTCATACTTTATCACTATCAATACTACTATCGAAGGTATTTTTACTAGGGCTTCCCCACCCAACAGAGGTATGAAGCAGGGATGGTTTGACAAACCTTGTATACTTGCCCTTAGGGAACTAAAGAAGGCATTAGGTACTAAACCACGAGACAGTGACGGAATAAAATACCTTAGGGCCAACTATAAAATGGCAATCACTAACTGAAAAAAGACTCTACAGAGTGAAGCATGGGATAAGTTAAAGGAAGCACCTGAGACTAAAAACTGCAAACTATATTGGGAAACAATTAACAGCCCTTTTCTCAATATAGATGACACCCCGGAATTAACTTCCTATGTTGCATGTAACGACTGGATTACCCATTTCACTAACATCTTTAACCCGGAAGGGATACCCTTAGAGGCATCAACTATTGAGGCTTCATCTTGGATACCCCTACCCATTGGAGTAACATTGGAGGAAGGCTATGAAGGGCTTTCCAATAGTAAAGGAGGAAAAGCCCCAGGCCCGGATGGGGTTCTGATTGACCTGCTAAAAGCTGAACCAAATTTGTGGGTTCCCATCCTGGTGAGGATCTTTAACTGCGCGGCAGAAGACAATTTCCCTCCTTCTTGGGGCCAATCAGTTATAATTCCCCTATTCAAGAAAGGTAGCAAATCTGAGGCCTCCAACTACCGGCCGATTTCTCTGCTGGATGCCTCAGTGAAGGTCATGAGCAGGATTCTGCTTAAAAGGTTAGAAACCTGGGCAACTGATTCGAATATTTTACCTAAAGTGCAATATGGTTTCCGGAAAGGTATGGGCACTCTGGAACAGTGTGTAAATTTGGACCTTATCATTAACAAATATACTGTGGCCAAAAACGGCAACCTTTTTTTATGTTTTGCTGATCTGAGCAGCACATTTGATTTAGTTAACCATGCTATTCTTTGGGAGGTTTTGCTAGAGTCTGGGGCACCGAAGGAAATTGGCCACTTTTTAGCCAGGCTTTACGAAAAACTCTCTTGCAAGGTCCGTTATGGCACCCTAGGCGAATGTACCCCATTTCTCAAAGTTTCAAGGGGAATTCGCCAGGGATGCGTTTTGGCCCCTCTTTTATTTTCCCTTTTTATTAATGGCGTTGACCGTACCCTGGTTGATATTCCCGCGGATGCCCCTTTGATTGGAGGAAAACCTGTCCCACTTTTACTTTATGCGGACGATACTGTTCTTTTATCCCGCACCCAAATTGGCCTACAGCGCCTAATCGATAGTTTTATGTTGTTCATCCAAAATAGGAGGCTCTGTGTGAACAAATCCAAGACGTATGTTATGTCATGCGGGCAGGCCGCAAATAAGATGGAGCATAGTTTCTTCCTGGACAGTGATAAAATGACACACGTTAAAACTTTCTGTTATTTGGGAATCACTTATACCAACAGTGGGTCTTGGTCTTCTGAATTTGATAACATCAGATTGAAAATGCAGCGGACCACCAGCAGCATATTTCGATTTGCCACTAAACTTGGATCGAGAAGCATCCCAGATATGACCAATATATATAATGCTCGTTCTGTCTCTTCTGCACTGTATGGGGCGGGTGTATGGGGCCATAGTGAAGGCCCATCGCTCCAAACTGATGAAAATAAGTTTTTAAAGAGATTGCTATGTGTTCCTTCGTCCGCCTCTGTACAACTGGCTAGTGTCTGCCCCCATCGGATCCGTTGGAGACCGGGTGTTTACCTACGCTGTGTCTCACAGTGTGACGGGTTTGGAGCTGATCGGATCTAAGCTAAGGAGTTCAACCACACGCAATTCACAAATTTTGGCAGATCGTAAGGGACTGAGGCACATTGTGGATTAATGCAGGGCTGCTGAAAGACTCTACGGACGGACTCAGGGGACACACAGAGACTTGAGGTATTTGTTTGTCTCCTTCCCGCCTGCTCACTTTTAATCTACCTCCTTTGTTCAAAATGGCTGGAGCCATAAACCTGTAGCAATAAATCCCCCCACCCTCCCCCCGTACCTCTGTTCACGAGGCTCCTCACTTTAACTCCCCCACTCAGCATTCCTCCCAGATAGCTGGAGCATTGCGGGCTCTGATGAAAGCGAAATTCCTCCCCCTATGCTGAAAGCAATAACAACAGACAGAGGACTAATATTTCCTCCTCCCCTGCATGCATGAAGGAAAAGGGAAACTGCAACAAACAAAGGACTGATGTCTCTATCCCACCTACTTGGCGGACATGTTTGACTAGTCTCTCTCAGGGACGGACTTCCTGGATTAGTCATTCTCTGCCTTATCTCAACATTTGCTAAGAATTTTACATTCTAGAATAATCACAACTACTGAGCACTTGGCTCAGTTACGTATCTACACCTTCTTGTGATAGAATGCCTGCCTATTATTGTATCATTTTACTTTTAACTATATTCTGAACATGTGTAATGCACGGAATGCTACCTCATATATGAAAGAATGTCTGCCTACTATTGCAGTTCACCCCTAGCTTTACTCTGAACATTCGTAATGCACAGGTATAATTCCCCCTCCCCACAACGTGTCCACTCCCAATCACATTTCCCATCCTACTCTCAGCCCCCACTATCCCTCCTACACCCCCATCTCGACTATCAGTTTCCCAGCACACACCCTGACCCGCCCACCTACCTTCTGTGCCACCACTCACACCACCCACCCCCTCCCCACCTCATACACACCCCTCCCGCCCAAAAGATCCCTTCTCCCTATCACCTTCCCGTACTTCAATACAGCGCACACCTCCTCGAACACCAGCCCACTCTCCCACCTGCAAACGAACTCCCTGGTCAGCCATTCTCCTCGGTCGGCCGCCCCCACCTCCACCATCTACCCCACAATGGGCAACACCATGGACACCCTCGCTCTGATCAAAGATGACTTACGCAACACCAAGGAACTACTCGCCGCACACCCCATTCACCCCTCACCCACCTCCCCTCCAAACCTATCCCCTACCCATCTGGTTGACTCACTCACTTAACACGCCACAAACCTAGCCCCAATCCCCACTCTTAGACGCAGCATATGCCCCCTGGTCTCCCTTGCAACACCTCACTCAACTACACCTCCCCGCCCGAACTCTCTCACTCAACCTTTCATTACTGTTATTACTTGCCTGATTATTCACATGTTGGACTATGTAGCCTTTTACCTGCGCTATTTCATACACAGGTTGGCTTTGTAGCCACTTATTTGTACCAGTTATACTATGTGACCTATTGATCTACCTGTCTGACTATGCTCCCCCATGTACTTCTCTTGTAAAGCGCTCTGATATCCGCAAGGATCTTGTCCGCGCTATATAAAACTTTCAAAATAAATAAATAAATAAATAAACTGATCCATGACGAGGTAGGGATCGAGTTTATATCTGACTTAGCAGCCGTTCGGCCACTCTTATTGTGGCGTTCTATTTGGGCTAAGCCAGAGACTCGATTCACTCAAGAGATTATTCTTGATTGTATAGGTTTGGACCACTCAACACGTATACAGTGGCTGAGATACATTCAATTCTGGTATAATCTTTTATTTGATATCGATGTCTTTCTTGATCCAGAGCTGGCAGTCGCCATTCCCAAAAAAGAAATTAACTAAACGTTTTTAAATTTTAAAAAGGCTGAGCGAGACAAAGTGCACGGTAAGTTAGCCACCGTGAAGTTCTATAAGGACCTGAATTTAACTCCGGGGCTTCAATCCTACCTTGTGAACGTGACTCGCCCATCTCACCAATTTGTATTAACCCGTGTCAGATTGGGCTTCGTACACCACCTTGTTGCGTTCCCAATCCAGAAAGTCAGATCCGAGACTCCCTGCCCGTGCGACAACACCTCACGCCAGAGCTGTTGCCACTTTTTACTTTTCTGTAAATGTTATCATTTTCTTAGGGTAAAGTACCTTAAACCCATTTTTATAAAATATAATACTCGATCCACAAAGACTGCATTGATATTATTATCCTCACTGGAGAATGTGGATATATGCTTTTTTGTGGCCACTTTTATCTTGAAATGTACAGCTGCCAGGAAAAGTATAGTGCTGTAACACCCTTATACATACCTGTCTGTACCGAACGACCTGTATATGTTGTGGTGAACAGACAAAATATCGACTCCAAAATATCGACTGGACATAATATCGAGTTTTAAATATAGACTGGACAAAATATCGACTGGACATAATATCGACTACAAAAATATCGTTTTTCAGGTAAGTGAAGTAATATCGACTGTTTAAAATATAGATAGCAAAAATATCGAATTTTTAATAATATATAATATTTTATAGTGTATTTTTATGTAATAATATGTGTGAAAAGTGTGTATTAATGTTATAAAATATTTTATTAAATGGAATTAGTTTTTTTAATAATTGCGTTATGTAATTCTGTAGCGGGTTGTGGGTTTATAGGGGAATAGGGTGGGAAGTAATTTAATAATAATTAATTAATTAATATATGTTTGTAAATATTTATAATTAATAATTAATTGATAATTAATAATAATTAGTTAATTAATTAATATAATTTTGTACATATTTTGAATTAGTAATTAATTGGTAATTGATTAATTGTAATTAGTTAATTACATTAATTAGAGTACATTTTAATATATATAATTTTGTGTTATTGTTAAGTAATTAATTGGGAAAAAATAATATTAATTATTAAAATAATTACAGCTAATGTGCTAATATATTTACTTTATTGTTATTGTTAATTAATAATTAATTGGTAATTAAATAATATTGATACATTTTGGGTAAAGGAGTATTTTTAGGGTTCAGGGTCAGTTTTTAGTTTTTGGGTAAAGGGGCATTTTTAGGGTTCAAGGTCAGTTTTCAGTTTTTGGGTAAAGGGGCATTTTTAGGGTTCAGGGTCAGTTTTCAGTTTTTGGGTAAAGGGGCATTTTTAGGGTTCAGGGTCAGTTTTCAGTTTTTGGGTAAAGGGGCATTTTTAGGGTTCAGGGTCAGTTTTCAGTTTTTGGGTAAAGGGGCATTTTTAGGGTTCAGGGTCAGTTTTCAGTTTTTGGGTAAAGGGGCATTTTTAGGGTTCAGGGTCAGTTTTTAGTTTTTGGGTAAAGGGGTATTTTTAGGGTTCAGGGTCAGTTTTGGGTTTTTGGGTAAAGGGGTATATTTTAGGGTTCAGGGTCAACAAATAATATTGTAATTTTTTTTATTATTTTCATTTATTATTTAATTATTATAATTTAATTTAAGTATTTTTAAGTATATTTTAGTAATTAAAATTTAATATTAATTTAATTTAACACTGTTTTTAATAAAGTCGATATTTTTTACATCTATATTATTGTTAACGATATTTTGTACTCGATATTTTTGTACTTACCTGTTTGTAGATAGAAAGTCGATATTTTGTCTGTCGATATTTTGGCAACGATATTTTTGCAGGTCGATATTTTGGCAGTCTATATTATTTCAGTGATCCATATGTTGTATACAAAATATTTTAACATTGTATTATGCTAATTTTATGCTTTCTTGAGATGTACAGCTGCCAGGAAATGTATGGTGCTGCTACTATTTTATACATTCCTGTCTGTACATAAATATTTTATAAAAGTTTTGTAAATATGGAACTATCATTTATGTTTTATGTCCACAGTATGTATTGTATGGTCCTTTTTCTTACTCTAAATGTATCCTTTCAAGCCCATTTGAGCCGTCCGGACCTTGTTTTGCTTCAATGTACAGCTGCCAGGAAACTCCACTTGGTGTGTTAAATATATTGATTTCCTGTCTGTACACATTTGATCCTTTTATATAAACCTCAGATTGCTTATATTTTTAAACTATTAACTGTTGCCCACTAACTGATACATATGTTTCGTATGCCCTTTTTATGCACAACTCTCATGAACATTTTGAGTCATTTTGTATATAGAAGGTTTTGTATTTTAATGTTTGCTTGTATGATTTGTACTTTCAAATCGAATAAAAGCTTATGAATTGAATTGAAGTCATTAGAAGATGATTTAGGTAAACACAAAAGTCTTTTAAGGAAACAGTTTTCCTCCACCTGGAGACTACTTGCAGATACAGAACCCCATATCCCAGCTCCATAAATTGCAATCGATAGGGATCTCGCCTCATAGATCTTAAGCATATCTTCAATCCGCCTATCTCCCAATTTAGTGGCAAATTTGCATACCCCATGTGCGCTTTTCGCCATTTTGGCCCTAACGTTATTGAGCTCACAACCCCAACCTTTATTTTTAGAAAACGTAGGGGCATATTATCAAGGAGGTTTATCTCCGCTTTTTTGGCTTTAAAAGCCAAGAAACCGGAGATAAAATGATCTCCCTATTACCTAGCTGTCGCTAACACCAGTTAGCGACAGCTAGTAGGAGATAGCGACCATCCTGGGCCCCACTTTGCATGTCAGTGATATTTATCACTAATGACATGCAAAGTGGGCGTGCCAAGATGTTAGCAACTGAAAACAGTCGCTAACATCGCTATCTCCTATTACCAACTTTTGGAGATATTCGCGCTAAGCGCGAATATCTCCAAAAGCTAACACCTGCCCTGAGCAGTTCTTAGCCATGTTATCCAATGGGAGGTGGATAACATGGCTAAGAGCATTAGCTCAGTAATGCATGAATATCGCGGACTTTTCAGCGATATTCATGCATTGCGGCGATTTTTATCGCATTTGCGATAAACCTTGGTAATACCAAGGTTTATTTGCGGTAAAAATCGCCGCAGCTCAGCGGTAAATTTTTGTTTCTAACCAAGCAATAGCGATAATTATCGCTATTGCTTGGTAATATGCCCCGTAATACCCAAGTAGCAAAAGTTATCTACAAGTTGGACCTTCTGGCCATCAATGAAATATGGGTGATGTTTCCCCCTACCTTTACCACATTCCATAACATAAGTTTTGGATTTGTTAATGACCAGTTTACGTTCACCAATAAAAAGAGAGAACCTGTCCATAAGTCGCTGCAAACCTAGGGGGGTCCTCGACAGCAGCACCGCGTCATCCGCGTATAATAATACCGGGACGTCGATGTTATTGACTTAAGGGGCGTCTGCCGAACTAGTTTTAAGAACTTTATCAACTTAATTGATAAAAAGGGTAAAAAGGAATGGTGCGAGGACGCACCCCTGCCTAATACCCCGCCCTACCCTGAATTTGGATGTGCGTTCCCTTTTGTGCCATAACGGACACTCGTACGTAGGTTGGCATAGACACGTGCTAAGAAATAGACAATGCCCTCAGGCGCTCCCAGTTCTAACAGTTTGGCCCAAAGAATGCCATGGTCTATCAAGTCGAAGGCGCTACTCAAATCCGCGAAGCACAGATAGAGAGAGCCTGATTTTGCCTGGGTATACTTCCCTATCAAGAGTTCCAGATTGAGGCCTTGTTCAATGGCACCCCTCCCCTTCCTGAAACCATATTGGCAGTCTACAAAAATATTATTTGAGGCTGCCCACTCTTCCAATCTTGTAAGTAGAACTCGGCTCATAATTTTTACAGAGGAGTCTAATAGTGAGATGGGGCGATAATTATTCACCTCCCCCTGTCACCTTATTTGTAAATTGGGACAATGACGGATTTCTCCCATGAGGGAGGGACCCCGTAACAGACTGCAGCATTAAAAACTTTGGTTAACAAGGGTCCCCAGAGCTCAGGAATAAATTTGTATACGTCGATAGGTACCCCGTCAGGGCCCTGTGCTTTGCCCCCTTTACTGGCGTTAATGCTATCCTCAACTTCCGTCAGGGAAATATTTAGTGGGACAATGGGCCATGTATCATCACGGACCTTAGCCCAGTCTTCCGAGTCATACAGCCTTCCGAGTCATTTAATATCTATCCAGATTCAGACAATTGGGATCTGAAAGTTGTTTCTTTTGAGGTCTGCCCAAATAGAGTATTTAGGAAATAGGTGTATTTAGCACTATGTTTGGTAGTAAGTGACTTCATCGGGGGTGGAATCAAGTAACTGGAACCCCTCAAGTTTATATTGCAATAAAAGTGGTGAGGCAAGGTGGTTAGTCAGGTGGAAGTGGGTGGGTAGAATAAACAGATCCTGTTATTCGGAGTTCTGAACTTTAAGAACAAGCTCGGATTTGGAAATATCACTTAATGAAAACTTAGGTAAAGAAAAACATTGCTGTTTATATGAATAACATTTTGCTGGTGAGATGAGAATATGAATCTTTCCACTTGACAGTGCCACTAGCTCTTCTCATCAGAAAATAGTCCCAATAATTATGAAAACCTATTGACAACATCTTTATTCATTTCTGATATCAGTGTGCAGCCATATGTCTTGTTTACATCCCTCATTAGCCTTTTCTACTTGGTGGAAAACTCGGGACAATTACTGGCAAGAGTGGAGGAGTCCTGCATGAAGGGGTAAGAACTGGGACATCTAGAAGTGTTAGTAGCACGTAGTTGTAAAATATTCAACTCATTTTTCTTCAAATAATAATATGCCTTTTGTTCTGTAGTAGTAGTCTTCTGCTAAATGTGATTCGAAAAGGAATGTGGCAGTATTTTAAGTACTCCAGGCAAAATAGTAATACCCTTTGTGGGGTACTCCCAATAGATGATGCTAAGGTAGTTTATCAATAATTCTCCTGTCATTTGTTGACAAGTTGAAGAGGAATCCTGATGTTGAAGGTATCCAGCATAAGAGACATTTTATCTACACAGTCATCAGGAGTTTCACACGTGCTGCAATACAGTGTTGGGGCACATTTGGTTCAATTTGTCTTTTAAGACTAAAAAGATAGTGGACATAGTAACATTTAACAAATGTATCTGCTATGGATTGCATTCAATTAGGAATAGTCCACCTTCAACAATATTTATGTGACCAAACATTGCCTAAGTCAGCAGTGTTGCAACATTGGAAAATGGATCCAGAATAATAGTAAAATTTGTCTTTGGACATAGGAGAGTCACCCAAGAACAAGGAGCAAGCACTTATGTCTGTGAACAGTAACACCTTTAAACAAAAACAAAAAAAAATGCAAACCAACCGAAAAGAAAACATAACAAGTATTACAAGTCAAAAGGCTCCAGTAAAATGTTTGGAAATGCAGATGTATGTAAGTGAAAAATATATGAAAACCTAATTGATAAATTCCATAGCTATCATGAATGTTTGCAATTCTTTCAGGCTTGGATTTTCCCTAATACTATAAGCCGCTTTATTCCAATATGGTGTTGTTTAGCACCTCTTTGAGTTCAATTCACATGCTACGTACCAGGTGATGTATGTGTGCAGTGTTCCACTGTGTTAATTCACTGTTAATGCCATCAGAGTTGGAGTCTTGCAAAATGGTACTCCCTCACCGTCCATATGCCACTCTGAGAACTATTAAACTGCACATTACATCCAGTCCACGCCTACAGCAATAAATGACCATGCACCCATAGCAGATATGCAGTAGATGTTCAGCTACCATCAGCCCTTTGATAATCCATTATTGGAACCAAGAGGCATATTTACAAAATTCTTTACTCCAGGCAAACAGCAAGCAATGTTGAGGCTCTATCTTGCATGAAAGGGAGGGGCCAGAAATGCTCCACATTTTCTTAGATATGGAGCATTTCTCCCCTCTCCTTGCGCAGGTGCAATTCAGGCAACCTGGAGCCATGCAGGCACCCTTGTACCATGGTGCAATGGTGCCTACATTACAAGGAAAATTGCTTTGTGCAAGAAGGGATACCTTTCTTTACAAAAGCAATCTTTTGAGACATTTTCCTCTTACTAAAATGTAAATGTAAATTTGATACTTGTATAGCGCACTACTCACCCGCAAGGGTCTCAAGGGGCTTGTACGCTGTGGAACGCATCCCAGCTTTCCCTGTGAGGCGTCCACTCCTGGGCACCCCCAGGGTGAAGGCCAGGCATCCTTAGCGTTGTGGGGGCCGTTGTGGAGATTAAGCAAGCTATTGCCCAGAGTCGCAGAGTGGGACTCCATGATTGGAATAGGCACCGAGGCGAGAATTATCAGGTCCGTGGAATTTTTAACCCAAGACCTGCCGAGGCGGGGAATTGAACCCTGGTCTAGACCTGATCAGAGTCTGCCGCTCTAACCATTGAGCCACACTTCTCTATGGGCCTGATTCCAATGTCACTCTAACATCGGTCAGGAACTGTAACCAACCGACTTCCTGTCGACAGTTACAGACCTGCAAGTAAAATGCGACCGAACCATGTTTGGGCGCAATCCTATACTTCGCAATAGGAGAATGCATTCCGAACGGAATGCATTCTCGCATTGTTAACTGCAGAGGTGCAGTTCATCCCGGGTGCAGGGATCAAAAGGGGGGCATCATAGGTGCCCCATAGGCCACCATTTGATGGCCTTGCACCCATGGGGGCCCTACTGGGGGCCCTCAGGGACAGTTTCCCACTGTCTTTTTGTGCAGGAAAGACCAGCACAAAAAGACGATGGAAAACTGCCATCATACTTCCTCGGCGGGAAAAAGGAGGCCGAGGGACTATTGAAGGGTTTCCGGTTGGCGGACGGGCACTCCAAGCCCGTTGTAAGCCATCCGGAAAACTGAGTGGGATTCCTTTCTGACCGAGCCCATCAGAATCGCTTTGTTGGAAAGGAATCTGAATGGCATGCTCTGATGTGGGCAGAAGGGCTCCGACCGATGCCAACATCGGAATCGGTGTGTTTTTCAGATTACAGCACCCTAAAAAAGATGTAATAATGAGGAGGAAAAATATGTTTCTCCTTGGTACGCCATCCTTTGTGAATCATAGCAATTTCACCCAATCCCAGGTGTACAAACCTTTCTAAATCTGGGATTGCCTGGAATTCATAGATGAATGCATCAAAACTCCCATGTTCAACCCATGTAATGCATTGGAGTGCAAGCCGCTCCATTGCATTACAGTTTTTTAATAAAGCCATGAAGGTAGGGCAAATCACCCCTTGTAGGACTTTGCACATATCTACTGCCACTTTGCATCTTAGATGCGTTACAAAAGTGATTCAACCATGACACAACATTTTAGTAAATATGGCCCCATGTGTTCTGGTCTTGCAGTTGTACTTTTCCTATTCATTATTTGGGTTAACAAGTACCAAGGTGCCTGCCAGGCTACTGCTTTGCAAGTACCAATCCTCAATGAACATGTTAAACAGCATCAGAAGGGCACAGTGCTCAGAAAAAAACCTCCATCTTCAAGAGAGGAAATGCCAATGCATTTATTGAACTTTAAAGTGGATCACTGAAATAATATCGACTGACAAAATATCGACTTGCCAAAATATCGTGGACAAAATATCGACAGTCAAAATATCGAGTTTGTATCTACAAACAGGTAAGTACAAAAATATCGAGTACAAAATATCGTTAACAAAAATATAGATGTAAAAAATATCGACTTTATTAAAAACAGTGTTAAATTAAATTAATATTAAATTTTAATTACTAAAATATACTTAAAACGACTTAAATTAAATTATAATAATAAAATAATAAAAGAAAATAATAAAAAAAAAAAATTTAAATCTTATTTGTTGACCCTGAACCCTAAAAATACCCCTTTACCCAAAAACCCAAAACTGACCCTGAACCCTAAAAATACCCCTTTACCCAAAAACCCAAAACTGACCCTGAACCCTAAAAATACCCCTTTACCCAAAAACTGAAAACTGACCCTGAACCCTAAAAATACCCCTTTACCCAAAAACTGAAAACTGACCCTGAACCCTAAAAATACCCCTTTACCCAAAAACTGAAAACTGACCCTGAACCCTAAAAATACCCCTTTACCCATGAACTGAAAACTGACCCTGAACCCTAAAAATACCCCTTTAACCATGAACTGAAAACTGACCCTGAACCCTAAAAATACCCCTTTACCCATGAACTGAAAACTGACCCTGAACCCTAAAAATACCCCTTTACCCATGACCTGAAAACTGACCCTGAACCCTAAAAATACCCCTTTACCCATGAACTGAAAACTGACCCTGAACCCTAAAAATACCCCTTTACCCATGAACTGAAAACTGACCCTGAACCCTAAAAATGCTCCTTTACCCAAAATTTATCAATATTATTTAATTACCAATTAATTATTAATTAACAATAACAATAAAGTAAATATATTAGAACATTAGGTGTAATTATTTTAATAATTAATATTATTTTTTCAAAATTAATTACTTCAAAATAACACAAAATTATATATATAAAAAATGTACTCTAATTAATGTAATTAACTAATTACAATTAATTAATTAACAATTATTTACTAATACAAAATATATTCAAAATTATATTAATTAATTAACTAATTAATATTAATTAATTATCAATTAATTATTAATTAAAATTATTAACAACATATATTAATTAATTAATTATTATTAAATTACTTCCCACCCTATTCCCCTATAAACCCACAACCCGCTACAGAATTACATTACGCATTTATTATCAAAACAAAATTCATGTAATAAAATATTTTATAACATTAATACACACTATTCACACATATTATTACATAAAAATACACTATAAAATATTATATATTATTAAAAAATCGATATTTTTGCTATCTATATTTTATACAGTCGATATTACTTCACTTACCTGAAAAACGATATTTTTGTAGTCGATATTATGTCCAGTCGATATTTTGTCCAGTCTATATTTAAAACTCGATATTATGTCCAGTCGATATTTTGGAGTCGATATTTTGTCTCTATACCCTTTAAAGTGCATGGTGCAAAGTGTAAAATGTGAAAAATGCCTCCTGACCCATTCTGGCCTGCTGCTATGCGAAAAGAACAATTGATGGACAGAATGCAGAAGAATAAATTCACCCCAGTAAAGACATATGGGCCTATATCCATTCTTTTTTTTCTCTCCATGTCATTCCATTTTGGACCTAGTCATATGCAAATTAGTATTCACCCTGGGCCCAATGGGAACAGTCCAGACGGAACTGTCAGCTCAGGCCCCCTGGACTGAAAACAAGCATCCTAGGACCGGTTTTTGAGGTTCCACCCCTCATCAGCCAGGATATCTTGACTATAGTGATATGGAAAGCACAGGACCCATGTCTGACAATAACCGTCCCACTCAGGGTGATAAATGCAATAGGAACAATTGATGGACAGAATGCAGAAAAATGTCCCCTGTACAGAGATCTGGGCCTATCTCCATTGTTTTGTTTTGCTCCCGATGCCATTCCATTTTGGATCCAGTCATATGGAAATCAGCCTCGACCCTACAGCCAATGGCAACAGTTCATCCTGAACTGCCAGGACAGGTCCTCCCTGGACTAGAAATAGGCATCTTAGGACCGGTTGCGGAGTTTCACCCCCTCATCAGTCAGGATAGCTAGACTCTAGTGGCATGGAAAGCACAGGACCCACATCTGGGCATACTCGTCTCACTCCCGTTGACAAATGCAAAAAATAACAATTAATGGACAGAATGCCGAACAATGTCATACATGCACCCCAGTACAGAGATCTGGGCCTATATCCATTGTTATTTTGCTCCCCATGCTATTCCAGTTTGGATCCAGCCACAACCAAATCATTATTGACCATGTGCCAAATAGGAACAGTACAGCCCGAACTGCCAGGCCAGGTCCTCCCTGGACTGCAAACATGCATCTTAGGACCCATTTAAGCGTTTTACCCCTCATGAGCCAGGATAGCTTGATTCCAGTGGCAGGGAATGCACGGGACCCACATCTGGGCACACCTGTCCAACTCAGGGTGACAGATGCAAAAAGAACAATTTATGGCCAGAATGCAGAACAATGCCATATATTCACCCCACTACAGAGATCTGAACCTATATACATTGTTTGCTCCCCATGTCATTCCAGTTTTTACCCAGCCATATGCAAATCAGGAAGGCACATTCAGCAATTTTGGAGGAGGGGTTTAAGAAGTGCAAACATCACAGAGATGTGAAGTCAAAGCACAATTCCTAAAATGGATTATAATACAATACTTGTGTTTACATAGTAACGTATGGACTTTAATTCACTTTATTATAGTTAAGTGCCTCCTCTTCTGTCACCGAATTGTCTGGGACAGGTCCCCCGCATACCTAAAGGATTTAGTCAGCCGATATGAACCAACTAGGACCCTCCGCTCGGAGGGTGCCGGACTACTGACAGTCCCCAGGATTAGGAAGGCTAGAATGGGCGGACGCTCTTTTGCGCTCCAAGCAGCTCAACAATGGAACAAACTTCCCCCTGCCCTGAGACTGGAGAGCAGTGAATCGCGGTTTAGGGCCATGCTTAAAACACATCTATACACGACGTAGATCCTAGGCTCTCTCGCTGTTCACTGATAGCTTCAGCGCGGGGACACGCCGTGATGGCGTTACTGAGCGCTCTATAAGCTCTTTATTATTATTATTATTAGTAAAACCACATATAAACGGTTTATACCGTTACATTTACCTTTACATACATTGTCAATATTGTCAAAAATCAATTCAAATGTCCTTCCTACAACAGTCCAGAAAGGACAAATAACCCAGCATGTAATCTATAGTCGGGCCCATGCACACGTGGAAACACCCAATTTCTGGGGTTTACTAAACAAAATTATGCAAATTGATCCTGGTCTCATGGCTTTCCTGCCTAATAAATTCACTGCTCCTCCAGAAGATCAAGACAAGAACGTGACTTGCACACATCCATCCCTATCCCCTTATGGAATAGAATTTGGCTTAGGTTACGGAAATCCTCTGGAGAAGCTAATACTATTCTGGCTTTATTTTATATTTATTACAGGCTATTGATTACCCCAACCACTTTACACAAAATAGATCACACATCCTGTTGGTCTCGCAATCTCTTCCCCCCTAGCTTTAAGTATATGCTATATGAATGCACATATGCATATCAATTTTAGTTGAAAGTCTGGAAACAGATAAACACTATTTTTAACACCAAAATCCCTTTTAATTTAAATATATATTGTAAGGTAGTATCTCAGAGGATTGGTCTTCTCATCGTGATAAGGTTGATATTTGGATTTACTTTTTGAATTGCATTTCAACAGGTGACCAGGTTATGGAAAGACTCCTCCAACACATCTTTTCAAACAAGGAGTTATGGTGCTCGTTATAATCACAGGCGAGGCTTGACAGAGCATATATCAACCCAATAGCTCTTGCTATCAAAAGAGACATCCTTTGGCCACTTATGACAACTTTCCTGGAGTCTACAGCACAATCTGGAAACACTCATAATCCTTGGATTGAAGAGGTACCCAAACGCTCCATGACTTCTTATCACTGTTATGTACAAAGATTATATATTTCAATGCATAGTTATCTCTTATGTTTTAGCACTGATAATGTTTCTACGTATTATTCATGGGATATTTGATCTTTTTCCATTTGATCTTTTTCCATTTGATCTTTTCTTATCTATAGTTACTTCAATGTACTTCTTCTAGACATGCTGTTTTACTTGATTTTACACTCATTGTCCTATATCTAATGTTAATAAACATTATCCTTCCAACTTAAAAGAGAATATGACCACAAGTAATCGATTCATTAATTGAATCAACCTCGTGTATGTGAACATTGGAGGTTGGGAAACCTCTTCCTGTATCTTTGGATCAGTATATACATTGTTTCAATATGTATTTCAAATATTTGGTAATTCTTTGTTCTTATTCATGAATTTAGTGCTGAATCTTTGTTTGCCTTTCATCTAATGCTGTTTACTTTTACGTATAAAAGTGTTTCTACTATGAGGCAGCCTACGTAATTCAGCTCTTTCTACTAATATTTCGCAGCTGCAACCTTTGACTGCCAGTCTTTCAATTTGTTTTGGGAATAATAATTGTGAGCATGTAATACTAGGCTGGTAGAGGTGAAATTCAAGTATTTCACTTTGTATCTGTTCTTTTTCCCTGAAATAGTAATCCCATTGCTATAAGCAGAGGTGAAATATATGTTGAAATGATTAATATTGAGAAGGCTTGTATATTCCCTTCAATCAAATTAGAAGCAGGCCTTCAAAATACCCTAATCAAAAAACAATGGGGCATATTACCAAGGGCATTATCGCCGCTTTAGCTGGAATTTTTCCCGCTAAAGCGGTGACAATTGTATCGCCCTATTACCTAGCTGTCGCTAACACCAGTTTGCGACAGCTAGTTGGAGATTGCGGGCATTTAGGTGCCCACTTTGCATGTCAGCGATAATTATCGCTAATGACATGCAAAGTGGGCGTGCCAAGATGTTAGCGACTAGAAACAGTTGCTAACATCTCTATCTCCTATTGCCTATCGCCTGCCCAGAGCTGTTCCTAGCTATGTTATCCAATGGTAGGTGGATAACATGGCTAAGAGCATTTGCTCGATAATGCATGAATATCGCCGACTTTACAGCGATATTCATAAATTTCAGCCGGTTTTTATCGCTTAGGAGATAAATCTTGATAATAGCAAGGCTCCTAAGAGATAAAAATCGGCGGAGCTCGGCGATAATAATATTGCCGCTAAACCAACATAGCGATAATCATCGCTAGTTGTTGGTAATATGCCCCCATGTTTCTTTTGCGGACGCCATCTTGTTTGCCCATATTAAGTATGGCTACACAGACCAAATGGCGTCTTGCATCCATAGCCTCTCTCTCGTGCTCAGCCGCACTAAGCGAGGGTTCTCAAGTGGCCAGCTCAGCGTCTGGAAGTTCATAATATTTGTAAACCTTTTCAAAACCTTTTATTTGCTTCTCATGATTGCACTGTACAACCTCAATGACATCACAATTTTGATTTCTGTCACAAGCGCCACACTGTTAAAAGTGTGCAGCGGTCTATGAAAGCTCCATATATTGCAGAGGGGTTATAGCATTACGGCCTTGCTGCGATTACGAGAACCGTTGCCACACGCATGGTAATATCACTCCTTTCCTGATTTCTGCTTAATTGATGTGTTCAGACTTCAAGTGGCCCTCCATGAAGATAAGAGGCAACAGAGTGTCGTTTAATGTGAGAAAACCCAGGGCATAGAATAAAGTTGAACAGCTAGTGAAGGTTTTAGCTCGTTTTTAGTGTCAATAAAGTGATCCTTAAGTGTCAGGGTCCACTTTATGGGGTTAGAACTTTTAAGCACTAAGAATAACACTTTAGTGTTTATAACCAGCATCTTCACGACTGGTTCGCTACATACTCACCACACTTGCACATTTCCATTATTTACTTTTGCTTAGATTTGTATTCTTTATGGTACACGTGTGCTAATGATGAGAAACTGAGCCCACTGGTGAGAACCAACCAGTGGACTCCCATGGTGTTACTTCCGTGAGGCACCCCATACCTTTGCACAAATTTTTTGTATTTCTTTGCACCTTGTCGGCACTTGTTTGTGTAATTTGGTATTTATGTTTTTGGAATTGCACTGCACACTGGGTTGCACTAATAGGGAACATTTTTATAAATAGAACAGGGACTCATGGTGGAAGACAGTGTATGATTAACCGCCCAAGCAGCACACAATGTTGTGGCAGCCATTGACATACATGAGGTCCAACTGAAATCTGTTCTAGCATTTAGGTCAGGTCACTATTGTGTTTGGAAGGTGATTTTTAAATCTATTTTTGCAAGTAGAATAGGGCTGAACTATCTTGTAAAACAGATACAACTGGTTAATCCTTCTGAATATGAAACCTAGTGTCACAAGACAATATTCTTCTTCAAAGAGTAAATCATTTTACCTGTTCTGAACATCCATGGAATCACTGATGTGAATATGGCTGGGATACCCGTCACCCCCTCCCAACACAATCCCCAAGAATGGGAAGACGGAAACAGTTCTTGAGCTTTTGGAAGGCGGGAGGGAGTTACCCTCCCGGCCGTATTTATTAAAAATATGAAACAAAATTAAAACATTAAAATAACAGTTTCATATCATGTACAATTTCATTTACACATTACGATGTTTATTGGCTAACCTTAACATATCTCTAATACAAAGGTTCTCCTAGCCGATTTCTAAAACATCCTGTAAATGCATTTCTCAAAATTCAAATTGTACATCCTAACATTACGGGCCAACGGCAAGGTCGTAACCGGTGTCAGATCCCTAATACCAGAACTCCCCCCCTTACTTGTGAGGGGCGGGCGCACAGAGGACTGTACCTCTGTGCCAACTTCCAATTTCCCTTGTCTTAACGGGGGCCCCATATTTACTCGACGCCATCTTGGTGGTCGTCCGAGGACTCGTTTGAGGTGTCTCGAAGGTAGCGTAGACCCCCCTCCCACCCCACACTGCTTACCACATCCGCCGTCGCGGATGTCCTGGCCCCGGGAAATTCCCAGGAGGGGCCCGTAGCCCCTCCTCCCCAGGGAGGGGCCTTGACCGCCTTCCCTTTCGGCGGCCCCATCCTTAGAGGGTACCGTCTCCCCGTGTGAGGGGCCAATGGCCGCCTCCCCCCGGGCGCTCCCATCCATAATGGGTGGCGCCCCACCTCTAGGGATCTTCCAATTACTGCTCACCGATCATGACCTTACCGCCCGACCAAAAAATAAATACAACAGTTTTTTAACCTAATGAGGACGGAATAAACAGTTATAATGGACATTTTAGCATCAACTTCTAACTATGCCATTACTGCTCTTTCAATTCAGCTGCAATATTTCGCCTAAACAGAATAACCATTTTATTGTCACATCAAAAAACAATCCAACTTTATTTGAAACAACCTGAAAAGAGATAATATCCTCGTTAATCAACTTTATTGCAATACAAATCGCTGCCATCAGGGGTTGGTGGGTGGGTCAAAATTGGCTCCTTGTTCCGTCTCAGGCTTACACGTGCAACAAGGGGGTGCAGCTTCCAAGCACAGGAACAAGAGGATGCTTTCTTGGATTGTTGCTCCTTTTATTCTTCCTCGGGGGGGCGTGAACCCTCCTCCAACCGCCTACGGGGCGTGTCCAACGGTGTAGGTGTCTAGGACAACCCCTCTTGGGCGGGAAAAGGCGCGCCCCGGCTACGCCACTTCGGGCATACCAGCCGAGACACGCCTCCCACCCAAAATGGTTTCCCGGGGGGATCGGGGCACCCCACCATACGTTCGGGGGGACCGAGTGGTCGCCCCTTTCCATATGGCCGGGATACCCATCACCCCCTCCCAACACAATCCCCAAGAATGGGAAGACGGAAACAGTTCTTGAGCTTTTGGAAGGCGGGAGGGAGTTACCCTCCCGGCCGTATTTATTAAAAATATGAAACAAAATTAAAACATTAAAATAACAGTTTCATATCATGTACAATTTCATTTACACATTACGATGTTTAAAGGCTAACCTTAACATATCTCTAATACAAAGGTTCTCCTAGCCGATTTCTAAAACATCCTGTAAATGCATTTCTCAAAATTCAAATTGTACATCCTAACATTACGGGCCAACGGCAAGGTCGTAACCGGTGTCAGATCCCTAATACCAGAACTCCCCCCCTTACTTGTGAGGGGCGGACGCACAGAGGACTGTACCTCTGTGCCAACTTCCAATTTCCCTTGTCTTAACGGGGGACCCATATTTACTCAACGCCATCTTGGTGGTCGTCCGAGGACTCGTGTGAGGTGTCTAGAAGGTAGCGTAGACCCCCCTCCCACCCCACACTGCTTACCACATCCGCCGTCGCGGATGTCCTGGCTCCGGGAAATTCCCAGGAGGGGCCCGTAGCCCCTCCTCCCCAGGGAGGGGCCTTGACCGCCTTCCCTTTCGGCGGCCCCATCCTTAGAGGGTACCGCCTTCCCGTGTGAGGGGCCAATGGCCGCCTCCCCCCGGGCGCTCCCATCCATAATGGGTGGCGCCCCACCTCTAGGGATCTTCCAATTACTGCTCACCGATCATGACCTTACCGCCACAGGCCGGATAGTTGACCGGCTATCCGGACCCCCCAAAAAACTCCTACTAAAGGTCATGGCTACACAAACTTATTAACCAAGCTATGAAGTCACCTATGAGTAAGACATTTCCCTCCCGGGACAAATGGACCCCGTCTTCCAGATACATATGGTCCCCCCGGATACATCCATGCAGAACACAATGCAAATTTCCTGTACGAAACAACCTACCCAGTTTGTTATTAACCTTTTTTTACCGATTGATTCAAAGCTGACACAGAGAGGGCCCACCGCCACACCTTCCGAGGAATCATGTGTGACCATGCAATCGTGCACCCCGGAACCCTTCTCGCCCACCAACTTACTGAGGATAAGATTAACTCGAGAAGTACTCGTCGACCAATGGTCACCAAATCATTGCCCCCAAGATGCACTATGATTACAGACGGCGGTGACCTAGTCCGCCCTAACAGTCCCTCCATAAAACCTTGAAACTGGTCAATACAGAGCCCGCCCCTTCCGTGGAAGGTCACCCTGTACCCGTATTCCCCAGCCACGTGAATCATGTCACCTGCTTTGAATACGTCCGTGGCGCGCCTCACGTATGAGTGGCCAACGACCCACACCACTCTTCCCTCAGCCGGTGATCTTTGACCGCTGGTCCCCAGGTGTCGGGTCAACTGCACAGTCCGCCCCGCAAAGCCTGCTCACGAAACTGTAAACCAAACAGAAGACAAGAAGCGTGAGTGCATGACATTAGCTTCCCATCATGTGCAACCGCACATACCTTTTGTAACAATTAGAAGACCAACGCCCCAACTGTTTCACGTTCTCAACACTCAGACCCCTGGCTGTAGCCTCTGTAGCAGCCCCTATCCGGAAGGAATGGGTCCCAAAATCGCTCGGGTCCAAGCCCGCTGCCGCGATTGCCATTGTTAACACCCGCTGAAACTGAAATCTAGTCAGTGGGGTGGCGTCGGTGTGTCTCAGCAAGCTCCCCCCCCATGATGCCGCCCTCTGCGCTAAATACTCCTCCACGCATTTTACCGGGCACATGGGAGACCCCGGGATCCGCTGGACTACCACACTGTCCCCGATGCCTCCCTGATCGGTCTTGGACTTGGCTATTGTGACCACCATTGTGTCACCCCTTATCTGAATGTGTTCTCGACACAGACCTCCCCCCGTATCCTGCTTATTCCTCGCTACCAGTTCGCTTACCCGCATAGCCCCATGGAATGCTAATGCAAAAGCGGCCCGGAACAGCACTGTCTTCGTTTGAGATGAACAAGTCGCAGGGAGTACGGACATTTAACATGGACAACCTCGCTAGATCTATCGGGTGCCTCTCATCCTCCCTACGGCCCTCAAGGCGTTGCCACCCACGCAGTGCCTTCTTTACGAGAAAGGACGATGTGGGGTCCTGGATGCCATGCGCCTGCGCCATAAAGGCAATGGCGGCCCGGTGCCTATTGGCTGTTGCCAATGATCGGCCTGCCTGATGTAGTGCTACCAGAAATTTCAGGACATACTCCTCCTGCCCCCAATGCTCCCCCCTAGCTGGACCCAAAAATGACCAATAGGAACGGAACGCTCCTTCATATGCCTTCCTTGTCCTGGGTGCTAGACTCTCTCCCACGAGGTTTTGTAATCCGGGGCACCGAGAGACCAGAGAGCTTCGGAAAATGGTGCCGCCACCAAGTCCGCTGAGGGCAGAAAACCCCGGAAGGCCTGCATATGGGAACGAGAGAGTGCATCAGCTGCCTGGTTCAGTACCCCCGGCACGTGTCTTGCCCTAAAGTGGACGTTTAATCTCATACATAGCAGGACAATTTCCTTCAGTAATCTCAAAATCCACTTGCAGCGTGCTGCCTGATTATTGATACATTCCACAACAGTCATATTATCAGACTAGAACACTACAGCGTGATCACAAAACCCCTCTGGCCATGTTTTCAAGGCTACCAGAATGGGGAACAGCTCAAGAAACCCAATGTTACCTGTGAGCCCACTATCATGCCACCACGCTGGCCATGTTTGCGCCGACCATCGATTACCAAAGATGGCGCCAAAGCCCACACTTCCTGCCGAGTCGGTCCACAACCCCAGCTCCTCGGAGGAAGCTGATGGTTTGTTCCACACGACACGACCGTTGAAATCCGCCAGAAATGCCAGCCATATGCACATATCCTGGCGAACCTCTGCTGACAGTCTTGTGCGGTGGTGCCCTTCCTTGAGGCCCACCATGGCTTGTGCGATAGAGCGGGAAAAGGGGCGAGCCATCGGTATTACTCTAAGGGCAAAGTTAAGCTGACCCACAGTTTGTTGCAACTGATGGAGAGTTACTTTCCTCTCGCCAAGGCATATCCCTAGAGATGCCTTAAATTTCATTACCTTCTCCATGGGTAAACGGAAGCACCCCTCCACTGAATCGAGCTCAATTCCCAGAAACTCGAGTGGAGTAGATGGCCCCACTGTCTTGCCTGGTGCCAATGGCACGCCGAAATTTTTCATGAGATTACAAAATTCATTCAAAGCCTGTTCACATTCCGTGCTCCCGGCTGCCCCCAGAAACAGAAAATCATCAAGGTAATGCATAACCTGAGTGAAGCCCGTGGCTCTGGTGAACGCCCATTGCAAAAAAGTACTGAACTTCTCAAAATACGCACAGGAGATGGAGCAACCCATCGGCATACATTTATCCATGTAGTAGCGCCCTTGAAACACAAAACCTAAGAGACGCTGATCTTGTGGGTGTACCGGGAGCAACCGGAACGCTGACTCGATATCTGATTTAGCCATCAGCGCTCCGGGCCCCAGGCGATTCAACATGGCGACGGCCTCATCAAAGGATGCGTACCGCACCGAACAAACTCCCGGGTCAATCGCATCGTTCACCGAAAGACCCCTAGGAGCGGATAAATTATGGATTAATCGAAACTCACCTGGGTCCTTCTTGGGGACTACTCCCAATGGTGAACAAACAAAGTTAACAACAGGCGGATTCACATACGGTCCCGCAACCCGACCTCGGGTCACCTCCTTTGCAATTTTTGCCTGTACCACCGCCGTATTTTGTTGAACAGATAGTTGATTTTTACACTGTGCTTCCCCACGAAAATCCCCAGCCGGGAAGTGGAAACCATACGAGAAACCATCTCGCAACACCCCAGCGGAGACATGATCAGGGTATTCGTTCAGCCAAGGGATCAATGCCATGATGTCAACGGGAGTAGGTAACGGTGCCCCTCGGTCGATGTTAGACCTGTTTGGCTCCTCCTCTACCTCCTGTCTCACCATTCTTGGCTCTGCACAAACTCTCGGGGTGTGAAGACTGCCCGCACCCTGCACACTCATGCCTGAACTTGCATGTCCCTTGTGGCCTTGTGCACTTGCCTCTGTTAAAGCTCCAACAGACCCCTTTTTTACCTGAGTTCCCATTATTCTTTGTGTGCTGATCCCCGTTGGCGCCTGCCCGAAAGGGCGCCGCCGAATAATGGCGGGAAGGCTCTGTCCCATTCCCGCCAAAAGAAGACGACTTCACCGAGTTCGTCATACCCTGCTTCTGCCATGAAATGGAGTCGAAACAATCCCACGTCAGGGATGAGTCGTGCTCCTTGGCTTTACGAAATTTGTTATCATAACTCATCCATTGATTGCCTTCGTATGATTCATAAAATTCCATAATACGTGTTTGATAACAGGCTAATTCCGCCAACAGTTCAGGCCTACGTTCCCCCATGATTGAAGTGAACATTCCAAAGGCCCTGGCCCAATTAGCGATCGTTTCATCTACTCTGAAACCCGCCATTTTTGCACGCCATACACTCGGATGTAACAACTCCTTCTGATTTTTAACGTGCTCTATCTCATAGTCATCGGTCAACAGAGAAAACATATTCACATATTTATCAGCCCAGATCCTTTCTTTCACATCCATCGGAATATGCTGCACCACCCTTTCCCTCCTTGAGGGTAACGATCCCACCCCCACCATTGGCAACGGCTGCTTACCCGAACCGGTAGCTGTATCTGTTGTTGCTGCCGCTCCAACGCTTGCCTCCGGCCTTTCCGAGGGAACCTGCGGGGAAACAAGGGGACAAGGTGCCTTCGCAGCATCTCTCGATTGCCGCAACTGCTTCATTATTAACCTGGCCTCTTCGGCCGTGTCTCCTGGTGCCCCACCACTCTCGTTGTTCTTGCCCAACCATGTCGCCAACTGGGCGGCCAGATCGGGGGGCATATCCTCCTCGCTAACGGGTGTAACTACTACAGGGATCGGCTGTCCCGCGTTCGGGATCGGAACTGGGGCCTCCACCGGACCGACCGGGCTTGCTGGAGGGGACTCGGGCACCGGGGCCTCCCCTCCTGCCGCCCTATTCCTGGCCCTTTTACCTCTCCCGGCAGGGACTACTCCCGGCAATGCTGGTCCGATGACTTTCTTCGGTCTACCCGTGCCATTCATTGCCGCCATCTGCTTCTTCATGTTCGCCATGTCCTTTACCAGCATGCGAAGCATTTGTTCGGTCCCAACCTTCTTTCCGACCTTCTTGCCAGGCATCTTCTACGGATATTCGATTCGAGGTCCTGGATCCAAAGCTTCGGCTCACTGAAAGAGAAACACAAAAATTACAAGCTCTCAAAATTGGCTCCTTGTTCCGTCTCGGGCTTAAAAGTGCAACGAGGGGGTGCAGCTTCCAAGCCCAGGAACAAGAGGATGCTTTCTTGGATTGTTGCTCCTTTTATTCTTCCTCGGGGGGGCATAAACCCTCCTCCAACCGCCTACGGGGCGTGTCCAACGGTGTAGGTGTCTAGGAGAACCCCTCTTGGGCGGGAAAAGGCGCGCCCCGGCTACGCCACTTCGGGCATACCAGCCGAGACACGCCTCCCGCCCAAAATGGTTTCCCGGGGGCATCAGGGCACCCCACCATACGTTCGGGGGGACCGAGTGGTCGCCCCTTTCCAGGAGTTGATTTTCAACAGATGCATGACGTATTCTCACATGCTTTTACAAAGCGGCCATTACAACACATGTGTCATTACCACACAAGTGGTTACAACGACTTGCCTTACGAAAGCGCTGGACTTTGGATTGGTGTATTTTACTATTCCAACTCTAGTCTGTAAATGTGTGGTAGCACAATGTCGTTTACAGACAACACATTTTCCATTTATATGATTTCTAAATTTGTACAGACAATTGATAAAACTATATTGCACACAAATGAGAGTGCATGGAAACTGGGTTGCACAGAATATTTATTATCTGTGCATCACCAAGGGCTAACAGTAAGACCAGTTTTTGTGTGCGTGAAATGGGTTTGCAACTGGTTTGCGCACACAAAAACCTACATGGGCATGTAAAAACACTTTTTAGCGAGTCGCTAAAAATTTTGACTCTCAAAATAGTGTTTTGCGATTCGCTATTAGGAAGGGATGTTCCATTCCTAATAGCGAGTCTCTAGCCATGTATGGATGTTTTGCAACTGCAATTGCGCTCGCAAACCACCCGCAACTTACCGCCATCTTCAAGAGGTTGATAATGGAGTGGCAAATGGGAAGGGATATCCCCAGGGGACCCCTTCCTCTTTGTGACTGGCTCTAAAAATCTTTTTTAATGGCAGGCATTTGTCTCAGGGCCCACTACCTGCCCTTAAAAAATGCCACAAAAACTTTTATTTTTTTTGTTAAAAATGCATCCCATTTTCCTTTAAGGAAAACGTGCTGAATTAAAAAAAACTGCTTTGTTGACAAGCAGTCACAGACACGGAGGTCTGCAGAGCCCAGCAGGCCACCATCCCTGGGAGGGCCAGCCATTCCCAATGGGGTCACAAATTGCAAGTGGCTCATTGGTATTCATGAGCCATGCATTTTACGACCAGATTGCAAAAATGTTGTACATTCCAAATTGCAACTCGCAATTCAGCGCAAATTGCGAGTAGCAATTCGGAATGGTCGTGCTTGTGGCCCCAAGTAAAATATCTTGATTTCTCCGATCCTATTGAAATTTGTGTATTCATCACAACTGCTGAATGTGTACAAGTCATCCACAGGTATTTACAATTTTTTTGTGCATTAGGAAAAACATAAATCCTACATCCTTTCATTTTCTTTCACACCTCATGTACCTCATGTAAAAGCTGTAAGAGAGCCCGGAATCAGAACAGAGAGGCACTCTTGTAAGATAAGAGTCATGGAGACCACACCTCTCAATTGCGTGACTACCTTCAACGCAGCCTCCAATGCAGTCAGCAAATCCATCAATATACATTGGAAAATCCTGGAAAGTAACAATCACAAATAGGAAACAACACTCTTCTCCTACAAAAGAGCAAGAAGCATTAAGGACTCATTTGTACATACACGTCCCAGAGCACAGGACAGAGAAGCAGATCAAACGATTCTTAATGCATGGGGCCTTCCATCGGTGACAGGACATTTTCCCTGCGGACCCTGCAATGTCTGCCACCTAACCTCTACCACGAAACAACTTTCACTGTACCCCGGTAAACTGTGGTCACAAAGGTCTCACACAAACTGTAATTCCACTGATGTGGTGTACCTAATCACCTGCCCATGCTGACTCAGGTACGTGGGCATGACGACAAGGAACATTAAACAACAAACACCGCAGTAATATTCAGTGCCGCAGGAACAGTACAAAACTAACAGACCATTGTGTTACTCTGAATTAGACCACTAATGATCTAAACTGGACCATCAGTGAGCAAATGAAAGCAGATCCCAATACCCAACAGTCACTGTTTGAGAAGGGGTAAGGAAGTCAATGAAGATGGGTCCAGGAGCTGTTGGTGAGCCACTCTGCGGATCCTGGGTTCAAGATGAAGTTGCAGGTCTAATTCGTCTTCTCAGGCAAGATGGATGCAGAGCAGCAGTTTGTTTAGAGCATAAGCCCAGCAGATTGGAATTCCTTGAACCAGCACAGCAGTCCTTACTCCTGACAGAGTATCCACAGGTACAAAAATGTACTGAGGTGGTGGCATCTTAGGTCCATCTTTTATACACAGTTGTGCCTTTGAAGCGCATAAAAAGCTTTTCAAAGCTTGCCCTTGAAGTGTACAGACGCCATGCCTCCCCCGCCCTGTTTCCAGACTAACTACAGGGTGTATGCAGCCTGTTGTGTGGAGACAGGACACAGCCTATTCAGATGTAAGTGAGGCTTGGCCCAGCTTCTCCCACCCATACTTCCTTCAGTCTCACCTAACCTTCCATTGTGTGTGGCTGTCTAGAAGTAATATAAAAAGCCCAACTGTCAACTACACCCAGTCATGTGACCAGAGACAGGCTGCAGGCATCTAATGACTAAGGCAAGAAAATGCCAACTTTCTATAGATAACTTTTAAATAATTACAATTTAAAATCCAACTTCGACAGAAATTATGATTTTAAATTAGGATTGCAGAAACACCCTACATGAACCAGTGATTTCTTCCAGTTAGATAAATAGACTTATAAAAAGGCAACTCCATTGTTATACAATGAGAGAGACAGTCGTGAAAATGAATGTAAGTGTTTTTCACTACCAGGGCATGTAAAACATAACAATATGTGTCCTACTTTGTAAATACATTGCACCCTGCCCTCTTGGCTTTTTTTGACCTATATGTATGGTTTTGGCCTGGAAAAAGGTTTATTTTGGCAAGTCAATATGGCAGGCGAAAACTGCATACACAAACTATGCAATGGCATGTTTGAGGCACGTTTAAAAAGTATTTAAATGGTGGCACAATCAGTGCTATGGGCTCACTAGTAGAATTTACAGGTCCTGGAATGTGCACTGCACTTTACTAGAGACATAAACGTATAATAAATATGCTAATTAGGTCTATATTATCATGTTTTATGGAAGGAGCACAAACATTGCAGCATTGGGTAGCAGTGGCAAAGACTGCAGAGTTCGAAAGCCAGCAAAACAGGAGATCTACAAGCAAAAAGTTCAGGATAAATCACACTAAGGGTGACATGTCTCACACTTACTCAAAGGATTATGCTGTGTGTGGGCTGATCTACCGTAATCCTAAAAAATCAGGATATTTGAGGACTTGTATGAGGTGTCTCCTTTGAGTCTGGTCATGTGTAGATTCATATCTCCTTCATGGTAATTGAAGAAACGGTTGATGTTTACACTAGATTTGCCCCACAGAGGTGGACACTGAGTTAACACTCTTTGGGCCCATTCAAAGTGGAAGCAGTGGGACATCTGGTCATCTGGTAGGATTCCATAAGGCCAATTCTAAATAAATTTCTCTGGCCAGGCTTCCACTGGGAGATCCACAAACCGGGTGAAATCAACATCAGAGGTGCAAGTTCCCTATTAAATGTACATATGGTGTACATCAACATCACATTTTTCAATATCAATATTTATTTTGCGAAAAATTGTAAACATTTCCATTTTGCCAATTTTTGTCTCTACAATATCAAATCACATATGTTGCAGAATCGGAGTAACTTCTATAACCTGCATCGAGCTATGAATAAAACACAAATAGGACTCTATTGTGTGTGGACTGCATGGGTATGTGATAAGTCGGTGACTTCTTCTTTATTACTCACGTCAGAGCATTGTATTGTTGCCGGGGACTTTAACGTTCACATGGACGTGGAAACGGATGCTGATGCAATAAAAATGCTGGAGGTCACAGCCCCTCTGGGCCTGGTTCCATATCATATCGGACCGACCCATGAGAAGGGACATACTTTAGATTTGACCTTCTCTACGACCCCTATAGAGATGCTGGCTCCTAGCCAGGTTCTTTGGTCCGACCATAGGTTGGTGAAATTTTACTTCTCGGAAGTTAGGAAGCCTGCCGGCGCCCCCCGGCAGTCTTCCGTGGGATTCAGGGCACTTCACCGGATTACTCCGGAACTGCTGGCACAGGCTTGTGTGGACCACCCCTTCTTGTTAGCAGGGAACTTAGAGGAGGATGTGGAGCGACTGCAGGCCTGGTTCTCAGAGAGACTTAATGATCTGGCTCCTCTGAGACCCCTCCGCAAACCTGAAAAAGGTGCTTCTGCCCCTTGGTTTACGGAAGCATTGGCGGCCTCTCGGCGCCAATGCAAGGTAGCGGAAAGAGCTTGGCGCGCAAATTACGACGCGACGGCGAAACTCGCCTACAGGTCTGTGGCGAAAGCTTACCATCGGAACATCCTCGCGGAGAAGAAGGCTTATTTCGCGAGAAAAATTGAAGCTGCCTCCAATTCCTGTAAGGAGCTTTTCGCCGTTGTGCGGGAGTTTACAACGTCTCGCGCAGTACCAACCCAGACTCCCCCTCCTGCGACTTGGGTCAGGGCGATTGCAGACTTTTTCACCTCTAAGATCCAGCGGATCCAGGACTCCTTCCATGTGCTGGAGCCTGAGATACCGGGTCGGGTGGAGAATACCGCTGCTACCCGACTTAACGCAGGTGTGGCCTTGGCAGCTTTCCCTCCTCTCTCGCTGACCGCCTCATTTGATCTGATGGCTGGGCTGAAATCAGGTTCCCCTCGGGATGCCTGTCCGGCAAAATTTTTGGCTAAAATGGCAGCTGTCATTAATCCCCTCGTGAACCCCCTGTTGAATTGTTCTCTTGCACAGGGTGTGGTTCCCCAGGCCTGGAAGCAGGCCATGATTATTCCCCTGCTTAAAAAGCCTGGCCTGGATGGGGAGGTGTTGGAGAATTATAGACCTATTTCGCTCCTGCCGGCTTTTGCGAAGGTCATTGAAAAGCATGTCCATAAGGTGCTTGCCGATTACCTGGAGTCCCACGACCTACTGCACCCTACCCAGTCGGGTTTCCGCGCCAATCTTAGCACCGAAACAGCCCTCCTGGAAGTCTCGGAGGCGATTAAGGAGGTGCTGGATTCGGGCGGGAGAGCGATGCTGGTGATGCTAGATCTGTCGGCGGCCTTCGACACCGTCCCTCATGAGGGTCTTCTTGCAAGACTCTCAGAGGTTGGTCTCCGAGGGACGGTGCTCCAGTGGTTTCGATCTTTCCTGGCAGGCCGTCGACAAACGGTCTGGGCTTCTGCTTGCTCCGCCGAGATGTCGCCATTGGGTGTCGGAGTTCCTCAGGGCTCTGTCCTGAGTCCAACTCTATTTAACATCTTCATGACCCCTCTGGCGGCATTGGCGGAGTCTTTCGGGGCCCAGATCGTTTCTTATGCCGATGACACCCAGCTCCTCTTCACCTGTGAGAGGGGTGCGGACTTCGATGGAGGTAGGATCCAGGGTTGCCTTGAGGCTGTGTTTCAATGGTTCCATCACAACAGCCTCAAGTGCAACTCGGATAAATCCGAGGTCCTCTTTTTCGGGTGCAGTTCAGATCCGGACTGGAAAGTGTGGTGGCCTGAGAACATGTTTCCACCAGCAAGTTCGTCCCAGGTGGCTAAAAACCTTGGGATTAAGATCGATAATGGCCTCACACTACGTTCACAGGTAATCGGTCTCACTGGCACCTGCTTTGGCCTACTCCGGATGCTACGTAAGTTCCTTCCCCTGTTATCGGAGGAACATAGGAAGATCACGGTGCAGGCGATTATAGGCTCGAGAATTGACTATTCCAACGTCCTTTATCTCGGCTTGCCAGAATATCTGCTCCAACGGTTACAGGTTGTCCAGAATTCGGCAGCACGGGCCATCTTTGGACTATCTCGCCGTGCCAGAGCCTCGGGTCTTCTGGAGGCTCTGCACTGGCTCCCTGTCCGGAAGCGGATAATTTTTAAAACTCTTACTCTAGCACACAAAGCCTTGCACGCCTCCGGAGCAAAATACCTGCAGAAGAGGCTGGCCTTTTATCTGCCTGCCAGGTCGCTCAGGTCTGAAGCCCTGTTTCTTGCGGCGATTCCTCGTGTGAAGAGAGCCCGCATCGGAGGCCGCTCTTTTAAACTACTAGCGCCTCAGTTATGGAATAAACTGCCTGTGTCCCTGCGCAGCATTCCTAATTTGTTGGCCTTTCGGAAAGGGCTTAAAACCTGGCTCTTTTCCTCTTAGTTTCGGTCCCTATCAGGTTTCTTTTATCTCTGTTTCGTATTTTATTTCCCCTGTTGTGTTATGAGATTAGTGTGCAATCCAAAGCATCGGGACACTCTTCCGAGTAGCCGCACGCTATACAAAACCCCTGCATAACATAACATAACATAACATAAAGGGTATTAAAGGCCGGTAATATTGACATTTAGAAATAATGTAGATTGTTTCTATTAAGGTGGTAATAATTAAAAGTGTAATATAGAGACACATGTCTACATATTTCAATAAACCTTTTATTGCAGATGTTATAACATTATTTATTGAATGAAAAACAGGTGACCAGAACTGGTAAGTGCCTCCAAATCATCTGTGACTCCTTTAGTGTGAGCAACCATCATAGCAGCGGAACTCCGAACAAAAACCTTCTTTCCAAGCAATGTTCCTGCAGGAGCGATGTGGATACCCCATGCCCCGTTCCGCCTATACCAGCCTACGCAGATGTTACGTCGTGGCCGGTATACGCAGATGGGGGAAAAGGGAGAGAAACATGAAATATGAAGTTAAATTCTATGAGGACTTTTCACATACTGCATTTTGTAGTGTGTTTGTAGAACTGCAATGTTACTACTAACATACTACAAAATGCTATTCAAAACCCTCTGTGCCAAGGTCCATCTCCAACTGTTCTATCTTTTCTGCGCAGAGATCTCCACCCGATAAAGCAGTTTCCAAACAAGTCAGTATACATTTTAGTAATAAATGTGTAAGGGCAGAGACAAATCACTTGAAAATGGGAAACATCCTGTGTAAAATGTGAGAGCTCAAGGGAGGAGTAAGAGGTGTTTGGAGAGGAATGTGCATCCACCCACAAAAAAAAGTAATTCCATTCATATACACAAACTGTAATTCACAATTTCCTATGAGTAGAAAAGACCCAATGCAGTTTTAAATCTAGTCCACCTCATAGCTGAAGTAAGTCCAGTTCCACACATGAGTGCCTGAACACCATCTCATAGAAAACAATTTAGTATTCTTAGGAATAATGTTTAAACTAAATAAATTATTCACAGTAGTAAAAATATAAATGCATTTAATTTATCACTAAAATAATATCGACAAAACATTTAATTTAAAGTTTTACTTTGTTTAATAACCATTTCCTGCATTTAAAAAGTAATTTAACATTAATTTTGATTAGAATATAATTAACTTACTTCTGATTATTCACTTTTATTAATTTGTAATCATTATAAACCAACATAGTATTTTCCTTTTAGGTGCAATTTTGTATAATATAATAATAATATAAATACATTATAATTTAATTGAACATAATAAAAATAATTACTTGTGAATTGTTGTTAATGTTGTGGCATTGTGTTTATATTGATCTATTATTAGACCACATAGGTATAGTTGTTTAATATTAATAACTTAAACATATTTTCTTTTTTTCAAAAGTATAATAGGCTGTTACATTCTTTCCTATAGAGATATCTCTGTGCTGCTCATTATTAAATTAATTTACATATAGTAAATTACCTTAAATTATTTTTAAAAATTCACACCTAAAGGAAAATGTTTGTATCTACTTTCTGGGTATTAAAAGTTACAAAATATTATGGGGCTTATTTGCAAGCCCCTTGCGCCACTTTTGCGTCATTTTTACCAGGGGAAAAGTGGCGTACGGGTGGCGCAAGGAGCTTGTAAATAAGCCCCTATGTATGGAAGTAAATGAAATTAATTTAAATGTTTCTTTAAAAAATGAAGTTTCTTATGAGAATAAGAAAGATCATTCAAATATGTATCACTAAATTATATTTATTTTTCAAATATAATGATTTGCCATTCAATTTAATTTGTGTGCTTATTTAAAAGTTAAAAAATGTATAGTAAAACTAAGGGGATTTATTTTCTATTTGAGGGTGTTACAGGGTCAGCAGATGGTTTGGTGTGGTGCTGTACTTACTACTGCTCCTTTTTTACTGTAGTAAGTTACACATTTGGCTCAATTTTCTGTGTCCTGAGGTGGAGACATTACAGTCTAAATATTTGAGTACATTTGCACTTGTAAATTATGAATATCCAAAAGTAGTAAACATACTCAAAAGTAAACTTACAGATACACATTTACTTAATTGAACGTTTACCTTTTGATATTGCATTACATTTGCAAAAACCTAGCAAACTAGATGAAACAGGAAATATTGTAATCCTCTGACATCACTGACAGCCCTGCAAATATATTTTGCTGAGCAGCAGTGAACTCAGTGAAATGGGAATGGAATGAAAGACAGGCACGGAATATGGTCACTATGACTGTTCATATAGCTGGGATCCATCTACACTGGAGTAGATTTGGTACCTAAGGACAAGAAACAGTTATTTAGAATGTCATCCTTCTGGCTTTAGTTACACATTCACAAAAGTGCATATAACTTATGTCAATTTCACATCTCTACAGAAACATTTGACTCATTACTAGAATTCTAACATAAGCTCACGCATCTGAAATATCTACTTTAAGACATGGCTCTCAGGGTGTAGTAAAATTTTGTTTATTAAAAGTGTACAGAATGGTTGCTGAAAATAGGAAATAATAGAAATAATTAGGCCTGGGCACTGAACTCTACTCCGTTCGTGGAGTTTGTGGAGTTTCCCACACTCCATTGTCATCAGGTTGGTGAGCACAAGCAAGGAAAATCCACCTACTGGCGAGATTTTTCCTTTCTCGCGCATGTCACCGTCAAGTTGGTGAGCACGATGGAGGACAACCAACCTCCTGGTGATGCATCTCCACGTGGGCGGTCAGATTTCTCAAAGGGAGTGGTCGTGGCAGGTCGCGACTGCTCACATTGAGAAGCATTCCATTAACTTTGAGAAAGCTCGCACTCAGGTAGAAAATGTACTCAAGCCGCAGAAAGGAAGATGAGCCCTCTTGCGCTGAGCACGGTGCCATTCACAATGGTTTTACAGTGCAGGATAAATACCTGGCGCGGAAATCACAGCGAACGGCGTGACTTTAATACACACCGCCGCTCACGGAATCCGCTGATCACACTGGAGATTTGTTGTCACTCCGCGGAGTTCCACATAGTGGAACTTCACGAACTCCTCCCAGGCCTAGAAATAATACTGACATACATTCAAACAGAAATATGTAGACCTAGGAAATTCTTGTGTGGAAAAAAATGGGTAATCAGTATTACCTCACAACAACATATCCTGCGCCAACACAAACAAAAGTAACTCCTTAACTGTCACTTTTAACACCCTGGACAAGAAAGGCCCAACACTTGATTCACTCTGTAATAGTGGCAAACATTGTGCCAACTTTAACCTACTGCAGTGAGGCTCTTCTTGGCTGTGACTCAGCCCTATTGGACAAGCTTCAACTAAAAATTGCGGGGCAGATTTACAAGCCCCCTGCGCCTCTTTTATGCTGCTGTTGCGTCACTTTTGTGATGCAGCGGCGGCGCAAAAGATGTGCTATGGTGCGGGGTATTTACAACGTGACGCATCTCCCAGATGTGTCACGTTGTAAAGCCCTGCGCCAGAAGGAGGCGTTCCGGTGCAGGTGGGGGGGCGTTCCGGCGCATGGGGCCCACGCTGCATCAAAACCCTGCGCCTGCTTGAAGCAGGCATAAGTATTGATGCAGCATTGTGGCGATAGGGCCCCCAGAGCATTGCTGGAGCTGCGTCGCGCTTGCGACGCAACTCCAGCAATGCGCCGCTTTAACGGCACAGATGCGTGACGCATCTGTGCTGTTTTTGACCCATGGTGCGCTGCATTGTAAATGCGGCACATCCAGGGTAGCGGAGGCATGGCGCACAATAACTGGCGCATCCCTGCCGATATGCAGGGATGCACCAGTTATTGCAATTCTGCCCAGTATAGTCTTTCATTATGTGCTAAATCTAGCAAAGGGTTATTCTGTAAGTCAACTCAGGCTGGAGAAAAGCTTACAGGGCAATAAATCGCATGGCAGACTCATTGGTTTAGTCCTAGTTTAAATTAAAACAGCAGAGCCCACCACTTAAAACAACACCCTATGATTTGCAATAAAAAATCTGGGTAGCAGTAATTACACAAGCAACTTCAAAGTGTATCTAGTTCAAGCCTTAGGAAACTTGCACCGTGGGAATTTCTGGGATCTGCCCCTTTAAAAAGACAGTCAATTCTGCAATGGCCAAAACGTACCTCCAAAAAGACAAAGAGGAGCTTGCTAAAAGAATCCACGCCTGGACAGTCAACTACAGCTACCCAAAGCTACAGCGAGTGCCATCATTAGCCGGATCGTACTCACTTAATTTGAAATTAAAGTTTCTGCGGTGACATTTGAGTCACCTATGCACACTAGCAGAAAGAAAACATACATGGCTATACAGCAGGCACAGGGCATGCCAGGTATGCAGCTTAAGCAAAGCCAATCTCCTGCATCTGACCTGCATTGCCCTGAGAGAGCAGAGGAGAGCACGGGTCTCGTGAAACCTTCATTGATAAGTGAAGGGATCCGTACATGCAGGCAGGGTGGTATATCCTTGTTAGAACCCGACGACCCCACTCTGAATTGTCGTTTCATGAAACAAACAAGTGCATTAGGTTGCAGTGAAAATGGCCACCAGCAGGGGGCTGGTCCTGAACACAAAAACATCTGGGCCGGGCTGCACTATTATCAAAACCCCTGGACTATCCTGGGCTATCCTGGGCTATCCTGGGCTATCCGGGGCTATCCTGGGCTATCCGGGGCTATTCTGGGCTATCCGGGGCAATCCTGGGCTATCTGGGGCTATCCCGGGCTATCCGGGGCTATCCTGGGCTATCCTGGGCTATCCTGGGCTATCCTGGCTCCTTGGAGATCCTTGACTTCATTGCTCGTATTGCTTGCAAATAGCTGTGTGAAGTAGGAACAGCTGTTTTATGAATTTTTAAATTAACAGTTTGAACTCTTGATTCAAGAAAAAATTAAAAATACAGACTAAAACTAAACATAGGATAATAAAGCAAAAATTTCAAATTGTTGCTACAGGAATACGAAGCAGCCACTCCACGGTTTCAGATTGGTAACAAACAATGGGGCATATTATCAAGGGGGGCGATAGGAATTTATCGCTGCTTTAGCGACAGCTTGTAGGCAATAGCGAGCATTTTGGAGCCCACTTTGCATGTAAGCGATATTTATCGCTGACATGCAACCTGTTAGCGACTGAAAGCAGTTGCTAACATCGCTATTGCCTATTACCAACACAGGCGTAGCGTTGGAAATATTTGTGCTAAGCGCAAATATCTCCAAAAACGAATGCCTGCTCACACATTAGCGACAGCTTATAGGTGATAGGAGCGGTCTTGGGCCCGCTTTGCATGTCAGTGATATTTATTGCTAATGACATGCAAAGTAGGCGTACCCAACCTGTTAGCGATTAAAAACAGTCGCTAACATCTCTATCGCCTATTATCAACGCAGGTGTAGAGATGGAAATATCTCCAAAAGCTAACACCTGCTCAGACCAGTTCTTAGCCATTATATCCAATGGGAGGTGGATATTATGGCTAAGACCCTATTGGCGTTACTGCGTAAATATCGCTGTATTCGCAGCGATATTCAAGCATTTCGCCACTATCGCCGGATATTTTATCCCTTTAGAGATGAACGGTGTTAATAGCACGTTTTTTTTTGCAATAATATCCTACGATACCTGGCGATAAAAAAATACTCGCTAAGCCCATTTAGCAATAAATATCGCTAGTTGTTGGTAATATGCCTCACAATTTCTTAACTCATGTGTAATATCTGCCATCATTGTGAGTGAACTCTTCTTACAGTTTGTGTTAAGCGTGTTTCTTCCATAATGGAAGTATGAAAGCTGCCATATTACCGGACTGATGTCTCTCGATAAATCCTGAAGGCGAAGGCATTGTGGCTGGCTAACTCAACAGTTTTGATAAACATTTTCATTCTGTTTAGGCTAGAGATTTTTTGCTAAAATGACATGGGATAACACAGCAAGGATCACTAGCTGTGATGGGTGCTCTTCCGCCGGAACAGTGGAGGACAGGAGTGGGCCCCTTAACATTTTCTAAATTATTGATTTTTACCTTTAGTGAGTGGTGACTTCCCGGTCAGTAGAGTGCATACCCACAGCATGGGGAGTCACTTTGGGTTTTTGTGTATGTTTCTATTGGATTCTTTTCATTGGATCCTTTTCTCTGCTTGGCTGTTTACATTATATGTTACTTTAATAGACATAATTTGCAACTTTTGAGAAAGAACATTACATAAGAGCTTTCAAGTAATTGATCTATTATGGTATTTAATATGGGCCAGTTTTCTTTGTTGTCTGCCCCTTTCATTATTTTGTTTGTGTGGCCTTTCTTGTCTGCATTGAGGGATAAGATGAATGTATATGTTAAAATGCACATTTTCCAATGTTTTAATGGGAGGAAAATCATGATTTTATTGAAAACACGAAGGTTACTATTATACATCATCTCTTTTACTGCATAATGCACCTACAGAGTAGCAACAAGAACGTAGATTTGCAATACAATAACACTCTAGGGGCCTCATTTATGAAAGCCTTGCGCCACTGGTGCGTCACTTTTTTCCATGTTAAAAGTGACGCACCGGCGGCGCAAGACCTTCATAAATAAGGCCCTCGAATCCTTAGAAAATGCACATATTTGCTGAACACACAGCCATCCTCCTTCTTTTCTTGCTGCGAATAAACCAAAAGTTCATCATCATATTAAACTGTAAATCCACCAGAAACAAATCCATCTAAATTCTTGAAACTCTGAAAGCCTCTTCTTAGCTTTGCCCTGAAAACACAAAACTAAACACATCAGCTGAGCACAATCAATGGAGGAAACATATTACCCTCTGTGCATTTAATAAAATCGCAACTTTCTTCCCATTAAAACTTGAAAATCTGTATTTATGGCAAGGCCCAGAGGCTACTACTATGCATGTTCAAAGCTCATTCAATACCCTTTGTACAGAATTTTCCACAGATTTAAAATAAAATATTTTAAACGGTGAAAGACTAGACTAATCTGCAGCCTTCATGATAGTACTTTGACTGGAACCTGTCAAAAAAGGCCTTACTAGCTATTGTACCCCTATCTGAGTGCACCCTAAAAATGCTTCTATCAATACCTGCCATTTTCATAACCTTCTTAGCCCACTTCACCAAACTAGGTGCAGACACAGCCTTACATGTTTGCTCAAAAGAAAACAATAACTGTGAACACACTTGTTTACTCAACCTCTCAGTTGTTCTCTTGTATTCTTGCAAACAATGTACCACACATAAATCGTCATGTCCCTCAATACTGGGAAAAAAATATATTCCTAGACATAGTCTAAGCCTTAGTCCTCTTCTGTAACTCAAAACACACAACCTCTGGGTGGAAACTCCTCGAAGTTACCACCAAAGCTCTAAAATCAGATGCTCTCTTAGCAGAAACCAAACAAAATTAGATGGTCATTTTTCAAGATAACAACTTTAAAGTCAAACAACCACTTCCTCCCTACTATCAACTTCCCTCACACTAGAAAGACACCCCATAGAGAATTATAGTCTGCGTTTGGAGGAAACTCCATATGCCCTTAATTTAACTATTCTCTTCACCAAAACATGCTGACAACTGGTATTCCATCTACCAACTGATGTCTTGCTGAAATTGCAGACCTACTTTAATTCAATGAATTATATGCCAAACCTTTCTTGAAAAATTCTACAAATGATTTACTACCTCCACTACAATTCCCCTGGGCATCAACAGTACTTGAGGGAAACATGGTAACAAACTGGATCATCCAACAACAAGTTCATCACATCTGGAAACCACAACTGAGATTACCAGAATGGAGTGAACAACACCCACTCTGCTTTCTCTCTCCTTACTTTCATTAGCACCTTCTGCATCATTGAGATAGGAATCGAAGCATGCATCCTTCCTCTCCCCAATCCTGTTGAAACACATCTACACCTATTGCTTCTGGATCTGGTCTTTGACTGTAAAACCTTAGCAACTCTGCATTCAGTCTGTCCGCAAACAAATCTACTTCCAACTGTATCCATCCTGTCACCAAAATCATGAAAACTTCCCAGTCCACCCTCCAATTGATCGCATCTGTTAGAAACCTTAAATTCCAATCTGCCTCTAATTGATCTTCCATGGACTATGTTAAGCCTGCACTAATATATCTCTGTCCAAGCAAAATAACCAAAAAATCTTTTACCATCCCTGCCAAACCTCTTGAGCGTGGACCACCCAACTTGTTGGCATGAAACACTGTGTTGTCATCTTCAAATCACAATATGACCTCACCCTACTTGAAGAAATGATTCAACATGGATTTCATGCTTATCTTTTATCCATTAAAACTTTTACAAGGGCATTTCCTAGAGACATTTTTATCACGTACTCCACTTCACATAGCACTTTCACTTTTCACATAACAACCGCTATACATTAGGGAGCCGATTTCGATCCTGGAAAAAAAACATCCGTACGATTTTCATCCGGAACCATCGCCGTACGATTCATACCCGTTCGTCCGAGTCGCGAGGAATGTTCTGCATTCCCCCATTCTGTCTGAATCGTCACGATCCGTATGTATTGCAAGGCTGAAACAGTAAACCGTACGACTCGACGAGTACGATCCGGACCGGGGTATGAGGACACGATTTGTACGGTCCACGTCAGGTAAGGGCGATTCGTACGGAAAAGCACACAATCACTTACACAGCGTACGGTGCGTACACCCCATGATAGCAGGGGTATGCACCGTACCCCTGCGATCTTGGGGTGTATGTAGCATACCCCGCGATCGCAGGGTGTACGCACCGTACACCCAGCGAACATGGGGTACGGTACGTACACCCCAAGATCGTGGGGTACGGTGCGTACACCCCATGATCGCAGGGGTATGCACCGTACCCCTGCGATCATGGGGTGCACTCACCGTACCCGGGGGGGCCGTTCCATACCTGTTTTGGGGCAAACTCTGCTTTTATGGCTGTTTTCAGCTCCCGTAGAAAAAGGGTCGTACGGTGCGTACCCGACACAAATCGTACTTGCCGGGTCAGAAAAAGCAGCTGCGAACCGTACAGATGTCGCGGACAGCGAGTTCCAAGGGAGAATCGTACGGGGATTTGATTTGTTCGGTCTCTGTACGATTCGTACGGAGTCCAGCTCCTGGTACAATTCGTACTTCGTCGTAAGTACGGGGGACGTTGCAGGGTACGATTTGTACAGGAAAAACGCTCCGAACGGCAATTTGGAGCATTTTTTTTCAAACCAGAATCGACCCCTAGGTGTTGAAGCACAGCTGAATTGCATTCGGTAATCCAGCTGGACCCCGATGATGAAGCATGCTAACTACTAGGTAGGTGGGTGAGGGGTTTCTTAAAACAACCATTTGTTGTTTGCGCTCCTCCACGAAGGTACAGGTCAAGAAATACAACCTTAAACCTACTAAGTAATTGTAACACACCCAATTGTTAAATTCCCTCAGATGTATAACAAGTGCCATCCCTTTTTCCGTCTATGCATCTATGATAGCGTTGCTCACAAAACACCCTAGAACTTCCTCTTCTCTCTCTATTGTGCATTTTAACAGAAGCTCTTTTACCTCTTGAGTCACCAATACCTCCTTTTCTTTGAAATGCCTAAACCATTTTGGACACTCCACCTAAAGAGGAACCCCTACAAAGTCTACATGATAACTCTAGCAAAGGCCCTAAGATTCAGCATCCTCCCTCAGATGATCATAATGACAGTTACCAACATGCATCTGAAAACTAGATTGTTGTTTCCCAAAACATGTCCTCCTGGTCTTAAATATCTCTGAATAGCCTTTTTATTAATTTCCTAAAATGGCTCTCAAGGAACCGAAAGCCTAAAACAAGCGCACGCTATCTGCTCTGCGTCCGGTGCCCGCTCAGCTGCTTCCACGGATCGGCTACTTCCTATCAATTCGAATCGGCAGTTCGACCCCCAAATGTAGGCATCCCCTTGGTGCACACAGCTTTAGAATGTAAGTGACTTTTCATAATAAACACCAAAATGTATCCACCATGGTTGCAAAAACCACAACACGAACCTGCGACCCATCATCCTACTCCTCAAAAGTTCACAAATATCTTCCAACTATATATGACCAACCAACAGAACATCCTTTTGTCCTGGAAAAACAATAGTTTCCTTAAAACATGAACCCAAATCATAGTGTCCTCAATCTGAATTGACCCAAAGATGCACCTATTCCTGCATGTATCTTCCCTTACATTATAATTTTTTTTTTAAACACCAACATTTGGATTCAACTGACTATCTCGCCCACACAGAGATGCTTGACACTCATACTCATGCTAACATTCAGAAATCTTCATACATGCTGTCATCAGAAGTTAAACTTATAAATGTTAAAAACAACTCAAAATATTTAAATTGACATCTCAAATGCTAACGTAAGCAACAGGCACACTGTACTTATCTGTGTAGGAGCAGCAACAAAAGAAGGAAAATGGCTCTACGTTTAGTCACTATACATGTTCTATGAATTCTAGTGTGTTGTTGTTATTCTCATTCTATGTTCTTAGTGTTGCTGTGTTTGTGTATTAGGCAATAAAAGAGATAGGGCCAGATGTTGGAAGCCTAATACCGGTCGGTAACGGCCGAAATTACAGAATTTCGGCTGTTACCGACCGGTATTAGGCATTTGAGATGTAGGGGCCTAATTTAAGGATTTACAGCCAGATTCATGAAGCTTAATTGCGTTCGCAAAGGGCCAGATTCTGAGAATCTGGCCCTTTGCGAGCGCAATTTTTGCATTTTGGATTCATCATCCCAAATGCAAAAATCGGTAAATGCAATTTCGCTAAATAGCGAGGAATTACATTTAAGGAATCTCTATTTGAGATTCCTTAAATGCAATTCATTAACCATTTATAAATTGCGAACTCGCAATTTCGGGCCGCTATTTACCGCGAGGCCAAACCTCGTGGTAAATAGCGAAAACTTAGAAAAATGCTTTTAAATGCATTTTTCTAAGTTGCATGTTGCACACACACATGTCCTTTGGACATGTGTGTGAGCAACACCAATGTAGATTACATTTCAGGGGTGCTACAGGGTGTCCTTTGGACACCCCTAGCACCCTTGAAATCGCATCCTTATTTGCGATTAGCACATTGCTAATCGCAAATAAGGAATAACTCCCCATTCATTCCTATGGGCCTTTAGGCCCATAGGAATGAAAGGGGAGTTATTCCTTATTTGGGATTAGCAATGTGCTGATCGCAAATAAGGAATGTGTAGGAATCGCATTTTATTTTGCGATTCCTACATGAATCCCGTTTTGCGAGTCTGTAATAGCGATTCCTTATGAATTGCTATTAAAGACTCGCAAAACGGGTCTTTGATGAATCTGGCAGTTGGTAATTTACCGAATCGGTAATTTAAGGATTCAGTAAATTGTCGAATTCTTGAATACCGTTTTGGTAAATTACCGAATACTTAATGTAGGAAGCATTCAAGTGAGTGCTTTTCACTTGGATTCGTTATTTTCCACCAACTACAAGTTGGTGGTAAATAATGAAAACTGTTAAAAAAGCAATTTTATGCTTTTTTAACAGTGCCATTTGGCATACATACGTGCCCTTAGGGCATGTATGTGTGCCACAGGTGCACTCATGCACTATTCAGGGGTGCAACAGGGTGTCAATGTGACACCCTGCCATCCTTGTAGGTCTTCCTCCTCTTACCGATTCGGTATTTACCGATTCGGTAATTCCCATTCATTCCTATGGGCCTTCATACCCATAGGAATGAATGGGGAATACCGAATCGGTAAATACCGAATCAGTATTTACCGAATTTTACTGATGCGGTAAAAATTACCGAATTAATACCTACATATCATTTACCCATTCTAAAATACTGAATCTGTAATATTCTGTATTTTTGAATCGGTAAATAGTATTTACCTACATCTGGCCCCATAATGCCTAATATTGGCCTCCGGGCCTTGCCAAACAATTAAAACAAATACACCATCCTGCTAAAAGAAATATCGTCTACTGAGTAAAGGACTGCATGGAACGCTAGCAGCAAAATAGCAACCGCTTTGGAAAACTGCAATAGATATTTCACTAGTAAAAACTCATTATAATGCGACTGAACACGCTTAGGTTTCATACTCCTATTCGTTCTATGGGAGCTTGTGTTAAAGCCGTAAACTGGCCACAACACAAAGCTTACATAGAGGAATAGGAGTCTGTGTTCATTCCTGAACCTATGGTGCCTGCCACACGCTACAGGGAGGAACAGCTCCCAACCGGAGGCCGCAGAGGCAAGGGGCCCTGCTAGAGGCTCCCTTACTCACTCTCCAACAGGCTTTCCATGTCAGAAAGACCGACATTGAAAGCCTGCTGGAGACCGAGTATGGGAATCCCAATGGCAGGATGTCTGCCTTATGGGATTACTGACTGGCCTTTAATTGGCTGACTGGCTCCTTGAGCCCTTTGAAAGCCAGCCAGAATGACTAGAAGTTTTAATTTCTGACCACCAGTAATAAACTGAGATGCGGCCTGGAAAGGCTCCGAAGGATGGTCGGAGCCATTCTTTGCCACATTGTAATCAACCCTTTAGTGTTTCTTTTACTTTTTGTCACCAATAGGCAAACCCTTTTGCTGAGGGACACTTTGAAAGAAATAATGTCCCCCTGACAAAATCTTTTTTTATTTTTGCAAAAAAATTCCCTTTTCAGGATTTTCTTTTTGAAAATGAAAAAAAAAAACGGATGCAAAAATCTGTCAGCTTGCCAGTTATTTGAAAAATGCAAAAATGTGCATTTTTCAAGGAATTCGCAAATTACCACCAACTTGAAGTTGGTGGTAATTTGCGATTCCTTAAGGACAATTTGCATTTTTTTTCTTTTTTATACATTGCATTTAAGGAATCAAAAAATGTGCGATTCCTTAAATGCAATTGCAAACTAAGGAATCTCAAATTTTGTGATTCCTTGTTTTGCACCAGATTTTCCCTAATACATACCATTTAGCAAATTCGCATTCGCAAATGCGGAAATTCTGTGAATTTCGGCGTTTGCAAATGCGAATTTGCTTGATACATATGGCCCTTAGTGTCTCGCTTTCTCTTCATCATTGATCCTAATCGTCAGTCAAGATTTGATAACATTTTTAAGAAGATTGTTTCACTTTGTGACATTTACCTCATATGTGGGATCCTATTTATGAGATTTTGGTCACCTTTCGCACATACTAATGGGTGAAGGTTGGCAACATGGCTGCAGGACAAAGTGTCCCTTTCTTTAGGCCATGTTAAAATAAGATTTATTCGATTTTTAACTAAAACCATCAAAACATACAAACACGATATATCTGATTAAAAAAATGATAGTGCAAACAGTGCAAAAGTATATAAATTCATCTTAGAATAGCAAACATTTCCCATAATTAATCCCTGACAACAGATAAGTAGACTCAGTACAACAAATCAAAGGCATGGAAGGCATGGGTAATGATTGTAAAACTAAATATGCAGGGTGACATTGTGCAAATTTATGTTTGTGCAGGCAGGTTAATAATATACTTTCCAAAGTCTTTATAAAATTTACAAAAAAATGATAATATTCATGGTACTTTGATCCGGCAAACTATCACAAGGGTTTTGTATTACGTGGAGCGCGTCCGATAATCACTAGGCAGAACAAAAGCGGGGAAGGATGTTAGGGGGGAGTAGTCAGTTGCGGGGCCCAGTTGAAGTCCAATAATTCCTAGAGAAATGGTCCATAAATTTGACCAAGGCACAATTCCGGATGGTATTCGAAGGATCCAAGCAGGCCAGGACTGCTCCTATGCAGGATATTATGTCCTTAACTATCCAGCTCCTTCGTAGCAAAGCCCTTCTATCCTCTAGAAAGGTGGACTCTAAGAAGTCTGGAGTGACAAAAGACAAGTATCAGGTTCCTATGTGTGTGTGCTGAAGGTAGCCCTGTGAACTGTAAGTGAAGTAGGGGACAGTTTCTCCATCAGCCATGATGGCCCATCCAGCCAACATCTAGTGATCTTTGTCACACATTCTCACATTCTGGGAGGAATGGACAAACCCCCAAAGCAGAGCCATTCACATTTATGTGAGTCAGTCAGGTCACTGGCAGCAGGCACCACATTGTCAGGGCAGGAAAATGGCAACTTTCTAAAAGTGTAATTTTCAGATTTTCAGAATTGTAACTTAGAGGAGATTTTAAATTACAATTCATTTGAATCCAAATATGAGACTGCTACCTCCTACCTGTTCCTCACTACCAGTACATGTAACATTTAAATGCACAAGTCTTACTAATAGACTGCACCCCGGCCAATGGACTTGTAGGGCCTTCCCTAGGGGTGACTTACATAATTTGAAAGGATACATTTCAGGTCTGGCAAAAGGTTTATTTTCCCAGATTGAATTGGCTGCTTAACACTGTGCTACAATCTGCAATGACAGGCCTGGGGCATGTTTCATAGTGCTGCTTCATTGGGAGGGACAGTGGGTTCTATAGGCCAACTTGTAGCATTTAATATACAGTCCCTGGTTAAATGTAGTGGCATATACTAGGAACTCATAAGTACATTAAATATGCCAATCAGATGTAAGTGAGTTTTACCATGTTTTAGGGAAAGAGCACAAGCACCTAAGCACTGATTGGCAGTGGTAAAGTGCAGAGTCCTAATGCCAATAAAAACACATTTCAGGAAAAAAGAAAGGGTGGAGGCAAAACGTTTGGTGGGGGACCATTCTAGATCTCGGCTATTGATCTAGATTTAGATCATACAGCCAGGTCTGAAGAGTGAGGACATACTGTATATTTCATTTTCCTTCACTGTGGGGGTTTCTCTAGAGCATTCTTTAATAACACAGTGTTAACACCTAGTTAAGGTACACAAATTGAGACAAATCCAAGTTATAGTTGTTGCTGAGAATTAGTTAAATATAAATAGTTCCATGCTAGCTTGGAATACAATTTGATAGAAAAAGTATCATACATCAGGATTGGCCAGTACTACTCAAACTCAGTTTATCAATATAAAACTTTTCCGGCTACTGGGATACTGTTTGGCATTCAAATTATTGCAGTTCTGAATATTGAGATTCCTTTATATTTTTTGCATATGTTTCAACAAGCTTTCTAGCAAGAATTAAGTTAATCTTTTATAAAAACAAAAATGTTTGATTTGAAGCATTAGGACTCTTTCAGGTAGTCATTGATCAGTGTGAAGTCAGAGATACCTGTCTAAACACAGGGGCCCTAATTCACCGAAGTCATTAACTACCTGTGAGTGTCCCACTTGGGTGATCTTGCTCCTCTCAATGTGGACTGCAGTGTCCACACTAGTGTTGACTGTAGTGTCCACACTACAGTCAACACTGAGGGGAGCGCAAATCGTGAACTGCATGTGCCATGATGTAAAGGACCAAACTTTTCTTGGATGTGATGTAGTGTTCGTCCACACCCTTTTCCCTACCCAAACTGATTTTCACACCTCCTCTACCATTTATCACAAGTTCCTAATATTCCTTTTTGTTAAAAATTGAAGTGCGGTCCATTGATTACACTTCATCCTGTCTGAGTCGGAGAGTATGGCCAAGCCAGAGAGTACAACCCGAGCCGGAGAGTACAGCTCGGGTGCAGAGATTCCGGCCCGACTGCAGACGTACACATACGACTTCATCATCATGGTTTATTGTTTGATTAATTAAAATCTTTACAATGTTTGCAGATAATAAAAGCAATACAGCAACAAATTTTAATATACGAGTTAAAAAATGTCGTAGAGTTTAAGAATTGTCTGTCAATTGTCTTTACAGTTGTCATGGTCCTTTGGCCACAGCGTGTTTAGTCCGTTGGTATCGGTTTATTCATTATGTGTTCATTGAGGCTGTTCCTTTTCTAGTATCAGCTTTGTTGCCATGGACATGAATTTGATTCCCCGGCATGAGAGTATGGGGGAGGCGCCGCTTAGCCACCGTATGACCGCCTGTCTGCATGTGCGGATATTTAATGTGTTGAAGATTGCCCGCAAGTGTCTTCTTCTTAAGACTTGCAGCGCAGGGCATACACATAATATGTGCCGCACTGTTTCGTTCTTGTATCCGCATAGTCTGCAGTTTGTACTTTCTGTTTTTCGTTTCCAAGAGGGCATTAGATCTTTTGTAAAGTGCATCCCCAGACGGTACGCTATTAGAGGTTTTTTTAGGTGTTGACTGAAGTGTTGGGCTAAGTAAACTTGCGGTTTTTGGTTGGAATAGGTGTTTAGTACTGTCCAGGCGTGTCTTCGTTTACTTAGGGTTTTTTTGTCTTTGAGCACAGAGATCTTTTTTGCCGAACCATTTGCTATTTTGCAAAACTGCTTGTGGTCAATGTTTTTTTCCACGTTTCGTGTAGTCCGAGTGTTGATAAACTCTGGTTCAGGAATTTCCCCCAGTGGGTGAGGTTCAGTTTGTCTAATGAAAAATGTATTTCTTCCCAGCACATGCTGTCCAAGGAGTCCCTGGGTGCGAGTCGGATCTTGTGGCAAAATTTTACAAATGAGGAGTTTGACCGAATGTCTTGATTTTGTAAGCCGAATTCTAGTCGAACTTGGGCTGCCGATGCTGCTTTCGGCAACCCAAACACCACTTTTTATATTTTGTTTTGAAGGCTGTTTAATGTTGCCGATTTGCCCCCGAGCCATCCAATTCGTCCATAAGACAAGGTAGGGATTATTTGGACGGCCATGACTTTTAGTAAGTGGGAGTAGTTTGGACCGCCCACTGTCTTTTGCAGTTGTCTATATGCGTATATTAGCAATTGCGCTTTCCCTCTTAGCACTTGAATGTGCGTCTTTTTTGTGTTACCGCACTCAATGGTCATCCCCAGGTATTTATACGAGTCCTGTTCTTCGAGGAGAGAGTTGTTAATTGTCCATGTGTATTTCAGTTTCTTACACTCAGTGATTCGAAGCACTTTGGTTTTGTTTTTGTTCAGCTCCAGGTTTTCCTCGGTTAAGTACGAAACCAGCGTGTTCACTAGGCGTTTCAGCCCGACTGGTGTTTTACTTAGTAAAACTATATATCGTCGGTGTACTGCATTATTGGTACAGGAATGTTGCCTAGTTTCGGTGCGTGGCTTTCTATTACATCTATTTTTCTTCCAATGTCGGCAAGGTATAGGTTGAAGAGACTGGGTGCAAGGACACAGCCTTGTTTTAGTCCGTCCTCTGTTTTAATTTTGTTGGTAAGTGTGCTACCGTTCCCTTGTTTGACCTTGGCCCATGTCTCACTGTATAGTATTGACATTGCCTTTATTAGGTATTCCGGCGTGCCCCACTCTCTTAGTTTACTCCACAGCCTGGGCCTGCTTACCTGGTCGAATGCTGATTTTATATCAACGAAGCAAGCATATAGATGTTGTTTTCTTTTTTTGGCGTTGTCGGATAGTAAGCACAGGGTAGCCAGGTTGGTAGTTGTCCCCATACCCACTCTGAATCCGATTTAAAACTTGGGTATTATTTTTTTGAGGTTTCCCAATCCTGCAGCTCTTTCAGCAGGTATGAGGCGTACATCTTTGCTTCTACGACTATTAATGAAATTGGACGATAGTTTCCAGGCTCTTTCCGGTCCCCTTTCTTATAGATTGGGTGGATGATGTTTCCTCTCCAAGTTTCACATACGACTTGTAAATGGCCTCTGTGAATATCAAAAGTCACAAAGTTAGACTTTTTTTTCTCAGATTGTTTTTGTGAATTTGACTGTGAATCTTTATGTTTCTCTTTACTACTCACATTGCACTGTTATTTTACCAGTTTTCTTTATTAAGGCTGTCACTGATTCATCCATTGCCTTGCTAAAAAGTGAAGGCATGTCACAATCCAGTGCTTTTCAAATCAATAAAATAAATACTTAAATTACAGCATTTATTTGTTCTCTCAGAGACAGATAAATGGAGAAATGGTATTTAGCAATATCAACACACAGTAATATGCAACTGTGTCCAGAAACACTCTAAATAAAAGTAAATTAGAACAGGCAATCAGTGATGCCAAACACTGCTTCAGCAGTGATGAAAGGAGTACTGAGGCCATTCATGTTCCACATGTAAATTCAGCCACTGCACCATTGATTAATGCCTCGAAAGTGGTTAGTAAGGACAAGGATCACTGGTGTGTGTATATGTCACTCATATCCTATGAAAAGCTGTTAGTTGATTGAATGGCCAAATGTATATTGTACTGTGGGCTTACTGCCCTACCACAAGTTACAATTGGAGACAATGCCTGATTGCTCTCTGCAAATTGAGAGATACCCAAGAGAAGAAAGTTACAGCATAGCATTGATTAGGACAAATGACATCATAAAACACTATTTGGCATATTCAGATCCATGTTCCAATGCAAAGACAAGCCTGAGTATGGACTTCTTTAATGCCCCAAGATAGTCTTTCCTTTGCTTTCTTTTGCCAAGATAGTCTCTGACATGACTGTTATGTTTAATGTATTATTCAACTTAGCTGTGTGTGAGGAATGCCTCTTGAAAGTATCTAGGCAGCGATGTTCAGGAGGATACAGACACCGACAAGAGAGATGAAGATGACAGGGCATTCAGAACTTCTTTACTTGTAAGCTCAATGAAAAGAGTGAAACATGCACTTTAAGTGTTACTGAGCTGTAATGTTTGCTCACCATTCTGCCATCACAAGGTTCCTAGTGACAGGAAAAAACTATACGGAATATGAGTTATATTGTCGTACATATGATCACTGTTCAGCTCTCCCCAGGTTGTATTTCTCATTTTTGTGGCACATTAAGTCATAGAGCTGCTTACCCTCCAATTTCATATGCAACTCCCTAGTGGAGAATTATGATGAGGCAATGTCCCCTTGAGGTTTATCTTTTTATTTTGTCTCACTATTATGTTCATTGTCCTTCTGAGTGAGCTTATCTTCCACATTAGAGCCCTACTGGCATTTTGACCCACTGGAGAACTTTCCAGCAAGATCCTTTTTTTGTTTTGTTTTATATAGCGCCAACTAGACCCGAGACATCAAGGATCAGAGCGCTTCACTTGAGCACCAGTTTTGTTACAGAAGGACACATTCATTTTTGTGAGGCACAGGGAGATTAGGGGCAAATTTACAAGCCCATTGTGCCACTTTTGCGTCACTTTTCCCATGTTAAAAGTGTCACAATTGTGGCGCACAGGATTTGTAAATCTGCCCCTAAGTGATTTGCTCAGAATCACAGGATGCTGAGCGCTGTTGCAGACACAAACCTGTTTCCCCAGCTTCGAGGGCAACCGCTCTAGCCATGAGGCTCTCCCCCAGGAGAGTCCATCCTTGATGGACTATTCTAGTCCTGCTTACAACGCACCACCTGTCATCACTCTTAGTAGCTGCTCACATCTTTTGTGATCTTGGCCATGACAGGCAAGGGCAAAACGTTGCTCAGACAGCCACACATGCACATGCACCCACAAACGAGCATTTGGGCCCAGAAAGACATACCCTACCTTACAAAGCCAATTCCTTCTCTGGATTTCTTCATGTTGTGAACTACAGCTTTTTCCAATGAAATACAACATTTGCCTGGCTTAATAAAGGTCACCTCCTTATTGATGGAAGTTGTTCTACATCTACTTCACTTTGCAGTGCTAGGTGTATGAATCCTCTTGCAGGTTATTTAAACTCAGGCTTGACTTTCCATGATTATGTTTAAGTAACACTGTGACCAATAGATGGTGGTAGTTCCATGTTTTAATAATTCAATTTTGCGAATTCGCGATCCGCGAATTTGCGGATTTGCGAATTTGCGATCCACAAAATTCGTGAATTTGTGCGAATTTGCGTTTTTTTGGTTTTTTGCGTGTTCGCGGGTTTTCTTGCGTGTTCGCGGGGTTTTTTGCGTGTTCGCTGGGCTTTTTGCGTCTTCGCGAGCCGCTTGCATAGCGAAGTTACCCATGCAGTTGTTTATGGGAGAGGGAGAGAGAGATAGATAGATAGATAGATAGATAGATAGATAGATAGATAGATAGATAGATAGAAAGAGAGAGAAAGAGAGGGAAAAAGAGAGGGAGAGAGAGAACGAGAGAAAGAAAGAGAGGCCGGATCTCTGAAGGGCCAGATTCCTGAGTTGCGCCTACAGAACATACAGCTTTTTATTTTTAGCAAAATGCATATGAAAATTGTGCTGTAAAGGTCTCTTTTAGTTTAACCCCTCCTGACAACTCAAAAAGGGTGTATTTGCCATCCTCTCCCTTCTTCCTGTTTTTTATATCTGTAAGTGCTTCCTGATGAGGTTTAATTCCTTGAACAGGTGCCTCGTTGCCTACTTGTAACTATTCTCTGACCCTGCTTCAAGGGTCAGAGCAGGGTCAGAGAATAGTTGCAAGTAGGCAACGAGGCGCAAGGAAGCAATTAGCAGCAGGTGTCCAAGTTGAAGTTAATTTGTTTGTAACCCTTTTGTAAAAGGTTACAAAGAAATTAGGTTCAACTTTTGCACCTGCTGCTGTAACCCTTGCTTGGCTGAAAATTCGTCCCCGCTGATTTGCGGATTTTACCGCGATTTCGCGAGATTCGCGGATCGCAAAATCGCGGAAAATCCGCAAATTCGCCCGCGAAACGGATTTTCCGCCCACCCTTAGTGCTGATTATAACTACTGGAAACATATTTCACAAATGTGAAGTACAACCTAAATAGGAGCTTGAAATTTAAATGGTTAGTTTTATTTCCAATGTGGTGGGGAGGTTCCCTTTCCGAAACGGTGTCAGTCGGACGCAACTCCGACCGACATGTACTTTTGAATGTCTCTTGAGTTTGCCATTTTTGGTGTTTGTTTAAAATGATATAAACAAGGAATGCATTGAGCAACAACTATAAGGCCTTTTATTGTTGTTTTTTTAACACTGGTTCCTGCTTTGCACTAGCACTTTTGCTCTAATCACAAAGCACTTTTTAGAAATCATAAAGAGCATTAGTGTATTTTTTTTATGTATTGCTACTTTTTACCCCATAGTAGATACCAGCCGTTCCATGTACTGCATCATCAAGGCACAGCTCCATGGAGCCACTCTCGTTGGCAGTAAAAATGTTATAATAAATAGGACAAAGTGATGGTTTGCACAGTTCAGTGAAGAAAAATGTAGGAATTGAGGGCCATATTACCAAGATGTGCGTTAAAAAACGCACATCGCACATTTCCCTATCGCCGGATTTTTTTGCCGTGTCAGCACGTCATTATCAACGCGCAACAGGTAGGCGTTATTAAATCCGGCGTGTTTTGCTGATTTTCCTCCCGTTTACAGCACGCCCAACTTCGCATCGCTAATGAGATGCAAAGTAGGCATGTCTGTGGAAACAACATGGTTAAATATCACGAAGGCAGCTTTGCAATATTTACAATGCAGGGAAGTGATTATTTTAATCGCGCTAAGTTTGCCTTAACGCAGGAATTTTTAATCTGTGAAATTCCTGACTAAGGCATACCTAACATGGGAGTTGGATTCATGTGATACGACCACAGGGTCGTATTATCAAGCATATCGCTGTTTTACACAAAACATCTCTGAAAAACCAGCGATGTTCCATGGAAAAGGGCGATATCGCTGGAATATTCATGGCTATGGCGCTAAACGTTGTTAATACAACGCTAGCCTGTCGCCGATATATTCCAGCTATATAAAATAATGCGGTATACAAGGTCAGCCATAATTATCGCTGCCTATTGCAAATATGCCTCCAAGATTTACTGTTGGCCAGATACATCTGAAGAAGTTTCATGAATTGAACCTGTGGTAGCACTTACTTGGGTCCTTGATCTCTTCTTGTGCACAAGGAATGCATTCGAAGCAGCAAATCGGCTTCCCTTTGATGGCTGCCTGTCTATAGCCCGGCTGACATTTTTCACTGCAAACAGAGCGTGGGAGCTGCAGGGACGATAAGGCAACAGTGTTAGTGGAATGCACTTGTGAGCTGAAAGATAAGACTGGTAGAAGAAAGGAGGGAAGATGGCGTGGAACCTAAATATATGACTGGTTGGATTTTAAAACAGGGTCTTTTAATACACTTACAATACAGTTTGTTTGACACCTTTTAAACATTTATGCACCTATTTAGCACCTTCTTGTTAGTAAATGACCAAATACATGCAACGTCCTAAGCCACTGATTTGTCAAGTTTACACAGAGAAATCATTCAATTCTTCAGAATGGCCATCATATTAATAGCAGAACATAATATTTCCCAGAAAAGCAATGGCTTGAAAAAAACATAGAAAACATTTACTGACATCTAGGTTAACAGCTGAGGAGCTGAGAGCATTATCTAATGCAATTCTCGAACAGGAAGAGCTCGCATGGGCTTAAAGTAAGCATGGGCGGAAAATACGTTACGCTCGCGGATTTTGCGGATTTTCGGGAAATTCGCAATCCGCGAGGTTTGCGAATTTCTCGCGAAATCCGCAAATTCGCACGCAGCGGATTTTTTTTGCGGCGCGCGGCGTTGGTGATACAATTTTTGCAGCGCGCGGCGTTTATCATCGTTTGCCGGGTTGTTTTTCTCGATAGTTTGCGAGTGCTGCGCCATTTTGGATCTTGCTGTGTGATCCCGCGGGATTTGGCGAGCGCGATTACGTCATCGCGGCTTGCGAGCGAGAGTTTGTCAACGCGAGATTTTTGGGCTGTTTTGGGGCCTTTTGCCCAGGGGTACTCTGTGGTGGGTGGACTGAGTCTTTCTGAGGGGTCTCTTTAATGTGAACATCATGGAGGGCATGGATGGCATGGGATTGTGCTGATTTTAGTGTGTTTTTTGATTTTTTTGGCTGCTGTTGGGGCCTTTTGCCCAGGGGTAGTGAGTGGTGCATGGACTGAGTCTTTCTGTGGGGTCTCTTTAATGTAAACATCATGGAGGGCATGGATGGCATTGGATTGTGGTGATTTTTTAGTGATTTTCGTTTTTTGGGGCTGTACTTGTGGCCTTTTCACCAGGGGTATTTGAGTCTAGCATGGGCCTAGTCTTTCTGTGGGCTGTCTTGAACTTAAACATCATGGAGGGCATGGATGGAATGGGATTGTGCTGATTTTGCAGTGTTTTTCGATTTTTGGGGGTGTTCATGGGGAGGGACAGGCCATGTGGCTGGTGGCCATTTTGAGTGCAGCTACAGGCACTGGCCATGTGCTGGCAGGCAAGTGGCCATTTTGAATGCAGGCTTTGTTGTTAGGCCTGCAACCATTTTGCCTACTTTTCAACCTTTATTTATGCCCAGGGGTAGTGAGTCTTGCATGGGCCTAGTCTTTCTGTGGGTTGTCTTGAATTTAAACATCATGGAGGGCATGGATGGATTGGGATTGTGCTGATTTTGCAGTGTTTTCCGATTTTTGGGGGTGTTCATGGGGAGGGACAGGCCAGGTGGCTAGTGGCCATTTTGAGTGCAGCTACAGGCACTGGCCATGTGCTGGCAGGCAAGTGGCCATTTTGAATGCAGGCTTTGTTGTTAGGCCTCCAACCATTTTGCCTACTTTTCAACCTTTATTTATGCCCAGGGGTAGTGAGTCTTGCATGGGCCCAGTCTTTCTGTGGGTTGTCTTGAATTTAAACATCATGGAGGGCATGGATGGAATGGGATTGTGCTGATTTTGCAGTGTTTTTCGATTTTTGGGGGTGTTCATGGGGAGGGACAGGCCATGTGGCTGGTGGCCATTTTGAGTGCAGCTACAGGCACTGGCCATGTGCTGGGAGGCAAGTGGCCATTTTGAATGCAGGCTTTGTTGTTAGGCCTCCAACCATTTTGCCTACTTTTCAACCTTTGTTTATGCCCAGGGGTAGTGAGTCTTGCATGGGCCTAGTCTTTCTGTGGGTTGTCTTGAACTTAAACATCATGGAGGGCATGGATGGAATGGGATTGTGCTGATTTTGCAGTGTTTTTCGATTTTTGGGGGTGTTCATGGGGAGGGACAGGCCATGTGGCTGGTGGCCATTTTGAGTGCAGCTACAGGCACTGGCCATGTGCTGGGAGGCAAGTGGCCATTTTGAATGCAGGCTTTGTTGTTAGGCCTCCAACCATTTTGCCTACTTTTCAACCTTTATTTATGCCCAGGGGTAGTGAGTCTTGCATGGGCCTAGTCTTTCTGTGGGTTGTCTTGAACTTAAACATCATGGAGGGCATGGATGGAATGGGATTGTGCTGATTTTGCAGTGTTTTTCGATTTTTGGGGGTGTTCATGGGGAGGGACAGGCCATGTGGCTGGTGGCCATTTTGAGTGCAGCTACAGGCACTGGCCATGTGCTGGGAGGCAAGTGGCCATTTTGAATGCAGGCTTTGTTGTTAGGCCTCCAACCATTTTGCCTACTTTTCAACCTTTATTTATGCCCAGGGGTAGTGAGTCTTGCATGGGCCTAGTCTTTCTGTGGGTTGTTTTGAACTTAAACATCATGGAGGGCATGGATGGAATGGGATTGTGCTGATTTTGCAGTGTTGTTCGATTTTTGGGGGTGTTCATGGGGAGGGACAGGCCATGTGGCTGGTGGCCATTTTGAGTGCAGCTACAGGCACTGGCCATGTGCTGGGAGGCAAGTGGCCATTTTGAATGCAGGCTTTGTTGTTAGGCCTCCAACCATTTTGCCTACTTTTCAACCTTTATTTATGCCCAGGGGTAGTGAGTCGTGCATGGGCCTAGTCTTTCTGTGGGTTGTCTTGAACTTAAACATCATGGAGGGCATGGATGGAATGGGATTGTGCTGATTTTGCAGTGTTTTCCGATTTTTGGGGGTGTTCATGGGGAGGGACAGGTCATGTGGCTGGTGGCCATTTTGAGTGCAGCTACAGGCACTGGCCATGTGCTGGCAGGCAAGTGGCCATTTTGAATGCAGGCTTTGTTGTTAGGCCTCCAACCATTTTGCCTACTTTTCAACCTTTATTTATGCCCAGGGGTAGTGAGTCTTGCATGGGCCTACTCTTTCTGTGGGTTGTCTTGAATTTAAACATTATGGAGGGCATGGATGGATTGGGATTGTGCTGATTTTGCAGTGTTTTTCGATTTTTTTGTGCTGTATAACTGAACTGATGTTCCTCTGTCTTCCATTTTTTTTAGGTGCACAAGACTCAAGAGAACCACCAGTGCCAGGAAGAAGTCCTGCAGCGGTGTGTGTGTGCAGCATAACGTCACGCAACGTCACGTCTGGCCACAACTCTACAATTCGTGCAACTGCGGCCTGCTGTCTGACCTGCTCTGAAGAAGATGGCCCCAAAGAAAGGTCTCCGTAGCTCCTCTAGCAAGAAAGTTGCTAGTAAGGAGCAGAAGAAGCAAGTTACCAAGGAGGCTGGTGTGCCACCCGCCACGTTTTTTGGGAGAAAAAAAAAAGTACGCCTGCAGCAGCAGGATCTGCTGGGGACCAAGCTGGGAGCAGCACCCCTGCTCCATTGGGTTCAGTGCCTCCACCACCACGCCAACTTAAGTCAAAGCCCTTGAGTGCTTCAGAGGCAGTCAGTGTACTTCTCCAATCACCATCGACCAGTGATGTTGGCTCATCGCAAGAAAGTAGCAGCAATGTCCCTGAATCAACACAGGTTGTTGTAACTCATCTGACAAGTGTTGAACAACCACAGCCGCAACAACAACACCATGTGCAAGTACACGCCCAAGTACATGTGGAAGGAGAGGCAGCAAAAGGAGATGCGCAAGCAAAGGTGCATGGAGGTTCACAAGTGCCCACAATAGTTGTTCCTCCCGAAGTAGGGGCACATCAGGAAATCGACAATGAAGCCGAGGTATCATTGGAAACCACTCCTCCTGATGATCATTCATTGTCTTCCACATCCCTAGCAAGGAAAAGATCAAGGGTGGTGTCTACATCTTCTTCAAGCCCACCTCGTTCTGATGCAAGTGATCTGTCTTGGGAACCACAACTGCGGTCTGACAGTGAGGCACACCATGATCTGACACAGGTACCTAAGCGTAAAAGGAAGGTCGTCCAAAAACTCATAGCTATGGAGTGTGATGAGGCTCAACAGATACTGCTGGTGATGAAGCCTCTCACGATGACGACGAGCCAGTCATCACAAAGGTCACTGCAGCCCCACCGGGCATGCAGCAAAGAGACATTTTGACCCTATTCCGAGAAGCTGCTGAGCGTGATGATGATGTCGACGAGGAGGCAATGGAAATGGAATCATTAGATTTGGAGTTAAGTAGTACACCAAAACCTACCGCTTCCATATTTCTTCCTCGCAAGAAGGTACCCACCTCGACCTCAATTCGTGGTGGTGAAAGTGCAAAACGTACTGAAGTTCGGCAATCCACATCCTCCACTTCATCTGGCATTAGCAGCAGGACCACCACCACCAGTATCGCCGCCTCCTCCGGCCGCCAAAGACATTTCAAGTCTCCAGTTTGGGACTTCTTTAGTGTTTGCCCAAAAAAGGAAAACGTAGCCATTTGTAGCATTTGTAAGCTTCGAGTTAGTCGTGGTAAGTTTGGTACCAACTATGGTACCGGAGGCCAGAGAGGTCATCTTAGGAGAACGCACGATGTCCAATGGTTTGCGCACCTACACGCGATCAAGGAAGCCCGAATTGCACGCAATGAAAACGTTGATTTTTCATCTGATGATGACGAGGAGGAAGAAGACGATTCAAACACTTCACTTACACCCAGTACCCCTGTCAGCAGCACACCCCATGTGAGCCACACTAAGAGTGTGGGAGAGAGTGAGACATCAATGCGGAAAAGTTCATCAGCGAGCGTAACTGGGTCGAAGATATCATCATCATCCCGTAAATCCTTGGTCCAGGGCAACATTAAAAAGATGTTGTTTACAGAAGCGCAATATGAATGCAACCACCCAATGACGCTTCTGTATAACACTAAGCTGGCTAAAATGCTAGCTCTGGACCTTCTCCCTTTTTCTTTTGTAGAAGGGGTTGGTTTTCTAGAATTAGTGGCAGCGCTCTGCCCTAAATGGAAGGTTCCTAGCCGGTTCTATTTTGCCCGAGTTGCGGTTCCAGCACTACATGAAGATGTTCTGAAGGTGATTGGGGCAGCTTTGCAGAAGAGTGCTGTTCACACTATACATCTGACAACAGACATGTGGACCAGTGGCGCAGGCGCTGATTACATGTGCATCACTGCACACTGGGTCTCTTTTTCAGGGGCTAAAGCAAAGCTAAACACAGGTGTTGACACGAACATTGTTTTTAAAGCTGCTCGGAAACATGCAACACTAGCCATGTTTGGTTTGGAGAAACGTCACACAGCAGAAAACATTTTGGATGTCTTTAACACAAAGGTCCTTAACTGGCTGTCCCCACTAAAACGCTGGGTTGGTTATGTTTCCACGGACAATGGCGCCAATATAGTTAAGGCCATGAGGGACGGTGACTATTTCAGAGTGCCGTGTTTGGCGCACTGTATAAACCTGGTTGTCCAAAAATTCTTGGCTAATAAAGCCAGTGCAGCGTACAGTGTATTGGACAACTGCCGAAAAATGTGCAAGCATTTCAGCCATTCTTTTAAGGCCCGGAAGCAGCTGAGGAGCCTGCTATATCAACGTAAAATGCCAGTGAAAGCACTCATCCAGGAGGTGGTAACACGTTGGAACTCAACCTTCTACATGCTTGAGCGTCTGTATGAGCAGTATACGGAACTCGATCAATATTTCCTTACAGAGGGTACAGAGGAGCTGAGGATGGGTGGGCCGCAATGGAACATAGTTCAAGGCCTGACACGCATGCTTCGTCCTTTTGAGTTCTTCACGCGTGCAGTCAGCAAGGAGGACTCTAATTTGGGAAAAGCTATCCCATTGTTGTACATGCTGGAGGACCAACTGAAGGAGGTGTGTTCTGTGTTTGAAAAAGATGACAAAAACCAAGACTCTTTGCTTCTGGCTGAGCAATTATTAGAGCTCCTACAAGGTGATGAACGTCTTAAAAAGATCCACTCAGAACAGCATTACATTTGTGCTACTATTCTGGATCCACGCTACAAAAAGGCGCTGGCAGGCCAAGCATTCTTTCCTTTTGATGATGAACATGTTCCAAAGTACAAACGTTGGCTAGCCTTGTCAGCCAAGAGGTTTGAAAGAGAACGGCTGGAAATTGAAGGAAATGGCAGTACATCAGCAGGCCATCCCCAGTCAAAACAATCCACTTCTGCACCTGTGGCTGTGGCACAAGCGACCTCTCAGCTGTTAAAGACACCGGCAACTGGATCATCTGCACGAAACACAACAGAAACATTGGAGGCTGAAGAGGATTGGCTAGCTCTGCGTGGGTTTGGTTCTCAAAAGGTCAGAGGCACAGCAAGAGCTAAGCAAAGTGGAGGAACCTTGGATGAGGACCTTGAGTTGATGGTGAAGGACTATCTGAATGACTCAACAGAGGTCTATGTTAATTCTGACCCATTGGCGTATTGGCATGGGAAAAAAGAATTGTGGCCACAGCTCACCAACCTGGCTTTAAACTACTTGTCTTGCCCACTCGCAAGCGTGTCTTCTGAACGGGTTTTCAGTGCTGCTGGTGGCATTGTAACTCCCAAACGGAGCCGCCTCTCACCCAAAAATGTGGAGAGGTTAACAATGATCAAGATGAATCAGCACCTCATACCACCAGATTTCAGAGTACGAGAGAGCGTGCCGGATGAAGAGGAGGTGGCCTACAACATAGATGAGGGAATTTCTACTCTGTCAGGTGACACTGAGCTCACCCTGCCTGAATTCGCAGAGTATGATGACGAAGCCTTATTCTCATTCCTGGACCGTGATACCGAGCCCTGAAAATGAGACAACGAATCAATAACTTTCTTTTTCGTCCCTATTCACTTTTATTCCTGTGTGTCTGTCTTTCTTTGTTGTGCACAGTTAATATATTTCAAACTTTAATCAGATAATCACAAAATCAAGCCCATCAGCAGAACTGTCTTCGCTGGTTTGCTAATTGATTTGAAGTTGCCGCAGTCTGCATTCCTCAGGTTCACAAGTTCAGAAGAACATGCTCCTCTATCCTCCTCCTCCAGACTCCTATTTCCATCAAACCAGAGGGCTGGTTTACGCCCAATGAAGAAAGACTCAGCACTTGTGGGGGTGTTGTTGTACCTCTTTGCAGGTGAGTTGACGGCTCTGGGACCATTGTTGGGAAGCTCTAATACCGGATAAAAGTGTTTTGGACCAAATCCCAGGCGGAAATTTTTTTGTGTTTTTGATGACTTGCTTGCCTTTGAGGTGCTCTTAGGGGGGGTTCCGTCTGTTTGTGGGTGAGTTTCGTGGTCTGGGAGCACTGCTGGGACACTCTAATCTTGATTGCATTTGCTTTTCAGGAAATCCGTCGTGGCAACCCCGACTTATGGCCTAGCTACGCAGTGCGTTTGGACCGAAGACCGAGAAATATTGCAAGTATGAGATTTTGCTTTTGGCCTGTTTGGGGGTGTTATGCTTCTTGGCGGGTGGGTTGGCGTGTCTTGGGGCATTCCTGGGAAGGTCTAATACCGGGTAGAAGTGGTTGGGACAAAATCCAGGCCGATTTTTTTTTGGCTATTTCTGACATTTTGCTCAATGTAGCGTTTTCGGGGGCCTGTTTGGGGGGCTTCCTGGTGTTTGTGGGTGACTTTCGTGGTCTGGGAGCACTGCTGGGACACTCTAATCTTGATTGCATTTGCTTTTCAGGAAATCCGTCGTGGCAACCCCGACTTATGGCCTAGCTACGCAGCACGTTTGGACCGAAGGCCGAGAAATATTGCAAGTATGAGATTTTGCTTTTGGCCTGTTTGGGGGTGTTATGCTTCTTGGCGGGTGGGTTGGCGTGTCTTGGGGCATTCCTGGGAAGGTCTAATACCGGGTAGAAGTGGTTGGGACAAAATCCAGGCCGATTTTTTTTTGGCTATTTCTGACATTTTGCTCAATGTAGCGTTTTCGGGGGCCTGTTTGGGGGGCTTCCTGGTGTTTGTGGGTGGGTTTCGGGGTCTGGGGGCACTGCTGGCTATATATACTTTACTTTGCAAGAGGTCTGAAGCAAATCCATGGTGGCAGAGGGGAGTTAGGGCCTAGCTGCAGAGCGCGCGCGGAGTGATTTGTGAAATTTGTGAAAAATTTACTAAGTCCCCATTTTTGTACTTTTGCTCTTTGGCTGTTTGGGGGTCTTCTACTCGTTTTCTCCTGGGCTGACGCCTCTGGGGCCATTGCTGGGAAGCTCTAATACCGGATAAAAGTGTTTTGGACCAAATCCCAGGCGTAAAATTTTTTGTGTTTTTGATGACTTGCTTGCCTTTGAGGTGCTCTTAGGGGGGGTTCCGTCTGTTTGTGGGTGAGTTTCGTGGTCTGGGAGCACTGCTGGGACACTCTAATCTTGATTGCATTTGCTTTTCAGGAAATCCGTCGTGGCAACCCCGACTTATGGCCTAGCTACGCAGCGCGTTTGGACCGAAGGCCGAGAAATATTGCAAGTATGAGATTATGCTTTTGGCCTGTTTGGGGGTGTTATGCTTCTTGGCGGGTGGGTTGGCGTGTCTTGGGGCATTCCTGGGAAGGTCTAATACCGGGTAGAAGTGGTTGGGACAAAATCCTCGCGGAAAAGCCTTTTGGCACTTTTTGTAACTTAGGGTTCGTTAGGGTTAGCCCTAGCAGCAGGATTGCATGTGTTTTGGGGTGTTCTAGATTTTTGCAACTGAGTTCTGGGGTCTTAGAGCACTCGTGAGAATGTGTAATTTTGGTTGCAAGTCATTTGAAGAAAATCCATGGTGGGAAAGGGGGGATTTGGCATAGTTAAAGAAAGCCTTTGCCACTATTCTTAACTTAGGGTTCGTTAGGGTTAGCAGTATTTCTATTGCATGTGTTTGAGTGGGGGGGATTTCGAGTCTTGGAGCGATGCTGGCTATGGCTACTTTTGCTTGGTTGCTTGCAAGTGGTTTGAATGCAATCCGCGGTGGGTAAGGGGTAATTAGGAAGGGGGTACTTCGGCCTACTTTTACTTTCAAAGTAAGTTTTGTCACCAGTTTTCTGCTAGGCCTCGTTTTTTGAGATTTGATTGGGGGTCTTCTACATTTTTGCGACTGGCTTTAGTAAGGGTCTGGGTGGGAGCACTGCTAGGAAGATCTAATTTTGTTCTAAAACACAGTTTACAGTACACCTAGCTTGAGGGGCAAGATCTGCTACATTAATTTGCCCATACTTATTTATCCTTCAAAAGGTGACTCAGAGTACGCACTTTCAAAAATATTGTACTGTCTACTAGGAAAATCAAATTGTGACTTTTTGCACTCCACAGCCTACATACCTTATATTTATTTATCAGTGGTGTTGTAATATTATATCACTTCCTGTTTTTCGTTGAATAATTACAGGCCGGGTTTCAGTCTCTGCAATGGGGAAAAAAGGATGGAGTCAGGCTTCACAGTAGCGAGCCACAATTCAGCATCAGGCAGGCAGTGGACAGGGTGTCTTCTGGTGACCAACATCGATGGACGAAGCGTCAGGTGCAATGGAGGAGTGCCGCTAATAGGAGGATTTTTTTTCTGCAGGCAACTTACTTACCACTTCCAGCAGGACCACTACAACCACATAGATACAGTATCCCTTGCCTTTTTCTCTGACTGTGACTGCATTTCTTGGATCTCTCTCTGCTTCTAAATTGATCCCTTAACACATCACTTAGTCCACTCCACTATCACATCTGCACCACTCATAGTCATTTGTAAGTGCTCCTACGTAATTCGCAAGTCGCAGCACGCCCCAGGCCGTAGAGGACTGGGATGGCCCCAATGATGAAGCATGTCACCAAGGGGCAACCCTGGTGAGTGAGGGGACACCTAGAAAACAAGCAATTTCTCCTTTTCTATCTTCTATACCTTCCAGACCAACCCCACTGAGTGTTGTTGTGAATGGATTTATAGTGACCAGCAAGGCTCTCGGGTATCTGGCTAAGTACAGAGACCTTATGTTGAATATCGTTATCAATAATTCCACACAGGCCCTGTACTGTCGCATTCTTTCTTCCACAGTTGTCGAATGTACTACTTACTTTTCACTGACATGCATGCAGTAGTGCATGCACTTTCAAAGATTGATGGATAGGTTTGTACCCAAAGAATTGTTTATGTTCCATTGTTTGTCTATGCTGTGCTTTTTTTTACAGGGTGTCTTCTGGTGACCAACATCGATGGACGAAGCGTCGGCTGCAATGGAGGAGTGCCGCTAAAAGGAGGATTTTTTTTCTGCAGGCAACTTACTTACCACTTCCAACAGGACCACTACAACCACATAGATACAGTATCCCTTGCCTTTTTCTCTGACTGTGACTGCATTTCTTGAATCTCTCTCTGCTTCTAAATTGATCCCTTAACACATCACTTAGTCCACTCCACTATCACATCTGCACCACACATAGTCATTTGTAAGTGCTCCTACGTAATTCGCAAGTCGCAGCATGCCCCAGGCCGTAGAGGACTGGGATGGCCCCAATGATGAAGCATGTCACCAAGGGGCAACCCTGGTGAGTGAGGGGACACCTAGAAAAAAAGCAATTTCTCCTTTTCTATCTACTATACCTTCCAGACCAACCCCATTGAGTGTTGTTGTGAATGGATTTATAGTGACCAGCAAGGCTCTCGGGTATCTGGCTACAGAGACCTTATGTTGAATATCGTTATCAATAATTCCACACAGGCCCTGTACTGTCGCATTCTTTCTTCCACAGTTGTCGAATGTACTACTTACTTTTCACTGACATGTATGCAGTAGTGCATGCACTTTCAAAGATTGATGGATAGGTTTGTACCCAAAGATTTGTTTATGTTCACAATTGTTTGTCTATGCTGTGCTATTTTTTCTTGTCTCCCAAAACCTTTCCCAAAAACCCCCGTACCCATCCATTTTTCAAACCCTAACCCTCTTCCCCCGGGCTGTGTGGTTTTGATTGATGTGTGACTAAATGACAGCAATAAATCCACACACTTGCTGGGGAGGATAAGGTGATAGCAACAGGCTGGTGAAGAAATCCGAGGATATATTCTTACTCTGCTTGACAAAGAACCATTGCTAATGTGAAAGAACTTCAACCGAATTAGTAGTTATACTTTACCATTTGTTAGGCTACAATGTGGCACTGTTCTACTGTACTTCTGTCACCTGCTATATTCTCAGTTGTACCGTTGAATTGCTCAGGAGGACAAACCAGATTTCATTTTCTTTTTTTTCATAGGCATGCAACTGCCACTGTGTCACACCACTAGTACCACCGCTATGAGGAAATTTTATCCGACCAAGATTGCCAACCATATTCGCTGTTTCCCGTGGAGCCAGCCCTGGGTCTAGCCCTACTTTCAAACACAAATTACAGGTAAGATAAGCGTTTGGTGGTTTGGGGGTATAATGGAGTATTAGTACGAGAGACGAGAGACTGAAGGTAGTACTACTAAAGTCCTAGGACTCTTGGATTCACTTCGTCTGTGAGAGGCACTTAGTGTTGAAAACATTTGGGCATTTACACTTAAAGGAAGAAAATGGAACTAAACTTTCAGGAAAACAAAGTCAACGTTAAACCCCCACCCACCAGGCAAGCAGTAAGAAATGGGTATGCTCAGATAAAGTTTGAAAAAGTATATTTATATCCCTAACAAAATAATCTCCCGCAAGACCCTCCCTAACCCCAACGATTGTCCTTCAAAAGTCCCCAAAAACCCAACTCCCAATTCCCACCCTCCAAAAGTCTCTAAAAAAGGGGCAAGGGACACTATGGGTGGATGCTGTCAACTTTTTGGGCCAGGGCATCATGCTCCTGGCGGAGCAACGCGTGCTCTACGCGGAGCCCCTCCAACTGGTTGGAAAAGTGGTGGAGCTCCTGCTGGAGGCGGGACACCATCAGGGTACTGCGGCGCAGGCGTGCCTTCAATGCCTTGTAGGTGCAACGGCTGTGAGAGGAAGCTGTAGCTGTTGTCCTTGCTACTCGGCGGTGGCGTTTGGCTTTGGCAGCCCGGCTCAGTCTGGGTGGACCACTGTGCTGGGTGGCACTGGCAGCCCGTGGGGGAACAGAGGCCGATGCAGACGACGTAGTTGTTGTGGTCGACTGCACACTTTCTTCGTCCTCCAGGGCCACCAGCCGCCGATATTCGGCCACAGTGGCATCGATCCTCCGTTTGCGGGCCGCTCTAGCCAGCTCCTTCCTCCTTGTTCGTTTGGAAGGAGAACCTATATGAAGAAAGAAAGACATAGTCTGTAACCAATGCTCCTTAAGATTAACTCAATCATTCAGCAGAAATTTGTGTTGCACTACAACTAGCAACTTGCAAACGCATTACATAACTATTGAGGCCAGTATCTATCTAACCTCACACTTCTTCATCCTTGCTCTAACATTAGTGGGAGTTTAAGGAACAAATTCTACGAGCACTATGGACTTCCATTGGAGTCGACTATGAAAGTACACCAGTCTTATTCTTCTTCTTGTCTCTTGTTTTGGAAAATTGGTACGTTATCTTCTGCAAGCCGGCATAATGCCAGCGCAGTAAACTTGCACCCGAGAAAAAGAGACGCACGCCATGAGGAGTGACCTAGACTTGCGTTGCGTTACTGTACCCGTCCAGTACATGCAGGTGGTGAAGCTCTTACTTTTCTATTACGGGTGGCACTGAGAATACTCTGTTACAACTCAAGGGCTACTGCTTAATTAATTTAACTTTCACCCTACAGTGGAAATGAGTACTAGAAATGGAAAATTGAAGAAGATAAATAATCTGATTATCTATCACTTCACATGGGATGTTTTTGCTTATATATGGGATGACTTTAGGTGCTTTGCTTTTTATTGAGTGACCAGTGATACATCCACACATGAATGACTGAGTACTACTAAACTTATTAAGAGAGGTAGGGAGTGGCCACCGTAATAACCGGATCTATGCAGTGCTTGCAATACAAACTACTGCTACTATTGATGGTAGTATTTGGACAAAATTAAAAGTTCTTTTCCTTGCCTTTTCTACACTGGAACGGACGTGCGGGTGTAGTGTTACATGCTCTTCAAAGTTACACTTAGTTCATCCACTGACCGTCTACTCTCTCTAGATCATGGGTACTCACAAACTTTCTCTCAGGGGCTACATTTACAGTGTAGTTTGGGGCCCAGGGCCGCACTGGTGGGGCGGAGTCAGAGGGGGTGGGGCTAAAGCAAAACGATAACTTGTGACCATGAGGTTGCACACAGGTCCCTGCAGCAGATGCCCTCACCCACTGAGCCACCAGACCCAGCATTTACATACATCTCTCTCCCTCCTGCTCTCCCTCCTGCCCTCCCTCTCCATCTCTCTCTCCCTCCTGCCCTCCCTCTACCTCCCCCTCTGTCATCTCACTGTGTGTGTGTCTATCTGTGTCAGCCTTCAGCCCGGGTTGAGACCGCTTCCTCAACGCGCACACACAGACAACAACACCAAAGTACTTAACAGGTCTTTAAAAGACCATTAACATATTATTGAGGCTTTGTTTGTTGTAGCGCCCCTGCTTCTCCACCCTGACAATCACTGCTTGCCCGGCCCCACAGAGGCTTTGTTCTATTTCACCTCTTTGTGGCCTTGCATCTCCACTCTGCTCTGTGGGGGCCGGGGGAGCAGTGATTGTCAGAGTGGAGATGCAGGGGCGCTAACAGTTGAAATACAAAAAAGCCTCTGCTCTGTGGGGGCCGGGGGAGCAGTGATTGTCTGCAAGGTCTGCGCACCGCCAAGGAAGGCTTGCCGGGCCACCACCGGCCCGCGGGCCGTACTATGAGTACCCCTGCTCTAGATACACATATGCTATCTAAGAGTCAGATAGTAGCATGATCCAGGTATATGGACACATACAGTTTCTGTGTCACCCACCCAGGCTGTTGTCCTTCCACCCATCATTGCTTCATCATTCACCCAGCCATGCATCTCATATTCTTGCCTTCCCAGCAAGTCTTCAATCTCAATAAGTAAGGAATATATAAGAGCTTACCTCTGGCCGCCACCACCACCGTCTCAACTCTCACAGCCGCCGCCTCCTCCCCTGAAGAATCGCCCTCCGCCTCCGTGTCGAGCACCACCACCTCCACACTGGCCCCGCCACCAGATTTTCCACCTACAAAGTACATTTAAGAATGTTAGAATAAAGCACTCACTAGTCTTTGGTCTAGGAATGAAGACATGTGAAAACAATGTAATTTGTGACTGTCTACGTTAAAGTTAAAAAAAATGTCCCTTTTTCCAGGGAAGGTTGTCTTGCTGCACTTTTTGGCACAACTGATGAAGGCTGTTTTTTTAACACGCACCATTTTTCTCCACACAGACAGAAGATGAACTTCTAACAACAAGATCAAGTTGAAACCAGGTGAGAGCTCGGCTCGACCACAAGAAATGTCTTCAATTAATCGTCAGCACTAACCACTTTTCCATTATCAGTTAAACGTTTAGTTTTATTATGACTTCATTTTAATAAATGTGTTTACTTTTAATAAAGCTTTTAAACTTAAATACAATCTGTGTATTTTGGTCCAGACTAGAGTGACTGAGCGAAAGGTTTTGCAATTTTTGCAAGCATGAGTCCAGATAGAACACTTCAAAAGACATTATGGACAATCCCAGAGGACTGCACAAAGTTGGTAGAGCTATTGCTGACTAGAATCATGGGAGTTTCGCCAACCGTGCAATCTTAGTTAGCTACACAGACAGACTAATAAGAATAATCTAGTAATACCACAGGGAGTCATAGTAGAGGCAGGATAAGAATTTAGATACAGTCTACAAGAAGAGCAAAGACAATTTTGAAAAAAGTCAAATGAGGAACGCTAGGAAAAATAGGTACTAGTCTAAAATGAAAACTTACTGGGGCCAGCAGAGGAGCCCTCGCCTGCCCGATCCTGGCCCTGTTGAACAGCATCCGCCGCCTGCTGCTCCTGTGTCCTCCTCTCGCCCCTGGGGGGAGCTGACGTACAACATGAAAGAAAGAACAGAAAACATGGATGATTGTTGCTTGTCAATGTCAACCAAATCAAACATTTCAAAAGAACAATAACAAAATATTTCCGCGAAATTATATTGATTAGGGTTAGTTTTCATTTATTTGCGGACCTGTGACTTCGAAAGTCACGTAACTCACTAAACAAAGTACTGAAACGTTCACCTAGGACTGGCAGGCAGCAGTCCGCAGGCAAGACGCAAAGTGACAGACAAACTCCATTGTGATTTCAGTCAGATCAGTGACAACACTAACAGTTGCCTGCTACATTACCAGTCATTTAAATAGTCAAACTATCAATCCACCGCCACTATTTTTCTTATTGTCAGGGGTACAAAGGAAGGGGCAGATTTAAGCCCCTTGCGGCTCTTTTGCGCCGTTCTTGCGTGACTTTTGTGACGCAGCAGCTAAACAAAAAAGGGCGCCATGGTGCGGCGTATAATATTATAACAACCTGACGCATTTGGGAGATGCATCCCGTTATAAAGCCCTGCGCCATCAGGGGGCGTTCCGGCGCAAGGGAGGGCATTCCTGCGCTGGAACACATCCTAATAGTGGCTGAGGGAAATCTACAAAATTTCAATCAGTCACCTTTAGGACAATGATGCGTCACACAAACCCTGCACCTGCTTGAAGCAGACGTACGGCTTGACCCAGCATTGGGGAGATAGGGTACCCCAGAGCATTGCTGGAGCTGCGCCATCGTTGCGACGCAACTCCAGCAGTAAAGCTTCGGTGACGTTTTGGGCCCATGGTGCACCGCATTGCAAATACGGCGCACCATGTTTGGTGGTGGTAGCGGGCCGCACAATTAATGGCGCATCCCTGCAACTTTGCAGGGATGCGACGGTAATTGCAATTCTGCCCCTTAGGGGCATACTTACTTACGCGTTCTGGCGCATCTCCAGAGATGCGCCAGATCAAATGCGTCACTCAAAACTACCCTTGCGACACGGCAGATGCGCCTCATTTACAATGCGGCGCACCCTGGCGCAAGGGTAGGCACTTGCGTGACGCATCTCGTCACGTAAGAGGGGCGCATCGCTGGAGTCACGTCGCCAACGCAATGCAACTCCAGTAATGCTCAGGGCCACCCAATACTTAATATGCTGTGTCAGTCCTTTCGCCTGCTTCGAGCAGACATAAGGAATTGAATTGACGTAGCAGCGTCGCAGAAGTGCCTGCGTTAAATCTTGTAGATTTCACGCAGGCAATTTTGCGAGGCGCACAGCCGCCGGACCGCCCACCCTGCGTACTAGGAACGCACCCATTGTGGTGCAGGCCCATGGCTTTATAACGTGACGCATCTCCCTAGATGCGTCATGTCATAAATGACTCGCAGGGATGCGGCACATTTACGCCGCTGATGCGTCACTCAAGGCAACGTAAACGTGGCGCAAGGGGCTTGTAAATGTAATCTGCCCCCTAGTGTCTAGCATTACGCAGTTCTGTAAAGTACACTCATACATAATAGTTACTCAGGCCAATGAGACCACGAAATAGAAAACAAATAAGCATAGTAGCAACGCCACTGAGAAGGAGAGCAGTGCACCTGAAATGCACAGAAGATTTTGAAATATAATTTAACTACAATGTAATCGTCATCAGCGGCATTATTGGCTTGCTCCATGTAAAAAACAAATATTTGCAATACAACAACACAGAGCAGGAGAAAACATCATAGTAGTGAGTGATTAAATGGCTACTACTACTCACCAAGCCCGGGGATCTCCAAGCCGAGCTGGTCCAGCAGGTCGCGCTCGCGGTCCAGGAGGTCCGTCCAGCGATGGGTGACCTGGCTGTAGGTGCGCTGGACCCCGTAGAGGTGGGATATGGTCCAGCACACCTTCTCCCACCGCTTCCGGCGCTCCCGCATGTTGTAGCCGCCGGCCGAGATCCTGCCGCCTCCCGCGATGGTCCTGGGCAGGCGGCGCTGGACGAAGTAGACCAGCGCGCCCACTTCCTCCGGGCTGAATATCTCCCGTCGCGTCACCTGCTCCCCCCTCAATCTCCCGCATGCTGTCCTGGCACTGGGTCCAGCACTACTCCCCGCCGCCGCTGCGGCCCTCAAGTGCCTGGGCAGCTTCACGGCGCCTGGCTTGACCATGGTCTGGGCAGGTAAGGTAGGAAGAAGTAGAAAATTAAGAAAGAATAGGATAGGGAAGAAGAAAAGAAAAGAGTTTAAAAAAGTAGTTTAAAAGTAAAGAAAAATAGCAGAAAAGACAAAAATATACAGCTAGGAAAAGAGAGGGATAGATAAGAAGCAAAATCGTTAAAAAAAAAACTGAAAACAAAGCAAAGGATGGCAAAGATACCAAGAGGATTAAACACCATGCCCAGACACAGGAAATGAATGAAAAACAAGATGGCCGGCGCCCGTTCACGAGCGCGAAAGTAAGTTTGCGCAAGATTTTCCTCGCGATCTCGTGCGAACCTCTAGATTTCCCGCGCGATCTCGTGCAAACCTCTACTCGCAATGCGCTTACTGCGCGAGATTATACATAGCGGGCGGAAACGGAAATACGTCACGCAAACAAAATGGCCTCGCCCGTACTCGACCTTGGGGTAAATTTGCGTGTTGCGCTGCAAGCGGCTCGCGAATACTGCAAAAAAACTCGCGAAACAACAAGCCGCAAAAAAATAAAATGCTCATTCGCAAGAATTGGCGGCTTCCGCGGTCGGTTTCGCACGACGCCGCGCCCCGCGAATAGCGCGAAAAAACAAAAAACGATTTCAGCAAAAGCAAAAGCAATGAGCAGGTGCAAAAGGTCAACCTCATGATTTGTAACGATTCTCTGTAGTGCTTCCTGAGGGGGCCCTCCAGAATTCGGTTGCCTGCTTGCAACTATTGTGTGACCCTGCTCTGACCTTAACTGTATGCCACAAAGGTCCTGATTTACAGCTAAAGGAGCAGACAAGCAGGTGCCAGGCTGGAACTTGAAATTCTTTCAGTGACACATTAATTAGCCCCTAATTCATTATTGTCAGTTGGGGCAGGGCAGGTGTTGTTAATAAACTAACCCCAAATTAATTCATGTCAGTTCAAGCAGGGCAGGTGGGCTTGCTTTCCCCCCCCCCATCTTCTACAGTGATGATGAACCAGAGGGTGGCATTGATGTAACAGAGGGTGGCATGGGTCAAAGAGAGGGTGCCAGTGGTGAAACAGAGGGTTCTGGGAGGCTGTGATGATGAACCAGACGTAGAAACAACATAGTCGCGACCGTTGCGAGCCGACAAGTAATTTCGCAATTGCGAACTAGTACCAAATCCTCGCGAACTGGTAGAAACACTTGCGAACACAAAAAAAAAAAAATCCGCAAATTCGCGAGAATTCGCGGATTTTGCGGATTGCCAATTCGCAAATCCGCAAAATTCGCGAACGCGAGATTCGCAAAATTCGCCCACCCTTGGCTTAAAGACTCTTTAAAGTAGAACTCATGACTGCCTTTAATGAAACCTGCAAAGTAAAAGCTAGCAGCCACTTAGGGTTTGACATTGGGCAGATTGTAGATAGATCTCTTTTCAGTCAGCTGGTCACTTCTCTTTTTAAGGAGCAGAAAAGACTCAAGTTCCATTACTAAGTTTGACCCTCTTCTCAGAAGGGAATTGAATCCATTATCCTGCTGTTCAATATGATCTCTAGGTGGCAAATTAGAGCTACTGTGGCACTCACAGTGTCATCTCAGTGGCTTTTGAGATGGTCTACTGTTTTGCCACACTTCCTTATCCCCACTCATTGGTACTGGGAGACACTTTTAAAAATGATTTAGTTATTTTTAACTACTAGAATGTGAAAGGTGCTGAATTTTCACCAAGTAGGTGCCATGAAAGTAATATGGTGAAAACTTCACAGAAAATTATGTCACTGACCCTATCCCCTAAACCCGGCTTAAGTTACTTAATAACTTTTTGAATTAAAAAAAACACCACAGATAAATGTCATTTTTAGATGCTACTAATACGTTAGATATGGTGCTGCTAATTTGACAGAAGAGATGCAGTGCCAGAGAACACAGAACAATTTTGGGAATCTAAATTAATTATACCACAAATTACCATAATGAAATAGTTCTCCTAAGCAATACCACAGTGAAAAATGTAATGATAAATCATAAAGCAAGCCAAATGAGAAACTTAATGCCAGATTTTGAATAAGACACTCAAAGCAGCGCAGCTCCTAAAGAGGTTGTGCTGCTTTGCATGATGGGGAGGGAGCAGATGGGCATGATATCTACATAATATGACAGACTCTCCTCACCTCTCACAAGTGCTGCCACTGATTTCAGCTGCAAAGCACCGCACACACATCTTAGCGCCATAGCATTAGGGTGTGTGCATGAGTCTAGCATAGTTTTTGTACAGGAAGGGTACGCTTCTAGTACAAAAAAAACATGCCTATAAAAGTTTAAAAACCTTTCCTACTTTGTAGGTGTTCTGCACAGTGCAGCACACATATAAAGTCAGAAAAGAAAGGACAAAAAAATAATTTCTTCTGTTAGCGACTCCTTTGAAGTGACATTAACTTTTGGCACCTTGGTGCTTGGTAATGCAAAGCAGGATTGCTTCACACTACTTTTAGGGCAAAACACATTTTGATGTGGAAAGTAAATTCACCCCTTAAAAGGTTTGTACTTTTTAAGGTCACTTTTGTGACACTATCCCAGCACAAAATGTTTGAAAAAACGTTTTTATATGTGCAAAGTTTGCAATCAAATTTACCACATTGTCTGCCAAGAATCAAACTAGATTACTAGAGCAGAGATCTCCATTACAAGTTTGGAATTCTCTGAAATGGTAAGCCCCACTCAGAGAGTGGGATTGAGGTATTTTCTGCATGTTCAAGGCATGCCTTGATTTGGAACGTTGTAAATGTTCCCAAATCACTAGGTTGTGGGTAGTCACAAACTCGTAGACAGGAAAGAGTCATAATATTTCTTTGGCTATGTGTCTGTGTAGATCCCTTACAACAACCACATGTTGTGGGAGTTTCAGGGAAGGAGAGTTTTAATGAGGCAAAAAACTTGTCGATACAGAAATAAAAAGAAACAAACAAAATGTGCTTGTGTGGAGTTCTCCGAAGTGGAGAAATCTGCACCTTGGAATAGTGCGATTTTCCAACAAATCACTTCATGCTCCAGGAGCAGCTTTCCATGCAAATTCCAATTGGCATTTGTAAATTACAAAAAGTATTAAAAGTTCTGCCAGAGGAAGATTTAAAAATGTGAGTGTGTTTCTATTATTTACATACAATATGAAGGATGCATTCTGCTTTAATTAATCTTAGTTGTTAATATATTTTGACGTATTATCACATGCCATACAATATAACCAATTAGAAGCACAGAGGGGGGATTGTTGACAAATGTACATTTTTTCAAATATTCACAATAATTGAAACCTGGCAACAAGTTGATTAAAACTCCTGGTTCGAGAAAAGTATTTCCCTAATATCTTGAGTTCTCGCCTTACGATATCAATTTGTAAGTCGTGGAAGCAACTCCTAGTTTTCTACATGCTGTATCTCACATTTTCTTTAACCCAATGCCCATTTCAGATCACTCTGTAAAATTTCACATTTGCACCATTGTGCTATTTTTTGCCCCTCCCCATAACCCAGACAATGCTGGAATCCTAATATTGCCGTGCCTCCTAAGATACCATGCTCATTTCTATTCTTACAGCCTGACACAAACTTCCATAAGGTATGACAGACATACATTACTTGCACTACAACCCGACACGCCTGCCATTTGCAAGCACACCATGCTGGCCCAGTCACTCACAAAATGCTGGAGGTGCCGCTTTGATCCCCTCCCTCAAGTCCCAGATATTAGCACTGGGCCTACCATCAAAGCAGCATTACTGAATTGCAGATCTCTTCGCAAACATGCTCTGGAAATCTACCACTTGCTTGAAGACCAGAATCTTAACATCCTTTTCTTAACGGAAACCTGGCTTGATGAACATTCAGATCCGGACATTATCCAGGCCTTACCTAACGGATATTCCATATCTAGGCTAGATAGAAAGGACGGTAGAGGAGGTGGCATTGCAATTGTCACTAGAGATCCTCTCGTCTGTTCCCTTGCACACACACAGGTTGATCATAGTGAAGCTGGCACCTTTACAATCAACACTGGTCCCAATCACTCGATCTCTGGTATCTTGATATATCGACCACCGGGTAGACTATATGACTTCACATCCACCCTAATGGAGGCGGTCACCCATCTAGCACTAAGAAAATCTAAATTGTTAGTTCTAGGAGATCTTAATGCCCATTTCGAAGATCCTTTAGATAAAGACGCGGTTGATATTCGTATGGAACTGCAATCGGTTCAACTTGACCTAAAAAATAAAGATCCTTCACACCAACTAGGACATTTGCTAGACCCCGTCTTTGGAAACTGGCTAGAAGTACATACTTCTGATCCTATACCCATACCCTGGTCGGATCATTACATTATTCCCATTTCAATTCAACTTGACAAAGCGGAGCTCTTTCGTCATCAATCCCTGAGATATAAACGCAGGAAATGGAAGAATTTTACTTTAGATTCCTTCATTCAAATTGTTCTAGACGAAGGTCCTCCCAAAGGAGCTGACTGTGAGGCAGCTAATGCAAATCTAAACAATATCGTCACTAAGGCCCTGGACATCACAGCCCCTAGCCGCACCATGTCCAATGTTAGGAGACCTCAGAAAACTGCCCCGTGGTTCGGCCAAGAACTACAGACCTTGAAAACGGCTTGCAAGAAACTTGAGAGAGCCTGGCGCCATAACTTCTGTGCAGATACTAAAATACAATATAAAATAGCACAGAAAGAATATTACAAATCAGTTCGCCTGGCCAAAGCCGAGCATTATCACACTCGTATTACAGAAGCAGGCAACTCCTCAAGGGAACTGTTTCAAATATACAAAGAGATATCCATAGTGGAGATGTCCTCCCCCACCCAAAATGATTCTGTGGAATCGTGCAATAAGATTGCTCAGTATTTTGCTGGCAAAATTAGTAAAATCGACACGAGCTTTTCTAAACAGGGAGCCCCGGCCACGGACTTTACTGAAAACGATAAAACTGTAACTACTCCTGTGTGCCTTAAGTCTTTCGTAGTTCCCTCCTATGAGATTCTGTCCAAAATGTGTAATAAAATAAAATCAGGATCGCCCCGGGACCCGGCACCACCAAAAATTTTAGCGGAAGCCTTCTCAGTATTGGAACCTCATCTGAGGCACCTACTACAAACCTCCTTTTCAACCTCTTGTCTCCCGGAGGAATGGAAACAGGCAATAGTGCTACCCATTAAGAAAAAACCCAACATCAGTGTGGACATAATGGATAATTTACGACCTATATCCCTGCTACCTTATGTAGCCAAGTTAGCAGAGAAAATTGCTAACAGTCAACTGATGGAACATCTTGAGACCCATAATGCTTTCCATAAATCTCAGTCGGGTTTCAGATCTGGTTTCTCTACGGAGACAGCTCTCCTGAGGGCCACTGAAACCCTACGTGAGGGAGCAGATGAGGGAAAGACAATGGCCCTCATCATGCTTGATCTCAGTGCCGCTTTTGACACTGTAGCACACTCCACCTTGCTACAGTGTCTAAATAAAGCGGGAGTCACCAATAAGGCACTGGGATGGCTGAAAGCTTTCTTGCTCAACAGGAGCTTTCAAGTCCAAAGGGGGACTTCTCTCTCCAACAGGGTGATGCTTGAGCAGGGGGTTCCTCAGGGCTCTGCCCTGAGTCCCACTCTGTTTAATCTATACATGGCCCCTTTGGCAGAGGTAGTGCAGTCGTTCGGCGTGGAGCTTGTCTCCTACGCCGACGACACGCAACTTCTTATATCTCTGACCCAAGCCCCCTCTAAGGAAGCTGACAACTTCAATGCCTGCATGACCAAACTTGCCACATGGATGAATGACCATTGTCTGAAACTTAATGGGACAAAGACGGAGGTCCTCATTATTGGTGGCAATGAGGTCAAATGGACTACAGAGTGGTGGCCCAGCTGCCTTGGTCCTTTGCCCTCCCCTTCTCGAGAGGCAAAGAATTTGGGTGTGTGGGTGGATAATAAACTGTCCTTTGATAGCCACATAAGAAAAACTGTAGGCAAATGCTTTGGGGTGATGAAAACTCTGAACCGCACCCTTGACCTGTTACCCATCAATTCCAGGCGTACCATGATGCAAGCGCTGATAACATCTCGTATTGATTACGGAAACGTGCTGCTCATAGGGTCAACTGAGAAAAACATCAAAAAGCTACAGGTTTTACAAAATTCGGCAGCTCGCCTGGTCTTAAGGCTCCCCCGCAGAGCACCATCACGCCCCTCTCTGGAAGCCCTCCATTGGCTACCAATCAGGAAGAGGATTGATTTTAAAGCTATGCTATGGTGCCATAAAATAATTCATCACAGAGCACCAGCTTATATGTCGGACTTGGCATCTGTTTATGAACCTAGCAGGTCGCTTAGATCTAAAGGAATGGGTCTGCTCAGAACTACATGCCCCAAAAAAGCTAGAATGGGAGGCAGATCATTCCGTACTTTAGCTGCTAGGAAGTGGAACCTTCTTCCTTTGGATATTAGGATGGAGAATAATGAAACTATGTTTAGGAAGAAGTTGAAAACCTGCCTCTTTACCTTGTGATTGGTTCCTCTACTCTATCTCACACTCTCTCCACAGCGCGGGGACACGCCGGGAGGCGTCACCAGGCGCTCTACAAACTCCTTTAAATTAAATTAAATCATAGAGGACCTGGGTAGAAACAAAATATTTTTTATACATTTTCCCTCTTCAATATCCCAGCCTATTTTGCCACTCATGTACAATATTCCGGCTCCATATTGGAACTGGGGCAGCAGTATCAGGGCCATATATCTTTTCAAGACAGGTCTACCTAACTTTTCTCCATAAGTTCTGGTAAATTTCTTCAGGCCACTAACTGAAGTCAGTGCTCATATTCTCAGCGCATTCAAATGGGATTTCCATTTTAGAGATTTTTTAACCACATTCCTAGATATTTATACTCTTTCCAACTTTGTGCAGCCCCAGAGGTAATTGCATTTCTTCCTTTTCTTACCAAAGCACAAAACCTTGGGTTTTACCAAGTTTACAACAAGTTTTTTTTCTGACTGCAGTATTCATTGAACACATACAGCTTCCTCTGCAGACATATCTATATTTTGATCTATGATTACCAGATCTTCTGCATAAAGCAATCACTGTGTTTCCCATCTAATTTAGGGATAAGCATGAGTCCTTAGGAAGTACCTCCTCTGAGTAGAGGGATTGAGAACTCCAGATGTTGCATGCCTGAGCTGTCGTATTGTAGTGTCATGCAAAGGTATTATCTTCAGAGTCATTAGATCAAGATTAGCTGCTTTTATGAATTGATTTCTGAGTAGAATCACAGTCAGATGAAAATAAGGAATTTAACATGGGAGCAACAGGTCAAATTATTTTTCGGTAAGAGTAGACATAAATGCTGAGTTCGATAAATAACTCAGTCATAACTCAGTCATCAAAGGTGGTATGTTTATAAATACAGTGTGCAATGTGAGGAGCTAAACAGAGAGGAGGTTTCATATCCTTCTACACCCCCTCCCGTCAGCTACGATCCTCCAACCAAGCTCTTGCCACTGTACCTCGCATCAACAAAACCACCATGGGAGGCAGATCCTTCTCCTACCTGGCAGCTAAAACTTGGAACTCCCTTCCTACTCATCTTCGCCTCACTCAGAACCACCTAGCATTCAGAAAGCAACTTAAAACTTGGATATTCGACAAGTAATTCCCCACCCTCCCCTCAAGCGCCTTGAGACCCTATGGGTATGTAGCGCGCTATATAAATCTTTTGACTTTTTGACTTTTGACTTTTTTTGTTGTCCTCATAAGAAAATATGCAGACACCTGTGCCCCCTCAAGGTATCCATAAACTGATTGAAGAGTGCAGGGGCCAAGATTGAACCTTGTGGAACCCACAGACACTTAGGATAGGATTCAAGATATTTCACCTAATCCTCACTACTTGTGATCGGTTTTCATTCAGTCTTGCAAGAGCAAGATGAGGCAATCATGCTCTCCACTACTGAACGCAGCTGTCAGATAAAGGAGAACGAGGAGAGAGGATTCCCCTCCGTCAAGGATTCAAGAGGATGGCCAATCCGTTCCTCAGCCTGCTCAGATTCCAGACTGATTGAGCAACAAGACTGGCTGGCTGAAGGTACTTATAAAGCGCTCTTATGCCGAGGCGTCTTGGCAAGAGATTGGATATAATGCGTTTCTTCATTGATTACTAAGCCAGGATAGTCTGGATGCCGGATGGTAGTTGGATAGCATGCGCCTTTTAAAAACTGTGTTTTATTGAATAACATTTTCCAAGAGTGTCATCTCTTTTAACAAGCAATCACTTAAAGTGATCCTTATAAAAAATAATGTCATAGTTATGACCACGAGATGTGGCAGAGGCCTGAGTGTGGAGACTATGAAAGCCAATGCTCTACCTGTTGTGTCTTTTCAAGCAGTACATCAGCACTGTCGGTCATCTATGTGACCACATTGCAACCCAAAGCCGTGTCAAGTCTCATAATCACCTGGGTGTTTTCAGACCATAATATGGCACTGGTGTTGATAAAGATGTGTGCACCTTGTTGGGAGTCAAAACTGCCCACGTTGACCAGTCGAATGTCCTCATAGTTAAATATCTGTACATTCACAATGTCATACATGCTTGGGGCATCACCATTTTCATCAAAAGATATTTGAGCCCCGATTTTCAATGATAGATTCATCCTTTTCACATAGTGAAGAACCTATTAGGGAAAAACACAGATACAGTCACAAGGAGAACACATTAACACATGAAGGGAATACATTGAACAATAATGTAAAATTCAATCTATGTATCATCTTTCACAACTATTGTAAACTTTTGGAAATCAGTAGTTGCTACCCCAGGCAGTATGTTTGTTGCCATGATGTAAATGCAGATTTATTGCTCAAGAGTACCTATTCTCTCACAAATCTCTCACTGTTCTGCATGCATGAGAACCTTAATTGTTGCTATTAGAGCAGAGTCAAGATGGATTTGCATTACAGAGATTTCCTGATAATAACACTTATGGTGTAGCATTGGGCTATTGATTTAGGATTCACGTTAAATAGCACAGGCTGATATATATGAGGACTTGAGCAAGAACCAGTGACTGAGGTATATGTAAGAATTTTTTCCATCACCTTGTCGTTTTTGCATTTTGTATTCCCAGATTCTGGATTTTCAATGTGCCATAGGACTAAAGATCTATCTCACTGATGAGACCTGAGTAGGTAGAAACTATTGGTTGAGTGCAGTGTTTCTATTAGAGCAGAACCAAGGCTGATTTTTATAAGGCAGGTCTTTGTCTAGAATGGCTTTAGGACTCCTAACATTACTACTCCTAAACTGAGAAAAATCCTAACTTTAAGGCTTCCGGTGTTCACAGAAGGCATTTAGGAGTCCTAAAGTTAGGACTCCTAACTTCTGTGAATACCGAAGTGAGTGAGTGCCTTCTGTGAATACCAAAATGAGTAAGTGCCTCTGTGAATACCAAAATGGTAGTAAGTTTAGAATTTTGTCTTAAGTTAGTTCTGTGAATCGGGCCTCTTGTCTTGAATGGGGCTCCAAGTGATCTCCAGGGCTGAGAAAAATTGAAGCATTCAACCCATCACTTTGTCATTGTTTAAGTAGAAGTCCTAAGTTCAAATGGATTCACTGACATAATAGTAACACTACTAATGTCGACCTACAACATTATCATCACACTAACATTGATTGCAAAGATATTGCCCACCTATATTTAATTTAAAAAAAACATAAATATTGATGTCAAAATATTGCACAAAAAATATCGAAATACCTCCTCTTGACCACAAAAATCAGAAACAAAAAGTTTGGAAACATTAAGAAAACATTGATAATAAAAAACTGGAACAAAAATTGTTGAGCACAACATAAAAACATTGCAAATATAATATTAATAACAATATAAAAACTATCCCACAGACAAGCAAAATTCCTATCCCTATATAAACCATATCTCTACTCGTATTAAACACCGCTACAGAAGCACCACTAAAATAAAAAATATACATTATACAAGGAATAAGTTTTAAAAAATAGCGTTTTTCAAATATAGACATAACTGTCACAACAATTAAAACAGACGCTTTAAATACCAATGAAATAAAATGAAGAAACAAAAACCTGTAAAAATCTACCAACAATTAAATAAACACTATAAAAGACAGCAAAATTACACAATATCTACAATTACAAAACCTGTAAATGCCAAGGGCCTCATTTATGAGGCCTTGCGTCAGTTTTGCTCTTCCGATGCGTCACTTTTTGTGACGCATAGGCGGCGTAAATCATGCCTCCTGTTGCGCACTATTTACAAAGTGACACTTTGCAAACCCCTGCGCTACATTATGCCTGCGCCAGGTAAAATGTATGCAGGGGGGGCGTTCCCGCAAAAATCCTTGTAGAAGTGATGCAGTGAAATCTATGGGATTTCACTGCGTTACTTCTAGGACGCCGCTGCGTCAAAATCTGGCGCCTGCCTCACAACAGGCACAAGACTGATGCAGGCCCTTTCACATGGGGCTTGCCCCATGTGTAAGGACGCATTGCTGGAATTGCGCCACTTTTGTGACACACTCCAGCAATACGTCACTTTTGAGCATACAGATACATCAGAAATACTGACGTATCTGTAACTCCTTGCGACATGATGCGTCATACATTAAAAATGATGCATCAGGTATGTCGCAAGGAGTGCTCACTGAGAAGTGACGCATCGCTGCTTTCATGCATTGCCAAAGAGGACTGAAATAGTCCTCTTTGGCGAAGCCCACGAATACTGGTGCTGTGACTGGTGGCCCCAATCACTGGGACCCTGCCCAGAGCCAAAACAGTGGGTCCGATTCACAGAACTAACTTAAGACAAAATCCTAAACGCACTACTTTTGGTATACACAGAAGGCATTTAGTAGTAGTAAAGTTAGGATTTCGTCTTCAATTTGACTTAAGACAAACTTAAGACAGACTTAAGACAGACTTAAGTTAAGATTTTGTCTTAAGTCTGTCTTAAGTCTGTCTTTAGTTTGTCTTAAGTCTGTCTTAAGTTCTGTGAATCGGCCCCAATCTGTCAGGAACTTAGGTATCCAAATAGACAATAAATTGTCCATGTGAGATCACGTCAATCATCTAGTTGGTTCCTGTTATGACACCGTGCAGAATTTACGAAAAGTTTTTAAATGGCTCCCGACCGAAGCTAGGAAACCGTTAGTCCAAGGCCTGATCATAAACCGCATGGACTATGGCAATACTCTGTTGTCCTCTGTAAATGAAGACCTCTTAACCAGGCTCCAAGTCCTGCAGAATATGGCTGCCAGATTGGTTCTGAATCTTCCTCCGAGATCCCCCTCGGCCTCAAACTTAAGACAGCTCCACTGACTTCCTGTCAGAAAATGAACTCGTATTAAGATTCTCTGCCTAACTTACAAAAACATTTATGGAAATAGTCCTGGTTACTGGAAGAAGAAACTCAGCTGGTATCGCCCATGTAGGGCTCCAAGATTTAGCAACAAATTTCTTTTAAACTCTATTAAAATCCACGCAGCCAGAATGGGGGAGAGATCTTTCTCCTTCTTCGCACTTCTCCTTCTTCGCGCCTGCTTTCTGGAATAAATTGCCCCTATTCCTGCGCATCATTTCAAGTCATAATCAATTTCGTGGGGAGCTCAAAGCTTGGCTGTTTGACTCCTAATGGCTTTTGCTAAATTAACATCTGAGCATTTTTCTGCAAGCGCAATGAGACTTTTGGGTGATATGTTTGCGCTAAATAAATATTCCTGATTTGATTTGATAAGTAAGCTGGAAAAAGGGCTATTTTTCGATGAACTCAATGTCAAACAATATTACTGCAAAAATGTATCCATCAAAAATATTTAACAATGTTTATATTTAAAAAGTGTTTGAATTTTTTATTTTCAAAAATTTTACAATATATAGGGCCTCATTTCGATATCGGAAAGCCTCTGATGACTGGTCGGAGTCTTTCCGACCAACATGGAAGGCTTACATTCCCACTGCTGAATTGCAATGTCTGCAGTTGGATGTAAACTAGTCGGTGGGGGGGCTGATTGGCTTCCGACTGGCTCAAGGAGCCGTTGGCGAATCAGAAATCGCACATAATCCCTTAAAAAAGGCATTTCCACCATTGGCATTAGGATGTCGGTTTCAAACAGCAAATCTGTGGCAGCCTTTCCAAAATGGATTTGCTCTCAGAAAGCGACATTGGGGGACCCTAGCAGGGCCCCTTGGCACTCTGCATCTGGGCCTGAGGGACACCTATGGTGGTGTGATGAGGTGCCAGCTACACGAAGCAGGGATTTTAAAAAACTCTCATTTCTCAATGGGAGCTTGTGCTGTGGGCCCTTTCCATTGACCCAACAAGATCCCATAGAGAAGCAGGGTTTGTGACCACACCAAATTCAGTTGGGCAGTTACCACATCAAGGCAGTGTTTGTTGGAGGCAACTCCGACCAACATCATAATAGGGACCATTGTGGAAGTTAGAGGTGGCAGAGGGACCAACTGCTGGCTATCCAATGAGCTCAAGGAGCCCTTCAAGGCAGCTGGCAAAAAGTAGTTCTCTACAATGGGGTGATGCCTGCTCAGGCACTGCCATAGGGATGGTGGGCAAACTGGCTTTGAAGGGCTGTCAGAAATCGACTTTAAGCAGCCCTATCAGTGCCCCCGTACCTTTGCATCCTCCACAAAGAGGCCTAGGGGCACCTGTGATGCCCTCAAACATCAATACCCGAAGTGCCAGGCACCATATGGTGCCTGGCTCATTGTGCATGGATGTTTGTAAACATCCATTTTCCTAAATATGGTTGTGCAGAGGCTCTTTTCTGCCTGCAGCACCAGCCGCCTTAGGAAAATTAATCTTTTGACCACCTCATGGGCAGTCATATCCAAACTCGTCGGATGGGACCCCGGACTGCTTGTTGGTCAGTTTCCATTCCAACACGATGCCGGTCAGATGTTTGTCCAACAGGCAGCCTAATTAGGAACATAATAATTTTTACTATATATATTACAAATAATGTTGTATATTTGAAATAAAAATATATATACAACTGTTTAAAAATATATCAAAATTAAAAGAAATCACCAAAGATGAAATGGACTTGAAAAATATTTTTTAATATTATATACATATAAAGGGGCCAATTACGATTTCAGGAAGCTTTACAACGGAAATCGCTGGTTCCAATGCCGACTGGAACTGAAACCATCCAGTCATTCCAGCTGGCTTCTGACGGGCTCAAGGAGCCCGTCGGCCAGTCGGAGTCGGTCTGTAATCCATATGTGGCTTATGCAGTTTAGATTACAATGCACAGTTTCAGGCACTGTTTCTATGCCAGCCTTTCCGACATGGAAGCCCTGTTAGAAAGCATGTTTGGGACACTCTTTCCCTTGCGGCCTCTGGTTTACAGCCGTAACACATGCTCCCATGTGGAAATGGGAGAATGCAACTGCACCATCTTTAGGCGGTCCTATTTCTGCCATGGTGTCAGTCATACAAATAAATCCCTAATATTGCATTGTAATGTTCATTATTAAATGATAATATAGAGTATATATAATTATTTATTGCACCAACCACACAGACCCAACATCAGAGAATGTCATTGCCCGCTACATGCCCAAAGGGACAACTCTCCACTGCATCCTGACAACCATTGCCCACAGGCTGACAGTACCAGCACAGCGGACAACCAACATCCCACCTCAGACAAAGCTGATGGCTGTGTGCACGTGTTGGCCTCTGCTACCCTCTAATCAACATCCACCTGAGACTGAGGAGTCAGACAGCCAGACCATTCCAAGTCCCTCACAACGGTCATGGATGACACCATTAGCTTGGTACCCCACCATCTATACTTCCCACACACTGCGCAGGAGCAGCCGGAGACCAAGCAAGGCGTGTATGCCACAGCTGGCTTCCTGCATGTGTCAGGGGGCAATTGACTGCACACATGTGGTACTAGTGGCCCCTGGCAACACTGCACACAAAAGTGCAACAGAAAGGGCACATATACCACCAATGTACAGGCAATAGTGGACCACCTGGGAATCTCTGCCAACACCACTGCATACCACCTAGACAGTGTGCATGATTCCTACACCTTCAAACAGTCCATCATCAACCTGCGACACCAGGATAGCAGCCACGGAAATGCCCTTCTTGTTGGCTAATACCAAATGCACACACCACACACCTCAGCTCCACAATCATGCAACTCACAACAATTAGAATGCACACGTCACAAGCTCACCTACAACATGCACACCCACCAGACACGACCGCACAACTCACTGTGGGAACCAGGGCCAGCCATGTACATTAGCCAGCAACGGCATGGCACCTCAGCCACAAAATAGCAGAATGTCGAAAGAGGTGGGAACCAGGCATTTGCGAAGGAGGCAACCAACCCATGAATGAAACTGTACACATTCGGATGGAGGAAAACCATCTTAGATTCAGGAACATGCTGAAAACCTTCCTATTTCCCTAAATCTTCGGGGATGAATTGGAACACTGAAGCGCTGGGATGCCTCCGGGTAACCTGGCTTGCATACATTAAGAACACGCTGAATAAATTGGGTAGGCCAGGTCTTTACAATCACCCAAACACCATAGTCAAAGGAGACGTAAAATGGATTAAGGAACATTTTCTGCTCAGGGCTAATTAAGCAAGGGAAGAAGAGGAACTAATTAAGCCTAAAGTAAGAGCGATTTTTTTGCTCCTAACTACTCCCTCCCTAGAATCCTATCTGAAAATTGTCAGTAAACCATTCCATCGTCACCTCCTTATCAGATTCAGGTTCAACATCATACAATACACCCTAGGTGATTTCCTAGTGTGGGGGGTACCTGACACACTAAACCCATGTAGTTGTGATAATTTCTCAGAGCAGTCTCTTATGCACTTTGTCATGTTCTGTGATCACTTTAAGGAGGGCAGAAGACGGTTCTTAGCCCCAATACTAAGAGATGCAGGTTTTCTACAAGCACGCCCAGCTCTCTTCTACCTACAACTACTAGGATCTACAAGGGTAATTTTCGGGGTTGCTAGCTTCCTGGTAGCTGCCATGCGTGTTAAGACCAGGAAGCTATCCCCGAATAACCAGGCGGGGTGATCGAATACACTGTGTCTTTTTACTGTTTTTAAATTGTTCTTTTAACATGCCCATTTTTAATAACTTTTGTATGTATTGATATTATCATAACAGTTTAATGTCTTTTTTAATTGATGAAATGTGACACTGTATCTTTATTGCTTGATTGTGCTTTTATGATTTTAACAATCGAATAAAGCTTGTTTTGACTTGAACCATGCGCTATACAAATGAGTAGTCATTCATTCATTCATTCATTCACAATGCCAAGTTTGGTGGGGATGTGATGGCCAGACTGCAGGATGCAGACCACACACAGAATCATGTCGACACACACCGCTGGTGTTTGGAGTGTAGTGGACAGTGGACGCAACCATGTCATCCCAGCCAGTAGGGAAGGTTGTGGAAATAAAGCTTGTGACCCCCCCGTAAGCGTGAGTCGAGTGGGCTGGCCTGACATACGCCAGGCAAGCGTAGGGGTGTGTATAAAAGGCACTTAACTCTGGCCATGGTCCTCTTCCAGAGTGCCCAACGTCTCTGCCAGGGCGGCCCCTCTCACCTCGCAATGAGGCTGATGCCGTGAGTGGACTCGCCAGCGATCCTGTTTGCCTTCTACACCCCGGGACGCTGGTCCGCGAACCAGTCCTGCCCGCCCCTGAGCACCCAGGATTCAATGCCCACCTGTCGACCCCGGCGTGTGTTAAAGAGGGCCCAACACGTGTCCAAGCCTGAGGCCTGCGACTGTGGCAGCCACCTCAGACCATCACAGCCTCTGCAACACAGGCCCACAGTACTCCTTACTCGTTGACATTCTCCACTGGCATGCACAGTGGACAAGTAGTGTGTGTATAAACAATAAGAGAGTTAGGGCTCAAAGGACACTCCTATACCCCAAATGAAATACAATCAACAACAAAGGAGTGACTAGAAAAAGAAACAAAGAAAATATTTTCAAGTGAAGTGAAATGTGAAAAATCACAATTGTTTTTTATATTACCCTCACTCACTCGAGTATTGGGTGACATGCTTCATCATTGGGTATTTTCACCGGGCAGGTAAAAGACCTAACCGGTGTGCTACGACACCGGCATCTGTGGACAAGTAGGTCACACATTTGGAACTGAGTCTTGATTACACCATGGCAGTGAACATTATTTAAGGCAGAGTTTATGTCATTATACTGCCTTCGATGTGGTGCCACCACGTCCTTGCATAGCATTACAACCACACTTGTCTGTGGGCCTACGCGGACTACTTCCCTCAGCCTACGCTGCACACGAGTAGGTCACAGAATTGGAACTGAACATTGATTATTCAAAGGCAGAATGCATATCATTGCACACAAGGAGAGGCGTAAGAGCATGACGTATTTTAGTCCGGAGGGAATAGGATCATCGTCATGGAGGTGATGGAACACTACCAGCAACTGCCCTGGTGTCACTAACTCTGTGCATCGCGAGCCAACGACACGTGGCTGTGGGCCACTGCTGACCGCTGTCTCTGGCCTACTTTATGGTCCAGTAGTCTGGATTTATCGATGGCAGAGATCCTATCAGTGTACCGACATCATCGCAGACTACACCCTCTCCCAGCCCCAGTGCCACTAAGTATGTTCCCCGACATTCATGGACACTCTCTGGTAGTACATTGGTGCAGCCTGAGTCTATGGACTAGGGTGTAGTTTTCACCCTCATGGGGCTGTCGCCTAATTGGTGGTGGCAACAAGGCTGTTGCTTTCCAATCCTTCATTTGCTGCTTCTGGTTAACATCAGACCTCTGCATCATGCCCTGGAGGACATCTTCCACTGTCTCCCGCAACCCTCCGCCCCATTCACCTTCGACTTCAACAAGGACCCGCTCAGTCTGAGTGGCCCTACCTCAGTGCAACGCAAGTCACCGTCCCGTGGCGGTGTGTCTGTGCCGAACGCTGTGCATCTGGGGTCACTAACTCTGTGCAGCTCATGTCAGGAACCCTGTCTGAATAAATATTGGATGACCTCTGTGACGGTGGTCTCTTGGGGTTATTGACTCCATGTGCATGTGGCCCTTCGCTGTCCGCTGCCTCCGGCTTCAACTGCGGACCACCATGGCTCACACATCCAGTCCTGACAGCCCAGATGTCGCATCAATGCAGGAGGCACAAGCCACCATCGCAAGCGCCAACTCCATCCAAAATCTGCCAGAGTCAAAACAGTGGTACTGGCAGACTAACTGAGTTGCTCAGGCCTGTCGTGGAAGTCATCATCTGCCTGATCCCCTCCTCAGCACTCCAGGTGCCACAGACTTAGTGCACCTCAACCCATGGACCGTTACAGTATTGTGCTGTACAGAGGTTGTGCAGCAATGTCACCTCAGGCAGAGTGAAAGACCTGGGATGTTGATGAGGAAGTTGATGAAGGTGTAACACATCCCACTCCATCTGCATCAGGACTAACCCGAAGGGACACAATCCTAGCAATTTCTTCACATTTCAACGCGGTCGTCTCTAGTGCCCCAACCTTAGTGCACTGCAACTCATGGGACATTTTGTTTGACTGTTGGGTGACCACTGTCCTTGCTCCGGTCTACTCCATGTTGCTCAGCGGTTGACTCTGTTATGCAGGTGTTTTCTGTTTCCATCGCCCTGGTGTCCATTGTTCAGGTTGTTGCCAGCACCAAGCACTCCGTGTGGGCTGGCTTATACTCACCCCACACATATGCAGCACAGGCGTCACTGTACATGTGGCCCTGCCAATAAAGGGGCCACATTCAACAAGATATGTGCTTGTATCCGTGTGGTCTTGTTGTATGCATGAGAGCCCAGGACCCTACGACAATGTACATTGTGCTGTGTATAGCGGACACAGACATGTCACTGCAGGCAGCGGTTAACACTTTGGACATGTAGCTTTGTTGTCATCCACTCAATGCGGAGTAAACTAGCCCATCGTACAGCGGTCCAGCGTTGAGGTGTGAATGATGATTCTGTGGCTCTGGGCGTAGTTCATTGCAGGACATGTGAACATGCATATGTATCTGTCCCAGTGTGGGTCTCCTTTGTGGGTGTAAGTGGTCCCTGATGGGACATGAACACCCAGCTCAGCTTCTATGAGCTCTGAGCCCACCCGCACCTGTTCCGCCACCTCCTTTTGGCATTCTGACGCCTGGCATTGGAATGCTATGTGTGCCTCGGATTGGTGTTGGGAGCCAGCTGTGGTGGCGGGTTCTTACTGTAGTGTGGTCTGTGCAGGGGCTTTGGTCTTCCTTATTTAGCTTGGCTGCCCTGCTCCTGGGGGTGGGTTGCATGAGAAGTCCATGAGCTTTTGTAGGGCATCAGTGTCGGAGATGTGGTGGTCGTCCACTGATGGGTTGTCTGGTCTGACCTGCTGGAGGTGTTTTTTGTCCCTCTGCAATGTGAAGGGGAGATGCGTGTTAACATTGTGTTGATATTTATGTTTGTGCATTATTCTTGTTTTCATACAGACTGTGTGACAATGTACATTGTGACTGTTTTGGCGGTGATGGCAATTTGGGGAGAAGAGTGGACATTGGGACTACATGCCGGATGTGAGGATGTACCTGTGCATATGCATCTTTCAGCTCCCAGCTCTGTCCAATGTGATTGGCCTGTTTATGTGCATGAGCGGACCCAGTTCTGTCCCCTGTTCTGCAGTGTCAGTGTGCACTTGGTGCCACATTGTCATGGGATGTGCTGTGATTGCTATGTGTGTGTGCTGTAGTGTGCCACTGGGATGGGGGACATAATCCTGGGTCATTGTGGGTGTGCAGTGTGCTATTCTTGATTGTGCATGTGTGCCTTTGTGCCCATCCCCCCAGTACTAGGTCGTTACTCACCCTGTTGTTGTTGTGCCAGGTCCTCTCGAACTGTGTCCGTACTCCCACCTCCTTGCACGGTGTCCACACTGATGACTGGCCTCCATTTCCTCCTGCTCCTCCTGTGGCGCAGGACTTTCACCTCCTGTCCCCATTGCTGCCTTAATGTTGGCAGCAGGTTTGTTGCAAAAAACACAGTTGATGGACCGAATGCAGAACAATGTCTTACATTCACCCCAGTACAAAGATCTGGGCCTAAATCCATCGTTTTTTGTACTCCACACCACCCTAGGTCAGACAATGGCTATATGCAAATCAGCCTTGACCCTGTGCCTCATGGGAACAGTCCAGCCCGAACTACCAAGCTATGTCTTTCCTAGACCGGAATCAAGCATCCAAGGACCGGTTCCTGGCTATCAGCCTTCTTCAGCCTGGATATCTTGACTCCAGTGATGTGGAGAGCCTGGGACTCACAATTGCAAAAAACAACAGGTTTGTGCCTGGTTTAGGTGTTTAGGTCATGCCAGTACCTCTTTGCCTCATCCATTGGCCTCCTCAACACTACGGCTGCATTCCAGGTATGTTTTGACACGACAAGGGAAACCCAAAAGGAATCACACTAGGGTCCTTGGGCAATAGGCTATTTTACAGAACAGGGGACCCTAGACATTGAGAATCAGAGTAAAAAATAGACATATACTGAATAGTATATATGACCTCCGCCCAGCCGGGCAGGTTTCTTTAATTATCCAAAAAAATTTTATGTTACTCAGTGTAAACGACAATTGTACAAAAGTGGGCACAGCCTGTGACCCACAAGGGACAAGAATAAAACAAGTGACACAAACAGTTATGTAGAAGTGCGCAAAGGCGGTCTGTACTCATTCCATGGTAATACAGACTAGTATACAATCTCAGCAACCCATTGTTGTTCAGAATTTATGTAGTCAAATCAACATATGGTGCATTTAGGTCGACGGCGTTTCGATGCAGTTACACAATACTTGCATCATCATCAGGACAGAAAAATATATGTCATGTTTGTCTTGGAAAATTATTTAAAAAGCCTTTGTTTTGCGAGTTTACATTATACATGGAAAAAGGAAGGAAACAAAAAATAAAAAATAGGAAGAAATCATTAGAAACGACTAGGCATGAAAACAATTCATTTCATATTGAACAACACTATTCGACAATTTCTATAGTGCTGTGTGGAAGAACTGAATACATTCAGTGCAATGAGGCACATGCTAGTGATTTAAAAAGAAACATTCAAAGGTGTTTCCAGGTGTGAAAAACGACGCAGTGACAGAAGTTGTGTGAAAAGCTACGGATACACTAATTGCCATGGGGCATCTACTAGTGATTTAAAAAGGAACCAGCACAAGTGTGCGTTTCAGGTGTGAAAAGCGGCGCAGTGACAGGAGATGTTTGAATAACTGTGAATCTGAGGGGCTTGTGAGGATACCTCGGAGTAGTAAAGGCGGCGCAGTTTCAATGGTGTTCCAATTTACGGTGATCATGCTTGTGGCCGTGGGCGCCAGGCGGACCAGTGAGTTAAAATGGGCGCTACGTCTGTTCGAAGATCGGCGCAGTGAAGTGGGAGGTGTTGTAATATGGTGCTTTGAAAGCGAGGTTTCATGGCTAAACAAGCGTAATTATCAACCTGATGCGACGTATATAGGAAGAGAGTACCTCGTAATTTAACAGAGTGGCTCCATGGTAGGCTTTCCTCGGAGCGTTAAAAACTAAGGAGATAAAAGTTGGATAAGCTATCAGAATAGCTCCAGTGTTTGCAATACGTGCAATTTGAGGTGATTAGGGGTTTAAAAATGAATACTCACGATAGTGTCATTTCCGTGAGAAGAATTGGGAGGCTGAAACAAGGGGAGGATAAGTTAGGTCTCCCGAAGGAATGCAACAAACTTCGGGGAAGCCGAGGGACAGTGATACACTTACATGTTCAAGCCGAAGGTCGCGCTTGGTCCTGGTTAGTGTTTCTGAGGGATCTGGCGGGAAATAAAACTCGCCATTAGTGGTCTGCCCTAGGAAATCTATCAGTAACGTAACGGGCAAGGAGCGGTACTTACAATTAGGTGCAGCATGATGGCTGAAGGAGGGGGTTCTGGTGGAGATCGCTAGTTGGCTGGCACACATGATCCATAATTATAATGGAAAAAGGACTACACGCCGGCGTCAATGGCTACGGCGGCCATCTTGTAGTGGGGTTTGGATTAAGGGAATTCAGCTGGGTAGGTTACATTCAGAGGTGAAATGCTTATCACGATAAGGGATAATTCATTAATACACGGTAGATTAACGTAGTTGTAATTAAGGCATAAGAGGGAGGTGACTACGCCTGAATAAATAACAAGGTGGTTATAGGGTGGGGGTGAGGGTGATGCGGCGCAAGGAGGGTGAAGGTGCTCAGTGAACAATACTAGTCATATTTACAATTTATACTCATAAATTACAGTTTCATAGTAACGAGGTCCAGTCCTCAACTCTGTTTAGTCCTTTTCGAATGCTGTCAGTTCTTAGGATCCGGTGGAGTTCCACTTTATTCAACAGTTGAGAGATATCACCTCCTCTTGGGGGCGGCTTTACTTGTGTGATCACTGTCCAAACAAAGTCATTCTCTGTGTGCCCTTTTTCCATGAAGTGTTCGACTAGAGGTGCATTGGTGGTTTGGCACCTAATCCGGCTTCTATGTTGTCCCATCCGGAGCTTGATCTTTTGGCTGGTCTGTCCTATGTATATTAACATGCAGGGGCAGAAAATTGCGTACACCACATTTTGTGAATTACAATTTGTAAAATAGTGTCTTTCATATCTGATTGTGCCAAAATTGAATGTTTTGCCCTCTATAGTTGACTCACATGAAACACATTGTCCGCACTTTGCGTGGCCCTTGAGAGTTGGTAAATTCCATAAGTCATTTAAGGTGTTCCTTGGATCAGATTGTGGAAGTGTGGCACAGACCAAATGATCTTTTATGTTCTTTGCTCTTTTGAAAGCGAACATTGGTTGTTCCAAGTTGAGAATGCCGGCATTTAGAACTGGCCAATGTTTCAAAACACTTTTTTTAATGGCATTTGATGCTGGAGAAAATGTGGTCACACATGTAATTCTTTCCTGATTGTGTTTGGTGCGGGGTTCTAATAGTGTCTCACCAGCCAAAAGATCAAGCTCCGGATGGGACAACATAGAAGCCGGATTAGGTGCCAAACCACCAATGCACCTCTAGTCGAACACTTCATGGAAAAAGGGCACACAGAGAATGACTTTGTTTGGACAGTGATCACACAAGTAAAGCCGCCCCCAAGAGGAGGTGATATCTCTCAACTGTTGAATAAAGTGGAACTCCACTGGATCCTAAGAACTGACAGCATTCGAAAAGGACTAAACAGAGTTGAGGACTGGACCTCGTTACTATGAAACTGTAATTTATGAGTATAAATTGTAAATATGACTAGTATTGTTCACTGAGCACCTTCACCCTCCTTGCGCCGCATCACCCTCACCACCACCCTATAACCACCTTGTTATTTATTCAGGCGTAGTCACCTCCCTCTTATGCCTTAATTACAACTACGTTAATCTACCGTGTATTAATGAATTATTCCTTATCGTGATAAGCATTTCACCTCTGAATGTAACCTACCCAGCTGAATTCCCTTAATCCAAACCCCACTACAAGATTGCCGCCGTAGCCATTGACGCCGGCGTGTAGTCCTTTTTCCATTATAATTATGGATCATGTGTCCCAGCCAACTAGCGATCTCCGCCAGAACCCCCTCCTTCAGCCATCATGCTGCACCTAATTGTAAGTACCGCTCCTTGCCCGTTACGTTACTGATAGATTTCCTAGGGCAGACCACTAATGGCGAGTTTTATTTCCCGCCAGATCCCTCAGAAACACTAACCAGGACCAAGCGCGACCTTCGGCTTGAACATGTAAGTGTATCACTGTCCCTCGGCTTCCCCGCAGTTTGTTGCATTCCTTCGGGAGACCTAACTTATCCTCCCCTTGTTTCAGCCTCCCAATTCTTCTCACGGAAATGACACTATCGTGAGTATTCATTTTTAAACCCCTAATCACCTCAAATTGCACGTATTGCAAACACTGGAGCTATTCTGATAGCTTATCCAACTTTTATCTCCTTAGTTTTTAACGCTCCGAGGAAAGCCTACCATGGAGCCACTCTGTTAAATTACGAGGTACTCTCTTCCTATATACGTCGCATCAGGTTGATAATTACGCTTGTTTAGCCATGAAACCTCGCTTTCAAAGCACTATATTATAACACCTCCCACTTCACTGCGCCGATCTTCGAACAGACGTAGCGCCCATTTTAACTCACTGGTCCGCCTGGCGCCCACGGCCACAAGCATGATCACCGTAAATTGGAACACCATTGAAACTGCGCCGCCTTTACTACTCCGAGGTATCCTCACAAGCTCCTCAGATTCACAGTTATTCAAACATCTCCTGTCACTGCGCCGCTTTTCACACCTGAAACGCACACTTGTGCTGGTTCCTTTTTAAATCACTAGTAGATGCCCCATGGCAATTAGTGTATCCGTAGCTTTTCACACAACTTCTGTCACTGCGTCGTTTTTCACACCTGGAAACACCTTTGAATGTTTCTTTTTAAATCACTAGCATGTGCCTCATTGCACTGAATGTATTCAGTTCTTCCACACAGCACTATAGAAATTGTCGAATAGTGTTGTTCAATATGAAATGAATTGTTTTCATGCCTAGTCGTTTCTAATGATTTCTTCCTATTTTTTATTTTTTGTTTCCTTCCTTTTTCCATGTATAATGTAAACTCGCAAAACAAAGGCTTTTTAAATAATTTTCCAAGACAAACATGACATATATTTTTCTGTCCTGATGATGATGCAAGTATTGTGTAACTGCATCGAAACGTCGTCGACCTAAATGCACCATATGTTGATTTGACTACATAAATTCTGAACAACAATGGGTTGCTGAGATTGTATACTAGTCTGTATTACCATGGAATGAGTACAGACCGCCTTTGCGCATTCCAGGTAGTCTGATTGTGGGACAATTGCTGGTAGTCTTCTGTCACCTCCGTGACGCTGGTCTTATGTTGCTGCGGACTGCAACCCGCCTTTCTCTCCCTCTTCTCCCTGGCCTTCCCTGACCCTGTTGTACCTTGCTGGTGGTCTGTGGGGCTTGTGGAGTTCACATTGGCATTTGCGCTCGGTCAGGTAGCATCCATGGTGCTGCCCAAGTTTGATTGTTTCTGGTGTGTTTTTCTTGTTCTGCTTTTATAGTGCATTTTCCCGCCAGAAGCGTGGGATTTGCAGGCCTGTGGCTGGCTTTTGCAGCTTTTTGTATCGCGCTTGGCCTCATCACAGCTTTTTTTGCGTTCGCGTTTCGCATTTTTGCAGTGTGGCATTGATTTTAACACAGCCATTTGATGCATTATCTGGTGACTATCGCATGGTACCCCCGTGCTGTGAATACTTGGTTAACACAGTGTAAATTTCCTGCGATAGACTGCGATGTTGTAGGTTGCGTTAAGTTACTTTTGCGATGATTATCACATGCTCTTGTGAATATTCTCTCTAGTTTTAAAATCATTAATGATGTCTCACAAGTCAGAGAAGTATGAAACTTCAGCCACACAATGTCATTGTTAAGACTAGTTAGGCTTCACTGAAACACTACATGTAAATGTTAACTTTTCCAAAACCTGCCTTCCACAAACTTTAGGACATGCATCTCACACTCTGAAGCATACATACACATATTTGACAAAGCCACACAATACCATGCAATGGTAAACTGTAACATGATCTCATTGCATAGTTACATTTGTGAAAAGGTTGTAGATAAGCTGTTATCTCAAGTCCACTTCTGTCTTATCACGACTGTCATCATTGCACGCCCTGGATCCTCAGTGGGTGGCACCTGCTTGTCTCGTTCATCCTCAATTAGAGGGATGTTCCTACAAATTGCTAGGCTGTGTAGAATGAAGAAACTACAATTATCTGGCACACCTTTTCTGGGGCATATTGGAGGGCTCTCCCGGTCTAGTGGGTATAGATTTTAGAAAAAATAGCTCTCAGTTTTGGTGGCAAACCCCATACATCAGCACATATATCAGATGGATCTCCATCTCAGCTGGTGCAGCCATCTCGTCCGCAGTACCTTGGCTTTCTGACTATCAGAACATGTCCCTTGTTATATTCCAAAACGTGTACATCCCAAAACAGCAGCTGGATGTCTTTGTTATGTGTAGACCGGATCATTGACATAATATTGAATACAATAATATAGAATTACCAAAATATCGAGGAAAAAATTATAGAATACAAAAATATCAAATTCCTATCTACAAACAGGTAAGTACAAAAATATTGAATCAAAAATATGGTATTAAAAAATATAGTTCGTCAAAATATAATTTTTTTTAAATGTCTTAAAAGTAATTTGAAATGTATTAAATAATAAATATAATTAACTAAAACATACTTAAAATACTTAAATCACCTTAAAATTATTAAATAATTAATTTAAGTTATACAAAAACATACAATTTTATTTTTTAAAACATATATGTATATATCAACATAATATTAATAAAAAATATACAATATTTTCACCATAGGATAGTTTGAGGGTAACATTTACTATTACCACTCCTGTGAGTGCAACAGTAGGGAAAACATTGGATAGCGTAGGGGTAAAAATTACTATTCCCACTCCAGTGAGTGCAACAGTAGGGAAAGCGTTGGATAGCGGGAGGGTAAAAATTACTATTCCCACTCCAGTGAGTGCAACAGTAGGGAAAGTGTTGGATAGTGAGGGAGTAAAAATTACTATTCCCACTCCAGAGAGTGTAACAGTAGGGAAAGTATTGGATAGCGTAGGGGTAAAAATTACTATTCCCACTCCAAAAACTGCAACAGTAGGGAAAGCGTTGGATAGCGTAGGGGTAAAAATTACAATTCCCACTCCAGAGAGTGCACCAGTAGGGAAAGCGTTGGATAGTGTAGGGGTAAAAATGACTATTCCCCCTCCAGAGAGTGCAACAGTAGGGAAAGCGTTGGATAGCATAGGGGTAAAAATTACTATTCCAACTCCAGAGAGTGCAACAGTAGGGAAAGCGTTGGATAGCGTAGGTGTAAAAATTACTATTCCCACTCCATAGAGTGCAACAGTAGGGAAAGCGTTGGATAGCGTAGGGGTAAAAATTACTATTCCCACTCCAGAGAGTGCAACAGTAGGGAAAGCGTTGGACAGCGTAGGGGTAAAAATTACTATTCCCACTCCGGAGAGTTCAACAGTAGGGAAAACGTTGGATAGCATAGGGGTAAAAAGTACTATTCCCACTCCAGAGAGTGCAACAGCAGAGAGAGCGTTGGATAACCTAGGGGTACAAATTACTATTTCCCCTCTAGTGAGTTTAACAGTAGGGTAAGTAAAGATTTAATATATTAATAAAAATAAATTAAATATCAATACCAATAAAAAAATAATTAAAAGTAATTACCAATTTAATATTATGTAATAGATAATCAATTAAAAATACAAATAAATATGCGTTATTAAAATTAATTACCTATTATTACAAAGTAATTGCCAATTAACAATTAATTAACAATAAATAAAAAATCAATACCAATAAATAAATAAAAATGATTTACTTTATTACAATTAAATTACTTCCCACCTTATTCACCTATAAACCCACAAACCGCTACAGAAAAAAAATTAACATAATTATCAATTATTAAAATTAATTATCATTTAAAAATTAACAATTAGTTCAAAATGAATACCAATAAATAAATTAAAATATTGAATTAGTTACAATTAAATTACTTCCCACCCTATTCCCCTCTAAACCCATAACCCGCTACAGAAGTAAAACACAAAATTAAATTAAAAATATTTAGTAATTTCTAAAAATTAATATTTAATTTAATATAATTAAATTACTTCCCACCCTATTCCCCTATAAACCCACAACCCACTACAGAATTAAATTACACAAAAATTAAATCACATAAAATTCATTACTTAAAATAAATTACAAAAAATATACACTTTTCACACATATACTAACATACAAAACACTTAAAAAAATTCAATATTATTAAAAATTCAATATATTTTAATACCTATATGCCCATATTTTGACTTTCTATATTTATAAAAATCTATATTAAATTACTTACCTTAAATTCTATATTTTTCACCACTATATTCTGTCCATTCGATATTTTGTCCCTTCTATATTTTGACTTCGATATTTTGGTAATTCTATATTTTGAATTCGATTTTTTGTGTAGTTACTGTCTAGACCACAATGACCTTGCACAGGCGGTATAGCAACATCCCAGAAAAAGAAAGATAATACGTAAATTCTTAAATTTGTTCTGAATTTGTGCAAAATATATTGTGTCATGAAAACATGCATGTACCTTCTTTCTACTTTTGAGCAAAGCAGAAGCAACCTACATTGTGCAAAAGTTAGGCTAATGTAGGGAAAATAGCATTGGCTCCATAGGAAAAATGGCCTTGGGCTCCTTAGGAAACAAACAGCAATATAAAAACATTGTTTATCAAAACAAGGTATTGGACATATTCACACCTCTGTTAATTACTCACAGGGTAATGGTATTGTAGAACAACGGATAAGGGTTTTGAAGGAAGGAATACAACTAATAGAAAAAATTGTTATCAAAGTATCAAACAACTAATGTGGAGATATTGGCCCACACCAAGGTCTAAAGGTTGCATAACTCTGTTTGAAAAAATGAGGGATAGAGAGGCTGTTTGCAACTTAACATATGTTTAAGGCCCTGATATTATATGATGGTCATTATATTCAGGGTTAATAATGGGTTGGTTAATTCTTTTATGCCACTTGTTTTGAAGTTTAGGGGATGCATAGTTCTATGTATTTATTGTCTTCATATGTATATTATTATTATTATTATGTTTCTTACATAGCGCCTGAATCGACCCCCGAAGGGGTATCTCCGGGCTTGCCTTGGGAACCCGTCCTGGCTTTTCCCTGTGAGATAGCCCCTACAGGGCATCCCCAAGGTGAAAGCCAGGCATCCCGCCGCGGGGGGCCATTGTGGAGATTAAGCAAGCTGAATGCCCAGAGTTGCAGAGTGTGAACCCATGATTAGGTCAGGCACCAAAGCGAGAATTATCGAGTCCATGGACATTTGAGCTCAAGACCCTGCCGCCTCGGGGATTGAACCCTGGTCCCGGGTCTGACCTCTGCTTCAGGGTCTGCCTGCTCTAACCAGTGAGCCACACTTCTCCACAGTGTGGTCTTTATTTTAATTTCATTGTTGTAATGGAGGGGAATGTGTGTTTTCTGTGTTGGAGTTCTAGTGGGTGGTAGTTCTAGATCCAAGCTGGAATTCTGGAGATATCAGTTAACCTTGGCTTCCTATCTTTGGTTTTCTAAGTGTTTAATACACTTACCTTTTTGACCACTTTTTGGGCTCCTGTTGATATAAAGATACACAGATATAGCATTACTATTAACGATAACTACATACATTTATGGGTTAAGTTCTAATACTAATAAAGATGAAGTATTGTTTTTAAGAGTAGATATATTTTGGGAAATTAAAAATTGCCAATTAATTCCATGATAAAGAATACCTTACATAAACGATTACATGAAAAAGAAGAACTTAGGCTCAACAGGCCACACTAGGGCAGGAGTGCCTATTCTTTGTGCCTCCTCGGCTTTAGCCACTGTAATCTATAGGCATGCATGCACAGCCAGAAGATAATTTTTTTTTACTCAGTTACCTGCCAGGGTTTAATGTTGCTGTTATCAGCGCAGGCTCCATTACCGAAAGGTCCTTGTCCTGGCTTACAAACCATCAAGGATGTCACAGCATGAGCCAAAGCAAAAACTGCAAGGTAGGTGTGATAACTGGAGCTCAGATCGTTCAACTCAAACTCATTTAGAGGTATTTTGTCAAGTGTCTGCTTCTCAAAGCAGGAAGTTACTGTTCCGCCCTGTGTCAAAGGGGTCAATGTCCCACTTCCATTGGAGGCCAGCCATCTACAGTTAAATGCTTTCTCCCAGAAGAGTTTAATAAATCTATCGTTGGGATCCCGCATGGGATTGAGTCGAGTAAGGAAGTCCTCAAAGCCTGGCAACTTGGTTAATCGGAGGACTAACTTTAATGATCCATTGAATAACCTCCAGGCCTGCTTGGAGAAGAGCCCAAGAGTCATTGTGAAGGATGTGGAGAAGACGAAGGTTTTATCGGTCACGTTTTGTGCAGAGAGGGCCTCCAAGAGATTCTTCACATGGACAACAGAACTGTAGACGATGATCACTTTCACTGCATGACTCTGGACAACATTGGCGACAGTGAGTATCTTTGTTCGATTATATGCAGCATGAGTTTTTTCCATAAACGCCACACATCCATTGTTATGTTCAATTGCTGCCTTCAGGTCTTGTCCGCCTTGCAAACCCAATTCATCATCGGAGATGATCATCCCAATCCATGTCCAGCTGAAGTGCCTCATTAGTCGCACCAGCGCAGTGATCTGAAAGATGTTGCTGGGTACTGTACGCAGGAAGGAAGGGAACTGAGACTTGTCACTTAACATGGGAAGCTCAGACCCATAGCTGATCTGCATAGAAAACATTAGAATAAACATATATACAATGTCACACTACAAATATTTGCCTTTTTTTTTTAAAAGTCCAACAGACCTTCCTAAACATTTTGTGAAGATTTTCAGAACACCTGTTGTATTGTTTAATTTAGCTAACTATAAATCACATGCATATTAGACTTTAAAAATTATACACACCCATAGGAAGGAAATATGGGGGAAAAGTGTCCCTTTTTTGGGAGCCCAGTAGCTTCCTGTGCCCCACTTGCAGCTACTGACATAGACAGAGGCCTGAAGTGTGAGTGAAGGTGATTGGACAGAAGGTGGTATATTCTCCTGTGAAAATGTAACTGGGGCCCTCTCTTTTATAAACTTGAACATTTTTTACTCAAAGTAAGCTGGAGATCCTGCATGCAATTGTTTTCTTCCCATCCCAACTACATTTGTGATAGAAGTTGCCTGATTGGTATGTGAATGGGGTCTAACTTTGAAGGAATATACTCAGTGTTGTTAAAAACACAGACACTCACCATTTTGAAACAGATATGCCTGGTATCACAGGGTGTAAGAACTGTGTTTAACTGTATCATTGGAGACCAATAAGTAGCTTTTGCACACAGGCCTTGCACAGCTAGGAAACATTCAGAAGGACAGTTAGACATTGTAAGGCAGACAGTTCGCCTAGTCATCCTAGGGCCATGACATTTGCTCCCATAGTGCAGAAGCACCCCAATATGAAAGTCTGTCATTCCTCGTGGGGATCTCACTACCTTTGGAGCTTCATATAGGGCAAGAGTTGCATAGAAGGCAGAGATGTTTGCTGAGCGAGCACCCTGTTGGGTTGAATCCACTTTGGAAATATTTCTGTTTTTCAGAAATTAATCCTTACAGTATGGGATTGTTTCTGAAATACAAAACAAAGAGGTTTCTGTTCCCCTGTGAGTTTTCATCCGGCACAAATGAGTCATTGGTATTCTTCCTGTTCATGACAGCCAGGCTTTTTCCAGTTGGTCCTCAACAGAATAAGTACATCAGAAGGGCTGTCTTAAATACTGTGCATCTTATGATTGGCTTATAGACTGCTTGCAGCAGAAACAGCTGAGGCTCACCACCAATAAATGAGGGGGAAGCTGGAGTCTGAAGGAGTTTTCACTTCACTAAATAGCTTTAGCCATTACAGTTGCTAACACACATGATATAATGACCAGTCATGGTACCCTGTTAGGTTTATGTGATCTGCATGTAGGTTTGAGTTTAGCATTTGTTGGCAGTAATATAACCAAGATGACATTTTTAGTCCTTGCAGTGAGTGGAGTAAAATATAAATATATGTGACATGAGGAATACCTGACCCATGGTTGAAATCGCAACACATTTCACATCTCAGTAGGTTGACTGATCAATTCTTTATAGTATACATTTGATCAAACCAATTGAAATAAGACACAAATCATTGTGCATTAATGAAATATGAGGTATTTTTAAAACATTTTTAAAAAACATATACTTTTTAAAATCAAGTTGTGTCTCCTCCAGTGGAAGTACTGTTTGTGATGATCTTTGTCAGTGACTTTTTTCCTTAGGCAAATAGGGCGTGAGAATGTCTTGCGCAGCTCCAAAAAGTTGAGTCACACACAGAGCATATGTTCAGTAGTTACATTGTTAGGATGCTATAGACAGGCAAAACCTTTCTTTGGTCTCACATGATGGCCACTTCCCTTTAAACTGAAATATAGGGGTATTCAATAATCTTAAGCTTACTCAAGATGCTAATGTTTGAGGGTGAATTGCGTAATCCAAATAAAGTTGTCTTTTCCATGTAAGTCAGTTGTAAATCAAGTCAAAGAAACTTTATTCGGTGATTAAAAAACACCATAAAAGCACATTCATATTTACACAGTAAAAAAGTCATTAAACGTTTCAGGGTTCTTTGTACAGTGAATTTACAAAACATAAATACAACAATATAGCCATATTTAACACTTAAAAGTTAGAATAAAACATGTCAGTCTTCTCCTCTAGTAAGCCTTAAACGAAGTGCTACCTTAATAAAGTTCATAATGCTACACAGTATTAAGGGTTCTTCAGCTTTCTGTAAGAATACTAGTGCCTCCCTAGCGTGAACCAAACTAACTTGTTTCAAAATATTTACAAGGTATCTGCGTCCGGGCATTGAGTAAAAGGGGCAGAGTAAAACAAAGTGAAGGGAGTCCTGCGGAGACCTGTTGTCGCAGCCGCAGGGCCCCTTCTGTTCTATTGATGTAGCAAACCCCGCTGGTGATGCCAACATAAATGGGAGTAGGTTCAATCTGAAGCGGCACATCAGGAACCTATCCTGTGCATTATACATGAGGAACAAGTATGGCTCCATACCTTCCACGCTCCTCACTAGGTGATGGGCCCTCACTGTCTTTTTGCACCCTTCAGCCTCATCTCTGCGTAGGTTTTTCCGCTCTAGGAAAATTCTCCCTACATGCAGTTTATTCTGGGCTACAATAGTTTCAGGATGAGTAAAGAGTTTCCCGAAACCTAGCTCCTCTAGGGTATTCTTCACATAGAGGAGCCAGGGGATGCACATACACTTGTCCCTCTTTAGGCAGTCCGATAAAATTTCTCTACTAAGTGTCGCATCAGGATTGACCCAAATTTTTAACCAAGCGATAATAGGCCTCAATTTTATCAGATCTTCTATATATGGTCTCCCTAGCTCCCTATGGGCAATCAAACCAGCAGTACTTTGTGGTACCTTCAAGAGTGATTTCAGATATTTATTTTCTTCTCGTTGGATGCTAGTGGTATTGACGAAGCCCCATACTTCTGCCCCATAGATTACCTTGGAGCATGATACAGAGCTATACAGGTTTAGCACCTGTTCCGGGGACCATCTTCCTAGCCTCCTGCCATAGCTAGCAATTGCCCCGTTAGATGCTATCATTTTACCACAACGTTCCTCCACCAAGGTATCAAACCGCAGGGCACCATCAAATGTTACACCAAGGTAGGGAAACGTTTTAACCTTTTCCACAATGTGGCTCCCTATTTTGTATGTGAATTTAGAGGTGGTTTTTGTCCCCGCCAGGAGCACGTAGGATTTACTCAGATTTACAGAAAGGTCCAAGGCACTCATGAACCTAACAAATCCGTCAATCAGGGTTTGTAGGCTCCTCGATGCGATCAGTACCGCGTCATCTGCATAAAGCAGAACAGGAATATGACGCGACCCAACCCTTGGGCAATCTGCCTTCAGACCTAACAGGAACTGCTCCAAATTATTAATATAAAGGGAAAACAAAAAGGGAGCAAGAATGCAGCCTTGCCGGACTCCACTCATACAGGGAAAAGAACTAGTCAGTCCCCCCTCCCTATTAAAGCGGACCTTGGCGGTGGTGTCACTATGCAATTCCCTCAATATATTAATTAGACCACTCTCTATCCCCATACTAAGCATCATGCCCCACAATTTTTCCCTATTGACGTGATCGAATGCTGCTGCCAGATCCATGAAACCCATGTAAATGGATTCATCACTAGCCATGGTATACTTGGCAGTCAGCATATAAAGGTTCATGCACTGGTCACTAGTGGACCTCCCTGCCCTAAATCCGTATTGAGTGTCCGAGAAGATGTTTTTTTCCTCGGTTCACTCGGACAGTCTATTAAGGATTGCCCTCCACAAGAGTTTTGCTGACACGTCGATCAGGGAGATCGGGCGGTAGCACTTTGGGTCATCCCTGTTGCCCTTTTTGAAAATCGGCACAATTACTGCCGTGGACCAAGACGGGGGCAGACCATAGATAATAGCAGTATTTATAACCCTTGTCATTAGGGGAGCCCAGAGTTCGATTTTACTCAGAAACAAATCAGGGGGGATTCCGTCAGGCCCCGGAGCTTTATTTTTAGTCAGGCCCTCGATCCCTGCAATGATCTCCTTAATGGAGAATTCTACCAATGGAGCCTCAGTTGAATTGGCCGGTAGGTCTACAGTAGAGCCAGGCTCATGGTTATACAGGCCCCTATAGTGGTTGACCCACTGCTCTGGGAGAATATTGACCCCTATATCCGGGGTGTCTTTTTCCTGGAACGTTGGGTTATTGATTATTTTCCAGAAACCTGCTAGGTCCTTTCTTTCCCCCGCTTCTCGTAGATCTGCCCACGCTTCCGCCTGCAAGGCGAGTTTCCTCCTCTTAATCTCCTTTTTATAAATTTCTCTGCATTCCTTAACTTTGTGGGGGACTCTTGGTTTAGTTTTAAGGCAGCTTTTTAGCTCCCTCAAAGCTTTGGAGCATTCTTTATCGAACCAACGGGGATTCCCGTGGTTCTTGAGTGGCGCACTGGTCTTTAGTAAGCCATTGACCAGATTAGCGATCAGTTGTAAATCATTTGAGGCTCCTTACGATGTCGGGAGGAATCACTTCCGCCCAAAATCGCTATGGTTATTGGACTGATCAACACCCAGTCGGTGGTCCAGACCACTTCATTAGGTTGTTCGGTTGTATTCCTACATTTTACAATGGGAGCATGCATTCTGGTCGTAAACCGGCCGGAATGCATGCTCCCATAGTAAAATGGAAGGTTCGGTACTTCCCTGCACCCAGAGGTAGGAACCTCAAGGTGCCTGCCACACGATTCAGGGATCAAGGTGAGTGCCCCTTGGCCACCAACTGCAGACCGTGCACCGAAGGGGCCCTGCTGTGCCCCAAAGATGCTTTCCAACATGATTTCCATGTCGGACAGGCCGGCATGGAAACCATGTCAGAAAGCGTCATGGTATCTCAAGGATGAAATCACCAACCCTTGAGATCACTACATAGCTTCCAAATGGCAAACAGGCTCTCCAAACCTTTCAGATGTCAGCCAAAATACCTGGTCAGTTTCCTTTTCTACCGCCTCCATCCTAATAAGGCATTCGGAAAGAAAACCGAGCAGCTTATTGCATCATCACCCCACACTTTTGCCCTAATGCTTATGGTTATGACTCTGAAAATAGTCTGGAGTCTGCTGTCCAGGCCTCAGCACCAGTGCTCTCTAACTAATCATGATGTAAGCGTATTAGCAAAGACTTTAACTCCCTTATAAGTCCCTAGTAAATGGTGCCATGAGTACCTGGGCATGGGAGTTAACAGGTTTACCAGGGATCTAAGCACTGTTTATGCCACAGTGAGTAACCCAAATAAGCAGATGACAGCAGGCCTGCCATTGCAGACTTTGCAAACTGCTCCAACTCTACTTTGCTCTCACCCTGAGATCCAAGGTTAAAGCACTATTTTTGATACATCTCAGTCATTCGTAAAATAGCTCTCCAGATCCCAGGGGGCAAGGTGCATTATATTTAGGTGTGGACCAATTAATATCTCTGTCAATTGAGGGTTACTATTGGTGAGCCATAGGATAACATGGGCTGGCACATTGGCATACCTGAGGTCGCCACCTCCTTTATGGTCCTACTGAATGTGGTCATGTTTGATATAAAACAATTTACCTCATCACCCAAACATGATTCAAATGTTATATTTAATGTGACATGCAACCAGGTGGATACATTAGAGTATGGCCACCTGGTTGCCTCAGCCTTTCCTGTGCCCTGGCTGGCAGGCTGCTACTGCCAAGACAGGAATCTTACCTCTTGTCAGGAAGTGTGAAAACATCCAGGTGTCAGAAATAAACGCCTGCCTGGGAAGGGGGTGACACCTTCCACCCTGACAGGATAGCTAGTGAAGTGGCACATCAAGGCAGTGAACTTCAAATCATGCACCGCCTCTCAAATGCATGCAGGTGAGACCCCCTCATTCACCTAGCACATTTATACCTGGTCAGAAAGGAAAATGATATAGTCAGTAGTCATACACACAAAGAAGGCTAGCCATACCCCTATGGTGGGGTACCTTATTGGCGTAGCTGATGAAGGGTTCTGCTGTTTTTAGAATTGGTAAATAGAGGGTTCTCAGGAGAAAAGGAGAAACACACCCACTGGATGTGTTCACCTCAAGAGTGGATTAGCTGCTGAGGCAAGTAACCTATTGACCACTTGTACCCACACCCCTAACACCCTTAAATCTAAAATTTAATGGCCACCCCTTGTACCAGAACCTCAGATCTGAGAAGACTCACAAACTAGGACAAAGAAGAGACCCATGTGCGTGACTTCAGGACATGCATAAAGCAAAAGCATGATAAACTGCTACTGTGGCAACCAACCCGAAACTGCAAGCTTGCGACCCGTCCCGGACCAAGGACTGGCTCCCCACACAGCAGGACTCCTTTAAATGCCAAAGGCAACTTCAGACTCCTTTAGACAGGTGTCACTAGTGGACCGCATGTGAAACCATGCATTCAGAACTAAAGAATTGCTAGCCATCTGGCCCTTCCAGGTACCACCCAAAAGTAGATCGTCCACTGCGTTGTGGGTAATATAGTCCTGAGCTCCAGCAAGCCTCAAGCAACTATCTCTTTTCTGTGGAACTCTGGTTGTCAGAGTATCATCTAGCTGACCTTATTGCTACCATCTTTGCTTGACACTGCAACCCTATGGAACTCTGCAGCACCTTTAACCGGCCACAATAGTGTTTCCATGTTGCATCTGTTTTCTCCCCAGCACCGTCTCAGTGGTAAACCCACATCTCCCACGACTCTCACCTCAGGACCAGTGGACACTTAGCTCAACTCCGCAGGCGAGCCTCTCAGGCCAGTCGAATTTGAACTGACTATTGTGCCTTGGTCCTGTGACCCGCATACTGTGCCCCCATGGGTTCCACGGTACTCGACCTGCAATGACTGCTTGTCACTAGTGCTTTACCCAATGATACCATTTTTCTGTAGTGAGAGGAAATGATTTATTTTTGCTTTTACAATCCATTACTCTTGTTATATGCATCCCATTGTTTTTGTTTTGGTGTCTAAACCAATATAGAAATCTGCTTTATTTGTATAAATTGGTGCTGGATTACCTTCGAGTTATGTCAATTCAATATCGTCCATGTGGGTACGTGTGGGTACTTTAAAATACTTAGCACATGTTTATCTAGTAAAGTCTGACTAGGCTGTGCTAAATATTTATTATTATGAATCCAAGTACCATCTTAGGGTATAAAGAGCAAGAATCTGTGCACACTCATTTGGCTACCTGCAGCCAAGTGTTGAAACGCACTCTTTCTCCAAACTGAGCCATCAGAAAATAGTTTTCCAGAAAAGATTGAAAACCTGGCTCTTTCAGTTGTGATGCTTAAGTACATAACGACCCTCGTCTATAGTCATTTTGTTTTTCTTCCAGCCTTTCTGGAGAGTGACTTCCAATGTACCAGGCTCTTTATAAGTGACTAGCAGCCCGTCCCGACGTTGTCTGGGTATGAATTGCTGCCGGCCAGTAGTATATTGTTTTGTCGGATTTCGTTTTGATAGCATTTCTGATCTGTGACAGGCCTGTGAAATGCTCCGATTCACAGTGCACTGCTGATGCACTTAAGAGTGCGCGTTCAGTAGTGTGTGAACTCGAGTTTCCCTACTTTATTTTTCCTTGCAATATTATATAGCGCAAACTCGACAACATGGCATGAGCACAATTTACATTACAGAAGAACACATTCATTTGTGGTAGGCATGGGGAGACAAAGGGATTTGCCTGGAATCACAGGATGTTGAGCTGATGCCGAGATTCGAAAGCAGCTCCCCAGCTCTAAAGTTCGCAATTCTAGAACTTGTGGCAGAAGGTGTGTCTAAAAGTGTATGTCGGTGCTGGCCATCAATGAGAGAGACCTGTGCATTTTTCAAATGGGTGGTGAAAAAATATGAGTATGTTGCTGGAGATGTGGGCCGCCATGCCACCAATGTACTTAGCGAGGGAAGGGTAAACACCCAGTATTCCTCAACTTTCTTTCCGCATACCATCACTTCTCATACTTTCATTACTAAAGTACCATGACTCCGCAATGCCATTATAAAGCATGGCATTACATTTTATATGCTTTTATCACGCATACATTTACAACGAAATTCGTTGTAAATGCATGAATAGTAAAAGCATGTTTTTTTAATGTTTGGATAAGGTAAGCATGGGTATAGGGGTATATGTTTTGGGGTACTGAGGTATATGTTTTGGGGTGTTTGGGTATTTAAGGGTTGAGATATAGTTTTGGGTTATGGGGTACAGGGGTACTTTTAGGGTTTAGGGATAGGTATGGGTTTTGGGGTACAGGTGTATTTTTAGAGTTCAGGGCTAGGTCTGGGTTTTGGGGTATAGGGGTATTTTTAGGGTTCAGGGGTAGGTTTGGGTTTTGGGGTACAGGGGTATTTTAGGGTTCAGGGGTAGGTTTGGGTTTTGGAGTACAGGGTTATTTTAAGGGATCAGGGCTAGGTTTGGGTTTTGGGGTACAGGGGTATTTTAGGATTCAGGGTTAGGTTTGGGTTTTGGGGTACAGTGGTATTTTTAGAGTTCAGGGTAGGTTTGGGTTTTGAGGTACAGGGGTATTTATAGGGTTCAGGGCTAGGTTTGGGTGTTGGGGTACAGGGGTATTTTTAGGGTTTAGGGATAGGTTTGGGTTTTGGGGTACAGGGTATATTTGTAGGGTTAAGATGGGTTAGTGTTTAAGGGTGTTGGGGTATTTTAAGGAGTAAGGGTGGGTTATGATTATGGGGTGCAGGGGTATTTAAAGGGAGCAGGGTGGGATTAGCACACAAGTTGAGACATGGCATGAAGGGCGGAGCGTACCACACGCCCCCAGCGTTTGTCACGCCCCCAGCACACGCCCACAGCACAATGCAGACACGCCCACAAGGGACTACTTTGCTGGCACGGTTCTTTTACCTTTTAAATGTATATGGTGGGCGTCTGCATAGCCTATGTCCTTCTGCTGCAACTACCCTTTCCAACGCTGTATTGGGTGTTGTGATTGGTGCTGTGGTTCCTGAGATTACCCGCCTCAAAGGTTTGGGCTCTCTCTTTATTATATTAGTATGGACTATATTAATGTTTTTATTATTTTTACATGACGAGGTCTATTCATCACTATATAATTCTCCACTTTCCTACAGTTTAGGTATTTCATGAAGGGCTCCTTAAAGGAACAGAGGCAAGAGTTTGGTTGAAGCAGCAATAATCATTGGTCCATTTGCACCTCCTTCCCCATAATTCCTAGATAAACATTTAATTACCCACATGTTTCTGAGCTTTGTTAGAGCAATTGGTAAAGTGTATATTCCGTGTATCTTTTTGTCGATCTGTACCAAAAGGTAAGTAAATTGTGGCCAATTAGGTGACTTCCTAGGTCCCAATTAAATCTTCATTCATCAATAGACATATTTGTCTGTCTTTTCATAATTTGTTGCTGTCAGATATTTAGGTTACTGTATTACTGGATTCAGTTTGTCTTTGCAAGCTTTGTTAGAGATAGGTTGGCTGCATGTACATGACTTCCTCCAAGTTAGGGATTATCTCTGTTACGGTGACTCAAGAATTCTGGTAGGTCAGCAACATATAGGGAACAATGAGAAATGTTTTACTTGCACCCCTTTATAGATATGTAGTGCAATCAATGACATAATAATGTTTGGTTGACTCCCAGGATGATATCTGGGTCATAAGCATGGTTTTAACAGGTTGAAAGGTCTATGTAGTATGCAAATAGTGTTATTTATTTCCTAGTTTTGAATGCTTTGCTAGTCTGGAGTGATATTGCCAGCATTGTTACCTGATTGAATTTACCTAAGTCTTCATTGTCCAGTGGGTTCGAGAAGTAAAGGGATGTTCAGTAGAAATCTTCCCATTACATTTATCAGTGTAGTTAAATCTTTGCTGCTCAGTCCATTTCCTGGTTCAGGTCTAGGTTGGAGGTTGGATACTTCCTAGGGTTGAAGAATTTAGGGCATATCAGCCAGGGCCGGCGATAATTATCGCCAGCTACCGCTGAATTTTATCGCTGAGATAGCGTGCTATCAGCAACGCTTATCCAGCTATAATCGCACAACGTTTGGCGATAGCTTGATGATAGGACAGGGCAGACTTAGCCATGATATCCACCGTCCTTTGGATATAATGGCTAAGTCAGATCAAAAGCAGGCGTAAGAAAAGAAGAGATAAGCGTGGTTAGCACTACTTTCCTTATCGCTCTGCAGGTTAGTGCGAGGCTAGTACTTGGAGAAATGTTGGTTAGTGACATTTCTCACATTATTTTAGGGAGGAACGCCCACTTTGCATTTTATTGGAGTTGGAAAGCTGGGCGTTAAGGGAAAGGGTGCTGAGGCAAGGATTCACACGATAGCATGATCTTGCTAATAGTGTGATACACTTATCACCGCTTTCCGGCTGAAAACAGCCACTAAAGCAGCAAAAATTGTCTTGATGATATGCCCCTTGGTTGTTATTGAGCATGATGTTATGTAGACAAGCCACAGTGAACCTTCTTTGATGGGACCCTTTTTATTAATTATGCTTTAGTTGCCAGAAATCAAATCCATCTTTACCTTTAATTGCTTGCTGAGGATCGATCCATTCGGTCTCATTTAAAAAAAAAAATTAAGAAGCTGTTCCATAGAGAGCCCTCTATTTTGTGAATCTCCTGGTCCCTTGTGGCTGGTAATTTTAATAATCACCTTGAATGTATTCCTGTGATCTCCTTTCTCAGTTTGAATAAACATTTCTGTTTTAATATGAGGATTGTGATGCCCTTGCTTTGCACTGATCACTGAGGATAAGACATTAAAAATGTTCTTTGGGGGGCACTCACATTCGGACACCAATCAACAGAAGAGTGGTAAGAGTGTGGCATGTAATTGGTGTGCATTTTGGAGCACACTGTCACAAAAATAGCCCTCCACTGCTACTATCAGTGTGAAACAGCACAGTTTTGCCGTCTTCCTGGTTGAAGCCAGCCTGCCTCCCAGCTCGCTACTTTTTACCCAACTCCAACACTTCTCACCACCCAGCGCTTCTCCCCCCTCCCAGGACTAACAAACACAAAGGTGGAATTACCATAATCTACAAGGACGTCAATCGCTGCACTACCGCCTCATACGATTTAACCCTTTCAATTTCTAAACTTCACACAGATGAAAAATGTTCCATCAAATGTTCCCTCACATGCAGACCACCTCAACCACCCCCCAACTTCTGCAATGCCAACCCCGACCTCATCAGCCCACTCATCATTGACTACGAACACTACATTGTCCTAGGGGATCTTAACTTGAATCTTAATAACCCTTGTAACACCAACACAAATGACCTCCTGGAAAGCATGAGCAACATCAGTCTCAAACAACCTGTCATTGACCCCTCCCACATCGAAGAACACATGTTTTATCGCATTTTTATGTTCAACAAATCAAGTGCCGCCACGTATTGTAACTCATCTGGACCGACCACTATAGCGTCCGATTCACCATCGCAGAATCCACCAACACTGGCACCTTGCCCCCCAGCTCCATGTGCAGAAACTAGAAAAAGATATCAGAAGGTCAGTGGAACAACTCTCTCAACTCCTACCTCATTGATACCACATCCAATCCAGAACAGGCTGCAAAGAACTTCTCCCATGGGCTCACGGATTGTGCCAGCACAGTCGCCCCTGCTAGGCGCCTAACCTAATGCCCCAACCAGATTAGCCAGCTGGTTGACTGTGGAGCTGATATCCACCAAATGCAAGTGCTGGTAACTAGAAAGAAAGTGACAGACCAGCAAAAAGACAGAAGACCTTACTAATTTCAAGACAGCACTCAACCAAGACCAACGCCTCTTGAGATATATCAACATAAATTCCAACAACTCCATGCTTCACCAGTACCCATGAGGGAAGGAGGGTTGTGCCGGATGAGCCCAGCTGCAAATTTAAGACAAAAGAAATCCCACGCGACTAAGAAAACCCTCACTCAGACTGTGTAGATGCAAATAGATTTGCTTCCAAACATGACGTGTTTCGGCCACAACCCTGGCTTTGATCACATATCCACAAATGACAAAGCACAGTGCTTAAATGCATGATCAGAAATAGAAAACAGACTGCGAGTAAATCTTTCAAACAATTCATGTTCCGCGCTATGACCTGAATTTATACACAAAGCAAAATTTAAATATTTAGTAAGCTTAAAAATATTAAAACATAGTAAGCCTAAATATATAGATCGAGGGTCTCTGATATGGTAAGCTGCAAAGGATAACTGCTATGATACAAAAGCGGGAATGCTAATTGCTTTGTGTATGTGTGTATGAGTACATATTTCTATGTAGTATTAAATGTCACCTTAATTTATTAACTTTACATTATATTAACATTATATATTACAATATTTAAGCTGTACTAACACATACACTATATATATGTATAGATATTAAAAATAAATGTATTGTGATATTTTTTAACAATATTAGTGTGAAACCATCATTTTTTAAAATATTTTTGTACTTACCTTCCTAAGTTTAGGAACATTTTATTTTTGTGATCCATATTTTGGACACAATATTTCTGTGTCACAATATTGCTGTGATCAATATTATGTCAGTTTACCATACACACTTTATAAATGATGGTGGTGCTCCTTCTTGGGCACCACAATATATGGCCTCATGCTGCATACATTTTCTTTCTTCTTAGTACCACCGGGGGCACTCACATTACTTTGTCCTCCAGGATGCTTCTGTGTTGCACCTGCTCTGCTCCACAAGCCTTTGCCACTAGGAGCAGGAGGTAACACAGTCTCCTGGATCTTCTATCGTCTTCTTCTGTCCTGCGGGGACGGGGTTTCTCTGGACAATTTCTTCTTGAGCCAGAATCCGAAGAATATAGTTAATCACTTAGAAATACAACATATTTGCTTTAAGTGGTATTGTCACCTAGTTCAACCCATACTGAAAGTTAACTAACAAAGTTTGGTTTGCTCTATTTCACAGAAGAGTATGTGGGAGTTCTCAAGTATTGTATTTACAATTATTATATATGTTTCTGAATGAATGTTTGTGTGGGAGTTGCCAGTGGCATAACCATGTTTTAAAATGATTATAATTATGTCTTTAGAATTGGTTTTGGATAGTACTATTTCTTAGGCAAATAAGTTGAAAGTCTTGTGTAAATGTCAGTTGTGGCTGCCATGCCATAAACACTGATGCTGGCCCAACCCATCCCTCTGTCGCCTGTATCCGCCCATAGAAGCTGATCACTGAGAAGCGAAGACAGACAACAGGGGGAAAGGAGGACTGTGCAGATTAACAAACTTCTTTGTGGTTGTACCTTCCTTCTGCTTGTGGAACCTAGTGCACACATGAGGAAAAGGTATTTTATTGTTATCACACTCTTGTGAAATCATGTCCATAATCCACCCTTAACATCCTTCATCTTACCTTTGTAAATCAGTAGAAGTAGATGATTTGGCCAGTCACTATCTGATACTAATGCTGGCACATTTTCCTTCATTAAAGTGCAGAGAATTCCTGAACATTTAGATAGCTTCTGTCTTGTGGCCATGTTTGCTAACTGAGTAGAGTGGAAAACCTACTATAATGTCTTCTGAGTTTGAGTAATTATTTGAGAGCATGCTCAGATGACATAAATGCACTTGTAGTCACTATGAGACACTTAAGCAGCAGACATACTGTTGTGGTGCTCGTTGAAATAGATGGGCAAGTAAATCTTATATTTTCGCTAGAACCCGCTAGTGTCTTTTATTTGCAGGAGTTGTAAACTGGGTCTTACTAATATCATAATTTTCTTTTAGCAGATAATGACCCCCCCCCATGGTCAATATTTGGCTAGTCCTGATATGTAGGTATACCAACTACCTATGCAGTTGTAAAGTGTTTTTTATTTTAAGTAAATCTCTCAGGATGGTGTGAACCAAATGGCATGTGATGGTTCAGTCTTATACAACCACTTGTAAAAACAAAGTGTTAAATCAGGGTATGCTATAAATCCTTAAAGATACTAAATGAATGTGCACTTGACTTTCAATTTTATAGACTCTTCATCTGCAGTTGCTTCTTTTTGAGTGTCCACCCACTGGATTTTGAGCTGTGGCAGTGAAAGCAGCTGTGGTCAAATTGGTATTGGTGTTTCTGATAATAACTTACATTTTCTTCTTTTCTAGGGACATTGGCCCAGGTTTTGCTGTGTGGACAGGTGAGTGAGAGAAACCTCTCAACTGGCTTTCATCCAGAAGGATAAGCCTAACAATGTTTTCCAACTTTAAATTATAGTAATCATTGTTTTATTCTGGGGACAATATTGAAAAACAATTACCTATTTTGGGGAAAGAAAATAGAACCTTCATGAGAATATATTCTGTACAGTTAAGTATATTTCTGGCCAAAACCACAAAAAGAACTTTGCACAGCACCCACCAACATTGTGAACTTTAGCAGCTAGAGCAGATGGCCAACTCCTGTCAGCCTTGCAATTCGAGAAACATATATGTCCTTTCAGAAACATTGGCATCCTTGGTGTGGCATACAGGAACATTCTATTCTAGGATATGGACACAATTTAATGTTATATGAAGTTCTAAGTATGGAAAGAAAGCCACAAATAGAAGATCTTTGACCTCATGGACTTTATGTTGGAAGACGTCGCAATGGCGGAGCTCTTTTTATTGAAGCCAATTAGGGGCACATTAGGTCTATTCATGCCAGGGCTGGGCTCAGTGTGTTACACTCCCATCCTTAGCCTTTGTCAAGCACTATTGTAATGAGGGAAAGCCCTACCATGGCAAGCTGTGGGTTTCACTTCCTTGAAGAGTGACCACATACAATCTTTCTCCCTTTAAGCATCGCGCATAGCAAGGCATGCCTCCACCCCCTCTCGTGGCCTGGACTATGGTCCTCCTCCCTCAGGCAATGCCCCCAATATAAGTGAGGAATATGGAGTTTACAGAATAAGGAATTAGGTTTGTCCCATCAAATTCTGATACACACAAGTTCTTGATAAATCAGTGATTTGAAGACGTTTTAGATGATTTTGAAAGAAGTTTGTGTTTAGCATTTTTCGTTAATGATGTTACACTGTGAAATACCACAATATTTTTTGTCTCTATGCCCAAATCTTGGCAAATGGTCCTGTAGTATGTCATTGCTTTTGATTCACTGCTGTGGCTGCATTTGATCAATAAGTGTCTAAGAGGGCTCTCATGTTGAGATTAAAGTATGGTTGATGGTGGCTTCTTATGTTGGCAGGTAGGCTTAAGCAATTGGAATGTTGTGTTGCTTTGACTTCAGTACCATGTCTTGTGATGTGTTCTCATGGGCCTCAAAGTCTTCCTCAAGTTGTGATCTTTGTTGTCTCTGCTTGTCTGAGAATGGTGTTTCTTTCTGTATTTAATGGTTACAGAGAACCAGGCCAAGAATTGCTAGGTGTATGTTAAGATGGGAACAATGCAAGTGCCCATAGAGTTTTAAGGTATGCCTTATCTGTTGTAAGAACATGATTTGGCTTTGTTTGAGACTCTAGTGGCAAATGAAACCAGACAGAACCTAACTTATATATTTGGAAGGTTGTCCTAGTGTTAACATTTGTACTGGAAGTGTAACTCGGAGTAAAAATCTCACCCAATGGGTTGCTGGGTCAACTCAATTCTTAGTGTTGTACTAAAAGTGCTTAAAAAGTCATTAAAATTGTGTTGCTATACAATTATTTCAGAACTCTTGATTTTCACACAGTGCTGCTCTGCACTAAGGGGCAGATTCAGTAGTTTTTCATGCACTGCAGTGCAGCCGCCACACATGCTGTGCAGCGTAAGAAGGAGAGAGCAGGATAGGGCCAATTTAAGGAAATAATGCTCTCACCTCCCCTCCCCTCTTGCTAGTGATGGTGCAGGAATGTGGGGGCATATTATCAAGAAAGGGCCTTATATTATCGCCGCTTTTATCAGCAGGAAACTGCCCATAAAGTGGCGATAATGGGCTTGATAATATGCTCTATGAATTCCAATCGAAGCCCATGTTAGATGTGAAGACATGTAACATGGGCTTCGATTGGAATTCTATAGAGCATATTATCAATCCCATTATCGCCGCTTTATGGGCAGTTTCCTGCCAATAAAAGCGGCGATAATGTAAGGCCCTTTCTTGATAATATGCCCTGTGCTGCCATGCGCCAAGGACACACCTTTGAACTATAGTGGGCGGGTGCCTCAGTGAGTCTAGCATAGGCTTTGCACGGAAGGGAACGCTTCCAGTACAAAATAAAAGGCCTAGACTAACTTGAAACCTTTCCCCCCTTTATAGGTGTGCTGTATAGTGCAGCACCCATGCAAAGTCAGAAAAGAAAGGAGAAATTAAAGCATTTTCTATTCATAGCGCCTATCCGTAATAGGCACTATTTTCTCCTACTAAACCCTGTCAATTTCTTCAAGTAACTAGGGTTCAGCATCAGAAATCTTAAATGTTTGAATGGCAATGCCCAAGCACCTCCCATTACCTGCTTCACGCTACTTTTAAGTGTTTTTCAGCATTAAACAAGTTTTTTAATAAAAGTAAAAACAGATTTAGAAGCGTTAATTCTTCCCAACATGTAATAAATCTGGGCATACGTGTCTAATGGCTGAGGCTTGATTCAAACATGTTGTTGAGTATCCATATTTAGAAGATTACATTTTCTCATGGGTTCAACGTGACATTGAGTTCACTATTGACGTTCTGTATGGCTTGCACCAAGTCAACAAAGGTGTTGTTTGTAGGGTCTCGTATGGCAATCATTTTCTGTGCTGGCACGGGAATGTGACTGGAGTATGCTTCTACAAGTCCTTAGATAGTAAAGAGGGCCAAGGGAATGCTAGCATGGAGGAGCAGAACATTTCTAGGATATTTCTTTTGGGCATGTTGTTTGATGTTAGTGACGTCCTGCTGCTGGTGTTCTGAAAGTCAGGGTCATTTCTAAAGCTTAGGCGGGAGCCACCGTCATGACAGTTCCTGTCAATGCTTTTTTTGCAGTTTGGTGCAGGGCTATATCAACATAATGGGGCCCTGCATAAAAACTGTCTCCGTTTTCTTTTCCAAAAAGAAAATACCTCGCCACAGGAGTCTGTGGTTTAACTGACAGTGAAAGGCAGTAAATACTGATCTCGAATGTTGGCCATCTAAATTAGGTGGGCGGAATTACAGGTCTGCCTCTAACGGCTCTTACTACTCAGGGCTGTCGATGGGGTTTAATCTCCCCTATGAACAGGCAGTGATGGTACGTTGATCAGACTTTTCTTGTAATCTTGTGGTCTCCACCAGGATTAAAGCAAAGTCGACCTGCATCCAAATTCGGCAGACGGACCACATTTTTGGCAGTAAACATAGCCTCTAAAACACATCCTCGCATCCCCCTCTCCTTAATCTGAACTGTTTCCATTTCTCCTCTCTTTTTTGGGAGGGATCCCCCAATCCATCCATCGTCCCCTTTGTCACCTATTCTAATCCCTGACCACTACCGCCTTCTTGCAAAGGTTCTGAGATACTCTTTCCTTAATCTGCCCTTCTTGCTTCCCATCCTCGGTTCTTACCCCCAACCCTTAGCTTCTCTTCCTCTTTTTTGTTCCCTGTTATGTAGACCTCTGTTTTATTACAATTGGGTTGTGGTATACAAAAATAGGATACTGTGACCTTTTTTGTTTATTTTTTTTATTCCTTAAAAAAATGTTGTTACAATTTCCAACAGTCTGTGAACTGTAAGATTTTTTTATTTTTATATTGGACCTGGGATTCAAAGCCAGCACCTGGGAATTAAACACAGTCCTGTTGTTTCCATTCAATATGCTGTGTTTTTTAAAATATTTTTTTGTTCATTATGACTTTTGTCTAGCTGATTTCTTTAGGATGACATTCTTTAGTTTTGGAATCCATCATTAAGTCTCCATACCTTACAGCATAAATATAAAAAAGAATTAGTATCATCCAAGATAATGGATACAGCAATTTGTGGGTGAATCAGTTAATACACAAAATATGTTGAAACCAATGATAGCATTACAGAAGGACTGCAATTTCCCAGACATTTTCAGTATACATCACCTTGATTTACCAGGAAGTTATAATAAAGATGGTGAAAGTGCTTTCCTTAGTTCATCCTATGCCCTCAGGCCCTCATGATAACGCAAGACCCGGAACACAGTCATGAGCTCACTGAGACAAGCCTATCACCATCATACCTGCACAATGTAACTGACATATTCCACCTGCAATTGTTGTGATTCTCACAGGTCTTATCACATCCTATCACATCGTGATCACAGTGGGGGACCTTTAGGGACCATTGTTCTTAGCAGGGCTACAGGCTCGGCTTCTGTTAGGCCCCTTTGCTACCCTGTTGAGTCTTCATCCCACAGGTTCAGATAGCATGGGTGTTGACTCTTTCAAGACATTTCCAGTTCCCCGCTCACACTCCTTCATTGTAGAGATCATGGTCTCTTTTATTGATCTTACTGATCAGGGGTTTTCCTATAGGATTCCTATGCTGCACAACCACTAGATCCCGGATTTCAATCTTACCCTTTCACTCTGTGTTAGAAATGGGGGTTTCTAGTTTGCAGAGGTAGGTACCTTTGTCCAAGTAGGGAACCTTCTTGCTAGTCAGGGGTAAAAGAGTTACACTCCTAAAATAACCCCTGCTCACCCCCTTGGTATCTTAGCACGAGCAGTCAGGCTTATCCTAGAGGCAGTTTGTAAAGGATTTGCACATAATCAACAGTAATACAGTGAAAACACTACAAACTGATACCACACCAGTTTTAGAAAAAATATCCAATATTTCATGTACCTAAAACAAGACCAAATCAATAGAAATCCACAAAAAAGTACTTATAAATATATACTTTGCAAGAATACTTGAAAAATCTAATTCCTGGAAGCTGGTAGCTTAAACCGCGGCTACCAATGCATTGTGAAGAACAAATCCAAACGGTTTAGGCTGACTGGGCCAGCTACTGTGTCGGGAAGACCTGCCACTTTAAACAGCACCTTTAGAAATGTAGGTCATCAGCAAACTCGTGTGGAGCTTCGATGAGCCAAAGGAAGTCATTGCAGGAGTCGTTTGCCAGTTAAAGTCACACGCATTGCACATCGTGTGACGTCGGGGTTGTGGTGCGAAGTGTACCAGTGTGGATGCAGTGCCCTCAGGTTGCGGTGCAGGCGGCGGCTCGGTGATGGTCATCCAGAGGCGTCGGTGAGCCCAGGCATAGGGTGCAAAGTGATGCGGTGCTTGTCACAGTGCTGGCAGGTTAAGGTGCAAACAGCAGCGGCAGCCCTTCTGAAGCGCTGTCGTCGACTGATAAACTGGAGTCAATGGCACCAGCGTCGGAAGGCCAAAGCTGTGGTGCGGAATGAGGATGGTGTTTCGTGTGACTTACGAGCGGTGTCCTTGAACCATGGGGCAAGCAGCTGCATCAATGTTGGCATGGAGCAGGGGTGTCGGGGATACCAGGGCAGCAGCGTGAAGCAAGGCGATGCAAAGTGCAGTGCCATCAGGTCGCAGTGCAAGCAGTGGATTTGTAGTGGCGTTGGGAGGTGGAGGTGGTGAGACCAGGGATGCTGTGTGAAGTGCAGCAGTGCCCTCTGCAGTGCCTTTAGGTCACAGAATTGGCCACAGCATCAATGATGGTGTTGAGTTGCTTTTTCTTCTGTTGCAGCACCAAACACAGTTCTCAGTGCGGAGAGCGGATGAAACTTGAAGCCTTTGCTGTTCCTGAGACTTCTTGAACAGGGGGCAAGCTCTACATCAAGCCCCTGGAGAAACGCACACCAAGAAGTTGTAGAAGGTTCAGTCCAGTCTGTCCTTTTAGTGCCCAAGACAGAGGCAGCCACTGCAGGCCAACAGAGCAAAGCACTTAGCAGATTGGTAGTTACTCCTCACAGCTTCTCCAGCTATTCTTCTTGGCTGTCTTCTTGGTACAAAATAGTTCTCTGAAGTCTTTTATCTACCTGACACTTCCAACAGGATGCAAGCTCTACCTCAAGCCCTTGGAACACACTCTAACAGCAGGATGATAAAAGTACAATCCAGCCCTTCCCCTTCCCAAAACAGAAGCAGCAAGCAGCAGGCCAACACAGCAAAGCACACAGCAAAGTGGCAGTTCCTCCTGACAGCTTTTCCAGCCATTCATCCTGGCAGGTTCCGCAGTTCAGCAGTAATCTACAGTTCTGGAGTTTGGCTCCAATACTTACACCACTAAATCCTTTGTTCTCTTGTGGCGGAGGGACTCTGAGCCAAGTCCAAACCAGTTCTGTCTTCACTGGTGCAGCTTCCTGGCAGGAGGTGTAGACAGCATGGTTCAGGGCAGACCAGGCATATTCAAGTGCAGAGAAATATCCTCCCATTACTGTAAATGCAGCCCATGTATATTCAGCCCAGCCCTGACTCATCCCAGGAAAGGCAGGGCACACTTCAACTGCCCCCACTAGCTGTCTGAAGAGAATTCACAACCCCTGTCTCTGTAACTCCAAAACCAGATAGTCAACTCACAAATCAGCAGAGGCACACAGGATGGCCAAGCAAGTAAATCTCTACTTTCTAAAAGTGGTATTTTCATTCAAACACAGAACATAAAAATCATCTTTACTAAAAGTTGCATTCTTAAATTCTGAGTCCAGTAATACCAAACTCTATTTCCCTATCTTGCCCCAATGGCAATTTATGTTTATAGATGTTATAAGCAAACTCCAATTCTATCCTATGGGACAGATAGCCTTGAAGTGGTGAAAAATGAAATTCACCACCAGGACATATCAAACACTCCCACTTTTAAAATACACAGCACCCTGCCCACAGGGGTACCTTGACCCTACGAGAGGGGTGACATACGTGTAAGAAAAGGACAGATTAGTGGGTGCACTTGCCAGGCCGGTATGGCAGTTTCAAAATGCACACAGACACTGCAGTAGCTGGTCTGAGATGTCTTTTCAGGGCTGCTTGTATGGGTGGCACAATCAGTGCTGCTGGCTCACTAGCAAAATGAACAATTGAACGATAGAATTCAGAACAGTGTCATACATTCACCACAGATCTGTGCCTAAATCCATAATTATTTTTGCTCACCATGCCATTCCAGTTTTAACCCAGCCATATGAAAATCAGTCTTGACCCTGCACCAAATGGGAACAGTCCAGCCTGGCCTGCCAAGCCAGGTCCTCCCTGGGCTGGAAACAAGCATCCTAGGACCACTTTCAGTGTTTCACCCCTCATCAACCAGGATAGCTTAATTCCAGTGGCATGGAGAGCACTGGACCCACGTTGGGGCATACCCATCCCTCTTGGGGTGATTAATGCAAAAACAACAATTGATGGACAGAATGCAGGCTCACTAGCAGCATTTGATTTACAGGCCCTGGCACCCTCAGTGCACTTTACTAGAGACTTACCAGAAAACCAAATGTGCCAATCATGGAAATGAAAGAAGAGAAGGATCTCGCACAGCAAATGTATTCTAAAGTGATAAACTTGTAATGAATTGTCGTGTGCTGCTTGGGGAAAACACTGTCTGGCCCGGCAGTGTGGAGAGAATAACTGGGAAGAAGCTCCCCCGCCTAGGAGGAGAACCCCCCTGAGCACAACGTTAGATTGACCAAGTGGTCTGATTCAATAGGCTGAAGTAATCAACAGTTTATGTTCAAATTGGAAATATTCAACTTTCCATTTCTATTTTGAGCATGTATCTCTTTTTGAAGCAGTTCGCAGTGAATGTAATCCACATCCAATTCAATGCATTAAGCTATATACAGTTTCACACATCCCAATGCATTTCGGGCGGAGCCCATCATTAGGGGATTACTCTACAAAAAAACACAAAAAACCAAACTGTAATGGCATGGATATACTGTGATACGCCAATTAATATAGAGACCTGTTTTAAAAAAAGGGCATCAGGGTGAAGCGAAAGGTGGAACAAACGAGGTGAAGCCCCGGAGCGGGGATAGCGGAAGGTAACACAATTAGAAGTTAGGAATATCGAACCCGGTTAGGAGAAAATGATTGAAGTGGCAGATAGAAACCAAACCCGTGCTCAAAGGATCGATGTGTTCATAAGCGGGTACTCGGTAAAGCAACCGTGAAGTAAACCGCGGTGCGTGCCAGAGTCAGAGGGTGGAGTGAGCATGCAAGTAAGAACAGTGACGGGGTGAACATTGTGTCCATTACCTGGATGTAAAAATTCTGAGAGAACCCGGAGAATGGTCCACTACCATCTTTTGTAAACCTACTGACAGGAACTCAACCTTACATTACCATAGCTTCCATCGCATGGGATTAAAAAACAACTTACCTTATGCCCAGATACTACGTGTCAAAAGAATAGTCTCCAACGAAGAGGAAAGCAAAGTGCAAATTAAGACTGTTTTAGAACGTCTACGTGCTCGCGGATACCCTAATCCGATACTAGATTTAGCTACCAGAAATGCACCAGAGCCTCTCTATTGCAACCCAAGTTGAAGACACCCTCCGAACGTTTGGTGGTCGTTTCTCAATACTCCAAAGCATCTAATTGTTTTCAAAGAATCATCCGCAAACATTGGCCCATTTTAGCTTTGGAACCAGACTTTAAGGGACTGTTTAATGAGCTCCCCATATTTGCATTCACCAGGGGCAAGAATCTTAAGGAAATCCTGAGTCAAACCAGTGGACCCAAGACCAACGTTATTTACACGGGTCTCAAACCCTGTCACAATTGCAGCAATTGCAATAATTGCATCCTTGGTAATTCCATCAACCATCCTATGAAAGGCAATGTTATCAAACTCAGAGTGAATGCCACGTGCAACAGCAAGAATGTGGTCTATGTCTTAAAATGCCCTTGTGGCAAGTGTTATGTCGGCCACACCGAAAGAAAGATCCGCGTGAGGATCTTGGAACATAAGAGCAACATCCGAACTCAGAATTTAAAGTCTACAGTGGCCACCCACTTTATTGATAATAGACATACAGTGGCTCAACTAAAATACCAGATACTGGAACAAGTACCAATCACCACGAACAACAAGAACCATTTGTTAAAACGCGAGAACTTTTGGATCCGCTACCTTTCCACGATGGCCCCCTTCGGGCTTAATGACCGTATTGAGTTCCTTTGTTATTTATAATTCTGTACTCTTTGTACATCAAGTGGATTTCTTATTTGTTGTTTACTTTTTCTTACATGCTGTCAGCTTTTACACCTTCCAATATGGCGCCCACACCTCTATGCTAGTCTATTACTATTTTCCTTGGTCGCTAAGTCCTTTTTCGCTGTTCAGCACCCGCTTCACGGTTCTTTAGTCTGATTTGGCACTATCTCACTGTTGACCGTCACGGAACTCCGCGGAGTCCCCACGGAGTTTTCACACGAGTAAGTACCCTACTTGGGACCCCGTCACTGTTCTTACTTGCATGCTCACTCCACCCTCTGACTCTGGCACGCACCGCGGTTTACTTCACGGTTGCTTTACCGAGTACCCGCTTATGAACACATCGATCCTTTGAGCACGGGTTTGGTTTCTATCTGCCACTTCAATCATTTTCTCCTAACCGGGTTCGATATTCCTAACTTCTACTTGTGTTACCTTCCGCTATCCCCGCTCCGGGGCTACACCTCGTTTGTTCCACCTTTCGCTTCACCCTGATGCCCTTTTTTTAAAACCGGTCTCTATATTAATTGGCGTATCACAGTATATCCATGCCATTACAGTTTGGTTTTTTGTGTTTTTTTGTAGAGTAATCCCCTGATGATGGGCTCCGCCCGAAATGCATTGGGATGTGTGAAACTGTATATAGCTTAATGCATTGAATTGGATGTGGATTACATTCACTGCGAACTGCTTCAAAAAGAGATACATGCTCAAAATAGAAATGGAAAGTTGAATATTTCCAATTTGAACATAAACTGTTGATTACTTCAGCCTATTGAATCAGACCACTTGGTCAATCTAACGTTGTGCTCAGGGGCGTTCTCCTCCTAGGCGGGGGAGCTTCTTCCCAATCATGGAAATACCAATCCATAACACAATGTACAGGAAGAGCATATGCACTTTTGCACTGAATAGCAGTGGTAACGTGCCCAGAGTCCTAAAACCACCAAAAACAGGAGGCCAAAAAGTAAAAAGACTGGGGGAGAACCCGCTGAAAAAGCCAATTCTAACTTTCTATTTTTCATTTGGCCCTTTCATTGATACTTGAGCATCAGTAATGATTTTTTCCTTTGCAAGCCTACCTCTTATTGGTTCCCTACTTGACCCCTGATAATGGTGTCACATATTGCTCAGTCATACATGATCGATGTAGGGGGAAAATGGGTGATACAATCAGGGTTCATTCAATACAAACTTAGGAAGCTATGCATATCTTATTCAATGGCCTCCCCGTTCCACTTTGAAGTAAATTTGATTGAGCATGTGAGTGAACCACTGAACTTTCTCATAAGCTTAAGGCCAACGAGGCGTGACTTAGGGTCAATTTGCATGCAGTTCTCCTAGGTATACCCAGAACTCAATTCCATAAAATAGGCCGCCATTGAGAGTCCTCATAGTTTCAGATAGACTACATGCAGCCAACAAATTTTCCATTTTATTGGTGATTACACCTTCTCCACAACTGGATTTTGCAATCAGGTACCCATGAAAAAGTTGTGGTGTTTGGCCACCTGGTAGGCTGAAGAGATTGCTGAATAACCTTGGAACAGGGAGTATTACATGCATTAACATCAGGACTTTAAAAAGATCTAATCCAATGTTGTAAATTGCATCAATCACCATGTCTTACAACATTATGCAAAACAACCAAAGGTAAAACAAGACAAAACAGCTTGCATGAAATTCTGTAAAAAGTAAAACCTGGTAAACCATGAAGAAACATAAAATAAAATGACAACATACGGTTTATCTTGATTTGTAATCACTTCTTGCAATTATGTGAGATAGCACGAGAGCCGTGTCACCAGCAGGACTCAATATATAGTGCCAAATACAATATGCACGGTCTACTGCAAAAGTCATACCGCCACAATAGAGGGAGCCCAAAGGTGCTTCACCCTTCTCAGATAAAATCAGGGATTCATAGAGAGCAGAAGCCTCGTTTTGTCCCATGGAAAAACATTCAGAAAAAGTGGTGCCACAGAAAAAGTCAGTTGAGGTAGATGTAGTCAGTGGTTTGACCCTTAGATGGAAAAAAGTTCATTGTTCTATTCAGGACAGTGGCTTATCATCTTATGCTCATGGTAAAAAGAATGTACAAAATAAGGACATTTTTTAACCAATATGAAAAAAGGGGATCACTTAGCGACATGATGATGAAAAGACAAAGGACCATGTGCACGAGGAGCTATTGCAGAACTAACAGCACTTTATCGCAGCCAAAGTTGTGATCAATTCACCTCCCCATTCACAAGCTGGTACTAACAGCCCACAGCACACGTTTATCCCAAAATAGCAGCCACAAACAACATCACCACAGAGGATCTCCGCAACTATCGCTAATGAGATGCAGAGTGAGCGTTTTTTAGAAATGGGGGTCTCTGGTTGGCAAGGGTTTGCACATTTGTTCAGGTAGGGACCCTTTTTCCTAGTCAGGATAAGGGAGTTACACTTCTAAAATAACCCCTGCTCACCCCCTTGGTAGCTTGGCACAAGCAGTCAGGCTTATTCTAGAGGCAGTATGTAAAGCATTTGCACATAACCAACAGTAATACAGTGTAAGCACTACAAAAGGGCATGACACCAGTTTAGAAAAATATCCAATATTTTAAATAATTAAAACAAGACAAAATATGATAAAAATCTACAATACAGTACTACAAAAATTGTTACTTCTCAAGACGTCTTTAAATTGCAAAGATATGTTGAAAACACAGTTCCTTGATGTCGATAGCTCCGTCAGGTGCGGATCTATGATGTTACAACGTGTTATTTTACAACGCATGCTGTAACATCGCAACTTTTACAACGCAGGTTCCATTACATCGGATGCCATTACAACGCAGGACATTACATAGCAGATGCTATTACAACGCATACCATTACATCGTAAGTATAGGTAAGTATATCTATTTTTAAAAAAAGTAATTAAGTTAATTTAATTAATTTAATTTAACTAATATAATGAAATTAATTTAAAAACTGTAATTAATTTAATTTATTTAATTTAGTCTCATTAAATTTAAAAATGGAATTAATGTAATTTAATTATTTTAATATAATTTAATTAATTTAATTTAATTAATTTTATAATTGTAATTATTTGTATTTAATTTATTTAATTTAATTAATATAATTGAATAAAACTTAAAACTGTAATTAATATAATTTAATAAATTAAATTAAATTCAATTAATTTAATTAATTTATTTTAATTAAAGTCATACTTTAAAAATAATAAACCCTAAAAACACCCCTGTACCTCAAAACCCAAACCCAGCCCTAAAACCTAAAAATATCCCTGTACCCCAAAACCCAAACCCTGCCCTAAAACCTAAAAATACCCCTGTACCCCAAAACCCAAACCCTGCCCTAAAACCTAAAAATACCCCTGTACCCCAAAACCCAAGCCCAGCCCTAAAACCTAAAAATACCCCTGTACCCCAAAACCCAAACCCAGCCCTAAAACCTAAAAATACCCCTGTACCCCAAAACCCAAACCCAGCCCTAAAACCTAAAAATACCCCTGTACCCCAAAACCCAAACCCAGCCCTAAAACCTAAAAATACCCCTGTACCCCAAAACCCAAACCCAGCCCTAAAACCTAAAAATACCCCTGTACCCCAAAACCCAAACCCAGCCCTAAAACCTAAAAATACCCCTGTACCCAAAAACCCAAACCCAGCCCTAAAACCTAAAAATACCCCTGTACCCCAAAACCCAAACCCTGCCCTAAAACCTAAAAATACCCCTGTACCCCAAAACCCAAACCCAACCCTAAAACCTAAAAATACCCCTGTACCCCAAAACCCAAACCCAGCCCTAAAACCTAAAAATACCCCTGTACCCCAAAACCCAAACCCAGCCCTAAAACCTAAAAATACCCCTGTACCCCAAAACCCAAACCCAGCCCTAAAACCTAAAAATACCCCTGTACCCAAAAACCCAAACCCAGCCCTAAAACCAAAAAATACCCAAACACCCCAAAACATATACCTCAGTACCCCAAAACATATACTCCTATACTCATACTTATTTAAAAAATTACTTAAATTAATATATTTAATTTATAATATTAAAAAACATAAATAAATATATTTATTTATAATTAATATTAATTAAATTAATTATATAATATTAAATAAAATAAAAAAAATTATATACTTACCAATACTTACGATGTAATGGTATGCGTTGTAATAGCATCTGCTATGTAATGTCCTGCGTTGTAATGGCATCCAATGTAATGGAACCAGCGTTGTAAAAGCTGCGTTGTAACAGCATTCCGATGTAAAAGTTGCGATGTAACAGTAACATACCGTCAGGGGCTATCACTGCATTGTGAACAAACAAATCCAAAGTGTTCTGGCTGACCTCAGTACATTTCAGAAATGCTGGTCGTCAATGACCTCTCTTTGTCACACACGTTGCAGGTCAATCTCCTCTCTGATGGAATCAGGGGAGCTGGTGTTGGCAGGAGTCGGGTGCTGCGGTGCGAAGTGCAGCAGGCGGTCGGGCGGTGTCTGATGGCGTTGTGGGTGAGACCAGGGTCGTGGTGTGAGATGAAGGCGGAGCTTGTTAAGGTGCTGGCAGGTCACTGGTGCAGTTGGCTGACGAACTGGAGTCAATGGCACCGGCGTTGGTAGACCAAGGCTGCGGTGCAGGATAAGGGCGGTGCGTCGTGTAAATTAACGAGTGGTGCCCTCGAACCACGGTGCAAGCAGTGGCGTTGAGTCCGGCGTGGAGCGGCATTGTCGGGGAAAACAAGGCGTCGTTGTGGAGGGAGGCGGTGCGGTGCCCACAGGTCACAGTGCAAGCAACGGCTCAGTGGTGGCATCAGCAGGTGTCATCGGTGAGACCAGGGTTGTGTTGCGGCGGTGCCATCTGCGGTGCCTTCAGGACAAGGAGTTGGCAGCGGCGTCGTAGACACATCAGGCTTGAAGTCTGTGCTGTTCCTGAGACTTCATGAACTAGGGGCAAGCTCTACCTCAAGCCCTAGGAGACACTCACAATAGTATATTGCAGAAAGTTCGGTTCCTTCACTGCCCAAGGCAGAAGCAGCCACTGCAGGCCAACACTGCAAAGAATGCAGCAAAGTGGTAGTTCCTCTTGACAGCTTCTCCAGCTCTTCTTCTCGGCAGTCTTCTTGATCCCAGCGAGTTCTCTGAAATCTTTTCTATCCCTGAGACTTCCAACAGGAGGCAAGCTCTACTACAAGCCCTTGGGGAAAACTTTGACAGCAGGATGTTGAAAGCACAGTCTGGTCCTTTCCCTATCCAAGACAGATGCAACCACTGCAGACCAACCCCACAAAATGCAGCATAAGGGCAGTACTCCTCCTCTAGCTTTCCCGGTCCTTCTGCCTGCCAGGTTCCTTAGTTCAGAAGTAATCTAAAGTTCTGAGGTCGGGGCCCCCAATATTTATACCACTAAATCCTTTGTCCTCTGAAGGCAGAGGGTCCTGTACCTAGTTCAAACCAGTTCTGGGTGTATTGTGCCAGTGTGCACCTTCTTCCTTTGTCAGTGTAGGCCAGGGTCATCAGACGTACCGCACCAGGTGGAGCCAGCATTGTGGAAAGCAGGCACAGCCCTATTTGGACCCAGGTGCGACTCCTCCCGCTCATCTATGTGCAGATTGGTATATTCAGCCTTGTGCTGACTAACCCTGTCTCCTGGAGTCTCCCCCAGCACCTGTCACTCACAAACCAGACAGACAATACACAAGCTAGCAGAGGCAGGCTGGATGATTAGGTAAGAAAATACCTACTTTTTAAAAGTGGTATTTTCAAACACAGAATGTTAAAACCATCTTCACTAAAAGGTGTATTTTATCATTCTGAGCTCAGGCATAATAAACTCGAATTTCTACCATGTCCCCTGGATCAGTTAGGATTATGGGATGTTATAATCAAAATGCCAATTCTTGCCTATGGGGAACAGTTAGCCTCGCAATAAAAATGAAGTAGGCTCTAATTCCCTTTCAGGTCATGCCACACACACCAGGGCATGTCCTACCTTTCACATACAATACACACTGCCCACAGGGGTACCTTGGTCCTACCTTAGGAGTGACTAACATGTAGAAAAGGGAAGGTTTAGGGACTGGTAAGTGGGCACACTTACCAAGTCGACAAGGCAGCCCGAGGCTGCACACCGGCTCTCCAATGGCAGGCCAGAGTTACACTTTACGGGCTGTTTGCGTGGGTGCCACAATCCAGTGCTGCAGTCCACCAAAAGCATTTGATTTATAGGGCCTGGCACTCTCAGTGCACTTTACTAGGGACTGAGATATAAATCAAATAGGCCAAACATGGAAACACCAATCAATAACACACTTTACATAAAGAGCATATGCGCTTTTTAAATGATTGGCAGTGGGAAGGTGCCTGGAGTCCTAAAACCAACACACACAGGTGAGGAAAAAATAGGGGGAAAAAGCAAAGAGTTTAGGGATAACCCTGCAAAATAGCCATTACCAACAGCGTTCCTGTGCCAAAAGCCGAGACAACACCACAACTCAACATTCTCAATGACCAGACAGATCGGGCGATAAGAACACACAAGCCGGTGATAAGGCGCGTTAGCACCAGGAAATCTACACCTGCTCTGACCTGGTATTAAGTCGGATGGCAGCCAGCACCACAAAAGGGAGACCAGCCCAGGGCCACAACCGAAGTGCAACACTTGCCATGGAGCCACACATCATGCGGCCCGGCCACCCAAGAGGGCCACAACAGCCAATGACACCACCCCACGGACCACCCCTCCCTGGTACACCCCCAAATAAAGACATGCCACATCAGCTACACAAAAAAATGTTAAAATTATTCTGCATGCTGTCACACAATCACAACAGTTGAAATGCATTTGTCGACACAGAAATGAGCATCAGACATTCACTTCGGAAGCAACAAAAAATACTTTATTAAAATGAACACCGAAATCAAATGAAGACACAATTCAGCTCCCCGTGGGAAACTCCGTAGGTCACAGCCTGCAAGCCAAAAAACATGATGAGAAGGTGTGTCCTGCGCACATCAAAGGACAGAGAGAGAGCAAAGGAGAGAGAGAGAGAGAGAGAGATAGAAGGAGAGAGAGAGAGAAGATGAGAGGGAGAGCGAGAGAGAGAGAGAGAAGAGAAGGTGGGAGAGGGAGAGAAGAAGAAAAGGGAGAGAAGAAGAGAGGGGGAGAAAGAGAGAGAGACGAAGAGAGGGAGAGAGAGAGAGAAAAAAAAGAGCGCGAGAGAGAGAGAGACATAAAGAGATGGAGAGAGAGAGAGAGAAGAAGAGGGAGGGAGAGAGAGAGAAGACGAGGGAGGGAGAGAGAAGAAGAGAGGAGAGAGAGAGAAGAAGAGAGGGGGAGAGAGAGAGAGATGATTAGAGGGAGAGAGAGAAAGAGAAAAGAAGAGAGGGTGAGAGAGAGAGAGAAAGGAAGAGAAGGGGAAAGAGAGAGAGCCGCCGCTGTACAACTAGGACACATAGCTCACCTGCTGCCACTGGTGTGTTTCCAAACCACTTGCCGGCATGTAGTGCAATCCATTAGGTCACACTTCTGAGTCAGATCCATCATCTGAAACATAGTCCAAATACATGACTGGCACAGTACACACACTCGCTCAAGACAACAGTGCCTGCCTGCCCATGCACACCCAGGCAGAGGCATCACAAAGGCACCCGCCCACCGAGCATGCCCGCCTATGCACACCCAGGCAGAGGCATCACAAAGGCACCTGCCGCCCACCGAGCATGCCCGCCCATGCACACCCAGGCCTCACTGCTCGCCTTCCACCACCAGTGTGTAGACTGGATGTGCCACCATGTGCCGCTGCAAGCCACAAGCCCGGGGTCGGGCCCGCAGACATGGCATTCTCCAGACCATGCAGCTACGCTGCGCAGGCCACTAGTTCTCGCCTGTGTTGCTGGGTCTTGAATACTCCATGGCTGAAGACATACCAGTGCACCCGGCAACAGCGCAGGCTGCACACCCGATCAGTTTTGATTTGTTTGTCATCATGTACATCAATTGTGTGTCTTTTGCACACCCGATCAGCCCAATTGGTGCCACTAAGGCTGTGACCCGGAAGAGAGACCACGTGGCGGTAGGCCCGCTGGCTCTGACTTACACTATGGTCCAGCAGGGCACACAAAACCTGAGTTGCCCATACCGCGGGGAGGGGGCCTCATCGCAGGGTGCCCACCAGCTCAGCAGCTTAAGGTGCCACTGATCAGTGCACCCACAGTCACCGTCCCGTGGCGGGGTGCCTTTGCCTTCCGTAATGCGCCGGGTGGCTGGGACTGCTCTGCAGAAGGTGTTGGTGATGCCCCTGCGATGTGAAGGGGAGAAGGTGTATTACAATGTGTCCACATGTGTGTAGCCGCATGGTACAGGTTGACATTCAGACAGCATGGCATTGCACATTTTGACAGTCTGTAGATCTGGGCGATAACCCAGAGTCATTGTGGGTGTGCACTGTGCTCTGCTTGATTGTGCATGTGTACCATTATGCCCATCTCCACCCGTCCCTCCAGTACCTCGTGGTCACTCACCCTGTTGAGGTTGTGTAGTGTCTTGTCGAGCAGTGTCCTGTTCCCCAACTCAGGCCACAGTCTCCACACTGATGACTGTCGACACCAGCTCCTCCATGTCATCCAGCTCCTGCTGTGGCGCTGGGCCACCACCTACAGTCTCCATTGCTTCCTTCTGGTTGGCGGAGAGTTTCTCCCTGGCCTTCCGCTTGATGTCATTCGATCGCCTCTTGACCTTGTCCATTGTCATCTATTGCTCTCCAACGGGATTCACCTTGTCGACGATGTCCCACCATCTTGCAATTTTGGTGCCCAGTTACACGTTGGAGGTGACAAAGAGTTGTTGATGGTGTTCCATCACCTCCGTGACTATGATCCTGTTCGCCTACGGACTGAACTTCGTCTTCCTCGTCTTCTTGTCCTTGCCCTTCCCTGTCCCCGAGGTCCCAGGCTAGTCATCTGGGATGCTTGTGGGGTTGCACGCATCCTCTGAGTGTAGGTCAATTTGTGTGTGGGGGTTTTTTCTTTTATGGAGATTTTTCCTACCTGCCAGGTGTGTGTTGCAGGCCTGGTGTTGCTTATTGCTGATTTCCTCATCAAGCTTTGGCCCATTGCAGGTTTTTGGATGTTGTGGTTTGTGTTTTTATCTCCATCAAAGTGGTTTTATCGCAGACATTGTCCGCGGTTTCGGCAGACTATTGCATGCCACCGCCTTGTTGTGAATCCCATGTTGTCACAGGGTTATTTTCTTGCAATAGGCTGCAATATTGAAAGTTGCGTTACGCTACTATTGTGGTAGTTATCAAAGTTCTTGTGAATATACCCCAAAGATGTGTCCTCACAAGTTATTGGTATCAGTCAGTATGCCATTCAAAAACACACACATGTTTGAGTGATAAAAGAGGTATTGTTAATTACATAAAACAATAAGGATTGGAAACAATCACCCTTACACAAAGGTCGCTGACAGATGAGTGTTTCAGGGTAATGTGGGCACGATACAGTCTTGTTAATGTATATTGGAGAGGGCCTTTGTGTCCTCATCACAGGCAATGTGTTTCCTGCCTCAAATGGCCCCATCAGGTCCGTGGCATTTATCAAAACTTTAAAAGCCCTAATCTAGCGTTGGGAATGGCAGCGATCCCCATGCATTACAGCATTGTGCAAACAACCAAAGTCAAAAGAAGGAAAAATACCTCATATTAAATTTTGTAGTGAATACAACCTGTAAACAACAAAGAAACAAAAAATAAAATGACAACATATAGCTTCATGTTCATTTATAATCATATTATATAATTATGTGAGCTTATACCAGATCAAAGTCACCAGCAGGACAAATACATAGTGCTAAATAAAATAATCCATGCACAGCACACTGCAGAATGCATCCCTCTGCAGTGGAGTGCCTCACTCTGCCTACGAAAGATGATGGCTTTATAGGGAGCAAAAGCTTGGTTCTATCCTAAGGAGAAACATTCTGAAAAAGGGGTGCCACACAAAAAAAGGAAAGAGTTAAAGTGGTACAGCCCATTCTACCTTTTGTATCATATACATTGGTTGCCATACGTGCTGACAGTGACCTAGAACTCTATGGGGCATATTATCAATGGGGGCGATAGGCAATTTTGGCCGCTAATCGGCGATAATACTATCACCCTATTAGCACGCTGTCACTAACAGCAGTGAGCGACAGCTTGTAGGTGATAGCGAGTGGTTTGGGGCCCGCTTTGCATGTCAGCGATATTTATCGCTAATGACATGCAAAGTGGGCGTACCCAACCCGTTAGCGACTGAGAGCAGTTGCTAACATCGCTATCGCCTATTAGCAACACAGGCGTAGCGATTAAAATATTTGCGCTAAGCGCGAATATCTCCAAAAACTAACACCCGCTCAAACCAGTTCTTAACCATTATATCCAATGGGAGGTGGATATAATGGCTAAGACCCTGTTAGCGATGATGCGTGAATATCGCTGTATTCTCAGCGACATTCACGGATTTTGCCGCTATCGGTGTGAATTTTATCGCTTTTGAGATAAATGTTGCTAATAGCACGTTATCTCAGAGATAAAATCCTGTGATGCGTGGCAATAAAAAAATTGCCGCTAACCCTACTGAGCCATAAATATCGCTATTTGTTGATAATATGCCCCTATATATCTAATCAATCAAGAACTCAGGCCAATCAGATGTAGACAATGGTTTAGCCCTTAGATGGAAAAAATTCCATGGTTCTAGTCAGAGCAGTGGCTTATCACTCTATGCTCAGGGTACAAAGAACGTAAAAAACAAGGGAAAATTGTCAGCTCATGTCACAAAAGGGGATCACTTAGTGACATGATGCTGGAAAGAGAAAGATTGTACTCACAAATTCAGTATGCCAGTTCAAAAGACGCACATTTGTGTGATAAAGTATTGTCAATTACATAAAACAATAAATATAAAAAAAACCTTAGCCCAAAGTCACAGACGTATGAGTGTCTTAGGGTAATGTGGGCAGGACACAATCTATTAACATATGGTAGAAATGCATAAATCAGCAAACTTAACAGAAAATGCTCGTACTCTATAGAAGAGGGCCTGTGCATGTCTAAAGGGCCTTCCAGTGAACGTGGCATGAATCTAATTAACATTCTACATCAGGAATGTGCTGGATTCATGGAAATAATTGGATCTACGTCAATGTCGGCATCCCAGACATCTGACCAATCAAGAAGCAGGAATGCTCCCTGTCATGGCTCCTGTCCATGAAAGTTTATAAAGAATATAAACTAGAAAGTGGAAAAACTTACCACCCACTCTGTTTCCCAATAAGTCGACATCAGTTTATTTATCTAAGTAGATAGAATCTAAGGCATTAAAATGTGCAAATATTAACATACCTATAACAGTTATTATTGGTAGTGTGAAAAAATTTCCCTTTTTTTGCGTGAAAATCTACCTATGTCTTAGAAAGTTATTTGCCCCCTGGGAACCACAGCACTATATGTGCCATCCACTACAGTGAGAGGGAAAGCATGGCTTCAAGACTACCATTATAGTCTGACTGCTGCAGTGTAACACCTGCAGTGTGACCCGTTAAACAGCTGTTGTGACAGGTAACGAGCACCATTGTGACTATTAGTAAGTCGTCCCTATGTAAGCCTTGGGCCTACAAGGTAGGATGCGCGGTATTTATATGTGGGACATGTAGAAAAATAATGTCTTCTTGCCCCTACAGTGACAAGGCCCTTAAAGCCATTTTCATTGTGGCAGGCCTAGCTTTCCTAAGTAGAAAACCACAACACAAATTAACCCCTTGCATGCTGGTGACGGCTCTCGTCCGTCATGGCATACAGTGCTCGTGTGCTGATAACAGCCGGGAGCCGTCACGACCACGCCCGCAATCGGAATGTGCCGCACAGGAGCGGAATTCCGACCGCAGGCAAGGGGTTAAAATAGTAATACTCTGCTTCAGGAATGAGACCAGGTTGAACAATATTTAAACCAATATTTTGTGTCAAATGTGTTTTTATTGATCATTTAGTAGAAGAAAAAGAAAATAAAAGGAAAAAGACATGCGACAATCCCGCAATTTAGCCCACTCAGGGGCAGCTAAACAAGCGTCCAAGGGTGACACACAGGGTTATGGTGGGCCATCTGCGTTTAAGTCTTTGTAATCGGCCTAGCGCCCAGGGAGGTGCCATTCTCCCAACATACAGGATAGTTGCCAGTTAGCCCTTAGGGTGTAGGCGCTGAAAAGACATAGGTGCACTGGAGTCCCCCAACGCGAAAACCTCAGTTAGCCCTCCATTAGATTGGCAAAGTTGGTTCATAATAGTGCTAGAGGATCCTGCTGAGGGCATAGGGCTCTGTATGCCACAATGTGATGGAGCACTAGGCGGGATGTCATAACAAACAAAGAGAACACATTTAATCATCCCCCCTCCCTCCCCCACCCTCCCTCCCCCCTCCCAAGTGGTGGTAGCAACTAGCGTAGGCAAGGAACATAAATGGGTAGCAACAAGGATTTAAACCTGAAACAGATGTAGCCTGCGGGTGCTAGGTGGGCAGACTGCGGAGGGCAGACCCTTGGAGAGGAATGCTACCAGCGGGCCCAAGCAAAATTCAAAGTTTTTAAAGTCGTCTACAAATATATCAGCCATCCTTTCCATACTAAGCAACTTCCACAACCTTGAATGCCAGAGAGAAATGGCCGGAGCCTCCTTCTTCTTCCAGGCTGCCGCCAGAGTAATTTTGGCTGCACCAATGCTGAGTCACAAGGTTCTCTTATCTGCCCTGGTCTGGTGTTTGAGATCAGGATCCCGGAGGCCCAACAGGGTGGCAGCCATCGAGGTGGGGATAGGGTATCCCAGGATATCCTTAATTTGGGCCAGGATCTCTTCCCTGAATAGGCGGATAATGGGGCAGTCCCACCAGATGTGTTGGAAGTCTCCTAAGAACACACATCCCCTCCAACACCTATCCCGGGAAGATCAGCTTCAATTTGGCGGGATGTAGGTACCAATCCATCATGGTTTTCATATGTGCCTCCCTAAGCTCCACCGAGTGATTAAACTTGGCAATATCGGACCATAGGTGAGACCACTCGGCATCGGAGATGTCACGTTGGAGGATCCCTTCCCACATATGCATATACCTAGGTCTAGGGGAGGTAGCAGTGGTGAGGAGGCACCCATAGATGAAAGTGATTGCCCCCTTCATGGTTACAGTCTTGGTCATAAAGGCCTCGAATAGCGTGAGGGGTCGGGTGGCCGCCTCACGCACCTAGGGCAAGAGCGCCCAGTGTAGTAGTTGAGCGTGATGGTATCGCTCGGTCTCTAATACCCCGTAATCCCTCGTGCAATTCTCAAAGGTGAGTGGGTCATAATTGTGGAGCAGGTGCATGAGAGCTAGGCACCTCCGTCCTTCCAAGCACTTAAGGGTCCCTCAAGGGATGCCGGGGGGAAGGCAGGATTGAAGTGTATGGACGTGAAGGGGAAGGAAAGGTGGTCCATCTCTCATCTTTAGAGACAGAGTCCCAGACCTTCAGGACAGTGCTAGTGGGGGTGCTGAGGTAGACATTCTTTGGTCGGTCACATTTGTGTCGCCAAGTCAAATCCCAGATCGACCTCCCCGCCACGCTTCTATCCATATGCAGCCAGTGTTTTTCTGATTCCCGCTGTGACCACTCGACCAGCATGCGGAGTTGCGCCGCTTTATAATACATATGCATGCCTGGCAGTCCCACACCTCCCTCTCTCCTCAGTTTGCGCAGGACGGTGAAAGAGAAGCGCACGCGGCCCCCTTGCCAAATGAAGTGCAGCATCTTTGACCGCACCCTCCGAGAGAATTCTGCGTCAAGGTCTATAGGAAGGGCCTGGAACAGGTATAAGAGCTTTGGAAGGATGGTCATTTTGATCGCATGGATCCTCCCAAGCCAGGAGATGAACATGGGTTTCCATCTGGCCAGATCTGACTGGATCTTAGTAAGTAGCGGGGGTAAGTTAGCGGAGTACAGTTTCCCCAGTGTGGGGGTCAAGTGGATGCCCAAATATTAAATGGAGGAGTTTGTCCACGGCAGGGGGGGAGAGACCTAAGATGGGGGATGTCCGATTGGGGGATCGTATGGTTGAGGACATAGGATTTGTCGTAGTTGACCTTGAAGCCGACTACTGCTTCAAAGCGCATCAAAGCCGCCTGAACATGAGGGAGAGAGTGAGCCGGGTCTGACAGGGATAGGAGAACATCATCCGCAAAGAGAGTGATCTTGTGGGATTCCCCAGTGAAGGGTATCCAACGGATGTGAGGGTTAGCTCTCACCGACACTGCCAGAGGTTCGATGCTAGGAGCGAATAGCAGCGGTGACAGGGGGCACCCCTGCCTAGTTCCTCTGGAATGGTCAAAGAATGGAGAGAGCTGGCCGTTCACCGCTACTCGAGAACGGGGGGAGAGATAGTTCGCTCGTATCATTGTTATAAATTTAGTGGAGAAGCCGAATGCTGCCAGGGTGCTGAACAGGAATACCCAGTCCACCCTGTCAAATGCTTTCTCGGCGTCGAGGCCCACCAGGACCGCTGGGATTCTAAATTTAGTTGCTTTCTCAATAAGGTGTACCACCCTCCTTGTATTATCGTGGGTCTGGCGCCCTTTAATAAACCCCGACTGATCTGGGTCTATAAGAGCCGGCATAAGATCATTGAGCCGTTGGGCGATGATGGAGGAATAGAGCTTTGCGTCCAGATTCAGGAGGGCAATCGGCCTATAAGACGTGCATGGACTAGGGTTTTTACCGGGCTTAGGGATGACGGAAATAAGTGCTTCCACCATGGTACGGGAGGTTCAGCCTTCTTCAGCCATATGATTAAATAGTTGTACCAAGTGCGGGCATAATTCAGAGGCAAAAGTTTTATAGAAGAAGGCTGTGTACCCATCCGCTCCGGGTGCCTTGTGGGGCTTTAAGGCCTTAATGGCTGCCAGCACGTAGTCCCTGGAGAAACAGGTGGTCAGTGCTTCATTCCATTCCGCTGATACCTGAGGCAACGTCAGCTCCTGCAGATATTCGGCTTGGGCAGTAACCTGGAGGCTCCCCTGCATAAAGGGATTTGTAGAAGGCCCCAAAGAGCTCCGCCTTCATCTCATCCTGATGTGTCACCTCCCCCGTGCAGTCTGAATGCCCCCGATGTACTCACGTTCCCTTTTATCCCTCAGCTGTCTGGCCAGGTGCCTCCCTACCTTGTTGCCCTGGGAGTAAGAGAGCTGCCGCAGTTTCAGCAGGGTGTATTCAGCTTTGTTGTCAAAGTGGGCCCTGACTTTACCCCTGACGGCCGTTAGTTGCCTGAGTCCCATCCTGGAGGGATTCTCCTTGTGTGCCTGTTCTAAGGATGCGAGTTCTGCCTCTAGGAGTTCCCGCTCCCGACCGCGCTGCCGATTAAGTGCGGCATTCAGCGCAATGCAGTGTCCACGAAGATATGCCTTGAATGCATCCCACGTGTTGTATATTGACGTGTCCCCTGGGGCATTGAGTGTGAAGAATTCGTTAATGAGTCCCCGTAGGGAGGTGCATGAGGGTTTGTCCCGAACCAGGGAAGCTGGGAAGTACCATTTGGAGCTACCGTTATTCCGCACACCCCACTGGAGTTCTATCGCAAGTAAGCTGTGGTCAGAGACCAAAAGTGGGTAAATCTTGGCCTCCCTCAGATCTCCCCGTAGAGACAGGCTCACTAAGAAGTGATCAATCCGGGAATAGGTGTGGTGGACGTGGGAGAAGAAGGTGAAATCTCTGGATTGGGGGTACAGGAAGCGCCAGGCGTCAACAAGACTCAGGTCAGAGATTCGTTGCAGCGTGTCGGGGGAGAACACACCCGTAGCTGATCTTTGGGAGTGTGTGCTATCTAAGTCTGGTTGCCATACCATGCTAAAGTCTCCCATAGCAATCAACAGCCCCTCTACAAAATCAGCAACGTCCTTCAGCAGCGCATGGAGAAAGGCGTTTTGACCTGTATTAGGTGCGTACAGGACAAGGAATGTGGAGAGTCTACCTCTCAAGAGGCCCTTAACCATGACCCAGCGCCCTTCTTTATCACTCTGTACCCCGGTAGGTTGGAAGTGTAGGGTGTAACAAAACATAAGGGCCACCCCCCTGTGTTTCGTGGCGGCGGAGGATCTGTAGATCAATGGGAACATCTTGTGTTTAAGGAGGGAATCCTCCATTTTGAGCAGGTGGATCGCTTGGAGGCCCACTATATCGAGATGATGATCAATGATATCCTTCCAGACCTTCTGGCGTTTTTGAGGGGAGTTAAGCCCTTTCACATTCTATGCTCCTAAGGTTAAATGTGACATTGGAAGGCGTTATGAGATAGCCCTACAAAGGTTGGTAGTCCCCGCCTACAGTGATGGGGAGCCAGATGAACAGTCCCCCCCTCCCGACTCCTCCCCAGGGCCCAATTGCAGCATGCGACCCCCCGCCCACTACAAGATCAGACCACCCAGCAGGTCTCCCCCATCCCAAGCCACCCCCCCTCATCCAATCCGCCCCGCCAGCATAGTCCACAAAATACACGCTATGGGCCTACCCTCGCTACCACCACTGAACGCCCAACCCACCCCGCCCACCCCCCAGCATCCCCAGAGAAAGAACACAATACACTAAGCAAATTAGAGATAATAACACAGTCCCCAACAATATGACTGAACCCTCCTGCAAAACGGGCAAAAGGAGGGAACTATAGTCCGTCACATAAGTCCAAAGAGCAGGGGGCCAACACTCTGCCCCACCTACCACCCAGATCCTGATGCAGGACATCTCCCTAGGTGGGCGTGACACAACGTTACCCATCTGGCTCCAGACGACGGTCCCCTCCAGCATCAGCTGTCAGCCTGCAGAGTCAAGCCTATGAAGGCAGTTCTCAGGATCCCTCCAGGGTCTCTGTCACCTTCGCCACAGAAGCCACGGCCGCTCCTCTCTCTCTCAGGCTGATGGACTAATCCAGTCCTACTGGTTTCACTGGCTTGCCCACCTTTGCCACTCCATGGAGGGGCGTCGCTGGCGTGCAGGGGAGGATGCCGCCTCAGTCGAGGTATCAGGCCGATCCAGCCCCAGAATTTCACGGGCCACCTCCAAAGACCGTACCTGGATCAGCTTGCCCTTCCATTTAAAGACCAGTCTGAATGGGTGGCCCCAAGAATAGGGGACCACCTGCTCCCGCAGAAAGGTGGTGACAGGCGGAAAGTGTCTTCGCTTGGCCAGAGTAGAGGCCGCCAAATCCTGGTATAACACCAGGCGATGATCACGGAACATGAGGGGGTTGTGTTCGCGTGCCTTCTGTAGAATCCTTTCTTTGAGCTGAAAATCGTGAACGCACACCAGGATGTCCGGGGGAGGAGCATTGGATCCTCGCGGCAGCCGACTCTATGAACTCTATCCATCTGGATCTCACGCAGATCTTCCTCTTGCAGGACGTGGCGGACGAGAGCTTCAACGTATTCCCGCAGATCTGTACCTTCTCCTTTCCACGGGACCACTCAAATCCTGATATTATTGCGACAAGATCTGTTTTCTAGAACCTCTGTATGCGCCTGCAAATCCAGGTTCTGCTCTGTGAGGCGCAGGACATCTTGCTGGAGTTGATGGATGTCCTCGGCAGTCCCCAGGGTCATGTTCTTCCAGGGTCGCTACCCTGTCTCCAATGGCATCAACGTCTCATCGCACCTCTTTCAGGGCCGATGCTAGCTGGGTCCGCAGCTCCTGAATGTCCTCTTTCATTGCTGCAAAGAGTTCACGCCTGATGCGTCCAGGCTGGCTCCGGATGACGCCGTGCGACACACCTCCAGCGGACCGGACAGGCTTCCTTGCGCCGCGGGTCCACCAGGCGGCCGCCCCCCAACAGCACGGCAGGGTCCGTGGGTCGTCGGCTCGGTCTGCGCCGACTCCGGCCTGCAACGCTGGGGTCTCGCGTCACTGCTTGCCGAGAGCGAGCTCCAGCAGCAAGGGGCCGCAACTCCCCGGTCTCACATCGTAAGAGGCCGCACCCAGCCCGGTCGCGGCGCCGCTTCAGATCCATAACTCGCTCCGCGCGAACCCAAGGGCAGTGTTCAGATGCCGGGTAGCAGCCATGGGCCCCCAGTAATGCTCTCTGCAGGGCTCAGAACAATGCCGAAGCAAAAGCGGCGCCGGAGGGGCCGATCAAGACGTCTCACTCTGCCGCAATCTTGGCCACGCCCCCCTAAACTAATATTTTTAATAGTTATTAAAAATACAATCAATGGGGAAGTCTGATTTGTAATACATTTTGAGGAAACATAAGTGTCAGAATGTTACCTTTTACCTGCGTGACCTCTCTGAAGATAATTAGCATAAGACTCTGCCTGATGTAATCCTTTGCTCAGCCTAAGAAGCAATAGGAAAGAGGTGTTGATTTCCTCCAAGGACCGTACAATAGGCTGACCTGAATGGGCAGAGATGACTTGTCTGAGCTCATTAAAAAATGCAGGATGGTGGCTTTACCCATCCAGTTGACACTACAGTCTTAAAACCTGCATGACAGGTCTGACTGAAGCACATATTGCAACCTTCAAAGGGAGCAAACAGGATGGCATGAAAATTCTTGTGTATCGCCTGTCTACTTGCAGAATAACTCTGCTTTTCTCGCCAGACTTCTATATCCGGCTTTGTTGTGGGTACAGCACTTGCTTCTAACTGGATTTATTTACTACCAGGACATGTACACATTGAAAGTACATTCCCAACTTTGTAATTACATAGCACATCAGGCTGTAGGCTACCTAGGGCTTACCTTAGGTGAGACATATATTCATTAAAACTGTAATTTAAGGCTTGACTAGGGGATTTAAGTGCCATGTTGACATGGCAGTGGCTCACTTAATTCAGGCTGCAATGACAGGCCTGGGTCATTGTAACAATTAAAAGTCCAAAATCCAGTATATAAAAATAGGTTTGATTTATTGTAGCTTACTTTCAGGTTAAGTTAATAATGAAGAGATAAGTCGATGAAATTGTAACCCCACCAGGAGCAGATAACCTCCTGCTCAGCCTTCAGGTAACTGATAAATCCCTTGAACAGCAACAGGTAGAATCCTGGATGACATCACAGAGACATGACATAGACTAGCAGACACCAACACTAAGAAAGGACAAAGAGGAGGAAAAGCAGGATGTAACACACCTCCAACTGAAAAGATGAAGAAGATAAATCAGAAAATGGCAGAAGCAGAAAGGCAGAAGAAAGAAAGAACATAAACGCACAAGAAATAAACACACTCTTCAACATGGTGGAAACAAGAGGTAACACCAAGGGGCGCAGGTACAAAGGTTGTACAAGCACTGTAAACTAACAAAAGAATATAAGCTTAAGTAAATGTGGTAAAGTCCATAAGATGACAAACTGAACATCTTAATACAAATGATCAAATGTACAGTTTGGCTCAGTATTGTATATAGAAAATGAAATAACAACTCCTCAAATTCGAATATATTTAATTCCTCTAAAATAAAGAACAATAATGACCCCAACACATCACACTAAATACATGAACGCCTCTAAAATAGAGCACACTAAAAGTGGTTCATGACAATAAAACGACAATAAAAATGAGTCCAACTCCTCACAGTAAGTACATGAACACCTCTAATAAAAGAGCACAGTAAAAGTGGTTCATGACATTAAAACGGCTCTTCACAGAAAATGTACGACTTCTCTAAAAATAGAATAAAACTGGGCCCCTGGGCTCCTCACAGTAAGTAACAGAAAATCACCAATAGAACTGAGCCATGCGGCTCCTAACAGTAAATAGATGAACTCCTCTAACCATAGAGCACTATAAGTGGTTCGTCTGAAATGACAATAAAATTGAGCCCCTATGGCTTCTAATAGCAAGCACATGAACACCTCTAACAATAGAGCACTATAAAGTGGTTCATAACAGAAATAACATAAAAACTTGAGCATCACTCTAGCTCATCATCACTAATAATGAAAAACAACTGGAGCACCTCAACATAGTTGAGCGCATACATGACCCCAATTAGCAAAACGCCTACAAATCATCACCAAAATGAAAGCAAATGAGCACCTCAACAAAGGTTGAGCACAACCTGGCTCTAGTAAAGTAGGCAATCATAGAATAAATTATTTAATATGCATCACTTGCAAATCCACACAGAAAAGAAAATGTAACAGCATACATATGTAACCTAGAACCAGAATTATAAGCACAGAACATATACATCTATATTTAACACATCACCGTACTCAAAAGAAACATCACGACTGACACACACATTGTAAATTAAAACAATAATACTAAAGCAGGCAAAACCTTCACACAAAGTACTTGCATAATGCACTCAAGGATAAATTACAGCCCGAACAACACATTGCATATCTTAGAAAATATGCAAAATTGTTTACAACATCTTAACATAACAAATCAAAAAATTAAAAGTAGTCACCGTTATCTGAATGCTGAAATGGTACAGTCACAGTTATCGCAGGTCATGTTGTCCCTTTTCACCAATGAGTTTGAATGATTGTAGGTCCCAGAAAATATCCACAGAAATATCCGTCCTATACTCCCATGCCTTTGTTGAGACAAAAAACGTGCAAGATGAATTATTTCTCTCACTTGCATTATTTGCTGTGATGCAATGAAGAGACATCGACGGGAGCACATTTTGTTTGGAGACATTGGTGAAGTAATAATAAATAACCAAATGTGCCAAAATGGCGGATGTACGTGCCGTCTAGCCTGGTGGCTTAGCGTGCATTGCTGCATGCAGGCGTCTTCAGGCAGCAGTAGAGAACAATTAAATAAGGACGTCATGAAGAATTTCCCAGCTGTTCCAAAAGGCTCCAAAAAGACGGTAAAGTGCGCATGAATATTTCCTTTTAAAATTACACAAGGCTTTCCAAAACCGACAGTAACTTAATATGATGTCAGTCTCACTTTGGCAATGCGCGTGAAACAAACTGTCACTTTGAAATATGTTGCTCTGCCAGTACACCCCAGACCCCAAAACAATCTGCTTATCTTCACAGACTAAGTCACGAAACAATATTAATCAAGGCTTGCTTCAAGGAGAATAACAGTTAAACGATCGCACACTTGTACAGGCATACACAAGTGTCTCTGACCTTGAAATTAGTAAATTTGATGCTCCTTAACATCCAGACGCTCTTCATAAATTTCACACTGACAATACAACAGGCTTGCCACGGTGCTCGAACAGTTTTCTTTCTCAATTATAGATTGTCATGTTTCTTGGGGGTCGGGTATTACCCAGCAACATTTCTTAGTAGAAGGATGGCAGTAATCTCCCCAATCTGCACCAAATCATTAATAAAAGAACAATACCCTGGGCTGCAGACTGTCCAGATGACTAGGGACACTGATGGGGCTAACCAGGGCGTTTGTATTAATTTACCTTTACTTTTCAGGCTGTAAGTGGTTCCTTAGTTGCAGTAGTCCATTAAATCAGTCTTCTTTCCATGAATAGGTTCTGTACCTCGTCGCCAAATGAAATAATTAAAAGTCCAAAATCCAGTATATAAAAATAGGTTTGATTTATTGTAGCTTACTTCCAGGTTAAGTTAATAATAAAGAGATAAGTAGATGAGATTGTTACCCCACCAGGAGCAGATAACCTCCTGCTCAGCCTCCAGGGACTGGTAAATCCCTTGAACAGCAACAGGTAGAATCCTGGATGACATCACAGGGACATGACATAGACTAGCAGACACCAACACTAAGAAAGGACAAAGAGGGAGGAAAAGCAGGATGTAACAGTCATGTTTTAGGGTGCTACATTAGAGGGTGGCACATTATGTGATGCATGTCCACTGTTAGCATTAGGTTACATCCCTGAGTATATGGTATACCTTTCTGCAAGGGACTTACAAGTATGTCAAATATGCTAAACAGTCTCAGCATTGTGTCGGCTTTGCTGGGTTAGCCTGCAGTGGCTGCTTCTGCCTATAGAGGAAAAAGACTGGAACTTTGCTGTGAACCTGCCTGAAGATAGCTCCCTAAGGGCTTGTGTGTGTTGGCATCATGTACTGAAGTCTCGGGGACACAAAGACTTCACCTGCAACCCATTGACTAGCACCTGGACTCAGGTGTGGACTCCTGCATTCAAAAGGGCACCAATTATAGTTTATTTGCCCAGAGAATTGTGCGGGTGGTGCTGCAATGCAAAAAAAATCCCTGATGGAACTAGCAATGGCTTTGTGACACTGGTACCAGCAACAAGGCCGGGGCCACTGCTTGTGAAGTAGACAACGCATCTGCCCCATTTTATACAGCTCTAACACCCTAAGACACCTGCCGAAGCCTGAAGTTATCCCCTTCCTAAATCCAGCACTTGCACTAATGACATCAACACCAGCACTGGCATCCTGTTATCAGGGAGCCAATAACCACCAAGGGTGACTTTACTAATTCTTCGACATTGCATTGCCTCTCCAAAACCAACGCATCACACCTGCATAACTTCCACTGCCCTGAACTTGAAGCACCACATCCTCATGGACACACTGCCTTGCCTCACCCGTGGCAACCAGGGTGCCAGCCTCGACCTCGGCACTGACGCTTCCCCTCCACAATGCCGTGCTTCATTGATAGACTTGGTTTGCAAGCTATTGTTGTTTGGGGGTCCTTGTTACTCCATGTCCAGCCCGTGCACCTCACAGTTGGTGCCGTACTTTGGATTTATGCCCATCACAATGTCATAATAGACCTAGGTGGAGCTATTTGTTTTCTACAAGTTCTATTTTTGAAATAACTGTTCTAAACTTGCATTTTACTGCATGTATGTAGGGGTGTTTTGTTCATGTTGGTCTTATTTGGTTTAGATAAAAATACTTTATTTTTCTAAACTGGTGTGGTGTCCATTTGTGGTGTTTACACTTTGTTACTGTGAGTTTTGGTACAAATAGTTTACACATTGCTTTTGGGATGAGCCTATCTGCTAGAGGGTGAGAAGGAGTTATCTGAAGTGTGTACCCCCCTTACCCTGACTAGACGCAAGGGTGCCTACTTGGACAATGGTGCATAACTCTGCCAACTAGCGACCCCTATTTCTAACAACGGTTCTACTTATATTTTTTAAATTGTGGTTTCAAATAATATATTACATTGTTTTTATCTTTCTAAATTGGTAGGGAATTTTGTAGTTGTTTTCATTTTAATACTCTTGGTGTACTGTACAAATAGTTCACACATAGCCTCTAAGTTAAGCCTGACTGCTTACCAGATAAGGATTGCGGTTCCTGCTTGAACAGGTTTTCACTTCCCTCGAACAGTAACCCAGTTTCTTACAACTGGTGGCAACTTGGCCTGGACTGGAGTTTGCTGTTGTCTCTGCTGACACCAGATAATCTTTAAGTGTTCCCCCTGAGGTCCCTGGGACATTGTAGGCATACTCATGTCGTTGTTGCATGCACCAAATGAAGTTTGTGAACTTTGTAAAATCTTTTTCCCCAGAGCTTCAAGGCGATCAACCGCAATTCACTTGCCAGATTGAATTTCAGGTTTGCCCCATGTGAAGACCAGTTTTTCTAAGAAAAACAATAAAGTCCCTTTGCAGATAGGGACCTAGAAACCTTTCTATACTTCTTTCCTTAGTAGTGGGGCTATTCTAATTATTGCATTCGACATGCTACATCTTGGTCAGACTTGAATCATGCCCAGGTCCCAGTCTACTGTGACAATAGTTTAGAATTGCCGCTTTGGGCTTTTTCCATTTAAATCTTTATGAATTTATCGCTTCGGTGCTCCTCTTTAGATTCCTGTTGTTCTGTTTTTGCCTAATACATTTTTCGATTTTCTTAAAAATTAGAGTAGATTGTTTTATTGTGTTTTGTCTTCAACTTTTTAACTGTTTTGGAACTTCTAAACGCTTTCCATGTTTTGACTAGGTTAAGCTTGTCTGCTGCCTGCCACAGCTACCTGGGGTTGAGGCCAGCCTTTGACTTGACCTTACACGAGCCGGACACCAATCCACACCAACTAATAATCCATTTTCGCACAAACACTGATATTATACTCAAGTCATTTCAGTTTGCACCACATACAAGAGTCTTGAGTTCTTTCAATGATTGTGCAAATAACAATGATCAGTTTGTTATTGTTTTTACTCATAATATAGGGTGATAGCCAAAATATCGAAATGCACAAAAAAGTTGAAAGAATTGCTCCATGGATGAAATTCCAGCATTCATTCAAGTGTATCCTGGTTGGCATAGGTGGTCATTCCAGCAACAGTCTATGTATCTGTAGTTTTAGATGATTACGACCACTGGAGTCCATATTGGTCACATATATCACCTGCCATTGTATGCCATCCATTGTGTGATTGTGTGCCATGCCATTAAAAGTTCATCCAGGGGCATACATTACAAAGCATCAAATCTTGCTCTTCTACTTGAACATTCTTTGTTTGATCGTTTATGTTGTTATCTAACAAAAGCTAGAGCGGGGAGAAATATAGGGCACTATCATGAACTCGGTCGGTAAGCCTCTGTCCGCTCGTTGGAGGCTTCCCGACCCACATTGCAGGTTTAATAACCCAACGCTGAATTATGATGTCTGCAGTAAAATTGTGAACCTGCCGGCCAGCCTGACTGGCTTCTGACAGGCTCAAGGAGTCCATAAGCCAGTCGGAAACCTCAACATAATCCCTGAGGATGGCGTTACCACCGTTAAGATGATAATGTGGCTTTATGACAGGCGTTTGATGTTGGGCTTTATGACATGGAAAGCCTGTTGGGAAGCAACTCTGGGCCTCCACAGCCTCTGTCTGGGGCACTGGGGGCACCTATGAAGCCCCCTGTAAATCATTGCATTGTGTGGCAGGCACCATCAGATGCCTGCCACAGAGTGCAGGGATATACACCAACGGAGCTTGAGCAGCATCTGATTTCTGACCACAGCACAGGCACATGTGTGGTTGCATCATAATGCGGGTGCTGAGCTATAGTCGGTTGGTTCCCACTCTGCAATGGTGTTGGGCACACATGAGTCTGCCTGACACCATAATATGGGCCAATAATGTTATATTTCACTTTTTTCCAATTATGATGAGAGAAAAAATATTTAAAGCGTGTTTGTGTCCTTTGTATTGAAACATTCTGGTTCTGCTTGATTATTTACAAGCCTCACATTTAATATGTTGAATTTGTGGCTACTAAATCGCACATCATAGCTATAGTAGATGAGCTTTTTATGTGGGTGTTCACGACATGGTCCTGTTACTTTCCCAGGTTAGGCTGATTTAGCGAAGCAATTAATTTTTTACATTGTCCTATTTTTCACAATAACATTTTAGCTGTGACCTTTTTCACATATTGGAGTGCACAACAATGTTAGATTATTTTCTCTGAAACTAAATTTGTTCACATATCTAGCTTCGCACAACATTATCAGAATGCCCCAAACACTATGTGCAAGGCATAATTGCACACAAATGTAGAAATGTCATATCTATCTTCATTCACTGGCTATCTACATGGGCATAACATGACTAATCTCTAAGCTTATTTTTATTATAAATAAAGAACACCCCAAAATTTAGTAGAGGAGGCACTTTAGCTGACACTGAAGGCTCCTGAATAATGAGACTTCACCCCGCAGTGCTCTACCATTCTGTGAGGGGTGTCCAGTTTGTGACGAAGACAGGGTCCTTTATGGTCTGCCACATGGTAATGGGGTTTGAGCATCCTTTGAAGGTATTTGTGGTTTTCCGCCTACACACACTCGATATGCAATCAGAGGGCCCATAAACAATATGATTTGGAAATCCTCCGACCTACAGTTGAAAGCTTTCTAACTCACATTGTCCGTTTTAATTGCGACCGCCTAATTACTATCTAGGTGGTCGAAAGCGAAACTGGCTGGTCCATGAGTCCATCAGCCAGTTGGAACCGGCACATAATCAACATCGGGTTGCGTTTCTGCAGTCCGGTTTCTGCTGTCGGTTTCCGACAGTCTTTCCACGCTCGACTTTCTGACATGGCAAGCCTATCGGAAAGCAACTTTGGGGGCCCCTAGCAGGGCCCCCTTTTCTCTGTGGCCTCTGGTTGGGAAGCAAGGGGGCACCTATGGTGACTTCCTGTGAACCCATGCACTGTGTGCGTGCCGGTCAAACGTGCAGGGATGCACACAAACTACCATTTCTCTACAGGAGATTGTGCTACACCCAGTTTACAGATGCAGCACAAGCTCCCATTGGGAAATGGGAGTATGCGACCGCACATGGTGCCGTCACAACTTAATGAGATATGGGGAAACACCCACCCATGGTCGGGCAGTTCCCATACCGATACGGTACATCATAATAACGTCCAGAATATGGTTTGCGTAGTAGGAGCACACTCAATTATTGCCTTGTTTATATGCCTGCATATATTCACTGTTTTAGCACCATGGTTGAACCGTATCTAATATTCACTCTTATGGTGCTTGCATCACTTTCATTTGCTTCTGGCGATTGATTGTCGCAGCACATGTATTCTAAACAAGAAAAGCTTTGGTTCAATAAATATATTGAAACGTCCCACTGTGCATTTTCTGTATACTTCTCTGAGACTGAGTAAGCATGAGTGACTGAGAAAAAAAAGGTTCTGTACTGTTTCCACAGACCCTAAGGGGTCAGGGTTGACATGTTCAGTGGTTGTCAGTAACCATTCGCTCCCTGGTAAGGTTAGGGGGGGCGTACGTTGGTACTGTGAGCTAGCTGGTCTGTAGGTCTGTCCGGAATCAGTCTAGGCACCAATCCCTTAGTTTATGTTGTCCAACAAATGTGCAGATCCTATGGAGAGTTCTTTCTTTAGTTGACTGCTAAAATGTGTTTACAAACCAATCACCGGACACAGGTGTGTATTTTGGATGGAGGAACTCCTCACAAGACAATGCTAGGCCTATTTCCTGGCACGTTTGACCAGTGATCTAGGGTACTCCCTATTGATGAGCTTTTGTATTAGTTCTTTCAAATCAATGAAGAAATCCTTCCTATTACAACAATTGTGTTTTATTCCTAAAAATTGCCTATTGGGTAGTTTGTCTAATTGAGTGTTGGTGATGATGACAATACAACACCAGAGAATTCTGTGGTGATCTGTATTCCTATCATTTCATCACCTTGTGATGTCACCCTTTGGATTCCCATGTACTGAGGATTCCTCCCCAGTGTTCCCTGTTTGGCAGTTGCAGCTGCTGTGCCTTTCCCTCAAGCTGGACGGCTCTCTTCTCCTGAATAAATCCTGATCTACAATCTCCTGCCTCCGCCTCATCTTTACATTGGCGACAGAGGATGGTGGTCAGCTGTTCTTCAGCTGCCGTTTCAACCTTCAAAACAACTTCATCACGGAAAGCGTTTTGAATTTCAGGACATTTTTTCTTTCCTACGATCTTCATCTTCATGTGAGTACTTTTACAATTTATCCTTCATGCTGAACTCACCGAGAGCCGTCGCAGCCACCGAACTCTTGTCTCTTTAATTGGCCCCGCTACAATTTCTGCCAATTAATCTCCCCTGTGCGCTACCTAACTACGCACCACCCAGCCTTGTGTCATCTGCCTCGTTCTTTGTGCCAGCCCACATCACTCCCACCGGCTGACTGTCGGAAGACTTTTCCTCCGCATTTCAGAGACTTTCCTACCTTCACCTTCGCCTTTCCAGCGCCGTGTGTACTTCCTCCGCTTGTTCTTTCTCCCTCGGGCTGCGCCTCAGAATGATGACGTAGCAGAACCTTCACCCTCAAGCGCGTCTCCAAGCAACCGAGCGTCTTCACGCATCACGTATGCCAGTCACCGTGACAACTTAGACGCCTGTCAGTCACTACGTCTCACCGACGCCCAGCGTCTACACGTCACAAAGCTTCAATTGTTGCATTCCAGTTTCCATTGTTTTTACTGTGCTTTCCAGACTTGATACGTCACAAAGGCTTCACTTGCTGCAGTCAAGTCCTCTTTATTTCTACCGTGCACAGCTGATCTGTCATTGGGCTCTTTCCTTCGCTGATGCACACATCTTACCGTATTTTGCTTCACTCATTACGCTGATGTGCACAGCTCAAGCACACAGCAGATTAAGTACACTGCAAACTATTTACTTTTTCTCACGCTGATGTGCTCAGCTTTTGCCTACATATATAAAATAAAAACTACTATTTCGCGCTGATGCGCACAGCCTTCACTCTCTTTATCAACGTTTGCACACTGATGTGCACAGTTTTTTTTTTACATGCTAATGTGTACAATATTTTCGCTTACACGCTGATGTGCACAGCATTATTTTCGCTTACACGCTGATGTGCACAGCATTTGCACACTGATGTGCACAGTTTTAGCACGCTATTGTGTACAATATTTGCACATGTCATTGTTAATTGCTGGTTTTATTCTGAAGTCATATTTACATTAGTTATTCTTTTCACTTTTTTTTTTAGTTGTTCCTTTTAACCAAAACTTTTCATTCTAAGGGAAAATAGAAGATATCACAATGCAAAGCGTCTCTCCTCCAGCTCCATTTCTTCAGACTCCTGGAGATCCTCCTCTCGAATGGAAGCTTTGGTTAAGATCCTTCATGGCCTACTTAGGTGCAATTGACGGTCTTAGATATCGTGCTGAAAGAAAAAAGAGTTTAATGTACTATCATCTTAGTGTGGAAGGCCAGAATGTTTTTGACCATCTTCCTCCTTATGTTCCTCCTCCTGGTGAAGCTCCTGATGAATTTGATATAGCCATAGCCAAACTAGACAAGTACTTTGTTAAAACTAAAAACATGGTTGTACATCGTTACAAATTCTTCACCAGGGCTCAAAAACCTGAAGAAAGCATTGACACGTTCCTCACTGCTTTGAAAATACTTCAAATGTCTGTATCCTATGTCTGGATGTCTGGATGTTGGTGAGTAAATGAGGTCACCAGATGTCAATTTCAGAAAGGTAGTTGCCTTGTATCTTCCAAAAGGAATGCTCCTTGTGAAAGCCTTCCTGCTGTTTTTTCTATTTTTTCTATTGTTTCTTATTTTTTCATTTCTTCATCATTAGTGACAATAGGCTGTGCAATTTATTGCTGGATAATAACCTTAAAGTGTATGGAAGGTTCGTATTATTCACTGTCACTTGTTCGGATTCGTAGATCCCTAATCGACTCTAGCGAAGTAGTCACATTCAGGTAGTTACCTGTAGGGGTCCCATTCGATGTCCCCAGTCGATTAGGGATCTACGAATCCGCAGGAAGGCTTTCACAAGGAGCATTCCTTTTGGAAGATACAAGGCAACTACCTTTCTGAAATTGACATCTGGTGACCTCATTTACTCACCAACATCCAGACATAGGATACAGATATTTACGGCAATTTGTGATCCCGGCTCAGAAAATCTCTACACTCGTCAACTACCATCACTGCCCTGAAGAAGTTCCGCTTGAGGGAACGAAATGCGTTGGCTGGCTTTTCAATTGGAATATTAAAGGAACCCTGAACACTTGCTTGCAATTTTTGGACTCAGCGTTCTCTTATCTGGATTATTTCTTTTTGAACATAGACTCCTTCACCGACACATGGTGTAAATCTGACTGTCGAAGTGGTGCATTTCGGAACTTGTTGTAAACAATGGCTTGGTAGTTTAGTTTGCCCTGTTCCCAAGATGCACTGGGCCAGGGACAGACTGATTTGCACATAGCCAGGTTCTGAGCTGGGATGGTGCAGTGAGATAAATAACGGTGATGGATCAAGCCCTGATCTTTGGACTGGGTAAGAGTGGTCTGCTTAATTCAGACACTCTGTTCATCACCACCCCCTTTTCTGAATCGACCTTTATACTACAGCTTGATGGATATTATTACAAATTCTCTTTTTTCTTTTTATTCCTCATTGAATATATATGAGCTCTACCCCTTTCCTTACCTATAGATATGTTGGTAACTGTCAAGGCTTTGTGTGTGTGAACTTGACCGAAAGGTCCAGAGCACTTTACATGAGTACCAGTTGCATTACAGATGGACACATTCATTTTTAGGCATGGGGAGATAACTTACATTTCCCAGAATCATGGGTTGCCTGAGCCTCCCACCACACTCGAATCTGGTTCCTTAGATTCAAAGTCGGCTTCTTTAGTCATTGGGCCGGTTGCCTTTCATGTCTTTTTTTAACAGACACATATACCCTCCTCAGTTGTGTCTCAAATTTCAGAGATGGAAGATCTGTGCAACCCCTTTCTTTGAGGTGTTACTTTTTTATCCAATTCATCTGTCACTACAGCTTCATCATCACTAGGTACAGGAAAAGCATCAACCACAAGACCTAAAACAAACCCACCCTCACCCACAAAGGATCTTTCTCCTATTTCAATGGATATCTTATTGGAAGAAATCAAGGTCTTGCATCCTTATATGGAAGAGACAATTGCAAAACTATTCTCATTAGCTGGACTTCTTCTCACAGTCTTAATGGAAACTACCCTTAAGGTAGACATTCTTCAGTCACAGGTTTCTACCCTACAAAGGCAAGTTGAAGATTTGGAAATAGGAGGAATAACATACAACATTTATGGTCTGAGTGAGGGTACTGAGGGCAGTGACCCCATTACTTTCTTGCAGTCCTTCCTTCCTAAATTATTGAATATTCCTACAATACCCTCGCACAATATCCAATAAGCACATTGAATAGGATACCTACCTAATGTGGATTCTACTTCAAAAAACATAGAGGAATTATTCTTCAATTTCTCAAATGAACAGTTAAAGGTATCTACTTCTCACAAGACTACCGCAGACAGGTGCAAGGAATGCCTTAATATGCGATCAGCATTTTGCTTTCTTGGTGCTCATGTTGAGTTATTTTATCCTTGCTTATTTAAAGTGACTTACAAAAATAAAACAACCACTTGATTTGATTGAAGACTTTTGTAGAGTCTTGCAGAGCTGGTAATGATGATACTTGTAAAGCGCACTGTTACCCCATCTCGGGGTGTCCTGGCTTTCCCTGTGAGATGGGCCCTACTGGGTATCTCCAAGGTGAAACCAGGCATCCCCGGCGTCTGTGGGGGGCCGTTGTGGAGATGAGGCAAGCTTAATGCCCAGAGTTGCCGAGTGTGATCCCTGGTTAGAGTGGGCACCGAGGCGAGAATTATCGAGTCCGCTGACCCTGGTCCACAACCCTGCCGCGTCGGGAATTGAACCCTGGTCCCGGGCCGTCCTCTGCTTCCGGGTCTGCGGCCTCTAACCAGTGAGCCACACCACTCCACTAACATTGACATTTCAGTGTATAATTTATCATTTGTTTTCATTGTATGTTTTATTTATGTACATAGGTATCCTATTCACCATTTTTTTATAATTACATAAAGTTGTGGAAGTTACAATTTAATATTATAAACTGTATCATTTACTTCTTCTTTGAACCAACAATATTCCCCATATTTTTTTCTCATCCAGGTATTGTTATCATGTTTTTACTCGTCCTATGATTCATGTTCTGCATACCTCCTTGCGTCTCTCCCGCGGGAGAGACACAAGGAGCTCATTACCCCTTACATGTGGCTCCATCTCCTTTCATCCTTTTGGAATTTTTTGTAGGTATATTTTTTTCTCTTTTGCCTTTAACTTCTTGTTTGTTTCTTCATACATTTAAGGTCGCCAACCTCCATCTTTCCTCTCTTTTTTCTTCTCTCTCTATTCTATCTTCTACTTCTACTTCTCTGTTATTTATATCTATTTCTTCAATATCTCCTTTGCATTATTGCATCCTTTGATTAATACTCATTTTTTGTGAAATCTTTTCAGTATCTTATTTGACACATCTCTTCATTCAACTCGTTTCTTATGACTTTGATAAATGTCTACATTGCTCTCATTCAAGGGGTCACCTCACTGAGAATGAATCTATAAAATTGAAGAGGGAATGGGTTGGTAAAGTTTATTTTTCTCCAGGAAATTAAAAAAATAATGAAGTCAATCAATCAATTAATCTTTGTGCCACAAATCCCTTCTTATCCCTTTAGTATACCAAGAAATTGGTATGCATGTAAGATATTTGCTGCTTAAATTATTGATTCTTAACATTTCACTGTCTCTATTTAATATTTATGGACTGATTTTGCAAACAATCTTATGAAAAGGTCCTAGGAAATTTGTATTTTTGTTCGAGATTGTTTTCAGATTGCTGATCCGTATTTTTGACTAAAACACCTCATCTCAGTACATTCCAAACAAATCCAAAATAATTATTTCTCCAGGCCCTTAAACAGGGACATTTAATTGATGTATGGCTTTTAAGTAATATACCTATTTTTCCCAAGTCCATCACACTCAATAGCGAATTGCTCATATTTTCATCCCATCAGCCTTATCCCAGACCTTACATTGCTGACATAGGTTCTATTTTAATTTCTGATGATGCTCCTGTTTCCACACAATTGGACATCCTTCTATAATCGAACTGACCAAAAAGATGCATATTTAATAATTCACATTTTTTATTAGACAAGTACTATACGTCTTCTTTTACCTAATTTTCCCAACGAATTTGTCCATCTTTATCAAACAGATAATACTTCCTTTCACATTATTTGTGATGCCTATATAGCTTCGGCTTGCAATTGCATAATATGTTATGTATTCAAGAAAGGAAAGATTTCAAATGCTCAAGCAAAAGAAGGGTTGGCAATATTTAAAAAGTTAGAACAATCCTATTGCATGTATAGATCAAATGATTGCTTGGAAGACCTTATTAAAGCTAAGCTTTAATGTAACACATTTCTACTGAGCAGGCATCAACTTACCTTCCTAAGTCAAGTGGCAAATTCTATGTGGGGAAAAAAAACATCTGGCAAACTATTAGCAAACCATCTTAAACTCAAACAGAATGAACTTAACATTGAATCGTTCAGATTTATGAAGATCGGTTTGGAAATTGTTTCCGACTGCCATGGATCGGGAGAGTCCGACGACCAGTATGATGCATCCGGATGCTTCCAGATACAATTTGGTTGGACTCCCATTTCTATGGGAGCCTATTTTCCTAACCATATGGTAATCGGGCCCTCGGTTGGGAAGATACATTCTCGATCCAATTCGGAAGGAGAAAATGCTGTTATGAGGCCTTCCTAACCGCATCATAATCGGGCCCTAGGTGGGAATGCTTTTAATATCATATTCTCCCAAAGACACTCACAAATTTCATAACTTCACCATATGTCACAAAGTTGTTATACAGCTCAATAATAGGCATGTTTATTGGAAATATTGGAGAGGAAAAGTTGCAATTTAAATTAAACAACTTTTATCACACAATCATTTGCTAAATTTTCGACAGGCCCAAATTCCTTTGGAGATTTTAGAGCTCTACAAGATACCATCTCTGCTGCTTGCACTCATATTTATTCTAACGCTCAATCCATCTCACCCCTTGATAACCATTTTGGAGCTTTCCTACCTACACCCAACCTACCTACACCCTACACCCAGAGGCCTCTATTATTTATTCCCTTCTACACCATACTTCAGCGTATAAAAATAAAACAGATACAGAATTAACTCAGCAACATGATTTAGGGGTGGAATGGTTTGATCTACTATAGAAGAAAATAATAGTTAGGAAGAGTTCCCGTACCGTCGACCAGAATCCAAACACTTTTTCATATCTACAACTGGCTTTTATCACCTTCGCGTCTTTACACATAATCTACCCAGATCTTCCTGATACCTGTTGGTCATGCACCTCACACCATGTCGATCTCAAGCATTTACTTTTCACATGTCCCTATGTTTATTGTTTTTGTCCACCGATCTGGAAATAAATTAACTCAATTGTCTACTTGCATAATCCTTTTTCTCTTTCTAATACTTTCTTAGGACGTATATCAGATGATTGGCAGAATGTTTCAAAGGGTCTAGAAATAGTATCTATTGGCTTTAGGATATCAGCAAGTAAGTAAAAACTGGAAGGATTTCGCCAAATTGCCATTTCGAGCATGGTGGTATGCAATATGCCACAATCATAGAGTAGATACTGGGGATATGCACCCTATCTCACTTGTTTAAAAAAATATTGCCTTATGGATTCCAGGCACTTCATTTTGGACATTCCAGCAAAATCATCTTTGACCAGTCACTGTGATGAAGAAGAGGTTTATTGACCTCCCTGAGTCCCACTGTATAACAATATTAATTTTGACATTTACACCTTATTTATATGTATTAACACTTAATTTTTGGTATACCTTTCAAGTAAATTTTACTCTTTGTCATATGTTATATATTTCGATTTTTATTTATATTCTTATTCTAGATTATGATTATATTTTTGTTCAGTCATAATAAACATACTTTTTAAAACATCAGGGCAGATTTACAACCCCTTTGCAACACTTTTGTGCCGCCAGTCTGTCACTTTTGTGATGCAATGCCGTCGTGAAAAATGCGGCACATTTACAACATGACGCATCTAGGGAGATGCATCACTTTGTTAATCCCTACCTGACATTATACCTGCGTCAGGGTAGGCCTTCCCACGCAGGAAAGCCTCTTAAAAGTGACGCAGTGAAATCTATAAGATTTCACCGCGTTACTTTTAGGACTTCACTGTGTCAAAACCTTATGCCTGCTTGAAGCAGGCGTAAGGATTGATGCAGTGTATTGGAAATAGGCCACAACATGCATTGCTGGAGTTGCGTTGTGCTTGTGACATGACTCCAGCAATGCGTAACTTTTCTGCCAACAGATATGTCAGAATTTCTGATGCATCTGTCAATCCTTGCGCCATTGTGCACTGTAATACAATATTCATCTGTTATTTCAGCGCCAAGATGCCCCGTTGCTGGGGTGAACGTCCGCTTTACATATACACGTTATGTTATGGCATTGTAAATATGTGATTTACAAACAGTTACCTTATCTGTTAAAATGTTTCACCATACTCAAGGCTAGCATTATTATTTTATTTATCTACCCATTTACGGTGTTTCTGCTTATTTTGTAAATGCACTAATGAGTATTCAAAATTGATGTGTTCATAAAATAAATTTAAGGCTTAAAATTCATAAAACTGTTTCTTTATTTTATTTTGGATGCAATTTTGTTAATAATTAGTTTGACATTTGAATCAACAATATTTTTTATATAATTGATTTGTTCAGTGTCATTTCAGTGTCAAGAGCTATTTGCTTTTACGGTCTTCAAGATTTCACTGTGTCACTTCTAGGACGTTACTGCATCAAAACCTTACGCAGGCATAAGCATTGATGCAGTGTACGGGGAATAGGCCGCAACATGCATTGCTGGAGTTGTGTCGTGCTTGTGACACAACTCCAGCAAAGCGTTATTTTCTGGCAACAGATGCATCAGAATTTCTGACGCATTTGTGAATCCTTGTGCCATAGTGCTCCGTATTGTAAATAAAGATGAATCCATGGTGGCACAAGGGTTTCACATGCAGGTGCAGGGAAACTGACTCAACTATACAGATGCATCAGTTTATTGGAAATCTGCCCCACAGTGTTTTACAACAGGCTCACATCCAGAGATGGCTGGTCACCCTGGTGGGTTTAGAAAAATGTTATGGATTTTTTGTAACATATATATTATCAGTGTGCTTGGGTCTGGCCTATTTAAATATTCAAATTCTCTTTGTTGATGCTTTTTTCAGTGAATTATATTTTAGTAGATGATCTAATCCTATCCTCTTGGCTGTGTGTTGGAGTTTCACGCAATTCCTGCTAATGAAGAACTCTGGATAACATTCTCCTGGTCTCCACGTCATATCTATACATTTCTTGAATGACTATGGCATCAGCTTTGTCTGCAGATTTTGTGGAAACACAAAATGCCTCAGACCCTAACAAAAATCCTACTCAACCAGCAGCTTACCATACCACATCACTCATGGAATTATAGGTAAAAAGGCTTAACAGCCACTTCCCACTGTAAAGAAGCAAATACAAGTTCATATAAAATGTTATGGAATGGAAAATGCAACAACCTCAGGTTTAGATTGTGTGCAGTCCCAATAGAGTAACACATCTCCGAAGATATACATATGATCCACTTACAGCTACCTTATCTGTTTAAATATTTCACCATACTCATGACTAGTAATAATATTAAATGTATCTACCCATTTAAGGGGCTTCTCCTTGTTTTGTAAATGCAGTCATGAGTATTCAAAATTGGTGTGTACATAGAAATATGTAAAGGTCACAATTAATAAAGTTGTATCTATATTTTTTTTGTGGTGCAATTTTGTTATAATTTAGTTTGACATTTGAATCAACTATTTTTTTATATAAATGATTCGTTGAGTGTCATTTCAGTGTCATTGTAAGATGACCACCTCCTGACATACCCAATGAATGTTAATGCTATTTATGTATATATGCCTCTTTCTGAGAGTGACGAGTAGCAATACCAGATTAGTGATCTTTTTTTCCACTGAACAATGGAAAACAAAAGTTATTATACATGAACTGAAGGGAGAGTGGCAGTCTTGAGTGGCAGAATGCAGGTTTAGTTTTTTTAATTTGGGTTGGAAAGAGTTGGTGAATGCAGATGGTGGTGATGGTGAGTGGCAGAACACCAAATAGTTAAAAATATATACATATGGTTTGGGGGAGGTTGCAACGTGGTGGTGAAAGTACATCAATTATTTTTCGGGGGAGTGAGTGATGATCAGAGGGATGTGCCGGTGGGTGGCAGGACTCCTTGAGTAACATGGGGGAGGGAGTCAAGAGAGCAGAAGACATATGGGGTATGACTCCCCCATGACTGCCTACTGCATAGCTGCTGAACGTAGGGGTAAAGTGTTAAGCTGCATAACCTGAAAATTGAAGATGTGTAAAAATAAATAGCAGAGATGTTTTTCATGTTGGGGTACTCTCTTGCTGTCTCTGTGATGTAAGCTTGGTTTCCTATATATTATACCACACACACATTCATCTATACCTGACTGTATACACTTGTTTCATTAGTTTATGCAGTTCCAAGTGGTTATCTTACCTGGGGGAAATGGAACAGCCCTGCAAGTCTGGCCAGTGGAACAGACGTGGATGACAACGTTTCTCCAACGAGTCCTACTGTCACTGCTTGGAAGTTGCAGTTGTACCCCGGCACTGGCTCCCACCTCCCTGAAAGCACTTCCAGGAGACCCTGGATGGCCCTGGTCTGAGAAGTGCAGGAATCAAAGATCCAGAAGCCGACTGTGGTGTTTGGCACAATGAGGGGGTTCAAATTAATTTCCTGGACTGCGAAAACCATGGCCAGCAAATCCCTGTAGAACCGAATGTGGAACCTGCTGGGAAAAATAAACTTTGGCCGTATATTGTCCATGACACCAGGCAATTTGCAATATCTGAATTCATACAGATTGGAAAAGAAAATAGAAACCCTTAACAACCTAGGGGAAGCATAAGGTACTGAGAAAGATGAGGCTGCTACACATTTAAGGGGTTGATCGATCTCCCCGAGAATGAAGGAAGGTGTTACTCTATGAGGGATAAGGGGCATTAGCTGGTGTTGCTCTGATACTGATTATTCCTGGAGTAAATGTAAACTTCTCAGTGCCTCATTTATAAAGGCCTTGAACCGCCGGTATGCCACTTTTTCCCATATTAAAAGTGACGCACCTTCTGTGCAAGGCCTTCATAACTAAGTCCCTCAGTGATTTTCTTTCATTCAATCAGTGGATACACATGGTACAGCCATTCAACCCAAGGGGGTATGCAGGCGCTGTTTGATAATATTCAGGACAGCTTTTACTGTTTGAACATCTTATTTTTTGCTTTTTTATCTTGATTTGTAAGATAAATCCTAAACATTGTGAATTATGAGGAGAACATAGAAAAATGCACAGATCTGCAAACCATCAGAATGCAATCGAGTAAGGTGGGTGTTCATTTATTGCTCACCATTCAGGGGATCTTCCTTTAGAAGGCTGGGCAAGGAGGTTTGATGTCTCTTTTTTTAATGTGTTTGTAGCAATGAAGGCCTTCATTTATACACTTGGACAACAAAAGATTGCAGCTCTAAATGAAGTAGTGTCCTTCTGCAGGCAATATAGGACAGTGGACAAGGACTTACAATACCATCTTGAAGGATTGGGCGACCCTCTGCATTGATATGGCTACTGGTACACTTGATTTTTTAACTCCACTAGGAAGGGTTTGCTGCACTGATTCAACCTGCCAGAATATTGAAATTATTACAAACGCTGCTAGCCCAAAAACGAGGTACATGGGTTCATCTTACCCCACTGTTTGGTAGGCTGGCATATGACAATTCTAGATATGGATCTGGTGTCACATGTACATCTGTGCACTTTACTTTGCCTCCAGGAACCTATTTATGACTACTGCCTGAAGGGTGCACATACACCTGAGCAAGGAGTGACACATATTAGGCACAAGGAATTTCCCTGTGTCCTAGAAACCAAGGGGGATATTAGCAAGAACTTCGTTAAAATTAGTGCTGTTTTAGCTGCAGGAAACTGCTGCTAAAACAGTGATAATGGGCCTGCTAATATGCGTTATAGAATTCCAATAGAAGCCCAGCTTAGATGTGCAGGACATTCCCCCTCATAGGTTATCTATTGGGACAGCTTATGCATTGTATCATAAACTGTACTTACCCCTTGCATATCAGCTGTGACACATCCATATATACTGTTACAATTTGTTCTCACCCTCACAGGATAACAGCTGTGACACTGCTACAGAAACTGTTAAAACAGATATTTACCTTCACAGGTTATCGGCTAAGATGATTTCATTTATAATGCAATGCAATAAACTGTTTGCACTCCTCAAAGGATATGAGATGTTGCACTTTTATAGATACTGTATTAAACTAGTTTTACCCTCACTGGATATTTACTGTGGCACTTTAAACTGTAGTAAAACTTTCTCTCCCCTTACAGACTATATCTTGTGATACTTGTATACATACTCTTCTTGCCTTTCACATGATATCAGGTATGCAGACCTTATAGATGCTGTATTAAAATGGTTTTACCTCTCACAGGATATCAGCTGTGACACTTCTATGCATACTGTCATAAACTGGTCTTACTGTATGAAATATCAGGTGTGGCACTGGTATACCTACTGTGATAAACTGTTCCTTCCACTCACATGAAATAAACTGGGACACTTCTGTGTGTACTTAATACACTGTTCCCACCCGTCACACTCTATGAGAAGTGGCAATTCTAGACATAGTATAACCAACTCTTCTTAACCTTCACATGGTGTCGGGTATGACACAATTATAGATACTGTAATAACATGTACTTACCCTTTGCATGATACTAACTATGCCACTTCTATAGATACTGTATTAATTTACTCTTACAAGTCTCAGGATTTCAGATATGACACCTTTATAGTGTTGCATTAACTTGCTTTAACCATTAGAAACTATCAGTTTTCACACTGCTTTGCATGGCGTAATTTAGTGTTCTTCACTTCATAAACTGTCAGATGCAACACTTCTAGACATGTTGTAACAAACTTGTCTTGCACTCATGGAATTTCAGCTGTGACTCTCCTGTACATCCTCTAATAATTTTACTTATTTCGCACATTATCCACTGTAACATTAACAAACACACCATAATAATAGTTCTCACCCTTGGCAGGATATGGTCTGGGGTGCCTCCTGAAAAGTAATCTCTGGGGACGTGTAATCAGAGTGAACCATGAACGCGCCCCCTAAATTCAATGTTCCATACTGGTAATATGTGTTCCTCTTCCATGCCTCGAGCCTGCACTCTGCCTTTGGAGACTTGGTTCTCACAACAGCCAGTAGGAGTATCATTGTATGGACCAGGAGACCCATTGGCATGACTGATGGCCACCGTGTCCGCGAAAGAGCACATCTGCAGTGTGAACCGAGCCCACACTATTCTCTCCTCTTTAGTGGATATTTTGAAGCACAGAGATTCCTTGTAAATTTTATAAACACACATTCATTCAGGACAGACTTAAGGTAATTTAGAAGACTATAGTAGTGAGGAGATATTATCACTGATGTGAACCAGAGTGATACACATCAAAGTGCATGTGTGCTGTCAGGCTAGTCTGGATGCTGTGTCTAAATGCTTCATTTTATAGGGTTTCCGCAAGATCAGCTGACTTCCATCTCTACAGGGGAAATTGCAATCACTGTCATTTACACTCTTTTTTTAATGAAACTGTCCATCTTGAGGGAAAGGTACTGCTTATAATAATAAGCAGGTGTAAGTAGTTGCTATGCTGAAATAAACCATCTGTATATGCCTGTGGGAAAAGATCATGCCATCCATTACAGTATTTGAATCCCTCATTGAGCACATTTCTATCCAAACAGATGGCTCCTTGCACATTCATATAATGGGCAATACAAAACGTTTATGTGAGAAAAATGTGTTATAAAATCAAAACTAGATCTTACCTGCGCTGGGGGATATGTGGTATGCAAAAAAGATGGGATTGGGTTTCATTTCAATGATTGCCATTATTCAGATTAACTCACTTTGAGTGATTCTTGGGCCTCATTGCAGACTTTGCACCAGCCAATAATTCATCAGATTGGGAAAACTCTACATAGGTAGAACTATTATCCAATGACCAGACCTATGCATCATATTGTCACTATTACTCAATGCACTCTGAGTCAAAACACAACAATATGGCACAGCCCCAATAGGATGATTGTGTCTGATGAGTCCATGTGCTGGTATCAGGCGTACTTCATAGCTTGGTTAGTTGCTCCTGCTGTTGTTTTTACAGCAGTAGTGGAAGACAAAGAGTGCACCAGACAGTGGGAATGGGCAAGTGCACTCTATCAACTTTGTTAACCTGGTACACTGCAGTTATGAAGGTTTGCATATTGTTTCTGTTTAAAGCAATTTTCAAAGGAAATCATTAATGTTTCATTGATTACAAATCACAAAAAGATCTATTCACAACTTTGTTAACCTGGTACACTGCAGTTATGAAGGTTTGCATATTGTGTCTGTTTAAAGCAATTTTCATAGGAAATCATTATTGCTTCATTGATTACAAATCACAAAAAGATCTATTCACAAGCTTAAAACACAATGGGCCAGATGTAGGTCGCCAAATACCGGTTGGTAACGGTCGATTTCGGCCATTATCGACTGGTATCTGGGATTTGACATGTAGGGGGCCTCATATTTACAGAATCGGTATATTTACCGATTAGGTAAATTTACACAATCGGTAAAATACCGAATCGGTAAATTTACCGATTCTGTAAATCCATATGTAGGTGGCACTGTAATCAGTGCCACAGGCCCTTACCGAATCGTTATATACCATGGAATACAATGACATGGTAAATAACGCATTCCAGTGTACATGCACATCTGTTCATGTACACCTGTGCCATGTGGCACACAGACATGCCCTAAGGGCATGTATGTGTGTCACATGGCACACAAGCCAGAAACAGGGGTGAAACAGGGTGTCAAAGTGACACCCTGTCCCCCTTGTAAAATCGGTAAATTTACCTATTCGGTAATTACTGAATCGGTATTTGCTATGGAATCCTATGGGCTTCAAGGCCCATAGGAATCAATGGCAAATACAGATTCGGTAATTACCGAATCGGTAATTACCGAATCTTACCGAATCTCACTTGCTCTTGCCATATCGGAGGAAGGTTTCCCGCTGCACACGGAGGGGGCATTCTTCATTAAAAGGCTCATTTGCGAGGTCGCGCCGCTGGTGGGAGCTTCTCCGCATTCGGCGGACAGCCTGCACGCTCCCAGCGTGCGCTTGACCTTAAACTACCTGCTACCTTCACCGGGGGACTGCGAGGACCAGCAGCCTTTACACCTCACAGTTGGTGCCTCTTCCCCCGGCGGCCACGCCCCCCATCAGCTGCTACTTACTTTTCGCGGCACCCGCTCCGCGGGTGCCGCTCACTTGCTCTTGCCATATCGGAGGAAGGTTTCCCGCTGCACACGGAGGGTGCATTCTTCATTAAAAGGCTCATTTGTGAGGTTGCACCGCTGGTGGGAGCTTCTCCGCATTCGGCGGACAGCCTGCACGCTCCCAGCGTGCGCTTGACCTTAAACTACCTGCTGCCTTCACCGGGGGACTGCGAGGACCAGCAGCCTTTACACCTCACAGCTGGTGCCTCTTCCCCCGGCGGCCACGCCCCCCATCAGCTGCTACTTACTTTTCGCGACACCCGCTCCGCGGGTGCCGCTCACTTGCTCTTGCCATATCGGAGGAAGGTTTCCCGCTGTACACGGAGGGTGCATTCTTCATTAAAAGGCTCATTTGCGAGGTCGCGCCGCTTGTGGGAGCTTCTCCGCATTCGGCGCACAGCCTGCACGCTCCCAGCGTGCGCTTGACCTTAAACTACCTGCTGCCTTCACCGGGGGACTGCGAGGACCAGCAGACTTTACACCTCACAGCTGGTGCCTCTTCCCCCGGCGGCCACGCCCCCATCAGCTGCTACTTACTTTTTGCGACACCCGCTCCGCGGGTGCCGCTCCGCGGGTGCCGCTCCGCGGGTGCCGCTCACTTGCTCTTGCCATATCGGAGGAAGGTTTCCAGCTGTACACGGAGGGTGCATTCTTCATTAAAAGGCTCATTTGCGAGGTCGCGCCGCTGGTGTGAGCTTCTCCGCATTTGGCGGATAGCCTGCACGCTCCCAGCGTGCGCTTGACCTTAAACTACCTGCTGCCTTCACCGGGGGACTGCGAGGACCAGCAACCTTTACACCTCACAGCTGGTGCTTCTTCCCCCGGCGGCTACGCCCCCCCATCAGCTGCTACTTACTTTTCGCGACACCCGCTCCGCGGGTGCCGCTCACTTGCTCTTGCCATATCGGAGGAAGGTTTCCCGCTGTACACGGAGGGTGCATTCTTCATTAAAAGGCTCATTTGCGAGGTCGCGCCGCTGGTGGGAGCTTCTCCGCATTCGGCGGACAGCCTGCACGCTCCCAGCGTGCGCTTGACCTTAAACTACCTGCTGCCTTCACCGGGGGACTGCGAGGACCAGCAGCCTTTACACCTCACAGCTGGTGCCTCTTCCCCCGGCGGCCACGCCCCCCTGCACGATCATATTAACTTGAACAGTCCTCCCCGCAACGTGGGACGCTCGCGGGATGAAGCGCGGGGCGAAGCCCGGGCCAAGGGCGGGCCCGTTTAAGCCCGTTCAAGACTGGGCAAAACTGGACTGGGCCACCCTATATACGTTTGCCTTCTTACCCTGTATCCTTGTTGTTACTGCGCGTATTTCTACATAAGTCGCTTGTAGTTTGCATTTAGATTTTATAGTATCTCTATTCCGAAATGAACTACATTGCATCATGTCTCCCAGAACCACCAGGAATACAGTTAAGAAACAGGCCCAGGCTGCCGCTGAGGTTATTGGGCCGATAGTCCAATTCATAACTAAAGCCAATGAGGCCATTGAGCAGGGCATTACCCTATTGGAACGGAGAGTCTCACAGGACCTGGCTATCGCCAGACGCTCATCCATGGGCTTACTGGCTACTGCAAAAACTCCCCAGCGTCCTGTTGAGTTACCCCCTCCCCTGACAGTGCACGCAGAGTTGCATACTGTCCCCCGCACCTTGGACCTATCTGCATCCTTAGATCTTTCCGAATCACATCTCTCACTTGAAAAATCCCCAGTCATTTTTGCTAGCCAAACTGATGTCGCCCCTTCTCCAACTACAGATAGGGGTGCACACGAAGGTGCAATCCCCAAAAAAAAGAAGAGGGAAACTACTAAGTCTCATCATACTACTAATTTCCCTCCACAACTATCCCCTCAACCCCTTCAACCTCTCATCCCCCCCCACAAATCATTAATCTTGCTATAACTCCCCACCGACCTCCCTCCCCGTTCTTGCACACACAACGGATCTTACCACAGATAACTTGAACATTAGTTGTAGCAGCTCTAGTAGCTACGACAGTGAGGGTGGTATGGCCGACAATGGTAATTTAACTACTAACACCTGTAGTAACGATAGCCTACTGCTTAGCAAAATTGGAGACCTAATTAAGTCTTATTTAGAGCCCATAGAAAAGACACTGCACCAGGTCCACTCCCAACTAACCCAATTGTCTTTAGCCCTGAACACAAGTAAGAGTACCAACAAAGATTCCAACCTGGCTCAAGGGAGGCCCATTACTCATAATACAAACACATCTAAGCCCGGCACGACTGCACTGAATCCCCTTACTACTAAACAAAAGGTCCCGCAGAAACCCATTCAAAAACAGCCACTAGCACCTACAATCAAGCCCCAAGTACCTCCTAAACCATCTAACCCTATACCGACCCAATCCTCAACCAACTCTAAGACACTGTCGTCTATCCAACCAAATCCTCCTCATGCTCCCCCTACCCCTGCCCTTCCTATTCCTGCCCCTACCCTTCCCAAACACTCTGTTGGATTTAACACCATCCCGAGAAATCTAAAGAGAAGGGGCCATCCTATCCATCTTCCGCCTGAGGCATTCCCCTATGTAGTAATTATGACAGGTGTCCCGGAACTCCCCCCAAATCAGGACGAACCAGTCTGGTCATTAAAAAACAAAGTTATATACTGGTTGTCCAATAACAGACCTTTACCAACTTTTTTGGACAACAGAGTTACCACTGTGCGCAGAGTGCCCTGGCTAGGCAATGAACCCAAAAACATTCAGGGTGACTGCGTCATAGTGAATTTCGCCGATCCTAACACAGTTGAGCACATCTGCTCCTGGGGAGATCATACTTCCACTGAAGGGATCGCCACCCACAATCTGTCATACTTCTACCCCCCGACTCCACGACATAACGCCGGTCCCCCATGGAGCTGGACGAGAGTGGGGAACTGGGGTGGGAATAGAGATCGAGGCCATTGGACAGGTTACGGATTTAGCAATCCACCCCCTGGTCACTTTACCAACTGGAGAGGCCCACCGCTATCCAACAGATACGATTGTTTGGATATGGTCGACTGACCATCAGTCCCCTTCATCGAAGTTAAAGCCATCAACAACATACTGATTCACTCTAAACATATTTCCAGAAAAACTTGGCTGGCAGGATCTACCCCGCCTTCTCTGTCTGGCACCCACATTGAGCCTTGTACCCCCCTGTTAACTCTACCCTCTCAACTGACAATCCCTATGGATCAAGATCCCTGCCATGTTCAGTCAACCCTCCCCGAGGAGTCACACATGAGCCAACAACACACCACCTCAACCTTCTGTGATTCAAAATTAACTTCCTCCACCCTTGTCCCAATCGCCCAGACCCACGTTTCACCACCCTCTGCTGATCCACAGACCACAAATTCCACTTTACCAACAACCTGGGATCTTTCAGTCATCTTTTGGAATGTAGCGGGCCTCAGATCCAAGATTCATCTTCAGTCTTGGTTCGACTTGGTTAATAGGCATAAAGTAGTCTGCCTCCAGGAAACCTGGGCTATTGACCCTATCCACATTCAGGGCTATAAAACTTTCCATATTCCCGCCAGCCCGTCTACACACGGAAGACCTAAGGGTGGCCTAGCTACCTATATCTCCAACCAAATTCCATTTACGACTATTGAAGTTCCCTCAGTGTCCCCAATTCTCCAAATCCTAAAGCTAGTCCCCGACAAAAGCTCCTGTTATTATTTTATCAACATGTACAATAACTTTTCACCTGCCGACTGTGTAAAGTCTCTGATTGAAATTACATCATATTTGCATGATCAGAAAGCTAAGAATTCGCAGTTACAATGTCATGTTGTGTGGGGCGGGGATTTTAATGTTCACCTATGTAACAACTATAAAAAAGGTATCTGCGGGCTCCAAGACGAGCGTGATGTCCCCATCGCCCACTTTGCTCACTCCAGTATTGGGGCTACTTTACATAACAGTCTTTTTTCACTAGAACTTGAATTTGCGAATGAATCAGTGTGTCCCGCTGTCGAATTCAAGCCGACCTTTCATGGCAGAGGTCTTTCCACTACCATTGATTATATTCTGTGTTTGCAAACTCTAAATAACCGATTGAAAAACTCTATAACCGGCACTGACCCCTCCAGTGATCATTACTCCAACAGTATAAACATAATATTTAACTCAGCCTCCCCAGCCCACTCTAAGACTAGTCTTCTAACGCAGCATTCTCTGGAGATGGGTAAAACCAACGGCTATACTGTAAAATGGTCAAGGATCAACCCCACCGAGGTTACCAGTAGGATTATCCAAAAAACCCTTCCCCTAATATACAACTGTTTAGAGGAGACCTCATCTCCCCAGTTGATCCTCTCTAGTTTCGTCAAAATCTTAGAAGCTATTCGGCAGGAGCTCACTCGCCAACATAAGACTCATGATAAAGATTCCCGGGGGTGGTTTGATTCCCACTGCCGCAAAGCTCTTTGCGCGCTAAAACGTGACCTACATAGCCAAGATAGGGACATGGCCTTAATAGCTTTATTAAGAAGGAATTATAAGTTGGCCCAAAAAACCCGTAAACGGGAAATAAAAAACAACCTCTGGGCCCAACTGCACGAGAGCACATTGAGCAAGAACAGCACTCTGTTTTGGCGAACAGTTAAGGCCCCTTTTTTAGCAGATGCGACAGCCGTTAGCCACCTAGACGTGGCAGTACCTGCTGAAAAATGGGTAGCCCACTACTCACAGATTTTTGGGGACTCCACTTCAACAACTGAGGCCTCCAGAATCGGGGAGGCAGTCCTTACTAGGGTTAACACCTATCCCATTGACCTCCACTTCGATCTCGTGGAGGTGACTGCTGCGTTGACTTCCTCAAAGACCGGGAAAGCTCCCGGCCCTGATGGAGTCCCACTTGACATCTTCGTGAGTAACCTAGACCTATGGTCCCCAATTGTTATGCAAGTTATGTCCGCAGCTTCACAGATTGGCCTAATCGACTCTTGGTCTACTTCTGTGCTTCTACCCATTTTTAAAAAGGAGAACGCGACAACCCAGCCTGCTACAGACCCATTTCCCTCTTGGATTCGCTGGGCAAGGTCGCTGGGAGACTAATCTTGGAACGTCTCCAGGACTGGGCCACAGAGAATAAGATCATAACCGACCTACAGTTTGGTTTCCAGGAGGGATTGGGCACTGTAGAACAGGCCCTTAATCTGACATTACTCATGGGTAAATATGCTTGGGCCAAAGGCGGTAACCTTTACCTGGTCTATGTGGACCTAAGCTCCGCATTTGACTGCGTAATCCACTCCAAGCTGTGGGAGATCTTGAGTAACTTGGGCGTAGATCCTCCACTCCTGAAATTTCTTCGAGAGCTATACTCGGATGCTAAAGCATGTGTGAGGTATGGTATCAATGGAGAGCTTTCGGAATCATTCGGCATTGCGAAAGGCGTCAGACAGGGGTGTGTCCTTGCTCCATTTTTATTTAATATCTATACAAACGGATTGGAACAAGCGATGCTGGTAGACAACAAAGATCTCCCCTGCATAAACACCCGGCCAATCCCCGCATTACTATATGCTGACGATTCCGTCATTTTAGCGAGAACACCTAATCAGCTCCAGCTCCAACTGGACAAGTATCGTCAATATATGCTTTCTCTTGGATTAAAAGTAAATAAATCCAAGACTTTTGTTATGCATATTGGCAAGAAAGCCCAGAAATGCAAATCTCTTTATATCGACAACACTAGGCTAGAAAATGCTAGAACATATCCCTACTTAGGGATCCTCATCGACGATCATTTGTCCTGGAAACCTGCTACCTCCAGCAAGAAATTGCAGTTTCAGCGCACAACAATGGCGCTGACCTCTTTTTCAAGGAAGCTGGGCAAGCCCGCCCCTGCCGTGATTCTGAAAATCTACCAAGCCAAATGTTTGAATGTGGCCACTTATGGAGCGGGTTTATGGGGCTACGCCCCTGCTACTGAGCTCCAAGTAATCGAAAACGATTTCTCGAAATATATATTATCCCTCCCCCGAAGTGCTCCTAACTACGGTACCCATATTGAGCTCGGGTGGGAGTATCTATTTGACACCATTAGATACCAACCGATCCTCCTCTGGCATCGTATATGGACTCAGGAGCAATGTTTCCTTACTAGGTCATTAATAACTGATTGCCTTACATTGACCCACTGGAAAAAGATCCCCTGGCTATTATATGTTTTTACATTTCTGAATGATCTGAATTGTCCAGCGTTTTTCACTGACCCTGTCTCACTAACGGCCATACCCAGAAAGACCTTGAAGAATCTATGTGTCACCCATTTAAGAGACCTACGCATGTGTTCTGAAATTGGCAAACAGTCAAACACTCACTTAATGACGATACAATCCTCCTATGGCATACAACCCTATCTGTCTTTTTACCTGTCAAATTATGATAGATATGTTTTAACTAGATTTCGGTTTGATTCATTTTATCGTCTTGTTTCGTTCCCTGAGCCCTCTGATTGGTCTCGTGAACTAGTTAGTTGTCCTTGTGATGGCTGTTCTTCCCAGTCTACCTTGCACGTAACTTTATTTTGTAGCTTTTATGAGAACCCGCGCAAACGCTGGTTGGTCCCACTTCTCCGACAAATAGGACTGAGAAGATGCAGACCTGCTCTTTTGGCACTTCAGTTCTTAGATACCCCGTTTGTTGCCAAATCTATAGTTTGTTTCCTTAAGGCATGTCTGAAAATTCATACTCAACTAATGGTTACTGCATTGTAAAATTTTATTCTTGTTATGTGAACAACTTTTTATTTCATTGCCGTACAGGGCAACATTGTATAGACGATTCTTTTAATGATTAATTTAATGTTCTATGTATCTATCAGTCAATATTACTCCAATGAAAACTTTTTTATAAATTGTTGTAAATATTTTCTTACATTGTACTTTTATGATTGTAAATTCAATCGAAATAAAGTTTCTTTTGACTTGACTACTGAATCGTTATTTACCATGGAATACTATTCCATGGTAAATAACGAATTCCAGTGTACATGCACATCTGTGCATGTACACCTGTGCCATGTGGCACACAGACATGCCCTAAGGGCATGTATGTGTGTCACATGGCACACAAGCCAGATCAGGGGTGAAACAGGGTGTCAAAGTGACACCCTGTCCCCTTTGTAAAATCGGTAAATTTACCGATTCGGTAATAACCGAATCGGTATTTGCTATGGAATGCTATGGGCTTCAGGGCCCATAGGAATCAATGGCAAATACAGATTCGGTAATTACCGAATCGGTAATTACCGAATCTTACCGATTCAGTATTTTTACCGAATATTTTACCTACATAGCAATTACCGAATAGTAAATACCGAATCGGTAAAATTCGGTATTTACCATTCGGTAATTTGCTATTACCTACATCTGGGCCAAGATGTCATTGACAATGTCATCATTCAGTGTCACTGATCCCTCAACAGTGGTAGGGACGTCTCAGTACTTGTGTCCTCCTGGTTAAGTATTTAGCTCTACGTTGACAGGATACTATGGGGCATATGTATAAGGGGATTGCACCACAGGAAGGTCACTTTTACTGACGTTCATGTGGCACAATGCCCTGTTACATATTTAAAACGTGGGGTTAAGCCACTTTTGTGGGTTCACGCCGCTTTCTAAATATGGTGCCCTTCCACTTGATTTTCTGTGTGACAGGGGGTGCAATTGGTGTTGCTGTTGGTATTCCACCATAACACCCATTTCTTTTTGATGCTGCCCCAGATTTATAAGGATCTGTAAATCTGAGGCCATGTCAAAAACTAATGCCATGCAATAGCAGACATTGAAATGGTGCAAGGTGTTTTTTAATGTATGTTGCATTGTATAGCACATAGAAATAGCAAAATGTCCTTAATGATTGCTTGTGTGCAGGAAGGTCTACCTTCCTGTACACAAGCAATCATTAAATAATGACAATTTGCTACTTCTATGTGTGCTGCAGAAGTAACAAATCACCATTATTGATAGTGTATGTGCAGGAAGGGCCTGCTCCTGCATATAAACAATGATTTCCTGCAACACAGGCACCATTGCACTATGGTCTGTGTTGGCGCTATGCAGCCTTTTTTAGCACCAGTGCTAGGGAAAACACAAGGGTGCACCGTATTGTTGTAAATGTGATTCATCCCTGCATTTTGGAAATTGCGTAGTTTGGTGCTGAAAGTTTTGGCGCAGTTCCACGCTCCACCATTTCCTTTTAAATATGCCCCTATATGTCCAGGCAAGGGTCTTTCTGCTTCAAATATGTATCAGGTGTTTGTGAATTTGTTCAGCAATAAAGTTTGTCTTGTCTACAACATCCATAGGACACCAGTGAGTGCAGGTGTCTGGTGGAAATGAATACTGCTGTTGGAGGACCTCAGCAGGGGTCTCACACTCTGAGGACCACACAAGTCACATGTTTGGAGGCTTAGGAAGGTGAAGGGGCATAACAAGTACATTCTACAGGAAGTTATTAGGTTCCTGTGTCTACTGGGATGTGGTGTGATCCTAATAGCCAATCATATGTTTCTGAAAGTTTTAGGGTGCAACATTCAGTAGTTTAGAGACAGGTCTCTGAGGAGAGTAGAGAGGCGATGGCTGGAGATGCCCATGGCCAGCCTATGGACCTCTACCAAGCCACACCTGAAGTGGATGCAGGGACCTGGCATCAATCCGGATCATTTGAAAAACACTGCTATACTAGGTATTAGCATCTGACTGGATTTACTTGGGGAGAGGATGCGGCACTACAGCCAGAGCTGCTGACTTTGGAGCTGGGGAAGCAGGTACAGGTCTCTGCGCCGGCTCAACATCCTATGATTCTGGGTAAATCACTTCATCTCCCCGTGCCTACCACAAAATGAACATGTCCTTGTGTTACATAACTGGTGCCTATACAAAGTGCTCCAATGCCTAAGGGTCAAGTTTATGCAATATAAAACAGCAAAAAAAAATCTTGACCATATCAGGACCTAAGAGCTCGACCTCAAGGCTCTAGGCTACTTCAAGTGCCTCAGCTGAAGCCTCATATTGTGTTTTTTTTCTGTGAGAACACGTGGAAGCAGCTTTACACAGAGCAATAGCTGTAATATTTTTAATTGCACGTTAAACATTACATGACAAATACATTTCGGGGTGTGGCCTCTTGTGAATGTGTACCAATGGGAGATCTGTGAGTGAGGCATTCTGTTCCCACATCCTAGGCTAGAGGCCCTTGAATTTAGACTAATGTATGTCATGCTTCTACTGTAGTCACAACAGAAGTATAACACCAGTGTGGAGACTCCTGCATAGGTTACATTAATGCTAGAAAAAGGCTTCATCCACATAGAGAGGTGTGTCACATGAGTGGTCTTTGTACACATGGTGAAAATGTATGGCTCAAGGTTTAATAAGTTTGACATACAAGAATACAAACATATTTACAACTCTCAAACACAGCATGTTCCCTTATCTCTAAACAAACATGCTTAGAAAGAATTCTTGCTCACTCCATATACCTCAATAAATTCTGACTAATCCAGTCTCTTTGTTAGGAAGGAATACATTGGTTTAAAACATGACTTCAGCTTGTTCCTTATGGTTCTCCTAAATAGAGATATTTATCGCCACTTCTCTACTTATACATATCACCAAGCTAGACAGTCCCAACCTCACCTTGGATTATAAATTGTATCTAAGTAGGATAAAAAAAAGAAGGAACAGCTCATGAAATATATTATTCAAAAAGTAAATTCCAGATTACTTTTTTCAGAATATCATTTTATTGGAAGACTTGACTATGTTTGTGGCAATCTTTACCAGATCCAAGGTATAAAGAAATGCCTCTTTTTGTATTGTCACTCCCAAGTGTTTGAGCTTAAGCTGCTGTTTTCTTGACTGTGAGAGTGTGCAGATGTCTCCTCATCAGACCTCAGTGCCAGTCAGTGCCAGTGCCCTGACTATAAATGTGTATATTTAATTGACTTATATCCAATGGGCATAAGATAACTCACTTTTAAGTTCCAGGGGCCTCATTTATGAGGCCCCTTGCGCCATCGGAACTTCACTATTCATGAAGTTCCGTGGCGCAGAAGCCTGCGTGGTATTTATCAGGCAGCAGAACGGCAGTTTTTGTGGCGTACTGCTGCCTGATAAATATCAGTCCCTTTAACGCAGTGTTCTGCGTTAAAGGGGCGTGCAATGGGTGTTGCTGGGGGTGTTCCCAGCAACATCCTTGGCCTTTTGACACTGCCCCAGATTTACGAGAAATCGTAACTCTGAAGCAGTGCCAAAAGCTTACGCCTCCCCAGGGGAGGCGTAAGGGAGGCGCAACAGGGAGAAATGTCTTTATTTCTCCTCGTTTTTCCTTTTTCTACGTGTGCTGCATTCTACAGCACACATAGAAAGAGGAAAAGCCTTTTGTGATTATTTTTGTACAGTAAGGTTTCCCTTCCTGTACAAAAATAATCTTCCCCGCAACGCAGGCACCCTTGCACCATTGTGGCAGCCCATTGTGCGCCGGCGGAGGGGAAAAGGGCAGGAATGCGCCGTATCTTATAGATAAGGCGCATTTCTGCCCTTTTGTTTTGCCGATTGGAAGCGCAGCAGGAAGGCCTGCTGCGCTTCCCTACGGCAAAAAGTTATAAATGAGGCCCCTAGTATATGTTATCCAGGGTATCCAGGGCATAGAAGTTAGAAGGTTACCCCAGGGATTGCAGCACTGGTGGTTCTACCCTTGGTCTGAAACATGTCTTAAAGGTATGGCAAAGGCCTAACCTCCCTCTGTCCTATCTGAATGTCAACCCTACATCAAGCTAATCAAGCCCTAAGGCAGGATGCAACTTATTAACTGAGCAGAACATGATTTAACATATTCTGACAGTAAAAACTCAAAAAGGTGTTTTTATTCTGATGGAAGGACTTGGTAGCCCTATTGGCTAGTAAAGGATTAACACAGTGACCCCTCAACTGTGTTTACGGCTTAATGGTGCAGCCAGAGTTGATTCTCCAAGCTATCAAACAATTTCATTATGTCTGACTCGATACTCAAGTCAAATTCATTGTAACTTGTTGTAGTGTGTTACTGTTGAAAATGTGCCCCTTTGGTGCCCAAAGTGTCCTCTGCTTCTGCACAGGGTCTGTCCCCAAGACAGGTGTCTTTTCTCCTGGGGGGTAGTGCAAACGGCTCCCAGGAAAAGACACAATAAAAGCCTGCATGAAAGGGAGGTGTTACCTCTACCTGGCAGGTCATAGCTCAAAAGGTAAGCTTCAAAGCAGAAAACGCCTTTGAAGGCCAAATGCCCAACTCTTAGCAGAGGGGCTGCTTTATTGTCTACATAGACAGGCTGGCACTAATGACAGTGAAAGGGGAACCAGTTGCCCATCAGTTTTCCAGGATCGTGTAAGCTCCTTGGTAGCCATACCGCTGGGTTGGGCTATGGAGCTCTGCACACCAAGAGAGGGGTTCTGGAAGGTTGGTAGTGTCCAGAATGGAGCATTCTAGGATAGTCAGCTGCCACACCTCCCAGGAAGTGGTCATCAGGAGGTATAAAATACGCATTACCCCAATGCTTACTGACTGCTTCTTACCCTGAGGGTACTTTCTGGACACAAAAATGGCACCCCTGGCACCCCAGGTCAGATCTCAACAGACTGGCGAAGCAGACCAAAGAAGGACTGCCCACGTGCACCAAGGATCAGAGAAGAGAGGCTCTACTAAGTGGGCTGCACCTGCTGCACTTGGTGGAAAGCAAATTACAAGGGATCATGCCTGCTGTCTCCGGTTCATAATGAAGTTAATTACTGAGGCCAGTCGAAGCGAGAGACTCTATTGGTCAGTTGGCTGGCTTCTCATCGCAGCAAAGGGCCTCAACAGCTTGAAGAAGCCTGCTGGGAGAAGTTGGTATCCCAAGATTTCAAATTGCCTCTCCTCGCCACGTTGCAGCAACAAGAACCATGTCTCAATAATCGAAAGTTGCACCATGTCGGTTGGAACCAGGATAGTCATCGGAGTGCAGCTTAAAAGCCCAGAAGGCAGCTTATCACACACGGAAGGATTCTGCTGTGACCATCTTACTGAGGGACTGGTAGCTGGGCGGTGACTAGACTTCTGCCAAGCTCAAGAGGATGTTTAGTGAAATTGATCTTTGTGGCCAGGACTGCCTCGCCAAGCCTGTGTACCAAGTAGTAGAGACAGATAGAACGCTGTTGACTGCAACCCTTCAACACCATTCCTCAGCATCTTTAGCATTCTGTATCTCTTGCCTCAAGACCACTTCCATAGGAAGGACATAAAAGTCAAGGAACTAACTGAAGGCTGGTTCTCCTGGGAAAGTAAATGTTTCTGAGGGAATTTCGAATCCCTCTGACTTTTACCTCCCAGAGTTTGTCACCCAAAGTTACTCTAAGTGACCGCACTAAAAACTATCCAAAGTTTTTCATCAAAAAGATTCTAAGTTTAAAATTTGGCAAATTTTCAAATAGTTGTTCATAGTTACTTGAAAAAGTGCATACTTACTTTACTTTGTGAAATCTTTATCTCTGGAACCCTCCCGTCGATCTTTGTAGTTTGGGTGTCAAAAAGTACATACAACTATCTATTTTTATAAATTGGTGTTACATTTTTTGAAAGTCTCATCTATTTCTTCCTTAACTGTTTTGGTGATGTTTAAATGCTTGACAATTGTGTTTTTGTGTCTGCCTGACTGCTCATTGAAACATCCACCCAGGGTTGAGCTAATGACTTAACTACCAAAACCCACTGGTGCACAAAGGGTTGGTAAGTGTGTCACACATTTAGGACAAACAACCAGGCACACAAAGCACACCACATGCAATAACACCCCCTTACTGTTTCTATGAAATCAGGACAATATGTCAATATTTGAAATCTATCTCCTAACCCTCACATAAGACCATTAGACTATTTATTTGATGCTGTTTGTTTCAAATTCAAAGCACTACCATAAATCTAAACTACAGCTTGACACACAGGGGCATATTATCAAGGGATTTATCTCCGCTTTATTGGCTTTAAAAGCCAAGAAAGTGGAGATAAAATTATCTCCCAATTACCTAGCTGTCGCTAACACCAGTTAGCGACAGCTAGTAGGAGATAGCGTCCATCTTGGGCCTGCCTTGCATGTCAGAAAAATGTATCACTAATGACATGCAAAGTTGGCGTGCCAAGATGTCAGCGACTGGAAACAGTCGCTAACATTGCTATCTCCTATTACCAACTTTTGAAGATATTCGCGCTAATCGCGAATATCTCCAAAAGCTAACACCTGCCCAGGAGCAGTTCTTAGCCATGTTATCCAATGGGAGATGGATAACATGGCTAAAAGCATTAGCTTGGTAATGCCTGAATATCGCTGATTTTTCAGCGATATTCATGCATTATTGCCGATTGTTATCACATTTGCGATAAACCTTGGTAATACCAAGGTTTATCTGCGATAAAAATCACCGCAGCTCGGTGATAATTTGTTCTCGCTAACAAAGCAATAGCGATAATTATCGCTATTGCTTGGTAATATGCCCCACAATTATATTCATGTACTGGTCTGTAAGTAAAAACACTACAGAAAAATCCACCAAGAGAAAAATGTGAATCACATTAAGAAGACCAGCAAAGAACATCATACACCCATAAACTCACTCACATGGCCTCTATCCACACAGACTAATATATGGAACGTCATGATATTGCCAGGGTAGAAATCACATTTTGTCCTAATAACCCTAGACCCCAATTGAATATACCAAATACACTGATAAAATGTAACCCACCTCCTCTTCTTTGTAATATTTAATAGATAGAAGGTAAAATCTCCCACTCCTGATTTCTTCTTAAATTTTTCAAGTGAAAACTATTTTCATAGGCGACAGAACTACTGATAGATTAAAACACTCATCATCATTGGTTCCTTAATCTCTTTGTCAAAGAATTTTTTCCAAAAATGTAGTCACGTTATTCTGCAATCAAAACCTTTGAAAGAGGTTGTTCTCATCCTCCATCCTTCCTGAAGTCTGGTCTGGATACCTCTGTTTGGCAGCACTGGTGCCTGTGTGTCACCTTTTACATGGACAGCCAACGGTGTGCAATGTCTTCTCCATCACATATGTAATGTGGTTCATCCGCCTTCAAACCAGTCATGTGCCCAACCGTTTTTAATTGTGTAAAGTTTCTGAACTTTTGCAAGAATACACGGCTTCGAAAAATAGCTCTGTGATCTATGACATAATAAAATGTAGCCCATTAAGTGTTATTTGCAGATAGATTTTGAATAGGTTTAAGATCTTTATCAGCTCTGAAATATGAAGATCTGCATGCAATCAGTTTTTGTAAATCATTTCTCACAGATGAGTTGATATAGGTAAGCTGATTCCTGGGAGCCACGTGCCGCATTGAAGATTGCGCCCTCCCAGACTGCTGCAGGAGGAGCTGCAAGTGCCCCATAGCTCTCTGCTTGGACTGCTGACTGCATAGGGAAGAAGCATTGTGGGCTGACACCAGAGGCCTCCGCGAGTTGAAATGGCTGGGCCCTCATCTGGTGGATGATATCCTCCGGTCCTGCAGCTATTCTCAGGGACGATCCAGCAGCTGGCTCAGCCCCTTGGTGGGCCATTTTAAATAAGGAAAATTTAGAGCAGCATGTTTACATCTGTCCTTGCCTGGAGGAGGTTGGGCTGAGCCACCTTCCTTGGCTTGACCTTCTAGATTCATTTTCCTTTTTTCCTGGGGGTGAGTACCAATCTTGACCTGTAATTCACTTTTAATTAGCCAAAAGACTGCTAGAAACATAGAATGGGGAAAAGCAAGTGCAAGGGGATCTCATTTCACCCCGCCTCCAGCTAAAGTTACTACTATTGATAACATGCTGCAAAGGTCTATCGGGGTAATAGCCACTGAGATTGGGTTGACTGAAAGAAGACCTTCTTTAGATGGCGTTAGGAATATTTCTGAGGTTGTTGTGCCCTCACCTCTTGCTGCCACTGCAGGCGCTGCGGAATCTCCTTCTGTAATGCAGACTGGTGCTGTTCATAAGAGACTAGCTGAATCCATTCCTTTGCAAGAGAACAATCCAGGGGAATCAGAATTTGAAAGGAAAAAATATCATAAGTCTGCTAAGAATAAGACTAATTTCTAGGGCAGTCCAAAAAGGCCTCAGTCTTCCCTAAAAAGCAAGAAAAATTAAATCTAACCCTATTAATCCAGTGGAAAAACTGTGCCACTCAAGCCCGGTTAGTTGGACGACTTACTTGGTATATTGAAATATCGCTTTTAAACCATACTGTAATCCGAATTTACCCCTATTCTAGAGAGACTATTCTAGGGAAAGACCCGTGTGAGCCTTCTCCTGAAAGCTGGGCTTCCCCATGAGGGACCGTGTTTAAGTGCTAAGCCAGCCTCCCAAAACCACAGATTTGCCAAAATCCTCGAATGTTGATTGCCTAACTTTGACTCGGCCGGACTAACTGAGATAGAGTAGGGCAATGAAACAGATTTGAGGCATAAGGACAGCCAAGATGTCATTTATTCTAGAGGTCTCTCTGTGAGGGAGGAGGAAGCATTTCTTTTTCCCAAGGATAGATGAACCTTCTGGTAATCAATCTTCGCCCAGAAGCCTTCCCTTCCCAGGATTAAGTCAAGTCAAGTCAAGTCAAGTGATTTATATAGCGCGCTACATACCCAGAGGGTCTCAAGGCGCTTGAAGAAGGGTGGGGAATTACTTGTCGAATATCCAGGTTTTAAGTTGCTTTCTGAATGTTAGGTGGTTCTGAGTGAGGCGAAGGTGAGTGGGAAGTGAGTTCCAGGTTTTAGCTGCCAGGTAGGAGAAGGATCTGCCTCCCATGGTGGTTTTGTTGATGCGAGGTACAGTTGCAAGGGCTTGGTTGGAGGATCGTAGCTGGCGGGAGAGGGTGTAGAAGGAAAGTCGTGAGTTGAGGCATTCGGGTCCAAGTTCGTAAAGTGCTTTGTGTGCGTGGGTTAGGAGGCGGAAAGTAATCCTCTTGGTAACGGGGAGCCAGTGGAGGTTTTTCAGGTGGCCAGAGATGTGGTCTTTACGCGGGATGTCTAGTATGAGTCTGGCTGAAGCGTTCTGGATGCGTTGGAGTTTTTTCTGGAGTTTTGCGGTGGTACCGGCGTATAGGGTGTTTCCGTAGTCCAGGCGGCTCGTGACCAGTGCGTGGGTGACCGTTTTTCTAGTTTCGGTGGGGATCCAGCGAAATGTTTTTTTGAGCATGCAAAGAATATTGAAGCAAGATGATGAGACGGCGTTGACTTGTCTGTTCATAGAGAGAGAGGAGTCCAGGATGACACCTAAGTTCCGTGCGTGGTCCGTCGGGATGGGTGCTTTTCCAAGGGCCTCTGGCCACCAAGAGTCATCCCAGGAGGAGGGGGAGGTACCTAGGATAAGGACTTCTGTTTTGTCTGAGTTCAGTTTTAGATGGCTGTGCTTCATCCACTCGGCTACTTCTTTCATTCCTTTATGTAGGTTGGTTTTGGCGGTGTTAGGGTCTTTGGTGAGTGATAGTATCAGTTGAGTGTCATCAGCGTAGGAGATGATGTTGAGGTTGTGTTGGCGTGCGATGGCCGCGAGGGGGCTCAAGTATACGTTGAAGAGGGTGGGGCTGAGTGAAGATCCTTGTGGCACGCCACAGATGACTTCGGTGGCTTCTGATTTGAATGGTGGAAGGCGGACTCTCTGAGTTCTTCCGGCAAGGAACGAGGTGATCCATTCCAGTGCTTTTCCTTGGATTCCGATGCTTCTAAGGCGTTGTAATAAGGTGCTATGACAAACTGTGTCAAAGGCTGCGGAGAGGTCGAGGAGGATGAGGGCGACTGTGTCTCCATTGTCCAGTAGAGTTCGAATGACGTCTGTTGCAGCGATGAGTGCGGTCTCAGTGCTGTGTTTGGCTCGGAAGCCGGACTGTGAGGAGTCGAGGGATTTTTTGGTTTCGAGGAAGGCGGCGAGCTGGTTGTTGACAGCTTTCTCGATGACTTTGGCCGGGAATGGAAGGAGCAAGATGGGGCGGTAGTTTTTGAGTTCGGTGGGGTCCGCTGTGGGTTTTTTCAGAAGGGCGGTGAGTTCAGCGTGTTTCCTGCTTTCCGGGAAGGTGGCAGAGTTGAAGGAGCAGTTGACGACGTCTCGGAGGTGCGGTGCTATGACGGAGTCTGCTTTGTTGAAGATGTGATGAGGGCATGGGTCAGTTGGGGATCCCGCACAATAATTGGATATTTTTTTCTAAATTGACAAAGTAGTATTTATGTTTTTGCATTCCATCTAAAAGATATGCTTAGTAAAAAAAGTTTTGAGCTTATTTAGTTATGTGTCATATTATTGAACTAACCAATTGGAGGGTGTTGTGTGTTTTCTGTATTACAATACACAAGATGATGGACGGAATGTTGAACATTGTCAAACATTCACCCACAGTCACAGATCGGGGTTTAATCGATCGTTATTTTGACTCACCACGCCACCCCAGTTCAGACATATCTATATGCAAATCAGTCTTGACCCTGTGCCTCATGGGAACAGTCAAGACGGATCTGCCAGGCCATGCCTTTCCTGGACCGGAATCAAGCATCCTAGGACTGGTTTCGGGCTTTCAGCCCTCATCAGCCAGGATAGCTTGACTCCAGTGGCGTAGTGAGCATGGGACCCAAATCTGGGATGCCCTTCCTACTTAGGGTGAAAATGCAACACAAAAAGATGATGGACGGAATGTTGAACATTGTCAAACAATCACCCCCAGTCACAGATCTGGGTTTAATCTATTATTATTTTGCTCACCACGCCACCCCAGTTCAGACATAGCCATATGCAAATCAGTCTTGACCCTGTGCCTCATGGGAACAGTCCAGACCGATCTGCCAGGCCATGTCTTCCCTGCTTCCCTGGACCGGAATAAAGCATCCTAGGACCAGTTTCGGGCTTTCAGCCCTAATCAGCCAGGATAGCTTGACTCCAGTGGTGTAGTGAGCATGGGACCCACGTCTGGGCATGTTTTCTGTATTGCCCATCGTGGTTCTCTCTATGTTAGCCTAAATATCGGTGGCTTTTGCTTAGCATACATTACCAAATATCACATTCGCTTGTTTAGCTACATTTTATTTTCACTTGTTTCTGTATTTTTTTATTTTCCTGGGTTTTGATCTGAAAAACCTAGGCAAGTTCAAACAACATTGCACCTTGTTATTCTCTGTGGTCAGGCACTAGCCCCTAGCCATAATAAAGAAACCCAGCTGTTTTTAAACACACATTTTCTGTCAAAAAACCCAGAATATGTTATTTAAAAAAATACAGATAGAGCAATGGTCATGAGACAAAAGGGATGCGATGGCTGAGCTGTAGAGCAACCATCTCTGTATGCTATGGTATAGGGTGCACCTCTAAGCCCAGAGAGGTATAATCTATAGACTATAATCTCTTGGCTTTTGTAGTGAGGGTGGGTTTAAGCAAATCTGTCAGATATCTGAAAGGACATTTTATTGTATATGGTCTGTTAATCATGCGAATGACATTACTGACCTGTAATCTTTTTGTAGTTGTGGTACACCTATTGCATATTAGAACACAATAATTTAAATAAAAATTGTAAATTTCCTTCATGTCTCTTTTCTATTTTATTGTAGGCAGGTATGAGGGAGAGAACGAAAGGGTGTGGCCTGTTGCTGCATCTCTTAGAGGGTCGGGAGTGTTGTGTTTTGGGTTGCCAAATCAGATGTTTCTCAGGTAAGGTTAGGAGCGTAGATGAGGCACTGTAGCTCGTCAGGTTCAGGCCCATAGATACTGATGTGAGATGGTGATTCACTCCCTACGTGCTGACATTCTAAGCTCCCAAACATAGTTCTGTTCCTAAGCAGAATCCCTGCATTACCATATTTACAAAGATGACCTTGCAGCTTCCTGCAGCCAAAACAGGCAACTGTATGCCATGGTGCAAGGGTGCCTGCTTTACAGGCAGGATTATGTTTCAGCAGAAAGAGACTGTTATGCGGTTCCTATGAATATAGTAGGACCGTGTATTTAGAACAACAAAACTTCATAATACAGAGACTGAATCTTCATGTATAATAAGTAAACGTTAGTTTGTTTGGGTAGCTCACAGTTCCTAAACTCCTAAACTTACATAGTTATAGAATTTGCTGACTCTAAATTACTAAGGAATTAGTGGAAACAGAACTAACCCTTTCCTTTGCCACTTTTGCACGCCCATGGTGTTACAAAGAAAAGACATGAGAAGACATTTTTTATGTGTTTTTAAACACTCTAATCATTGTAAATAAAACATGAAGTGTGATTACCAGAAAGATGAGACACTTCATTGATACAAACATTATTAATGTTCGTAGAAACATAAAGAATTCTATAATGTGAATTGTTCATAATGTTACCAAGATTACTCCTCTCTATTATCAATATTTCTGTGCTAAAGCAAGCACATCAGGAGTACCCATCTGCATGGCCTATTGGAATGACTTTACCCATTATCTTGGTACTTTAAGTCAGGAAGCCGGTCTTAGTGCTTTAACAAATGCCCCCTTCTGAGTCTGCAGGCCTGCACACCTCTCTTGTGCAGCACTCTTCCTTTTCAGCATGAAGGTCGGGCGACAATGGAACTGCATGCCAGTGCCAGCTCACAGCATCTTTCCACGATGACTCCTATGGGAGGTGATCGTCTCAATGATGTCATCATGGACACTGTTTAAATAAGACAACAGCAAGCACATTGTGCTGTGCCAGAAGTACAGAATAGTGGCTCATATTAGAAAAAATAACAAATAAAACAAGGCATAGTGGGGCATATTACCAAGGGCATTATCGCCGCTTTAGCAGGAATTTTTCCCGCTAAAGCGGCGACAATTGTATCGCCCTATTACCTAGCTGTTGTTAACACCAGTTAGCGACAGCTAGTAGGAGATAGCGGGCATTTAGGTGCCCACTTTGCATGTTAGCGATAATTATCACTAATGACATGCAAAGTGGGCGTGCCAAGATGTTAGCGACTGGAAACAGTCGCTAACATCGCTATCTCCTATTACCAACTTTTGGAAATAATCGCGCTAAGCGCGATTATCTCCAAAAGCTAACGCCTGCCCAGAGCTGTTCTTAGCAATGTTATCCAATGGTAGGTGGATAACATGGCTAAGAGCATTTGCTCGGTAATGTATGAATATCGCTGACTTTACAGCGATATTCATGCATTTCGGCCGATTTTTATCGCTTACGAGATAAACCTTGATAATAGCGAGGCTCCTAAGCGATAAAAATCGGCAGAGCTCGGCGATATTAATATTGCCGCTAAACCAACATAGCGATAATCATCGCTAGTTGTTGGTAATATGCAACACAGACCAACATGTTTTTGAAGCCATGCAAAGCCACTTCGAGTAGTTATGAATGACTTCACAAATCTAGATTAATTTAATGGAGTGCAAATTTCTGCGTTGCATTACTTTTCGCAAGGGAGGGGTTCCATTGGTGTTGCATTGGTGTGCACACGCAACTCCCATGGTTTTTGATGCATTTCCAGACGATCAAACCGGGTAATTGTGGGAATGCGTCAAAAAGATACGCAACCCCAGAATAGGAGTAACAAGGTGTAATATCTTTATTTCTCCTTATTCTATGTTGGCTGATACCTGTAACACACACAGAAACATGAAAAAGCCTCTCATGCGGAAAGATGCACCTTTCTGTACAAAAACAATGCAGGTGCACTTGCCCCTTTGTACAAGGGTGCCTGCATTAGTGCTAGGCTGTCAAAATGGCCCAGCACATGGATAATTGACTGGAATTTCCTGTATTGCATAATGAAGCTGGGGCAGGGCAGTACAGTAAAGGGACTTAATGTGCTGCCCTGCGCCGCAAAGTGCATAAATATGCCCCTCTATGTGCAGACTACAGGGCAACAATGTCTTTCCTGCATTTCCAGATTATCACACCGGTAAATAGTGGGGTGTGTCAAATACATACGCCTCACCAGGAGAGGAGTAACAAGGAGAAATATGTTTATTTCTCCTTCTTATTACCTCTTTCTATGTTTGCCGCTTCCTGCAACACAGACAGAAACAGGAAAAAGCTTCTCGTGCAGTAAGGTGTACTTTTCTGCAGAAACACAGGCACACTTGCATCTTGGTGGAAGGGTGCCTGCATTAGCGGTAGACTGTCAAAACCTGACCAGGGCAAGGAAAAAGAGCAGGAATTTCCCATATTAGATAATAAGGCGGAGGCAGGTCTGAAGAGTAAGGTGACTTGCTGTGCTGCCCTATACTGCAAAGTGCCTAAATATGCCCCACAATGTGCTGACTACCGGGCAACAATGTCCATCAGAAATATATGCATGCATGGCACATTCTTGCATTTGGAAAAACATGTCTGTCACTTTCCAGGATGTTGTGGTGGCAATAGGGGCTTCACCTTATTTACAAGGCAGTGGTAAGACACTTAACCTGGCTTAATGCTGCCTTGCAAATAAGGCCCCTTTTCATGCTATACTTAGCGCGAAAGGGGCAGGCAATGGTTGTTGCTGTGGGCGTTCCACTGGGAAAACCTGGTTTTAAACAGGCACAATGAGGAGAAATGCCTTATTTTGCCTCGCTTTTGCTGTTTTCAGGTGTGTTGTGTTGTGCAGCACACATAGAAACAGCAAAACTCCATTGATTGTTTATGTGCAGAAAAGTGTCCCTTCCTGCACATAAAGAATATTCGCCTCAATGCAGACACAGGTTCAATATGGTGCAAGGGTGTCTGCGTTGGCAATAGTCTGCTAAATTTTGCACCAGCACAGGGGGATACGCTGGGCTGCACCATATTGTTGTAAATATAGTGTAACCCTGTGTTTCAGAAATGAGTGAGTGTGGTGTTAAGCCAGGAAGGCTAAAGCCACAATCTGTCACATCTTAGTAAATATGCCCCTAAATGTAAGCTACACAACACCCTCTCCTTGGTTGCAAAGAGACAACGCATGCAAAAAATAAACAATAGCAAGGAATATATGTAAAAACAAAAAGCTTGTGTTTCACATAAACACTTTAACAGCATAAGCAGATGCTAAAAGCTATAGGAAAATTCATGCACAAAACTTCAAACTCGCTTACATGGCTTTCAGCCACAAGGATGCCCATGTCATGTGGATCATTGTTGCAAGCGCAATACCTTAGCTTTTGTGCTCGAGAAGCAGCTACGAGGCCTTTTTTAGTGGATTTTTATCTTCAAGGGGCTGTTGGAGTAGTTTTTGTGTATGCATGGAGCCTTTTGCTTTTTAATTTTTTTACAATACGAAGAAAATGTCCCAGAGACCCCAATTTCCTGCTCCTGTCCAGCAGGCTTTCTCCAGTGCTTTCTCCATCTCCTGGTCACTTTTGATTTGGATTCAGTGCTGGAAGGATCAATGTCCTTGTCTGCTGCATATACCATTGGATTTAGTGACTTTGTATTTGAGATTTCACAAGTAAGTTAAAAAAATGTCTTGTATGATTGTGTTGTGTTTCTTTGATAGCAGGCATGCACCAATATTTGTTTGTACTTTTATTCGATTTTTCAAAGTTATTTTGGTGGGCGGCCTGCCTTTTCTCAGCAGGGGCCTAGTTATATTTTGCATTTAAGTTTTCCTCTTTTGTAAACAAACATTGTTGCACAATTTAGTGTGTTTTCTCAATGTTTGTTAAATTTGCAATATTTAGTTATTTTATTATGTGGCCAAGTCTGCCAAGGGCCCTTTCACTAGGCTCAGGCCAGTAGGTGTCACGGACGCATGAAACAACTTCTTCTGTGGTAGGCTCACTACTCAGTCTGTACCCAACATCCTGGCAGCAGTCCCTACAGGCTACTATATACTTCAGCTATTATCCATCACAAACTTAGATATACTGTGCTTGAAGTCACTGGCATACCCTCTGTTCACAGCCTTATTTGAAAATTCGAATCACCCCAATCCCCTTTTATTTGAGGTCTTTTTTATCGACCTCCCCACCACATGCCCTGTTTTCCTCAATTGCTAGGAGAAATGATTTCCCAACTAATTATCAATAACACCAAAATTATTATCACCGGAGATTTCAATTACTGGCCCACAGATATAAAAGAGAGCCCCAGCTCCTTAGAATTCACAGATCTCCTATCTGGGATTAACTGCATCTAGCATGTACAAGTTGCCACCCATATGAAAGGACATATTTTGGAGCAAGTCTGGACCTCCAACTTGGGAATCACACAACTTGTTATCTCTCCTTGCCCGTGATCAGACCATCATATTATCACATTCTCCTTTGATTGCGTCCCCCCTATAAAACCCTCACTCACGGGGAACCACCTAGCCAGAAACTGGAATCGAGCAAATATTGGCGATTTCTGTACCTTATTTAAAGCCTCCTCCCCTAGTGAACAGGACTCCCTAGACAATCAAGCAACAAGCGTCAAACAATGGCTTGAATCAGCCAGTAATATTGTCGCCCCTTTTAAAGAACAAATCTTAAACGCCCCCATGATGCTCAACGTTGGTTCTCCAACAAGCTGAAAACCAAGAAATTAGCAATTAGGCAAGCCGAGCGTAGTCGGAGATGAGACTAATCCCCGGAGAAAAATGCCACCTACACTATTCTGTTAAAAGACTATAAAAATGTCATCCTCCAGACAAAAACATCATACTTCTCTCTGAAAATTACAAACTCAGCTACTAAGACCAAAGAGATTTTGTCCACAGTCAAAGAATTTTCACAACCAGACAGATTGATAGGTAAACCTGTCCCCTCACAAATACTCTGTGACTCTTTAAATTCATCCTTCATGGAGAAAATTGCTACCATCATAAGCAGCATTCCTCTCCTGTTCTTTTAACTACCTCTCCCCCTTCATTTAAAAAATTCCCAGGTGCTGGATCAAATACCTCTGATCTCTAGAGGGGAGGTCTTGGCCCTGCTAAAAAAAAAAGTTGGTTCAGGCTCCCCTACAGACTGCTGTCCCCCCCCCCATTTTACAAGAAGCTTTTTCCACTTGTCCAGATCCCCCACTTCCACTCCTCAACAATTCTCTTAGACAAGGCATTGTCCCTGATATTTTTAAACTCGCCGAAATTGTTCCCATCCTGAAGAAACCCAACGCCAGCCCTTTGATAATAAGCAACTTCCGTCCTATTTCGTTACTCCCCTACCTTAGTAAGATTTTAGAAGCTCATGTAGCCAAATGCCTCAGCTCTTTTATCGAACATTCACAATTTCTTGACCCCCAGCAAGCAGGATTTAGACCAGCACACTCTACGGAGCTGGTCAGCATACTGACAACAGTTATGTAACTGTTAACATTTTTTGGAAGGATCCAGTTGCGGAGATCCAGTTTGTGCTTTAACTTTAGCTTTTTTTTATCCCAGCATTTATTTTTATTCTCAGGATCCCGCTTAATAACTTTAGTATCAGATTAGGCTTGGTTCCCAAACTATCATGACGTATAAATATATAGGTGTTGTGAATAATTTTATGAAGCTGACATTCCTGGTTTGCTAATGGAACTGTAGCAAGCCATTGGCATATTGCCAGAAAAGCCATGTCACATGTTTTTATTAAACTATTTGAGAACACTGCACCAGAGTTGCACATTAGTTTCATCCCAAATCCAGGACAGGAGCTGCACCGTGTTCAGCCTGAATCTGTTTAAGGACTTCAGATAAAACAGCGATTGATGGAGTACCGTGGGTGATGTTGTAGATTTCAGCAAATATAGTACCCCATGTGTTACACACCTCTACAGGGAGAACCATACCAAGTGGAAGACACATGGTGATAATTCAAAACGTTTCTTATGGTCCCACATAGGGTAACACTTCCACAAGCTAATTTGTTTTTGTGCAATCCAAAACAGAATTTCAACATATTTTGTAGTGACTTTACCCATAATTACATTATTATTAATAGGGCTAACAATGAGTGCAGCTAAATTAGCTTGTTAAGCTTGAGGATCCCTTGCTGGGGAAGTGGTGATTGTATACATAATATATTGCATCAGACATTTACACTACCTGACCAAATGGTTCAAGAGAGCAAGTTTCTCATGTTGCATTATTCCCTATGCATTGGGATAAGTGTATAGCCTGCTAAGACTTTGCAGGTTGCCCATCATTGAGGAGAGGACCTAGTCTGACATTGTGTAGTGTATGTGGGAGGGCACATTGGAGCCAATTATTATGTTCCTGGTAAGTTAATGCAAACACAAGGAGACGATGGGTGGAGTGATGAAACTTTTCAAATACTCACTCCCAGTCAAAGATCTGTGTTGAATCAACTATCATTCTTTAGCTCAATTCGCCACCCCAGTTCAGACCTAGCCATATGTAAATCAGTCTTGACCTTGTTCCTTATTAGAAAAGACTAGCCTGAACTGCCAAGCCAGGTCTTCCCTGGACCAGAAACAAGCATCCTAGGACCGGCTTTGGGGTAACACCCATCATCAGCTAGGCTAGGTTGAATCATCTAGCTGGCCTGGCTGATCAGGAGTGATTTCCCAAAACTGGTCCCAGGATGCTTGTTTCCTGGACGACCTGGCCTGGCAGTTCAGGCTGGAATGTTCCCATGGGGTACAGGATTAAGAATGATTTGCATACAGCTTGTTAGGAACTTAAAAGGCATGGGGAGCAAAATACATTTAGGCTGGATCTCTGTACGGGGTCAATGTTTGACATTGTGCAGCATTCTGTTAACCAATTGTTCTTTTTGTGCCTGGTAAGTTAATGGCATTTATAAATATTCATAAAGCCTGTGTGCAGCTAGAACTGCTGCCTCAGTGTATGTGTGAAATGTGAGTGTAGTGGCATTGACTGTGAGAAAATCAACCAAGGAATAAAAAACTTTACATCTGTATGCTTTCTGAACTTCAACCATAAAGGTAATTTTCCAACACATTGGCAAACCCATGTCCAGTTAAGTGAGCAAATATACAGCTTAAAGGGATAACTACTAGTTGTATCATGTTTAGTGAATGGAAGAAAGAAGAAAGGAAAACACTATTGAAAAATTCCTTTTAAACATTCAAGCTTGATTAACCTACAGACATAAATGTGCTTTCTATTGAGCTAAAGAAGGATACATCCTTATCACCACAAATGTCTCTGTGAAGAGGTAATAATTTAGCTTTGAGTACACACAAGGAAAATACTCAGGAGATCCATTAAATAGGTATCAAACTTTGAAAGTTGATGGTGCCATGTTGTATGGTTCCTATGAATGTAATAGATTTGTGTATTTAGAACAAGAAAACTTCATAATACAGAGACTTTGACTTCCTATATACGGTGCACAGACAAAATATCGACTCCAAAATATCGACTGGACATAATATCGAGTTTTAAATATAGACTGGACAAAATATCGACTGGACATAATATCGACTACAAAAATATCGTTTTTCAGGTAAGTGAAGTAATATCGACTGTATAAAATATAGATAGCAAAAATATCGAATTTTTAATAATACATAATTTTTTATAGTGTATTTTTATGTAATAATATGTGTGAAAAGTGTGTATTAATGTTATAAAATATTTTATTAAATGAATTTTGTTTTTTTAATAATTGCGTAATGTAATTCTGTAGCGGGTTGTGGGTTTATAGGGGAATAGGGTGGGAAGTAATTTAATAATAATTAATTAATTAATATATGTTTGTAAATATTTATAATTAATAATTAATTGATAATTAATTAATACTAATTAGTTAATTAATTAATATAATTTTGTACATATTTTGTATTAGTAATTCATTGGTAATTAATTAATGGTAATTAGTTAATTATATTAATTAGAGTACATTTTAATATATATAATTTTGTGTTATTGTTAAGTAATTAATTGGGGAAAAAATAATATTAATTAATAAAATAATTACAGCTAATGTGCTAATATATTTACTTTATTGTTATTGTTAATTAATAATTATTTGGTAATTAAATAATATTGATAAATTTTGGGTAAAGGAGTATTTTTAGGGTTCAGGGTCAGTTTTCAGTTTTAGGGTAAAGGGGCATTTTTAGGGCTCAGGGTCAGTTTTTAGTTTTTGGGTATAGGGGCATTTTTAGGGTTCAGGGTCAGTTTTCAGTTTTTGGGTAAAGGGGCATTTTTAGGGTTCAGGGTCAGTTTTTAGTTTTTGGGTAAAGGGGCATTTTTAGGGTTCAGGGTCAGTTTTCAGTTTTTGGGTAAAGGGGCATTTCTAGGGTTCAAGGTCAGTTTTCAGTTTTTGGGTAAAGGGGCATTTTTAGGGTTCAGGGTCAGTTTTCAGTTTTTGGGTAAAGGGGCATTTTTAGGGTTCAGGGTCAGTTTTTAGTTTTTGGGTAAAGGGGTATTTTTAGGGTTCAGGGTCAGTTTTGGGTTTTTGGGTAAAGGGGTATATTTTAGGGTTCAGGGTCAACAAATAAGATTGTAAAAAATTATTTTTATTATTTTCATTTATTATTTAATTATTATAATTTAATATAAGTATTTTTAAGTATATTTTAGTAATTAAAATGTAATATTAATTTAATTTAACACTGTTTTTAATAAAGTCAATATTTTTTACATCTATATTATTGTTAACGATATTTTGTACTCGATATTTTTGTACTTACCTGTTTGTAGAAACAAACTCGATATTTTGACTGTCGATATTTTGTCCACGATATTTTGGCAAGTCGATATTTTGTCCCTCGATATTATTTCAGTGATCCCCTATATACACAGTAATTATTGATTTGTTTGGATACCTTTCAGTACCAGATCTAAACTCTTTTCCTTACAGAATTATAGATTGTATTGGCAACCTCAAAGATGACTCTATAGGTCATTTTTACAAGTCCCTCATACCACTGGAGCATTACTTTTTTTGATGCTCCTGTGTTGTTGCGTCATTTCTCACTGGACAAAATCAGCCGAAAGCTGGCCCGGCAAAGAGCTCAGTCGGATCCCCCCCCCCCCCAGGGAGCCAGGCGAGCATTTTGCCAGGGTCAGTTTTGGTTTCCAGTCCGGCCCTTCACTTAAAGTAGCTTAATGTCACCTTGCAAATAGGACCCGTTCTGCTGCAGTACTCTGTGGCAAAGGGGCAGGCAATGGGTGTTGCTGTGGGCGTTCCACTGAAAAACCCGTAGTTTTTTTACTCTGCCCCAGATTTACAAGGCAGGGAAGTGAAAAAAACTGAGGCAATGTAATACCTGATCCAAGAATGGTAATAGGAAGAAAAGTTATTAATTTCTCCTCTTTTTGTATCTTTCGATGTGTTGTGATGTGTTCTATGTGTTGTGCTGCAGAATGAAGCAAACCTATAAAGAGCAAATCACCATTATTGTTTGTTCATGGCAGGAAGGTGTCTCTTCTTGCACATTAACTATTGCCCTGCAGTGCAGGCACCCTCCCCACATGGCTGCAGGGTGCCCTGCCTGGTGCTAGGCAGCTTTTTGTGCACCAGTACTAGGAGAAACACAGGAATGCACCATTTTTTTGTAAAGATGGCACATTCCTGCGTTTAAAAAATGTCAGACCCCAGCGCTGTCAAATTTTGCATAGCACTGCTCTCGGGCATTTTCGTCTGCATCGGCCCCTAAATTCCCAAGGAATGCATTGAAACAGATCTAACCCTTTCATTTGGCATTTTTGCATGCCCAAGGTGCCATAAAGAAAAGATACAAGGATGCATTTTTAAACATTTATTGAAAAGCCCTAATCTTTGTAAATAAATCATGAACTGAAATTATCAGAAAGATGAGACACAATCTTGTTATAAACATTATTAGAATGGTGAAAACACAAACAATTCAACCATGTTAATTGTTCATAATGTTACTATTTTCTCTATGCTATGTTGAGAGTACCCATCTGCCAGGCTTATTGTAATGAGGTAATACCATACCTTGGTACTGTATGTCAGAACGCTTGTCTCAGTGTGTTAACAAATAAACCACTGCCTGAGTTTGCAGGCCTATATAACTCTCTTGCAAGGCTATCTTCCTTCTCAGCATGAAGGTCGGGTGCAGCGGAACTACATCTCAGTCACATCTCACAGCAGCTTTCTTTGATGACCCTGACAGAAATGTAATCTCTCACCAACCTTTGCATTTATACTGTTTAAATATTAAAGTGCCAATCTTACCAAACTGTGCCAAAGGTACAGAACGGCATCTAGAGTGAGGTGAGACAGAAATTGTTGTGCCCTGAACCAAAAATAAAAAGATGAAACACAGTGCTGTGTTCTGAGTTATGTGACCCTGGAACTAAATGTGCCGACTGCAGGATGACAATGACTATCAGAAATAAAAGCGTGCAGGGCATATTCTCACACTAGGGGAAACATGTGTAAAACTACTATTAGAAAGCAATGTTAAGATAAAACCAAAAATTACTCTAGACTAAATGTAAGCTACTTACCAACACACTGTCCTGCACAAAACACTAATTTACAAATAAATGCAAGCATCTACTAAGTAGTCAGCCAAACCTTTGCCCTTTGCTGGGTGGATCCCCCTGGAAGTGGGGACTTTTTCTACTGCTGGCAGGAGCCTGTCATTATCCCAGTTCTTTTTTATTTGACAATCTTTGCAAAGTGAGTTCAGTACTCATGCAGCATCCCAACATTGCACAACCCCAGTTTAGATATCTTTCTTGTTGAAAGATTGGTTCTTTGCGTATCTGTGTGTATTGAAATTAATCTTAAAAACTAAGGGGCATATTTACAAGCCCCTATTGCCACAGGAACATCCTGTGGCGATACGGCCTTCGCCTTATATAAAAGGCAGTGTTAAGTCACTTAACATGACTTAATGCTGCGTTGAGAATAAGGCACCGTTTCACTCTATACTTAGGGTAAAGGTGGAGGGCAGTGGTGTTGCGGTGGCCATTCCATTGCAACAGCAATTGAATTTGATGTTTCCCCTATTTGCAAGGGTGGCAGAAAGATGGGGCTGCGCCAGAATTAGGTAAAAAAAACAAATCTGGTCATACCATGGTAAAACGAGGAGCAATGATTTGTTTTCCCTTGTTTCTGCTGTTTCTATGTGTGCTGTGTTGTGCAGCACACATAGAAAAAGACAAACGCCATTGATTATGTGCATGAAAATCTCCCTTCAGGCACTTAAAAATCATTTTTAAAAAATTAGTTGCAACTCCTATGTGTGGTGCATTCTGCAGCACACATAGAAGTTACAAAAAGCCATTTAAAATTGTTTATGTGCAGGAAGCAACACCACAATGGGGCAAGATTGCCTGCATTCGCGTTAGCAAGCTAAAATTAAACACTAGTGCAGGGTGAAATGCAGGGCTGCACAGTATTGTACTGAATATGGTGCAGCTCTGCGTTTCAGAAGTGTCAGAGTGCAGCGTTAAGTCAAGAAGGCTAAAGTCACACTCCATCACTTCATTATGAATATGGCCCTAAATGTTCTGTGGTATACATTTGTGCGACATACTGTTATGCATACTCATCGATATCCTCCTAGTGCCTTTTATGAGCTTGTAAAATGTACACTGAACTGTTGCATTGCTGAATTCCAGTCTACTGATTGATTGCTTTACCTGTAGTCCTGTAGTCAAAATCCCTCTTGCAGCTACATTAATGTTATTTTTATTTCTATTATTATCATATAGTTTAGGCTTATTCTGTCCATGCCTTCACCAGCTAACTCCTTCTTCTTTTGTGCTCTTGATGTTTTCTGATGGTACCAACATTTTTTCTTCCAATAATATTATGCCTGTTGTTCATATCAGGCCTGAACAGAATGATATAGCACTTTGGAAAGAATATGCAGCCAAGCAGTCCAGCACTGGAGCACAAGATGGCAAACACCTCCACCGCCACCATGTACTTCCCTTGTGTGCTCAGGTACGCTGGGATGAAGGAGATCCACACACTGACAAACACCACCATACTGAAGGTGATCAGCTTGGCCTCGTTGAAGCTTCCGGGGAGATCCCTTGAGACAAAGGCCACTACAAAGCTGACTGTGGCTAGGAGGCCCATGTATCCCAGCATCCAGTAGAAAAAATGTTTGCCTTCATTACATTCGACAATTATCTTTTCATTATACGACAAGAGGTCAGGCTCTGGAAATGGAGGGGATTTCGCCAACCAAAGAGCACAAATAACAACTTGTATCAGAGAGCAAAGAGAGACTATACAACTTGGAGTTTTTCCTCCCAACAACTTCCTCGCCGGGCTGTTGGGGAGTTTGGCTTTAAAGGCAATAACAGTAAGGATAGTCTTTGCGAGGACCATGGAGACACTGATGGAAAAAATAATACCAAAGATAGTTTGACGCAGCATGCAGGACAGTTTTGTGGGTCGACCGATGAATATGAAGGAACAGAGGAAACAGAGCTTCAAGAAGAGGAGGAGCAGGTAACTGAGCCTTCGGTTGTTGGCTTTGACGATAGGAGTGGAACCGTATTTAAGAAAGATTGCTAGTACGCAAGCAGCTGTGAGAGCCAAGAAGGCAGCAGCGAAGGAGAGTGTAAGTCCAAGGGGCTCATCAAAAGAAAGGAATTCTATCACTTTAGGGATGCACTGGTCATGTTTACTACTGGGCCATTGGTCATCTGGACATTTCATACATTCTTCTGTATCTGAAGAGAAAAAAGGTTATAAGTTATAAGAGTCCTTTATGAAGTGAAGTACACATTTATCTTTTGTATTGCTTTATCAATGGTTATTTATTTTAGAAATACGTTTCACATAGGAAGCTCTTTGAATGTTTTACTCACACACATTTGATATCAAGGATGTCAGTAGGAAATCTCCCATTAATGTGCACATGCTTTGGAATATTCAGGTTTAATTTTTATCCAGACTCAGGCAATTTGGATTTGAAAGTTGTTTCTTTAGATGTCTGCCCAAATAGAGAAGTTTAGAAATAGGTGTATTTAGCACAATATTTGACAGCGAGTGACTTCATCGGGGTGGGATCAGGTAAATGGAACCCCTCACGTTTATATGGTCAAACAAGTGGTAAGTGAAGGTGGCAAGTCATGTGAAAGTGTGTAGGTAGAAAGAAAACATGCAGTATATTCAGAATGGTAAACTTTAATTACAAGCTTGGATTTGGATATCTCACTCTATAAAAGCTTAGGTAATTAAAACCATTGCTCTTTATATAATTAACTTTTTGCTGGTGAGATGAGAATATAATTCCCTCTACATTGGTAGTGTCGATCGCTCGTCTTCATCAGAAAATTAACACAGTCATTATGAAAACCTATTGACAACAACTTTATTCTCAGCATTTTCTACTGGGTGGAAAACTTTGGGGAATGACTGGCAAGCGTGAAGGAGTCCTGCTTGAAGGGGTAGGATCTGTGACCCATGATAGTGTTAGTAACATGTAGTTCTAAAATTTTCACCTCATGTTTCTTTAAACAATAATGTCTTTTGTACAGTAGTAGTCTTTATAATATGTTTTTTGCTCCTGTCAAGTCTGAACAGTTTAATATAACAGGAAAGAATATGCAACCCTGCCCTAGAGCACAGGATAGAAACCACCTCCACGACCCCCATGTATATCTTCTGTGAGCTCAGTTGCATAAGGATAAAGTAGAACCACACACTTACAAACACAAGTGTACTGGTCTACAATTCTTCTGTATGTGGTGGTTGCTTCCAGATTCTAATAAGTTGGATTAGAACAGGAATGGTGGAGGTTTTTAAGTACTTCCGGCAAAAAAGAAATATCCTTTATATTGTTCTCCCAATAGAATGATGTTAAGGCTTTTTGTCAAAACTTTTACTGAAATTTGTTAACACAATAAGGAGGAATCCTAATGTTGCTGTTCCCATTAGGAAGTGTCAAATGCATCCAGCATAAGAGACATTTCAGCTACACAATCATCAGGGGTTTAACAGATGCCTCAATACAGTGTTGGAGCTAATTTGGTTCAGGTGCTTATCTAATTTGTCTTTTAAGACTAAAATATAGTGGAAATAATACAATTTAACAAATGTATCTATTTTGGATTACATACATTTTGGAATAGTCCACCTTCAACAATATTTATAGAAGCAACCATTGGCTAAGTCAGCAGTCTTGCTAAATTGGAAAGTGTATCACAAAGTGATCATAGAATGTGTCTTTGTAAAGAGCAGAGCCACCACACTCAATTAGTAAACACGTATGTATAGGAAACAGAAACACAGTTAAGCAAAAACCAAATACAATGAAAAGCAACCTAAGAGAATGCATAGCAAATATTGCAAGTCAAAAGGTTCTTGGAAAATATATGAAAATGAAGATGTATGTAAGCAAAAAAATGAAGACCTAATTGATAAATTAGATAGCTGTCATGAATGTTTACAATTCTCTCAGACCTGGCTTTTTCCCTAATACCAATGGCAACATTATTCCAAAACAGTGTCTTTTATTGTGTCTTTGTGTTAGCCTTAAATTTACATGCTAGGGACCAGGTGATGCATATTTGCAGTGTTCCATTGTGTGAAATCACTGTTCATTCTATCTATCTATCTATCTATCTATCTATCTATCTATCTATCTATCTATCTATCTATCTATCTATCTATCTATCTATCTATCTATCTATCTATCTATCTATCTATCTATCTATCTATCTATCTATCTATCTATCTATCTATCTATCTATCTATCTATCTATCGATCGATCTATCTATCTATCTATCTATCTATCTATCTATCTATCTATCTATCTATCTATCTATCTACCTATCTATCTATCTATCTATCTATTCTATTCTTTATTCTATCAGAGTTGGGGACGTGGTATTCCTCACCTTCTGTTTGCCACTCTGAAAATGATAAAATTGCACAGTGCACCCTGCCCACTCATATTGCATCACTTGACCATGGTATCCATAGCAGAGCTGCAGCTCAGCAACCAGGAGCACTTTGTTTTCCCAATAATGGAACCAAGAGGCTTATTTACTAAGCTTTCACAGAGAGCAGAGCAACAAGCAAAGTTGCTGCACTGTGTTGCATGAAAGGAAAAGGGCAGACATGCTTCACATTTACTGAGATATGGAGCATTTCTCCTCTTTCTTTGCGCTTGCCCACTTCAGGCAACCTAGCGCCAATGCAGGGACCCTTGCACCATGGTGCAAGAGAACTGCATTGCAAAGAGAATTGTTTTTGAGCAGGAAGGTATACCTTCCCACACCAAAAACAATCTCTCTTTTGAGGGAAATCAAATCAAATATAACTTTATTCGGTTAAGTCCTTTAGGGTCTCTACCCCACCCTTCATTTCGAAGGAATGTCCCGTTGAACAAGGAGTTCCTCAGGGGTCGGCTCTTAGCCCGACCCTGTTCAATGTATATGTCCTCCCACTGGCAGAGGTAGCTAGGAAACATGGACTCACATTGGTGTCCTACGCTGACGACACCCAGCTGGTGGTGGCTGTAAAAGACGATAATGGCCTGAGTGCCATGAACTTTAGGCAAACCCTCAGTGACATCACCAGCTGGATGTCAGCAAACTACCTCCAATTAAACGCCGGTAAAACGGAGGTTCTGCTTCTAAGCAAAGACATTTCGGTCTGGGGCAATAATTGGTGGCCTGAAACCTTAGACCAACCGCCTGTCCCCAAGAAGGTGGTAAAAAACCTAGGAGTTTGGGTGGACTCTGCTCTGAACTTTACCCACCACACAAAAATAGTCGCCGCCACATGTTTCGGGATTCTTCGAAACCTTCGGCCCATCCTAAAATTCTTCGACCACTAAACCCGCCAAGTGATAGTACAGTCGGCTATTTTATCACGGCTGGACTACGCTAGTTCACTTCTGCTGGGAACTAACGTAGCTGAGAAAATGAGACTACAAAGAGTCCAAAACGCCGCTGCAAGAGCTCTTAAAGGGCTACCCCGGCACAAATAGGTCTCCTCCACCCTCAGGAACCTACACTGGCTACCTGTTGAAAAGAGGATTCATTTTAAAACTCTCTGTCTTGCTTTTAAAATTTTGAAACTCTCCTCACCACCTATGTTATGTCCTCTGCTCTCACCCTACGTCCCTAGGCGGTCCCTTCTGTCAGAAGGTCAGAACTTGGTCATTATCCCCCGCATCAAGTTATCCAGAATGGGCGGCCGCTCGTTTGGATACTTAGCCGCCAAACTTTGGAATGGACTTCCAGCCCAAATCCGCGCAATGAATGACCTTTTATCCTTTCTCAAAGCTATAAAAACCCACCTTTTTAACTAGTTATGTTATAATCACCTCTGGACTTCCTGCAATTCCATCTTGCTGTCCCTTGGACATAGGCAGCTAGCGCCGGGACGCCCCTTGGCTGGGGCAGCCATGCGCTATACAAGCACATCTAACATAACATAACATAACATAACATGTTAAAACCATCAAAGTGCATGACACAGAGCATTATAATTCAAAACACTACATTAATACATAATTCTTACGCCATGACAATATAATGAATGAACCATATATATTAGACAGTCCTACACAATTCCTCTGGAGTTAAATAAATATATAAATATAAATTTGACCTAATAAAGAATTTGCAATTTACATAAAAAAAGTTTTAAAAGATACATAATGATAAGTAAATAGCTCCATATAAAACACAGTCCACTACAAAATTCCATGAGCCTGTTCCTGCATCTGATTGCACTTAATTTATAGCTTGCAACCCCAAAACACACCATAGGTGATGCCATCATGTGCAAGTACGCCAGCGCTGGCCTACCTTGTTCAAAATGTTGGCCTTTTAGGAGGGGGATAATACATTTCCTACATAATGATACATAAAAATCACAGAAAAATATAACGTGGAGAATATTCTGTTCAGAGAAGTTGTCACAAGGACAGGGACTTAACGACCCTTCTTTAAAAAACCCTCTATTGAATGCCAGTAGCCAAGGAACTATATTATGCTTAAATCTAGTTAAAGCAAATACATGGAAAAGTTTATTTATATAAGATAAATACGGTTGCAACTGTCTACCTAAGCTCAACGTGACAGAACTTCTCACTGTAGGTTTTACTAATTCCCTTTCCTCCATAATCAACATTGATCCATCCAAAAACTGCTGTTTCAAGTCTCTGATGACTGACTAACCCAGAGCTCTGGGGGTCAAAAAAAGGTCAGGACAGCCAAGAGAATACATCCGAGACTTAATGTAACGTATCCAAGGTATATTTAGTCACTTGTCTAACGAGGTGCAGTCTCGGATGATCAACTGGTTTAGGTTAGGGGATGGTTGGGCCCAAATTCTCAACCAGCACAGTAGAGGGGCAACCACAATCTGGTCTAAAATAAAACCAGCTCCTAGATCCTCATGCAGATTAAAAACAGGGGTAGAGGCTGGACCGACAGCAGTCTACGGAAGAAGGTGGTTTCCATGACCTGAATTGCACCAGTCTCTATGTATCCCCATATTTCACTCCCATAGGTCACTATAGGGATACACTTGGAGTTATAATTTTTTTTTTTTATTCTACAATAGCCCCTGATGCTCTAGCTAGTGTGTTTCTTTTATTTAGGCGTTGCGTTAACCATGTGCGCCTATGGTCAAAAAGAACCCCCAGGTATGGGAAGGCGGGGATCTTAGTTAATTCCCTATTCTTACAATAGAATTTAGCCTTCCTTGCTCTACCAGAGCCAATCGACATAGAGTGTGACTTTTTTAAAATTTGTGACCAAATCCAGAGAGTCCAAAAAATCAATAAAACAATCGAAAAGAAGTTGCTGCCCTCTTGAAGTCCTAGCCACCAAAACCGCTTTGTCCGCATAGAGCAATGCAGGGATCATTTTTGTACCCGCTCTTGGGATGTCTTTACAGCTGGAAATCAAGGCCGCCCCTAGTTTATTGATATAGAGTGTAAACAACAGGGGTGCTAAAATGCACCCCTGTCTCACCCCTCTTTTGACGGCCCAGGAATCTGTGAGGCTACCATCTTGATTGTAGCGCACTGCGGCTGTGGAGTTCTGATGAATGGCCGACAAGAAGGAAATCACATCTGCATCTAAACCAATGCTATGCAGGGTCGCCCACAATTTGGATCGATTGACAAGGTCAAAAGCTGAGGATAGATCCATAAAGCCAAATGGGGATCCCCTTGCTTTGCGACCGTGTACTTTCCGATTATTAAATGAAGATTAAGACATTGACCCAAAGTACCTTTGCCTGCCTAAAACCATATTGGAGATCTGAGATAATGCTGTTTTGATCTAACCAATCCGTTAGACGGGCTAGGACGACTTTCCCCATAATTTTGGCCGCGGAGTCCAAGAGTGAACTAGGCCTATAACATGCCGGATCATCTCTGGCTCACTTTTAAAAATTGGAATTATCACCGCTTTGGCCCATGACAGGGGAAAGCCGACTTGGGAGGCTGCATTAAAAACACGAGTTAAGATTTTTGCCCATAAAATAGGATCTGCTCTATAAAGATCAGCCGGGACACCGTCAGGTCCCAGGGCATTTCCCCTTGATGTTAACACAATCGCCTCTGTAACTTCATCCATGGTAAAAGACAGAGGATTCGGAGCGCAACCGCTGCCAACTGACCATAGCAACAAACCATGACTCATAACACTATAAACCCTCCCAAAATGTTGGATCCACTTCTCAGGGGGGATGAGACAGTCTACAACGGCATTAGATGGTTCATCAAATATGGGACTATTAACCACGCTCCAAAATCTTGTGCTGTTTGTCAGCACACTAGCTTGACTGAGCTCATCCCAGGCCATATCTCTTAGTTGTTTCTTCCTACCATTTATTGCAACTTTGTAGGCCCTCCTGGCGTGCTTAATCCTGTCAACGGATCTTGGTTTCCCCTTGAGCTCCTCCAAGAGTGCTTTATGGGCACTCGAACAGGTATCGTCAAACCATTTTTTAGGTCTTGGAGGCCTAGATTTACAGGGCACCGTTAGGTTAGCCGCTACTTGCCTTGTAATGTGATCAACCGCACCTAGCACTAATGATGGATTAGAATCCTCCCTCATACAGATACCAAAATCCTCTGCTCAGTCAATAATTAAATTTTCAATAAAACTGTCAGGGGGTTTGATTCCCATCTTAGCCTCCGGGATTGATCTTTTGGGGCAATGTTAGAGTTAGTTATGTGGGTCATGGGCCTAGCTTTATCAGTAACAAAAATCTTAATAGTTAATGTGGGTGAGTTATGATCGCTTAGGCAATTATATGTTACACCAAGTGTGCCTACCATGTCCGTCATAGAAAAAGAGACTAGAATAAAATCAACGGTGCTCTGGCGGCCCCGTCCAATATATGTAGGTATAGGGGATGAGGTGTCCGGCTGAGTTGGGCAGATCAAGTTATTGGTTGATAAGAGACTCTCTAGAAAGATCCCAGCAAGAGTATGTTCAAAAATGCGTTAGATCCGACGGGCCATACTCCTCATCTAATTTTGATAAACAATTAGTGGGACAAAGATGGGTATTAAAATCTCCCAGGACTAATATATAATATTACATATGAACCTTTGTTTCGTAATCAGACAAAAGGGTGGTTAAAGATCTTAAATGCTCTTAATCATCACTTCTAGTAAAAGAATTAACCACTAATAGGGTCGGTACATTTTTCCCTGTTAATTTTACTGCCAAGATGTTGGGAGAGCATGTGTCTATTTGCTCAGCTTTGTATGATAATTTAAGATTAAATATCAGCAATAGCCCCCCACTAGCTCTCTCCATAGAAGACGATATGGCATGTTTACAAAACATTGAGAACCCGTCCAAGAAATACTGGGGCATATTATCAAGGGGGTTTATCTCCGCTTTTTTGGCTTTAAAAGCCAAGAAAGCGGAGAAAGTGTCACTAACACCAGTTAGCGACAGCTAGTAGGAGATAGCGACCATCTTGGGCCCCGCTTTGCATGTCAGTGAAATTTATCACTAATGACATGCAAAGTGGGCGTGCCAAGATGTTAGCGACTGGAAACAGTCGCTAACATCGCTATCTCCTATTACCAACTTTTGGAGATATTCGCGCTAAGAGCGAATATCTCCGAAAGCTAACACCTGCCCCTGAGCAGTTCTTAGCCATGTTATCCAGTGGTAGGTGGATAACATGGCTAAGCGCATTAGCTCGGTAATGCATGAATATCGCTGACTTTTCAGCGATATTCATGCATTTCGGCCGATTTTTATCGCTTAGGAATATACCTTGATAATAGCAAGGCTCCTAAGCGATAAAAATCGCCGCAGCTCAGCGATAAAAATATTGCCGCTAAGCCAACATAGCGATAATTATTGCTAGTTGTTGGTAATATGCCCCACTATTGCTTGGAATCCCATGTTTCCTGTAGGGCTATAATATGGAAACTAGCAAGATACTGCACCCAATTACTGTCTCCCCTTTTGGTCCTAAGCCCTGCTATGTTCCATGATAAAACCTTTAAAAAAGCTCCCCTGGGTGAACACCAAGTGAAGTTGATGTTAGGGTTAAGGGAGCCAAGCAGGGTGGAACAAGACTCAACAGTCGAGGGGGTAATTACTGTTGAAAGACTAGGGACAGGGATTGATGTTACTTCATCAGCCCTTTCCCCTGAATTTAATGTGTGCACTGTGGCTGTACTGGAGGTATTCAGTCAGTCTTAGGTGTCTAAACCGGACAAAGGCTCAAGCATGTTCATAAGCGGCGTGAGTAAAACTCTCTCCCTCTGGGTTCTCACTGGGTTTTTATACAAAAATACAAGTGGAAGTGCCCAAATAGATGTGGCAGATAATGGCCAATGATCCTGGTCTTTAGGATCATCTGGGCAACTACTGGACTTCGAAAGTTGCCAACCACACAGTCCCCCTCTATATTCTTTGTGGACTGCCCCCCCCACGCGACTCTATGCACCATTATGATATTGTTAGTCATGACTACCCTAAAGCCTTTATGTCTAGGTAGCCAGTCAACAGTTTTGTTACTCCATTGGGTCCAAGATTCAGTTTGGTCAGGTCTTAGCGAGGGGACGCCAGCCAGGGCCACAACAAGGGGACAAGCCGCTGGTGGCAGATTTAGAATATCAAATGCTGGCTTGGTACTCACATGATGTAGGGGTCTAGAACCGTCTCTATGTTGGGCTGGTTCAGCTGATAATGCCCTTTGTGGAACATCTGGCGTGGGCAAGATCTGAGCACCTAATCGAGCCACATTTGCCTGCCCGCCCATCCCTAAGAAACCTGAACACAGTTGTGGGTTGGCCCCCTAGAGCTGGCAAGACATGCAGCAAACACACAGACTGTCTGTGCGCATATCGTCCGCACCGCTTCCCACCACCCCATAGACCATGTCCTTATTTTGAGTTTCAGCAAGGCCACTAGTATTTGGCCGACCGGGGACCACTGAACCCGAAATCCCCCTACAACATTACTATGTGCCCTGGTCATCTGTTGGAGGTGGGATCATTTGTCCTCAATCTCCCCTAGTTTATTCCAGAAGGGTGCTAAAAGTACAGTAATTAGGGTCTCCAGGCGTTTCCAGTAGTCAGGATTGCCTCCATGATCCACCAATGATGACATATCAGAATTCACAGCAAAAGGAGCACCATTGTCGGGTCTCAGGGACGACTTCCTTCTTGCTCCCAGGGTTTGCTGTTTAGACTTTTCTTTAATATTCGCTTTGGATCTCAATACAACTCTATCCCTTGTGCGCTTGGCGGGTGGGTCCGCAATTCCTCCCTCAATGTTAGTGCCAGGCCCCGATTTAATTACACTTTCCACCCCTTCATTAGCTTTAGCAGGTCTTTTAGATCTGGTAACTCGGTCCCCTCTATCTACCCAGATTGAATTCATAGAAGGTGCCTGGGGTAACACAGAAACAGCGGGAGTATCATGATCAAGCACTTGCAGAAAACCCACCTTAACCCCGTAGGGACTAAATCTAGGGGAATGGGTGGTGTCCACAACAATCAAATTCACCACCTCTGGAGTCCCTAAATCAGGAATTAGGGCCATACCAGGCATGCATGCCGCGCCTGCTTCAGCTGCCTCTGTACTCGGGATCAGGGTACTTTGCGGGACAACTTCTGGGGATTTAGCTGTTCTAATAGCCCCAGGGATTAATTTTTTGGACACACATATGACCCTAAAGCGTGTCTTTTCTCTGTTATCTGAATTTCATTCTGAAAAACAGATTCAGCCCTTGATAGGAATGCATCTAACGTGCCTAACACACCACCCCCCACCTTCGGCCTGGTAACTTTCCGTTTTGTGGCCATTAAAAAAAAACAGATAAACCAATCAATATCAATAAATTACTAAATGAGTATCAATTGAAGTCTGGGTTTAATCCATCACCGTTCTTTAGCCCACTCTGCCACCCCAGTTCAGACATGTCTATATGCAAATCAGTCTGACCCTGTGCCTCATGGGAACAGTCCAGCCCGAACAGCCAAGCCATGTCTTCCCTGGACCGGAAACAAGCTTCCAAGGACCGGTTTCTGGCATTCCAGCCGTCTTCAGCCCGGCTTGCTTGAATCCAATGGCAAAGTGAGCAAGGGACTCACGTCTGAGCATACCCTGCCACACTTATGGTGGCCAAAAGCGGTACAAAAGGGGGTGGTGATGGACGGAGCATCTGAATGAATCAAACACTCACACCCAGTCAAAAGATCTGGGTTTAATCCATCACCGTTCTTTAGCCCACTCTGCCACCCCAGTTCAGACATGGCTATATGCAAATCAGTCTGACCCTGTGCCTCATGGGAACAGTCGAGCCCGAACTGCCAAGCCATGTCTTCCCTGGACCAGAAACAAGCTTCCGAGGACCGGTTTCTGGCATTCCAGCCGTCTTCAGCCCGGCTTGCTTGAATCCAGTGGCAAAGTGAGCAAGGGACTCATGTCTGAGCATACCCTGCCACACTTATGGTGGCCAAAAGCGGTACAAAAGGGGGTGGTGATGGACGGAGCATCTGAATGAATCAAACACTCACACCCAGTCAAAAGATCTGGGTTTAATCCATCACCGTTCTTTAGCCCACTCTGCCACCCCAGTTCAGACATGGCTATATGCAAATCAGTCTGACCCTGTGCCTCATGGGAACAGTCCAGCCCGAACTGCCAAGCCATGTCTTCCCTGGACCGGAAACAAGCTTCCGAGGACCGGTTTCTGGCATTCCAGCCGTCTTCAGCCCGGCTTGCTTGAATCCAGTGGCAAAGTGAGCAAGGGACTCACGTCTGAGCATACCCTGCCACACTTATGGTGGCCAAAAGCGGTACAAAAGGGGGTGGTGATGGACGGAGCATCTGAATGAATCAAACACTCACACCCAGTCAAAAGATCTGGGTTTAATCCATCACCGTTCTTTAGCCCACTCTGCCACCCCAGTTCAGACATGGCTATATGCAAATCAGCCTGACCCTGTGCCTCATGGGAACAGTCCAGCCCGAACTGCCAAGCCATGTCTTCCCTGGACTGGAAACAAGCTTCTGAGGACCGGTTTCTGGCATTCCAGCCGTCTTCAGCCCGGCTTGCTTGAATCCAGTGGCAAAGTGAGCAAGGGACTCACGTCTGAGCATACCCTGCCACACTTATGGTGGCCAAAAGCGGTACAAAAGGGGGTGGTGATGGACGAAGCATCTGAATGAATCAAACACTCACACCCAGTCAAAAGATCTGGTTTTAATCCATCACCGTTCTTTATCCCACTCTGCCACCCCAGTTCAGACATGGCTATATGCAAATCAGTCTGACCCTGTGCCTCATGGGAACAGTCCAGCCTGAACTGCCAAGCCATGTCTTCCCTGGACCGGAAACAAGCTTCCGAGGACCGGTTTCTGGCATTCCAGCCATCTTCAGCCCGGCTTGCTTGAATCCAGAGGCAAAGTGAGCAAGGGACTCACGTCTGAGCATACCCTGCCACACTTATGGTGGCCAAAAGCCTTGAGAGTGCTGAAAGTCCGAATTGAAGGGGGGTGGCCCTGCCCTGCCTACTCCTGGCTACGACGGGCATGGACGGGCCCGCCCTTGGCTCGGGCTTCGCCCAGCACCGCCCGCGCGCGTCCCGCAAAGCGATGTTCCTTATGAGCGCCTCCTGGTGCTTCTCTGACGCGGTGGCGGCCTGCACGCCGTGATGGTTGCCCGGATATGTGGTCCGCTGACTCGTTGCGGCCCCCCAGAACCCCCGGTAAGCAGCAAATGACAGTCGGCAACAAAAGGGCCTTACAGGACTGTGTCCCTTGGCACAGTTGCAGCAGAGCTCCCGCTCCAGCTGGTACTCGATGCTCCTTATTAGCGCGTCCTGGCGCTTCTCTGACACGGTGGCGGCATATGCGCAGCAAGGGTTGCCGGGATATGTGGTCCGCTGACTCGTGGCGGTGGCGGCCCCCCCGTTGTTTCCATTTGATGAGAGAGATGTCTGTAGAGTGCTCAAACAACAGAATACAATCTAAGGGGGCGTGGCTACGTAGCACTGCAGTACGGCTGCCTGTTGAAGGGGCTCTGCAGGTACGGCACGCACGTTTGGAAAATACCATTGTTAGACCACTGGAAAGTTTGCTGAGCCACGGTGCGGAGTTGCGGCTGTACCTACTGCACCTGGTGTGCAAGTTTCTCAGACATCGGCAGGGAGCAGACAGAGCTGCTCGACAGCAAGATGCGGCGGCTGAGGTGGGGAGCAAATGGCTGCCAAGCATCCGCAGACGAGAGTGTAGCCCGCCCGCCTTGCCGCCTGGTCTGAGGTGAGACAGAGAGGCCGCTGCTGTGGCTAGCAGAAGACCTGCATCTGCCCTACTGCAACCGACTGATCCCGGCTGGGCCGCGTTTCCTGTGAGACCTGAAGACCGCTGTTGCTGGCCTGCACTGATCTGGGACGCGGATTGGCTCCCGATGTAGGCTGAATGGCTCGGCCCAAGATCCAGCTGCTAGATATGCTGTACCTACCTGCTGATCGGTGTGCCACCTTTGGATGGGGTAGGCGCCTGCTGGTGTAGCTTGGCTCGCCCTGTTTTGATACTGCGCCTTGAGGCCCAGAATATGCAGGCTACATTAGCCCGGCGGGGACTTGGTGCCTAGGCATGGTTTGGGATGCGCGGGCGGAGGTGCGAACGGGGGCTTGCCACTAGCAAGTAGCCGGCTCTAGAAGTATGGGGTGGGGGGGTCGGGTGGCGGGTTGTGTCCTACCAGTGCGGCTCCGGGCTTGTCTGCCCACAAGTGGGTGGACTGAGCGGAGGATTGCGTGATTTGGGAGGGAGCCCCTACATGCTTCCTCCTGGTCATCACTAGGTCTGTTGACCTGATCTATTTCTCAGCTATAGCTGAGGGACCCCTCTGCTGACCTAGTGCCCCTGGCTCAGTGCACTGTGGTCATCCACCTTGGCTAATGGTTGTTGTGATGGTTTAACAAAGATTCTGGACTCTGTCTGTGCCTGGCTCCTCATCCACTGAGGTGGCAAAGGGCATAAGGGTGTTATCTACAGGGCTTGAGTTTTACCAGCTGACGCATACTGACTTCGTGGAGGTTCCTGCGGCCCGTTGACTGTATTCACAAATTTATCCCACCGTGGTTGGGGGTTATTAACTTCACGGCCCAGCATCCAAAACGGTGGTCTGTATGCTAATATTGGCAAGACAGACAGCCCAAGATCCCCTTTGAGAGCAAACGCCAGACGCGCAATATGGACTCGGCTGTAGAGCAGAGCGCTGCCGGTATGAGTGCAGATGTATCTGATGCCCTGGAGGAGGACATGCGTTCTATTTTACTCGATGTCCGATCAGGTCTTAAAACAATAGATGGTAAAATAGACGCCCTAACATCTGGATTAAATGCCGTTAAGAAAAAAGTTAAAATGCCTAAACTCGATAAGATACGCTTGAAAATAGGCTATCCGATACACAAGATTCCAACTCCGCAGGTTTCGAGCATGGAAAAAGTCCTTGAAATGATAACAGCTAAGAATGAGGATTTGGAGGTGCGTTCCCGCCAGAACAACCTCCGCATAGCGGGCCTGCCGGAACCCACAGCTATTCAGAAAATGGAAGCCTTCATCACAGACTTGCTACAAGAACTCTTTGGCGCTGTATTATCCAAGGTCATGATTGTGGAGATGGCCCACCGTTCGCTGGGCTCAAGGCTGATCCCAGGGGCACCAACGCGTCTGATCATAGCCCGATTGCGCAATTACGCTGACAAAGATGCCATATTGAAAGAGGTGCGGGCCAAAAGTCCAATCGTCCATTATGGAAAAACACTGTTGTTCTTCCCCCACTATACCCCCATGGTGCAGGCGGTGTGTAGGGAATTTCAATTAACTAAACACATGCTGCAGAACTCTTCCATACCATATGCCATGCTTTACCCTGCTCAACTGAAAATTACCCACGAATGCCAAGCCTATTTCTTCACTGATGCGAAGTCAGCCCTCAAATTTGTCAAGCATATTTGTCCCAAACACTCTTCAAAAGGTCAGCTGAGTGCTGAAATGGGCACAGATACACTTGATGAGAATAGGAAACAAATGTGGAATCACACTGCTTCACCTCCCAGCAGGTTCGCCCCTAAGCATCATGGTCAATGCAGTTCGCCAAGTGTGTGTACTTGCAAAGTCTCTCGAGTGTTTCACCAGGTAGGTGCAGATTGGTGCTGGCCATCTCTAAACACGTGTTTCTGGAATATTATCCGTCATCAGTAGAGATAAGGCAATTCAAATATAAGGGGCTGCTGAGCAGGCTTCCAAAATATTCTCGGTTCTCGACAACTCTCAAGACAACCAGGTGCCTCTCGACGAGCTTGTCAGCTCAAATGGCTCGAGGGAGCCTTTTAAACAGGAAACAAATACGGGATCACACTGCTTCATCTCCCAGCAGGTTTGCCCCTAGGCATCATGGTCAATATAGTTCGCTAACTGGGTGTACTTGCAAAGTCTCTCAAGTGTTTCAGCAGGTAGGTACATGTTGGTTCTGGCCTTCTCTAAACATGTGTTGCTGGATTTTTGTCAGTCATCAGTAGAGATTAGGCTAATCAATTGTAAGGGGTTGCTGAGCAGGCTACCAAAATTTTCTAGGTTCTCAGTAACTCTCAAGGGATGCAGGTGCCTCTCCACGAGCTCGTTTCTTCAAATGGCTTGAGGGAAACCTTTAAACAGGAAACAAATGTGGGATCACACTACTTCACCTCTCATCAGGTTCGCCGCTAGGCATCATGGTCAATGCAGTTCGCCAAGTGTGTGTACTTGCAAAGTCTCTCGAGTGTTTCACCAGGTAGGTGCAGATTGGTGCTGGCCATCTCTAAACACTTGTTTCTGGATTATTATCCGTCATCAGTAGAGATTGGGCAATTCAATTGTAAGGGGTTGCTGAGCAGGCTGCCAAAATATTCTCAGTAACTCTCGAGGCGCACAGGTGCCTCTCCACGGGCTCCTCAGCTCAAATGGCTCGAGGGAGTCTTTTAAACAAGAAAAAAATGTGGGATCACAATGCTTCACATCCCAGCAGGTTCGCCCCTAGGCATCAAAGTCAATGCAGTTCGCCAAGTGTGGGTACTTGCAAAGTCTCTTGGTGAACTGCATTGACCACAATGCTCAGGGGCGACCCGCTTGGAGGTGAAGCAGTGTGATCCCACATTGTGATGCGTTCTGCAGCCATATCACTGGTTTGGGCTGGCAAACAACCAAGGAGGTCGTTACTCGCCTGATAAGCAGAGGGGGCCTTGGAGCCCTGGACTTTGAACTATATGCTCTAAGTGCCGAGGCTCAATTTTGTCATTACTGGACTTACCCCGAATGAAATCAATACTGTGGAGGTGGTTCGCTGGGCTTGCTATATGCCACATCGGTGCCGCTGGGGAGACATCCCCATTTACCTTTCCTCCGTGATGGGGGTGCAGTAAGTAGGGCAAAACGCATGGGAATCACCACTATGGATGATCCCTACCCGAATGGCATCTTTTTGCCTAATCCAGCCAAGCGGGAGGGGGAGGCAGCCCCATTACAAGAGAAGCTCCTTTTCCACCAATCAAAGACGACCTATAAGGCACTACGTTATGTTATGTTATGTTATATGCTGTTTTATACCGCGCTCAATTACTACCGGAGTATCCTGGCGCGAATAGACCGCTGGGGAACCCGTCCTGGCTTTCCCTGTGAGATGGTCCCTACTAGGTATCTCCAAGGTGAAAACAGGCATCCCCTGCGTCTGTGAGGCGCCGTTGTAGAGATGAGGCAAGCTAATGCCCAGAGTTTCCGAGTGTGATCCCTGGTTAGAGTAGGCACCGAGGTGAGAAGTATCGAGTCCGCTGACCCTGGTCCACAACCCTGCCGCGTCAGGAATTGAACCCTGGTCCCGGGCCGTCCTCTGCTCCCGGGTCTGCCGCCTCTAACCAGTGAGCCACACCACTCCACACATCCTACTTACCCAACCCCCCTGCAACCCCGCACTCCCTACATAATCTATAAAGTACACCATCGCCATGCAGACTTGTCACTTGACTGTAGACTATCACACAAACGTGCACACCATATGCGGACCCTGGTGCGCTTACGCAATGGCGTCTAAACCTGGGAGGCATCCCTACAGACGAGCAGTGGGCCCATTGCTGCTCTCAGACAAAATATCTATCTCCAAACTATAAGTTTCTTCACACACTTTATAGGACGCCTCTACAACTATTCAAAATAACACTTAGAGACACCTCACATTGTTGGAAATGTAGACGGGAGGGTGACGCCTTCCTTCAAGTGGCCTGGGAGTGCCCCACAATCTCTGAATATTGGACGAAGGTATCTGAAACCAGCCGCACATTTACAGGCCAGCCCATTGCCCACACCCCCCCGGGTGCTGCTGTTGGGTGACGTAGCACAGACATATCTCGAATACCGTCGCTTAACGGCAATGATGTTTGTCCTTCGCAGACGCAGGCTCGCTATCCATTGGGAAGCCACTCGTAGCCCCGACATTAAGTACTGGCTGCACGACATAGCTTATTGTCAAGAGCAACTGCCACTTTACTGGGACCTCATGCCGACGGCATCCAGACAAAAAGACATCTGGGAACCTGTCACGAACTGGCTTTGTGCCCGTGAGGCTCCTCCAAACTCCACTGTATCACCACCCGCCATTCCAGCACCACACGAGGATCAGACTTCTGATTGATCAGGCAACCTCCTCCATATTGAGTTCTTGATGGATCTGAGACTACAGAATTGAACAGATATGCCTCTCATTATGCTCAGTATTCTCGCCATTTTTTTCATGTTTATCAGTCCAGACATTCCGATGCACGCACTGCTAATTTTCTCCCCTAATGAAATCCCCTGACTAACTATGAGGCTATTACGATAAGTGACTATGTACACTGTATAAATTATGTTACTGTCTTTCTTCCTTGCCATGTATGTCTACATTGTGTATGTTCTCTCCAATAAAATATAAATAAGAAAAAAAAAAGAATACAATCTGTCCAAGGGCAGTATTATTGACATTTAACAATAATTTAGATCGCTTCTGCTAAGATGGTATATATTAGAAGTGTAATACAAAGACACGTCTACATCTTTCAATAGTCTTTTTTATTCGAGATCTTATCACATTATTTATTGGACGGAAAACAAATAGGCAGAACTGGTAAGTGCCCCAAATCATCAGTGACTTCTTTAGTGAAGGCAACATCTAAGCAGCAGAAATCAGACCATAAACCTTCATTCCAAGCAGTGTTGTTGCAGCAGCGATGTGGACCCCCCATGCCCCATTCTGCCTATAACAGCCTACGCAGATGTTACGTCGTGGCCGATATACGCAGATAGGGGTAAAGGGAGAGATACATGATATGTTAAGTTACAGTCTAAGAGGACTATTCGCAAACTGTGTTTTGTAGTATGTTTGTAGAATTACAATTGCACAGCTAGCATACTGCAAAATGCTATTTTAAACCCAGTGTGTCGAGGTTCCATCGCCACCTCTCCTATCATTTTCTGTGCAGAGATGTCCACCTGAATTGGGAGTCTACAAACAAGTCAGCACACATTTTAGTAATACACTTGTAAGGGATACAGGTGAATGGTTGGAAAATGGGAAAAACTTTATGCAAAATGCGAGGGTTTAAGGAAGTAAGAGGGGTTCAAGGAGAGATGTGCACCCCCACAAAAGTAAGTAAGCCCATTCCTATATACAAACTGTAATTCAAAAATGACTACAGCTAGATTGACCGTATGGACATAACATAATACTTCTTAGAAATAATATTATAATAAATACATTTATCAAAGTAGTTAAAATATAATGACATTTAATTTAATGCTAAAATATTTTCTGAGAATAAAACATTTTATTTAAATCGTACTTTATTTAATAATCATTTTCTAAATTTAATACATAATGTAACATTAATTTTTTAATAAAAATTATTAAAGTCCTTTAAATAACTCACTTTTAATAATTTCTAATACACAATAACATACCAAAGTGTTTTTACTTTAGGTGGTATTTCCTATTATACAATGATAACATAAATACATTTAAATTTAATATAATAAAAAGTTGTTTTTAATGTTGTTGTACATTAGTGCTGGTTTAAATTAAAACATGCTGAGCCCAAACTAAGACAAAATCCTAACTTCACAACTTTTAGTACTCACAGTGGGCATTTAGGACTAGTAAAGTTATGGATCTTTAGTTTTACTACTCCTAAATGCTTTTGTGAATACCGAAAATCGTAAAGTTAGGATTTTATTTCAGATTACTTTTTTGAATCAGGCCCCTTCTGTCTTTTAAAATCCATTCTATTTAATGTGGCCACCGACCCTTAGCAAAATTAGTGATCTTCAATCAAATTCATTCACGTTTATTCTCCACAATAACGCATTACTTCACTTCCAAATGAGTGTGAAGCCACATTAAATTAAAGCATGAATAAATTCACATCAACCTTTTGGGGATTTTTATGAATTCAACAAGTAAATGGTCATAGTGACTTGCATCGAAAAACAACCACAAGCAAAGGGCTGATTATAAACACAAAAATATCTGGGTCAGGCTGTTTTCTGGGATAGAGTCACTAATACCAAAACCCTGGGCTATCCTGGCTCTTTGAAGATTCTCAATAAAATCACAGTTGTCCAAAGTTTCTAACCTTATAGAACAGCCTGTAAAAGCTAACTTCATCTTCGATGCTTGCTTTTCAAATCAGGATCTTTGGAAGGTCAACAGACATGTCCCAGGCCAGTCAACCTCCACACAGTACCCATGTGCTGCTGCTAATCTGCAAGGCTGTTCTTTAAAAATCTTTTCTGGCCCACTGGAACTTTTTATCTAGATAGACACTTGACTTTAAAAGATGGTCATCTGCAAGTTGCACCTTATTTAGCACTCTTGTACCCCAGGACCTCCAGTATGTGCTGCAACATCTGGGACAGGTTGACCTCCGGGGAACATGTATCATCATCAATATCTTGGGAAACGTCTGGCATCCAGGAATCTCTTGACAAAGTTGAAGGCTTGATTCCAAAGACAGTTGTGTGCCTCATTTTACTTTACAAGGCATGCTGGTAAAATCCCTTTTATCTGTGCACTTGTACTTTGATCCAGTGTACAGAGAGGACTCTGGTCAAGATGCCAATCTCACAAACCCCAGACAGCAGTTATGCATTTGTGGATTTTACAGCAGATTTAATCCTGTTCAAAACGTATTCGCTGTTTTGTGAATTTTAGTTATTGGTGTTTTCTTTTTGTAAGATTTTAATTAATCAAAATAAATAAAGTTTCTATGTCTATGGATTGGAAAAAAAGGACAACAACTTGTGTAAAGTTTCTAGGAAGGCTGGAAGTTCCAAAGTTGTGTGACCATCAGGTATAGCAATGCAAATCCTGATGAGTACAATTTCTTAACTCATGTGTAATATCTGCCATCAATGTGAGTGGACTCGTTTTACAGTTAGTGTACAAATACGTTTCTTCCCTAATGGAATTATGAAACCCACCATTTTACATTACCAGACTGATATCTGTGGATAAATCCTCAAGGCCAAGACATAGTGGCTGGCTGATTTAACAGTTTTGATAAACTTTTTCATTCTGTTTACGCTAGAGCATTAATGCTAAATTGGTATAAGTGGACACAGCAAGGATCTCTAGCTATATGGGTGAACTCCTGCCAGGACAGAACAGGACAGGCTGGTGGGCCTCCTAACATATACTAAATTACTGATTTTCACCTTTAGCTAATTTGAATGAATTTTTGTGCAGTCAGTACTGACTTTTGGATTAGTACAGTGCACACTGACAATATGGGGAGTCACTTTGTTTTTTTATGTATGGTTAATTTTGATGCTTTTCTCTACCTGGTGGTTTATATTATATGTTCAATTGAAAGACAAACTTTGTACCTTATGACAAATAAAGATGAAATATGAGCTCTCAAGGACTTGATATATTGTGGTATTTAACATGGCACAGTTTTCTTTGCTGTCTTTCCCTTTCAATATATTGTCAGTGTGGCCCTGCTTGTCTCTATTGAGGATTAAGATAAATGCATGTGAAAATGCAGATTTTTCCACAGTTTTAATGGAAGGAAAATCATGATTGTATTAAAGGCATGGGAGATAATACTATGCATCATCTCTTTTATTACCTCATACACATACACAACATCAACAAGAACACTGAATTAGAATAACAACAACACCTTAGAATCCTTAGAACAGGCATATATTCACTAAATGCACAACCATATTTCTAAATTTCTTGCTGTGAAAAAAAAATAATAATCTTCATATTAAACTGCAAATCCAACAGAAGCAAAACCATCTAAATTCTTGAAGCTCCTTATTGCAAAGCATCTTCTTAGCTTTGACCTGAACACACACAAAATCAAACACACCAGACAGCTGGGCACAATCAAGGGAGGGATAGTATTAGCCTCTGCGCCTTTAATAAAATCATGATTTTGTTCCCAATAAAACTGTTGAAAATCTGCTTTTTATGGCAAGTTCCAGGGGCCAATATTATCCATGTTCATAGCTCATTCAGTATCCTTTTTCCACAGGCTTAAAGTAAAATATTTTAATTGTTGAATTACTAGACCAATCTGTAGCCTTCATGATACTACTTAGTCTAAAACCTGTCAAAAAATTCTTACTAGCCATCGCCCCCTAGCTGTGAGTGCCTTAAAAATGCTTATATCAATACCTGCCATTTTCATCACCTCCTTATCCCACCTCGCCAAAGGAGATGATGACACAGCCTTTAAATGTTGCCTAAAAGAAATCAGTAACTGTGAACATCCTTGTTTTCTCAACCTCTCAGTGGATGAACATTTGTTGAAAATGTATTCTACATCAGGATTTCTCAGTATTACTCAAGCACTTTTGGTATACTTTAGTATAAAACAGACTATTCTGTAAATTCTCAAAATTAATCAATGGCCTTCTTAGGATCTGATTCTTCATTGACCATAAGAAACTGGTTTGATTACGCAATAGGGCTCTCATAGGTAATTATTGACCAGGGTGCAGGTAGAAAGCCCAGACTAAAATTAGAGACTCTTTGGCACCCAATTCAATACCTACCTGCAAATGCCTCCCTTGGGTGATATTGCTATTGTTTATCATACCTTTAAAAATTGGGCTGAATTCACAAACTTGTTATGTAATGTGCTTTTAGTGAAAGTTTGCATGAAGTACATACGCAAGATTTTATTTTGGTGTTGAGACTCTCACATGTTTGTTCCATTGTAATGCACAGAAATGAATGACTAATTTTAAGGAACACAAAGATAATCATGTGGAAAGTGTGCTAAGAATGTATTCACAATATAAATCATTTATTGGACATGCCAAGCTCATTTTCAGGAACCTTAAACAAGGGTATATTTTCTATAATTTTTCAAAAGTGTTGTTGGCATTCAAAAAGCACCAGAATTTGCTATTTTTATTTATATTCTGTTACTTGTATACTGGATTAACTACACTGGCATGCGTAATTCTTGTTTTTGGTCTATAGCTTAATATTTACCAGATAAGTTTTAATTGCATTTTACTCTTAAGCAATTGTTATTGTAGGTTAGATAGATATCCTTTATTGTTTGATTAATTAAAATCTTACAATAAAACAAATTCATTCAATAATCCATTATATACAGTTTGAATTGCAGCAATTCTTCAAAATTCGAGGCATCCTATTCGTGAATATTTTTGATAAAATTCTTTACAATGAGGTGAGAATAAATCAAATCAATAAACATTTTAAAAAGGAAGAAAATAAATTAGTTATTAATGTTATGTTTTCTGGAGTGCTACACCTTCGTTAAAATTTTTACCAAAGCCGAATTCATAAATATATCATCTGAGGAGAGACATAGGATCAATGCCTGTCTACAAGTTCCTCTTTCATTTCTCAGTTCAGAACAGAGACACAATAGGTGGATAATATTCTCCTTCCCAGATGTGCACAGCATACATACAGTGTCCTTTTTGTACTTTTTCCAAGGTGGTAGATGGTATAGTCCCGGCAATACACCAAAACGTGATTTGATAAAGATTTGCTTGTTTTTCAGCGACCATAGCATATTCAAGTATTGCTGTGCCATCTTTTTTTAAAAACCATTTATTATGGGCCATGCATGTTTTCTATTTGCAAAAGTGGCTTTATCGCTTATTAATGATAAATAATCTGTTATTTTATTGACAATTTTCTTAAATGATTCCTGAGTTATAGTAGAATCCCAAAAAGGCCTAACCTCAAATTCTTCTAAGGCTGCATCCAAATATTACCAGGCAGGTGATTTGCTATTGCCGCTAATTTCTCTCCAAATTAACTGGGACATTAAGTTGTCTTGGTCATTTTTTATTTAATACCAGACTTTAATTACATGTCCGTTTCGAGCATACAGCTGGTTATTTAGACCGAATTCCAGTCTGACTTGTGCTTGTGATGCGTTAGTGGGCAAATAGAAAAGCAATAATATAATCTGGTAGGTATTGAATATTGTGCTTGAGTAGAGTTATCTAGTTTTTTTATTTATTCCGTTTATATTCCACGAGCAAATTGTTATTATTTCACTATCGTTCGTTAGGTTTTTATATGTCTTGTGTTGTTTATTTTGTCATTGATTACCTTTCCCATGCAAGGTCTTTGTTATCCATTTATCATTTATCCCTCTAGTATTCACTGACTTTTTGTCAAGCAGTTGCTTTTCAACATCTAAGTTTATTTTTCCTTGCATATTTTTCAATACTGAGAAGACCGTGATGCCATTTCTTCCTTTTTCACCAGTTACCAGGTTGTCTGCTTTCAACAGTGGGGTGGGGTATTCCTTTGGTGTGACTTTGCTAATTATTATCCCCCAACTACGAAAAGTTTCTTGTTCGTTTATAATTTGTTCCACTATAGAGGGTGGTATTATGGTTATTATTGTTAGTGGCTGTGAACCATCAGGATTATGTGAGAAACCAACACATTCAATGTCACTGGATGACACGTTGGCTAATGAAGCTATTGATTTAAAGAGGCACAGGGGATTGCCTCTGTTCAACATATCTGACTGCCCGTGAGATTCATATACAGGTTTGAAAATTAGTTGTTCCGACCCTTTAATAGGCAATTCCCTTTCTGAGTTGTCTTCTGATTCCTGCTGGGCTTTATGTGTAACTGTTTTGTTCTCACCATGTCTTACTATAACTAAATGGTCCATTTTTGTTAGCTGACTTTTGTCCTCTATTTGATCTCTCTGTTAAATTTGTCGCACAGGTTCATGGTTTACTTTGTTCTTCGGTTGTAGCCAACTTGAGCAGGCGAGATTACAAGCTGGTTGATTTGAATTCCAGTTTGGAGTAGAGACTATATTACGATCCCCATGAGGTGATCTTTGCATTGGGTTACTGCTGTTTATTTGTTCTACTTCCTTTAAACCCTTTTTTTGTGTGCTCTGTTGGGTGTCTTCCCTGGCTATTTTTTCCTCACAGCAGTTGGCCTGCGGCTTTTCAATAGTCTTCTCTGGTTGAGTTTGATTCGTCACCTCGGTTTGATCATCGGGGGAAAGCACTATGGGGTCGCTTAAGGTTTCTTTGCCTTTGTGGATGTTCTTTTTTATGGAGGTTTTGACTAGTTTCGCAAAGGTATCAAAGTACTGGATGTTTGTTGTTGTTGCTGGTAAAGACTGATCCCTAACTTTATTGGGTTTTTGTTTTCCTGTGGTTTCCTCCGTATGCTATTTTTCACTTTTAGTCTCATTACGAGGCATTTCCGCTTGAAAGTGTAAATTTATTTAATTCTCTGTCTTAACTTTGTGTCTTGCTTTGGGTAATTTTTTCCTCTGTCTTTTTGTAATTGTAAACAATGTCAAGTCTACTGCTTAGTCCACTTGATCGTCAATTAGATTTCGTGCAAGTTGGACAGAAGGTTCACCTCCTGTTGTATTGTTTTTTACCCCTTGACTACTCAGGGTTTTTTGCAGGGAATAATCCATCCTGGGTATCTAAATCAGTTTGAGCTGTTAACTCCGTCGTTGTTGTAAAGTTACTTTCTACTCCTAAGCACATGCCTTCTTTATTTTTTGGTTTCTTAGTGTCTTTCAGTTAAAGGCTGGCTTTAACATCTTCCAATACAGTGTTAATGACTACCGGTATTGATGTTCATTTATTAATAATTGGTGCGCAGGAACATTCCAAATAAGTAGTTGATGTATCAGATTGTGCTCTAATTATCAGACTTTTTAGCTCAGCTAGCCTATGGTCTATTCCAGCCACCGCTTTTGCCATTGTGCCCAGTATTTCTATTTGAATGTCCATTTTATTCGACTAAAGTGTCAGTGCTTCAAGAGTTAGTGATGAAGTTTGATAAAAGATGTCCCAGATAGACCCCAAATCATGATTTTCTATGGTTTTAGTGTTTTGGACCCTCTGATGTTCCTGTTTGGTATCAAGAGAGTTTTTTGGATTCAAGTTGGTGTTTACAAGGAAGTTGGAGAATTCCGTTTCACCGGCCTCTGTGTAGTATTACGTCCTGTTATCGATATCAGGTTGAGCGGTTTCTGATTTTTTTGTCATGCCACCTGGAACTTGTATACTTTCTTCAGTTATTTCATTTGCCCAATTGCCAGTTGGTGGTATTTTTTTTTGCTTGACTGGTTGACTAGGTAATAGGTTGAGGGATTCGTTTCTCTGTTTAATCTGGTCTGAACAGTTTATTTCCAAATTTCTATCATCATTGTTGACTCTGGCAAAGGGCATAGATATGCTCTTTTATTCTAAGTTGGCTGCCCAGGATGCTTTCATCTAAATTTTTATCTAAGCTTTCACTTGTGAATCCTTCTACCGTCAGATTGTTGAATGGATGGACACTACTTTGAACATTATTTTTTCTTATTTCAACCTTAACTTCGATTGGTAATTTTTTTAAAGCTATTATTTTTTCGGGTGTCGTGGACGTTACTTCAAGTGACATCTCGATTTTTGAATCCTCAATGATGTCCGGTTGTTTTTGATCCATTTGGCAGTTGACATTTAACATTTAACAATGTGATGTAAAACATAACAATTCAAGGTCGGTAATTTCTGTAGACATTTGATCTATTGATTGCTCTGATATATTGGCCTCTACGTCCACATTGTATGATTTTTTGTCAAAGTATTGCTTTTGATCAGTTGGTAGTGTGATTACTTTCACATTACCAATAGGCTTGATGGGGGCCTGAAGATTACTTACTTCCGGATCAATTTGACCTGACATCATTGCCCCAGTCGGATCTTTCAAGAAATCAAATTGTAGGTTAGGAAACACCTCTATCCCTTTACATTCACCTGCCTAATGTCCCCAACTTCCTAGTGTTTTCCTTTCTGTTGTGATTTAAGTCACAAAATAAACTTTTTTTTTTTAGTTGCTACTTCATAAATAAATAATTAGATTGATTTATTTGATTATTTGATTTGTGTTTCATGTTTCCTAATTTGTTCTCTGTGTTTATCTTTACAACTTACATTGCAATATTGGTTTGCCAGCTTTCTGTATAAAGGTTCAGTATTTTGTGTATTGTGTTCAAATAGTGGCTATAAGGCTTCTGTGAACTCAGGTGCTTTGTTGGTTAAGTCTTAACTTTTGTCACTGACTCCTTCAGAGCTATGCTACGAAGACATGCCACAATATAGTGCTTTTCAAATAAGTACATAAAATAAATTAAAACATTTATTGCCTCAGAGACAGAGACATGGAGAAATGGCATTTAGCAATATCAACACATTTTGTAATATTCAATTGTGTCCAGAAACACTCTAAATACAACTAAATTAGAACAAGCAATCAGTGATGCCAAATACAGCTATAAGAGACCGGAGCACTGCGGCTGAACACATTCCACATGCATATTCACGCACTGTACCATTGATTAATGCTTGGAAAGGGTTTAATAAGGTCAAGGATTACTGGTCAATGTATAAGTCACTTATAACTTATAAGCAATGAAATTCTGTGAGTTAATAATAGATCACATTCTTAAGCTAAGGTGTACTTAATTCTCCACCATATATCTCCTAAGTTACAAACTGTGACTGATCACTCTCTGCAAATCGAAAGACACGCAAGCGAAGAAAGTTACAGCATAGCATGGATAAGGAAACGTGACACAATCAGACAATATTTTACCATATTTAGGTCCATCATCTGATGCAAAGACAAGTCTGCGCTTGGAATTCTTTGATGCCCCAAGATTGTCTATGACATGACTGTTATGTCTTACACATTGTTCAACTTATCTGTGGGAGAGTAATGCCTCTTGACAAATACCTTGGCAGCAATGTTCATGAGGATACAGACACAGACTGACAAGAGAGAGGGTTGAGGAGACAGGAGAGCATTTAGAACTTGTTTACTTGAAAACTCAATGAAAAGGGTGAACATGAATGTGTTACTGAGCAGAAATATTTGTTCTGCCATTTTGCCACTAAACGGTTCCAAGTGACAGGAAAGAAACAAAATTATGCCTATTAGCGAGATTTTCCTTAGCAATAGGATTTTTATCGCTGGGAATCTCGCGTTTAACATGGGATTCGCCGCTATCGCTGGATTTTGTATCGGCGTGGAGATAAACGTAGGTAATACTGCGTTATCTCCGCGGTTTGCGATCATTTTCGCAAGTTGTTGCTAATATGCTTCATAGTTCTCAAGGACCTGCACAGCCCTCAGGTGACCTTTCAATTACAAATGGGAACTGAAATAAAGTTAATAAAATAATTATGCCCTAAACAATCTATTACCCTATTATTAAACCGTTCTGTGAAAATTCAGCCTAAACTTAGATGACAATTTTTGGAAGAGAAGCCCAGGAGGGTACAAATCTCATTCTGTAGACCTGGCCGACTCCACATTTGCACAAAGCCATGTCGATTTGTTTCCCATCCCAAATGAATTGTGAGGCAAAATAGATCCAGATTTACTGTTGGCCAGGAATATCTTACCTGGGTCCCTGATCTCTTCCTGAGCACAAGGAATGCATTCAAAGCAGCAAATTGGCTTTCCTTTGATGGCTGCCTGTCTGTAGCCAGGAGGGCATTCTTCACTGCAGGCAGAGCGAGGGATCTGCAGGAAGAACAAGGTGACAGTGTTAGAGGAATGTACCAGAGAGCTTGTGAGCTGAAAGATAAGTCCAAGGGGATACATTATCGCCGCTTTTATCGGCAGGAAACTGCCAATAAAGCGGCGATAATGGGCTTGATAATATGCCCTTGTGAATTCCCATAGCAGCCCAGTTTCTGGGGTTAACCTGGGCTTCTATGGGAATTTACAAGGGCATATTATCAAGCTCATTATCGCCGCTTTATCGGCAGTTTCCTGCCGATAAAAGCGGCGATAATGTGTCGCCTGTTCTTGATAACATGGCCCAAAGTGACTGCTAAAAGAAAAGAGGAAAGATGGCATGATATGTACATATGTGACTGTTACAAACTTTATCATTTAAAACACTTACAATCAACTTTGCTTGACCGTTTTTTAAAATATAGGCACATATTTTGTCCCTTCTTGTTGGTAAATGTCCAATCACATGCAACATTGGTCATTTATTTTTGTGGTTCACACAGAGAAAATATGTGTCTTAACTCGATTGTTTAACATGGCCATCTTATCAATAATAGAACAAAATATTTCCCGGAAAAAATTGTCTTGAAAAAATATGATAAACATTGACGGATCCCTAGGATAGCTGCTGAACAGCTGAGAGCATCATCTTCTGCATTTCTGAAACTAGAGGAGCTCACAGGGTCTCAAAGACCCCTGAAACTAGAACTCATGACTGCCTTTGATGAAACCTGCAAAGTAAAAGCTAGCAGCCACCTAGGGCTTGACATCAGGCAGATTGTAGATAGATCTCTTTACAGTCAGCTGGTCACTTCTCTATTCAAGCGGTAGAAAAGACTCACGTTAACACAAGAACCTGGGCTTCTATGAGAATTGACAAGAGCGTATTATCAAGCCCATTATCGCAGTTTTATCGGCAGTTTCCTGCCGATAAAACGACGATAATTTTATCACCAGCTAAACGAACAGGTTCGTTTAGCTTTAGCTCTTGAGGCACAGCCGGGAGCAGGGACTAACAACCCTTTTATCTGCACTTTACACTTGGAGCTATTGTTTTTAAAATATCGCCGTTTCTGCTGCTCCCTCGCCACTCAGCAGATTGCTTGCTGACATGGCCAAGGTTCCCTAGCTGCCGCGACGTGATTGGCCTGTCGCCAGGACACGCCCACTAGCGTAGCCATGCCCCCTTTACCTTAAAACACGCGCTGACCACAAGCGCAGCGTTCGTTTAGCTTTAGCTCTTGAGGCACAGCTGGGAGCAGGGACTAACAACCCTTTTATCTGCACTTTACACTTGGAGCTATTGTTTTTAAAATATCGCCGTTTCTGTTGCTCCCTCGCCACTCAGCAGATTGCTTGCTGACGTGGCCAAGGTTCCCTAGCTGCCGCGACGTGATTGGCCTGTCGCCAGGACACGCCCACTAGCGTAGCCACGCCCCCTTCGAACCCCTCCCCACCTCTGCAACAGAGCATGTGCCCCCACCGGAAGCGCAGCGGACGAGCGCAGCGGGCGCGACGATTGCGCGCCGAAGGCGCGCTTAAGGCAAGCTCGTCTGCGCTCGTCCACGCCGAGGCCGGGCCTAGGGCACCCCCCCTACCTGCTGCACTCCAGCACACGATTTGCTCAGATACAGCAGGGAAACACTCATGCTACTGAATGCACAGACAGACAAAACTGATTGCCCACGCCTACTCCCTCACGCAGCACACCAGGGCGACAAAGCTTGCTCTCACTGCCAAGCTCTACTCCCTCACATCAACCCCCTCTCCCCCAAATCAATCCTGATGCCGTACCCTAGCCCTGACAACTTCACGACCCACTCCCCTTCTGCCCAAGTAGGAGCTAAACGCAGCACCAAAGGGGAACTAATCAACGGACTGTAAAATGTCCGTTCCCTACCGAAACACGCTACCGAAATACAGCTAATGATTGAGACTAATAAACTCGATATCCTGTTCCTGACCGAGACATGGATGGCTGAAGGAACAGAATCAGAGCTAGGCATCGCTTGTCCAGACAAGTTTAAGATTATTCAGAAACCCAGACCCTCAGGTCGAGGAGGAGGACTGGGGATCATTTTTAGGGAACAACTCAACATCACTACCCTGGACATTGACACCATCTCCGGTGTAGAAATCCTCGGGATTTCCATAAAATATGCTCCTGAACACTGTCTCACGGCCCTTGTATGTTACAGGTCCCGGGACATTTCAAAGCCTCTCAACAGCAGGAACTAATTACGGTCATAAATAATCTGTCAATCTCCCACAACAGGCTGCTGATACTGGGCGATGTCAACATATGGGACAATGGCCAATTACGTGCAGCTTTGCACAATATTACTCAATCCTGCCTCATCCTAGGGCTGAAACAGTGGATAAACGCCTCCACACACAGACTAGGAAACACATTAGATCTTATCTTTGCGGCAGAAGACCTACTGACCCTAGACACTATCCTTCCAGTAGCCTGGTCAGACCACTACCTCATCAGGTTTAAAACCCATTTCCCGTCCCACACAGGAGCCACGAGTTCGCAAGTCAAAACCTTTGTAGGTCGTGACTGGAAGAACTTGTTGAAGAGGAAAGAGGAGGGAAAGCTCGACCTACACCAGGTCGGAGCCTCGTTCAAATTAGAAAAAGATGTCACCGCAAATTATCCTTCCTTTCTCCACGAAACCACAAAAACACTCGACGCCGTCATCCCGCTGAAAACAATCACAAAAAGGGGAAAACCCTCCGCCCCCTGGTACACTGAGAAACTTAGAGAACTAAAAAACACCTGCAAAAAGGCGGAGAAGCTCTGGAGAAAAAACTACTCAGACCAGGAGAAGGTACAATGGAGGCTTACTATCTCACAATACAAGAAGGAAATAATCACAGCCAAATCCAACTATTTTGCTGAGGTAATCCTTAAAAGTTCTAATAAATCCCGGGATAACTTTAGGCTCATCAAAGAGCTCTCCCACCCCGCTTGCGCTAATAGCCAAATCAAACCCTCACTAGAACTATGCAACGACCTTGCAGTGTTCTTTCAAGATAAAATTAGCAAAATTGTAGAGGGAATGAACAGTAATCCTATCTCCCCACTACATGACACCAGCACCCTAACAAATAAAGACGGATCCTGACACGCACCCCCTCCCAAATGCCACCCTGGAAAGCTTTATGGCTCCTTCGAAACAGGAATTTATCACAACAGCCCTCCATACGTCCACAGGCTCTCCTCTAGACCCTCTTCCCCATAGGATAGCCAAGAAATTCGAGGATGATGTCTTACCAGCCTTGCACCAACTATGTATTCAATCTCTGCATACGGGCTCCGTTCCCAAAGACTGGAAGCTAGCGATCATCACCCCGCTACTAAAAAAACCCAACCTGGACCCAGGCTGCCACAAAAATTACCGACCCATATCCCTATTACCATATCCTATAAAAATCATAGAGAGATGGGTCAGTAGAGCTCTAGCCCTCTTCCTTGAAACCAACAACATCTTGGAAGAGGAGCAGTTTGGCTTCAGACCAGTTCATGGAACGGAGTCAGCCCTGCTGACAGTTATGGATGACCTGCGAATGAGGGCGGACAGGGGAGAATCAGCAACGTTGATTCTGCTTGACCTGTCCGCCGCGTTCGATACGGTGAACCACGGTATCCTGATAGAAAGATTAAGGAACATCGGAGTCAGAGGGGTCGCGCTCGACTGGTTCCGCTCTTACTTGACGGACAGGTGGCAGGCAGTATCTATCCCTCCCTACCAATCTGAGTTTACGAAAGTCCCGCATGGAGTCCCACAGGGGTCCGCTATCAGCCCTATACTCTTTAATATATACATGCAACCCCTGATGCGGATTATCAAAAGCCATGGCATCAGCGTAACAAACTATGCAGATGATACCCAGCTGATAATCTCGCTGGACGGAAATAGAGCAAGCTCAATGGAAACTTTTCACACCTGTATGCTGGACATGTCCCTCTGGCTTAGTCAGAACTCACTAAAATTTAACAGTGAGAAAACTGAAATACTACATTGCACAGTAGGAAAAATTCCCAAAAATCTTTTGACAGACTTCTGGCTTCAGTCGTTAGGGGACTCGCCTACCCCAGTGAGCTCTGTAAAAAATCTTGGAGTCACTATTAACAACAAACTAAGCCTAGAGACTAACGTCAACAAGCAGGTCAGCTGCTGTTTCGCCCTACTAAGAGGACTTCGAAGACTGCTACCTCTCCTGCCCCCACAGACCAGAGCCGACATAGTCAGGAGCACTATCCTGAGCCGCCTGGACTACTGCAATGCCCTCCTGCTGGAATCCCCTGCCTATCTCATCTCCAGACTCCAGAGTGTCCAGGCAGCAGCAGCCAAACTGGCACTCTCCTGTGAGCGTAGATCTTCTACCACTCTTGCCCTGGCTGACCTACACTGGCTGCCCATACACCAAAGGATCTGCTTCAAATCCCTATGTATTGTTTTCAGGGCAGTTCACGGGCTAGGCCCCCGACCACTCCAGCACAAATTCAAGTGGTATGAGCCCAGCCGGTCTCTTCGATCCGCATCCATGAATTTCATCAGCATCCCCAGGATCAAGAAAGCCACCTGTGGCGGACGAGCTTTCAGCATTGCTGCAGACCACCTTTGGAATAACCTCCCTTTTGACATCAGGATAACTAATGATCTTCTAACCTTTCGGAAAAAAGTGAAAACTTGGCTTTTCCCAAAAAACCCTCCCAAAACCCTCCGCAACAAATAACTCTTCCCGGCTCAGCAGCTCGTTCATGCTCCTGTCCCCACAAAGTTTCAGCTACGTACCTTAGCGCCAGGATGCCCGTAGGGTTACAGAGTGCTGTATAAATGCTATAAATATTTGATAATATGCCCCTCAATTTATATTCCCAAGACTGATCCCCTTCACATTGGGTATTTGAATCCATGATCTTGCTGTACAATATGATCTCCAGTAGGCAGGTTAGAGCAACCATAGCACTTACATTGTCGTTTCAGTGACTTTTGAGAGGTCTACTTCTCAAATGCTTATTCCCACTCTTTTGAACTAAGTGACACTTTTAAAATAATGTAGTTAATTTTAAGCGGTTCGCCTCTATGGCATCTAGGAAGTTGAAGGTACTGGAGCTTTGCCAGGTGGGTGCCATGAAATGAATATGGAAAGGGGCGACCACTCGGTCCCACCGAACGTATGGTTGGGTGCCCCGATCCTCCCGGGAGACCATTTTGGGTGGGGGGCGTGTCTCAGCTGGTATGCCCGAAGCGGCGTAGCCGGGGCGCGCCTTTTCCCGCCCAAGAGGGGTTGTCCTAGACACCTACACCGATGACCACGCCCAGTCGGCGTACCGGAGGAGGGTACACGCCCTCCCGAAGAAGAATAAAGAGAGCTGGAATCCGAAGAAGCGTCCTCTTGTTCCTGTGCTCTGAAGGCTGCACCCACTCGTTGCTCGTGAGCCCTCGACGGAACAAGCGGCAATTTTGAGAACTTGTAATTCTTGTGTTTCTCTTTCAGTGACTTTGCAGCGAAGGATCCAGAGCTGCGTTGATCGTCTCGGAGTGAATAATCGAAACCATGTCCGGCAAGAAGGCAGGAAAGGGTTCCGAAACAGACAAGATGCTTCGCATGTTGGTGACCAGAATGGCGAGAATGGAACGAAGCTTCGGACAAGTCCCAGCGCTTGGTCGTGATTTGGCGGGCGTCAAGAAACAACTGGCCGCATTGAACAAGCCTGGTAACCCGAAGAAGGTAATAGGCCCGGCATTGCCGGGAGTCGTCCCCGAGGGTAGAGGGAAACGGGTCAAGAGGAGGGCGGCTACTGGGAAGGTTCCTGTCCCTGAGGTCCCCCCGGTTACCCCTGCCATACCAGCTGATGACCCAGTACCATCCCCAGACGTGGGTCAACCGATTCCGGTTGTGATTACGCCCGCTAACGATGAGGATATGCCTCCTGAATTAGCCACCCAGTTGGCCGCATGGCTTAATAAGAAGGCAGGTGGTGCTACGGCGCCCGGCGACACGGCCGAAGAGGCCAAATTACTAATCCAGCAGTTGCGGCAGTCGCGAGATGCCGCAAAGGCGAATCTCCCTCTTGTTTCCCCACAGGTGACACCGGAAGGACCGGCAGATGGTCGCGAGAAAACGGCGGGAACAACGACCGAACCGGGTAAGCTCGCATTGCCAGTGGCGGGGGAGGGCTCATTGCCCTCAAGGCGGGAGAGGGTGGTTCAACATATCCCGATGGCCACAAAAGAATTGATATGGGCAGACAAGTATGTCAATATGTTTTCATTGTTGACTGACCATCGCGAGATGGAATATGCTAAAACGCAGAAAGATTTGTGGCACCCGAGCGTCTGGCGTGCCAAGATGGCGGAGTTCGAGGTGGAAGAGACAATAACGAATTGGGCGAAGGCCTTTGCAATGTTTACTGCGATCATTGGTGAACGTAAGCCCGAGGTACTGACCGAACTGTCTTGTTATCATGCACGTATAATGGATTTTTATGACATGTATGAGGGGGACGAATGGAAAGGTTACGACATGAAATTTCGTAAAGAGAAAGAGTATGATTCCTCTCTGACATGGGATTGCCTCGATTCAATTGCTTGGCATAAGTAGCTCCTGCCTGGATCGGCAGGGACATCCTCACCAGGTGGGAATGGATCGGGGGTTTCCCGCCAAAAACCCGCGGTGCCCTTTCGAGCGGGCACCGGGAGTGATCCCCAGCCAAAAACCAGCGGGAATGGGGGGAAGTGGGGGGTCTGTTGGGGCTTCAATAGAGGCAACTGTAACAGACCACAAGGTACATGTAGGTTCAAGCATGTGTGTGCGGGTTGTGGGAATTCCTCACACCCGGAGAGTTCATGCAGATCGAAGAATAGTGGGTCGGGAGGTAAAGGAGGGTCCAAGCAGGACTGAGGTCGATCATTGTGTACAACTGCCTACTCCCGTTGATCTCATGGCTATGACTCCGTGGTTGAACAAATACCCTGATTATGTCTCTGCTGGGGTGTTGAGGAAGGGATTCTTATATGGCTTCCACATTCCGGCGGGGGATTTTCATGGGGAACCTTTTTGTAAAAACCAGTTATCAGCGCAACAGAATGCTAGTGTGGTGGAAAGAAAACTTGCTAAGGAAGTAAGCCTTGGCCGAGTGGCTGGGCCTTTTCATTGCCCGCCAGTGGCAGGTTTCATCTGTTCCCCATTAGGGGTGGTCCCCAAGAAGGACCCGGGTGAGTTTAGACTGATCCATAATTTGTCTGCTCCAAGGGGTTTCTCGGTAAACGATGCTATTGACCCAGAAGTTTGTTCGGTGCGGTACGCATCATTCGATGATGCCGTCACCATGTTAAATCGCCTGGGCCCCGGGGCGCTGATGGCGAAATCAGATATCGAATCAGCGTTCCGGTTGCTCCCGGTACACCCACAGGATCAGCGTTTGCTAGGATTTGCATTCCAAGGGAGTTACTACATGGATAAATGCATGCCGATGGGTTGCTCCATTTCTTGTGCCTATTTCGAGAAATTCAGCTGCTTTTTAGAGTGGGTATTTACCGAGGCTACAGGGCATAGGCATGTTATGCATTATCTAGATGACTTTCTGTTCTTGGGAGCAGCCGGCGACTCGGAATGTGCGCAGGCGCTACAGGACTTTTGCATCCTCATGAGGGAGTTTGGAGTGCCATTGGCATCAGGTAAGACGGTTGGACCATCTACTTCAATCGAGTTTCTGGGAATTGAGCTCGATTCTGTGGAGGGATGCTTCCGTTTGCCAGCCGAAAAAGTAGCTAAATTTAGGGCTTCCCTGGAACTTTGCCTTTGTAAGGAGAAAGTGACCCTGCACCAGTTACAGCAAACAGTGGGTCAGCTTAACTTTGCCTTGAGAGTGATACCAATGGCCCGCCCCTTTTCACGCTCTATCGCTCAAGCTATGGTTGGTCTCAAGGAAGGACACCACCGCACGAGACTGTCGGCAGAGGTTTGACAGGATATGCGTATTTGGTTGGCATTTCTGGCGGACTTCAACGGTCGAGTAGTGTGGAACAAGCCGCCAGCGTCGTCGGGATGAGCTGGGCTTGTGGACTGACTCAGCGGGGAGCGTGGGGTTTGGCGCCATCTTTGGTAATCGATGGTCGGCGCAAACATGGCCGGCGTGGTGGCACTCCTGTGGTCTCACAGGTAACATTGGGTTCCTGGAGCTATTCCCTATTTTTGTTGCTCTGATGGCATGGCCAGGCGATTTCAGAGACCGCTCTGTGGTATTTTGGTCTGATAATATGACTGTTGTCGAATGCATTAACAATCAGGCAGCACGCTGCAAATGGATCTTGAGATTGTTGAAGGAAATTGTGCTGCTTTGCATGAGACTGAATGTACAGTTCAGGGCGAAACATGTGCCGGGTGTACTGAATCATGCGGCTGATGCACTTTCTCGTTCACATATGCAGTCGTTCAGGGGTTATCTACCTACAGCGGACCTAGCGGCAGCACCATTCCCCGAAGCACTCTGGCTAATCGGTGCCCCGGATTACAAGACCTCGTGGCAGCGAGCTTAGCCCCCAGGACGAGGAAGGCATACGAAGGAGCGTTTCGTTCCTATTGTGCGTTTTTGGGTCCGACAGGGAATCAGAACTGGGGTCAGGAAAAATCCTTCCTAGGGTTCCTGGTAGCACTGCACAGAGAAGGCCGATCAGCGGCAACGGCCAATAGGCACAGGGCGGCCATTTCATTCATGGCGCAGGTACATGGCATCAAGGACCCAACAGGTTCCTTTTTGGCGAAAAAAGCCCTTCGTGGCTGGCAGCGCCTCGAGGGTCGCAAGCAAGATGAGAGGCGCCCGATTGGCTTAGAAAGGCTGGCCCTACTCATAGCGAAACTAGTCGAGACATGCTCCTCCCAATTCGAAGCAGTTCTGTTCCGGGCAGCTTTCGCATTAGCGTTCCATGGGGCTATGCGGGTGAGCGAACTGGTCGCAAGGAATAAGAAAGATGTGGATGGAGGCTTGTGCAGGGATCACATCCTAATTAGGGGTGATTCGATGGTGGTCACGATAGAGAGGTCCAAGACTGACCAGGGAGCTACGGGAAACAGTGTTGTTGTGCAGCACGTGCGAGGGTCCCCCACGTGCCCGCTAATGTGTATAGAGGAATACTTGGCACTGAGGGCGGATACATGGGGGGGGAGTTTGCTGAGGCACAACGATGGCACCCCACTGACGAGGTTTCAGTTCCAGATTTTGGGACCCACTCCTTTAGGATAGGGGCTGCTACTGAGGCTACAGCCAGGGGTCAGGGTGCAGAGGAAGTGAAACAATTGGGACGATGGTCCTCAAATTGCTTCAAAAGGTATGTGTGATTGCACATGTTGTGAAGTCAGTTGACATGCACTCACGCTTCATGTCTTTTGTTTGAATTACAGTTTCGCGAGCATGTCATGCGGGGCGGAATTTGCAGTCGACCCAGTACCTGGAGACCAGCGGTCATGGATCACCGTCTGAGGAGAGAGTTGTGTGGGTCGTGGGCCACTCATACGTGAGGCGGGCCGGGGACGTATTCAAAGCAGGTGACGCGACTCGCGCAGCTGGGGAATACGGGTACAGAGTGGCCTTCCACGGAAGGGGCGGGCTCTGTATTGACCAATTCGAATCGTTTGTTGAGGGTCTCTTAGGGCGGCAGAGGTCACCGCCATCTGTAGTCATAGTACACCTGGGGGGCAATGACTTGGTGACTCTGGGTAGATGTGTATTGTTCGAGCAAGTTTTGTCTGCCGTTAGCACGATTGCCTGGTCCCACATGATTCCCAGGAAAGTATGGCGGGGGGGCCTTTCAGTGTCAGCACTGAACCATTCGGTGAAGAAAGTTAACAATAAAATTGGTAAATTGTTTCGCTCTACACAGTTGCATAGTATTCCTCATGGGTGTATTCGGGGTGATCACATGTTTCTAAATGATGGGGTTCACCTGACCCGGGAGGGGAATGTTTTACTCATAGGAGACTTCATAGCATGGCTAAGGGGTTTGAGGAAGCATGACCTTTAGGAGGAGTCTGGGGGGGGCCGGATAGCCGGTCAACTATCCGGCCTGTGGCGGTAAGGTCATGATCGGTGAGCAGTAATTTCAAGGTCCCTAGAGTGGGGCGCCACCCAATATGGATGAGAGCTCCCGGGGAGAGGCGGCCATTGGCCCCTCCCACTGGGAGGCGGAACCCACTAAGGATGGGTCGCCTAAGGGGAGACGGCCATAGGCCCCTTCCAGGGGAGGAGGCGGCTATATGCCCCTCCTGCGAATTTCCGGGGGCCCGGATATCCGCGACGGCGGATAGAGAGTGTGAGGATGGGGGGGGAGTCCACGCTGTCCTTCCTACAGATACCTCACACGGGAGCTCGGACGACCTTTAAAATGGCGTCGAGCGGAAAGGGGGGCCCCCAACAAGACAAGGGAAATTGCAGTTGGCAATGAGGGTACAGTCCTCTGCGCATGCGCCATTCACACCGTGAGGGCGACAGTTTTGGTAGTAGGGATCTGACACCGGTTAAGACCTTGCCGTTGGCCCTTAATGCTAGGATGTACAATTTTAATTTAGAATGTATGCATTTGCAGGATGTTAGACTCGGCTAGGAAACCTTTGTATTAGAGATTTGTTAAGGTTAGCCAAAGAACATGTCTTCATCGAAATGTAATAAATATAAAATTGTACATGATTATGAAACTTTTATTTAATGTTTTAATTTTGTTTCATATTTTAATAAATACGGCCGGGAGGGTGACTCCCTCCCGCCTTCCAAAAGTTCAGAAATGTGTTCGACTTCCCATCCTTGGGGATTGTGTTGGGAGGGGGTGACGGGCATCCCGGCCATATGGAAAGGGGCGACCACTCGGTCCCCCCGAACGTATGGTTGGGTGCCCCGATCCTCCCGGGAGACCATTTTGGGCGGGGGGCGTGTCTCGGCTGGTATGCCCGAAGCGGCGTAGCCGGGGCGCGCCTTTTCCCGCCCAAGAGGGGTTGTCCTAGACACCTACACCGATGACCACGCCCAGTAGGCGTACCGGAGGAGGGTACACGCCCTCCCGAAGAAGAATAAAGAGAGCGGGAATCCGAAGAAGCGTCCTCTTGTTCCTGTGCTCTGAAGGCTGCACCCACTCGTTGCTCGTGAGCCCTCGACGGAACAAGCGGCAATTTTGACCCACCCACCAGCCCCTTATGGCAATGTTTGGTTTAAATAAAGTTTTGCTGAGATAGGCCTTTTTTCCTTTGTAGAGAAAGTAAAGGAATGTTTTGAGATAACGATGTGACTGCTGACTGTAAGATAATGTTTTCTTTGTGGGAGAGAGCAGTTGATGAAACATCGAGGCTATGTCAGAATTTTTTCCTTCCTTAGTAGGTAAACAACTGTCGTATTTATTTTTGGTCAGGCGGTAAGGTCATGATCGGTGAGCAGTAATTTCAAGGTCCCTAGAGTGGGGCGCCACCCAATATGGATGGGAGCGCCCGGGGGAAGGCGGCCATTGGCCCCTCCCACTGGGAGGCGGAACCCACTAAGGATGGGTCGCCTAAGGGGAGACGGCCATAGGCCCCTTCCAGGGGAGGAGGCGGCTATATGCCCCTCCTGCGAATTTCCCGGGGCCCGGATATCCGCGACGGCGGATAGAGAGTGTGAGGATGGGGGGGGAGTCCACGCTGTCCTTCCTACAGATACCTCACACGGGAGCTCGGACGACCTTTAAAATGGCGTCGAGCGGAAAGGGGGGCCCCCAACAAGACAAGGGAAATTGCAGTTGGCAATGAGGGTACAGTCCTCTGCGCATGCGCCATTCACACCGTGAGGGCGACAGTTTTGGTAGTAGGGATCTGACACCGGTTAAGACCTTGCCGTTGGCCCTTAATGCTAGGATGTACAATTTTAATTTAGAATGTATGCATTTGCAGGATGTTAGACTCGGCTAGGAAACCTTTGTATTAGAGATTTGTTAAGGTTAGCCAAAGAACATGTCTTCATCGAAATGTAATAAATATAAAATTGTACATGATTATGAAACTTTTATTTAATGTTTTAATTTTGTTTCATATTTTAATAAATACGGCCGGGAGGGTGACTCCCTCCCGCCTTCCAAAAGTTCAGAAATGTGTTCGACTTCCCATCCTTGGGGATTGTGTTGGGAGGGGGTGACGGGCATCCCGGCCATATGGAAAGGGGCGACCACTCGGTCCCCCCGAACGTATGGTTGGGTGCCCCGATCCTCCCGGGAGACCATTTTGGGCGGGGGGCGTGTCTCGGCTGGTATGCCCGAAGCGGCGTAGCCGGGGCGCGCCTTTTCCCGCCCAAGAGGGGTTGTCCTAGACACCTACACCGATGACCACGCCCAGTAGGCGTACCGGAGGAGGGTACACGCCCTCCCGAAGAAGAATAAAGAGAGCGGGAATCCGAAGAAGCGTCCTCTTGTTCCTGTGCTCTGAAGGCTGCACCCACTCGTTGCTCGTGAGCCCTCGACGGAACAAGCGGCAATTTTGACCCACCCACCAGCCCCTTATGGCAATGTTTGGTTTAAATAAAGTTTTGCTGAGATAGGCCTTTTTTCCTTTGTAGAGAAAGTAAAGGAATGTTTTGAGATAACGATGTGACTGCTGACTGTAAGATAATGTTTTCTTTGTGGGAGAGAGCAGTTGATGAAACATCGAGGCTATGTCAGAATTTTTTCCTTCCTTAGTAGGTAAACAACTGTCGTATTTATTTTTGGTCAGGCGGTAAGGTCATGATCGGTGAGCAGTAATTTCAAGGTCCCTAGAGTGGGGCGCCACCCAATATGGATGGGAGCGCCCGGGGGAAGGCGGCCATTGGCCCCTCCCACTGGGAGGCGGAACCCACTAAGGATGGGTCACCTAAGGGGAGACGGCCATAGGCCCCTTCCAGGGGAGGAGGCGGCTATATGCCCCTCCTACGAATTTCCCGGGGCCCGGATATCCGCGACGGCGGATAGAGAGTGTGGGGATGGGGGGGGGGGAGTCCACGCTGTCCTTCCTACAGATACCTCACACGGGAGATCGGACGACCTTTAAGATGGCGTCGAGCGGAAAGGGGGGCCCCCAACAAGACAAGGGAAATTGCAGTTGGCAATGAGGGTACAGTCCTCTGCGCATGCGCCATTCACACCGTGAGGGCGACAGTTTTGGTAGTAGGGATCTAACACCGGTTAAGACCTTGCCGTTGGCCCCTAATGCTAGGATGTACAATTTTAATTTAGAATGTATACATTTGCAGGATGTTAGACTCGGCTAGGAAACCTTTGTGTTAGAGATTTGTTAAGGTTAGCCAAAGAACATGTCTTCATCGAAATGTAATAAATATAAAATTGTACATGATTATGAAACTTTTATTTAATGTTTTAATTTTGTTTCATATTTTAATAAATACGGCCGGGAGGGTGACTCCCTCCCGCCTTCCAAAAGTTCAGAAATGTGTCCGACTTCCCATCCTTGGGGATTGTGTTGGGAGGGGGTGACGGGCATCCCGGCCATATGCCTGCTTAGCAAGTATTTTGTGTTGCCTTTGCAAATATAGATCATTCAAACATGAAACTTCCCGGGAAGTGATGTCACTGGAATAAACCCTAAAACACGAAAGGCGTACAATTGATTAACGGAGTGCAGAACAAATCAAAATATTCACCCCCAGTCAAGAGATCTGGGTTAAATCCATCATTCATTTGCTCACCATGCCACCTAAGTTTAGACCTGGCCATATGCAAATCAGTATTGACCATGTGCCTCATGGGAACAGTCCCGCCCGGACTGCCAAGCCAGGTCCTCCCTGGACCGGAAACAAGCATCCTGGGACCGGTTTCAGGGTTTCACCCCTCGTCGGCCAGTATAGCTTGAATCCAGTGTCACAGTGAGCCCAGGACCCATGTCTGAGCATACCTGGTGTACGTAGGGCAAGAAAACAAAAGACAAAGAATTGATGGACAGAATGTAGAACAAATCAAAGTTCCACCCCCCCGTCAAGAGATCTGGGTTAAATCCATCATTCTTTTGCTCACCATGCCACCCCAGTTTAGACCTGGCCTAATGCAAATCAGCCCTCCCTGGACCTGAATAAAGCATCCTAAAAAACACCACAAATAAATGCACATTTTACATGATACACCAAAGAAACATTAGTAACATTTCTTTATGTGACATGAAAAAGTAAGTGCTCATTTCAAGAAGGAGATGCAGTTTCAGAGAACAAAAAAAACCCTGCTGGGTATCCATAGTATTTATCCCACAAATTGTCATGAGTGAATACATTTTTTTTAAGAAATACCTCAGTAAACATTTTTTAGTTAGGTACAAACATGTTTGCGATCAAATTGACCTCAGTTGTTTCTGCCAAGAATTAAAAGGGTATTCCCAAAGGTCAGCTGTTTTACCAGTGCAGAGATCTCCACCAAAAATGTGGTATTCCTGGAAACAGGAAGCACCAATCAGGGAGTGGCATTGGGCATTTGTGGAGTGTTCTAAGGCATCCAATGCATTGGAAGGTTGCAATGTCCCCAATCTAGTAGGTTTTGGGTACTCCCAAACGGGAAACAGCCATTACAACGCAACTTTCACAACGCACTACCATTACAACGAAACTTTTACAAATCAGGATCCATTACAACGCATGCCATTACAACGCAGATGCTATTACAATGCATGCCATTACAACGTATGTATGGGTAAGTATTTAATTTAATTTTAACCCCTACACTATCCAACACTTACCCTACTTTCACACCCCCTGGAGTTAGAATAGTAATTCTAACCCCTACACTTTCCAACACTTACCCTACTATTACACTCCCCTGGAATTAGAATAGTAATGTTAACCCCTACACTATCCAACATTTACACTACTATTACATTCCCATTAATTAAAATAAAAAATAAAACTTACCCATACTTACGTTGTGCGTTGTAATGGATCCTCCGTTGTAAAACTTGTGTTGTAATGGTATGCGCTGTGAAAGTGTGCTTTGTAACATCATACATCATACATCATACATCCTCACATACATCCTCTCAAACCCCTTAGACAGCTAAGTGTATGTGTAGACCTATTCTACAACCACATAGTGTACGAGTTTCAGGAAAGGAAAGTCTCCTTGAGGAAAATAAACCGAATGTGCCTGTGTGGAGTTCTCTGCCGTGGAAAAATCTGTACCAAGAACATGGATTCCAAACTTGGATATAGTGTGATTTTTCCAATGAATCTGTTTAAGCTCCAGGCGCAACTTTCCATGCAAAGTCAAAGTCAAATTCACTCTATTCGATCAGTATTCATGGCAATCATAACATTTCACTATACAGCATTCAATAAACATTCGATTAAAGAGAAGAACGCTTTTTAAAAAGTAGCATAAAAAGACACAATAAATCATTGTAGAAAATTATACAGCTTTATGGTGCATCACAGTAATAGACCGGATGGTAAGACGGGCTCCATTACGATATCGGGCGGATCGCCACCGCCATGGTGGCGGTGGCGATCCGCCCGACAGAAATGCCCGCCCACCACCCTTTCTCCCCCGGGCGGGGGGACCACAACAGAGAGAAACACCGCCCGCCACTTTTCCGCTCCGGTTGCCCCGGTTGCCTTGGTCGCCATGCGGCCAGGGCGGAAAAGGAATAATATGGAGGCGGTGTCTAATAGACACCTCCAGACATATTAAGATGAGTGGTGTGCAGTGCCTTTCCGCGGCGGCGATGCCGCCACGGAAAGGCATGCGGTCTTTCCTCTGGGGGCCCCCTGCGGTCCCCCAGAGTGAAGTACAGGTGGGGGGTGCACGTGGGGGGTACCTGTGGTACCCCCCTTCATTGTCATTTGCAAAGCGGCAGGCACCGCGTGGTGCCTGCCGCTTTGCATATGACAATGTTAAAGTGCATTTTCAGCATTGTGGCTGTGAAAATACAGGATGTGCCCGCCACTGTGGCGGGCACATCCTAATGGCACCCCCGTGACCCCCGCCCTTATGGCGGGCGGTCCCGATTTACGATGGGATGATGGGCGGGCAAAGTCCGCCCGTCATCCTAATGGAGCCCTACAAAAGAACAAACCCGGGTGACATTGTTTACATTTAAGCTTGTGCATATTTGGAAGAAAACATCTTTTACGATGATCAATGTGAAATTTACAAAACAAAAAAACGTGCAAGTCAGATTGGAGCGACACACCATCACAGGCACCGAATGACAGGGCTTGAGGGGAAAAAAGTATTTGATGGAAAACCCAGCATACATGGGATAACATTTAATCAAAACCTTGTTAAAATAAATCTGTGGTGGGACTTTTTCACCATCAACAGGTAAGTTGGTGGTCCCACTCAGTCATAAATTCATCAAGATACAACTGGACCCTATATTTACTACTATTCATTTATAGCCTTATTTCCCTCATGAGGGATAGAAAGCGAGTTTTTATAGTTGTTCTTGGTATACTCAAATATTTACTTGGTGTTTCTAATAAAGTTCCCAACCCCAGGGCAATTAAAATCTTTTCTATGTACATAATCCAAGGAATCCTCTGTACATGTTCTAATGTCAGGCAATCTGTGATAAACTGTTTTGTCAAATTAAGAGATTACCTTTGCCATAAATAGTGACACACAGGGATTAGTGCCATGCCTATCTGATCAGATGTTTAGGGGATATCCAGTTCAAGATGGCAGTTATAATATAAAAAACAATAGGGAAGACCCACCATTTTTTTCCAGAAGGTTTCTGGAAAGGGGAGACCTCTCGGTCACCCCGAACGTATGGCTGGGTGCCCCGACCGCCCGGGAAACCTTTGCAGGCGGGGGGCATGTCCCCAGCCGGTATGCTCAAAGTGGTGTAGTTGGAGCACGCCCCCGCCGCCTAAGAGGGTTGTCCTAACACCCGCCCGGAAGTCCGTGCACTTTTGGGCGGGAGGGGGTTGCCGCCCCGCCTCCCCGCTGCAGGTTAAAAGGTGCGGGGGTCCAGGCAGGCGTCCTCTTGTTCCCGCGCTCTGATGGCTGCACCACTCATCGCTTGTGAGCCCTCAAGGGAACAAGCAGCAGTTTTTAGAACGTGGTAATCGTTGTTTTTTCTGTTTCAGTCATCAAGGCGTATTTGGGATCCAAGGACCTGCACAGAACGTCGGATATGCCTGGAAAGAAGAATGGGAAGATGGAACGGATGCTTCGGACACTGGTAAACCAAGTGTCGGTGATGGACAGGAAATTTGGTAAAGTGGACCGATTGGGTCGCAGCTTAGCGGCGCTCCAGAAGAAAGTGGAAGCTCAGGCGGGGCCCTCAGGGAGACCTAAGAGGATTGTGGGGCCTGCTTTGCCAAACGTTACTCCAGGGGGGGACAAGGGGAAAAAGAATAGCGAGGTCCCGATGGAAGTTCCGCTGGTCCCAGTCACCCCAGCGGCCAGCCCGGTGCCTGCACCGAATGGGGGATTGCCAATCCCTGTGATTATCACACCACTGGATAAGTAACAGATACCCCCTGAACTGGCGATGCATCTAGCGGCGGTATTGCCTTGGTTGAAGATGGGAGCGGGAGATCCGCGGCTGCGGAAGATCCAGCTGAGGAGGCCAGGCAAATTATCGACCAGCTCAGGCAGGCAAGGGGTTCTGGGGCAGGGAACATGCCTTCTATTCCTCTGCAGGTGGCGAACAAGGCCGCGGTCGAGAACCAGGATAAGGCGATGGACACGACCGGAGGTACGACAGGAAATGGTAAGAGGTCGCTCCCAATAATGGGGGAGGGCGCTGTACCTTCAAGGCGGGAATGCCTGGCATAACATGTTCCGATGGCCACGAAAGAGATGGTGTGGGCGAACAAATACATTAATATGTTTTCATTGTTGACGGACAATCGTGAATTAGAATATGCCAAAACCCAGAAAGATTTGTGGCACCCCAGTGAATGGAGGGCAAAAATGGCAGAATTCGGGGTGGAGGAGTCTATGATGAACTAGATCAGGGTTTTTTCTGGGTATACAATTGTTACAACGCATCTTTTTCCATGCAATACCATTACCACGCATCTTTTAAAATGCCAAGACTTTTACCACGCATACATTTACAACGCATACTATTACAACGCAAGTACCTTTACAACGCATGTACCTTCACAACGCATTTTTTTTAAAAATAAATACGAGTATTATTTGTAAATAATTTTGTTACATTCTATTTTGTTTAATTATTATTACTAGAGTATATTTTGTAGTATTATTATTTTAATGATAATAAATCATAATACATTTACAATGCATTATATGGAAAAATAAATACTTGAGAATTATTTGTAAATAATTTTTATTTCATTCTATGTTCTTTGAATATTATTACTAGAGTATTTTTTGAATTATTATTATTTAAATGATAAAAAATAATTATAAAAAAAATGTGAAAATTTAAATAAAATGTAAAGGAATTTAAAAAAAAATATGTGATAATTTTCAATAAATTTAAATGGATGTAATAAACTTTAATATTTGTTGAAAAAAAAATTAAAGATTATTATTTGAATTTTTTTTTCTAAAAATATTTATACGAGTATTATTTGATGTATTAATATTAAAAATATATGAATTCTAAAATATTATTAAATTTTAATGATACTAAAGATTACCCAAAAAAAATGTGTTCTTTTTTAAAAAATATAAGGCATTTTATAAATTTTAGTATGTGCAGATAGTGTAATACTAGTGTATTATTTCTAATTATTTTTTTAAATCTTGCATCAAAATTTATACTACAGTATTTTTATAGTATTTAAAAATATTAGTATTAATGTATTGAAGATCAATACATTTATATCATTATGAAATTTAAGTATAACTATTATTATTTTTAAAATAATTATAATTGTAAATATTAATTTTTTACAAATACATATATTATATATAAAAAAAAATATTTATAAAAGCCAATGTGTAAAATAAATAAAGAGTTATTTAAAACAGGTTTTTAGACTATATATTTTAAAAGATTAAGTATTAATCTTATTAATTGTTTCTAAATTTATTATTTTATATAAAAGATTATTTTGGGTTTAATTACATTTTTAAAAATGGTTTCGATTTTAAAATTTAAAATCTATACATATTTATGTAAATGGTTCATTTAAGTTGTTAAAACATATAATTACATTTTACAAAAAAGATTGTTATGAATAAAATTCATGAAAGATTTGGTTCCAACGTTTTAACATTGATTCCAATGGGTAACATTGTCCTTCTTTTATTTTCAGGTTAGTTGCTATGAGTCCCGTGGAACAGAAAAAGAATGTTGAAAAGAAGAAGAAAGAAGATATAAAGAAGGGAAAAGGAAACAGAAAACTGGTAAGGAGACAAATATATAAATTTACAAAATATATAATAAGAAAAATAAGTAATGCATGTTTAAATGAATACAATAAAAAGACGATAACATTGTTTTAAAAATTTTATTATTTATTTTAAATACATAGAAAATTTTTTGGTATTATTTATATTTTATTACATATTTTTTCATATTTTTTATATAAGGAAAACATTATGAAAAAGATCAATAACAATTTATTAAATATTAATAAATAAAGTAGTCCCTTTTTTATCGTAGCAGCATTCAATTACGCAACGACGTAAACGTAAGCGTAAGCGGCCATTTTGAAGAGTATCCAAGGTGGAAGCAGCTGGAAGCTGATCTGCGTCCAGGTAGGAAACATTTTACACTTTATTTTAAGAAGTTATTCTAAAAAGGTATACATATATTGTAAGGGAAAGATAAGGAGAGGTTGCTATATACGTAAATGATGTAATGTACGTAAAAAAAGCATGTCGCTAATCGTATATCTAGAATATGCCTATGTCGGGCCTGGGGGGAAAAAGTTAGAAAAGTTTATCCTGTTTTGAAAAAGTTGTGTTTATTTCAAAAATTGTGCAAAGATGTTTATGTTTTTAACTTTTGTTATCGTTACGGAAGAAATGTAAAAAAAATGCATTTTTGATTTTATCGATTGTTTTTGTTTCAGTTAAGAAAGAGAAAAATTAGGTTAGATAATTGTTGAAAAAGCTTCTTTGAAAGTAAATAGTTGTATTATAAAAGTTTTTGGGTAAGGATGATTTTTTTGGAATTGTTGTGTTGTTGAACACAGAACAGAGAAATCACGTGGTTTGAAAGGGATTTGTCGGTTTTTCCGACTTAAGGTTTACCAAAAAATGTGTTCGTATTTTGTTGGAAATATTTAGGAGAGTTATTCTTTTTGTCTTTTGATGAAAAAAGTATAATTGTATAAGGAGAGTTCAGATTGAAATGTTAATAATTTGACTTACTGAACAGAGTAGGACTATAAAGATTGTTTAAATTATAGTTCTGTTATAACGTTGGATTTTGATAAATGAATTATTGAAGAAACAAGAACATTTTTGATTACACATGGAGTGTTTTTTGAAAAAAAAATCTTGTACAAGTGGACTATGAAAATGGTATGTGATTTTTTTGCCATCATTTAAACTAAAAATATATGGTTGTTTGCATTTTAGAAAGATATGTTTGATAAAATACTAATGTCGTGGAGTGAAGGAAGATGCATAAGGTATTGCATTTTAAATTAAATTTTGCTTCAAAAAGGAAAAGGATTTTTTTCACTTTTTAAAAAATTGTGATGTTTTGGAAAAAAATGCAAGAAAATGCAAATGGAAAGTGATTTATTGGAAAAAGAAAAGTAAAAAAAAAAAGATCTCTCTTATTTTTTACGACATTTTTTGGATTAAAAAAATATGTTGTGGCCTTTTAGAATATGCCAATGCAGATGGGTGAATTAAAAAAAATCCAATCTGAAAAATGATGGATTGCTTTTTTGATTTTGTAATGAAATTAACTTTGGTTAATAAATAATTTCTGTATAGAAAATGTTTTTAAAAATCATGCTTACTCATTTGAAGAAGCTTATTTTTAACAATTTTAGTGAAAAGAGAAGAACAGAAGAGTTTTACTATTTTTCAAAAATGCATTTCTTTATGAATCAAAAATTGGAAAAATATTTTGAAAAACACTGGATAATTTGTAAAACAAAATGGAAAGAAGAAATAACTTGGAATATTTGGATTTTTGGATTGATTTGCAACTAAGGGTTTTTTAAAGTTGCACAAAGAAGAAAAAAGAAAATAGAAGACAACTTAAGGTAAGGAGACCCGACTGTATTTTTTTAAATTTAAAAATTTAGAAAAATGTAATAGCCAATTAAATTTAGAGAGGATATAAATTTGGAGCAAAGCAGGAAAGTAATGTGTAGGAGATAATTAAAAACTAAGAATGTTAGCAAGATTTTCCAGGTAATCTAGAGCCACACACAATGTAAACTGTTGTAAAAGTGCCAATAGTCTCTCGGACATTTCCTTTGTTTTTTGAGTTATTCGTGAGTTTAGACTACCTGTAAGAGTTTGGGAAATTCTCATTTCCTGAAAACTTTGCTCCTTCTTCAAAGTTTCCAAAAAAGAGTAGAAATTAGGGTGGGGTTTACCAATTAGATGGTTGAAGGGGTTATGCCATCCCTCAATGGCATTATTTGTTTTTGCCTCTCCCTGTAAGCAACTCGAATAACAGTTCCACCACTCCACATGGAAACGTGGCTTCCTCCTGCGACCCGATCTGCTTAGGTGTCCAATCCATGTGTCTTCCATATAATTTAGAATGGATGCCAATTTTTACTCATTTGCAATGTAATAATCGGACTCTGTAATGGCAGTGTAGTACTCGTCTACACTTTTGGGAGGGACAAAACAAAGAGCAGTCAGTTTTTTTAATTCAACTTGTAGTTTGCTCTCTGAGGAGTATTCTGTAACTAGGGGTGTTTTTTGTAACTTACGCCAGAATGCCTGGGAAACATGGAAAAAACACCCCTGAATTTGGGTATCCGTGTACGTCTTGGTGATCACATTGATCATGCTCAATTCAAAATCAATATTAATTTTCCTAGGGCTTTGGTTTGTTTTTGATTTTATAACTGATAAAAGTTCAGTGTAGGTTGCAGAAGTCTTATCAGGCAGCAAACTATATACTAGGGGGATCACACTATTGTTAATTTTAGCATGTATAGTATAAATTTGGGTGAATGGATGGGGTGTACTTTTAAACGTCCCATCTATCATCCAAATTTCACTAGTTTCAAGTTTTAGAAGGTTGCGGGTGTACTAAAAATTAATATACTTTTTTGAGGGTTTTCATTATCATGCAGAAGGAAAGGTTCATCAGCAAAAGAAATAGTGAGTTCGTGAGAAATAACTATGTCAGAAAAGGTATGATGTGTATTTGTTTGTGTATTACTTGCCTGCAATTGACGTTGAATAATTCTGCTCAAATTATGGATGGTAGGCATATTACTAGCTACATGACTAGGGACATGCTGAACAACCTCTCGTAAAATGGATCCTGTAGAATCATTGGAGCTGCTTGCAAGTACTTTCATTTCATTTACCGTTTCTCTGACATCAACCTCCATTGCAGAGGCAGAGTGGTTATGGTCAGTTGTTTTTATAATGATATCATCAACCGTAACCGCTCTGCCGCTGCAATGGGTTGAAAAGTATTGCACGCACCTCCAATGATTTCTAGGGAAACTTATCCTTTCCTTACAATAAATGTAACCTGCATGATTTAAAAGTCTGTTTCCTTTTCTGGACTTGATGTATTTAGCAGTTGGTTGAGTAGACATTATCTGCAAGGAAAAAAATTATTTTATTAAGTCTGTGCATATGTTTACTTTAAGTTAATAAACATAAACTTACACTTTCCCTACTGCAGCACGTTCCTGGAGTTAGAATAGAATTTGATACCCCCACACTATCCAGCACTTTTACTACTGTACCACCTTCCAGGAGTTAGAATAGTAATTGATATCTTTACAATATCCAGCACTTTCCCTACTGCAGCACTTTCCTTGAGTTAGAATAGTAATTGATACCTTTACACTATTCTGCACTTTCCGTACTGCAGCACTTTCCTGAAGTTAGAATAGAGATTGATACCCCCACACTATCCTGCACTTTCCCTACTGCAGCACTTTCCTGGAGTTAGAATAGTAATTGATTCCACCACACTATCCAGCACTTTCCCTACTGCAGCATTTTACTGGAGTTAGAATAGTAATTTATACCCCCACACTATCCAGCACTTTCCCTACCGCAGCACCTTCCTGGAGTTAGAATAGTAATTGATACCTTTACACTATCCAGCACTTTCCATACTGCAGCACCTTACTGGAGTTAGAATAGTAATTGATACCCCCACACTATCCAGCACTTTCCCTTCTGCAGCATTTTCCTGGAGTTAGAATAGTTATTGATACCCCCACACTATCCTGCACTTTCCCTACTGTAGCACTTTCCTGGAGTTAGAATAGTTTTTGATACCCCCACACTATCCAGCACTTTCCCTACTGCAGCACTTTCCTGTGGTTAGAATAGTAATTTATACCCCTACACTATCCTGCACTTTCCCTACTGCAGTACTTACTTGAAGTTAGAATAGAGATTGATACCTCTACATTATCTTGCACTTTCCGTACTGCAGCACTTACCTTGAGTCATAACAGTAAATACTACCTCAACACTATCCAGCACTTTCCGTACTGCAGCACTTTTCTGGAGTTAGAATAGTAATTGATACCCCCACACTATCCAGCACTTTCCCTTTTACAGCAGTTTATTGGAGAACGAATAGTAATTGACACCCCCACACTATCCAGTACTTTCCCTACTGCAGCAATTTATCTTGCACTTTTGAAAATGTGTTTTTCGTGTAATGTTCTTTATTTACCTTTAAGCTTGCTGTTTTTATTTGTGGTCTTCTTTTTATTGCTGGTCTTTGTGTTTGTTGGATTCCTTAGATGTGGACTTTAGTTTTCTTCAAAGATTGCTTTGAGTTTCTAAAACAAGGAAGTAAGAAATGTAAATGTTGAATTTGCTTTCTGTTGAATTTTGCTGGATTTTGATTAGAAAATGACACATTATATTTCATCATCACTTTTCTTACAGCTTCACATTACTGGAGTGGGAATAGATAATTATAACCTTATACTATTTTTCACTTTCCTTACTGCAGCACTTACCTGGAGTTAGAATAGTAATTGATACTCCCACACTATCCAGCATTTTCCCTACTGCAGCACTTACCTGGAGTTAGAATAGTAATTGATACCCCCACACTATCCAGCACTTTCCCTACTGCAGCACCTTCCTGGAGTTAGAATAGTAATTGATATCCCCACACTATCCAGCACTTTCCCTACTGCAGCACTTACCTGGAGTTAGAATAGTAATTGATACCCCCACACTATCCAGCACTTTCCCTACTGCAGCACTTACCTGGAGTTAGAATAGTAATTGATACCCCCACAGTATCCAACATTTTCCCTACTGCAGCAATTTATCTTGCACTTTAGAAAATGTGTTTTTTGTGTAATGTTTTTTATTTACCTTTAAGATTGCTTATTTTTTTTGTGGTATTCTTTTTATTGCTGGTCTTTGCTTGGTTTTCTTCAAAGATTGCTTTGAGTTTCTAAAACAAGGAAATAAGAAATGTAAATGTTTAATTTGCTTTCTGTTGAATGTAGCTGGATTGTGATTAGAAAATTACACATTATATTTCTTCATCACGTTTCTTACAGCTGCACATTACTGGAGTGGGAATAGATAATTATAACCTTATACTATTTATCACTTTCCGTACTGCAGCACCTTACTGGAGTTAGAATAGTAATTGATACCCCACACTATCCAGCACTTTCCCTACTGCAGCACTTTACTGGAGTTGGAAGAGTAATTGATACCCCCACACTATCCAGCACTTTCCCTACTGCAGCACTTTCCTGGAGTTAGAATAGTAATTGATACCCCCATACTATCCAGCACTTTCCCTATTGCAGCACTTTACTGGAGTTAGAATAGTAATAGATACCCCCACATTATCCAGCACTTTCCCTACTGCAGCACTTACCGGGAGTTAGAATAGTACTTGATAACCCCACACTATCCTGCACTTTCCCAACTGCAGCACCTTCCTGGAGTTAGAATAGTAAGTTATACCCCCACACTATCCAGCACTTTCCCTACTGCAGCACTTACCTGGAGTTAGAATAGTAATTGATACCCCCACACTATCCAGCATTTTCCCTATTGCAGCAATTTATCTTGCACTTTAGAAAATGTGTTTTTTGTGTAATGTTCTTTATTTACCTTTAAGATTGCTGTTTTTATTCGTGGTCTTCTTTTTATTGCTGGTCTTTGCTTGGTTTTCTTCAAAGATTGCTTTGAGTTTCTAAAACAAGGAAATAAGAAATGCAAATGTTTAATTTGCTTTCTGTTGAATGTAGCTGGATTGTGATTAGAAAATTACACATTATATTTCTCCATCACTTTTCTTACAGCTGCACATTACTGGAGTGGGAATAGATAATTATAACCTTATACTATTTATCACTTTCCTTACTGCAGCACTTTCCTGGAGTTAGAATAGTAATTGATACCCCCACACTATCCTGCACTTTCCCTACTGCAGCACTTTCCTTGAGTTAGAAAAGTAATTGATACCCCCATACTATCCAGCACTTTCCCTACTGCAGCACTTACCTGGAGTTAGAATAGTAATTGATACCCCCACACTATCCAGCACTTTCCCTACTGCAGCACTTTCCTGGAGTTAGAATAGTAATTGATACCCCCACACTATCCAGCACTTTCCCTACTGCAGCACTTTCCTGGAGTTAGAATAGTAATTGATACCCCCACACTATCCAGCACTTTCCCTACTGCAGCACTTTCCTGGAGTTAGAATAGTAATTGATACCCCCACACTATCCAGCACGTTCCCTACTGCAGCACTTTCCTGGAGTTAGAATAGTAATTGATACCCCCACACTATCCAGCACTTTCCCTACTGTAGCACTTACCTGAAGTAAGAATAGTAATTGATACCCCCACACTATCCAGCACTTTCCCTACTGCAGCACTTTCCTGGAGTTAGAATAGTAATTGATACCCCCACACTATCCTGCACTTTCCCTACTGCAGCACTTTCCTTGAGTTAGAAAAGTAATTGATACCCCCATACTATCCAGCACTTTCCCTACTGCAGCACTTACCTGGAGTTAGAATAGTAATTGATACCCCCACACTATCCAGCACTTTCCCTACTGCAGCACTTTCCTGGAGTTAGAATAGTAATTGATACCCCCACATTATCCAGCACTTTCCCTACTGCAGCACTTTCCTGGAGTTAGAATAGTAATTGATACCCCCACACTATCCAGCACTTTCCCTACTGCAGCACTTTCCTGGAGTTAGAATAGTAATTGATACCCCCACACTATCCAGCACGTTCCCTACTGCAGCACTTTCCTGGAGTTAGAATAGTAATTGATACCCCCACACTATCCAGCACTTTCCCTACTGTAGCACTTACCTGAAGTAAGAATAGTAATTGATACCCCCACACTATCCAGCACTTTCCCTACTGCAGCACCTTCCTGGAGTTAGAATAGTTATTGATACCCCCACACTATCCAACACTTTCCCTACTGCAGCACTTTCTTGGAGTTAGAATAGTAATTGATACCTCCACACTATACAGTTCTTTCCCTACTACAGCAATTTATTTTGCACTTTAGAACATGTGTTTTTCGTTTAATGTATTTTATTTACCATTCAGATAGCTGTATTTTTTGTGGTCTTCTTTTTTTTTTACAGGCTTTTATGTTTGTTGGATTCCTTAGATGTGGAGTTTGGATTTTTTAAATGATTGCTTTGAGATTCTAAAACAAGGAAATAAGAAATGTAAATGTTTAAATTGCTTTCTGCTGCATTTAGCTGGACTTTGATTATTAAATTACACATTATATTTTATTGCTGCACATTCTTGGAGTGGAATTTTACATTATAGTTTTAATAAATGGTTCAGGGAGCTAGAAGGGGTAACAAACAGGTTTATATGGGCAGGAGGAAGAACACGTTGCAGCCAAAATAATTTGTCGCTACCCCGAGAACGTGGCGGGTTGATGCTTCCCGATTTCAAAGCTTATTATTGGGCAACAGTTTTGCAATATATAAGAGGGATGCTGGGGGGGGATATAACGGATAAATGGAGAGGGAGGGATATGATTCCGGATGTATACAAACTTTTGGTTAAGGACTCGGATAGATGGCTTCTCAAATATGATGAGAAAAGTTATTACAAGAAGGTACTCTTCAAGACCCTGGGGGCTGCAATAACAATATGGTCTACCATTAAGAAGAAGTTAAAATTGGGTAGAATGAACTACTATACACCGCTATATGGGAACCCATCGCTCCCAGGGATATTCCATGATTCCATAATGAAAGATTGGGACAGGCAAGGGGTAAGAACTATAGGAGACCTTATAGGGGCGGCAGGGGTAATAATGACCTATGAGAACGCGCAACGGTTATATAATCTAAGGCATAGAGATTTTTATAAATATCTACAAATTAGGTCAGTCTTATCAAAAAAGCGTGGTGGGGGTGTTTACATGCAAAAGGTAGATTTGATGGAAGACATAAGAAAAGAAACAGGGTGTTCCATATCGCAGTTGTACGGCAAAATATGTAAATACAAGGAGGATGACTCGGAAAAAATGTATGAAAAATGGGGAAATAAACTGGGGCTGACAGGGAATGAGGCTGAGAAATCGTTAAAAATGTCAAATACGGTGCTGAGAACAACAAATCTGCAAACCCAGCAATATAAAACATTGTTTGAATTGTATCATACCCCCCACAGGGTGGCACAGTGGGGTGGAATAAGCGGCATAACCTGTCCAAGATGTCAATCTACCCAAGCCGATACGATTCATATGTTTGCTTCGTGCCCTGCTTTAGATAGGTATAAACAAGAATTGGAACAGTTTTTTAATAATTCATTGGGAATGAGTATAGCATTGTTGGATGAAGTAATGATTTTAGGAGTAACTAAGGATGGCTTGGATGTACCTCACTATGAGTTTTTGTATATGGCCATGGTACTAAGTAGATTATGTATAGCGTCGCTATGGAAAGATCCCAGACCACCGACATTACAACAATGGGTCTCTAGGCTGTTGGCGATTTTTACTTTGGAACAGGCTCTATATGAAAAAAAGGGAAGGGTAAGAAGAGAAGCTGCGAGAGGAATATGGGCTCCAATAATAGAATGGAAGCAAAGGCTGGGGGAGTCGTAAGCATACAGTAAGACATTTAATAATTTGCTTTATGTTGAGTCAGCAAGAACCAGTATAGATAGAATTTACAAAATGAATTTATGAATTTATGAACTTTTTAAAGGATTAATTTGTTATAATGAATGTTATCCGATTTTCTTATCTTGGTGAAATACATAATGAAAATGAAAATGTAAACTTGATGTTGATGAATAATAAAAATATTCAACAAACAAAAAGAAAATGTGTTTTTCGTTTAATGTATTTTATTTACCATTCAGATAGCTGTATTTTTTGTGGTCTTCTTTTTTTTACAGGCTTTTATATTTGTTGGATTCCTTAGATGTGGAGTTTGGATTTTTTAAATGATTGCTTTGAGATTCTAAAACAAGGAAATAAGAAATGTAAATGTTTAAATTGCTTTCTGCTGCATATAGCTGGACTTTGATTATTAAATTACACATTATATTTTATTGCTGCACATTCTTGGAGTGGGAATTTTACATTATAGTTTTATATTATCCATCATTTTCATTACTGTTGCAGCTTACTGGAGTGGGAAAAGTAAATTATACCCTTACACTATCTATCACTTTCCTTTCTGATGTACCTTCCTGGAGTTAGAATAGAAAATAACACCCTTTTACCATCCAACACGTACCCTACTGCTGCAACAACCTGGAGTTGGAATATAAACTGATACCTCTATACCATCCCACACTTTCCCTACTGCAGCACCTACCTGGATTTAGAATAGAAAATAATAACCTATTATCATTCTACACACTTGCTCTATTGCCGTACGTATCTGGAGGTTGAAAAGTCTATAGTTTTAAAGAATCATAGAACAATTTCATTTGCACCATTAATTTTATATACCTTTTTGTTTGTTTTTTCTCTTTGTCGTCTGCTTTCTGATTTGATGGTGTGTTGGTTGGTTGGATTTTGGGTTGTCGCTCTCTTTGAAAAATAATCCTTGTTTGATGATCTGGAGATTATTGTGATTTTTAAAAAAATTGAAAAAGAAAAAGGTAATGTTATTTTAATGTGAAATGTTTCTGCTGTAGAAAATAATGTTAGCAAATCTGTTTATAATAGCCTTTACATATGTTATAATTTCTATTTTGCTGTATATACAGTTATTTTTAATTTAAATTGATACCTCTACACTATTCCACACTTTCTCTTCAGCTGCACCTATCTTGAGTAACAATACCTGGATTATGGATTGAAAATAATACTCTTTTACCATCCTACAATTTCCTTTCTGCTGCACTTACCTGGAGTTGATTTTAAATTGATACTTCTACACTATACTCCATTTTACATACTCCAGTACTTTCCTGGAGTAAGAATAGAAAATAATACCCTTTTAACATCCTACACTTAATACATTGCTGCCCCATTAGGAAATTTGATTAGAAATTGTGACCACTACATTATTCAGCACTTTTCTTACTGTAGCATCTATCTGGTGTATTAAAAGAAAATAATCCCCTTTTACTTTCGTACACTTTTTTTCATGCTGCACCTACCTTGAGTCTGAATAGAAATATTTATTTGTTACTCTACACTATTTCACTCTTTCGTTACTGCTGTACCTTTAGTGATTACTATAAATAAATTGTTATCTCTACAGTTTTAATTTTTAATAAATCAATACAGTATTATTAATTATATTTAAACATACAGTATTGTAAATAATAAAATAATTACCTTTTTAATTAGTTGTTTCAATTTTCAAAGTAGAAAAAATTAAATAATTTTCTCCAAAATGATTTTCTCTGTAAAAAATAGATTAAATATATGTGTATTAATAAATGTATTTGTGTTTCGTGTGTTTTGAATTGTCCATTAAAATATTCAAAATACCTTCAAATTATTATTGAAGAGGAGTGTTGGCTGTTTAACAAAATACAATTTTTTTATACTGGTCTTTTGCGGCGTTGTTTTTAGTAGTTCGACTAATAAAAAAAAAAACATTTTGACTTGTTAGAAAAATATTTAATGTTTATTTATTTGATTTCATTTTAAAATATTAAACAAAATTTATTATATGTATTTCTCAGCTTTTAAAATGTAGGGTTTTGTATATATGTACATATGTATAAATAATTGTAGTAATATGTTTGTGGTATAATATTTTCTTGAAATAGCAAACATCAACATATTAGGTGCAGCGTTATAAATGTTTTAGAATATTATTCTGAAAAGAATTTCAGTAACTCACTTGTATTCCGAAAAATGATACTCCTGAGATTCGATATGGTTTTCGTTTAGGTGAAGAGGTCAGAGGGTCAGGTTTGGCGTCTGGTCACTCTGGTAGTTGAGCACCAACTGTTTTAAAAATGGTGTCTGTCTCGTATTTATAAGTTTTGGTCAGTGTCACTGTTTGTTTTGTAAACACAGCGTTGGTATGATTGTTTTATATACTTTTTATTTCTGTGTAAAGTTATAATTTAAAAGTATGTTAAAAGATATGTTATTTGCGTTTTTCGTGCCGTTTTGGCATCCATTTTAATAGTAGTGTTGTGGTATTATTTCATGGAAATAGTAGTAGGACTAACGTTTGAACTACATATTTAAAATGGCGACTATGTGTGACTATGTGTTTGTATGAATTTGTTGGTTATAAATAATTATTTTCATTCATTCATATATATGTTTAGTATATTTGTTTGTAAATTCGTTGCGTGTGTAAAAAGTACTATAATTTAGAATACATGAGTATTATTTTTTAATACTCGAGTATTCTTTTTAATACGCAAGTATACATTTTTTAAAATGGTAGCATTTATATCCCTTACGTTATAGTTTTTCTTATCATTTTTAATACACTTCCCCACCCAAAACCCCTAGTTTCCCTGCATCCCGTTCCAGGTTTTACTTTACAAAAAAATATGTATATATTATATTTGCGTTGTAATGGTATGCGTAGTAAATGTTTTCGTTGTAATAGCTCTTTACTATTATTAACACTATCTTGCGTTGTAATAATAATCGCTGTAAAAGCATGCATTGTAAAAGTATTTGCGTTGTAAAAAATGCGTTGTAAAGTACTGCGTTGTAATAGTATGCATTGTAATGTCATATATCCCTTTTTCTGTGTTTGTAGCAATTATGGGAGACCTTGCTTGCTACCAGAGCAGGATCACCGGCTTCCACGAGAAATATGGAGGGGACGCATGGAAAGGGTACGATGTGTCATTTAGAAAAGCGAAAGAGTTTAATGAATCGCTGACTTGGGATTGTTTGGACATTGTATCTTGGCATGCGCAGTTCACGCCGGGCTCGGCGGGAGGAACAGGGTCGAGTGTGAATGGTTTCAGGGCTTTTCAGCAGAAACATCCACAGCCCTTTCGACCAGCCCACGGGGGAGAGACTCATTCTAGATCTGGCGGGAATGGGAATAAGCGAGGGGTATGTTGGGGTTTTAACAAGGGAAGGTGTAGTAGGCTGCAGGGAACATGCAGGTTCAGGCATGCCTGCACAGGATGTGGTAACACCTCCCACCCCGAAACTAGCTGCCGATCCAGAGGTAATGTTACTGGGGGAAAAGGGGGTACCAAGCAGGATTGACACGGTGCCTCAGATGACTAAACAATCGCCCGTGGATATTTTGGCTTTGACTCCCTGGCTGAACAAATACCCTAAACAGGTGTCCGTCGGGATCCTGCGAGATGGCTTCTTGTATGGCTTCAGGATCCCGGCGGGTGATTTTCGGGGGCCCCCCATATGCAGAAACCAACTGTCCATTACGCACAACCCGACGGTGGTCGCCACAAAAATTGCAAAAGAGGTTCGCTTGGGGCGGGTTGCAGGACCGTTTGGTGAAATACCAACTGCCAATTTTGTGTGTTCCCCATTAGGGGTAGTTCCCAAGAAGGAGCCAGGCGAATTCAGGCTCATTCATAATCTATCTGCACCAAGAGGGGCTTCTGTGACTGAGGCAATCGATGCAGGCATTTGCAGTGTGAGGTATGCATCATTCAATGACACAGTGGTCATGTTGAATCGCCTAGGCCCCGGTGCATTGTTAGCAAAATCGGATATTGGATCCGCATTTAGGTTACTACCGGTGTATCCCCATGATCAGCACTTGTTGGGTTTTTGCATTCCAGGGGAAGTACCACATGGATATGTGCATGCCGATGGGTTGTTCAATCTCTTGTGCCTATTTTGAAATGTTTAGCTCATTTCTGGAGTGGGCATTCTCGAAGGCCTCAGAGCGGATGTATGATGTTAAAAAGCATACTTTTACATCGCATACCATTACAACGCGATTTTTACAATGCAGGATCCTTTACAACGCATGCCTTTACAAAGCATGTCAATACATAGCAGATGCTATTACAAAGCATGCCATTACAACGTAAGTATAGGTAAGTATAGCTTTTTTTTAAAATTGTAATTAATAAATATTTATTTATTTGATTTCATTAATTTAATTTAATTCATTTATTTTATTTAAAGTAGTTTTTTTAAAAACGGAACCCTTAAAATACCCCTGTACCCCTATACCCAAAACCTATCCCTAATCCCTAAAAATACCCCTGTACCCCAAAACCCAAACCTAGCCCTGAACCCTAAAAATACCCCTCTACCCCATAACCAAAATGTAGCCCTGAACCCTAAAAATACCCCTGTACCCCATAACCCAAACCTAGCCCTGAACCCTAAAAATACCCCTGTACCCCATAACCCAAACCTAGCCCTGAATCCTAAAAATACCCCTGTACCCCTTAACCCAAACCTAGCCCTGAACCCTAAAAATACCCCTGTACCCCTTAACCCAAACCTAGCCCTGAACCCTAAAAAATACCCCTGTACCCCATAACCTAAACCTAGCCCTGAACCCTAAAAATACCCCTGTACCCCATAATCCAAACCTAGCCCTAAACCCTAAAAATACCCCTGTACCCCATAACCCAAACTTAGCCCTGAACCCTAAAAATACCCCTGTACCCCAAAACCCAAACCTAGCCCTGAACCCTAAACATACCCCTGTACCCCATAACCCAAACCTAGCCCTGAACCCTACAAATACCCCTGTACCCCATAACCCAAACCTAGCCCTGAACCCTAAAACTACCACTGTACCCCTTAACCCAAACCTAGCCCTAAACCCTAAAAATACCCCTGTACCCCATAACCCAAACCTAGCCCTGAACCATAAAAATACCCCTGTACCCCATAACCCAAACCTAGCCCTGAACCCTAAAAATACCCCTCTACCCCAAAACCGAAATCTAGCCCTGAACCCTAAAAATACCCCTGTACCCCATAACCCAAAACTAGCCCTGAACCCTAAAAATACCCCTGTACCCCAAAACCCAAACCTAGCCCTGAACCCTAAAAATACCCCTGTACCCCAAAACCAAAATTAAATAAATGTTTTAAAAAAGATAAACTAACCTATACTTACATTGTAATGGCATGCGTTGTAATAGCATCTGTGATGTAATGTCATGCGTTGTAAAGGCATGCGTTGTAAAGGATCCTGCGTTGTAATAGTTGCGTTGTAACAGTAGTCCGTTGTAACAGTTGCGTTGTGACTGTTGTTTCCCCCTCAGAGCACCAACATGTGATGCATTATCTCGATAATTTCCTGTTTCTCGGCCCGGCGGGCTCTCGGGACTGTGCACGGGCATTGCAGGAATTCTGCGTGCTCATGCGGGGTTTCGGAATTCCGTTGGCGCCAGGTAAAACAGTGGGTCCAACTACCTCCCTGGAGTTTCTGGGTATTGAACTAGACTCTGTGGAGGGTTGCTTCCGTCTGCCGGTGGAGAAGATCGCCAAATTCAGGGCTTCCTTGTTACAATGTCTTCGGAACGACAAGGTGACACTACATCAACTACAGCAAACAGTGGGACAGCTGCATTTTGCACTAAGGGTTATACCGATGGCTCGCCCTTTCTCACGATCCATTGCCAAGGCCATGGTTGGCCTCAAAGAAGGGCACCATCGTACGAGGCTGTTGGCAGAGGTTCGCCAGGACATGCTCATTTGGCTGGCATTCCTGGCGGATTTCAATGGCCGGGTAGTCTGGAGCAAAGCTCCGGCCTCGTCAGCAGAGCTAGGTTTATGGACCGACTCTGCGGGCAGTGTGGGGTTTGGCGCGATCCTTGGTAACCGATGGTCGGCCCAGAAATGGCCAGCATGGTGGGAAGCAAGTGGCTTGACGAGCAACATTGGTTTCCCAGAGTTATTCCCCATCTGGGTAGCGCTGTCAGCCTGGCCAGAAGAGTTCCGAAACCGCTCGGTGATATTCTGGTCTGATAACATCACTGTGGTTGAGTGCATTAACCAGCAGGCAGCACGCTGCAAGTGGATATTGCGATTGTTGAAAGAAATTGTGTTGAACTGCTTGAAGCTAAATGTACAATTCAGGGCAAAACATGTGCCGGGAGTACTGAATAATGCAGCTGATGCGCTCTCTCATTTCAAAATGCAGGCATTCAGGGATTGTTTACCCTCAGCGGAGCTAGTGGCAGCGCCATTTCCCGAAGCATTATGGCAAATCGGCACCCCGGACTACAAAACCTCGTGGCAGCCAGTTTAGTGCCCAGGACAAGGAAAGCTTATTAAGGGGCGTTCCGCTCATATTGCACCTTTTTGGGCCCTGCATGGGAGCATAGATGGGGTCAGGAGGGGTCCTTTACCCAATATTAAGTGGCACTTCATGAGGAAGGCCGGTCGGCGCCAACCGCCTGTCGGTATAAGGCCGCCATATCATTTATGGCTCAGCTCCAAGGGATCAGGGACCCGACGGACTCCTTTATGGTCAGAAAGGCGCTGCGCGGCTGGCGGCGCCTAGAGGGAATCCGAAAGGATTCGACAGGTTGACCACCTTGCTGGCTAAACTAGAGGAGACATGCTCCTCACCTAGTGAGGTTGCCCTATTAGGGCAGCATTTGCACTGGCATTCTCTGGGGCCCTGCGGGTAGGCGAACTTGTGGCTGCCAATAAAAGGGATACCGAGGGGGGTCTGCGCAGGGACCACACGCAAGAGAGGGGGGATTCCCTGCTGATCACGATTGCCAGGTCAAAGACAGACCAGGAGGCCCAGGGGAGAAGCATTGTGTTGCAGCGCGCTCCGGGTAGTCCCTGTTGTCCAGTGATGCACATTGAGGACTGTCTAAAACAAAGGGTGACGACGTGGGGGGGGCCTTGCTGCGGCATGCTGACGGCACCCCGTTAACAAAGTTTCAGTTCCAGAGGGTGCTGGCGATCACGATTGCAGCTGCGGGCTTGAACCCAAGTGATTTCGGAACTCATTCATTCAGGATAGGGGCCACTACAGAAGCGACGGCCGAGGGTCTGCAGGCAGACAATGTTAAACAGTTGTGGCGCTGGTCTTCAAACTGTTTCAAACGTTACGTGCGGTTGCACATGTTGTAATTTACTGAAGAAGTGCACTCACGCTTGTTGTGTTTTGTTTGGATTACAGTTTCACGAGCCTGTGACGCAGGGCGGAAATTGGGACCGGCCCAGTATCAGCTAACCACCACTTCAGGAGCAAAGAATGGAAGACGAGTGGTCTGGGTCGTGGGCCACTCATACGTGAGACGTGCCGCAGACATATTCAGGGCAGGTGATGCGATTCACACATCTGAGGAATATGGTTTCAGGGTGTCCTTCCATGGGAAGGGCGGTTTGTGTATTGACCAACTGCAAAGTTTTGTTGAGGAATTGTTAGGGCAGCACAGGTCACCGCCATCAGTGGTCATAGTGCACATTGGGGGCAATGACTTGGTGAGGTTGGGCAGACGGGCTTTAATCGAACACACACTTTCAGCAGTTAGTTGGTTAGCAAAGACACTCCCGGGGTGCACAATAGATTGGTCACACATGATTCAGAGGAGGGTATGGAGGGGTGGTTGGTCCACGACAGCGTTGAACCATTCGGTAAAGAGGGTCAACAATAAAATGGAGAAATTGTTTCAATGTAACCACCTTCAAAGTATACCTCACGGGTGCATTTGGGGGGACCACTGTTATTCAGACGATGGGGTACACCTGTCCAGGGTGGGGAATGACATATTGATAAGAGACATGATAGCTTTGCTAGTGGGACTGATAAGACATGACCTATAGGAGTTGTGGGGGGGTCAGATAGTCGGTCAAGTATCTGGCCTGTGGCGTTAAGGTCATGATCGGTGAGCAGTGATTTCAAGGTCCCTAGTGGGGGCGCCACCCATTATGGATGGGAGCGCCCGGGGGAGGCGGCCATTGGCCCCTCCCGTGGGGGGGCGGCACCCATTACGGATGGGATCGCCCAGGGGGAGACGGCCATAGGCTCCTCCCAGGTGGAGATGGCTATATGCCCCTCCCATGAATTTCTTGGGGGCCGGATATCCGCTGCGGCGGAAGAGAGTGCGGGGAAAGGGGGGGAGTCCACGCTGTCCTTCTTACGGTTACCCCACATGGGAACTCGGACGACCTTAAGATGGCGCCGAGTGGAAGGGGGCCCCCATGACAAGGGAAGTTACGGTTGGCTACGAGGGTAAAGCCCTCTGCGCATGCGCCACTCACACGAGAGGGCGGAATTTTGATGATAGGGACCTGACACCGGTTAAGACCTTGCCGTTGGCCCCTAACGATAGGGTGTACAAAATTTGTATGCAATGCATGATGTCATGATGTTAGACTCGGTTAGGAAAATCTTTGTGTTAGAGATTTGTTAAGGTTAGCCTGGATATCGGTCTTCATCAAGTGTAATGAAAGTTGAATTTTGTACATGATAAATGAAACGTTTTTAATTTAAAGTTTTAAATTTTGTTTCATATTTTAATAAATACGGCCGGGGGGGTCGCGAGGCCACCCTGCCTTCCAAAAGTTCAAACTGTGTCTGTCTCCTACCATTGAGATTGGTGGTGGAAGGGGTGGTGGGCATCCCGGACCATATGGAAAGGGGAGACCTCTTGGTCACCCCGAACGTATGGCCGGGTGCCCCGACCACCCGGGAAACCTTTGCAGGCGGGGGGCGTGTCCCCGGCCGGTATGCCCAAAGTGGCGTGGTTGGAGCACGCCCCCGCCGCCTAAAAGGGTTGTCCTAACATCCGGCCGGAAGTCTGTGCACTTTGGGGTGGGAGGGGGATGCCGCCCTGCCTCCCCGCTGCAGGTTAAAAGGCGTGGGGGTCCAGGCAGGCATCCTCTTGTTCCCGCACTCTGAAGGCTGCACCTCTCGTCGCTCGTGAGCCCTCAAGGGAACAAGCAGCAGTTTTCTGATCCACCCACCAGCCCCTGTTGCAGAAGTTTGGGAGTAAACAAAGTGGTGATTTGCAATTGACTGTGATGCAGAAACGTCTTGTCTAGGCCTTTTCTCCCATTGTAGATTGATTCCAAGAGTGTGTATGCAACTGAATACTTGTCTTTAGGCCCTTTTTCCTTTGTAGAAGTATAATAAACTGTATGCAATAAAATGGTTTCTCTGTTATAGGACCTTTTCTCCTTTGTAGCAATGTTTAGAGATGTTGGGTACTATTCTGGGACTTCCGCTCTACAAGGACGGGGGTAGCAGTGAGGGATGTATCTAGCTGTGATATGAATTTTGCATAAGGTTTTTTCCCACTAGTAGGTCAATAACTGTCGTATTTATTAGTCTTCGGTCGGGCGGTAAGGCATGATTGGTGAGCAGTGATTTCAAGGTCCCTAGTGGGGGCGCCACCCATTATAGATGGGAGCGCCTGGGGGAGGCGGCCATTGGCCCCTCCCACAGGGGGCGTCACCCATTATGGATGGGATCGCCCAAGGGGAGACGGCCATAGGCCCCTCCCAGGGGAGACGGCTATATGCCCCTCCCACGAATTTCCCGGGGGCCGGATATCCGCTGCGGCGGAAGAGAGTGCGGGGAAAGGGGGGGAGTCCACGCTGTCCTTCTTACGGTTACCCCGCACGGGAACTCGGACGACCTTAAGATGGCGCCGAGTGGAAGGGGGCCCCCATGACAAGGGAAGTTACGGTTGGCTACGAGGGTAAAGCCCTCTGCGCATGCGCCACTCACACGAGAGGGTGGAAATTTGGTGATAGGGACCTGACACCGGTTAAGACATTGCCATTGCTCCTAATGATAGGATGTACAAAATTCGTATGCAATGCATTATGTCATGAAGTTAGACTCGGTTAGGAAAATCTTTGTATTAGAGATTTGTTAAGGTTAGCCTGGATACCTGTCTTCATCAAGTGTAATGAAAGTTGAATTTTGTACATGATAAATGAAACGTTTTTTATTTAAATTTTTAAATTTTGTTTCATATTTTAATAAATACGGACGGGGGGGTCGCGAGGCCCCCCTGCCTTCCAAAAGTTCAAACTGTGTCTGTCTCCTACCATTGGGATTGGTGGTGGAAGGGGTGGCGGGCATCCCGGACCATATTCTATTGTTTGTATTGCCAACAAATTGGCATGCCCCCAGACTCCAGCACCATATGAAGCCACTGAAGCAGATTTTGCCTAGTATACTTTTTTTACACTAAATAACTGTTTCGATCCTATAGCATTATTACTTTTTTGCAACATCAACCCTCTGTTGTTCATCATTGGGAACCATCTGGCCATCCTATCAAATCTTGCCCCTAGATAGGAGAATGTGTCTGTCTGTGTGATTTTTCACCCTGCAATATGGAAAACTAAGGGTTTATTAACTTTATGACCTGTCACTAGGATAAAGGACTTAGCCTCATTTGTTTTAAGGTCCAATTTTGCCATAAAATAGACATATGACTCTACTAGGTTCTGTTGTGCTCTACCTATGCGTGTAATTAAAAGTGCATCATCTGCATAGAGTAATATTGGCATGCAAGTTTTATTACTATATGGAACTTCCAGGGTTGAAACCATCAGGGGAGACTCTACTACATTCATGTATTTAGGAAAACAGAAAAGGAGTGAGGACACACCCCTGTCACACATCTCTAGTGATGGCAAACCATCTCATACACTCTCCTTGGTTCCCAAAGAGAACTCCAACGCAGCCCTCGAATATAGTTGTCTGATGAAGGAGATGATTGCTTCATCAACGCCCATCTCCTTCATAATGCTCCACAGATGGCAGTGGGCGACACTATCGAAGGATGCCAATAGGTCCATAAAGGCTAGGTAGAGCTTGCCTTTTTTTACTTGGGCATATTTAGCAAACTCACACGCTCAGATTTAAACATTGGTCCAGGGTGCCCTTAACCTTTCTGAAGCCCTATTGAGACAGAATCAGGACCTTATGTGCAAATGCCCATTCCTCCACTCTAATAAGTAGAACTCTGCCCTTAAGTTTTGCAGTACTATCCAAAAGCGAAATGGGCCTATAATTAATAGGGTCAGATGCATCGGCCATTTTGTAAATGTGTATTAAAATAGACTTCTGTCATAACTTTGGTGGGCCAGTAATAGCGATTGCATTGAAACTGTTAGTAAGAACTGGGCCCGATAGTTCAGGCTTTTCGGTAATGAGGACTATCGGGGTTCCATCCGCTCCCAGTGCCTTCTTACCAGCGCCATGGGAGAGGGGTGGAATTGGTAGTTAGTACCATATGTTTTCGAAGTAAAAAATAATCCCACGGTCTTCCCTTCAAATATTTTTTAAAAATTAGCCACCAACGATTCCTCATCCAAATGACTGTCCAAATTGGGTTCTTTGGGTGGCTTGAGGAATGGGGCATTTATTCACTGCCCAAAAATCCCTAGAGTTCTTTTAGACAGAGGCGTGGTGCAATGGTTCCCAGGATTCTTCATTTAATATGCTCATTCTGTTCTTTTTTGCTGCTTTATATTGCTGTCGGGCGAGCTTAACCTCGGCTGCATCTCTTGGGTCCTTTTTTAGGGCTTGGAGGATTGCTAGTGATTTTGTACAGTTATGGTCAAACCACCCAGACTTTTAACGTGGAGCAGTGCCATTTGTTAGGTTATTTCTAACCTCTTCCAGGATTGTGGCAAAGGCTTTTACCACTCCCTCTGGTTCACTATGTATATTAAGGCAATTCATAATTTCATTTTGCCTGGCTACTACAACCCGGAGGATCAGCTCTTCCTTATTTATATTCACCCACTTCATTACAATCCCATTTTTCCTCACTATAATGGGGGTTATGTATTTTGTCTGATTGACAGCATTCCCTTCCCAATACCATTGGCATGATATGTCCGCATGATCACTTATCCCTGAGAAATTGGTTTTAATATCTCTGAAGGTACCTTTTAAAGATACTGACACTAATACAAATCAAAGGTAGAACCATTGGTGCTGGAGCCACAGGTTTTATGAAGCTGCCCTGTGATCTTGGAAGAGGGATTTATGATTTCTAGATCTCCAGTGGTGATAAATCTGTAAAATGTATCACCGTAGCCATTGTGTGAGAATTGGTGGTACCTTCTCCATTCTCTTCCGTTAGACCATATGTCATGTTTGAAGAACAGTGACAACTAAGCACATTAAAGTCCTCCACCCATAACACATTAGGCACATTCTTATGATTATTAAGTAAGCTATTCATTTTCCCTTCACGTACATCTACATTCTTATAGATCTCCCCACCAAAGTTGGTGTTCTGATAATTTATAACAAATGCAGTACTTCTGCCTGGGCCTTTAAAATCTAATATGTTTTAGTATGGAGAATCATCATGGAAAGATAAAACTTCGGGGAATATTAACAAGTAACGGGTTTAACATTATCGTCGCTTTAGCGGCAGAAAACTGCGATAATGGGCTTGATAATACGCACTTTTGAATTCCCATAGAAGCCCATATTCTGGTGTGAACATGGAGTCTATGGGAATTCTCTATGGCATATTATCAAGCCCATTATCTCCTCTTTAGCTGCAGTTTTCTGCCGCTAAACTGGCGATAATGTTAACGCCGTGCTTGATGATATACCCCTTCAAGTCTTAGTGTATTTTTCATAAGCGTCAGGATGGCGTCCCTTGCTCGGCCAGATTTTGATGCAATAGCCGGAGTGCAGAATGAACGGTGACCGGTTATGTGAATAGGGCCTATTTCCCAAGCTCTTGAAGGCTGAAGAAGTCAAAAGAAGCAATATACTTGATCCATCAGTGGTCTGTCAGTTTTTGGCCAAGACCTACAACATTCCATGTAATGGTTGAGAAACAGTCCTTACTCTTCGGGTATTGGGTCAAAGACCCTCTCCCCTCAAGTGCTCCTCTGATTATTGTGTTGGAAGTTTCCTTCATTGATGTAAGTCAATCACAGGATTCTAGATCTGTCAATGCAGTAAAGTGATTACTAGTTGTTATGGTGGTGATTTCTAGTGTTATCTGGGTTTGATTATACCTCTGCAGAAGGACGCTAACAAAGTCCTTCAACCCCCTTGACCCTGGAGGTTGGATTGCTCATTTGTAGAAGAAAGCCTAATGGCAAAACAAATATATGTTAGTGTAGGGGATTTAGTGAGTGAATTAGGTAAATTACTGTGAGATGCAGATGCGAAAATATGAGTGTGTTTTTATTATATACATACATTTTGAAAGATTCTTTTAGCTTTCATTATTCCTAATTGTTAATACATTTTGACTTATTATCATGTGTCGTGCAATATCACTAATGAGAAGCTCAGAGGACGATTGTGGTCAACCATATTTATTTTTTCAAGTATTCACACTAATCAAACTTGGCAACAAGTTGTTTAAAAAGGAGTTTGTTTTTTACTTCTTTGATTTACCCAAAAGCACGTGCATTGCACTACTCTATTTGCATATTTTACTGAATTGAATGTCCTGCATCTCATGGAAGGTGCACATAGTAAACAGTGCTATTGAGGATGCTGATTGCATTCTGTTCTTAGCACTAATGTTTCCACTTTTGAGGACAGTGGTGGCAAAGGCAGTGCCAGGGGACTCAGGGAGCAAGCTGAGACCCTTGGGGACCCCGGCATGTGTGGTCACATGGATCAAGACAGGAACTGGTTTTTAAATTAAAGGACAGCAGAAGCATAACAGAGAATCTGTGGGAACTTATGGTATCTACTGGAAATATGTTTTCAAAAGGAATGTAAGCTTTTCTTCTGATGGATACTTCTGACCACAGAGTCTGCACCTTAAGCTTGTGTCCTAAGGAAGAGGGATTGAGTATTGCTTACTAAAAAAGGAAATCCTGCTACGCCACCCTGTAAATTCCAGTTACTGCAGGTCTGTGCTGTAATGTTTTGGCTGGGGATTATCTATTTAGTAGTCATTACATTTATACATTAATGTATAATGTATAAATTAGCTGTTTTTATAAATTATTTTATGCATGGAATCTCAGTCAGGTGAAATCAAGGAATTTAACTGGGGAGCAAAGTGAAGGCAAAACATTATGAAGTTCCTTGGCAAGAACCAGGTGAAATGTGTTTTTATTTTTAGGTGAGAGGAGAAATATATGCTGAGTTTGAGAAATAACTCAAATAAAAATGTCAAACAGTGAAGAGATTTTGATATTGATGTGTGTGTTGTCCGCATACTGAAGAATGGTGACAACTGTCCTCAAGTTTCCCTCAAGATATCCACCAGCTGAATGAAGAGTGAAGGGGCCAAGATTGAGTCTTGTGGAACCCACAGACACTTGTGATGGGATCAATGTATTGCATCCAATCCTCACTCCTTGTGATCAATGGAGAGGAATTAGGCTAACAGGTCCAGAACCATCCCCTTGATTTTCATGCAGTCTTGCATGAGTGAGAGGAGGCGATCATGGACTCTAGTACTGAATGCAGCTGTCAGATCAATAAGAATGAGGCGAGAGGATTCCCCTACATCAAGGATTCAAGAGCATGGCCATTCCTTTCTACAGCCACCTCGGAATCTAGACTTATGGAGTGACAAGAGATCGGGATATAATGCTTTTCTCCATTGTTTAATTGGATAGTGTGTCCCATTCAACAATAGTTTTTTTTTAATAGCTTTTTCCAAAAAGTGTCATCTCTCTTAATAAGCAATCAATCAATGTGATCCTTATAATAAATATTTTTATAGTTATGACTACTAGCTGTGGCAAAGGCCTGAGTGTGGAGACTATGCCAGCTCATGCTATACCTGTTGAGTCCTTTCAAGCGGTACATCAGCACTGTCGGTCACCTATATGACCACGTATGCTACCCAAAGCCGTATATTACTGTGTCAGATATCATACTCACCTGGGTCTTTTCACCCCATAATATGGCACTATTGTTGATATTGATATGTGTGTCTTGTTGGGAGTCAAAGCTGCCCACGTTGACAAGTTGAATCTCCTCATAGTTAAATATCTGTACATTCACTATGTCATAAGCGCTTGGCGCATCACCATTTTCATCAAAAGATATTTGTGCTCCAAAGTTTAATGATAAATTCATCCTTTTTACATAGTGAAGGACCTAGGAGATCAAAACACAGATACAGGCAAAAGGAGAACATATTAACACAAGAAGGAAAATTAACATTAATTTTACAAATATCAAATAAAATCTATTTAACTACCTCAGTATTTACTAACTATTGTAAAAATTTCTAAGCCAGCAGATGCTGCAGTGTAGAGTTAAACATTAACCCCACTCAAAGGTTCCTTCTTTTAACGTACATTAGCCATTTACTGAAGTTAAGATTTTTTTTTTGTAATGATGTAAATGCAGATGTACTTCTCAAGGGTACCTATCCCCTGACAAACCTCTCACTGGTCCTGTATACATGAGAAACTTGATTGTTCCTATTAGAGCAGAGTTAAGACTGATTTTCACAAGGAGGATCTCTGCTGCAAGTGGCTATCATTTTGCTGAGAATGTCATTATAACAATTCTGTTGATGTTTCCTACGGCCAAAGTAGCATCAAGCTATTGGTAATTTATTCACATTGTATGGCACAAGTTGATATATAGGAAGCCCTGACCTGTTGGTATGTATGTTATACTGTTACTATTACCCCCTGCAATTTAAACTGTACAGTCAATGCTTGAAAATCCAATTAAAAGTATTCAAATATAAAAGGAGTGCCATAGGACTCAAGCTATACCTTACTGATGAGACCTAAGGAGGTTGAAACTAGCAGTTTGGGTTGTACTGTTTCTATCCAAGCAGAACCAAGAAGCACACGACCAGTCACTTTGCTACTGTTTCAGTAGATGCCCTAAGTTCAAAGGGAATCCCCAGACATGACTCCCATGCTCACGGAGCCACAGCACTCACCCCAATGACAGGGTCTGAATGATGTGAAAAATTTACCACAACAGGGGAAGGAACATACCACATGCTGACCACAGGGTGCAGGGATGAACTGCACCCCTGCTTTTCTCAATGCAGGCATGCATCCTGCTCGGAATGCATGCCTGCATTGTGGAGTATACGAATGCGACCGAACCGTGTTCGGTTGCATCGTATTAGCAGGGCAGTAACCCACGACAGCAGGTCGGTGGGTTACAGCTCCTGATTGATGTCCGACATCGGAATCGGCCCCATAGTGTTCTCCAAATGTCTCATCTGGGGTATCATGGAGAGAGCAGCATGGAGAGAAGGGTCAGGAGTGATTTCTGTGGCCTACTATAGATAGGAGTGTAGAAGACAAAGTGAGATCATGTATAGATTGTGCCATTATTGATAAATCACAGAAGACTGTTAATTATGATATGTCACCTATGTATAGACCCAATAGAGTGTGGGAAAGAATTTCATTGGTTGTTGCTGTTCCAGAGTGTTTGCCAAAGGCCAAACATTTGCTATAGTTTGGATTGATCAGATGTCACATTGACCTGAGGTTAAAATTGTAAATCATGATTCATGTTACATGTGCCAATGTGATCAGTTTATGAATGATGTTTTGAGAGAGTGTTTCCCTAAGAATATGTAAGACAGATAATGGGGCGCAAGTTACATATAATGGTACGTTGCAGGGATTCTGCTCATTAACAGAACTATGCTCTACATCTGATGATATGAAATAATTTTCATCAAGACGTGGTTTGAGCATATTCACACCTCTATTTATTACCCACAGAGTAACATTATTGTAGAAAGATGAATAAGGGTTTTGAAGGAAGGAATACAGATAATAGAAAAGATTATTTTCAAAGTATCAAAGAAGTATTGTGGAGTTATTGACCAACACGAAGGGCTAATGCTGGCAGATCACCTTTAGAAAAAATTAGGGTAAGAGGGGCTGTTTGCAAATTAACATCCAGTTTATGTTTAATGCTCTAATAAATGATGATGATTATTATATTTAGGGCTAACAATGGGTTGCTTAATTCTTTTATGTCATTTAGGGTGAAGTTTAATTATAAGGTGCATATTTTTTAGGCATTTATGGTCTTCTTAACTATATTATTGATCTTTATCAAGGGTAAAGTGTGATCTCGCTGCTGGAATTTCCGTAGGTCATTGTTCTAGATCCATGCTGGAATTCTGGAGAGCAGCCCCTTATCATACCTCCAACACCAAGATGCCGCAGCAATCGAGCGCTTTAGAAAATTATTTTTCATTTAATTTCAATTTCAGAAATCAGTTAGCTTGGGCTTCCTATCTTTGAATGAACGTTATAATATACGTTTTATAATCCGAATTTTTTTACCACTTTTTGGGCACTTGTTGATTTAAGGATATGTGATGTAATATGAGTCCCTGCTTTTAAATTATATATACATGCATTACAGGTTAGGTTCTAATAGTAATAAACATGAAGTGAATTTTTCAATGAAGACATATTTAGCAAAATTTGAAATTTACCAGTATGATATGGAACACTTTACACAAACAAATAAATGAAGTACAAGAGATTGAGCACAACAAGTCACACTAAGAGGCTAATTACGCAAGCCCGCCCAACACCATCATTTATACTGGTCTCAACGACCTCTGGTTGGCGGTCCTGACTGCATAATTACAATGTGACCGCACATGGTGCGGTCGCATTCTCACATTTCACTATGGTAGCGTGTGCTATGGCAGTAAACCAGCTGTTATACAGATCAAAGGGAGAGAGAGGACTAGATAGGCTAGTCCGGATCCCCTGGGTTATATATGTAAAATCAATAGGGACTAGCTGATTTTTAGGGAGAGTATAAGAGACTCAAGTACGTCAGACAATATAAGTAAGGAAAAAACGCTGTTTTCCTTAGTAAGCCCTCACCCACCGACCTAGTCGGTGGCATGCTTCATCATCGGGCCCACCACAGTGGCACCGAATGTGCCCCGGGTGTGCTTCAACGCCAGGTGACTGCGGAGCTGGTATATTGCTGAGTGTGCAGTGAAGGAGTGAGAAGGTGAAGTTTAAAATGCTATACAAGGGATCCCAGCACCCGAGGGTTAGCAAATTTTAATAAACTGGGTCTCTGTTAGCAGGTTAAAAAGGTAAATGGACGTAAGTAGGAGTGTTATGATGACCTCCAGCGTCCAGTGTGGTCTACATGTTTCAGCCAGTGCCTTTATATTCTAAGCTGGCTTTCCTCAGGACCAATAGGATAAGTGAAGGTGCAAAAATAAATAATAATAAACTATATTAAGTGGTTGTGTTATTTTTTAACTATGTGTTGCGCACGCTAAGGCGCTGTAACTGTTAGAGGGGATTCCCTCAAGCTTTGCTACATAAAACACAAAGGACAAAGACAGGACGTACAGGGTAGAGTCATGTTAAAATGGTAGGTTTTTTGAACCATTGATTGCCGACTAATAAGGTGGTGTGCGACCTATATGCGGCTAGTGTGGGCTCATGGCTACTGCATGGTCCCAGTGAGGGTTTAATAAAACCGTTAGTGAGAGGTGGTGGGCTAAAAGAGCGAAATCACAAGGTGAGGTACAGGTAAGTAAGATGCAGGGTCCTCACTCTGTGTTTTCTGGTACAAAGCCTCATGGGTCGCCTGGCAGAGAAAGAGACCCTGTGGGGATAGAAGGTTGTACAAGGCTGTCTAACCTGTAAGGAAAGAGAATTGGTGCTTACCCCAGTTGTAGGTATAGTGGTCTTGTTTACTCACGAGTAGTTCGGTCTGGTTCCTCCTTGGACCTATTCGTCCTTCCGCGGCGCCCGGTTCGAAATGAGTGGGCCGCCTGGATTCTCTTTTATACTGGTTGTTTAATGCGTTTCACCTGAGTGGAGGTAAAATTGGTAGACAGAGAGGGAGGGGTGCGCATAGCGCGCCATGTCATGGTAGGCGATTCCTGCGCCTGTGCGGCGGATCAGTGCGTGTAGTGGCGCATGCGCAGTAGCTCGCGCATGCGCAGTAGATCGCGCTGGTGTTAGTGGGGATCGGGTCCTGTGCGCATGCGCTGGGATTTTAGGCGCATGCGTGTCACAGAGGTAATCCCGAAAATCTAAGCACATGAAAGGGATGTATTGAGTGGGCAAAGTTGCGTGTTATAGGCGCCACGTATAGCCATCAAAATAATGTCTACGGTATTCTGTTAATGACAGAAAGCCTTTCGTGCAGATCAATTCATCAGAGTAGATGGTTACGCGTGGGGGGTTATAATGTATATTACACACGCGTGGGGGGTAATCAGATCAAGGGTGCACAGTGTGCACAGGGAGTGGGAAAGAGGGCAAGGGCAGGACGTTCATGTAGGGGTCTTGTGGCACAGTATACATTCCACCGTGTAGGGTTACATGGTGGGGATAGGTTCACATTTGCACAGCTAGGGTGTTCCAGGGTATGGCATCATTGAGGCCATTGGTATGTGTGGATAATCGATATATCCAACGTTGTTCCTTTTGTAAGAGGAGTTTTTCGTCTGTTGAGTTGTCAAACTTTTCAATAACAGTCCATGAAAAGTCATTGGGTGTATGGTTGTGGGTCAGGAAGTGGTCTGTCAACCTGCTTATATTTTTCCCACATCTTATTGTGCTCCTGTGTTCTGTCATCCTAGTGCGTACTTTTCGGGTCGTCATGCCAATGTATCTCAGGCCGCATCTACAGGTTATCAGATACACCAGGTTGGTGGAGTTGCAGTTGGTAAACTGCTTTTGTGTCCAGGTTTTACCCGGTTCCAGGTTCAGTGTCTTGGAGGGCGATGTTAGGTGGCATACACTGCAATTGTTGCATGGTTGGTGGCCGGTGACTTTGGGTAGGCCCCAAGCGTTGACAATGGTGTTGTCTTTGTTCTTGGTGTCAATTCGCGGTCTGGTATTGACCAGTTGGTCACGTAGATTGGTGGCCCTCTTGTATGCAAAGCGAGGTTTTTCCCAATTCCTGGTGCCAGAGTTTATAATCTTCCAGTTGCGTTGTATGATGTTAGCCACTTGGTTAGATGCTGTGTTATAAGTGGTCACACAGGTGAGGGCTGGTTCTTCCTGTGGTTTGTCAAAGGTTTCCAGGAGTGCTTCCCTGTTTTGGTTTCTAGCTCTTTTGCAGGTTTTGTTAATTATCCTTGATGGGTATCCACGGTCCATGAGCTTATGTACCAGGTCATTGGATTGCAGTTTATAGTCCTTGATGTTGCTGCAATTACGTCTGATGCGTAAAAATTGCCCGTAGGGCAGGTTTTCCCTCAGGTGCCTGGGGTGAAAGCTGTCAAATTTCAGTAGTGAGTTTCTTGCTGTAGGTTTATAGAAGGTGGTGGTAGTGAGTTTACCGTTTTCCGGCCTGATATTTAGGTCAAGGAAAGGTAGTTCAGTGGAACTGCTGGTGCATGTGAAGCGTAAGTAGGAGTCTAGCTGATTGATCCAGAGCATGAAGTCATCCAGATGGTCTTTATTGCCTGTCCATATTAGGAGGATATCGTCGATGTATCGACGCCACAGTCTTATGTTGGTAGAGAAAGGGTTGGTGGGTTGCTGTATATGAGAGTTTTCGAAGTGGGCCACATACAATCCTGCCACGCTAGGGGCAAAAACACTGCCCATAGACGTGCCATTCGTCTGTAGGTAGTAGGTCCCCTCATATTCGAAATAGTTCTCTTTGAGAGCCAAAGTGGCGCAGTCCAAAATGAAACTGCGGGGTGTTATATTCCCAGGGACTTGTCATCAGTACATCATGTAGTACTTTTAATGTTGCGTCCTGCGGTAGGCTGGTATAAAGGCTCTCGATGTCTAGTCCAACCAGTAATTCAGTAGTCGGATCAAAATTGAGATCTTGAATTACACCGAGGAGGTGTTTCGTATCCTTGATGTAGGAGGAGGTTTTTTGAACCAGGGGATTGAGGAAGAAGTCACAGAACCGGGAGAGGGGTTCAAGGAGGGATTTGATGCCAGACACGATTGGTCTGCCGGGCGGTGGGGTTGTGCCTTTGTGTATTTTGGGAACTGTGTAGAAGTACGGAGTTTTTATTTCTCTAGGGCATAGGAAGTCCGCCTCTTGTTTGGAGATTTTTCCATTATCCTTGGCGTTAGTGACCAGTTGGTTAATGGTGGCTTGTAGTTGCGCTGTTGGGTCTTTATTCAGTCGCTTGTAATTTCTGTTGTCATTAAGCAGTCTTCTGCACTCCTGGTCATAGTCCGTCTTGTTCATCAGGACGATTCCACCACCTTTATCCGCCGGTTTGATGATAAGGGTAGGATCATTCTGTAGGCGTTGGATGGTGCTTCTATCTTTGCTAGACAGGTTGTTGAAAGTCTCCTTGTGTTGGAGTTGTTCTATTTCTGCGTAGACTGCCTGTTCAAATGTGAGGATTTCGACAGGGATACTTCCTGGTGGGGGGGTGAAGGTAGACCTTACTCTCAGCCCAGTTTCGTTGGGCGTGTTTTCTCCCTCAGTGATAGCGTTGTCTTTTTTCTCAAAGAAAGCCTTGAGTTTAAGTTTTCTGAAGAACTCGGCGAGTTCCACGTGTAATTTGAACATGTCCAATCTAGTGGTGGGGACGAATGAAAGGCCTTTGTTAAGTACTTGCATTTCCTCCATGGTGAGTTGGGTGTCTGAGAGATTGAACACTAGTGGGCATGGGGGTGTTATTTGCTTGTGCCCGGTTGTTCCCTGGTCTTGTTTCTCGTGTTGGCACTCACTGGTTCCTCTTCTGGTGTCCAGTGGACATGTCCTTGGTTCCGTCTCCTGTTCCGGCCTTTTCTGCCCTGTGATAAAAAAGGATATCGCTGGTTGTGGTTTCCTTGAAAAAAAGGGGATGTTCCCTTGTGGATACATTTGGGGATATCCGAAGTACGGGGGTGGTAAATGGCCGAAGAGGGGGGGTGGTGGCCCAAAGTTGTGGTTTTGGGGGCCTTGCCAGGGTTGTTGCCACTGTTGTCCTCGTTTGCCTCTGCCTCTGCCTCTCACAGAGTGAGGACCCAGCATCTTACTTACCTGTACCTCACCTTGTGATTTCGCTCTTTTAGCCCACCACCTCTCACTAACGGTTTTATTAAACCCTCACTGGGACCATGCAGTAGCCATGAGCCCACACTAGCCGCATATAGGTCGCACACCACCTTATTAGTCGGCAATCAATGGTTCAAAAAACCTACCATTTTAACATGACTCTACCCTGTACGTCCTGTCTTTGTCCTTTGTGTTTTATGTAGCAAAGCTTGAGGGAATCCCCCTCTAACAGTTACAGCGCCTTAGCGTGCGCAACACATAGTTAAAAAATAACACAACCACTTAATATAGTTTATTATTATTTATTTTTGCACCTTCACTTATCCTATTGGTCCTGAGGAAAGCCAGCTTAGAATATAAAGGCACTGGCTGAAACATGTAGACCACACTGGACGCTGGAGGTCATCATAACACTCCTACTTACGTCCATTTGCCTTTTTAACCTGCTAACAGAGACCCAGTTTATTAAAATTTGCTAACCCTCGGGTGCTGGGATCCCTTGTATAGCATTTTAAACTTCACCTTCTCACTCCTTCACTGCACACTCAGCAATATACCAGCTCCGCAGTCACCTGGCGTTGAAGCACACCCGGGGCACATTCGGTGCCACTGTGGTGGGCCCGATGATGAAGCATGCCACCGACTAGGTCGGTGGGTGAGGGCTTACTAAGGAAAACAGCGTTTTTTCTTTACTTATATTGTCTGGCGTACTTGAGTCTCTTATACTCTCCCTAAAAATCAGCTAGTCCCTATTGATTTTACAGTAAACCAGCTGTACCACAAGCTCCCATAGGGAGATGGGATGTTGTGTTCATCCATGCACCACGTGGCAGGCACCTCAAGGAGATTGCCACACTGTGCAAGGATCATTGTTGCCCACTCAGCCATCAACCATAGGCCGCAAACAAAAGGGGGCCCTGCTAGGGGCCCACAAACCTGCTTTCCAACAGGCTTTCCGTGTCAGAAAACCCGGCATGGAAAGCCTGCCGGAAACCATGCATCGCAATCTGGACAGTTTAAAATGCCATCAATAAGGATTTTTGACTGATCTCTGAGTGGCCAACGGGCTCGTTGAAGCCAGGCAGATTGACAGGCCAGTTTGACTACCGACTGCCTAAATTGTAATTAGGTGGTCAGAAGTAAAAAAGAGGTTCTTGGTCGGAAAGTTTTTGACCTAGGGCCAGAAGCTTTCCGACCGATATCGTAATCGGCCCCTAAGTGCCTATTCTTTGTGTCCCATCGGCTGCAGCTAGTGAGTTCTCTAGGCATGCATGCTCAGCAATTAGATAATACATTTTTACTCAGTTACCTGCCAGGGTTTAATGTTGGTGTTATCAGCGCAGGCTCCATTACCGAAAGGCCCTTGTCCTGGCTTACAAACCATCAAGGATGTCACAGCATGAGCTAAAGCAAAAACTGCAAGGTAGGTATGATAACTTGAGCTCAGATCGTTCAACTCAAACTCACTTAGATGTATTTTTTCTAGTGTCTGCTTCTCAAAGCAGGAAGTTACTGTTCCGCCCTGTGTCACAGGGGTCAATGTCCCACTTCCATTGGAGGCCACCCATCTACAGTTAAATGCTTTCTCCCAGAATAGTTTAATAAATCTATCATTGGGATCGCGCATGGGATTGAGTCGAGTAAGGAAGTCCTCAAAGCCTGGCATCTTGGTTATCCGGAGGACTAACCCTAATGATCCATTGAATAACCTCCAGGCCTGCTTGGAGAAGAGTCCAAGAGTCATTGTGAAGGATGTGGAGAAGATGAAGGTCTTATCGGTCACGTTTTGTACTGAGAGGGCCTCCAAGAGATTCTTTACATGGATTACAGAACTGTAGATAATGATTACTTTCGCTGTATGTCTCTGGATAAATTTGGCGACTGTGATTATAATTGTTCTATTATATGTCGCATGAGTTTTTTCCATATACGCCACACATCCCTTGTTGTGTTCGATTGCTGCCTTCAGGTCTGGCCCTCCTTGCAAACCCGTTTCATCATCGGAGATGATCATTCCAATCCATGTCCAGTTGAAGTGTCCTATTAGTCGCACCATCGCAGTGATCTGAAAGATGTTACTGGGTACTGTGCGCAGGAAGGATGGGAACTGAGACTTGTCACTTAGCATGGGCAGCTCAGACCCATAGCTTATCTACATAGAATAAATTAGAAGTAAAAACATATACAATGTCAAACTGCAAATATTTTGCCTGTATTTTAGAAGTTCAACAGACCTTCCTAGACATTTTGTGAAGACTTTTGGAACACCTGTTGCATTGATTAGCTGAGTAAAAAACGGATGCATATTAGACTTTAGAAATCATGCACACCCACAGGAAGGAACTATAGGGAAGCAAGAGGGAGTGTTACATTTTTGGTAGCCCAGTAGCTTCCTGTGCCCAACCAGCTGCTGGTGACTTAAACAGAGCCTGACATTTGGCTGAATGGGATTGGACAACATGTTTTATGTTCTCCTGAAAAAAAGGAACTGGGATCCTGCATTTAGGAAGGTGACCATTTTAGACCCACAGTAAGCTGCAGGTCCTGCAAGCAATGTTTTTCCTCTTGTACAAACTACATTTGTGCTAGAGATTTCCCAAATGGTATATGAATGGGTCTAACTTTGAAAGAATATTCTCAATGTTGTGAATCAATATTGAAACAAATGTAATATGTTTTGATGAGGTGCTGGAGGTAATTACAGTGTTGTTAAAAAGAAACTGTCTGTTGCTACAGTGTGTTAGAAATATTCCTAACTGTATCATTCGGGGCTGGTGTCTAGTTTTCAAACCATGATCCTACAAAGCTAGAAGACAAACTGGTGAAGAATTGGCTTGGTGGTTTAGTCTGCCCTGTTCCCATGATGCTTTGGGACAGGAACAGACTAATTTGCATATAGCCAGGTTCTGAGCTGGGATGGTGCAGTGAGATAAATAACAGTGATGGATCAAGCCCTGATCTTTGGACTGGGTAAGAGTGGTCTGCTTAATTCAGACACTCTGTTCATCACCACCCCCTTTTCTGAATCCTTTCCATTAAGGGCTACTATAACTGATGAGCGAGCCGTAGGATAACATGGGCAGGCACCTGGACACCACTGAGGTCTCCAGAAAGATTATGGCCCAACTTGGCTCATCACCCCAACATGTTTACAATGTCGGATTTGATGTGGCATGTAACCTGACTGCTTCATTCGAGGTTTCCCTGCTGGCCTCCACTGCCTTTGGCAGCCTGCAGCTTACTACCACCCAGACAGGAATCTGACCTTCTGCCAGGAAGTGTGAACTCTCCCAGGAGTCAAAAGCAAAGGCCTGCCTGGGAACGAGGTGACACCTTCTTCCCTGCCAGGATGACTAGTAAAGTGGTACATCAAGGCAGTGAACTTCAAAGCATGCACAGCCTCTCAAATGTACACTGGCCAGTCTTCCAAATGAGGAAACAGCCCTCCCCATGCACCCAGCCACTTTTGTGCCCGGGCAAGCAAGAACATTAGAAAGTGGATAGGCTTACACTCCCCATAGGCTCGCACCAGCCCTAGTTTGGTGCAGCTGTTTGCACAGCAGAGGAAGTTTACTGCCGGTTTTAGCAGTAGCAAATTTTAAGGTTCTGTCCTAAAAAGGTTAAACACCCCCCGGATGTGGTCACCTCAAGAGTAGATTAGCCACTGGGGTAAGTAGCCAATTGCTCTCTTGCACCCACAACCCTAATAAACCTTAATCTAAGGATTAAGGGGACCCCTGGCACCAGAACCTCGGATCTGAGAAGACTTTAAACCAAGGACAAAGAAGAGAACCAAGTCTGCGAATTTAGAACCTGCACAAGGCAAAGGCCTGAAAGCCTGCCACGGTGATAACCACCCTAAAATCACATGCCTGCAAATCATCCTTGATCAAAGACTGGCTCTCCCAGACAGAAGGACCCCTTTGAATGCCAAAGGCAAATGCAGACTCCTTTGCACACTACCGGAACCAAATAATTGTTAGCCATCGAGCCCTCTACGGTATTGCCCAAAAGTTGACAGACCATTACATTGTGGGAATATAGTCCTGATTTTAAGCAAGTTTCAGGTACCTACCATTTTCCATGGACCTCCAAATGTGGAAGTATCATCCAGCTGACAGTGTGTTTACCACCATCTCTGCTCAATGCTGCAAACACGACGGAAATCAACCCACCACCATCAACTGACCATAGTAGTGTCTCCATTTTTGACCTTTTACATCTGTTTCCTCATTAGCGCCGTCTAAGCAATATACACAGCTCTTCTACAGCTCCCATCTCAGGAGCAAGGACAGTCTTGTCAACTGTGCACCAGGACCTTTCCGGCCAGGTAAATTTTAACGGGCTGTTGTTGCTTAGTATGGGGACCCGCATCACCTGCACCACTGTGGTGCCACATAACTTGACTTGCAAGCGACTGATAGTTGTAATTTTCACCGTTGAGCACAATAATAACATTTCACTCTGTGAAATGCACTGATTAAATTTTTTGCTTAAAATCTATTACTCCTGTTATATGCATCCCATTGTATTCATTTTTGTGTCTAAATTAATATAAAACTTTGCTTTATTTTATATATTGTGTCGGATTTCCTTCAATAGTGTTAATTACTTATCGTCTATGTGGGTACTCTGAAATGCTTAACACATGTTCCTGTAGAAAAGCTTTTGCCACTCTACCAGGGCTGATCTAAGAATTTATTATTGTGAATCCAAGGACCATCTTTGGGGTATTGTTAGAGTGTTACAAGGTGAGGTCTAACCAGCATTACTACATAATACTCCACTTTCCCACAGACTAGTTTTTCAATGAAGGGCTTCATAAATGTAAGTATATTGTTACACTGGCCAATTCGGTGTCTTCCTAGGACCCAATAAATCTTGATTAATGATATACATAGAACAAATATTTTTTGTCTTTTTATAATTTGTTTTGAGAATACTGAGGATACTGGATCCTTCGAGTCGTCTTGTCTCTGCAATCTTTGTAAGGGATAGTGAGGCTGCATATAGTAAATATGGGCGAATTTTGTGAATCAGCAGTTTGCGAATTCGCGTGAAATCGCAAAAAATCCGCGAATTTGCGGATTTCCCACAAAATCACAGATTTTTTTGCGATTTTGCACCACCGCTAGTGTGTGTGGGTGGGGCAAACGGGGGGGCTTCCATGCGAGTTCACATGCCTCTTGTGTGTATAAAAGGACAGGCACCAATCAGAGCAGCAGATCTGGGGAGAAAGAAGCTCGTGGTCACAGGATCTGCACGGGGATAGAGCTTGTGAAAGTCAAGGATGCAAATGCCTCCATCAAGCATCATAGCTAATTTTCGACGGTAGATATGGGGAGAACACACACCTGCCCAGCCTCGACAAAACCACTTTTTTTGGGGGCTGATTAAGGAGTTACTGAATTTGACCTTCAACTCAGGCACCTGCTTCATCTATATCTGTAAGTGCTTCCTGCAGGAGCCTCGTTGTCTACTTGTAACTATTCTCTGACCCTGCTTCAAGGGTCAGAGCAGGGTCAGAGAATAGTTGCAAGTAGGCAAGGAGGTGCTGCTCAGGAAGTACTTACAGGGTTACAGCAGGTGCCGAAGTTAATTTCTTTGTAACCATTTTGTAAATGGTTACAAAGAAATTAGCTTCAACTTGGGCACCTGCTGTAACCCTGTAAGTGCTTCCTGAGCAAAATTCGTCCCGCTCACGAATTCGCGGATTTTGCCTCAATTTCGTGCAATTCGCGGATCGTGAAATCGGGGAAAATCAGAAAATTTGCGAGCGGAATGAATTTTCCGCCCATACTTAGCATATAGTAGGAAAACATGGCTTCCTCCAAATTTGGTATAATCTCTTTCATAGTGATTCAAGATTTCCAGTAGGGCAGCAACAAATAGGGGACCAATACTGGGTGGCAGAATGCACTCTTCTATAAGTCAGTGTTGTAATTCTTAGTGTTGAACTATGGCCTTCAGAAACTTTTACTTGCACACATGTATAGTAGGTAAGAAGTGTAATCAATGAGCTAATAATGTTTAGTGGACTCCCAGGATGATAGTTGGGTCAAAAGTCTGTGTTTAACAAACCGCAATTTGGAAGCGAGGCAGAGTATGGACTGCCATTACTTTTTCCCTTTCCTCATTGTTGTCGTTGCAGGTGGCCTGCTGAGGCTTGGCAGACAGGACAGCAAACAGAGAAGACCAGAAGCTAAGGAGGAGGAGGACAGAGAGCCAAGACAGACAAAGGAGGTGGCTGCCACCTGGAATCTGGTGAAGCAAGATGAGCAACTTATTAGAACAGGACTTTTGGGCTGGTCCATGCTGGTCCCTGCTGCTTCGTATCCCTGCTGCTGAGCCCATAGACTTTTCTAGTGGGAAAGGCAGAGGCAGTAGAGGTGTCCCTGCCTTTGCCTAGGTCACAGAAGTTGCCAGATTGGTCAGGTGCAGCTTGTGACCAAAGCAGCCTGTGAATAAGGTATAGCAGGACATAGCCGGCCAAATTCATGCCAGGAAACAGGAAACAAACCACAACTCTCCAGCATACTCGTGCTTCCCCTCAGCCCTTTGTTCCATCAATATCACTAGGGCTTTCATAAGGGCAACTGAAGGGGTAAGGCAGTGCTGCTTCTCAGCACACACTCATTAGCTGAACAGTCATTCAACAGAGCCTAGAAGCTCAGCTTAGAAATTGAAGTATCAGATTTTTGAACTCCCTGCAACTCACTTTATCACCAATTTAAGACTGTTTATAGAACCTTCTCCAAAAAATAAAGACATCAAACCATTGGGGTTGTAAAAGATAGGAAAACAGGTGGGATGATATCCAATGCAGCAATAACAAAATACTCTTTAGGCCTTGAATCTCCCTCCAACTTTGTAGTAATTCTAGTTGGAGCCGAATTTACCCCAACAGTTAAAAATGTGCATTACTCAGAAAAAACTATGGCAGTTTCAATAAAGGACTTTGTGGGGAAATATTTTAAGTCTTTTGTGTTGCAGGATTTAGCAAATGAGGGGCATGTGGCTCCCCCTGTGTATGTTCCCCAGGAGTTCTCAAAAGTCCAAGAGAAGGAAACTCTGGACCTTTATGGAACGCCAGGTGTGATACACCGCGTCTCAGCTTTGCATGCTTTGAAGAAGCGACCGGGCAGTAGAGAGTGTAGAGGAAAACAAAAATGTAAGGAAGAATCAGTAAATGGCCAGAGAAGGAGAGTGCTGTCGGCCATGCCCGATACGACCGGCCAGGCACTCCATGGTGGTGACCAACAGGCATTGTCCACTTCTGCTGCAAATGTTGTCTCCCTACTGTCAGGCCCTTCTCCCATGCTGGATGTCCCTCTATTAATGCAAAAAGGATTACAAAGACAATTTGAAGCCTCTATTGCAGACAAAGAGTCTTTGAGAGTGGAAACTGGCCTATTAATGGAGATCCTTTTTTAATTGAAATCCATTAATTCGTGTACGTCCTCACTTGTCTGCCCAGTAGTTTTCAAAACCATGGGGAGAGTGGAGCTTCTGGCTCAAGGGGATATATATACTGTATATATATCTGGAATAACGATGTGCGACATTAATAGGCCACACATGGGTCTTTTTGAGTTCCCCATATCATATTGGGCTACTATATATGTGGCAGCAATTTTTGGATAACTGTTTGGGGGCAATTTTATTGTGATTGTACTGCGATTTTGTATTCTAACTAGAGCAAGGATACTAGAACTTAAATATAGCGATTTTTCATGAGGTATTGGCAGTATGTCCAGGATATTAAATCGCAAATTCCATCCGTTGAACCTGGGCGTCCCCCAAGGCTCCTCGCTGAGTCCTACGCTGTTCAATCTGTACGTAAGACCGCTAGCTGAGGTTGTCAAACAATGGGGTATGACCATGGTGTCATATGCCGATGACACCCAGCTAGCGGTCACGATCAGCGGGGATGCTGAAGTCGACGCTCCCAGGTTTCAACAAGGACTGAGGGCGGTCACTAGCTGGATGACGCTCAATTGTCTCCAGCTAAACGCTAGTAAGACCGAGGTGATGGTATTTGGTAGACAACCGGAACTGTGGGGAGAGAGATGGTGGCCGGAGGAGTTGGGGTCTGCTCCCATCCCAGTCGCCGAGCTTAAGAACCTCGGGGTCTGGCTGGACCCTTCCCTTACGTTTGCATGCCACACTAAACGCACGGCTGCATGCTGCTTCGGCATCTTGCGTGGGCTCCGTCCGGTGCTAAAGTTCTTCGATGCCCCTACTCGGCAACTCATGATCCAAGCTACCGTCATCTCCAGGCTGGATTATGCGAGTTCTTTGCTGGCCGGGTTGAACGTTGCTGAGATCGGGCGCCTGCCACGGATCCAGAATGCCGCAGCGAGAGCGGTGGTAGGCCTTCCAAGATTCTGTCCTACCTCCAGCACCATACGAGCGCTGCATTGGCTTCCGGTGGCGCAGCGGATTCAGTTTAAGGTCCTCTGCGTCGCCTATAAGACCTTGAAGGGGTCCCCGGCAACGATCCTCACGACCCTCATGGCCAACTACATCCCAGCACGACCCTTAAGATCGGCAGACCTCGAATTGGCCGTGGTACCGCGCTTTAAGCGAAGCAGGGCCGGTGGACGCTCATTTCGAGTGCGGGCCGCTGCTTTGTGGAATTCCTTACCCCCGGCAATTCGCGCTATGAGCGATTTGCTTTCTTTTCGTCGCGCCGTGAAAACATTTTTATTCCCTTAGTCACTTGCTTGTGCTGTTTTATTTTGTTGTGTTGTGTAGCTGCCTTGTCGGGCGCCAGGACGCTCCTTAGCTGGAGCATCTGTGCGCCAAATAAAAACCACATAACATAACATAACATAACATAACTGAATAGTGGTGTACCAGTGATTGGGAAGTTTACCTAAAATAGGAGGTCGTAGCATTTGGTGCCATAGCTCAAGTGGCTACAGGTAGACACATTTTTATCAAAAGGTAGAGTGTAGACACATTTTTCAATATTAATTGATATTCAGGTACATGCATCAAACTCGGCATTTGCGATTTCTTAATAGCGATTTTTAAGGAATCGCAATTAAGGAATTGCAAATGCCTATGCATCAAGAAATCGCTAAATAAATTGCGATTTCTTAGAATTCCTTAATTGCGATTAGCATTTTGCGAATCGCAATTAAGGAATCCCTTCCCATTCATTCCTATGGGCCCAGAGGCCCATAGGAATGAATGGGAAGACAATCTCAATTTGCGAATCGCAATTAGCTAATCGCAAATTGAGATTGCGATTTCAAGGGTGCAGGGGTGTCCAAAGGACACCCTGTTGCACCCCTGAAATCAAACAATGCACATATGTTGTGTACACACATGCCCTTAGGGCATGTGTGTGCACAACATGAAAGTTAAAAAAATGCTAAAAATAGCATTTTTCTAACATTTCGCAAAATTACCATGAGGTCCAACCTCATGGTAATTTTTTCTCTCTAATTGCGAATTCGCAATTTTTTTTAGGTTCATGCATTGCTTTTGAGGAATCGCAAATTTGCGATTCCTTAAAAGTAATCGCACTTGAAAAAAATCGCTAAAATAGCGATTTATTCACTTTTAAGTTGATGCATCCCAAATAGTGATTTGGGGATCGCAAACGGCCGAATTTTGCGATTCGCACCGTTTGCGATTCCCAAATCGCTTGATGCATGTGCCTGTTAGTTATCTAGTGATTTTTAAATACAAGAATATTTAATAACTTATTATTTTATCTTTGCACTATCCTTCAATTTATATGATAAGAGGGACGAATTGTCTCTACCCCACTATACATCCTTTGGATTCTTGTGCAGTCAACAGAAGAACAGTTTATAAAGGTAGACTTTTGTTTTAATATCTATCAGAATATCTCCATCACGACACCTGAAGTCTACAAGATAACACAACAGGACTGAATTAACAAACATACAGGTGGAATCGCCATCATCAACAAGAACATCATCTGCTGCACTACCTCCTCAGGTGACTCAATTTTCTGCTTCACACAGACAGAAAAAGCACTATCAGAGGTACCCTCACAAGCACCCACTAGGGCCACGCCCTAGCTTCTGCAATGCCATACCCGACCCTAACTATGAACAGTATATCTTTGTTGGGGATTTTGGCTTTTCAACTCAATGACCTTGGCAACACCAACACAACAGTCCTCCTGGAAAGAAAGGGCAAAATCGGCTTCAAACAACTTGTCACTCAACCCACCCACATTGCAGGACAAACACTTCACCCAATTTTTATGTCCAGCAAAAGAGTCAAGTGCACCCACATATCACAGCTCACCTGGACCGACCACTACAGTGTCCATGCCACCATCTCAGGAATGACCAAAACTAGCCCTTTGCCTCCCAGCTCCACAAGCAGATATCAGAAGACCAGTGGAACAAAGCTCTCAAGTCCCACCTCCTAGACATAGCATCCGACCCAGAAAAGGCTGCAAATAATTTGTCCAAGTGAATAAGGCTGCCCCAAACTCAATGCAACAGCCAGAAAATCTAGCTCGTTGGCTGCTGGGCTGAAATCTACCAAAGACAACTGCCAGCAACTAGAAAGACTGTGGTGGACCAGCAAAAAAGAAAGAAGACCATACCAGCTTCGAGACAGCACTCAACCAGTACCACTGCCCCCTGAAAGAAGCAAATAAAAGCACTATAGAAAATCACATATACACCAGCACTAAATGAACCCAGGAGCCCTTCACCATTGTGAAGGAGTTCTCCAACCCCACTGTCACCGGGAACAACATCACCTTCTCCCAAGTACAGTTTGACACCCTGGTGGACTTCTTCCATGACAAGATATCAACCACTTAAGAGAAGGAGCAAGAACATTGGCAACAGGCTCAAGAAAGTCCTGAATGCCTCCATCACCACTGCCTCCTTCCCTGAGGACTGGGAACATGCTAAATTAAGGCCCCTCCTCAAGAAACCATCTGCAGACCTTGCAGAACCGAATATCTACTGGCCCATTTCCCTGCTCCTGTTTCTCATGAAGGTTCTTGAAAAAGCAATGAACAACCTCTTGGACACATCTCAATTCGGATTCTGAGCCAACCACAGCACTGAGATAGCCATGATCTTAGCCACAATGACATCAGGGCTCTCCTGCAAAACAGAAGCCACCATCTCCACCAACAACATCCTTATCACCAGACTCCACCAATTCAGAATCTAGGGGGACACCATCAAATAGATCGCTTCATACCTCACCAGAAGAACCCAGAGAATTTGTCTCCCACCCTTCACCTTACAACCAAGAAGAAAATCTGCGGTATCCCACAAGGATCATTCCTCAGCCCAACCCTCTTCAAAACGTACATGACTCACCTTGTCAACACTGTCAGATCGCACACACTCCGGTACCCTTTGTTGTTACTTTCTCATCCTTGGATGTCTCCTGCTCAGGTACGGGAGGGTGAAGTGGGCAGAACCCCTAACCATTTTTTGCTAGATCGCGCACACTCAACATAATTTCCTATGCAGATGACACCCAGCTAATCTCAGAAGACCCCTTCAGCACCAGAGACAATTGTCCACAAATGCCTCGGGCTCTGCAGCCATCTAAGGAAACCTACCAAACCCACACATTTCTGAAAACTAGACACTCAGGGGAGTCCTGGCATGTGTGGCTGGTGTGGATCCCCTAATGTTTTCCTACGTTTTGACTGCAAGTAAGTACCTACTGAGAGCAAAAATGATATGGGGTGATATATTACTTTTAAGTACCCACAGAGCTTCTTCCCATTTCCTATAGCCCATATCCTTACATAATGGACGAATCTATTTTCTGTTTTGCCTATTGCAGGCTGTGCGGAAGAATACAATATGTGCAATGTTTTCTGCCTAATCTAAAGTGCATTTCACCGGTTGGATTTTGTCTAGGAAGTCTTCAAAAGCATAATCAGGTTTTAAAGTTAGAAACTAAGTTGTAAGTTGACCTAGATTTGGTTTGCAATAATAGGAATTTGCGACATACTCCCAGTACACAGCTGGTTAGTAATGTTTGTTGCTTGTTTCAATATAAGGGTTAACCAAGTGTTATAAGCCCCGCTTTTGCATGTCACAGCCATGGGAGAGTTTGATTGATTTCTAATTTGAAAATTTCCTTTAGACCAGCTCTGTGATGGCCCTCTTCTTGTATGGTCCATATTCCAAACCAGTAGATAATAGCTCTTAGTGACGAAATATGTTCTATCCATTTGATATTCAGGTAAAGGACTTTGAGATCAGTGAGGCTCCAACTGGCAAACCTAAGGGCCTTTTCATGAGCCTATTTTCTGTTGTAGAAAGTGATTTTACTTTATCTATACCCCATATTTCAGCTCCATATTGTGCTGCAGCCTGGGCCTTGTGCCTATACATTTCCAAGGCTGGTGTTGTTGCCTTGGTAACAGATCTAATATACTTGTTTAATATTGGTCTGGAGTTTTGTACAAGGGCCTTCTTAGCCTGATTTATCTGGGTTTCCTAGGATTATTTGGAGTTTAAAGTATTGCCCAGTTATTTAAAGTTGTTGACATGCTCCAGTTTTTGTTCCCCCACTGTGGCATTTTTCTTGAAGGATCTATGTGGTTTCATGGTCATATATTTTGTCTTACGTATATTATTTCCAGTTCAATTTTCGTGCAGTAAATATGAAAACTAACAAGTAGGTTTTAGAGTTCTTTTGGTTTCTGGGAAATCAGGATGGTATTGTCTGCAAAAAGTAAAGCAGGGACTGTATTTCCACATATCTTAGGGTAATAATGACCACATTGTCTTAAATGATCTATAACATCATTAATACAGAGTGAGAACAGGGTTGGTGCCATCACAGAGCCCTGTCTCACTCCTCTTCCAAAATGGGTCTGTTCTGCAGATTACCCTGCTGGCCCCAGCGCACCTTGGCAAAGTTGTTCAGGTGTAGCCTAATTATCTGGGCTAGAATTTGTTCTGGGACCCCCATGGAGGCCTCATTTACGAGAAAGTGCCACAGCATGGCACCGCAAGCCCTTTCACTGCGCCACGCTGCAACACTTTCAAAACACAGGGATGCGTCATATTTACAATAATATGTTACATCCTTGTGCTTTTCCCTGCGGTGGATGCAATTGGCTGCCATGCGCTGATGTTTTGTGGATTGATACTATTTCGCCCTGTTTCATGATGGTGGGAGCCATGCCCCAGATGCAACAATGCATATTTACATAGGGAATGCATACTTCCTTTTAATGTTTCAGCAGATCCCCAGGTTCTTTTTCTACCCAGGCCCTTTTACTAGTGTTATGGCCTCAATAGCTCACTCTGTATCTACTAAGCTAAAATAAAGCACCTGTCCATCATTTCTATCATGCATAGAGTCCTAAACTCCTTATTAATCGTTATCCTCTAGATGAGTGAAGGCTGCATAAAGATTAGTAAAGTGCCTGGTCCAGGTGGCTGGGTCCACAGAGTGCTCCTTATGGGAGACTAGATCTTTATTTTTGTGACCTACTATTTTCCAGAATATAGCGGAATCCTTCAGTTTAGCTGCTTGTAATAGGTAACACGAATTTGAGTTCTCCGAAGTGTTTTGTGCATCGTGGAGCATATTATCAAGCCTGGGCAATAAAATTATTGGGGCTTTATCGGCAGGAAACTGCAGATAAAGTGGCGATAATGTGCTTGATAATATGCTCTATGGAATTCCAATCGAAGCTCATGTTAAATGTGAAGGACATCTAACATGAGCTTCGATTGGAATTCCATAGAGCATATTATCAAGCCCATTATCGCCACTTTATTGGCAGTTTCCTGCCGATAAAGCCGTGATAATTTTATCGCCCAGGCTTGATAATATGCCCCCTAGTTACTCTTTTTTTAATAATTGGCCCTTGCTTCTCCTACTGAAGATACCTTCCCACTCCTAGGATTATAGGGCAGGGATTTCTTGGCGTGTTTGTAGTTGTCTGAGTTCCATGAGTGTGATGGATATATTCTCCTCAGTTCTAAATGTATTTTTACAGCCAGAGCTTTTGTTAAAACTGGTCTTAGCTCAGCAATATTAGTTTGGTGGGTAGGGATAAGCAAAGCTGGAGTAGGGAAACTTTTGTAGTGTTCCTCAAGTACCTAAGAGAAGGTATTGTAAATATTAATCATGGTATGTGTGTCCTTTACAACACAAGGCCATTTTAGTTAATCTACAGTTATTCTCTGTCATTGATTGATTAGTCGGGGAGTCAATGCCAATCATGTGTACTCCAGTTTTGCTTCCTCTGCATTCCTGGGACAAGGGACAGTGATCACTATCTCCTTGTTGTCCATCTATTTTAAAACTATCGCTTTTTTTCCATGTCGTTATACTGTGCAAGATATAGTTGATTCTTGAGCGAGCTGTTCCCCTTTTACATGTATATATGGGAGTTCTACTTGTATTTCCATCTTTGTTCCTGCAGTTATATGCCTTTAGCCCATGCTCTATTGTAGAATAGGCCAATGGCATGGTTGCAGTTGTCCATGATACATGGTTATCTGCTTCCAACTGAGGTATTCTCCTTGCAAAATCCTCTCCCTCAGTGATTGCATCCAGTCCCATAAAGGGTTCTTAGGTACAACTGAAGTCTCCTCCTACAACATTTGTGACACCAGTTCTTAAAATCTAATCTAAGGACCTAACAGTTTACGCTTCAGTATTTGCTTTCTTTGGTCAAATTTAAATATTAAAAAGATGTAATGGCTTCTCCTCAATCTTTTCTTTTTTTTTTAAATTGAAGTCCTCATTGTTCAATTTTTTTATATTAGGATTCAAAATGGATTCGGGGAGCCTCAACTAAGAAAAGGGAAAGTTCCAGTCACTCCCCAAAGGGAGCAACGAAAAACATCCCAGGAGAATTTAACGTTGCTGCCATAAAACTGGCTCCATTATACAGGTACTTATGTATTGAACCCTCAGACCAAGGTGCTAAACCTAATTTAGCAATCCCTTTCTAAGAAAAACCTGTATATCCGGTTGTTAATCATGTGACCAGGTATATAATGCAACAAAGAAAAAGGAGGGAAACAGAATTAAACATAAAAGGTAGGGAAGGGAAAATATAAAGGAGAAAGAGGGAATATCACAAAACAATGAAATACTGTTTTATACCAATTATCCAAAAGTTTCCAACATTTAATACTCTTAGTATTCAATGTAGCTCGACCTAAATTTGCTATTCTTAGTATTGAGGCTACCCATTCTGCCTCAAGTGGAGGATTAGGTAAGATCCATTTAATGCATAATTCTCGGCATGCTAGGAGGACTCGTATGAAAGTAAGTGCTTTGTGTGCTTTGGAAAAAGCCCTATTACCCTCCTCATACGGTATTACCCCAAAAATAACTAGTGCCAGGCTCACCTTGATTTCTTGACCCAGAATTCCTTATAACTTCGTACCCACTTTCTGCCAGAAGGTCCGGATAGAGGTACACTGCCAGAACATGTGAGCATCATCTGCATTGACCTTGCTGCACTTTGGCCACTTCTTCACAACCTAGGTTTCCAACCTAGAAAGTCTCCAGAGGGTCCAATAAGCCTTGTGAGCAGTAAAAAGGTGATTTTTTCTGAGTGGAGCAGATTACACATATGACCATAGGAAAGATAGGGATACTTGCCATAATAGATCAAAGTCGTAGGCCGGCAGTTCCCTCCTCCATGTTGCTACCAGCAAGACTTGCATATCTTCCATGGCCTGTATCAGCATCCAGTACCATTCTGAAATCTCTCTCCCCAACAGGGGGCGTAAATAGATTTTTGATTTCTACAATAAATTTCCCTTTCTACCTTTTTTGGGCCCTTTTACCCAGCTCCTTAGCTGATATTTGAATTTCGACACCACTCCCTCAGAAATCTCCTGCATACTTTGCCAGGAAATGAGTTCTATGACTTCCAGGAGTTGACCCCATTTTAGAATTCCACATGCCTGGTGAATTCCAAATAGGTCCATAATGACTAAAGTATGGTATCTGTAGCTGTGTTCTTATTTGGTACTAGGTCTTACATTCGCCCTGGAGAACCTTGAGCCTCTTTTTTTTAAATACTTGGGGTCCCCAAATTTGAAAGGAAAGATACTGGATTGATCTGGTGGGCCAAATGTAAGAGCTCAAAAGAGAAGTGATAAATCAGGGGTATCCCTCAGCAGCTGCCAAAAGATTTTCAAGTTGAAAGCCCGATGATAGTGGAGGAGGTCCAGGCCAGCTATGCTGCCACATTCCTTTTTCTCTCAGAGTTTTCTCCAGGCAATTCTGGGCATTTTGTTCACCCATTTAAAACTGGTAAAGACCCCTTGTACCTTCTTGATCCACTCCTACTTAAATTTCAAAGGAATTGTGTTAAACAAAAAAGTGTATTTAGGAAGGATGGACATTTTTGCTAGAATGGATCTACCTAAACAGGATAAAGGAAGAGATTCCCAGGCCTGAAGTTGTTTCTGCATTTTAGATGTTATACTATAAGTACTGTATGCTTTGTTTAATTAATTCACAGGAACAATTTGTGTTCCATTGCATTTTATCAGTTTTTTGTTTGTTCACAGCGTAGTCATATATCTTGCCAAAACTTTCTAGCATTTCCCAAATTGCTGGCGAGTGTAAAGATAAGTGGCCTGTGAAAATCAGCCCAATATTTTTCTCCCAGACACTACAAACAAATGGAAATATACTTCTACATACTTTCAGTTTTAAGGCCAGCAGCTCAATGTAGAGGTTAAAAAGGAGCGGGGATAAAGGGCATCCCTGTCAGGTTCCCCTAACAATATATAAGGGTTTAGACACATTCCCATTGACCAACACTCTAGCTGAAGGATTTTTATTGAGAGCTTTGACAGCATAAAGAAGGTTTCTCTAAATTAAAACGTTGGATCACCTCATAAAGAAAGGAACAACTAACCCTATCAAAGGCCTTTGCCATTGAATGTCATAACTGTCAAAGGATTACCACAATCTATAGCCAGATCATTAGCGCCAAGTAACTCAAACGTCAAGTCGTGTAATTGCCTCCCCTTTATAAAGCCTTTTTGGTCGGTGTGTATCGGAGACCCTACATCCAATCTAAATGCCTAGTAAGTAATTAAGTATAAATCTTATCATCACTACTAAGGAGTGCAATAGGTCTTTATGACTTGCACTCCCTCGGATTTTTGTTGGGGTTTAGAAGGATGGCTATGGTGGCAAAATCCCAAGAGGCCGTTAATTCTTGGTTAGGAATTAAAGCCAAATTAAAGAGTTTAAGCAAGTTCGGAGCTAGTTCTTCTTTTAATAAGATGTACATTTAATTGGAAAAGGCATATGGGCCTGGGGCTTTCCCTTTTTTTTAAATGCTTATCGCATTATAGACTTCCTCAATTCTGATAGGGCCTCCACTTCGAGGCCCTCAAGAACATTTAAGATTCGAATATAGTTCCTTATTGCACTATTTTCAAGAAATTCCAACTCATCCCATATGGTCTTTTTCACTGTTCTTTAACTTCTGTATCTCTTCCTTGTTGATATCAACCTTCTTAGAAAGGTAATCCAATGAGACTTCCAAAGCCCTGACTCTTTCTACTAAATTATTAATTTTATCCTCCAAGGCCTCACAAGTGCCCTGGATTTTTGGCTAATTAAGCTCTGAGATTGCAAATTTCTTCCTGACGTCTGTTAACAGGGTGGATAGGAGTTTTCCTAGTTCAGGGGTATCTGTTTTGTCAACAAACGCAAGGAATGGTCCTCCTTTGACCAGAGAGTGGCTTTCGGATGATATATAGCTAGGACTAAAACTAGGGCTAAGGCTAGGTGGATCTAATGCTAAGTTCACTTCTGCTAGGGGATCAAACCTATTCTCTAAATGTATAAGATCAGTCCCAATTTTATTAGAGCCTAGAGCCTCCATGTCTTCTTTCCCCTTTTGGGGTAAGCTGCTTTCAGTGCCTTGAGACAGTACTCCTGAGGAGGGGGTCACTGGGACTCCTTGTGCCTGGACTCTAAAGTAGGAATGGAGTGAAGGTGTTACTTTTACACTCTCTGTCTTCTTTTTTGCGTGTCTAGTACTTGTTTTCTGAAATGCTTTGTCCATGCGTGGTCTTTTGAAATTAGGAACATGGGGAGCTTGCAAAGCCTGAGAGGTAATATTCGATACTTCTATTGGTTGAGCCGGTGAAATAGAGAGGTTTTGAGGGGGATTTTTCCCCCAAACATCTCTGCTTCTTAGAGTATATCTGTTCACACTGTTCTTGCTGCAATCAGACCTCCCTCTGTTATCAAGATTAACAGAAGTGGCTAGTTTCTGTTTAAAGTCACTGTTTCTGGTGTTGATAGTGATGTTACCTTCTAAGATGGCCCCCTCCATCTCCTTCACGGGGTCATCAGGGATCCTTCGATGTCTTATCGTAGCTGCGAGTCCTGGAAAATCATGCTGCTTTTAGGCTTCCCTAAACCGGCCTTCCTCAAGAACGAGCACAGACTGATCTCGCTTCCCAGGAAGCCGACTCTCACAGCAGCGCGGCTGCCCAGCTGAGCCGTGATGCAGTCTCCACCCACACTCCTCACAGCGTCTTTGGCTCTTTAGTTGTTGTTTTGGTCCTGTGGTATGTTGCCAGTCAAAATACCCTTTCTCCCGGGCTCCCCTCGATCATCCACACTCCCAGTGCACCCAGGAGAATCCTCACCCTACTTTCTGCATGATGAAGGGCACAGGTATGTGTAAAGAATCTTGTTGCTGCCGCCCGCTAATTACTATCGGCTGTCATGTTCCCCCAGGTGTGGTTTAGCCTTGTTCATGGATATACTGATTCCAAGTAAATCATGGAAGTTGATATTGTAAACCTGTATATTTGTCTCGTGGGTGATTCTTATTCATATGACCAATCCTCCAGATGATCTCCCATGCCCTGAGGGGGTTGCATTTAAAAAAAAGGTTTTAAACCCTTGTTTGTACGGTGGGTCTATTAGCCAAGTCTCTGAAAGAGACAACAATTTAACTTTTCTACATATTTATGCCAGTCTTGATCTAATAGCATGTTTTTTAATCATGTCACATGTCATAAAATCAGTGCTATATTGTTTACAGTTCTATTAATAGTGGGGGTACTAGGGAATGTCTGACATAATATCGACAGACAGAATATCGAAATGCAAAAATATCGGAGCAAAAATATCAACAGCAAAAATATCGGAATCCTATCTTCATTAAGGTAAGTACAAAAATATCGAAAAAATAATATTGTAGTACAAAAATATCGGAATCAAAAATATCGTTTTTTTAAATGTATTATTAATAATGTAAAAATAATTTTAAAATATATATAATTTTACAAATATTAAATAAAAATATTTAAACAAAATTAAAACTAATACATATACATTTAAAATAAATAAAACACTTAATAATTTAATGTAATTTAAATTTTTTTCATGTAATTAATTTGATTTAATGTAATATTTTTTTGTTTTTACCCTGTACGCCTGTACCCCAAAAACCCAAAACTGACCCTAAACCCTAAAAATATCCCTGTACCCCAAAAACCCAAAACTGACCCTGAAACCTAAAAATACCCCTTTACCCAAAAACTGAAAACTGACCCTTATCCCTAAAAATACCCCTTTACCCAAAAACTGAAAACTGACCCTGAACCCTAAAAATACCCCTTTACCCAAGAACTGAAAACTGACCCTAAACCCTAAAAATACCCCTTTACCCAAAAACTGAAAACTGACCCTCAACCCTAAAAATACCCCTTTACCCATGAACTGAAAACTGACCCTGAACCCTAAAAATACCCCTTTACCCAAAAACTGAAAACTGACCCTGAACCCTAAAAATACCCCTTTACCCATGAACTGAAAACTGACCGTGAACCCTAAAAATACCCCTTTACCCAAAAACTGAAAACTGACCCAGAACCCTAAAAATACCCCTTTACCCAAAAACTGAAAACTGACCCTGAACCCTAAAAATACTCCTTTACCCAAAATTAATTAATATTATTTAATTACCAATTAATTATTAATTAACAATAAAAATAAAGTAAATATATTAGCACATTTGCTGTAATTAATTTAATTTAATAATTAATATTATTTTTCCAAATTAATTAAGTATAACAATAAATTATGTATAAAAAATTACTATAATTAATGTAATTAAATAATTAATATTAATTAATTACCAACTAATTAATAATTATAAATATGTACAACATTATATTAATTAATTAACTAATTAATAGAAATTAATTACCAATTAATTAATAATTAAAATATGTACAAACATATATCAATTAATTAATTATTATTAAATTACTTCCCACCCTATTCCCCTATAAACCCATAACCCGCTACAGAACATATTTATCAATTAATCAATTAATTAAAAATAATTAAACATTATTTCTCAATTAATTAATTAATAATTCCTACTAATTAATAATTAATTTAACATCATTAAATTACTTCCCACCTTATTCCCCTATAAACCCACAACCCGCTACAGTAGTAAAAGACAATATTTAATTAAATTACATTAAAAATAAATAATAAAACATAATAAATACAATATAATATACACTAAATTTATTTAAAAATTGATATTAGTAACATCGAAGTTATTAATTTCGATTTTATTGACATCGATATTTACAACTTCGATATTACTGATATCATACTAATATCGATATTAAGACTGTCGATATTACTTACCTTCGATATTTTGTCCCATCGATATTTAAACTTCGATATTTTTGTATATCGATATTTAAAAATCGATATTTTGTCTGTGTACCGTACTAGGGATATTCGCTATTCACTCTCCTTCTTATCCTATGTTGTAAATTTATTTCACTCCTTAGTTTTATCCATCTCTATTCCACTGGCCTCTTCCCTTTCTATATTCCTTACTTGTGTAAACCCAATATCCTGGCCATGCTTTATATGTTACTTTGAACTTGTCTGTTTGGGCACTTGAAATCAGTCAATCTACCTCATCATGATTTTGAGTGCTCTCAATACTGTAAGGGGATGGCCTATGGAGCTTAAACCTTATTGTTGATTTTAGCACAAGTTCTGTTCTCAGGTCCATGGCAATTAGTCCAGCTACAATTTTTTTTATCTGCTACTATAAGAGCAATGGTATTATTATTTTTTATATTTTTATTATGTAGCTTAGGTTACTCCAAACCAGAGTGTCCCCACCCAAGAACCCCATCAGATCCCTAACCACTGACCAAGGTAGAAGCCTAACTATGCCACTGACTTCCAGACAGTCAAGGAGATACTACTTTCGCCCTCCGTATGAATGTTGAAAAAGCCAGATTTTATATGTTTTACTGGTATCATAGCCTTTCCCCCAGTCCTGTAACGATTCTGCTGTCACTATATCTGATCTTATTATCGATAAGCAGTTACTTTATTTTTGAGAGCCTCCTCACCCTCTCTGCTTCCCTTCTGTAATTTTAGTACAGTAGTTAGGTATATATTTATTTTGTTCTTTAGTCATTTTTAGCTGACCCTCTTTCCTGTGTTTGTCTCCTGCATTAACACCTCTCCACCACTCATCCGAAGGCAAGATGTAATTGGGTTCCCATTATAGTAATAATGTGGTGCTGAATGGTGTAAGGAATTGGAAGATGACTCCTGATGTCTCACAGGAGATGTACAATTGTTCTCCATAATCAATACTCTCAGTGAGCTATTATCTTTCACACTGGTGCGATTTATATCCCAAATTAGCAGCTTACAGGGATCAGGACGCCTGGGTGCAGTGACACGATTCTGGCCAGGGCTGCTGTGGAGTGGAGTGTTTATCCCCAGCTGAATACAGCAGCAACTCCCAGGCAGTGAAATAGCAAAGTGAGGGTCCCGTGCTGTGGGCCACCTCTGGTGAACTTATGGTGCTACAGCACCTGGGTGCAGCATCATGATTCTGGTTCAAGGCTGCTGAGGAGTAAAGCCTTTCTCAACAGCGGAACAGAGTAGCAACTCCTGGGAAGCAAAAAAGGAAAGGGAGGGTGCAATGCTGAGGGATTCTTGTTAACTTATGGCTGTCCGGAGCCTGGGTGCAGCATCATATCCTTCTTTTTTTTACTTTAAAGACACTGCTATGCAATATTTTAATTTAGAGATTCTTTAAGTTCACACTGTGTCCAGAACACTATTAATTAGTATCACTAGGCTACCACAAGGTCTTCCTCAATTGCTATTTTTTGTAGGAAAATGAGTCATAAAGTTTGGAAAGTAGCACATCCTGGTTTCCATTGCTGCTGTGAAAACAGACACTGTGATAGTTGTTGAGGAAGCAGATTAATTCTCATCAGCTCCTATGTATTTGTTTCCGCTTCAATCCTGAGGGCCCCTGGGGGCCAACTCGCCCACCAGGTACCTCCAGTAAGTGCCAGAGACCAGCGATGCAGAGAGGTGGTCCAGGGCATGCCCCTTTTTACACCTCTCTGTAATGCAGCTCTGTGGTGCTAATTAGAGGTACCTGGTGGGCTAGTTGGACCCAAGGGACCCTAAGGATTTGAGGGGACTTAATCCTCCAACTTAAAATGTGCCACGGGCGTGTTTGCACAGTGGTGAAGGGAGGGGGTAGTGCCTGAGGTGACATGTTGGCAAACACACCCTGTGGCGCATTTTAAGTTGGGGAATTAATTCCCCTTGATCCATGAGGGCCCCTGGGGGCCACCTAGCCCACCAGGTACTTCCAGTAAGGGCCACAGACCTGCGTTGCATAGAGATGGTCCAGGCCATGCCCCTTTTTACACCCCTCTGCAATGCAGCTCTGTGGCGCTTACTGGAGGTACCTGGTGGGCTAGTTGGACCCAAGGGACCTTCAGGATTCAAGGGGACTTAATTCCCCAGCTTGAAACGTGCCACAGGGTGTGTTTGCACAGTGGTGAAGGGAGGGAGCGGGGCCTGAGATGATATGTGTGCAAACACGCCCTGTGGCATGTCTTCAGTTGGGGAATGTATTCCCCTTCAATCCTGAAGGCCCCTGGGGGCCAACTAGCCCACCAGGTACCTCCAGTAATTGCCATAGGCCTGCATTCCAGAGAGGGGGTCCAGGCCGCGCCCCTTTTTACACCTCTCTGCAATGCAGCTCTGTGGCACTTACTGGAGGTGCCTGTTGAGCTTGTTGGACCCCAGGGACCCTCAGGATTCAAGGGGACTTAACCCCTAACTTACAAAGCTCCAGGGGGGCGCGTTCCCAGAGTGGTGTAGAAAGGGGGCATGTCCTTTGTCTACCTCTCACCAATCCCACTGCATGGGGGTTACTGGAGGTAAAAGGTAGGCTAGTTGGCCCCTAAAGGACCCCCAGCAACAAAGGGGACTTCAATCCCCATCCAAGAGCGTGCCAAGGAGCACGTTTGTAGAGTGGCGGGCAAAGTGGGCGTGGTCTGGTACGAGTACTTACCAATGCTGCTGTGTGGGACTGACTGGAGGTAATAGTTTGGGAAGTTGGCCCCCAAGGATGTCCTTGGGGGCCAACTACCCCTCTTGTTACCCCCAATAAGTCCCACACAGTGGGATTGCTAAAACACATTCAAATACAATGGCCCCTTTCTCTATCTCTCGACAAATGTACCTCGTGGCAGACTATGGGATGGGGGATGAAGTCCAATTTAGTCCTGAGGGAGTTTGGGGGCCAAGAATCCCTCCTGGTACCTCCTGTGAGTTCTACGCAGTGGAATTCCTGAGCGTTGGTTGGACGCCCAGCAACCTTTCTCCACCACTCTGCACACACGAGTACTAGTTAAAGCAGCATATTTCTGCACCTCTGACTTAGAGGTAGTTTTAATCCCCCTGCCCTATTTTGTACTAGTATCAAGTAAGGGGTTTTGTCCTACGGGGCCAGGCTGGACTATAAACGTTATAGAAAATGCAAGGTGCCTGGTCTCGGGTTTGATGCTGTTTTTTATTTCACAGCGGATCAGAAGCTTCTGACTAATCGTAAAGCTTCCATGATTTATTTAATCTTTTCACAATATTTTTTAATTAAACAGATGCGAGGTTTAAACACAAACTTTAACAGAAAATGTTACTGTCATTCATTGAAAAACAATTATACACAAATCAAAACAACATTTCAAATGCAACGTAAAACATGATTATTTTAAACAATGTAAAGGGAAACAAGTTGATGGGGTACACCAGAATTTTTTTTAACACAGTCCAATTGGCTGAATTTCTTTTAGCTATTTAGGACTGGGGTCACCATAGGCTTTTTATTTATTAAACTCAAGTCCCACAGCCTGGGACAAATATTTAACGCCTTTGGCGAGAAGAAGGGATGGATCCTTTAGGAAAGCCGACGCGTTTCCAAACCCGGTCCGTGAGTTTGCGGGTTTTTCCTCAGGGCTACCTGGGTACCTAATGATGTGGATAATAAAGAAAGCTTCTTTTAGTTCCTACTCCTATTTAGTTAAAACTGAGCTTAGCGCCATAGTGAACATAGGAGTACCTTTGTGTTCCAGCGCTTCGGTTTCTTCAATTTTCAGGGAGAGTGGTATTCATACCTGTATTTAAAAGAAAACTGTTTGATCTTTTTTCTGAATGGGGGGCATTTCTTGATATTCCCTAAATGAGGAACTCACTACTTACTTGAAAGTGTGCTTGTGATGCAGTTCGGTTTCACTTAATCGTCTATCTTGGATTTAGCACCGCCTGTCAAAGGGAGGCAGGTTTTACTTGTGTGTAGATTGTAAATAATTATAAATGCAAGGCCGATTCAAAGATGGACCACACGCTTACTTTTTCAGACGCCGTCTAGTTAATGGCGATGCATCTCCATTGTTGTGGATCGTAAACCTCGGGAATTTTTCTCCTGCTGGATTAATAAACAAACCTATGTTTAGGCTTATTGCTTATTAAGTTTACTAGGACTGAAAGTTCTTTAAGTCTGTAGCTTCTCACCTTAGTGCAATTTTGTATTTTCTGCCACGTTTTCTGCGTGATAAATCCGGGGGGTTTGTACGGACGACTTTTTACAGATGCCATTAACCAAATGTCAGCAAGCGATTTGTGGGCCCTAAACCCAGGCCAGATAGCATTTAAAAAAGCTATAAAAAAATGTGTGAGAATGATTTCTTGTCTCACTGACAAAGCACTTTTTCTGAAACGTAGCCATGCCTGGGTCACTATAAATTCCTACAGACACCCAGTCCCAGCCTGCTATCTGGCCAGCACATATCCATTATACCTGAAACGCGGCTTTATTGCCATCAGACTGGGTGACTGGCGTTTCTTGCAGGACTTACCATCATGGCGACGTACATCGGAAGATCTCTCTTGTAGAGGGTGTGGGGAAACGGCGGAAACCATGTTGCATGTAAGTTGCCTTTGCCCAGCCCTTAACACAGAACGCAGGTCCGGATTTAAATTAGAATGGAATAGGCTGGGGGTTCGGTCCTGCAGGCAAGCCATCATGGCAGCTCTGAACCCGGAAAACACAGTGCTAAACATAAAATTTATAAAATTTATCCAGCGAGCATATCACATCTTCAACTTAAGGAGACCATGCTAAAGTGCTCAATCTTTCTTTTCTCACCGAAAACAGTATTAACTGGCATTATTCTCAGCAACGTTAGACATAATTTGGTTATATCCAATGCAATCTGGCGCCTTGTTTCAATTTTTGTGATTTTAATATACACTATGAGATAAAATCCCTGTTTTTATAATGTTTGTTAATGGATCGTGCCTTTATATCTACACTTGTGTTGTTACTCCTAGAAGTTTTTATTCTAATATTCGGTCAGGCTGTGAATCTGTAAATTAATTTAAAGATATGTTTTATATCTAAATAAAGATTATTATTATTATTATCAAATTGTTTCCCTTTACATTGTTTAAAATAATCATGTTTTACGTTGCATTTGAAATGTTGGTTTGATTTGTGTATAATTGTTTTTCAATGAATGACAGTAACATTTTCTGTTAAAGTTTGTGTTTAAACCTTGCATCTGTTTAATTAAAAAATATTGTGAAAAGATTAAATAAATCATGGAAGCTTTACGATTAGTCAGAAGCTTCTGATCCGCTGTGAAATAAAAAACAGCAGCAAACCCGAGACCAGGCACCTTGCATTTTCTATAACTATTTTGTACTAGGGCCTTATAGAGGAGGTCATGCTAATCACAGGGGTACCCCAATGCATAGTGTTCCCTAGTGTATGCAGGTCCTTTTACTGTATTTTTAAGTGTCTTTTAGCATAGCACTGGCTCTAGGCCTGGTAAGTCAGAGTCAGTTAGCACTAGTACCTGTCTGAAACAGTTGTGGGCACAGGATGATTTTGGAACAAGGCCTCTTTCTGCTCCTATGTTGGTTCTTTCTGCACATTTCTTGCTTCTTCCTTTTCTTTATCTTTGTGGACTTTGGTGCTTCTTTCTGCATTTCTTTTGCTTCTTTCTGTGTGTTTTTCTTCTTTTTTCACATGTCCTACCTCTGTAGGCATAGTTAGAAACTAGCATTTAAAAAATCCTTTGAAATTCACTGAAAAAACAGTAGGTTTCAGGCATGTTATAGTTAGAAATTAGCATTTAAAAAACCTTTGAAATTCACTGAAATTCACTGAAAAAACCATAGGTTTCCGGCACATTATAATTAGAAAGTAGCATTTAAAAAACCTTAGAATTTCACTGAAAAAAACATAGGTTTCAAGGGCGTTATAGTTAGTTGGACATTTCACTCGCACAAAACGATAGAAATCCCCCGTTATAGTTAGTTCAGCTAACTATAACTTGCGTCCCCGCAATGCACTGCTGATGACGTCACATATTACATCAATAATGACATGGTCAGTGACGTCACTGATGACATCTCAAATGACCTGCAAAGTCCAACACTTTTCCTACTGTTGTAGAGATTGGAGTGGGTATAGAACATATTTTATTTCCAAACTTTAAAACTTTCTTAATATCGTTTAATATTATTATATGTTTACCATTAAATGATTTGTATTATATGGATATTTTTAAACTATTCTTAGTTGTGTCATTTATCTTTGTTTAGTCAGGTAATATATTTCATTTAATGCATTTGCTTTGTTTATTTAATGTAGTATTAAACGTCACTATAATGTATTTATACAATGTATATTATATTATCATTATATATTAAAATATCTAAGAAATACCAATTTAAACAATTGTTTATTAATGATATTAGTGTGGACGATTATTTTTTTCAATATTTTTGTACTTACCTTTATAAGTATAGGGACATTATATTTTTGTAATCCAGATTTTTGACATGGTATTTCTGTATTGCAATATTGTTGTGATGGATATTTTGTCAGTGATCCATACAGACTTTGCAAATATTGGTACGCCCCTGCCCCTACTTGGGCACCAAAATAAATGGCCTCATGCTGCATACATTTTTCTTCTTCAGAGTACCTCCAGGGGCACTCACATGCCTTTGTACCTCCCCTGCTGGAGGTTAAACAGTCTCCTGGACCCTCTCTGGTCTTCTGTCTGTCCAGCTGGATGGGAATTACTGCTTGAGTTTTCAAGTTTTTTCAAGTTTATTTTATTTAGCATAGTTACTTAAAACCATTGCTACAAAATATCTCATTGCAAATTAAAAACCGGTAAAAAGACATTATAACCAAATGATATTTACAGTACATTAAAAACAAGCAATTATTATAGCAGTGTTAGTCCCTTTCCTTATCTGCTATTTGGTTGTTCAGACCTTGGCATTTTCTTTACCACTTGTGATAAAAATTTTACAAAGCGACAGTTAAGCTACATGTCCTCGGGTGCAAAACATGCCAATACAGCTTGTCTCCGTGTGCAAATGCCTCTCTGGTTAAAAAGTGGCTTTAGAAGCCGTCCCCTTTCCTCTCTTAACGCTTTACATGTCCAGAGGAGATGCAGCATATCTTCTTGCATTGTCCTACATAAGCGGCATTTAGGATCAGATTGCTTTTTCAGCTAATGTGGGAAGTGCTTAGTGCATGGCAACATGCCTAATCTGTATTTCAAAAATAAATTTTTTGTACATTTGGCAAACCCAAAGCTAGATACTTTTGTGCCCCCAGAGAGGAATAGGTACTCAGAATCATCCAACAATGCGACCTCCTTGCTAGGGCTGCCTTGTCTTCAATCCAAGATTCAATTCGTATTATTTTCTTTCTTTATTTTTTAAGGCGTTAGTGACTTGTGGGTGTTGCCCAAAGTTCAGTACGACCCAGCGTTGCCACACTTATTGCTAAATATTTTGCCTCTGATGATGACTCTTTCTGTTGTAGCTCAGTCCACAAGTGCCAATTTAGGGTACCAGGTCCGGATTTCCTTACTTTGTCCCAAAAGATGACTATCGCACCTTTCCTTTCAATGGTCTGTTTTTGCTCGCCAAACTCGAAGCCTAATTTGCGCTGGTGAGACTTGTGCTGGTGATCCAAAGACTATTACTTTTGCGACCACAACATCGAAGAGCTTCGAGTCCCTTCCCCTCTGTGCCTCGCTCCCATAGGTTATTGTGGGTAGAAGTTGTGCTTGTATGACTTCGACCAAAGGAGCGAGTGAGGGGCCCGGCAATTTGGAGTTGAAGTTCCTCATTGAAGCTGCTAAGGCCATGCCTTTCCTTTTAATTGTGTCTCTCTGGGTTACAAAGTGCCCGCCTTTATCAATGATCACCTCGAAATATGTATACTCATTGGCTGAATCTATTTGAATCTTATCCCAAAACAAGACAGGTGTTTTCTTAAAATTCTTTTTTATTGTCATAATTTTTGTTTTTTCCAAGTTGATATTTAGGTCTTTAGCCACAGAGTATTGAAACTTAATGTCAAGAAGAAGCTGTAGACCAACCTTCATTTGTCTGATCAAATCAAGATCGTCAGCGTAGAGTAGGCATGGTAATGTTAGGTTCCCAATCTTTGGAGAATGCGAGTTGCTTGTATTTAGTAACGGAATCAAGTCTGCTAAAAACAGATTAAATAGCATTGGGGCCAGTTCGCAGCCTTGCTTGAGACCTTTTGTTGTTGTAATTTTCCTCGATAGTGTTGACCTGTCACCAAGCTTTCTTTGCACCCAGGTTTCAGTGTGCAAATTAATTAACAGGTTTAGTGAAGCCTGGGGAATGCCCCAGCCTGCCAGTTTCAACCAATGTTTATGTCGGTTTACGTGGTCAAAAGCTGCCCGATAATCTTGTGCTCTCAGCCTTATCAATTAGCAGAGCCACTGTTGTTATGTTTATTGTGGTCCCAACAGATTTAGAAAAGCCGGTTTGGTTTAGGGGGATGATTGAATTGTCTTCCGCCCAGAGTTGAAGTTCGTCTAGCAGTGTCCCGGCAAAGTATTTTGCCTCGTTTTCTAGCAGGGCAACTAACTGGTAGTTCTTAGGTTGAGTCTTGTCACCTGATTTAAAGATTGGAGAAATTATCGAGGTCAGCCATGATGGAGGAAGACGGCCTGTTGTTCTTATCTCCCAGAACAGAGGACTAAGTGCCTTCACCCAGTATTCTGTTGTAAGTCCCAGTGATTCTCCTTCAGTGAGTTCTTCCGGAGTTACATTTCCCTCATTCGATTGAGGATTCCGAATCCCCGACTGCCGGGCGTAATCCATGCTAGTTTCAGCTTGCAATATGTTGTTCCCTTGATAAAAATGATTTCCAAGGAAAGTGGCCCAGTCTTCCTCAGATATATTTGAAGAGAGACCCTCATGCATTGGATGAGGGAATCTTTTCATCGTTTCCCAGAATCTAGCACCGATTTTCAACATGGCATCCGCATGTAATTTCGTCCATAAAATATTCTCGTTGTCATGCCTAGCTTCCCAAATTACTTGCTTTAGGTGTAGTTTCTACTGTTGTAGTTCAGCTAGTTTTCTGATGTCAGTTGGATACTGTCGCACCTGCCGTAAAGAGTAATTGATATTCTTTTTAATGGATTTAATCTTGCTCTTTTGTGGCATGGTGAAATTGGTGGGGCCCTGCTTTGGTTTAGATTTAATTGGGGCAGAGAAAGATGTTACCAAGGCATGCGTATAATTTTTCCATTTCTCTGTTTCGCTGTCCCCTTCCCGTGATTCAAATAAGAGTTTAGCAGCTTCCAGTTATCCTGTGTTGCTAGCGTAAATTTTATTTTTCTATAGTTAATAGTAGCAGTAGTGCCTGGTAAGCCTTTCCATTTCATTGATCTTAAGATGTTTGTGTGCAATATAAGTTCCTGGGGACAATGATCGCTATCTAATTTGTCACCCATATTGAATGAGAAGATTTATTTAAAGAGAGTTAGGGATACAAAAGTGTAGTCCAGCGTTGAACTTTTTTTCCGAGATTGATGGGTGAATGCAGGAGGTACATCACCTGTGGTTCTGCCATTTGCTGCACACAGCATTAGATGTTCAAGATCGTCTATAAGAAGTTGACCAACTTTTGATGGAACTGCTGATGAGTTGGTTCTCTGTTGCGGGATGTTCCGTAACTGGTTAAGTAAAAAGATTTCTTCCACTTTAGATGGTCCAAGTAGATGTAAATTGAAGTCTCCTGTCAAAATCGTGTCTGGTATATTAACATCACTCATACAAGACTCTACAATGTTGACTAAATGCTTTGCTACTTTAGTTTTCCTGTTAGGATGTATATGTGTATTTATTATTACTATATCGTTGTGTCTATTCCCTGGTCTCCCCTTTATAACCACATCGCTGCGGCGGCTATTCCGCCGCAGCGCTAAATGGGCGGGGCGGCCGCACGGCAGCCGCATGCTGGTGACAGAACCGCTCCGTCACCAGCCGCGGTTGCGCTGTGCTCGTGACGGAGCGGTTCCGTAATGGCCCAGCCCGCCTAATAGAACGCGCCGCGCAGGCTCGAAATCAGCGCCGCGCAGGCGCGGCTGCCGGGCCATGTCATCAGCACAGCGCACCCGCAGCTGATGACGGAGCGGTTCCGGCCACTAGATGGACAGAATTTGGGCAGGTGTTACTTGCGTAGGTCACCAGGCCTCCCTGCAGATGGCCAAATTTTGCTTTCTTGAGAGCCGGAGCATAAAACGGTAAATATCCTTGTATATGCGGTGGGTCCGTCATCCATGTCTCCTGGAAAGCGATGATGTGGAATTACATTAGATAACTCATGAAGGCAGGGTCCGACGACTTGCTATTTAGCCCGTTGATGTTCCAGGAGCATATCCGTAATAAGTTTGTATCACCTTCTAAGATATTATACCTGCCGTTCTGTCATTTGCTTCTTCCCTGGTTGGAAATTGTCCTCATGCGCCATCCTGAGTCTTCTTGACAGAGGCCTAGATGAAGATGAAACGGATGATGTCTGCCTTTGTCCTGTGACTGGCTCAAGCTCTCAATATTGACTTAGGGGAATATCGTTCTGTCAGTCGACTATCACTTTGGCTCTGTAATAATGGTACTGGATAACTAGGTGATGTAATGATTTTTATTTTTATGCCCCAATTTTCAAATATCGAGGCTTCCAATAAAATTCTTTGTGCAATACATTCTGACCTCCATATTGTCCGTGTAATCTCACTCTCCCTAGGGTCTCCATGACTGATGAACTCTACTGAAACCAGGTCCGTTGAGTTTACCTCCATTAATGAGGGTATATGTGAGAATAAACAGAGAATATTCCCACAATTTAGTATGTCGTGTGCCCCACTCAATCTATAGGCTGGTGCAAATTCTAATGTTTTCATATTCCTGTATGGATCACCTCCTAGGTTATCTACTTGTGGTCGATTAATAGGCTCACAGGTGCTTGTGATTGCTTTAGGTGGCTTTATATTTGGTTCTGGCCTACTCTGGGCATCTAGAGTTAAATTTGTAACTGGCCCACCACAAAGCTGACTCAAAGTTTCTGCGCAGGCGGGTCTTAAGTTTCCATTTTTAAGTTCAATATGTTCAACTCCCCCAATTTTGGATACAGGGATGGGCAGATAGTTTAAAGCCCTCTCAATTTGCTGGTCAGGCTGGCTAACAGGTGTATTTGTCGAGGATTTAATCTATTTGACCATAGGTCCTACAGATGTTTGTCTGGGGGAATAATGCTGTATGATGGTTCCTTCTGGTTTTGTTCTGCATCGCAGTAACTGATGTTCTGCTTCTTCCATGGGTAGATTGTAATCCTTTAGAGTTTCCGTTCCTCCTTTTTCTCCTGATAGGTTTTAATGCAGGGAACCCCTGGGAGCCGGCTCTTGCTTGAAGTTTGAGACCAACATCTGCCTGGTGCACGGTACACCTGATTGAATTTTGTCCGTTCCCTCTGGTGTGGTCTGATTAGATAGGCCAGGTTTTGCAGGTGGTAACTGCCTAAGGAGACGGGCAAAATCCTCCCTATTTGTGTTGGTTTGTTGATTTCTGCCCTTTCTCCTTTGCACTCGCCTTTGTTTGGCATTAGAAGTTACTCCTGATTCTGCCAGTTCTTGATCCAAGCCCTGGGAGAGTACAGTTAATGGTTCCTGTTTCTTAGAACTCTCGTCTTTTTTTCCCCAACCTGTGCAAGTAGTGTTTGAGGTAGGATTTGTCAGACCTGGGTCTCTTATGTTGTTTGTAATTGATCTATGCTTGATCTCAGCAGAGTAGGTGGCCTTTTCACTAGGCTCGATGTTTTTCCATGCTGACTCTTTGATTTGGGCACACAAGTCCTCCAGAATCAAGGGGAGTGAGGTGAGTTTATCAACTATTGGGCCACAGCCACAATTTATCTCCCGGTCCTGTTGTTTCCCAAGTGAGCTCTGAAAGAGCAGATTCAGGGCGCCAAGTTTTTCATCGATTGCCACCACAAACACTGCCAATGTATTTAGTAAGGTTAACTGGGCATCCATTTTATCCGACTGATAATGGAGTGCTTCCACTAAGAGTTGCACTGTCTTGAGTAAACTGGCCCATGCGTTTTCAGAGTTCAGCTGTTGATGAACGTTGATTGGGATTCTTAAATCGGGTGTTGATAAAAGGGCCTCGCTGCCCTGGGACCCTTTCAACTCTGTAATCTGGTAAAATGTTCTCTGATGAAGGTGAGTCTAGGGAACTCAGCCTACGTTTCAACAGAGTTTGTTGTGTACGGTTAATTAATAAATTATTCCAATCACCTTCGTCCGAATCATGTTGTTCCTTTATGTTTCCCGACTCTTGTCTGAGTGCCAATTCAGTAGTGTGGGGCATAGATGACAAAAATTGATGCGACTTTGGCGATGGGGTCCCACTGATCCTTGCTTATTTTTATAGCGACTGGTGATGTACCCATCTCTATTATGGACAATTCCTTATTGGTAGTACAGTAATTCCCTGTTACCCTACTACCGCTTCTCTCAACCAGTTTGTCCTTGTTGTTTCTTCCAACTTGTCCAGGAGGATCTGCCATCTTATTTGTTGTTTCTAGATTGCTTAGTAAAATTGCTTTTGGTCTTTCGACTGATTGATTATCCTGTGGCCCTTGTGGTAGGGGTTTAGTTTTACATTGCGCAACTAAAGTTGATTGGTGTGGGAGTTCAATTGGCTCAGGGATACTTTTTGTTGTGCTTTGGTCATTAACTCGAGTCCTGTTCTCGCCAATGTCCACTAGATTGAGTGGTAAGATCAGATTTTTAAGGCCTTTTGCTGCAATCGTACTTGACAAAAGGGCATCCCCTGGGTTTTTTAGGAACTGAAACTTTGTATCGATCTTGGGCTGTGACCATTTATAGCACGTATGTGTTATACCTGTTTCGAGTTTTGAGTCACTTACAGTAGGGCCCGTATCTGAGGACGCGATGCCTGGGGATGAAGCGTCTTCTCTAGATTTGGTTTTAGTGAGTGGTTCAGCCATGCTGTCGTTGAGAGTTGCAGAGGTTCTTTTGCGCTTGCTTGTTTTTGTCTCCTTTTTTGTTCTTGACGGGCACCCCCTAACCCTGCCAGATCTCATTTCCTTTTGGGGACTGAAGCACTAATTATTGGCGGTCAGTTCCTATGCTCAGAGAGAGAGGGTGGGAACCCGCAGCTGCTCACCTGGCCTCTCCCCTTTTCCTCTTTTCTCTTCTTCTCAGGCCTCGTTAGCTGCAATAGGAGAGCTGGCAGAGCTGGTGGTAGCAGTGGATGCAGCAGCTTATAGCAGTTATAGCAGTATGCCAGTCACACCACGGAAAAAGAGGAGCAAGTGCGAGAAGCAGAGTGGTCCGTGTATCTCCTATTATAGGCCAGAGTAGAGGGTGAGATGTCTACGGGACCGCTCTCATTCCCGGCCCCCCACTCCCCAGCTCTCACCCAGCCACACAGAAGAAAGGAACCACTGCTGATCGCGGCCCCGCTGCCCGCCCCCAGCTTCCTGGCACTTCTCAACCCCCCTCCGCTCCTGGCTGAAAGTTGCTGCAGAAGTGGGGGCTTAAAATCGGACTTAAAGTCGGGTTCGAGATGGAGGAGGCAGAGGAGCAATGTCCTCCTTACTCCTTTCTTGCCCGGTGCAGCCTGCAGAAAGTAATAAGATGTGTGTGGTGGGGTACAAGCTGCAGACTGTCGGCAGGCCGGCCGGTTGATTAATCAAAGGGGGTCACCTTCACCCCACCGCGCCTCACCTCTTAGTCGAGGTGAGTAGACACCACACAAGACTGCCGAAGCCTCAGCCAAAGCCACAGCGCCCACAGCGACTACAGCGCTCTGCTCGGCAGTCCAAGGCAGGCAGGCCCCCAGAAAACAAGCTTCACCTCCAAGCAGCCCCCTGACCATCAAAAGCTGGGCTGCAATGGAGACGGCAACAGTGGAGACGGTAATGAGCGTCAGTAAGCTGTGTCAGCAGTTCAGCACAACACAGGCAGGCAGGCAATGAGCGCGGGAAGCACAAACCTCAGGACTCCATCCAGTGCCCGGTTTGGGGGACCAAGAAGGGGCCCTGCGGTGCCGGTGGCACCTCCAGCTGCAACGTCGCCGGTGGCAGTTTCCACAGCGCTCGGCGGCCAAAATGCCAAAAACGCCAGCAGCCTCTGCAGTCCGCTCACAGCCTTCTCTCTCTCCCCTCTCTGCTCCCTGCTCTTCGCAAAACGCGGCACCGCACTCTAAAGTGCACTCTTTCACAGCGCTATGCTGCCGCTCTCGTAGATCTGGGATATATAACTTGCATGTGAGCATTCAAAGACGAAGCCCTTCATAGCTTCCATGTCTGATGCCCTGTTGTGGGGGTCCCGGGGCAGGAGGAGGCATTGTTTTATGATCACTGAATGAGTCTGAGTACAGGTGCTGAGTGTCTTTAAATGGCACACAGCACGCTCTCAAGAAAATAGTGCCACCTCTCACCTTCTTGAAATGATTATATAGTCAGCAGCTATCAGCAGCCGGGTTGGAGTGTGACTCACAGAGGCTCTCACGTCAGCAACCTTTTGGCGGCATTGACTTCTTGAGTCAGACTCCACGAGTTTGGGTTCCTGTAGCTATAGGAGTGCTCAGGGAGGGGTCTCATGCAGAGCCCCTCCACAAACTAAATAAAATAAAATAAGGATGCAACATACTCTTGGCCCTACCCAAGGGAATATAGTGAAATCACTGCAAAGTGCTAATCATATCATTATCTGCCTGGTCCCAGGAGAACTCGTCATATCATGGGCCAGTGGGTCAAGCTGACTCCTTATGGGCTCATTGTGCCAGTGATGGGGAAAATCCTTTACAACACGGATTTTACTCCGCAAGGCTTTCACAGCGCGTCCGTTACAACGCAAGTCGTAACCACGACTTGCGCTGGAGGGCTCTAGAGGATTAAGAATAGTATATTTACTATTCCAACACCTTCCCTAGTGACCACGGGGACTGGTGTTAGAATAGTAAATTATACTATTCTCAATCCGCGCCCCCAACGCAAGTCGTTGTAACGACTTGCGTTGTAAGGGACGCGTTGTTAAAGCACGCGTTGTTATAGTACGCGTCGTAACGTCGTACATCCGCTAGTGATAGCCAGCCCTTGCCAAAGTAATCTTTCCATCAGTTCTCCTGGTCTTTTAAAAGGTGTTTTTTTCCTGGAGAGCTGGAATTCAGTGTAACTTGCGCCGACTGTCCCGAGGCTCTCTCATGCTTATAGGGCATCATTCTCAACTTTTCAAACAGAGAAGCTGCAATGCTCTAGAACCAAAAGAGTTCCCTGCCATGTCCGGCTCACCTGGAGAAGCCTAGTGGTTTAAAACATCTCCCAGAGTCCCCTCTGGTCTCCCTTCCCCTTCCCCTTCCCCTTCCCCTTCCCCTTCCCCTTCCCCTTCCCCTTCCCCTTCCCCTTCCCCTTCCCTTCCCTTCCCTTCCCTTCCCTTCCCTTCCCTTCCCTTCCTTTCCTTTCCTTTCCTTTCCTTTCCTTACCTTTCCTTTCCTTTCCCTTCCTTTCCTCTCCTTTCCTTTCCTATGACTCGTTACAACACGAGTCATCACAACGCGTGCCCTAACAACGCGGTTGTTACAACAACCGCGTTGTCACCACGCAAAGCCATTACTACGAAAATCATTACATCGACTTGCAGTAGATAGCATGTTGACATTGGAAATTTATTATTTACTTTTCTAACTGCAGCCTACGTAACAATAGGGAAGGTGTTGGAATAGTAAACTATATTATTTGTAATGTTAGCACGCCTTCTACTGAAAGTCCATGTGAAGACTTGCGTGGTAATCGCTGTGCGTGGTAACAACACGGTCATTGTAGTGACCGCGTTGTAAGGGCATCGCGATGTGATGCCTACATTGTAGAGGCTGTTACCCTTCCATTCCTCTCTTAGAAGCCCAAATGCAAAAGCAGAGGGTCAGGGAGAATGTGAAAATGTATAAGCAGTCTCACCATGTCATGTATCCTGTGACCTGGGACATATAGGTCGAATTCTTTTTCAACCCCTTCTAGGAAGGGGAATGCTGCCATTCTGCATACCCCAGCACCCTTTACAAATGTTGATTGTTCCGCTGCCCCTCCTTGGGGCACCACAAGAGAAGATTTGCAAATTGTAACCTGTATCTGGGCAAATATAGAATTCTCCATTTGCCTGGGTAATGCATAATTAATGAGCAGTGATCCGCTTTTCATTTTTTAGATGATCTCACGTTGCACATGTTTTCTTCATGGACACCTTAAACACACCGGAGAAACCACATGCCTTTGTGTTTGTTTTGTTTTCAGTGCAGTGCGAGGACCCCACTCCTACACTGACAAACCAGCTTCCCACCTACATACTGATTCTCTCACCCACGTTGGTTACTGTTGGACTGCGACTCAACCATCCCCAAACACAAGCATGGGAAGCAGAAGACACTCCTGGGATACCAGAGTGCAAGGGTTGCTCTCCTGGGTGCCTCCTTCCTCTTCTTCTGTCCCAGAAGATGGAGTCCTCTGAACAGTTCTGTCTTGTGTGGAGTCCCAGGGGATGGGGTTCCCAGGACAGTTGTAGATCTTGGGGTGAGGCTCCAGGCACAACTCCTCCTAAACCAAATAAACAAATTAACTCTGAAATTAATCTGAAGGCTTTATACTCCCTGGGGACATATGTTAAAATCTCTGAAAAACACTACAAGCTAATTTTCTACTTGGCTCCCCAGAGAACCCGTCATATCTTGGGCCCTGTAGGGCCATCCTGCTCTTAATGGGCTCACTTTACTCCTGGTGCCCAGCCAAAGCCACCAGGAGCTCTTCTTTCTGGCTGGCTGGCCTTTGAAAGTAACCTTTTCATGGGGAGCTGAACTTCAGTGCTCACTGCATCAGATCCATCCTGTGCCTGGGGTGTCTTCCACAGCCCATCCAAAGCAAGCAAACAGAACGCCATCCTTGCTGTGCTACCCAGGCCCTATGGCAACCTGGCTGTACTGCAGGGTAACCTGTATGTCCGATACAAAGTCAAGGGCCAGTCCACAGAAGGCCCAGTGGAACCATCCAGGATCCTCTAGCAAGTCTGTTCCCTCAAACAGGGGTCTCTCCAGAGCAAGGGTGCTATTGCCACTAGCTCTGGACAAACCCATCCTGGTCTTAGGGGCCACTGGAATCAAAGACCAAAAGTCGCTCCTTATGGTCAGTAGGTTGCTTCTATCTCCAGCTGGGCATATTTTGCAGTCATCAGCCCATTGTCCTCTGTTGTGTCAGTAGGTATTTGATCATTCTGCTGGAGAGCAGAGTAATTAACCTGGTCTGGTCGGGGAGGTGGCTTGAAATCTAGTTATGAGCTGAGCAAGAGAAATTTGACAAATCTTACAGTGCTATAATGAGTGTGATGTTAGGGATTGTAAATCTACACTCAGGGTGCAAGTTTACTTCTAGACTGGTACCTCATTCCACCCTGTAGGCCTTTGTGGGACAAAACTGTACTTAGGTGCAGATTGTGCCTATAATGTGTAAAACAGTTTAATCATCACAGACCTTCAGTAAGTGCTACAGACCTACAGTATGAAAGCCCACTCTCATTCTAAGTTCTACCACAGGCCTCAACCAACTTTCAAAGAGTGCCTTCTGCTACATGATACCTATGCACATATATCAAGCTGCACAAGATGGCAGCACATACATGTGCATCTAACACCTGTGCACGCATGTGTTTATTTACTTGCAACCAGTCCAACGACTCTTACACTAGTGGTACAGCAGTAGCTTTAAATTAAATGGTGGGTGGTGGAGGTCATTAGCACCCTACATCGATATACAGTGAAGTGAGACTCAATCACAGTAAAATCTAAAATCTGAGTAGTTAAATTGTGTTGGCAAGAGTAAAGCATCAAGAAATATGTTGTTATGCCCACAGGACTTCAAAAACTCCTAATACAACTTCACCAGGAGCCACATTCTTTTTAAAGTGAGACTCATTCAGAAAATACTCACCCATTCCCTTGTATTGATGTTAATACCTTACCAAGTAGAGATATTTGCATTGCATGGTTTGTGATCTTTTCAGAAATCATCCTAAAATAGTAAACTCAAATTGAACAGATTATCATAATTGAAATCCATAGAAAATGCTTTCATTTACATGTACAAATCACCTATAATTGATCTCTAATAATTTGAAATTTTCCATTCAGCACATTGCCATTTTCATTTATGGAAAAACATCTAAATTGCAAGAAGTATAAAAATCAATATGTAATTCACTCCTAAGCCAAAAAGAATATAGTTAATCACTTAAAAATGTAACATATTTGCTTTAAGTGGCATTGCCACATAGCTAAACCAACAATGAAATGTAATGACATAACAAAGTTTGGTTTGTTCTATTTCACAGAAGAGTATGTGGGAATTCTCAATGAGTGTATTTACAATTATTATATATTTCTGAGTGTATGCCTGTATGGGAGAGGCATAACCATGTTTTAAAATGAACATACTTATAGTTTTTGTTGAAATTCTCATGTGAATGTCAGTTGTGACTGCCATGGCGTAAACGCTGATGCTGGCCCAACCCATCCCTCTGTCGCCTGTAACCGCCCATAGAAGCTGATCACTGAAAAGCGAAGACAGACAACAGGGAGAAAGGAGGACTGGACAACTTAGCAAACTGCTTTGTAGTTGTACCTTCGTTCTGCATGGGGAACCTAGTGCACACATGAGGAAAAATTAATTTTATTGTTATTATACTCTTGTAAGATCATGTACATAATCCAACAACCCTTAACATTCGCAATCTAACTTTGTACCTCATAAGAAATAAATATTTTGGTCAATCACTCTATGATACTTACGCCGGTATATTTTCCTTAATAAAATTGCTTAGAATTCCTCTACATTAGAAGAGCTTCTCAATTGTGGCAAAGTTTGCTAACTGAGTGGATTGGAAAATCTGGTATAAAGTCTTCTGAGTGAGTAATTATTTGAGAACATGCTCAAATGACATTATTGCACTTTTACTCCAATGAGACACTTTAGCTGCATGACATGCTCTTGTGGAACTCATTGAAATAGGAGGGCAAGTAAATTGTGTCCTTTGGGCTAGAACACACTATTGTCTTTTATTTGCTGGAGTTGTGTATAGGTCCTTACTAATATCATCATTTTCATTATGGATAATGACTCCTCAACAGTCATTCTCAGGCAAGTCCTGATGTATAGGTATGGTGTTGTTGCTTTTAGGAAAACTCTCAGGTTAGTGTGAACTGAATCCCATGGGCCTGATGCACAGAACTAACTTAAGACAAAATCCTAAACTTACTACCATTTTGGTATTCACAGAAGGCACTTACTCATTTTTGTATTCACAGAAGACACTTACTCATTTCGGTATTCACAGAAGTTAGGAGTCCTAACTTTAGGATTCCTAAATGCCTTCTGTGAATACCGAAAGTCTCAAAAGTAGGATTTTTCTCAGTTTAGTAGTAGTAAAGTTAGGACTCCTAACTTTAGGACTCCTAAATGCCTTCTGTGAATACCGAAAGTCTTAAAATTAGGATTTTTCCCAGTTTAGTATTAGTAAAGTTAGGACTCCTAACTTTAGGACTCATAAATGCCTTCTGTGAATACCAAAAGTCTTAAAATTAGGATTTTTCTCAGTTTAGTAGTAGTAAAGTTGAGAAAAATCCTAATTTTAAGACTTTTGGTATTCACAGAAGGCATTTAGGAGTCCTAAAGTTAGGAGTCCTCCCTTTACTACTACTAAATTGAGAAAAATCCTAATTTTAAGACTTTCGGTATTCACAGAAGGCATTTAGGAGTCCTAAAGTTAGGACTCCTAACTTCTGTGAATAACAAAATGAGTAAGTGCCTTTTGTAAATACCATAATGGTAGTAAGTTTAGGATTTTGTCTTAAGTTAGTTCTGTGAATCGGGCCCCGAGTGATTATTCATTTTTGCACAATCACTGTTGAAAGCATGGTGATTGAGTAGAGTAGTATTTAAATCCTTAAAGTTACAGGATGATTGTGCATTTGTCTTATATTTTTATGGGCTCTGCTTCTATTTTGCTGTCTAACCACTGGATTTTGAGCCTGTGGCAGACAACAGCAGCTGAAGCAAAATTTGCGTTGGTGGCTTTGACGATTGCTTTAATGTTGTTCTTTTTTGTGGACTTTGATGCAGGCCTTGCTGGGTGGACAGGCGAGTAGGAGAAACCTCTCAACTTGTTTTTATCCTAAAAGATACGTTTAACAGTGTTTTCAACTTGAAAATACTGTCATAATTCTTTTTTATTCTGAGAAAAATATTAAAAACTGTGACCTATTATGGGAAGAGAAAATAGATCCTTCTTGAGAATATTTTCTGTACAGTTAAGTAATAATGGTGGAGAAAACCACAAATAGAACATTGGAAAGCAAACATCAACATGTTTAACTTCAGCAGCTATTGCAGATGGCCACCTCCTGTCAGCCCTGCAATGTGGAAAACCTTTTGTCCTTTCAGAAAGATTAGCATCTATTGTGCAGCCCACAGGAAAGCCTCACTTTATGATATAGAGACAGTTTAATTGTATAGGAAGCATTACATCTGGAAAGGAATCCATAAAAAGAATATCTTCGACCACTTGGACTTTAAGTTGGTGGACCAGTCCCGCAGACAACAGGGGACCTCTTTTTATTTAAGCAGGTTAGGGGCACATTTGGTCTAGTGCACTTTCAGAGTCATAACCATAAGCATTGGGGCATAAAAGTGTGGGGGTGATGATACAAAGAGAGCACTTATCTACACAGACAACCTTTTCATAAAGCATATCCATAGCATACTCAATGTAGAAACCTCCCTGCCGCACTGCCACCTGAGACTAGAAATTGGTTTTCCTTTGTTGATTGCTTCGAACAATATAAACATCTGCCATCACACGTGTCACTGTGTAAATGCCAACATGCATACATTACAAAAACTAGATTTGTTTCTGAAAAGCAATAAAGGATCCCAAGTGGGGTCCACCCAACATGGAGTCCGCTCAGCAAACATTCCCTTCTAAGTAACTGCTGCCCCACTGAAGCACAAAGGTAGTGAGATCCCCATGAGAGACGCCGTGCTTTCATGTTGTGGTGGTTCTCCACTATAGGAACAGAAGTAATGACCATAGGATGACTGTTGATCTATCTGCCTTTCAATGTCTAACTGTCCTTCAAATGTCTTCTAGCTTTGTAGGACCATGGTTTGAAAACTAGACACCAGTCCCAAATGATACAGTTAGGAATATTTCTAACACACTGTAGCAAGAGACAGTTTCAGTTTTTTTAACAATACTGTAATTAACTCCAGCACCTCATCAAAACATATTGCATTTGTTTAAATATTTATTCACAACATTGAGAATATTCCGTCAAAGTTAGACTCCATTCATATACCAATCGGGAAATCTCTAACACAAATGTAGTTGGTACGAGAGGTAAAAAATTGCTTGCAGGGCCTTCAGCATATTGTGGGTCTAAAATTATCTGTGTGGTTTCTCTTCCTTGAAATGTGACCAAATATAACCCCTCTCCCTTCAAGAATACCATACAACCAGGCATGTCTCCACCGCCTCATGTGGTCTGCATCATGGGCCTCCTGCCTCAGGCCACAAAACGTTAGATACACCCCAAGTTCTTGATGAATCAGACAGTAATTTAAGGTTAAGACCACAAAAATGTCTAGTGTCCCAGGGAGAACCCCGGGAGGTGGTGAGACTCAAAAATATATCAGAAGAGTTATCATTCCACTGGGACTTTTCCGGGAGGTGGTTTCTTTCCAATGGCTGCCCACACATTAGTTGGACCCATGGTGAAGCAACAAAAGCATATTTATAAACCAATGAGTGTATTTGTGGTAAATTGCCAATAAGGACAAATGTGATGTGCCTTAAATACAAGCCTTATGTTAAACGGCTAGTCATAATTATATCAAATGCTCGGACTGACTGTCAACTAATAATATGTTATTGACTATTCGGGGTCTGATGCTGAATACTGACCTAAGTATATTTACCTACAGGATCCATTTGTAGAGGCAACCATCCAGTGCCAATACAGGAGAGACAATAAAATCCAATAGTCTTGAAAAAGATGGTACATGAATAAACAAAAACCATCAAAACGCGTCGACGCCTAATACTGCACAATCCAATCACCCAACTCACCCCAAGAACAAGAGAAAAAAATCAAGTCTTGGATTGAGTCCAAAAGAGGGCCATGATGTGCTTTTTTTGAATGACAAATTGTTGATGTCTCACTGTGTGTCTCTCTCTTTTCCCATTTTTTCTTTGATACATAGAAAGTTTATTTATCTGTTATATTTCAGTACAGACATTTGTTTACATGTATACATTGTGAATGAGTTGATGTTCTTTTTAATTGATGCAAAGGGTCTTTTTTATGTAAAAATAATGATTTTTAATATGTTTTTATTGTATGTTTGAATACATTTCTACATTTTATATACAACTGTTTTTATTGTTTATGCTTTTGCTTAGTGAAGCTTCATATGCTATTACTCATTTAATTGTTGCTGTTCTAATTGTGAGTGCGTGCCTACTACACAGTATTAGCACAAATAAACAAACAAACGCGTTTTAGCGGGACACCTTTCTCAGTGTTGGCGACTGCCGCGTTTAAACCTCAATAAATACATACAGCCTGATTCATCAATCTCCCGTTTTGCGAGGCCCTAATAGCGAATTATAGCGATTCGCTATTAAGGACTCGCAAAACGGGATTCATGTAGGATTAGCAAAAGTTATTGCGATTCCTACTGATTCCTTATTTGCGATTAGCAAATTGCTAATCGCAAATAAGGAAAAACTCCCCATTCATTCCTATGGGCCAAAAGCCCATAGGAATGAATGGGGAGTTTTTCCTTATTTGCGATTAGCAATTTGCTAATCGCAAATAAGATTGCGATTTGAAGGGTGCCAGGGGTGTCCAAAGGACACCCTGTAGCACCCCTCAAATGCACATTTGAACAGGTGTTGCGCACACACATGTCCAGAGGACATGTGTGTGTGTAACATGCAAAAGAAAAAAATGCACTAAAGTGCTTTTTACTCTTTTTTCGCAATTTACCACCAAGTCAGACTTGGTGGTAAATTGCGACCAAATATTGCGAATTCGCAATTTCCAATTGGTTGATGAATTGGATTTAAGGAATCTCTATTAGAGATTCCTTAAATCCAATTCCTCGCAAATATGCGATTTCGGTAATAGCGATTTTTGCATTTGGGATGATGAATCCCAAATGCAAAAATCGCACTCGCAAACGGCCAGATTCTCAGAATCTGGCCATTTGCGAGCGCAATTCATGTTCATGAATATGGCTGATAGTCTCTCCAGTGACTTCCGGTTCCGGAATGAGTAAGCGCTAAGTGGCGCAGAGCAGTGCAGTGCTGCCGAGAGAGGCTAGGCAGCCAAGTGTAGAGCGGCGGGAGCCGCGGGAGAGCAAATTCGGATCCGAATGCAGATTCGCAGGAGCTCCGCCGGAGCTGCGGGGGCACTGCGAGTGCCGCAGCGAGCCCACAGGAGCCCACATGAGGGCCAGAGCAGAGCAGAAGTGTACAGCGGGAGCGGGCAGGAGGAGAGCCGTGGTCAGGAGCGGAGGTTCAGGATGCACATCGGAAGCCAGAGATCAAAAGGGGGACAACGGCAGTGGCGAGCGGAGCGGAACGAGGAACAGTAAGGAGTCCTTCCCTTTCAGGGGAGATTTGTTTTTACCAAGGACACACTCCGTTCGAGCACAAGCGAGAGCAGAAAGGGTGAAGAGCAGAGAGGCAGTGTGCAGTGAGGAGCCTCCCCGGCCCCGATCCCTACTGTAGGTCTAGGCTCTCAGGTCGCAGGCTTCCGGCTCGGCTTCCACCAGCTTCCATCTTCCGGCCTGATCCCTAACCCCCTGGCGATACAGATCATATAACAAGCAGAGTCACACCAACCCAATTGATCCTTGAGATCCCCTGACCTCAGAAAAGCAAAAATGCGAGGCATCAGTGGGCAGGACCTACCCCTGCTGACTCGAGGTTCACAGGAGACAATAAAATCACAGTCACAGTGGCAGACCAGTGGCAGTTGCAGTCAGAATCAATAGTAATCAGCCAGTCACTATCATCATCAAAAAATGAGCTGTGGAGTGCGGCGAAGAGAAGCAAGCACACAGAATAACAGAGACAAGATTGCTAAGAGTGCAGAGTGTAGAGAGCGTGGTCGCTTCTAGTGGCGGCCACTGAGTGTTGAGCCCAATCAACCGCGCAAGCGGCCCAACCAGGTTGGGTGCAGCTAGTGGTCAGTTTTGAGTGCCCTGCTCTCTCCTCTGCTCACCCTTGGCTCTCGTTGCGCTCCCCAAGCCCTACTCCAAAACTCACTTAACCAACGTACGCCTCTATTTGTCATATAAAACCATCCAGAGGAAACACTAAGGGCAGTGCAAAAAATGCTAAACTAAGCTAAGCAAAGCAACTAGAGCAAAGAAGTGCAAGGCAGTGAAAAAGAAGGCGATACAAATTGAGGAAACCAAGAGGAAACCAGAAAATGGGTGACATGGGAAAATTAGACCCAAGGTCAAACCAAAAAAAAAAGCTGCACACAACAGTAGGAGAAACACCAGAAGAGTCTCCATCTCACTCACATAAGAGATACAATTGAAAGAAACCCCGGAAACATTGCCCACCGCAGTACCAATAGTGCTACCAATGTCAAACAAAAAGCCAGTGGGAAGGAACTTAAAAATCACGGATTTCCTTATTTTCCCTGGTCTCCGAACTCAGAAAAGAAAATCAAGATCCAAAGATAAAACCAAAATCATCGTTTTTAACTGGATCCAAAACACCATCCGACAAGAAAGGAGAACTACACAACACCTTACTGTAAGACATTTGCAGCACCCCAAAGACTTTTAAAACAACTGTCAATCAAGTAATTGTGACAGCCCAGATAAATGCAAGCGAACCATTAAAGAAATTGCTACTAAGCCCAAAAAAAGAAACGCTAGAAGCCACTACGAAGAAGTGGTCTGCAAGTCTTGGGGCACTCTTGAGTACCTTCGAGACCAAAACCAAGGAAGCCCAAGGCCGTGCTCAAACCAAAGCTAGTACGGGTTGCATGAGTAAGAGAGAAGAAAACATCTGGGGGGTACCACAGTCAAGCCCGTCCAGACCAGCATCAGAATCAGCATCAGAAACTCAAGAGTGCTCGACAAACCAATTTGGGCTAAAACACGAAACCCAGGTGGCAGAAACTTATCTCTCCACCCCAAAAGACCAACTAAAAGAACCATTAACAGGACTCTTCTACAATCACAATCATGATTATAAGGGGAACCTTTAGGCAGGAGAGGCCATATTCAGTGGAATTTCTGCAAGTTTACACCACCATAAAAATGATTTGCGGAAAAGTAATGTAGGTCAAACATCCCCCAATGGCCAAGTAAATCTGGAACTGCTTCCACTTTACAAGTAAAAACGAGCCCACAATATTCTCAATCACAGCACTATAATTAAGCTTGCAAACTCAATTGAAACTCTAAAACACCTAGACACAAACCACATAGCAAGCATTCAATTTAAATCAATATCAAATGAGAAAGAGAGGGAAATGATGATCGCCACTTAGAACGATCCAATAACAACAATGGAAGTCTGGAGCCAAAGGGATTCCTTTGCCAAATGGGGAATAGAAATAAGAACAACAGAAAAAGAACGCTACCCAGACCCCCTAAACCAAAGACAAATTAAGATCAGAAAGGCAAAGCGGATTACCCTGGTGGAGCGTCGGATCCACAGCAAAAGACCAGGAAAGTTGGTCAAACCAACGTATAGTGAATCAAGAAAAATCAGAAGTAACTAGTCAAGAGTGAAAAGTCTAAACAAATCATGAAAGAACACAGTACAACTGTGCTCCTGGAACACTAACGGCTTAGGCAGCAAGGCAGATGAGGTAGATCTACACATTTGTTTTGAAAAATTTGACGTGCTACTACTTCAGGAAACCTGGACTACGTCACCAACACAGATCAGTGGATTCAAAGAACTCGACCAAACCACCACGAAAGGTAATACATCAGGCAGACCATCTGGCTGTTTATCAATCTACCTTAGCACAAAAATACCATGGTCCTATGAACAGATAGATCCAGGCCAAACTTGGATCCAATGCATAAAAATCTCACTCTCGCAAAGTCCCCTTAATCGCCAGCAACATAATAAAGTGGAAAGACTCCTAATAATTTGCAACATTTACATTTACCCAGCCCCAAAAGAAAAACAAGAGAAAATCATGTTGATTAAATCATTGCAATCAACTTTCCTGCAAGCAGGAATCATGCTGCCGGGCAACTTCAATATGTTCCTACTTCAGAGCACGCGAAACAACAAACCAAATCAAAACGGCAAATAATTCCCAGTAATTACAAATTATTGAAAAAAAGACCACATCGGCCAATCATGCGTTTCAATCTTACACAAGACCAAAATGATAATCTTAAACAGTCGCGTCCCTCAAGATCAACCAGCAAAACCAACCAGAATAGCCTATAGTCCTAGACTATACAGTAGTGGACATGGAGCTATTACCAAAGATCTCAAGATTTCAAATAACACAGAGACCCAAGAGTGACCACAGCCCACAGTCAATCGACCTTCAAATCTACACACGAAGAGCTGCAGAAAGCAATGATCTGTCCAAAACTCCGAGCCCGTACATTCAAAAAGGCTGGCATGGAATGACAAAAACGTAGATGAAATAATGAATTATCTGAAAAATACACCATCGATCATGCAAGCACAAAATTCAACATGCAGTCGTGTTTTTTAATATGTTTTTTAAATTGTATTCACTATTCTAGATGCAAATTTTCTTAATGTATGTCTTGTTATGCAAATCTTTTATGGCAAATTCAATCCCGAAATAAAGAAATAATGAAAAACACACCATCAATCACGCAAGCACAAAATTCAACATAGCTATGGGCAAATTGGGTGAATATGACCAAGATGCTGATTTCTAAATTCTCATCTCCTTAGGCCCCATAGTAGTGAAAAAAGGACATTAAATTGAGAAATAAGAAAATTACGTAGAAATGTCCTAAAAACCACTGAAGGGGACAAGAAACAAATGTACCAATTAAGAAAGAATTATAAAAACGAGGTGTAGATGGCAAAGAAAAAACAAAAACGAAATCTGGAAACATGTAAATCAAACAATAATAAAAAATTGTGGGAGGAAATAAACAGTATCGCGAATGGAGCCTTCCACCAACACAATGCGAATATCCTAGAGGCAGACTGGATATCAGTTTGGTGAAAATTGGTTTTGATCGAGCCAAATTGAAATGAACATAAAAAAATTAAGATCCAACGCCAGGACCAAACGGCTTACCGAATGGACTTTTTAAACATGATAGATCATTTTTGGCAAATTACTTCACACCTCTGTTCCACCATGCCTTCCAAACAACCACCATGCCAGAATCGTGGAGAGGCAGCATGCTGCATCCAATTTTCAAAGCAGGTGCAAGATCGGACCCAGCGAAAATCAGATTAAGTGCTTTAATTGACGTTGAAGTTAACTATATGCATCAAACCTTCTCACAGCTCTAGAAGATTGGGTCGCTTCGAGCAAGATCATCCCAGTCACACAAGCAGGTTTTAGACCTGGCTCAAGCACGATGTGTAACCTGCTTGCACTCAATCTTTTGGTCGAAAAAGTCAAGCAAAAATCCGCCAAACTGTACACCTGCTTTATCGACCTAAAAGCAGCATTTGACATGGTACCCAGACAACAGCTGTGGCAAAAGATGGCTAATTGGGGCATTCCACCATCACTACTACGGGTTATCATCAACTTGTATACATCCACATGGGTACAGATAAAACTGGGTAACGTAGATTGCACTATAGCAAGGAATCATACACACATTGGCCTAAAGCAGGGATGTGTGTTGGCTCTCAACCTCTTTAATATCTTTACCTCAGATCTGGATAAAAGGCTCTCAGAAGTTCAAAGTGACCTCCCGAATATCGCTCACTATAAAATAAGAAGCCTGCAGTATGCAGATGACATCATCTTTTGCAACCAGACACCGGTAGACCTACAGTGCTTGATCACAAAGTTGGTTGAATATATGGAAAATCATGGCTTGTCCTTGAACCTGAACAAAACCAAGGTCATGTGTTTTTCAGTCACGACAGCGCCAAATGGAAAAAAAATATTGGTGAAACGCATCAGGAAACAGAATAGAGCACTGTGACTCCTATAAATATCTGGGAGTAGTGGTCGACAAAAGGTTCACCCTCAAAGGACTTCTAAACCTCAGAAAAGCACAAGCAAACAAACTTCGTTTTGCACTAAATATGTTAAAACAGAAACTGCAATGTCCTTCAAACTTCTATTTATTAAAAGTCATCGCAGCCAAGTTTTTACCGACCCTTACTTTTTGCTCAGATTTATTCAAAGGTCAGTCAGTCAGTCAATCCACTTTATTTGATTAGTTAAAATCATAAAAGTACAACAACAGAACACAGACGAGCAATAATACAAATCTTTAGGCATAACAATTAAAATACATAAACAATATTTCAATTCATTTAGATAAAACACTATCACCTAGTTAGGCCCCTTGACCTAAAAAATAACAGTATAGACCTCGAGCAATGACTTAAGATGAGGTCATCATCAATTTTCCCTTATTCTTTATCTTCACTGCTGCTACCAGAAAAGATGCAATGTTAAAAATATCACCAGGGTTACACAAAGATTGTAGAAAAACTAATGCTGGTCTAATCTGAGAAAAACCCCTTCCTCTCAGGATAGGTATCAAAAATCTCCTGCGAATATTGGAATAGAAGTCACAGAACATCATAAAATGTCAAGTATCCTGGGGTGAGAAATTATCACATTGGCAGGGTTTGGCGTCTTCAGGATTACACCATCCCTGATAATCCCCCAATGTTAGATGAGTCAAATTAAAATGGAGCCTTGTTAGGAGCCAACGATGATACCGCTTGTTAACAATTAACAGATATGGTTCAATGTTAATCGATGTTTTTAACAAGTAATCAGCCCTAACAAGGGGTTTAAATAGCTCCTGTTCTTCTCTCCCCAGCGACAGGACGTTCTTAAACTTCAGTTTTAGCCACAACACATCCTCCTTCTGAATCTTATCAGGATTCTCATAAATCTCTGGCCGTCCTAATTTTGATAACATACTTGTGACGTACTCCAACCATTTGATTTTTTCAGACTTAGCCAGCGTAATACAGTCTCGTAAGATCATGTGATTCAGGGTTAATTCGGGATTCAGACAAGTTTTGAGCCAGCAAAGCAACGTGGCTGTACTCAAAATGTCAGTGACATAGCCTAGCCCTGACTACTGATGTATAGCATACGATGGGGTTGATTGTGGGACAGACAAAAGACTCCTTAAAAAATTGTTTTCAGCTATCTGTATTGCTCAGATTTATTCAAAGGTCAAGATGCCAACTTCCTGAACCTCCAACTGTCAGGTTTATTCAAACCAATCTTCAGGATGCCGCAGTTCACGTCACAAGCCCAAGTTTGCTTAGAGTTTTTGCTACTAAATCAACATCCTGCCAGACAAACGACGATAATAAAAATGTGCTGGAAATTAAAAGCAGCAGAAGAGGATTCCTTGTTGGGGTATTGTTGGACAGAAAGAAAGAAACAACCTAAAGGAACAAAAGCCTGGCACACAGTCCTTGAACAAGCACTAACAACGCTAGACGTGCACGACGCCTGGAACACTGACTACAGCTTTGCTGCTTTAAAAAAATAGCCAATAACACCACAAAATAAAAGGCTTGAATTATGGACAAAGCAGCTCTAGCAAAGAAATAACATGACTGGATGGTTCTATCAACATATGAGACACGATTGCCCCAGCCATATCACGTCCAGCATATAACTCCATCAATCCAACATCAAATACTTTTGGTCAAACTCGGAGCATTTACATCAAAAGACCCAGCTCCCGCGTGGAAACTAGCATGGTCAACTATACTCTGCAGACTTTGTGGACAGATGGAAGAATCCCTCATACACCTTGGGCCCGATTCACAGAACTAACTTAAGACAAAATCCTAAACTTACTACCATTTTGGTATTCAGATATACCAGAAAGAGGAGCAGTGAAGGCAAAACGCTTGAGGGTGAACCTGTAGAGAGGGTCAGGACCAACACCATATAATGAGCCATTTCTTCCTGCATATTTTAGCACATTCCATTGTCATTTCAATTTCTGTAAAGTTGACTACACTGTGCCAAGAAAAAAGCAATTCCAGAGCAATACGGAACCATATAGAGTGAGCAAAGCCAAAATCCTACAACAGAAATGCAATTGTATGACAAATAAAGGGCTTTGTTAAAAAGAAAAATAGGAGGCTAGACCATGCCCTAGTCACATTCCAACAGCAAGAATACCGGTCGCAATGTAAAAACCAAATATATTCCTTGTACATATTCAGATCTGCAGAACGAATGATATCAGTGTGCCTGAACAGACTGGGAATTAGTTACCAGAGAATGGACAGTGACAAAACACTGCTTGGACAATTTAGAAATCAACAAAACTGTGCATAAGTGCACAGAAATTATGCAACCTTAAAAAACAAGATGCCCGAACTGCATTAGTCATTGGGTGCATTGTATGATGCAGAGAGGTCCATGTAACATCATTATGAGGATGCAATAAACATCCAACTTTAGAGAAAATAATAGTCAAATGTTACCTCGTGTTTCTCAAAAACTACAGTGACAAGGGTACCTGAACCCCTACAATAATTACAAAACAACCACCCACGCACATACTCACATCTGACAAGTGGGAACAAGCAGTGGGCACAGAGATACTTTATGATTAGTTAATACCACATTTCTGAGGTGCTACATTTTACATGGTGATTTGTTTGGAATATTGTCTGCCCGTTAATGATCATTTACTATAAAAGATCATTGGCAGAAGCCCTGAGCCGTAAAGGTTTAAGAGGTTCAACCAATGTTTGTTTGATTCAAGATGTCTGCCACAGTTTTTCGGTCAGTGCAGGTGTATGCATTCATGTAATTGATAGCGGGTATTCAAATGGCGTCTGGAAAAGACAAAACTTGTTTTGTTTCTGGTGCTCATCTTGGAAAAACTGAGTCCATTGACTGGAATTGGACACCGGTTAGCAGACTACAGGGTTTGGGATTAATTTGGGATGGACCAACTTGGTTGTGCTTTTCTTTTGTTATTATTGTTTGTTGAAAATAATAACAGCCAGGGAGCTAACCTTGACGCACTTCAGCTAACGCAGCTCGTGTAGTTGTTCGTTCATTCTGGCCATGTGACGACATTGGTAGAAGTTTATGTTGTTATGGTGGACTCAGTGAAGGCCTCTGGTGGTCTGGTTCTTGAGCCTCCATGCTCAGGGAAGCTCGGTGTGAAACTGAATGATATGTTTTTCTGTGGTGGGAGCTTGACTGACAGCACTCGTAAATGAGATGGTAAGAATAGTAAAACACACACTGACCGATTGAGGTTCAGGCATGTTTTTTCTTGTTGAATCATAAATATCTCTGTGCCCACTGCTGTTTCCCACTTGTCAGATGTGAGTATGTGCTTGGGTGGCTGTCTTGTAATTATTGCAGGTATTCAGTTACCCTTGTCTCTGTAGTTTTCAGCAACATGAGTTAACATTTTTTTTATTATTTTCTACAAAGTTAGATGTTTATGGCATCCAAATAATGATGCATCATGGACCTCTCTGTTTTATACAAATCTAATGACCAGTGCAATGTGGACACATTGTTTTTTATGATAGCATAATTTCTGTCTAATTGATTTCTAAATATCATTGAGAGTGTGAAATATTGTTTGTTGATTGTATCATTTTGTTATTTTACTTATGGCAACTCTTTTATCTGGAACTCTAGGCCAATAGTCATGTAGTAAGCCTTTTTTCAAAAGTACTATACATTAATTTGTGTCCAACACAAGTACAACGGGCTAAACTGGCTATGTTTGCTTATATAGCACTTAATCCTCTTTTTCTCTAGGAATCTTCATTTCAAGGGATTTGAAATACATGTGCGCAAAATAATGCCTTATGGTTTTACCTATATACTTCAAAACAGGTGTTGTGGTCATAATAATGTATTAATTGATCATCTGCTGGCTGCCTTAAGTCTTAACCTTACACATTTAGAGGGTTCCTTTTCTTTGTTAAAGGAGGAGTACCTTTGAATAATGTGGAATTTAATCCTTATTCTTTCCAAAATATGATATTCTTTTATTAAAAACCGATGCACTTAGAGACTTAAAGCAATGTTTTGACTGTTTTAGAGTTACATGTCTTTAAATATTTAATTGAAATGCTTTGTTAATTTTAGTACCTATGAATGGATATTGCTTATGATTGCAGCATTGTTCGAATGCAACTTTTCGTTTCTATGATATTGTATATTTGTTTTAATCACATTCTGGATAAAATGTAAGATATTAATGTGCAATTTAATGTTTTCTGTTTCATATGCTCATACAGGTATCAATATTTTCAGGGATACTCTCCATACAATTTTTAATGTTGTTTTTACATTGTCACGCATTACATCACTTTTGTGTGCACATATCTGTTTATAATTTTTAGCTATTGTTTGTTGTTGTCAGTTTGGTTCCAAGATTTTGTTTTATGTGTTTTTAACAGCCCTGAAGCAGCCCGCATGCCCAGAGATGAAACGTTGGCTGTGTCCTTATCTTCATTTTAAATGCAAGCAAAGAAATTAAGAATGAACACTCAAAATAGATGTGTCTTATAATGTTTGTTGTTAATTACTGAATTCCAATGTAACTCTGTTTCCTGACTCTCTCTGGCATATGAGGACCTTTGTAAAGTTACAACTCATACATTTATATTAGGATGCTTCTCTCTTTTTTGTGAAATGATTTAAAAAATGTTATCAGACTAAATACAGATAATGACCCAGGGTGTTCTAAATTAGGAGGGTTTCCTTTTTGGATGACAGGGTTTATGCACCGGAGTAGGATGCTTCATCATTGGGCCCTGCTCCTTGTCGGGTGAAGGTCGCATCATTACAGAGCTCTTTTTCAAAGATCTTGAGTTTAGGAAGCCAGAATGGACTATTTAAATGCCCTCAAGTGAAATAGTGTCTTTTTTCATCCAAATAGATGTGGAATCCTAAATGGTCAACATGTTTCCTGCCTCCAATGGCCCCATGGGGTCCATGGCTTTCATCAGGACTTTAAAAAGCCCTAATGTAATGTTGTAAATGGCAGAAATCACAATGTCCTACATGTTATGCAAAACAACTGCAGACAAAACAAAACTAAAAATGACAACATATAGCTTCATGTTGATTTGTAATCACATCATGCAATTATGTGACCTTATACTAGATCCATTTCCTCAGCAGGACCCAATATACAGTGGCAAATAAATTAAGCTATGCACAGCACACTGCATTATTCCTACATCCTAGTGGAAGGAGCCCAACGTTGCTTCACCCTGCTTAGGGAAAAGGATTGCTTCATAGGGAGCAAATGGCTGGTTCTATCCAACGAAGAAACCCTCTGATAAAATGATGCCACACAAAAAATGGATAGAGTTAAAGTTATAAAGCCCTTCTATGTTTGGGTGCCTTACAGACTCCATATAATAATCTAGAACTCAGTCCAGTTAGATTTAGTCAACCCTTAGATTGAAAAATGTCCATAGTTCTATTCAGGACAGTGGCTTATCAGTAACCCTGGGTGAAGCACTACGCTACGCTTGCGTAGTTTGCAAAGTTTGCGCAACTTCGCAGTACGTGAGCTGCACGTAGCACAGTGCGAACACCCGTAGTGCAGTGGTCATTTTTTGCTTGTTCGCAGTCCTCAACGTCATGTTCGCGACCGCGAGCAAGCAAAATGACATCCCGGCGAGATTCTCAATGCACGGAGGTAAGGTTTCTAATTGCGAGTGGTGGCGCATGCTCGCGACCGCTCGCGATGAGAAACTACCAGTTCGCGTTGAGAAAGCTGCCGCTCGAGTAAAAATCTACTCGAGCAGCAGAAAACTACAGCTCGCACTGTGCAAGATGCCATTTTCAATGATTGCACAGTGACGGATGCTTGTCCGCACTTTGCAATCATTGAAAACACATCTTGCACAGTGCGAACATGCTACTACGCAGCTCGCGTAGTGCTACGTGAAGTTTGCGTAGTGCGAAGTGCACTTTGCTTAGCTTCGCGTCGCGCTACTTCGCGAACTACGCCCACCCTTACTTATCAGTCTATGCTCATGGTACAAAGAACGTACAAAATAAGGGTAATTTTTAACCAATGTGTAAAAGGGGATCACTTAGTGACATGATGCTGGAAAGAGAAAGAGAAAGAGAAAGATTTGCCCTCACAAGTTCTTGGTATCAGTCAGTATGACAGTCAAAAAGACACACATGTTTGAGTGATAAAAAAGGTATTGTTAATTACCTAAAACAATAAAGATTGAACAAAATAAAACTTAGCCAAAAGTCACTGACAGATGAGTGTCTCAGGGTAATGTGTGCAGGATTCAATTTATTACCTGTATGTTAGAAATGCATAAATCAGCGAATGGTGATTCCACTTTCAAAAAATGATCATACTGTATAGGAGAGGGCCTTTGTGTGTCTAAAGGGCTTTCCAGTGAATGCGGCATGCATCTATGCAGTCTACATCATGAATGTGCTGCTTTCAAGGAAATAGTTGAATCTACGTCAATGTCAGACATCCGACCAAGAAGGAAACAGACTCCCTGTCATGGCTAGTGTCTACAAGAGTCTTGAAAGAATGTAAACTAAGCATGGGCGAAATTAGCGAATTTGCGTTCCGCGAATTCGTGCTAAAGAGAATTTGCGATTTGCATAATCAGCGAATTCGTGCGAATTTACAGATTTTTTTGCCAGTTCGCGAGGGTTTTTTACAGGTTCGGGAACGCGAACTTACTTGTGTGGTCACAACGGTCCCGACCATGTTGTTTCCATGTGTCCAGCCTGTTTGCGACCCTGTGGTTCATCGCGGCGACCCTCCGGTTCATCAGTGCCGCCCTCTGGTTCATTACTGCCACCCTCTGGTTCACCACTGCCACGCTCTGGTTCATCACTGCCACCCTCTGGTTAACCACTGCCACCCTCTGGTTCATCACTATCACCCTCTGGTTCATCACTGTCACCCTCTGGTTCAACCCTGCCACCCTCTGGTTCATTACTGCCACTCTCTGGTTCACCACTCCCACCCTCTGGTTCATCACAGCACCCTCGGGTTCACCACTGCCACCCTCTGGTTCATCACAGCACCCTCTGGTTCATCTCTCCACCCTCTGGTTCACCACTGCCACTCTCTGGTTCACCACTGCCACCCTATGGTTCACCACTGTCACCCTCTGGTTCACCACTTCCACCCTCTGGTTCATCACTGTCACCCTCTGGCTCATCACTGTCACTCTCTGGTTCACCACTGTCACCCTCTGGTTCAACTCTGCCACCCTCTGGTTCACCCCTGCCACCCTCTGGTTCAGCACTGTCACCCTCTGGTTCACCACTGCCACCCTCTGGTTCACGTCTGCCACTCTCTGGTTCAGCACTGCCACCCTCTGGTTCATCACAGCACCCTCTGGTTCACCACTGCCACCCTCTGATTCACCTCTGCCACCCTCTGGTTCATCACTGCCACCCTCTGGTTCATCACTGCCACCCTCTAGTTCATCACAGCACCCTCTGGTTCACCACTGTAGATTATGGGGGGGAAAGCACACCTGCCCAGCCTCAACTGAGATGAATTAATTGGGGGCTGGTTAATGTGTCACTGAATTTGAGCTTCAAGTCTGGCACCTGCTTCCTTAGCTCTAAGTGCTTCCTGGTGCAGTTTAATTTTGTTTTACAGGAGCATTGTGCCATACTTGTAACTATTCTCTGACCTTGCTTTGAGGGTCAGAGCAGGGTCAGAGAATAGTTGCAAGTAGGCAACTGAACTCTGGAGAGGCCCCTCAGGAAGCTCTACAGGGAATGGCTACAAATTAGCTTGAACTTTTTCACCTGCTAAGTGCTTTCAGTTTTGCAAAATTCGTTCCATGCGATTTTGCAGATTTTTCAGCAATTTCGCGAGATTCACGGATCGCGAAATCGCTGAAAATCCAAAAATTCCGCGAGCGGAACGAATTTTACGCCCATATTTAACGTAAACTACAAGTTGGAAAAACTCGTAATCCATTTTGTTTCTCAGTAAGACGATATCAGTATTTGTTCAAGCAGAATGAATCTAAGTCATAAAAATGTGCAAATAATAACATATATATAACACTTAATATTGCTAGTGTTAAAAATACCCTTTTTTAAGTAGTCACCCCTAGTGTTTTTGCTGATTTTTGTTGCTTGTTTTTAGGCTCTCCACTATGTCCTGATTGGCTTATTTCGCTTTTAAAAGGCCATACTATTTGTGAAAATACACCAATGACAGAAAGTTACTTTTTGTGCTGCCCACTACATTGACAGGGAAAACATGGCTTCAAGACTACCATTATAGTCTAATTGCTGTAGTGTAACACCTGCAGTGTGACCCGTTAAATGTAAGTAAGTGGTCCCTATGTAAGTCTTGTGCATACATTGTTAGGTGCAGTATATTTAGGTGTGGGACATGTAGAAAAATGTTGTCCTGCCCCTACAGTGATGAGGCCCTTAAGGATATTTTCACTTAGGCAGGCCTAGCTTTACCATGTAGAAAACCACATTACTGATTAGAATATTAATACTACACTTCAGGAATGAGACCAGGTAGAAAATATTTAAACCAATATTTCTAAAAGGTATTAAAAATACAATCAGTGGGGGAGTCTGATTTGCAATACATATTAAAGAAACATAGGTATAAGAATGTTGCCCTTTACCAACGTGAACTCTCAGAAGGCTAATTAGCATATGCCTCTGCCAGGTTTAATCCTTTGCTCAGCCTAGGAAGCGAGGTGAAAGAGGTATGGAGTTCCTCCAAGGACCATACAATAGGCTGACCTGAGTAAGCAGAAATGACTCCTCAAAGCTCATTAGAAAATGCAGGAATTGTGGCATTACCAGCCCACTGACACTACAGTCTTAAAACCTGCATGCCATGTCTCACTGAAGCACATGTTAAACTTTTTTTGACCTTCAAAGATAGCAAGCAGGATGGACATAATGTTGCTGTCTTTATGGAAACTTCCCTGTGGTAGACATTCTTCACTCACAGGTTTCTATCCTACAAAGGGACATTGAAGATTTGAAAATAGAAATAGGAGGAATACCCCATGAATTTATGGTCTACTTGAGGATACTGAGGGTACTCACCCTATTACTTTTTTCCAGTTATTTTTTCCTAAATTATTGAATATTCAAAAAATACCCTACTCAATATCCAAAAAGGACATCAATGAAGCCAACTACCTAATGTGGCTTCTCCTTCCAGAAAACCTAGACAAGTTATTCTTTACTTCCTCAAATGCACAGATTTGCTCAAATACCTCTCTGCATTTAAAATGAGTAAAATAATTACCTTGTCAGGTAATGCCATCTACTTTTCAAGAGACTAACTTAGACAGGTGTAAAAGAATTCCTAAATATGTGATCAGCTTTTTGCTCTGTTGGTGCTCATTTTGAAATATTCCATCCTTGTTTATTTGAAGTGACTACTTTTCTAGAGTCTTGCAGAGCTGAGAACATGGACATTCCAATGCATAATTTATCATTTGTTCTCATTGTATGTTTTGATTATATGCATAGATATTCTATTAACCATTTTCTATTAACTACATGAAGTTGTTGAATTTACAATTTAATATTGTACAATTTCTCATGTACTTATACTTTAATCCAACACTATTCCCTATTTATTTGTTTTCTCTTCCAGGTATTATCATGTGTCTGCTCATCCTATGATTCATGTTCTGAAAACCTCCTTGCTTCTCTACCCCACAGTCCGGATGTCTTATGCCTCCTGTGTGGCTCTACCTCCATCCCTCCTTTTGGAAATGATTGTAAGTATGTTATCATCTCGTTTTGCTCTAATTCTTTGTGTCTTTCTTCATACAATCAAGGTCCTCATCCTCCATCTTTCCTCTCTTTTCTCTACACTCTCTATTCGATCTTCTAATTTTTCTATATATATATATATATATTTCTTCAATGTCTCTTTTTTGTATTATGATATCCTTTGATCATTACATGATTCTTGTTCAATTGTTTCAATATCTTATCTGACACATCTCTTCATTCCACTTCTTTCTCATGTCTTTAAAACATTTATTTTGGAATTTCATAGGTCTCAATTCACCAACTAAACAGCAATGAGTTTTGACTTTTCTCGCAAAGCTTGGTGCATATATTGCTTCGATTCAAGAATCTCACCTCACTGAGGATGAATCTATAATTTTTAAACAGGGATGGGTTAGTGAAGTTTACTTTTTTCCATGAATTATTTTTTCAAAGGAGTCATATCTTTGTGCCAGAAATCCCTTCATATTTCTTTAGAATTCTAAAAAAAAGATGAGAATGGAAGATGTTTGCTCCTTAAGTTAATGATTGATAAAGGTTCATTGTCTCTTTTTAATGTTTATCTACCCAATGCTGCTTCTTGGCAATTTTGGTCTAATGCTGCTAAAAATCCTACGAAATGGTCATAGGATAATTTTGTTTTCGCTGGAGATACTAGTTAGATTGCTGAAACACCACATCTCAGTACATTCCAAACACATCGCAAAAATTATTTCTCCAGGCCCTTCAACAGAGACATTTACTTGATGAATGGCTGTTATGTAATCTCACTGTACGCAAACATACGTGTTTTCCTCGAGTCCATCCCACTCAATCAAGAATAGATAACATATTTATCCAATCTGCCGTATCCCAGACCATACCCTTCCCTGATAAATGGGCTATTTTTATTTTTCATCATGCTCCTGTTTCCACATAATTGGACTTCATTCAAAAGTCTAACTCACCAAAAAGATGGAGATTTATTCATTCATTTTTTTTATTAGACAAAACCTTTACTTCTTCTTTTACCTCATTTTCCCATAAATACTTCCAACTTAATCAAACAGATGATATTGCCTTTCACACTATTTTTGATGCCTACATGTATTTTCGGCTCACAATTTCATAATAAGAATGTGCCCATGAAAGACAGATTTCCTATACTTAAACTAAAGTATTTTTTGCAAACATTTTAAAGCTAGTGCATTCCTATTGCATGTCTAGATCGTACGATTTCTGGCAAGACCTTATTAAAATTAAACTTTAATGTATCACATTTTCCACTGAACAGTCATAAACGTACCTTCTTAAATCAAGTTGCAAATTCTAAATGGCACAAAAAAAACTGGCAAACTATGAGCTAACTATCTTAAACTGAAACAGATTCAACTTAAAATTGACTCTCCATAGGATGGTAAAATATATATATATTTATCCAATACTTGAAAACCTTTCATTACTCAACTTGATCTGTTGTCATTACACTTCAAAAAGATAAAGCTCCGGGTCCTCACTGTTCCACAGACAGATTTTATTCACACTTTTCTACATTTCTTTTCCCTAACCTCATAACTTCTTTCTCACATTTATGGAACTCACTTGGCTCCTTCTTAGATGCCCTTATTTGCCTTATCCCCAAAGACGGAAAATATCATCAATACTATAAACTGTATACACCCATTTCTCTTGTCAACATTGACTACAAAATATTTTCAAAGGCACTAGCCTTAAGATTAGAATATATTATTCCTGAGCTCCTTGGTAAGGAACAATCAGGCTTTGTCAAAGGAAGGAGATATTTGTCAGACAACATCTGTCTACTGTTCGATATTTTATCTAAATCCACTCACATCTCCAAATCTCTTGTAGTAATACCTTTAGATGTGGAAAAAGCTTTGATATAGTATTTTGTCCTTTTATTTTCCATAACCTTAAATTGCTGGGTTTTAGTCCTAAAATGATTCATCTCATCTTTCTTCTCAAATCTTCTCCTCAACAGCAATCTTTATAAACATGCTTACAGCCTTCTATTTCACTTTGGGTGAAGGAGTTTGACAAGGTTGTCTCATTTCACATTTTAATTTGGCATTAGTAGCTTTTATATCATGTAATAAACAAGACCTTCTTGTTTTCACCCATAATACTCAACAGGTTAAATTAGTGGTGTATGCTGATGGCATTGTATTATTCATTTACACAACTCCATCATCTCTCTAGGCTTTCTCAGATTAAGTTTCTTCTTATGCTTTTGTTTTCAGTTCTAAATTAAATGATGAAACATGAAAGATAATACCTTTAAACAAATTAACTTTCAAGCAAGATTTTTCATCCTCCAATTTTACATGGAAATCTCAACAAATTAAATACCTTGGTTTACATTTCAATCAATCTATCAAAACATCAATCTCCTTAAATATGGAGCAATGCATACAAAAGATATTTTATTTAAATTGTCGATGACATCGTTTACACCTCTCGTGGTCGGGGCGCCAAGGCACTATCAAGATGATGTTACTGTCAATTATTCTTTATACTACTTTTAATATTCCAGAAAATATCCCTCTCAAATTTTTTAAGCAGATTAATTCCAGACTTTCTTCTTTTCTTTGGAATAATAAAAAGCCCCATGTGTATTTACTGAAACGAAAGTGTCTTAAATGCGATGGAGGAGTAAATAGTCTGGACAATTCTAAATATCATGTAGCCTTTCTATGGAAACAGTCTGCTTATAGGGTTTCATATTCTTCTAAACTCTGCCAATTATTGGTTGAGCTAGAAAGAAATATGCAATCTTTGTTTTCCTTTCAAGAGTAATTAGCTTTTAAACGGAAACCAGACTCTTTCCACTCCTTTTTTTAGATTTCTATGTAAAATATTTGATCTTATAATATCATGTTCACTCAAGGACACTCATACATTGCTTATGCACACCATATGACACAAAGATTTTTTATCGAAAATCTTGGAGAGAAAAACCTGTAATTTAAGTTAAACATCTTTTATCACACAGTCATTTGCTATATTTTCCATAGGTCCAAACTATTTTTGGGCTCCCTTGTTAGTTTCAAAATAAATTTAGAGCTTTACAAAATTCCTTCTCTGCTACTTTTACTCATCCTTAATTATACCACCCCATGGTAACTGTTTGGGATCTTTCCTATGTACACCCGACCTACCTATAGCCTACCTATAATGGCCTCTACTATTTACTCCCATCTACACTATATTTCAGTGGATAGAAATAAAACAGAAGCAGAATTTTCTTGGGAACATGATTTAGGGATGACATTGTCTGTTCTATTGTGGAGGAAAATATGGACAAACATTATACATTTTTTTATCACCCCGCGACTTTACACACAATCTATCCAGATCTTCCTGATACTTGTTGTTCATGCACCTCAAAATATGCCAATATCAAGCATTTACTTTGATCTGCTATCGACTTTAGGTTAACAGCAAATAGTAAAAACTGGAAAGATCTCACCGAACTACCATTTCAAGCAGGGTGGTATACAGTATGTCACAATCATAGAGTAGATACTGCAAATATGCACCACATTTCACTTGTTTTAAAACATATTGCCTTATGGATTCCAACCACTTAATCATCTTTGACCAGTCAACGTTATGAAGAAGGTGTATGACCTCCCCAACTCCCCCTTTATTACTTTAATATTTTATACAAATACAGCGTATTTATTTGTATTAACACTTTACTTTTCATATATCTTTCAAGTTACTTTAAGTGTGAAACATGTATATCCTCTCCCTTTTTTTTCATCTCATATATTTTCTATTTTCAAATATATACTTATTGTAGAACATAATGCATTTTTTCAAAATATATTTTTGTTCAGTCAAAATAAACGTACTTGTTAGAACTTAAAATATAACCTAATAGTTCTACAACTGTTCATATCCAGATGTGACTATTCTACCTGATGGTTTTGGAGAAATGTTATGGACTTTTTGTAACATATATGTCAACAATGTGCTTGGGTGTGGCCTTTTTAACAAATAAAACTCTCTTTGTTGATAATCTTTTCAGTCACTGATATTTTGATGGTTGATCTAGCCCTATCCTGTTCGCTGTCAGTGCCAGGATACCCGGTGAGTCGCAGTGCGTTGTACAAGTATTCTTTATATTACATTGCACTGTGTATTGGAGTTTCACACAATGTTTGATAATGATGAATACTGGTCAACAGTCTCATTGTCTCCAGGTCATATATTGACATTTCGGGAATGGCAATGACTCTCCTATATCTGCATTTTGTTTGGCAACATATATATGCCTTTGGCCCTAACAAAATCCTATTCAACCAATTTGCCATACCACATCACTCATGGATCTAGAGATAAAAAAGGCTTTACAGCAGCTTCCCACTGCAAAGAAGCAATATGGCCGAGATACCCGCCACCCCCTCGCAACACAATCCCCAAGGATGGGAAACCGGAAACAGTTCTGAACTTTTGGAAGACGGGAGGGAGTGACCCTCCCAGCCGTATTTATTAAAATATGAAACAAAATTAAAAACATGAAAATAACAGTTTCATATTATGTACAATTTCATTTCCACATTTGCGATGTTTGGCTAACCTTAACATATGCTCTAATACAAAGGTTCTCCTAGCCGAACTAACATCCTACAAAATATTAACTTGTAATTTGAAATTGTACATCCTAACGTTTAAGGGCCAACGGCAAGGTCGTAACCGGTGTCAAGATCCCTAAACCAGAAATGACCCCCTCACTTGTGAGGGGCGACCGCACAGAGGCGTACCTCAAGTGCCACTACCAATTTCCCTTGACTTGACGGGGGCCCCATTAAACTCGACGCCACTTAAAGGTCGTTCGAGGACTCGTGTGAGGTATCTAGAAGGTAGCGTAGACCCCCCTCCCAAACCCCACACAACTTACCACATCTGCCGTCGCAGATGACCTGGCCCCGGGAAATTCTCCAGGAGGGGGCTGTAACCCCTCCTACCCAGGAAGGGGCCTTGACCGCCTTTCCTTTCCTTCCGGCGGCCCATCCTTAGAAGGAACCGCCTCCCCGTTGAGGGGCCAATGGCCACCTCCCTCGAGCGCTCCCATCCGTAATGGGTGACGCCCACTCATAGGGATCTACCAATTAGTGCTCACCGATCATGACCTTACCGCCACAGGCCGGATAGTTGACCGGCTATCCGGACCCCCCACAAAACTCCTACCTAAAGGTCATGTCTTAAAGTCTTCAGCCAAGCTACCACGTCTCCTATGAGTAACTCGTTCCCCACCCGGGACAAGTGAACACCATCCCCCAAATACATACTGTCACCAGTAATACAACCATGCGAAATCGAATGCAGTGTATTGGAACGGAACAATCTACTCACTTTGTTATTGATTTTTCTTACTGAATGATTCAGAGCAGAAACAGAAATAGCCCCCCGCCATACTTTTCGTGGGATCATATGGGACCATGCAATCGTGCATCCTGGAACTCTCCTCGCCAACCAACTTACAGTGGAAAGCATCGCCTCAAGAAGAAGTCGTCTACCAGTGGTGACCAAATCATTACCCCCAAGATGTACTATGACTATAGACGGCGGTGACCTCGTCCGCCCTAGCAAACCCTCGAAAAATGATTGAAACTGGTCAATACAGAGTCCGCCCCTTCCGTAGAAGGACACCCTGTACCCGTATTCCCCAGCCACGTGAATCATATCACCTGCTTTGAATACGTCCGCGGCACGCCTCACGTATGAGTGGCCCACGACCCACACCTCCTCTTTCACAGCCGGTGATGTCTGACCGCTGGCCCGGTGTTGGGTCGACTGCATAGTCGGCCCCGCCTCGTAGGCTTGCGCAACTGAAACCAAACAAAAACAAGAAGCGTGAGTACATCATTACAGCTTCACAACATGTGCAACCGCACATACCTCTTATAACAATTGGAGGACCAACGCCCCACACGTTTAACTTGTTCGACATTCAGACCCCTGGCTGTAGCCTCTGTAGCAGCCCCTATCCGAAAGGAATGGGTCCCAAACTCGCCCGGGTTCAAGCCCGCAGCAGTAATCGACATCGCAAGCACCCGCTGAAACTGAAACCTCGTCAGTGGGGTGGTGTCAGCGTGTCTCAACAAGGTCCCCCCCCATGATGCCACTCTGTGTGCCAAATATTCCTCTACACAGCTCACCGGGCACATGGAGGACCCAGGTATCCTTTGTATGATTATGCAATCACCCCTTGCACCCTGATCGGTCTTGGACCTGACGAACGAGAGAGTCATCGTCCCCCCTCCGATCTGAACGTGCTCACGGCACAGTCCCCCCATCACATCCTGCTTGTTTCTCGCCACTAGTTCGCTTACTCGCATAGCCCCATGGAATGCCAGCGTAAAAGCGGCTCGAAATAACACCGTTTCATACTGGGATGAACATGTTGCAGGGAGTTTAGATAATAACAGGGCCAACCTATCCAAACCTATCGGGCGCCTTTCATCTACTCTGCGACCCTCAAGGCGTTGCCACCCACGTAGCGCTTTTTGTACAACGAAAGACGCTGTCGGGTCCTGGATCCCATGAGCCCTAGCCACAAAGGAAATGGCGGCCCGATGCCTCTGGGCCGTAGCCACTGATTTGCCTGCATGACGTAACGACAGCAGGAATTTCACTACCAACTCCTCCTGGCCCCAAAGCTCCCTTCTAGCCGCCCCCACAAAGGCCCAATAGGAACGGAACGCCCCTTCATATGCCTTCCTCGTCCTGGGTGCTAAACTCTCTCCCACGAGGTCCTGTAGTTCTGGGCACCGAGAGACCAGAGAGCTTCGGGAAAGGGTGCTGCCACCGGGTCCGCTGTGGGCAGAAAACCCCAGAAGGCCTGCATATGAAAACGAGAAAGCGCATCAGCCGCTTGGTTCATCACCCCCGGGACGTGTCGTGCCCTAAATAGTACATTCAATTGCATACACAATAACACAATTTCTTTGAGCAATCTCAGAATCCATTTGCACCGTGCTGCCTGGCTATTGATACACTCAACAACGGTCATATTGTCAGACCAGAATACCACCGAGTGATCTCTGAACCCCTCAGGCCAAGTTCTCAGGGCCACCAGTATGGGAAAAAGTTCTAGGAAAGCAATATTGCTCGTCAGACCACTATCATGCCACCATGACGGCCATTTTTGTGCCGACCACTGTGTGCCGAATATGGCACCAAAACCAATGCTCCCTGCCGAATCCGTCCACAGCCCCAGCTCCTCAGAGGACACGGCCGTTTTGTTCCAGACAATTCGACCATTGAAATCCGCCAGAAATGCCAGCCAAATGCGCATGTCCTGGCGAACCTCTGCCGAGAGCCTTGTGCGATGATGACCCTCCCTCAAGCCGACCATGGCTTGAGCGATCGAGCGAGAAAAGGGGCGGGCCATCGGTATAACTCTCAGGGCTAAATTCAACTGTCCCACCAATTGCTGTAATTGATGTAGCTTCACCTTAGACTCACTTATACACATCTGCAAGGATGCCCTGAATCTTAACACTTTGTCATCTGGTAAACGAAAACAACCTTCTTTGGAATCGAGCTCGATCCCCAGAAACTCAAGGCAAGTCGAGGGACCCACAGTCTTACCTGGTGCCAATGGCACGCCAAATTGATTCATCAAGACACTAAATGCAGTCAAAGCCTGTCCACATTCTGGATCACCGGCTGCCCCCAGAAACAAAAAGTCATCGAGATAATGCATAACATGTTTAAACCCCGTCTTCCTTGTGAAGACCCATTGCAGGAAGCAACTGAATTTTTCGAAATAGGCACACGATATAGAGCACCCCATCGGCATGCACCTATCCATGTAGTAGTGACCCTGAAACATGAAACCAAGGAGACGCTGATCGTCTGGATGTACCGGGAGCAACCGGAACGCTGACTCGATATCACATTTTGCCATCAGCGCTCCGGGCCCCAGGCGATTCAACATGGCTACGGCCTCATCGAAGGATGCGTACCGCACCGAACACACTTCCGGGTCTATTGCCTCGTTTACGGAAAGACCACGTGGGGCTGATAAGTTATGTATCAGCCGAAACTCACCCGGGTCCTTCTTGGGGACCACCCCTAAAGGGGAACAAACAAAGTTAGCAACTGGTGGCACATTAAATGGACCGGCGACTCGGCCTCGAGCCACCTCTTTCCCGATCTTTTCCTGTACCACGGTCGTATGCTGTAAGACCGATATCTGGTTTTTACATTTTGCTGTACCCCGGAACTCCCTCACTGGGATGCGGAAACCATACGAAAATCCGTCCCGTAACACCCCAGCGGAAGCGTGATCCGGGTATTCACTGAGCCAGGGAATCATTGCCATGGTATCAATCGGAGTAGGTAAAGGCGCCCCTCGGACTATGTCAGACCTGTTTGGCGCCTCCTCTACCCCCGTTATCACCCGTTTTGGCTCTGCACATGGACTCAGGATGGGATGATTGCCCGCACCCCCCACATTCGTGCCTAAATTTGCATGACCCCTGGGGCCTAGTACATTTCCCCCTGTTAAAGTTCCAACAAACCCCCCTTTTACCTGCGTTGCCGGTCGGCCTCGAGTGATTGTCGTTACTTGTACCCGATCGAAAGGGCGTCCCCGCATATTGGCGGGGGGATTCACCCACGTAACTCCCTACCAATGGCACCTTCAACATACCAGAATCCTCCATTTTGGACCAGGACACAGAATCATAACAATCCCAAGTTAAGTTTTTATCGTGCTCTTTTGCTTTTCTGAAAACATTGTCGTAACAAAACCAATGGTTGCCCTCATGCGACACTGAATACCCCATGATCCGTGACTGATAAATCGGCAATTCGGGCAGCAATTCGGGCCTACGTTCACCTAAGATGGACGTAAAAACCCCCCATGCTTTGCCCCAATTACCAATGTTTTCCTTTACCTTAAAGGCGGCCATCTTTGCGCGCCAAACACTCGGATGCATGAGCTCCTTTTGACTCTTAACATGTTCCATCTCATAATGATCGGTAAGCAACGAGAAAATGTTTATATACTCCCCTGCCCATATCTTCTCCTTGATAGCCAAAGGGACATGTTGACCCAACCTTTCCCTTCGAGAGGGTGCCGACTCATCCCTCGCAATCGGCAATGGCCGCTTACCTGAACCGGAAGCTGTATCTGCGACTGGACCTGATCCAGATGGTTTCTCAACTGCCGCAGCCGGCGATGGTGCCTTCGTCGCTTCCCTTGTTTCCCGCAGCTGTTTCATCAACACCTGTGCGTCATCAGCCGTGGCGCCCTTGCTACCTTCACCCAACCACGCTGCTAATTGTGCCGCCAACTCGGGCGGCATATCGTCCCCGGACACGGGGGTGACCACTACGGGAATCGGATTTCCTTCCCCCGGGACCGGAGTGGGTGCTTCGAGCGGAGTACAGGGAACTGGGACGTCTCCCCCCGCTGTTCCCCTCCTGGGCCTCTTGCCTTTTCCCCCTAGAGCTGTTCCCGCCAGAGGACGTTTCGGCCCCCCTTCCTCGTCTTTCTCCGCCATACGCTTCTTTAAGTCGGTTACCTCTTTCATGAGAACTCGCAGCATCTGTTCGGTAGTCAATCGTTTTCCCACCTTCTTAGGCATTCTCCGACAGAGTATCTGCAAAACAAACAAGAAAATTAAAACGCTCAAAATTGGCTCTTTGTTCCGTCTCGAGCTCACGTGCAGCGAGGAGGTGCAGCTTCAGAGCACAGGAACAAGAGGATGCTTTCTTGGCTTGTTGCTCCTTTTATCCGTCTTCAGGGCGGGCGTACACCCGCCCCTGCCTGCCCCAAAGGGCGTGGCCGGCCGCGTCAGTGTCTAGGCCAGCCCACTCCAGGGCGGGAAAAAGGCGCGCCCCGGCTACGCCGCTTCGGGCATACCAGCCGAGGCTCGCCTCCCGCCCAAGATGGCTTCCCGGGGGGATCGTGGTACTCAACCATACGTTCGGGGGGACCGAATGGTCGCCCCTTTCCAATACAAGTTCATGTAAAAAAGTTATAGAATGGAAAATGCAACAACCTCAGGTTAGATTGAGTGCAGTCCCAATGGAATAACTCTTCTGTGAAGAGATATATATGAGGCACTGTTAGCTACCCAACATGTTTAAATATGTACTTGTACTCGTAGTTAATATTAATATTATATTATTCTACCCATTAAAAGAGTTGCTTTCTCGTTTTTTAAATGCACTCAAGAGTATTTAAAATCGGTGTGTTCATAATATAAATGTAAAGCTTAAAAATAATTAAATTGTATAAATGATCAATTGACTGCCATTTCTGTGTCATGAGCTATTTGTTGGTAGTGTCTTTGTGCAATTGGACTGTTTGCTCCACTCTCTCTTTATCATTCCTTTTTTCTTATTTTCTGATTCTGTTTTTGTTCTTTCCTTCCTGCTTTTAAGTCCAGATTACCATTATTTGAATAAACATTGCTCATAGTCAGACTTTTTAAACCTACAGTCTCAGGTTTTCATATTTCATTGAAAGGCGACACCTAAATAGACAACCCCAATTATTATTAAATCTATTAATGTATGTATTCCTCTTTCTGTGTGCCAGGAGTGTGAACACCAGTGTCTAAATCGTGTTCTTCACTGCAAAGCCAGCAACTATGACGCATAAATGGCAATGACTGAAAAGAGGATGTGAGTCTTGAGTGGATAGAATGGCAGTTTTGTTTTTTTAATTTGAGTTGGAAACAGTTGGTGCATGCATATGTTGGTGATGGCGAGTGGCAGGACACCAAATAGCTTAAAAATAAATCGAAGGGGGAAGTCTATCAAGTACTTTTGGTGGGAGACAATGATGGCCAGAGGATTGTGCAGGTGGGTGGCTGGACCCATTGAGTGTCCCCGGTAAGGGGGTCAAGGCAGCAGAGGTCATATTGAGTATGACTCCCCCTTGACTGCTCTACTTCTGAATAGCTGCTGAAAGTAGGGGCAAAAGAGTTAGGTTGCATTACATAAAATTGAAGATGAGGAAAAATAAATAACACCAATATATTTCAGGTTGGGGATCACAAGCTTCACTCTTTTTGTCTATGTGATGTCAGCATAATTCTTTATATTATACCAAACATAAATTCATCTGTACCTCCATGTATACACTTGTTCCATTACTTTATAAAATTCGATGTTGTCTGCTTACCTGGGGAAAATGGAACAGCCCTGCAATTCTGGCCAGTGGAACAGACGTGGATGACAATGTTTCTCCAACGAGTCCTACTGTCACTGCTTGGAAGTTGCAGTTGTACCCCGGCACTGGCTCCCACCTCCCTGAAAGCACTTCCAGGAGACCCTGGATGGCCCTGGTCTGAGATGTGCAGGAATCAAAGATCCAGAAGCCGACTGTGGTGTTTGGAATCAGCAAGGGGTTGAGGTTAATTTCCTGGACTACGAAAACCATGGCCAGCAAATCCCTGTAAAACCGAATGTGGAACCTGTAGGGAAAATGAAATATTGGCTGAATATTGTCTATGTCGCCAGGCAATTTTCAATATCTGAACTCATGCAGATTGGAACAAAAAATAGTTACCCTCTAACTACCAAAGTTAACCACAAGGTACTGAGGACTATGTGGCTGTTACACATTTTAATGGCAGATGGATCTAACTGAGAATGGAAGGAAGGCGTTACTCTGTGAGGTATAAATTTACCTTAGCTGGTGTTTGACTAATGCTGTTTATTCATGGGATAAACTTACACAACACAGTGGTATTCTTTCAATCAGTGGGTTTATATAGTACAGCCAATCAACCCAGAGGGGTATGCAGGCACTGTGATATTATTCTGTCCAGCTCATACATTTTGAACATTGTATTGTAATCTTTTTTTATCTTGATTTGTAAGATCAACCCTAAAATTATGAATTATGAACAGAAAAAGGCTGCCACTTTCAATATTTGCATAGAATATAGCCCACTGTACTGATTTGCAAAATGTCAGACCATGATAGGATAAGGTGGGTGTTCATTTATTGCTGACCATTCAGGGTATTTTCCTTTTGAAGGCTGGACCAGGAGGTTGGATGTCTCTTTGATAAATGTGCTTGTAGAAATTAAGGGATTCAATTTTATACGGGCACAACAAAAGATAGCTCTGAACGAAGCAGTAGGTCTAGACTTTGAAGCCTGGATATCTGAATTTCAGTCCGACCTTTAGGTATTAAAATAAAAAGTCTATCATGCTGAGAGTCTCATTCCCTCTGTGCTTCAGATTGTTGAGCTTTAGACACAATATCGGAACCAAAAATATCATGGGACAAAAAATATTGTTTCAAGAATTTCAAGGACAAGCATTTTGTGAAGGTAAGTTTACTATTGGTAAGTTAGGTTTTACTATATATAACTCCACATATTGTACCTTGATTTGATATATATATGTGATCAAGGCCTCTGAGAAGGCCGAAACGTTATGCTGGTGGCGATTTCTGAATCCAAATAAATATTTATTCACCTCAGCCAGGATCAACTTTCGTTTTCTGGACTGGTGGTACCTGGTGGCTACGTGGGTACGCTGGTTCGTGTGGGACGAGTGCGAGTTATATATATATATATATATATATATATGATTGCTCACAAAGCACACAAAAATGCGCGAGTGGACTCCTTCCAGGGAAATAACATCAATCCCAAAATCAAGATGAAATAAGGATTTATTTAAATAGCATGTGGGAAATTAAAAAAAGTATACTGATATATAAAATATATGTATATATTTAAAGTACTGTAGTGATCTGTATGTGCTTGGGTACAGGCTTGTGCCCCACTACGATGAATTGCAGAAGGAATCATTTTTCTGTGTAATTTAAAAGAAAAGTAAAGATTGAAACTCTGTCCGGCTGGACATGTTAATTGAATATAGAACCAACTGTGGCTATATTTATTTTGCTTAAGTATTCTATATGCATGGGACAACTGTTGTCTTTGAAATATTATGTTCACCGAGGCCCTGTGCTGACTGGTTTGGGGTCCCCTTGTTAGTTGTTATACTAAATCTACCCCCAGCACGACACCATACACTACCCAAGAACCACTGTACTACCCTAAACCCTAAAACAATACCCCAGCACGACCTACTACACTACCTAAACACCACTGCACTACCCTTAGCCCTAAATCTACCCCAGCACGACCCCATACACTACACAAACAACACTTCACTACCCTAAACCCTAAAACACTAACCCAAGCACGACCGCCTGCACTACACAAATACCACTGCACTACACTAATCCCTAAATCTATCTCCAGCACAACCCCCTACACTACCCAAACAACACTAAACTACCCTAAACCCTAAGACACCACCCGTCGCATGACCCTCTACACTTCACAAACACCACTGCACTACCGTAAACCCTAAAACACTACACCCTACACTACCCAAAAACCACTGCACTACCCTAAACCCTAAAACACTTCCCACTACACTACCCAGACACCACAGCACTACCCTAAACCCTACCCCCAGCACGACCCCCTAAACTACACAAACACCACTGAACTACCCAAAACCCTAAAACACTACTCCCAGCATGACCCCCTACACTACCCAAACACCACTGCACTACCCTAAACCCTAAAACACTACCTTCCACACTACCCAAACACCACTGCACTACCCTAAACCTTAAATATACACCCAGTACGACCCCCGACACTTCCCAAAAATCACTGCACTACCCTAAACCCTAAAACACTACCCCCTGCACGACCCCCTACTCTACCCAAACACCACTTCACTACCCTACACCCTAATACACAACCCACTATGCTACACAAAGACAACTGCTTTACCCTTAACCCTAAAACACTACCCCCAGCAATCCCCCTACACCACATGCTCACCATTGCACTACCCTAAACCCTAAAACATCACACCCAGCACAACCCCATACACTACCCAAACACCACTGCACTACCCTAAACCCTTAAATACTACCCCCAGCACGACCCCCTACACTACCCAAACACCACCGTGCTACCCTAAAACACTACCCATAGCACAACCCCCTACACTACCCAAAAACCACTGTGCTACCCAAACCCTAAAACACTAACCCTAGCATGACCCCCTACACTACCCAAACACCACTGCGCTACCCCTAACCCTAAACCATTAACCACAGCATGACCCCCTACACTACCCAAACAACACTGTGCTACCCTAAACACTAATACACTACCTCCAGCACGACCCCCTACACTACCCTAACATCACAGCGCTACCCTAACCCCGAAAACACTGCCCCAGCACAACCCCCTACACTACCCAAACACCACTGCCCTACCCTAAAACACTACCAGGGCATGACCCCCCACCACTACCCAGACCCCACTGCCCTACCCTAATCCCTAAAATATGACCCCCTACACTACACAAACACAACTGCACTACCCTTAAGCCTAAAACACTAAACCCAGCACGAACCCCCAAAAACTGCACAAACACCCCTGCACTAACTTAAACCCTTTATCTACTCCAGTACGACCCCCTACACTACCAAAACACCACTCCACTACCCTAAACCCTAAATCTAAACCAGCACGACCCCCTACGTCACCCAAATACCACTGCACTACCCTAAACCCTAAATCTACCCCCAGCACAACCCACTACACTACACAAACACCACTGCGCTACCCTGAACCCTAAAACACTACCCCCAGCACAACCCACTATACTACAAAACACCACTGCGCTACCCTGAACCCTAAAACACTACCCCAGCACAAACACCCAAACTCTACACAAACACCCCTGTCCTACCATAAACCCTTTATCTAACTCTGCATGAACCCCTACACTACCCAAACACCACTGCACTACGCTAAACCCTAAATCTATCCCAACACGTCCCCTACACTACCCAAACACCACTGCACTATCCTAAACCTTAAATCTACCCCCCCCGCATGACCCTCTACACTACCAAAACAGCACTGCACTGCTCCACACCCTAAAACACTACCCCCAGCATGACTCCCTACACTACACATCAACACTGCACTGCCCTAAACCCTAAAACACTACCCCCAGCACGACACCCTACACCACACAAACAACACTGCACTGCCCTAAACCTTAAAACACTACCCCCAGCACAACCCCCTATTCTACACAAACACCACTGCACTGCCTTAAACTCTAAAACACTACCCCAGCAGGACCTCCTACACTACCCAAACACCACTGCCATACTCTAAATCTTAAAACACTACCCCATCATGACCCCCTACACTACCCAAACACCACTGCACTAGCCTAAGCCCTAAATCTATCCCCAGCACGACACCATACACTACCCAAGAACCACTGCACTACCTTAAACCCTAAAGCATGACCCCCTATACTGCACAAACACAACTGCACTACCCTTACCCATAAAACACTACCCCCAGCACGACCCCCTACACTACCCAAACACCACTGCACTACCCTAAACCGTAAAACACTACCCCCAGCATGACCTCCTACACTACACAAACACCACTGCACTACCCAAGCACTACTCCCAGCATGACCCCCTACGCTACCCAAACACCACTGCACTGTGCCTAAACCCTAAAACACTTTCCCCAGCACAACCACGTACACTACCCAAAAACCACTGCGCTACCCAAAAACCTAAAACACTATACCCATCATGACCCCTAAACTACCCAAACACCACTGCTCTACCCTAAACCCTAAAACACTTTCCCCAGCACAACCACGTACACTACCCAAAAACCACTGCGCTACCAAAAAACCTAAAACACTATACCCATCATGACCCCTAAACTACACAAACACCACAGCGCTATCCCTTACCCTAAAATACTACCCTCAGCATGACCCCATAAACTACAAAAACACCACTGCACTACCATAAACCCTAAAACACTACCCCCAGCAAGACCCCCTACACTACCCTAACATCACAGCGCTACCCTAAGCTCTAAAACACTAACCCAGCACGACCCCCTGCACTACCCAAACACCACTGCCCTACCCTAAACCCTAAAACAATACCCCAGCACGACCTACTACACTACCCAAACACCACTGCACTACCCTAAGCCCTAAATCTACCCCAGCACAACCCCCTACACTACACAAACAATACTGCACTACTCTAAACCCTAAACACTAACTCAAGCACGACTGCCTACACTACACAAACACCACTGCACTACACTACTCCCTAAATCTACCCCCAGCACAACCCCTTACACTTCACAAACACCACTGCACTACCCTAAACCTTAAAATACTACCCCCAGCATAACCCCCTACACTACCCAAACACCACTGCACTACCATACATCCAAAAACATTACCCCCAGCATGACCCCCTGCACTACCCAAATGCCACTTCACTATCCTTAACCCTAAAGAACTACCCCAGCATAACCCCCTACACTACACAAATACTACTGCACTACCCTAAACCCTAAAACTCTACCCCCACACTACCCAAAAACCACTGCACTACCCTGAACCCTAAAACACTACCCCCTACACTACCTAAACACCACAGCTTTGCCCTAAACCCTAATCACTACCCCAGCACAACCCCCTACACTACCCAAACACCACTGCACTACCCTAAACCCTAAAACACCACCCCCAGCATGACCCCCTACACTTCACAAACACCACTGCACTACCGTAAACCCTAAAACACTACCCCAGCACAATCCCCTACACTACACAAACACCACTGCAATACCCAATACCCAAAACCCTAAAACACTACCACAGCACAACTCCCTACACGGAAAAGTGTGGCTCAATGATTAGAGCGGCAGGCCCTGATGCAGAGGTCTAGCCCGGGACCAGAGTTCAATTCCCCGCCTTGGCGGGTCGTGGGCTCAGAAATTCCACGGACCTGATAATTCTCGCCTCAGTGCCTATTCCAGTCATGGAGTCCCACTCTGCAACTCTGGGCAATAGCTTGCTTAATCTCCACAACGGGCCCCACAACGCGAAGGATGCCTGGCCTCCACCTTGGGGGTGCCCAGGAGTGGACGCCTCACAGGGAAAGCCAGGATGGGTTCCACAGCGGTATTCGTACAAGCGCCTTGAGACCCTTGCGGGTGAGTAGTGTGCTATACAAATATCAATTTACAATTTTTTTATTTACCTACACTACCCAAACACCACTGCACTACCCTAAATCCTGAATCTATCCCCAGCATGACCCCCCACACTACCCAAACACCACTGCACTACCCTAAACCCTAATACACAACCCCCTATGCTACACAAACACAACTGCACTGCCCTTAACACTAAAACACTACCCTCAGCACGACCCCCTACACTACAGAAACACTGCTTCACTACCCTAAAGTCTAAACACTACCCCTAGCATGACCCCCTACACTACACAAACAACATTGCACTACCCTAAACCCTAAAACATCACCCCAGCACAACCTCCTACACTACCCAAACCACACTGCACTACCCTAAACCCTAAAATCTACCCCTAGCACGACCCCCTACACTACCCAAACACCACTGTGCTACCCTAAAAAACTACCTCTATCACGACCCCCTACACTACCCAAACACCACTGCGCTACCCCTAACTCTAAACTACTACCTCCAGCATGACCCCCTACACTACCCAAACACCACTGCGCTACCCTAAACCCTAATATACTACCTCCAGCATGACCCCCTACACTAATCTAACATCACAGCGCTACCCTAACCCCTAAAACATTGCCCCAGCACGACCCCCTACACTACCCAAACACCACTGCCCTACCCTAAACCCTAAAACATTACCCCCGCATGACCCTCCACCACAGCACTTCCCTAAGCCCTAAAACATGATCCCCTACACTACACAAACACCCCTGCACTACCCTAAACCCTAATTCTACCCCAGCACGACCCCCTACACTACCCAAACATCACTGCACTACCCTAAACCCTAAAACACTACCTTCTACACTACCCAAACACCACTGCACTACCCTAAACCTTAAATATACACCCAGTACGACCCCCGACACTACCCAAAATCACTGCACTACCCTAAACCCTAAAACACTACCCCCTGCACGACCCCCCACTCTACCCAAACACCACTTCACTACCCTACACCCTAATACACAACCCACTATGCTACACAAAGACAACTGTTCTACCCTTAACCCTAAAACACTACCCCCAGCAATCCCCATACACCACATGCTCACCATTGCACTACCCTAAACCCTAAAACATCACACCCAGCACAACCCCATACACTACCCAAACACCACTGCACTACCCTAAACCCTTAAATACTACCCCCAGCACGACCCCCTACACTACCCAAACACCACCGTGCTACCCTAAAACACTACCCATAGCACAACCCCCTACACTACCCAAAAACCACTGTGCTACCCAAACCCTAAAACACTAACCCTAGCATGACCCCCTACACTACCCAAACACCACTGCGCTACCCCTAACCCTAAACCATTAACCACAGCATGACCCCCTACACTACCCAAACAACACTGTGCTACCCTAAACACTAATACACTACCTCCAGCACGACCCCCTACACTACCCTAACATCACAGCGCTACCCTAACCCCGAAAACACTGCCCCAGCACAACCCCCTACACTACCCAAACACCACTGCCCTACCCTAAAACACTACCAGGGCATGACCCCCCACCACTACCCAGACCCCACTGCCCTACCCTAATCCCTAAAATATGTTATGTTATGTTATGTTATTTATTATTTGTTAAGCGCACATACGCCCAAGGGCTTCTTGGCGCTGGTGAGAGAGTCAAACATAACAATACATAGAAGACATACAATCACTGTTTACAATAAGCCTGAGAAAAAAGAAAAGTTTTAAATGCCTTCCTAAAGGCAAGGAGGTCCTTACTGTGTCGCAGAGTCAAAGGGAGGGAATTCCACAATGAAGCAGCTAAAAATTGAAAACTGCTGCCTCCCTGACGTTTCTTTTTGAAACGAGGGAACTCAAGTAAGTCTTTGTGGATTGATCTCAAGCTGCGCAAGGGTTTGTATTTGCGCAGTAGTAGTCTAAGGAACATGGGACCCTTACCCTCCAAAGCCTTGAACACAATACAGCCCACCTTGAATGTAGCTCTCTGTTCCACAGGCAGCCAGTGCAAAGTCTCTAGTCCATGTCTAATTGATTCCCACTTCGGGACTTTGCAGATAAGTCTCGCAGCTTGATTTTGCAAGTATTGCAATCTTTTAAGTTGGCCAATAGGCGCCCCCAAATAGAGGCCATTTGAGAAATCGATGTGAGATAGGACTAGAGCACTAACTGTCTGAATTAAGGCCAAACCTGTAAGGAGATGTGCTATTTTCTTGATCTTCCTCATTTGAAAAAACCCCGAGGAGACCACAGTTCCGACTTGACTTTCCAAGGTAAGATCCTCACTAAGAGTCACTCCCAAACTTTTTACTGTACGGGATTTTTTTGGGGGCGAGCCCATGTCCGACGGCCAAAAGCTAGGACTCCAACTGATCTCACTCTTCCCAGGTAGAATGAGCTCCGTTTTTCCCGGATTTAACTTAAGGTGGTTTAGAGACATCCACCTCTGGATAAAAGACATAGTTGCTCGAAATTCCTCGGCAGCATTGTGAGAATTTAGCACAAAAACCAACTGCAGGTCGTCTGCATAATTATATACATCAACCTTAAACTCTCGTAGGGAGAACAACAGAGGCCGCATATACAAATTAAATAATAAAGGGGACAAGGAGGATCCTTGAGGAACCCCACAAAAGGAAATGTTTTTAGGGGCTGTGAAAGAACCCAGTCGAACCGATTGGGTACGTCCTGAAATAAAGGACTTGAGCCAGGCCAAGGCCAAGTCCCGAAGACCGGCCTGTTCGACACGGTTGACCAGGATGGTATAGTCAACCGTGTCGAACGCGGCAGACAGGTCCAATAACACCAAAGCCTGGTGCAAGTCCCTGTCTGCGTTAGACCTTAAAGTATTCTGAACGGCCAATATCACTGCCTCAGTAGAGTGACCAGGCCGGAAACCTGCCTGGTTGGGTTGTAAATAGCCAGAGGCTTCCACAAAACTTGATAGGCAGTTGGTTATATGCGCCTCCAATATTTTGGATAAATAAGGCAGTAGCGATATTGGTCTATAATTAGAAAGGTCTGAGGAGTCAATGCCAGGTTTCTTTTTTAAAGGGATCAATAAGGCCTGTTTAAAACTATTAGGAACATTCCCTGACATGAGGGAGTTATTAAGCAGAGGAATCAGGCTACTTGGGAATGCCCGACCAATTTCTCTCATTACTTGGGGAGGGCAGACATCCTGAGGAGATCCTGATTTAACTCTAGTGAGCAAATCTTGAAGGGTTTGGTCAGTGATTAAGGGAAAGGAATGCAAAGTAAGACCCCCTACACTACACAAACACAACTGCACTACCCTTAAGCCTAAAACACTAACCCCAGCACGAACCCCCAAAAACTGCACAAACACCCCTGCACTAACTTAAACCCTTTATCTACTCCAGTACGACCCCCTACACTACCAAAACACCACTCCACTACCCTAAACCCTAAATCTAAACCAGCACGACCCCCTACATCACCCAAATACCACTGCACTACCCTAAACCCTAAATCTACCCCCAGCACAACCCACTACACTACACAAACACCACTGTGCTACCCTGAACCCTAAAACACTACCCCCAGCACAACCCACTATACTACAAAACACCACTGCGCTACCCTGAACCCTAAAACACTACCCCAGCACAAACACCCAAACTCTACACAAACACCCCTGTCCTACCATAAACCCTTTATCTAACTCTGCATGAACCTCTACACTACCCAAACACCACTGCACTACGCTAAACCCCAAATCTATCCCAACACGTCCCCTACACTACCCAAACACCACTGCACTATCCTAAACCTTAAATCTACCCCCCGCATGACCCTCTACACTACCAAAACAGCACTGCACTGCTCCAAACCCTAAAACACTACCCCCAGCACGACTCCCTACACTACACAAACAACACTGCACTGCCCTAAACCTTAAAACACTACCCCCAGCACAACCCCCTATTCTACACAAACACCACTGCACTGCCTTAAACTCTAAAACACTACCCCAGCAGGACCTCCTACACTACCCAAACACCACTGCCATACTCTAAATCTTAAAACACTACCCCATCATGACCCCCTACACTACCCAAACACCACTGCACTAGCCAAAGCCCTAAATCTATCCCCAGCACGACACCATACACTACCCAAGAACCACTGCACTACCTTAAACCCTAAAGCATGACCCCCTATACTGCACAAACACAACTGCACTACCCTTACCCATAAAACACTACCCCCAGCACGACCCCCTACACTACCCAAACACCACTGCACTACCCTAAACCGTAAAACACTACCCCCAGCATGACCTCCTACACTACACAAACACCACTGCACTACCCAAGCACTACTCCCAGCATGACCCCCTACACTACCCAAACACCACTGCACTGTGCCTAAACCCTAAAACACTTTCCCCAGCACAACCACGTACACTACCAAAAAACCACTGCGCTACCCAAAAACCTAAAACACTATACCCATCATGACCCCTAAACTACCCAAACACCACTGCTCTACCCTAAACCCTAAAACACTTTCCCCAGCACAACCACGTACACTACCCAAAAACCACTGCGCTACCAAAAAACCTAAAACACTATACCCATCATGACCCCTAAACTACACAAACACCACAGTGCTATCCCTTACCCTAAAATACTACCCTCAGCATGACCCCATAAACTACAAAAACACCACTGCACTACCATAAACCCTAAAACACTACCCCCAGCAAGACCCCCTACACTACCCTAACATCACAGCGCTACCCTAAGCTCTAAAACACTAACCCAGCACGACCCCCTGCACTACCCAAACACCACTGCCCTACCCTAAACCCTAAAACAATACCCCAGCACGACCTACTACACTACCCAAACACCACTGCACTACCCTAAGCCCTAAATCTACCCCAGTACAACCCCCTACACTACGCAAACAATACTGCACTACTCTAAACCCTAAACACTAACTCAAGCACGACTGCCTACACTACACAAACACCACTGCACTACACTACTCCCTAAATCTACCCCCAGCACAACCCCTTACACTTCACAAACACCACTGCACTACCCTAAACCTTAAAATACTACCCCCAGCATGACCCCCTACACTAGCCAAACACCACTGCACTACCCTACATCCAAAAACATTACCCCCAGCATGACCCCCTGCACTACCCAAATGCCACTTCACTATCCTTAACCCTAAAGAACTACCCCAGCATAACCCCCTACACTACACAAATACTACTGCACTACCCTAAACCCTAAAACTCTACCCCCACACTACCCAAAAATCACTGCACTACCCTGAACCCTAAAACACTACCCCCTACACTACCTAAACACCACAGCTTTACCCTAAACCCTAATCACTACCCCAGCACAACCCCCTACACTACCCAAACACCACTGCACTACCCTAAACCCTAAAACACCACCCCCAGCATGACCCCCTACACTTCACAAACACCACTGCACTACCGTAAACCCTAAAACACTACCCCAGCACAATCCCCTACACTACACAAACACCACTGCAATACCCAATACCCAAAACCCTAAAACACTACCACAGCACAACTCCCTACACGGAGAAGTGTGGCTCAATGATTAGAGCGGCAGGCCCTGATGCAGAGGTCTAGCCCAGGCCCAGAGTTCAATTCCCCGCCTCGGCGGGTCGTGGGCTCAGAAATTCCACGGACCTGATAATTCTCACCTCAGTGCCTATTCCAGTCATGGAGTCCCACTCTGCAACTCTGGGCAATAGCTTGCTTAATCTCCACAACGGGCCCCACAACGCGAAGGATGCCTGGCCTCCACCTTGGGGGTGCCCAGGAGTGGACGCCTCACAGGGAAAGCCAGGATGGGTTCCACAGCGGTATTCGTACAAGCGCCTTGAGACCCTTGCGGGTGAGTAGTGCGCTATACAAATATCAATTTACAATTTTTTTATTTACCTACACTACCCAAACACCACTGCACTACCCTAAATCCTGAATCTATCCCCAGCATGACCCCCCACACTACCCAAACACCACTGCACTACCCTAAACCCTAATACACAACCCCCTATGCTACACAAACACAACTGCACTGCCCTCAACACTAAAACACTACCCTCAGCACGACCCCCTACACTACAGAAACACTGCTTCACTACCATAAAGTCTAAACACTACCCCCAGCATGACCCCCTACACTACACAAACACCATTGCACTACCCTAAACCCTAAAACATCACCCCAGCACAACCTCCTACACTACCCAAACCACACTGCACTACCCTAAACCCTAAAATCTACCCCTAGCACGATCCCCTACACTACCCAAACACCACTGTGCTACCCTAAAAAACTACCTTTAGCACGACCCCCTACACTACCCAAACACCACTGCGCTACCCCTAACTCTAAACTACTACCTCCAGCATGACCCCCTACACTACCCAAACACCACTGCGCTACCCTCAACCCTAATATACTACCTCCAGCATGACCCCCTACACTAATCTAACATCACAGCGCTACCCTAACCCCTAAAACATTGTACCCAGCACGACCCCCTACACTACCCAAACACCACTGCCCTACCCTAAACCCTAAAACATTACCCCCGCATGACCCTCCACCACAGCACTTCCCTAAGCCCTAAAACATGATCCCCTACACTACACAAACACCCCTGCACTACCCTAAACCCTAATTCTACCCCAGCACGACCCCCTACACTACCCAAACACCACTACACTACCCTAAACCCTAGACCTACCCCAGCACAACCCCCTACATTACCTAAACACCACTGCACTACCCTAAACCCTAAATCTACCACCAGCATGACCCTCTACACTACCTAAACACCACTGCACTACACAAAACCCTAAAACACTAACCCAGTACGACCCCCTACACTACCCAAACACCACTGTACTAGCCTAAACCATAGAAAGGTAACCCCACCCCATGCCCAATACCCTTACCTCTCACTCCTCTTGGTTCCTCTCTCCTCATGGTTCCTGCTTCACGTCGTCTCTGAGGGGCGGTGCATATCATTGTGAAGAAACGGAACAGCCTCTGTTTCCTCACAACAACGTCAATCAGCTACATTTTTCAAAATGCATGGTCATTTGCTATACATACCTTTACAACGAAATTTGTTGTAAAGGCATGCATGGTAAATGAACATGCGTTCCTAAAAAAATGCATAGTATTGACTTCGCGATGTACAACTCATGCGTGGTAATGCATGCATTGTAATGGTATCACGAACTAAAAAAGTTGTTGTACCAGCTCTTTACCGATCGAGGCTGGCCCCTGTGAGTCGTTTATTTGATAAATTAGTAGGAAGGAATGTGTTTTTTTACCAAAAAGTGCATTCCCGGCTGTTGTGATGTGAAAGTGTCAGAATGACCTGGTTTCACTTCCGTTGAGAGAGTGTAAGAGTCTGTTTGGACCAAAAGGAGTTCTGTTGTTGGCGCGACACAACATCAGAAAACACAGCTAATGGAAAGCCTCCTCCCCGAAGTGTGGAGCAGTGCCATGAGAGATAAACGAGTGTGCGTCCCATCGCAGTATTACCGTACCGTGCCGTTCCAGGGTACGGGAGGCAGAAGCGGCATCCATCGCAGGTCCTCTTGTACACTAAAAAATTACCAAACAATGCTTTCCTTTCTTTTTTTCTTCTGCTGCACCATCTGTTCTTCCTCCTCTACTACAAGTGGATCAACTTCGGCAAAACTAAAATCCATAGTTGCATTAAAAATAAACAAAACACAAAAAAGGTATATCAATATACAGAGAAGCAAGAAGCAGGTCTTCTCTCTATCAAGCTCAAAAAGTAAGGGAAATATTAGAAGGATGGATCCTCCCCCTTTTACAATGAAATTGATTTCAACCAATCAGATTCCTTTTTTCTTTTGCTGACATGAAGTCGCATAGGGTGGGCGCACTCGTCATGCACCCTTCGCCCACCAGTGAAAATCATATATATCATTATACACTATAAATAAAAATTTCAATAAACTTTTATTAAGTATATTAGCAAAACTGTTCAGTCTAACATCATATTCCAACTTTCTATAGTAATTTTTTCAACATTAAAAATACGCGGAAGTCACGATTTCGGCGCAATCTCAGCGTGATCCCGTCACAACCCCGGAAATACGCACAGGGCTACACCGCGCATTTAGTAACTTAACTTTCATCAAAATTATATTGAAAATAACACTTTAAAAATACCTGTATTAATAAATTTAGAAAAACACTTGAAGGAAAACTTTTATTTATCATTAATTTATAGATATTTCATACTTTACAAACTACGCCAAAGTCGCGACCCCAAAGCGACTTTACAAAATGCCTAATGGAATATGCGCAGCCATCGTGTAAGATGCGCAAAGGGTGCGCAACTGTATATTATTTTTAAAAAAAAGGATGAATATAGTTTTCCTAACTAAAAATAATTCACAATTTGTTTAAATATATATATGTATGTATATATGGAAAATAAAAAATAAAAACATAGGATTGAGGTTCATTCCAAAAACTTTTGAAATTCATTGAAAAAACCCTTAGTTTTAAGGCACGTTATAGTTAGAAATTCGCATTTAAAAAACCATAGAAAATCACTGAAAAAACCATAGGTTTCAGGCACGCTATAGTTAGAAATTAGCATTTAAAAAAACATAGAAATTCACTGAAAAAAACACAGGTTTCAGGAACGTTATAGTTAGTTGGACATTTCAGTCGTACAAAACCATGGAAATTCTGGCGTTAAAGTTAGTTCAGCTAACTATAACTTGCACTCCCGCAATGCACTGCTGATGATGTCACATATTACATCATTCATGACATGGTCAGTGACATCACTGATGACATCTCAAATTACATCACTGATGACATCAACCATGTGAAAATCTCATGCACCTCCTCACACCTGAAGAAAAGCTTTGATACACCCACTCTAAAATACAGACTACCATTTTTGAAAAAATCGACGCATCAATACCAGTTGCTAAATACGCACTGACTGATTCCTAGGTCTATATACACATTCACTCATTCACCCATACAGTCACTCATACATGCAGTCACTCATCAATACAACACTATCATATGCACTCATACACCTCTACATATATTTAGAGTTACTCACACAACTAGTCAGTCATGCAAAGAATCAATCATACTTCCATATACTCACCTATACAGTTATGGACTCCACCTCACTTATTCATACAAATACTAACACTTATTTACCATCTTATAGAATCACTGATACAAATTGTCGCTCATGCAAACACAATTGTCTCTGCCTCCTTCTATAAACTTAAAACCATTAAAAAAATCCTTCCCTACCTCCCCCCTAACTCAGAAAAAACACTGGTCACCACATTCGTAATGTCCTCTTTGGACTATTGCAATTGACTCTTTATCAATACCCAGCAAAAAGTAATTCGAAAACTACAGTCTGTTCAAAACGCCGCAGCAAGGATGCTGTCAGGAACCCCAAAGTTCAAACCCATTGCCCAAGTCATCAAAGGCTACCACTGGCTTGCGGTGAAAAACGGTATAAAGTTTAAGGCATGGTGCATTGCCTACAAAGCTTCCGGCAAGCAAGGCCAATGCTTCCTTCTCCAGTCTCTAGCCTTTCATGTCCCCAACAGAGCATTACGTTCCACCAATGCACTCCTGATGTCTGTGCCACGGACCAAAACCGCTTCTTGGGGCGATTGTCGATTCACGGTTTCTACATTCAAGCTCTGGAACTCCTTGGACAAGGACACTAGAGCTTGTCCTACAATTACCGCCATCAGGAGAAAAATTAAAACGTGGCTGTTCAATCAATAAACCTCTTCTCACACCCTCTTTTCTGCCATGTTTACAGTGCCGAGACGCCCTCTGGCATTTGCTGCGCTTTACAAGTTTCATAAATAAATAAATAAATGCACACTCATCCACACTCATCTACTCTCACAATTACTAACTCTCACAAATAGTTATTTATATACACCATCACTCACATATACTGCCTTTTACATATGTACTTACTTACACATACACCACTGAGACATCCATTCACTCACCAACACACCCATACACACACTTACCCACCCATACAGATGTTTCCACATGCACTCTTGATCCCATACACCCAGTGAATCAACCACTCACACATCTATGCACAGAGTAATATACCTCCCACCCACCCACACACACACTCAGGCATCCATACAAATACTCAGGCAATCAATCAATAACCCCTATAGACACCCAAGAAGCTACTCACCAACACATACAGCAGCTTACACAACAACAGAGAGACTGATGCAGACTTTCACACAGGTTAGTCACTAACCCATGCATTCAGAAAGACACATTTAATCACTCACTTATACAGTCAGTCAAATACCTACAAAATCCTCCAAACAGGCACTTATACACCCACTCATTCTTCAATACAGCTTGGCATATATATAAAACAAATGTAAACTTTACAGAAACATACAGTCACTGGATGATATCATCAGTGATGTCATCAGTGATGTCACTGACCATGTGATGAATGATGTAATATGTGACGTTATCACCAGTGCATTGCGGGGGCGCGAGTTATAGTTAGCTGAACTAACTATAACGCCGGAATTTCTATGGTGTTGTACAAGTGAAATGCCCAACTAACTATAACGTTCCTGAAACCTATGTTTTTTTTCAGTGAATTTCTATGGTTTTTTTAAATGCTAATTTCTAAACATATTATGCCTGAAACCTATGTTTTTTCAGTGAATATATATATATATATATATATAGATATATATATATATATCTATATATATATATATATATAAAGGAAACGGTCCAGGTTCCAGAACAGTAAAGGAACCAGCGGTCGGGACCTCACAACACCTCGTAACCAGCAGATGAATGAAGCCTCAACAAAGTAAATCCACCAGTGGAAAGCAGGGAAGACGTAGTTTATTACAGATGACGCGTTTCACTCTACAAGAGAGCTTGTTCAAGATATGTATATGTGGAGTTAAGGGTAGTAAATCTATATATAACTATTTGCATTTACCTTCCTCATATCTTGCTCCTCAATATTTTTGCCACATTAAACCACCATCCCAGTTAGGAGGTTAAACCAGAAAGTGGAACTCTGTAAATATTCTGGATTTTCTAGCAACTCTGAAATCCACACAACCTAGCCTAGTCAATGAACTCGATAGTATGGAAGAAAAGATCACAGAATGGCTATCTGAGGCTGCGGATATCCACGCCCCAGTGGTCAAGTTCTCCTTACACGCTGTATAGAGGCTCACGAATGGTTTACCCCAGAACTAAGGAAACTCAAAGTAGGACTCTGCCAGAAAGAAAGAACCTGGAGAGCGAAATACTGCCCGCAACGTAAGGGGGAGTACATGACAGCTCGCACAGAGTATCTAAAAACTATCCTAAAAAACAAAACAGATTATTTCTCTAGGAAAATACTAAACTCCAAAACAAATCCAAGGACATCTTTAAAAAATGGATGATCTCTGCAATGGTGACAGAACTTCTCCTCCCCAGTCACTCACTCAGGAGCTCTGTAACTCACTTAAATCTTTCTTTATAGATAAAATCACCACTAAAAAGGGATCATTCCCGACTCACCCAGCTCAGAAGCGTTGGACGATATTTGTATTAACCCGTACACCCTGGATGCCCCCCCCTTATTGATTCAAATACACTATCGGAACTCCTATCTCGGGTTAAATCCGGGTCCCCCTATGACAGCTGCCCCCCATATATTCTGAAAGAGGTATGCTCAGCTATGCCTTCGAGCATCCTCCCACTCCTGAATGAGTCTCTTTCACAGGGCAATGTTCCTGGCACATTTAAAGATGTCATGCTCATTCGACTCCTAAAGAAACCAGGGGCTAATCCACTGGACTCTGCAAATTACAGGCCTATTTCTCTCCTCCCGTTTCTTTCCAAACTTCTCGAGGCCCACGTGTCCAGATTTCTCTCGAATTTCATAGAGCAATCGGACTTTCTAGAACCAAACCAAGCAGGGTTCCGTCCAGCACATTCTACTGAAACAGTGCAGTTCAGGACACCATTAGAGCCAACGCAGACAAAGACATCCACCAAGCCCTGGTCCTTCTGGATCTGTCGGCCGCGTTCAACATGGTTGACTATAACATCCTGTTAAACTGTGTCGAGCAGGCCGGCCTCAGGGGATCAGCGCTTGGTTGGATAGCTTCCTTCATCTCTGATCGTACGCAGTCAGTGAGACTGGGCACTTTCATAGCTCAAAAATTATCCTCATCTTGCGGAGTGCCACAGGGCTCGTCACTCTCACCACTTCTATTCAACCTATATTTGAGACCTTTACTATATTTATTAAAAACCCGGAAAGTCACTATCTTTAATTATGCCGACGATGTGCAGCTAATTTTCCCCCTGAATATGTCTGATGTTGTCATTGAGTTTCAGGCAACGATGTCACTCATACAAAAGTGGATAGACTCAAACCATCTCAAGCTTAACCCAGGCAAAACACAATTAGTTCTGCCGGGGAAGAGCGAGCTCAGTTGGGGTCCCCACTTCTGCCCTTCACACATGGGCTCTCCGCCAATAGCCTCACAGAAAGTTAAAAGCCTGGGGGTTATACTAAACGCTGACCTTTCACTTAAAGGACAGGTGGGAGCCATTGTTTCATCTAGCTTTTTCTAATTACGGAAAATTAGAAAAATCGCCCACCTGCTCACCCAATCAGCATTGGTACAGGCAACAATTGCCTTAGTACTCTCTCGTCTTGATTTTTTTAATGCCATCTATCTCGGGCTCCCAGTCGGCTCTCTGAAAGAACTCCAGATGGTTCAAAATCAGGCGGCAAGGCTGATATGGAAACAGCCCAAACGGCAGTCAGCCAGACCAAGCCTAAAAAAACTCCACTGGTTACCAATGGCCCAAAGGATCACTTTCAAAAGCGGTTGCATTGTTTTTAAAGCTCTACACGGAAAGGGCCCAAAATTTGTCAGACAGCTGCTAACTGTACATAAAACACAAAGCAATTTACGTTTGAGCCCATCTAAACCTGTTGACCATCCCCTGCTTCAAAAGGAAGAAGCAAGGAGGAAGTTGCTTTTCGTATTTAGCAGCTGCTCTCTGGAACTCCTTTCCTATTTCACTCAGGAAATGCGACAGTCTCTTGATCTCTAGTAAGTCCCTGACAATGTGGTTATTCAAGCAGACCTTCGATTAGGGATCATCTGGGGGCCACAGACATTAGCGCCATGAAACCCAAGGGGGTACGCGCGCTCTACAAATCAATAATAACATAACATAACATAACATAACATAACATAATATTTTTGGTTTCAATATTCTGCTCGATTGGCAAAAGTACCCTTCATGCTGGCGCTGCACCGGGCCTCCGTGGTAGGGACCTTGCTTTCAAGAGAACAGCCATACATGGGGCAGTGGCCAGACCCTTCTCCGAGACATCCTAGAGGGAAGGGGAATTGCAGTGGTACTGCATGAGATGATGAAGGGTAGATGGTGTGGATAGGGGATGCTGGCTGGAGGCATTCGATATCAATAAAGGAACACAAGGCCGGGTGGATTCACAAGAGGGAGAGAAGGAGATGGAAAATATTCGTGTTTTAGATAGATACAGTCTAAGAGTCAAAGAAAGTGACAGGACAGAAGAGACAGAGACATAAAGAGAGAGAAATGATGGAGAAAGTGAGGCACAAAGAGGCAAAATGCAGTAGAAAGACATGGGGGGAGAGGAAAAGGGAAAGACAGCAGGGGGACACATGAAGTGAGAGATAGCTGAAGACAGGCAGCGAAAGATGAAATGCACAGCCTGATGCAGGGAGAGTAAAAGGAAGTGAGAGAGTACTCACACAACATGTTTTTGCCAGCTCAGCTCGTAGTTGTGTACTTGGAGCCAAAGTGGGACCTCGGGCTCAGCTCTGATTTTTCTACTTTCACACCTCCGGTTTCAGGGACCAAGGCCTTTAATTACCTAAATGAAATGATCATAAAGGTATCATATTATATTGCCCTGCCCTTTCTGTGAGACATGCAATGTGAGTGTTGTTAATGACTTGAACATTTGCATGGTGCAGCTGGAGATGGTGAAGCCTGCATATTGGGTTTAACTTTGCATATGAGGGCGAACTCATTGGAGGGTGAGCAAGCAAACTAGCCAGGAGTATAAAGTAGGTGTAGCAAGTGAAGCGTCTCCACACCAAAACCACTTTAAATATTAACTCAAACTTCTAAAAAAGAGTGTTAGCAAGAAAAGGAAAAAAGCTTTGTGTGAAAAGAGACAACATTTACCTGGATGATATTAAAATATAGATGAAAATGAATGTGCCCTGAGATAGGGTATGGAATGGACGGTGATCTGTGTTATCTGATTAACTCGGGCAACCTTCATCGTGGTTAGTGGTGTCCTAGTGATGGCCGCACCTCAGGTCCACAGTAAGTCCGAATGCTATTGTATGAGCAAGATAAAGTTGGAATATATTCCCATGTAATTTTGAGAAATAGTTGTTTCCATTAATTTGTAGAATAGATAGTTTTATTTCTTATTTTCAGGTTGTTGATTTGATGTCCAAAATGTTTTAGGAATGGCCAACACGCGTTTCACCCTAGGTTTTTGCCGACCTTCTTTTAGAGTGTGGCCGCTGAAGCACAAGACGTTTCAAGGGGTTTGAGCACCCTATATCACTCTGACTGGACTCGCGTGGCAAAGATCCTCGGACAAACGAAGGGCCATATTATCAAGAAAGGGCGATACATTATCGCCGCTTTTATTGGCAGGAAACTGCCGCTAAAGCGGTGATAGTGGGCTTGATAATATGCCCTTAAGAATTCCCATAGAAGCCCAGGTTCACACCAGAACCTGGACTGCTATGGAAATTCAAAAGGACATATTATCAAGCCCATTATCGCTGCTTTAGCTGCACTTTCCTGCTGATAAAAGCAGCGATAATGTATCACCCTTTCTTGATAATATGGCCCGAAGTGTGTGGCTCTGTTCTTGTTCCATGCATGTCTAAGGTGTGTTTACATAAATGGATAAGCCTGCACTATTCATTGCAAACTATACAAACCTTGCATACGTCAAAGAGCGCACACATGTGTTGTTGGGAGCTGGTGTCCAGTACACATGAGATGTTGCTGCTACTAAATGTACAATGCATGTATCTGCCAGGTCTACTGTGCACTCTATGCAATCTACATGTACAGCCCTTGAAGAGGTAATAAGAGTGGCAATGCTTGAAGTGCACTGGAGACTTAGAGATACTTGACCAAGCTCTGCTAGCTACAAGGGTGCTTAGACGCATCACACTGAGCACCTCAGATGAAAGCAGATCAAAGGTAAAGAGGTAGAGTAAATACTTTTTGGTGGGAACAAATGGGACAGTTAAAAGGATAGAGGTCATGTTTAAAAGCATGTTTAGTTGAATAGACCATGAAGCTGCTATCAAACGCCAGGCGGTGGTGGCCATCGCAAACCCCTGATAGGTGGTCCTACCTGGATGTCAAGTGTCCACCACAGTGCTCTTCAGGAAGCCGGTGAAGCCTTGCAGTTTAGTTCCTTGAGGTGGGGAGGAGCTCTTACGAGCACATCTGGATTAGATGCAACAGAAGGTAAATGTCTGGCCAAGATGTTGGAAGAAACCCTAGGATGGTGTGAAGATTAAACTGAGCAGTTGATGGTCATCAGACATTTCATCACCTGGGCACCCAAGCAGAAGGGCTGCCCAGAGAGCAGTGAACAGACAGCTTTGATGACGGTCCACTGAGGGTCAAGCACAGGGTGAAGCACACAGGGACTCCCCTGGCTGTGTCTGTGTGTGGAAGGTCGATGGATGGGGGGTCAGGTAGGCAGGATAGCTGACTCTGGAAAGGGGGTGACCTTCAATCAGCTAAGGAGGGGCCAATGGGGTGAAAAACACATATGGAACTTACCTGAGTCATTCCCCCTCATGGATTACCGCTTCTCACACCCTTATAGGAATTGCTTTAACCATTACAGACTATCAGTTGTGACATTGCTATACATGGTGCAATTAAATGTCCTTACCTTTATATACTATTGGATGAGACACTTCTGGACATGTTGTATGTAATAAACTGTCCTTACCCTCATTGAATATCACCTATGACTCTGCTCTACATCCTGTAATAATTGTAGTTAATGCTCAGATTATCCACTGTAACACTCCCAAACACACTGTAACAAACTGTTCTTACCCTTGGCAGGATATCGGCTGTGGTGCCTCTTTAAAAGTAATCTCTGGTGACGTGTAATCAGAGTGAACCATGAACACCCCCCCTATATTCACGGTTCCATACTGGTAATATGTGTTCCTCTTCCACGCCGCGAGCCTGCACTCTGCCTTTGGAGACTTGGTTCTCACAACAGCCAGAAGGAGTATCATTGTATGGCCCAGGAGACCCATTGGCATGACTGATGGCCACCGTGACTACGAAAGAGCACATCTGCAATGTGAGCCGAGCCCACACTATACTCTCCTCTTCAGTGGATATTTTGAAGCACGGCGATTCCTTGAAAATTTGGAAGCACAAATTCATTCAGGACAGACTCGAAGGGATTTAGTAGACTATAGAAGTGAGGTGATATCAGCACTGATGTGAATCTAAGTGATGCACATCAAAGTGCCTGTGTGGTGTCAAGCAAGTCTGTGTGCTGTGTCTAAATGCCACATTTTTATAAGGTCTCTCCAAGGTCAGCTGACTTTCATCCCAACAAGGGAAATAACAATCACTGTCATTTACACTCTTTTTTGATGAAACTGTCCATCATGAGGTGAAGGTACTATTTATAGTAATAAGCAGGTGTATCTAGTTGCTATGCTGAAATAAACCATTCGTATATGCCTGTGGGAAAAGATCATGAAATCACGTACATTTATTTTTAAGTATTTGAATCCCTCACTGACCACATTTCTATCCAAAGAAACAGATGTCACCTTGCACATTCTTATTATGGGCAATACAATAAGTTTATGTGGGAAAAATGTGTTTGAAAATCAAATATAGATCTAACCTTCACTGGCAGATGTATGCCATGGTAGTCAAAAAATATTAAATACTTTTTCATTTGAATGATTGCCATTTAAAAAAAACATATTCACAAGACAGTGATTCTGGAAAAAGCCTAAATTGATGGAATTATTACCCAGTGACCAGGGCTACACATCAAATTGTCACAATTGTTCAAAGGACTCTGGGACAACGAACAGCAATATGGCACTGCACTAATAGGATGATTGTCTTTGGTCGGTGCATGTGCTGGTAGCAGGCGCACTTCAGAGCTCGGTTAGTTGCGCCTTTTGTCGTTTGGAAAGCAGTAATGGAAGACAGCATTGGTGCAATGCACAAGAGTGCACCAGACAGTGTAAATGAGCAAGTGCACTCTGTCAACTTTGTTACCCTGGTGCACTGCACCCCCTGTGCAGCTCTGAAGGCTTGCATATTGTTTTTCTTTAAAGCAGATCTCATAAGAAATCATTGCTGTTTTACAAAAACAATGTTTCATTGATTACAATTCATCCAAAAATGTTATTCACAAGCTTAAAACATAAGAAGTCATTGACGAGGGCATTATTCAAGGACTTTGATCCCTCAGCAATGCATTTTGTGTAAGAGAGGTACCGGTGCTGGTGTCCTCCTGGTTAAATTCTCATAGGGTTGGTACTGAGGTCCATATTGTCAGTGGCGCAATGACCTTCTCCATATTTATAAAGCTAGGTTAAGCCACTTTTTGTGGCTTAAAGGTGCTTTGTAAATATGGTACTCTTTCACGCTGTATTTCTGTGTGAAAGGGGCATGCAATAAGTGTTGCTGTGACATTCTACCACACCACCCTTGCTTTTTTATGCTGACCCAGATTTACAAGGATGTGTAATTCTGAGGTAGCGCCAAAAACAAACGCCATGCAATAGCAGGTGTTAGAATGGTGCAACAATGAGAAATACTTTTATTGTTAAGACAAGCAAATCTCCTTCCACATATATGAAGCTGCAGGCATCTCCGCTACTATTCCCCTAACAAGGCATTCCATATTTACATTACAGATATTGTGTTGATTATGGCCAAACAAAATACGGAGCCATTTTGGGCTCAGGGGCTATTCCAAAGGGGCATATGTTTTTCTGTTTTATATTCTATGTTGTATTTTTCAGTGGGTTTTATGATGACTACATTGCCCAGAGGTCATTGCTGCCTCACAGGGCACACAGTTTAAGTCCACTAACTCATATCCTGAACAGTTTTCTGCCATTGTTATTGATGACTCATAGGAAGTTACAGCAGATTCACACAGTGAAAAATGAATGAACGAATGAATGAAAAAAAAATTGTAAAGCATGTGGTTACCCGTGGGCATCCCCACGCCACTTGTGGCGACACTTAAGCTTTGAGCTGATCAAGGAAAAAGGAAAGTTTTCGGTTGTTATCTAAAAATCAGATAATTAGGTTCAAGCCGTATGTGGTGCGGCAGGTAGTTCCAGAGCTTAGCCGTGTTATAAGAAAACAAATGGCCACCAGTTTGTGATCTCCTGATCTTCAGGACTACGGTTAGGCTTTTTTTTCAGATCTCAATGCCCTGCTGGGTCGGTAGGGTTGAATCATAGAATGCATCATTGGCAAGCCCTTTCCAGTGAGAGCTTTATGCAATGCACAACGCCTTAAAATGAATTATTTCCAGGATTGGTAGCCAATATAGAGTGGCAATAGCAGGTTTCGCAGAAAGGCATCTAGGGATGTTCAGTAGAAGTCGAGCTGCACAATTCTGTACAGTTTGCAGTCTTTTAGTTGAGGCCTGGGGTATCCATATCCATACTAATATAATAAAGAGAGAGCCCAAATCTTTGAGGCGGGTAATCAGCACCAATCACAACACCCAATACAGTGTTGGAAAGGGCAGTTGCAGCAGAAGGACATAGGCTATGCAGACGCCCACCATATACATTTAAAAGGTAAAAGAACCGTGCCAGCAAAGTAGTCCCTTGTGGGCGTGTCTGCGTTGTGCTGTGGGTGTGTGCTGGGGGCGTGACAAACGCTGGGGGCGTGTGGTACGTTCCGCCCTTCATGCCATGTCTCATAGTGTGGGCTAATCCCACCCTGCTCCCATTAAATACCCCTGCACCCCATAATCATAACCCACCCTTACTCCTTAAAATACCCCAACCCCCTTAAACACTAACCCATCTTAACCCTATAAATATACCCTATACCCCAAAACCCAAACCTATCCCTAAACACTAAAAATACCCCTGTACCCCAAAACCAAAACCTAGCACTGAACCCTAAAAATACCACTGTACCCCAAAACCCAAACCTACCCCTGAACCCTAAAATACCTCTGTACCCCAAAACCCAAACCTAGCCATGAACCCTCAAAATACCCCATGTACCCCAAAACCCAAACCTACCCCTGAACCCTAAAAATATCCCTGTACCCCAAAACCCAAACCTAGCCCTGAACCATAAAAAGTAACCATGTACCCCAAAACCCAAACCTAGCTCTGAACCCTAAAATACCCCTGTACCCCAAAACCCAAACTTAGCCCTGAACCCTAAAAATACCCCTGTACCCCAAAACTAGCCCTGAACACTTATATACCCCTGTACCCCAAAACCCAAACCTACCCCTGAACCCTAAAAATACCCCTATACCCCAAAACCCAAACCTAGCCCTAAACCCTCAAAATACCCCTGTACCCCAAAGCCCATACCTATCCCTAAACCCTAAAACTACCCCTGTACTCCATAACCCAAAACTATATCTCAACCCTTAAAATACTCAAACACCCCAAAACATATACCTCAGTACCCCTAAACATATACCCCTATACCCATACTTACCTTATCCAAACATTAAAAAAACATGCTTTTACCATTCATGCATGTACAACTAATTTTGTTGTAAATGTATGCGTGGTAAAAGCATATAAAATGTAATGCCATGTGTTATAATGGCCTTGCGGAGTCATAGTAGTTTCGTAATGAAAGTATGCGGAGTGATGGTATGTGGAAAGAAAGTTGCGGAATAATGGGTGTTTACCCTCCCCCGGTAAGTACATTGGTGGCACGGCAGCCCACATCTCCAGCAACATACTCATATTTTTTCACCACCCATTTGAAAAATGCACAGGTCTCTCTCATTGATGGCCAGCACCGACATACAATTTTAGACACACCTCCCGCCACAAGTTCTAGAATTGCGAACTTTAGAGCTGGGGAGATACGTTCGAATCTCGGCATCAGCTCAACATCCTGTGATTCCAGACAAATCGATTTGTCTACCCGTGCCTACCACAAATGAATTTGTTCTTCTGTAATGTAAATTGTGCTCATGCCATGTTGTCAAGTTCGCGCTATATAATATTGCAAGGAAAAATAAAGTAGGGAAACTCGAGTTCACAAACTACTGAACGCGCACTCTTAAGTGCATCAGCAGTGCACTGTGAATCAGAGCATTTCATAGGCCTGTCACAGATAAGAAATGCTATCAACACGAAATCCTACAAAACAATGTACTACTGGCCGGCAGCAATTCATACCCGGACAACGTCGGGACGGGCTGCTAGTAAATATATAAATAGGAAGCTAAAATACATCAATCCCATTTAACTATTATCATACAGTTCAATAATACACCATTAGAAGAGATCAGAAAAATGAACAACGAAAAAGCAATAAGCATGAAATCAGTAAAGAATTAACAAGGTATAACACCAAACACAAACAGCCAACAAGAACGGACTGAACAACATAAAACAAAACAGCTAAATAGAAAAGTACTTAAGTATAATTACAAAATAATAGAAACAGTGACTCATAAAGAGAAAAAGAACAGGCATTGCCAACGAGAGCAGGAATGGCATACAACCACATCAAAATGTAAAGGGAACGTTACGAAATATTAGTAATAAAGATAGAGAATCCAAAAACAACGTACCATAAAAATATCAAACAAGACGAGCAACTTCCAACACAGGCAGTGAAGCTGAGCAATACATATCATTGAGATGAAAAATAAAGAAAGAAGAAACAGCAATATACAAAAAGGAAAACAAGAAGAGAGGAAACAAACATTAAATCTGAGCTAGAAATTGAAACAGGTAAAATAGAGTAGAAAGATAAGAAGATAGAAAGAAATGAAAGAAATGAAAGAAAACAAAAATAAAAACAGTCACCTCAACAACAGTTTACAACATGTGAACTGTAAAATGAACGGAAATCAACACTATAACTAGAAGAATAGATTTCCTAGCATGCATTTATGAGACATAGTACTCATCCAAACAGAATGTAATAAAACACCAAAGAAAACAAAGATAAATCAAGATCCAGAGGGACCAGGAGCAGGAGAAGATTCCATCTGAGACTCAAGTTGATTACCAAGGAAGGTTGAAAGATCAGAAGGTTCATCAAAGATTCGTGAGCGGCCTTTAAAGGTGATCCGGAATTTCGAGGGACCAGCAAAGGAAAAGGGGATGTTCATGTCTAGGAGACGTTTCCGCAAGTTAAGAAAACCTTTCCTTCTAATGACAGTTTCTCTGGCAAAGTCTTAAGATATAGCAATCCTATGACCTTCCCAATTGACCACCTTGATCTTCCTCATGTGAGCCAAAATTTACTCAGAATGTTGATGACGTAGTGGTTTAAAAATTACCGCCCTAGGATGAGGCGAGGATTGGGTCTAAAAGTAGGAACACGATGAGCCCGTTCAATTTCAAAATCTTTCTGAAACGAAATTTGTAGAGTAGACGGAAGCCTTTGATACAGGAAGTCTATCATCGAGGAGGCTGATTTTTCCGCATCTTCGGGTAGACCAAAAATGCGCAGATTACTTCTACGATTACGATCTTCCTGTTCTGTGAGGTCTCTCCGTAATGCCGCCATTGAGCGCTCCATCTGTAGTAGAGACTTAGAATGCTGTTGCGCAGTGTCCTCCACACTACTGATACACGTCTCCGCAGTCGAAACACGAAGAGATAGTCCTTTGAAATCATTTCTGATAGCTGCAACCTCAACCTGTAATAAGTCAGTATTGATCTTAGTAGATTGCGCAATATCATGTACAGCATTCAAACGTGACAGAATGGTGTCCAAAGTGGAAGTAGTATCTTTTTGAGTTGACTCGGGGTAGGGGAGGTTTGTTTAGACCTCTTCAGATTACCTTTTGAGTCTTTAGTATTTGGAGAAAGACCCCGTGGCGTCAGCCATAAGGTACAAAAAAACAAGAAACCCACAATACTCACGCAAAAAAAACTGTGTGAGAGCAGTTAGGACGAAGAGGGGCCAAAAATGACAAAAATCTATACTACTATAATAAAGGAAGAACTTTCAGCCTTTGAGGCGGGTAAACTCGGGAACCACAGCGTCAATCCACACACCCAATACACCATTGGAATCGTCAGGGTGTGTAGATGGTTATAGGCTATATAAAATAAAAAAGAAAACGTTATTTAAAAAATGTACAGTAAAAAAAAAAGTAGTCCCTCAGAAGTAGCGCCGGCCGCAACTTGCGTACTCACGTCAGGAGCGCGGGGAGGAGCGGTGTCCAGGAGCACGAGGAGGAGCTGCAGACATGGCGCGGGGGAGGAGCGGTGATGTGAGGAGCAGCGGACAGGCCAGCGGCGGTGCGAGCAGCGGACAGGCTGGAGGAGCGGCGGCTGAGGTAAGGGAGCGGCGGACATGGCGCGGGGGAGGAGCGGTGGCGTGAGGAGCAGCGGACAGGCCAGCAGCAGACAGGTGGGAGGAGCGGCGGCTGAGGAAAGGGGATCCATGTCGGGGAAGGTGGGGGTCGGGGCAGGCGGGGGAAAGGCCAGGCTGGGGCCCGACCAGGCGGGGGCCCGGGCTGCTGCACAATGTCGGGGCGGGCGGGGGTCGGGGAAGCCTGTTGCACCCGGACAAGGTCGGGACAGGCTGCTAGTACTAATAATATAAAGAGAGAACCCAAACCTTTGAGGAGGGTAATCTCAAGAACCACAGCACCAATCACAACACCCAATACAGAGTGGAAAGGGCAGTTGCTGCAGAAGGACATAGGCTATGCAGACGCCCACCATATACATTTAAAAGGTAAAAGAACTGTGCAAGCAAAGTAGTTCCTTGTGGGCGTGTCTGCGTTGTGCTGTGGGCGTGTGCTGGGGGCATGACAAACGCTGAGGGCGTGTGGTACGTTCCGCCCTTCATGCCATGTCTCATATCGTGTGCTAATCCCACCCTGCTCCCTTTAAATACCCCTGCACCCCATAATCATTACCCCCTTACTCCTTAAAATACCCCAACAACCTTAAACATTAACCCATCTTAACCCTATAAATATACCCTGTACCCCAAAACCCAAACCTATCCCTAAACCCTAAAAATACCCCTATATCCCAAAACCCAAACCTAGCCCTGAACCCTATAAATACCCCTGTACCTCAAACCCCAAACCTACCCCTGAACCCTAAAAATACCCCTGTACCCCAAAACCCAAACCTAGCCGTGAACCTTAAAAATACCACTGTATCCCCAAACCCAAAACTACCCCTGAACCATAAAATACCCCTGTACCCCAAAACCCAAACCTAGCCCTGAACCATAAAAATACTCCTGTACTCCAAAACCCAAACCTAGCCCTGAACCTTAAAAATACCACTGTATCCCCAAAACTAACCCTGAACCATAAAATGCCCCTGTACCCCAGAACCCAAACCTACCCCTGAACCCTAAAAGTACCCTTGTACCCCAAAACCCAAAACTAGCCATGAACCCTAAAAATAACCCTGTACCCCAAAACCCAAACCTACCCCTGAATCCTTAAATACCCCTGTACCCCAAAACCCAAACCTAGCCCTGAACCCTAAAAATACTCCTGTACCCCAAAACCCAAACCTAGCCTTGAACCCTTAAAATACCCGTGTACCCCAAAACCCAAACCTACCCCTAAACCCTAAAAATACCCCTATACCCCAAAACCCAAACCTAGCCCTGAACCCTAAAAATACCCCTGTACCCCAAACCCCATACCTATCCCTAAACCCTAAAACTACCCATGTACCCCATAACCCAAAACTATATCTGAACCCTTAAAATACCCAAACACCCCAAAACATATACCTCAGTACCCCAAAACATATACCCCTATACCCATACTAACCTTATCCCAAAACTTTTTTTAAAACAGGCTTTTACCATTCATGCATTTACAACTAATTTCGTTGTGAATGTATGCGTGGTAAAAGCATATCAAATGTAATGCCATGCGTTATAATGGTATTGCGGAGTCATGGTACTTTCGTAATGAAAGTATGCGGAGTGATGGTATGCGAAAAGAAAGTTGCGGAATAATGGGTGTTTACCCTCCCCCGGTAAATACATTGGTGGCACGGCGGCCCACATCTCCAGCAACATACTCATATTTTTTCACCACCCATTTGAAAAATGCACAGGTCTCTCTCATTGATGGCCAGGACCGACATACACTATTAGACACACCTCCCGCCACAAGTTCTAGAATTGCGAACTTTAGAGCTGGGGAGCTACGTTCGAATCTCGGCATCAGCTCAACATCCTGTGATTCCAGGCAAGTTGCTTTGTCTCCCCGTGCCTACCACAAATGAATGTGTTCTTCTGTAATGTAATTTGTGCTCATGCCATGTTGTCGAGTTTGTGCTATATAATATTGCAAGGAAAAATAAAGTAGGGAAAATCGAGTTCACACACTACTGAACGCGCACTCTTAAGTGCATCAGCAGTGCACTGTGAATCGGAGCGTTTCACAGGCCTGTCACAGATTAGAAATGCTATCAAAACGAAATCCTACAAAACAATATACTACTGGCCGGCAGCAATTCATACCTGGACGGGCTGCTAGTAGATAATAATACTCAAAGTATCAGCAATTCCTTCAGAAATTCGGTAAAAAGGAGAATAATGTCAGTAGATTGCAGCAAAAAATTATAAAGAGCAAAAATCAGGAGACATGAAATGGTGGTCGGTTGCAAATAGAGAAAAGAAGACCATAGTAATGCTTGAAGAAACGTTGGAAAAATAACTTAGCAAACTAACAATAGCAGATATACCAGGAAAGGCATCACATTACTCGATCTTGGCCATGTTTTGATGAATTGCCATCGAGGTGAGACACATACATCAGCCTTGAGATTAAAGAACCAAAAAGATCCCAAAATAATGCCTTTTGACAAGATAAGGCCTCTTTGAAGCATATAATTAACCTATTGTGATAAATATCACCTTATTCCCAGCTTGGAAAGCAGGTTCCGGTGAGATGTCCCAGGTTGCTGAGGAGAAAACACGAACGACGCCACCGAAAAACAAAATGGCGGCTGCTCGCAAAATCCAGTGAGCTAGGCTGCAGGGCTAATAAAAGACAGCTTCTCGCCGTTATGCACGGAAAATAAGCCTTCCAAAATGATCAGGGCATATTCCAAACTCGAAAATGCCGATTTGGGTGAGAAGACGCCTGCAATGGGGAGCCGAAATCCTCCTGGCAGCCTCTGTTGCCCCGGAGCTTAAGCGCGATCCGCCATATTGTAACGGCGCTCAAGCCACGCCCCATACACTATCAGTAATTTGATGTAAAATGGTGAGGGGAGCGGGGTCAGTAGGGGAACGCAATTTTAGCTGTCTCAGATAACCTTGAAGGGAAGTTAGATCCAAAGAGGGGAATTCTTTCAGCAGGGCTTGTGCTTTTGGAATTGTAGTATCTGCTGGTAAAACAGTTTGTTGGACTGTGGCCTGGGTAAAAGACCTATAGAAATGTGATACCTTGGTGGAAAACAATTCTGCTATCTCATCGCACCGTTGTTGAGGCTTGTCAGAGGTAGTGGGAGGGCTGGGGGGGGGGGGGGGGTGAGAAGAGATTTGGCAATATTAAAAATGTCACGGGGGAAGTTTATCACCAATGTGATTTTTTCTTGATAATTGAAGGCTTGAGCAGATTTTATTTCAGCTTTGTCATTTTAGCACATCTGAATCTCAGAAATGATCGACCTGAGCGTCTCCTAGCAAATCAGATTGGAGTATTTTTTGCACAATCAAAGCACACATTTATAGGTTTCTGAAACAGGTGTTTGTTTGCAACATGTATTTAATAATTTGCATTTTCTATTGCCAAACATGCAATAAATTGAAAAGACCATGGAGCTCATTCCAAAGCAACATGGAAGGGTCAATACCAGCCCAGGGGAGGAGCGGCGGATAGGAGTCCCAGGCAAGCGGGGACAATCAAGAGGCAAGCGCCAAGACCATAATGAAGCTAGGCCCCGGCTAGCCATTCAGTCCTCCCTGGTTCTGTCCCTAGATGTTGGTGAAGGCTCAGTGTTCTGAAGGCCCATTACAGACAATTAGAGGGGAAATGGAGATTAAAAATGGGGTGCAAGGGGGAGCCTGCAAACACAGGGCTCACCAATAGGATTGCTGGAGCATTGCCCACCAGGCCTCAAAAGTCACCACAAAACAGGTGCATGTTACCTCACATTTCATAAATTAAAATGTGTTGCACTGTAAGAACCTTTGTAAAGTTACAGTCCTTTGGGCCCCTTCACTCTCCAATGGTGTTGGGTATGGCGTAGCCAATCATGTTGATTGTCTCGATGAGCGCGATGACCGTCCAACTTTAGTGGACTGCGCATGTCAGGCACGGCAGTATGTTGCTCTTGACCATGCTGACATGCGCACGTCAGGACTCAGCCATTCACTCTGGCTCAGGAGGCCGAGGGAAGAACAAGCGCAGGCTCAAGGGCCCTGGGCGCTGGGTTACACTGCTCCTGCGAATCCTGGTGCTGCTTTCATGCTGTTTACGAATGTAAACACCATGAGAGCAGTGACTTGATTGGCTGTACAGGTCCGAATGGACCCGTGTTCCTGCGTGTATTTAGAAAGGCTGGGAGCATCCGGGCAGCAGGAAGATTACTGGAAGGAAGAATTACCAACATTATCACTGAAATATAAAGGTAGTTAATGCAATCAGATCTGAAAAGGGATGTAATATTTGTTGTCAGGAGGTAAATTCAGGTCTTAATGCAAGCCACAATAAATCGAAACAGAAGAAGGGTGAGGTTGTGCAGGGACACGTCTTTTTAAGGGTACAGGCAGTGATTTATTCGTTGTGAAAATAACAGTGCTGACATCATGAATCGGAATAAGAGAGGATGGTAGTAATATCGGTGCTGGTTTATTATTACACATGCAGCTGTCGTGTCGGTATCCATACGGAACACACATTTCCTATAGCCCACCAGCCTCACTCCAATACATGGTTTCAAGAATGCAGCATTGCATGTGTCCTGTGTGACAAACACAGCACGCGCACTCAGAAATGATGCATCGTGCGTATAGTCCAGATGAATTCATTTCTTTTTTCAAATAGAAGATGAAGCCTTGGATCGTGACAGGGGTCTGCGGTTCTTCCTGCTCGAAGCATCAGGAGCCTGCAGAGGCTCCCGGCGCTGTCTAAACATCTTTCAGAAGGTCCTGTGACTGTGCCTGTGACTACGAGGGAAGCAGGGAACCACATACCAGCGATGACGGCATTGTGGGGTTTCTGCCTCTGTCACACCAATGCTTTCCTGCTTTGTGTTCACTAGTGCTAACAAAATCTACACAACTATGCTGTAAATGGCAGCTTGTTACGTCAGACAATTTGACTGGCTCAAAGGATGGGGGTACAGGAAATATGAGGTAGACGGGGCTATGTTAGTTTCATCGAGTCTGAGCATCCATCCATCCACCCACCCACCCACCCATCCATCCATCCATCCACCCACCCACCCACCCATCCATCCATCCACCCACCCACCCACCCATCCATCCACCCACCCACCCACCCACCCACCCATCCATCCATCCATCCATCCATCCATCCATCTCCAAACTTGATTTGGAAATTATTCTATAGAAATTAAACTATGCACATGGAGGCACTGCAAGTACCAAGCCATTTCACGGTGCGAGCTGTGTTCTACATAGTCCTTTTTTTTACTGTCTGCTTTGAAATATATTATTCACTGCGAGGGAATGGCCATGGGTTTGGCCGGATTATCATTTGAGGTTGTTCTTTGTCCTTGCCTGCTGCTCAGGGTGTCACATGACTGATATATGAGCAATCAACGTGTGGTTGGGCGTATGACACATGGCTAACAATGGTGTGGTTTCCTGTCATAAATAATGACTGCTGACTGCTACGCTTTCAAAAAGCAGGCGCCACATAATTGCATCTTTGCATTTGGACAGTGTCAGCGCCCTATCTGTGTTAGCCCAGCTTCTTTTTATTGCCCAGGTGAGGAAGTGTTCTTTTAGATGAATTTAGGGGCCTCATTTATGAAAAGTGATGCATTGCTGCGTGAAAACAGCGATGCGTCACTTTTCACTGCGCACTCCTTGCGACACCAATGATGCGTCATATTTATTGTATGACGCATCATGTCGCAAGGACTTACAGATACGTCAGTATTTCTGACGTATCTGTAAGCGCAAAAGTGACGCATTGCTGGAGTGTGTCACAAAAGTGACGCAACTCCAGCAATGCGTCCTTTCACATGGGGAAAGCCCCATGTGAAAGGGCTTGCATCAGTCTTACGCCTGCTGTGAGGCAGGCGCAAGATTTTGACGCAACAGCATCCTAAAAGTGACGCAGGCAAATCTCATAGATTTCACTGCGTCACTATTACGAGGCTTTTTGCGGGAAAACGCCCCCTTTGCATACATTATACCTGATGCAGGTATAATGTAGCACTGGGGTTTAAAAAGTGACGCATCTACCTAGATGCGTCACTTTTTAAATATGGCGCAACAAGGCGCATTTTTTACGCCGCTGGTGCGTCACAAAAAGTGACGCACCGGCGGCGCAAAACTGAAGCAAGGCCTCATAAATAAGGGCCTAAGGGCCTCATTTATGAAAAGTGACGCATCGCTGCGTGAAAGCAGCGATGCATCACTTCTCAGTGCGCACTCCTTGCGACATTCCTGATGCGTCATATTTAATGTATGACGCATCATGTCGCAAGGAGTTACAGATATGTCAGTATTTCTGACGTATCTGTAAGCGCAAAAGTGACGCATTGCTGGAGTGTGTCACAAAAGTGATGCAACTCCAGCAATGCATCCTTTCACGTGGGGCAGGCCCCATGTGAAAGGGCCTGCGTCAGTCTTACGCATGCTGTGAGGCAGGCGCAAGATTTTGACGCAACAGCGTCCTAAAAGTGACGCAGTGAAATCTCATAGATTTCACTGCGTCACTTCTACGACCCTTCCTTGAGTCAATAAGCCCCCTTGCATACATTATACCTGGCGCAGGTATAATGTGGCGCAGGAGTTTACAAAGTGACGCATCTACCTAGATGCGTTACTTTGTAAATATGGCGCACCAAGGCGCATTTTTTTTGCCACTGGTGCGTCACAAAAAGTGACGTACCGGCAGCGTAAAAGTGACGCACGGCCTCATAAATGATGCCCTAGGTTTCCATTTAAATGAATCAGTACTGGAGTTTCAAGCAAAGGCCCTCAAAGACTACAGCGCGGCAAGACCCTCCTAAGGGTAATACAGCGGCGGCTGGTGACTTTTAAAACCACAGACTTGTAAAATGTGCCTGTCATCAGTGTATTACACTGTTCCCATCAGAGGCTCATCTCCAGGCATGCACATGAGCGCATTTATAATATTCAAATAGTCTTCATAGTCTGCCTTGTGATATACTGCATTTGTAATTGCATTTATTTTGTGCTTACTCCCCTGACGAGGCATCAGATCGCTTTTCGAGGGGTAGCACGCTACCCCAGAACCCAAACAAGATTAGTGGTGAATTAGGATAGGGAAGTATGAAATTAATTTAAGCCGTGGACCTGTGCGTCTGTTAGTTGGATTGAAAAGGATAGAAAAGGGGAGGGGCCAGAACGTGTTTATTTGGAGATCACAGTATCAGGAGCAGGTTTGTGATGAGTGGAAGGGGGAAGAGTCAGAGGAAAGGGTTTAGAAAGGCTTGTTTGGAAAATCCAAATAGCAAAAGTGGTATGACATGATCATGATGCAAGGGAGAGGTGACGAGGGAAGAGTCTAGAAAGGGTTATTTTGGGGAGCATAGTAAGGGTAGAGTAGGGAAGAGTCTAGACACGGTTATTTTGGGGTATCAAAGTAGTCAGAGAGTGAAGGTAGAGGATATATCGAGTGGGGTAGAGGGTGATGTAAAAAGCTTGCTCCGTATATACTATATCAACATGAGGTATAGTGTGCAGTCCTGGGAGTATCCAAAGGTGTAGCAGGATTAGATGCTAAATTAGGCAAGTACTAACAACTCTCTTCGTGGTAGTGTAGCCAAACAGTTAGGCTTATCCAGAGGGTGTGTTAAGAATTTATTGTATTCACTCAATCGAGGATGGAGACACACAGTCAGAGACTAAGGGGTCGATAAATATGGCGGTGGCGGTCCTTCCGTACGCTAACCGCGAGTTTTCCCCCACCAAATTAGGATGGCAGGGGGAATCTCACCATGGTCGCAAAGTATATCCACCACAGAACCGCCACAGGCAATCCTCCGGGTTGCCTGGCAGAGCCGTCTTCACCGGTAAAATGGTGGCAGTGCCTAGCAGGCACAGTCCGCCAAATAACGATGAAGGCTGGAGACAGCCTTTCCATGGAGGTGGAACCGCCATAGAAATGCTGGTGGGGATTGGGTTTGGGGACCCGTTGTGGGCCCACCTTGTGTTGGGGGAGGTGAGGCTGCACTTGGGGGGTACCCCCGGTACCCACCTACTTTTCGCAGCACAATGTGGCAGTCATCATGTGGTGCCTGCCACATAGTGCTGTGAAATGCTCAACTTTGCATTTTTGATCTAAAGGGGGGTTGTACCCAAGAAATCCACATGGGACCTGGGTGCTATATGGTGTAGGAAAGAAGGGTCCCAGTGGAACTTTGTACGTTTGCTTGAATTTATTGTAGAAAGATCAAATTTAATAACAAACAATGTCAATTAATCACAATGAATGAACCATATCACTTGGTAAATAAAAGTGCCCCAAGAAAGGAAATGGGAGTGGGATAGCATGATGCTGTGAAGGAAAAGGACAGTGAGGAAATAAAGTGGGTGACAACTTATGTATTGCGAAATTAATTCAGAATGCAATACGATTTCATGGCTTCAGATCCCTGAGCCGAAAAAACAGGGGATCATAACATATCCCAAAAAGTTTTAGACTATTTCTGTTGACACAAAAGTTATCGAATTAGTGCGGGAGTGTCAACTGAACAAGAGATGGAGGTAGCCGTCGACGTTTCGACCCCACGCTACATTTGTAGGCGTGTATATTGCCTTACATCGGGGTCTTCATCAGGACAGGGTAAACAACAAGGGAGCACTACAATATCTGCTCAGCTCGAGCAAGTGGCATGGCTATGTCCACATTAATCACGTTGGTTGAACAAGCTGGATCTATACAGCCCGCGAAGGTTAGGAGAATATCCTATTTCATTGACTTATCATATATCTCCACACGGAGGTGCTGCCAGCAGCAACCCCTGCGATGATCCGACAGCCACGGTGGCGGTCGCATCCTGATCCGGTGTGCAGGACAACCGCATACCTTGCGGACGTTCCCGGTTTACACCAGGATGGCGGATGGACTCCAGTCTGTCTTTCATCCTAAAGAGCCCCTAAATCCAGACCAATTAGGTAAGCATAAAACATTTATATTTATTTTTTCTTTTAGAACCAAGCAGGACTTGGTACAGGTAAGTGATATATACTTTAAAAAATGCAATACTGTTCAAGCGAATGCAGTTGTCCCTGGAATTGCAATTGTTACAGGTTGGTAAAAAGTTTGGAGACAGTTTCAATTACACAGTAATTATGTCATGAGCACGGAACAGTCGAGCACTAGATCCAAGAATAAATGTATTTAAAATGCTGTCTTTTCCTACCTTCACATGCCGGAACACAATCCTCTGTCGCTGTGGTGGAGGTCTTGAACCCGGAAGCAGTTACAGCACGGGAGAGGGACAACAAGTCCCAAGACCCTTGCTGAACCGACGTACAGCATGGGGTGGAGATGTCTATATCAGAGAGGATGGTCCACGCTAGGCTGTCGGATATTCAGGACAGCTGCGTGAGGACTTGTCGTTCTGAGCTGAACCTCTCCTGCGGTCAGGTAAGGGCGCCTTTTCCTCACCTATTTTCACAGCCTCTCATTTCCTCTTGCGAAGCCAGTCTTTTTTCCATTGGCAAACTGACAGTAAGCTCATGCGGAACGAAAGACAAACTCCTTGGTCCCTCCTCAACACTTGATAATAATCGGAATTTCCTCCCTTAGTGAGCTTCATTTCCAAAGGCTCATGCAGAGGGAATAATTTATGCATAAATACAAGAGTGGATGGAAGACTTTCACTACATCCCTCTAAATTGACATTGTGTTAGGCTAAGCCAGGATAAGCCAGTACAAGACACAAGGAAAACGTTAAGTCCATATGGTTGTAATATATGTTCTTTTGCCAATTTCTCAGTGTGCACCGTCTTGGGGAAATGTGATTCCCAGCACCCTTGAACGTACTCATCCTGTTCTGTTTTCTTTGGATCTTAACAGAGGTGATTGCAAGTGCAGTATAGGATTACGCTTTACCAATGTGAGTCTAAGTGGACACAATTAAGGGTAGGTTCCTAAAAGGGGATGAGGAAGTATTCACATGTTGTTGATTAAATGAATGGAGTGTTAGCTTAGTTTATACCTGATTATTACATGGCTGTTCTTGTATCTGTTCTACCAAAGCAGAACAAAAAGGAATTACTGGTGTGGGCAACACTGGAACGACAGACTAAATAGGGAAAACCTGTTTCTTTAGAGGTATAAGTTGTTTCATGACCTGGTCCATCTCTGTACTCCTCTACACTCCTAATCAGTGACAGGAAGGATTACTCCTGTTTATATTTTCTTTGCGTCATTTCAGGTCTCCTTCTTCGTAGTTCCCTCACTTGATCATCCCACTGACCTGTGCTATCACAGCAATTCATTATAGGAATACAGTGGTCCAACCTCTATAATTTATAGACTGAATCCATCAGTAATTGTTCATTAGTTCAACAATTTTGGAGCATTAATTAATCAGCTCTATCCATAAATGCAAATGTGTATATAACAATATAGTACTCAGGGAATTAAAAACACGGCAGTGGCCATTGAGTGCAGTGTTTTTAATTCATTGCTCCTCGGTCAAACAAATTCACGCAACTTCCTGATTGCAAAACATTACAATCCATAGTGGTTGCCCCAAAGGAGCGTGCAACATAGCAAAGGAGTGCCAAGAAGTGAGTAGTGTGGAGAAGGAAAATGAAAAATCAAAATAGACAGTGACATAAAAATACTCAAAATAATTTACAAAAGCAGTAACGGATCAAGCATTGATCCATCCTGTTCAGCCTGACCTCAAAATACTCAAAGAAAAATATTCTCATACAATGTAGATGAATATATCATAACTTTTTGCACATGGATGAATTGAGTTTTCTAAAGCGCACATAGCTGCCCTGAGGCGTCCAAGCGCTAAGAATACCAACTGAGGCTTAGGTAGCTTGAGGGAGGAATGTCTACCCACTACTAGTTGATGAACAGAAGCGTTTTCAGCTGTTAGCGAAAAGAAACGAGGTCATCAATGTAGAGAATCAAACAGGTCCAGGTTATATGTATACTGCGTCAATGTTTCGACTCGACTTAGGGTCACGGTCATTTTTAAGCCTGGGCCATGCGAGTCTTCATCAGGACAATTATAAATAGGGCATCCAAGGGAATATAGATGTCCCCATAAAGCATAAAGCGGTGAAGATTCCACGTAAAATAATGGCTTTTTTGTCCTTATATTTTTCTGATCAAAACCGAGTTCCAATCACAGCAATTCAGGCTTGGGACTATCAAGACGTGTTTGTTACTTTTGGATTACTTTGGATTTCTTTGAGTCCTTTGGTGGTATGCCTATATACCACACATTAGAATCTCCACATACAAGGTAAGTATCACTCTTCATACTTTGCAATTGAGTTCACTTTTCCCCATACATTGACAGTTCCACAAGTAAAACAATTTTAGGCCCAAAATCTTATAACATGGGTTCCTATCAGGGAAAAATGGCTATCGATTTTGAAGGTAAGTACTCGACTGATGAGGGTGAGCTTTGGGGGTTAGGACCAAGGTTCCCCAACTTCTAGATGGGCACTTAAGTTGCGCGATGTAATGTAATGTAATGTAATGATGATACTTGTAAAGCGCACTGTTACCCCATCTCGGGGTGTCTTGGCGCTGAAGACCGCTGGGGAACCCGTCCTGGCTTTCCCTGTGAGATGGTCCCTTCTGGGTATCTCCAAGGTGAAACCAGGCATCCCCGGCGTCTGTGGGGGGCCGTTTTAGAGATGAGGCAAGCTTTATGCCCAGAGTTGCCGAGTGTGATCCCTGGTTAGAGTAGGCACCGAGGCGAGAATTATCGAGTCCGTTGACCCTTGTCCACAACCCTGCCGCGTCGGGAATTGAACCCTGGTCCCGGGCCGTTCTCTGCTTCCGGGTCTGCCGCCTCTAACCAGTGAGCCACACCACACCACAATCCACGATCACTATCACTAGTGCATCCAGGTGCAGAGTGCAGGGGTCTAATGTTAGCCAACCGGGCTAAGGGGGCCTTCGCTTTGGACTGCTGACGAGCAGGCCATTCGGGTGTGGGCGAACAAAGCAAAGACAAGGAGATGCCAGACAGAGAGCAGAAACTTTTCAGACACTCACCCGAGTCACAGTTCTAGGTTGAATCCATCATCGTTCTTTAGCTCACTTTGCCACCCCAGTTAAGACCCAGCTATATGCAAATTAGTCTTGACCCTCTGCCTCATGGGGAATGGTCCAGCCGGAACTGCCAAGCCAGGTCTTCCCTGGATGAGAAACAAGCATCCTGGGACCAGTTTCGGGGTAACACCCCTCATCAGCCAGGCTAGCTTGAATCCAATGGCAAAGTGAGCAAGGGACACACGTCTGGGCATGCCCTGCCAACTTAGGGCTCAAGTGTGGGAGCAAGGATTAGGATCAGCACTGTAGGGGCTAACGACCTAGACAGGTGCTGCACCACCAGTGGCACTGAGGTGGCCGGGATTAAGGTGCAAAATGGAAGTTTGGCCCCGTGTTTCGTAATGGAGACCTTCGGTTTCACAAAGATGCTGTATGCTTGAGTAGGGAGGCTTCCTGAAGGGATCTTGGGGGATGCCTGGACACCGTCAGTTGCACCACCCAAGACCGCGGGGCATCAGGTACAAGGGTGTCTTCTGGCATAGTGTTTTTTTACCAGCTCCGGTCTTAATCGGGGGGACCCTTCAGGTTGAGGCTGATGGCATCTTTTTGAGGTTTGAGGGAGGTCGGGCTAGCAGATTCCAGGTCAGGATTGCTGGGGAGAACTCCTAGGTGTGTTGGGCCGTTCAAACTTGGGCTGTGGGCATCAGGTGCAGATTGATGCTAGAACACGGAGTCACCGGAATCTGGATTCTGGAGTTGAGTCTTGGTTTCATAAAATCCTGTGCTTACCTGAGGCAGAGTCTGTAGGCAGGTCCTCTGGGATCTAGGGGCTGTTGGCTGCTGGACTTGCCTGGGTTCCTGCTGTGGGCAGAAAGTAGATGGAAAAGGCTGGTAAGGCCAAGATAGTTGGTGTTCTCATCCCCTCCCTCGGTCAGCACAGCTCTTTGATCCTCCTTCTTTCTTTCTTGAATCTGGGGAAGCAAGGTTCTGGTCACCCTTAAATACTAAATGTAGCAGTTTTAAAGGGGTTTGCAGGTCTGGATCAATAGGTCTCTTCCTTTCGGTGGGTACACCTCCTAAAATGCCACCCTCCAGAAGGAGGGGCATGAGCTTCTTCCCCATTGGCTGAGTCCTCTCACCTTCAAGATTGAGGGGACTGAGATATGTGCTTCACCTTGCATCCCCTACCTGAGGGGTGGTGTTGGCAAAGGTGGATACACCTATCTTCCTAGATTGGATTTTCCACAGATTCTCCCACACAAAGTGAGGACCAGAATCGGTGGGAGCCAAATGCTGGGGGCAGCAAAAGGCTGGGACAGGTCCAAAGGCAGCAGACCTGTGAAGGTCTCCCTTTCGTGGGTCGGACCTCTGCCCACAAAGTACTTTGTTTCTCAACCCAGAGAGTGAATTCTCTCTACCCATGGGAACAGAAACCTGTCTTGTGTTAGTAAATGGTGGGCAGCCATTCAGGTACCACACCAGGGCTGGTCAATTTTCAAGGGGCATCTCTAAGATGCCCTCTGAGTACAATTCACATTAAATCCCACACTGGTATCAATGTGGGTTTAAAGTTCTGAGAAGTTTGCTACCAAACCTCAAAGTTTTTAGTAACACCATTATGGAACTGTGGAGTTTGTAGTGACCAACTCTCAGACAATATACTCTTTATGGATGTACTACACTTACAGTGTCAAAGAAGGGACCTAGACACTGTTGGGGTACAGAGATCATGCCTCTGTACCCTCACCTCAGGTGAGGTTCTTCGGTTTCCGACTTTGTCCCGTATTTAGCTGCCATTTTGTGTCCCGTTGCCATTTTGTGTTGCACTCACTCAGGCAGCACGACAAACGGAGTGCTTTTGCCTTTTCCAGCTGCTACGTGTCTCTCTGTTAAAAAGTAACCCCCTGCTCTTGTTTACGAAACTGATGTCAGGGTCTGGCCGAGTTCAGTAATCCATGTCTGGGTTGATTGATCCCTGTCTCGACTGACTATTTGGCTTCTCCTATTCTTTCCTTACATTATCTTATCCGACTGGCCTTCACTATTCTCTCTTTGTATTCTCTTGTTACACAACTATCCTTTGAGGCACACAAATTCGTCCTGCCACCTGCAAATTGGATTGTCGGTACTAGCACTGATTAATTTGTGGGGAGGGGTGATACACAGGGTTTGAAAGAGGGGCGTATTTGGGACACCTGATAGCTTGTTTTCCAACTTTTCCTATTGGCTTGCTTTGTATATACTGGGAGTATACGTTGTAAATATGTGTGCTATAAAAGATTGTGCGCCACGGACTAAAGTGGCAGTCTCCTTAGAATATAGCTGTACTTCTGGGACAACTGTGCTTAGCTGCAGCTAATAAACCTGGTTTTCTATGCCCAACAGAGTGTCTCGTGTCTCTGTTCGACAAGGCAGGTGAACTCGGGGATTTAAGGCGTGCCCTGCGCTGCCAGGCCCATAAGGCCCAGTTCTCCAACTGGTGCCCAAAGTGGGGCGGCTTCAGTGGTAGCGGTCCAGCCCGAGGGTCGTGAGAAGCCTCGCAAGAATATTCCGGAGGATTTGCGAACCACGTCAAGCAACCCCTGTATGTCGAAGTGTCCTGAAGGTCTTTTGCAGCGCGGCTACATCTTTCCGACGGCTACTGATGACTGCTGCCCTGACTGCCGCCCTGCCTTGGTCCCTTTGGTGATGACTGGTATCGCGAGACGTTAGACGGACCTCTGTTGGCGTGAGAGAACACTTAGTTAAGTATTCGTGGGTAGCGCCCACTTCTTTGTTTTGTTTTTGGGTTTTGTTATTCGACCATTGCAAAAGCCGAAGCCAAGGGGTGAGTACGTTTGTGCTGTGTTATTTCCTTTAACCCCTTGAAGTTGGTAAATGGACCAGTGAATTAAAGATGCCTGGCTTTAGCAAATTTAGGAAGTTTTGTTGTTTTGGTTGTAATAGGGAATCCTGGCTCGAGGACTCTTGTCCGATTCCTCCGGTTGGAACTCCCACTTATGAGCTCTATTCTAAAAATGGTTTTGGCCCCATTGCCTTTAACGAGGCATGGATCCGATACACGAAGAAAGATGGTATTTTACAGTGGCCACAAAATGGTAGCTTTGAACCTGATATATTAGACAATTTTGAAGCAATTTTGTTCAAAAGAAAAGCCCGGCCAGCAATGTTTGACTCTTTCCGCCTTTGGCGTAAGAAGCCAAGCAGAGAGAAATTAAGCAGGCAAAAAGAGATAGAAAGGCGAAAGATATGACAAATATACAGGCTGCCCAGCAGTTCAAAGAAAATGAGATTGATCGAGCGATTGAAGTTTCAGACAGACAGCATCGTATGGCAATAGATAGATGCGACCCTGTGTTGCCTACTTCTCCACAGAGTAAGGATCTTGACGAAGATCCCTTAATGTCTCATTTGTTGAGATTGCCGCCGCCTTATGTGCCTGGTGCTAATGCACCCCCATTGTTGCCACCTGTCCAGCAACCTGTTGTACAGCCAGTTGATCCGGCTCTTCCACAATTGCCCCTTCCTGTATTGCCACCCCGCCTCCTTTGCCACCAACTTCAGTACCTCAGTCTCCTTTACCCTCGGTTCCTCTTGTAACGATCAGTCCTTCTCCCCCTTTGCTTAATACCTTGTCTCCAGTTTTACTGTCAGATTCTCTCCCAGCTGGCAAACGGTTGGTCGATACAGTTTCTGGCCTTCTCTCCCCCTTCTTTGGGTCTTTTTCCTTGACTCCTGCTCTGTCTCGAAGGCGGTCCCGTAGTCAACTCCCAAGTTCCGATGAGCAAATTGCGTTGGACTCTCTTGCTCACAAATGGATCATGAGTGGTCCACAATATAGTGTGCCAGATATATTGAGTACCTTTCTGCAGTGGAATGCGCCCACACAAAGATATGTTTTTAATATTATGTGTGACAATCTTGTCAAAGGATGGGAGGATATGGAGTTGGGTCTAGCTCATCAGGGTCTGTAGAACGTGCAAGCGAAGTTTGATAAAGGTCTTATTGTGGATTCTGAACTTGAAAATGCCTTTAGGACACTTGTCGCTTTCAGGTCTTTATTTATTCTTAAACCTGATCATGCAGTTTGACAGAAAATGAAACATTATCCTATGAGGGAAGTTCCTCCTGTATGGAGAGAAGAGGTTCCACAGGCAGGCATTGTTCCGCGTATCCCTGCTTATTTCCAGCGTATATGGGTACATGTCTCCTGGAAACGATCTGAAGTTTTGGCGCTCAAACAGTCTTTACCGGACCGTCGTAAAAATCCTGCTGGATATTACAAAGAGCTGTCCCAGACTGTTGATGCATGTATTATGAATTTGGCCGGTATTAATATGCTGATGGGGAATGTAGTTCCACAAGCATTGTGGGCTTGGATTCGTAGGGAGGACCATGACCAAGCTTTAGGTGGTAATTGGGCTGCTATGACCGCCGCAGATGCAGCACAGGTGGGTGGTGCTAAGCCAGATGATTTGATTACACATTTGCCTGGTAGAATCATCACTTTAATGAAAACGATGATGCCTGCCTTGCCTGTTAACTGGGATAAGTTAGATGCATGGAAGCAGAAGAAAGATGAGAGTGTCTCCGATTTTTTTACTCGTTTTGAGGAGACGTTTATTGACCACAGTGGTCAAGATATGAGTACTGAAGGTGGACAGCGATTATTCGTGGATACATTTTATATTTAATTCACTTCCAAAATTATCACATAAGTTGAAAGACTCTGAAAGTTTGTGGGCTGTTTATTCCTCTGCACAGATATTAGCTACTGGTCAATATTACAAGAATAGGGATAAGGAGGAAAAAGATCCGATCGAGAAGAAGACTAAGGAATTAAAAACAAAGGTTCTTTTGCAACAGGCTTATCCCCCTCGTTTTGGTCAGCGCCAGTTTCAACAGCCTCCCCAGCTTCAGAGGTTGTTACAAAAACCTGAACCTTTTGTTCTGCGACCTTTGCTAGGTCCTAATCAATGTGCCTATTGTAAGGAGGAAGGTCATTTTAAGAATAGCTGTCCGGTTTTATTTATTTATTTATTTATGGCATTTGTAGAGCGCTCTGCAACCCTAGGGGCATCCTGGCGCTAGGTACTCATATAGCTGAGAATCCTGTAGAACAGAAGAGGACAGTGGTCAAGGTGCTAATCAATTAGATTTTTGGGAAGAGCCATGTTTTAACCTTTTTCCGAAAGGCCATCAGTTCGTTTGTTTTTCTGATGTCAGTAGGGAGGTTGTTCCATAAATGAGCTGCAGCTATACTGAACGCTCTTCCCCCACAGGTGGCTTTTTTGATTCTAGAGACGCTGATAAGATTTAATGATGAGGACCGAAGAGAGCAGGTAGGCTCATACCAGTTGAATTTATTTTGGAGTGGTCGGGGGCCTAGCCCATGAACTGCCCTGAAAACAATACATAGGGATTTGAAACGGATCATCTGGTGTATAGTCAGCCAGTGGAGGTCGGGCAAGGCAAGAGTAGTAGAAGATCTTCGATCTCGAGAGAGTGCCAGTTTGGCTGCAGCCGCCTGGATACTTTGAAGTCTGGAAATGAGATAGGCAGGGGATTCCAGCAGAAGGGCGTTGCAGTAATCCAGGCGGCTGAGGATGGTGCTCCTGACTATGTTAGCTCTGGTCTGTGGGGGCAGGAGAGGTAGCAGCTTTCGCAATCCTCGCAGTAAGGCAAGGCAGCTGCTGACCTGCTTGTTGTCGTTGGTCTCTAGGCTCAGGCTGTTGTTGATAGTGACTCTGAGATTCCTTACTAATTTCACTGGGGTAGGCGAGTCTCCAAACAACTGAGGCCAGAAGTCTGTAGGTAGACTTTTGGGGATTCTTCCTACCAGACAGTGCAGTATTTCAGTTTTGTCACTGTTGAATTGTAATGAGTTCTGTTTTAACCAGAGTGACATTTCCATCATGCAAGTGTGGAAGGTCTCCATTGAGTTTGCATGAGCTCCATCAAGAGAGATCATTAGCTGAGTGTCATCTGCATAATTTGTCACGCTGATGCCATGGCTTTTGATGATCTTCATCAGGGGTTGCATATAAATATTGAAAAGTATGGGGCTAATTGCAGACCCCCGTGGAACCCCATGCGGAACTTTGACGAACTCTGATTGATATGGATAGCTACTGCCTGCCATCTATCCGTCAGGTAGGAGCGGAACCAGTCAAGCGCAACTCCTCCGACTCCAATGTTCTTTAGTCTTTTTATCAGGATGTCGTGGTTCACCGTATCGAATGCGGCGGGCAGGTCCAGCAAGATCAGGATTGCTGATTCTCCCCTGTCCACCCTCATTCGTAGGTCATCCATGACTGTCAGCAAGGCTGACTCAGTTCCATGCGCTGGTCTGAACCCAAATTGCTCCCGTTCCAGGATGTTGTTGGTTTCGAGGAAGAGGGCTAGGGATCTACTGACCCATCGCTCTATGATCTTTATCGGGTATGGTAGGAGGGATATAGGTCTGTAGTTCTTTTGGCAGTTTGGGTCCAGATTTGGTTTCTTTAATAACGGGGTAACAACCGCCAATTTCCAGTTTTTTGGTACAGAGCCTGTGTAAAGAGATTGGTTACATAGCTGATGCAGAGCTAGGAAGATATCATCCCCGAATTCCTTAACTATTCTATGAGGTAGAGGGTCTAGAGGGGATCCTGGTGACATGTTAAAGGCTATTCTTAAAAATTCTTGTTCTGAAGGGATCTCAAAGTTTTCTAAGATGGCGTTTGAAGAAGGGTTTCTAACATATTCCACCTTCTTATCTCTATTCACTTGGTTGCTGCTGTCCTGCATTGTGGGAATAGAATTACCTTTCATTCCCTCGACAATTTTACAGATTTTTTCCTGGAAGAATAATGCTAAGCCATCACATAATTCTTGTGAGGGTTTGATTTGGCTGTCTGCGCAAGCAGGATGAGAAAGCTCTCTGATAATCCTGAAAGTGTCACGGGACTTATTAGAGCTTTTGAGAATTAGGTCTGCGAAGTGGCTTGTTTTGGCTCTAATAATTTCCTTCTTATATTGTATGATTGTAAGCCTCCATCGCACTTTCTCCTGTACTGAGTAATTTTTCCTCCAGAGCTTCTCCGCCTTTTTACAGATGTTTTTCAATTCTTTCAGTTTATCCGTATACCAGGGCGCGGAGGGTTTTCCTCTTTTCCTGATTGTTTTCAGTGGTATGATGCCATCAAGTTTCTTAGTTATCTCATTGCATAATGAGGGATAGTTTGTAGTGACATCGTTCTCTGAGTTGAACGAGGTCCCAACCTGACGGAAGTCAGACTTTCCTTCCTCTTTCCTTTTCAACAGGCTCCTCCAGTCACAACCAATAAAGGTTCTGGTCTGTGCACTTGCGGGTCCTGTGTAAGTCAGGGTGTGAATATTGAATATAAGGAGGTGATGGTCTGACCAAGCTACTGGCAGAATTGTATCCATGGTCATTAGGGCTTCCGCTGCGAATATTAAGTCCAGAATGTTTCCTTGTATATGTGTGGGGGTAGTTATCCATTGTTTCCGCCCTACATTATTACAGGATTGAGTGATGTTATACAAGGCTGTACGTAGTTCGTCATTATCCCATATGTTAAAATCACCCAGTATCAGCAGCCTGCTGTGAGAGATTGAAATATTATTTATAACAGTGATCAATTCCTGCTGTTGATAGGCATTAAAGTGCCCCTGTGGCCTGTAGCAAATTAGGCCCGTGAGGCAATGTTCAGCATCATGTTTAACCGAAATCCCGAGGATTTCGACACAGGAGATGGTATCAACGTTCAAAGTTGTAATGTTTAACTCCTCCTTAAAGATAATCCCCAGGCCTCCTCCTCGTCCTATATTTCTGGGTTTGTGAATTATCTTGTATCCTACTGGACATGCTGAACCTAGCTCTAATTCTATTCCTGCAGCCATCCATGTCTCAGTTAGGAAAAGAATGTCTAAGTTATTGGACTCAATCAGAAGCTGTATTTCAGTGGCATGTTTAGGGAGGGATCTAACATTTAGTAGTCCGCTAATTAATTTTCCCTTAGTGCAAAGCTTAGGTCCCGCATAAGTTGCCGGGAGGTGAGTCTTATCAAAGGTTGGGTTGGGTTTCAGTAGGGATTTGGGGAGGAGGGGGTAAATGTGGTAGCCGTCCTCAGCAGTTGGGGCATATATTTTTGGCCTCCTGTATTATATTGGGGGCTAAGCGTGGGCACTCAGCTATATCTACCAGTGGGTTCAGTAGCATAGGGGTTTCCCTACTGTATCTGAGTACTTCAAGGTCCGGTGTTGGACGAACAGGAGGGGATGCCCTAAGCCCGGACTCGGCGCGGACGAGCACAGATGAGCTAGCCTTATGCGCGCCTTCGGCGCGCAATCGTCGCACCCGCTGCGCTCGTCCGCTGCGCTTCCGGTAAGGACACATGCTTTATCGGAAAGGAGGTTGGGAACAGGAGGGGCGTGGCTATGGTGGTGGGCGTGCCTCTGGCGACCGGCCATTCCCATTGGTACAGCGAGGAGTCCCTGCCTACGTCAGCGTTCAATCTGCTGATCGGGTAAAACTGGTGCAAGTATGGCGAAAATAAAATATCAGGTTTTAAACAATTCAAGTAATAAAAGTGCAGTCTATTCTTTGCTCCCGGCTGTGCCTCAGGAGAACAACTAACAAGACGCTGCGCTCGTAGTCAGCGCGCGTTTTGACATAAAGGGGGCAAGGCTATGGTGGTGGGCGTGCCCCTGGCGACCGGCCAATCCCGTCGGTACATAGAGGAGTCCCTGCCTACGTCAGCGTTCAATCTGCTGATCGGGTGAAACTGGTGCAAGTACGGCGAAAATAAAACATCAGGTTTGAAACAATTCAAGTATTAAAAGTGCAGTCTATTCCCTGCTCCCGGCTGTGCCTCAGGAGAACAACTAACAAGACGCTGCGCTCGTAGTCAGCGCGCATTTTGACATAAAGGGGGCGTGGCTGTGGTGGTGGGCGTGCCCCTGGCGACCGGCCAATCCCGTCGGTACAGCGAGGAGTCCCTGCCTACGTCAGCGTCAATCTGCTGATCGGGTGAAACTGGTGCAAGTACGGCGAAAATAAAACATCAGGTTTGAAACAATTCAAGTATTAAAGGTGCAGTCTATTCCCTGCTCCCGGCTGTGCCTCAGGAGAACAACTAACAAGACGCTGCGCTCGTAGTCAGCGCGCGTTTTGACATAAAGGGGGCGTGGCTATGGTGGTGGGCGTGCCTCTGGCGACCGGCCAATCCCGTAGGTACAGCTAGGAGTCCCTGCCTACGTCAGCGTTCAATCTGCTGATCAGGTGAAACTGGTGCAAGTACGGCGAAAATAAAATATCAGGTTTTAAACAATTCAAGTATTAAAAGTGCAGTCTATTCTTTGCTCCCGGCTGTGCCTCAGGAGAACAACTAACAAGACGCTGCGCTCGTAGTCAGCGCGCGTTTTGACATAAAGGGGGCGAGGCTATGGTGGTGGGCGTGCCCCTGGCGACCGGCCAATCCCGTCGGTACAGCGAGGAGTCCCTGCCTACGTCAGCGTTCAATCTGCTGATCGGGTGAAACTGGTGCAAGTACGGCGAAAATAAAACATCAGGTTTTAAACAATTCAAGTATTAAAAGTGCAGTCTATTCCCTGCTCCCGGCTGTGCCTCAGGAGAACAACTAACAAGATGCTGCGCTCGTAGTCAGCATGCGTTTTGACATAAAGGGGGCGTGGCTATGGTGGTGGGCATGCCTCTGGCGACCAGCCAATCCCGTCGTTACAGCGAGGAGTCCCTGCCTACGTCAGCGTTCAATCTGCTGATCGGGTGAAACTGGTGCAAGTACGGCGAAAATAAAACATCAGGTTTTAAACAATTCAAGTATTAAAAGTGCAGTCTATTCCCTGCTCCCGGCTGTGCCTCAGGAGAACAACTAACAACTATTGCAGCGTAATGGTGGATTCTCAGTACCGCGAGGCCGTGGTTGTTTTCAATCAGTACCGTGAGGTAGAGGGCGAGGTGCGTTGTCCCAAGGAGAGCGTTCCTTTCCCCCTCAGAATTCTCTGAATTATTTTGATCAGCAGAATACTCAGTCTGCGCAATATTACAATGACGATTATTGTGCTGATTTACATTTTTACATTTTTTGAGAGTGAGGCTCAGGATTTTCACACTAGTAAGGACAGCCATGGACAAAGTAAGGGAGTCGTATCAGTTCCAGTGGATCAGAATGGGCCTTATGTTGAAGTTGTTGCATTGGGTGTTTCAGAGCCATTTCTTTTGCATACTGGTGCAATGCGAAGTTCTATCATTCACTCCAAACTCCCTGGGGCACCTTTGTCTGGCTTAACTAACGTTTCTGTAGGATTCTCTGGTGCCCCAGGTGGTAACCCGGTTTCTTGTCCTTTGCCTATCTTGATTGGTCCTTATAATTTGGAGGCTCTGCTCATTTTGACGACTGGTTGAGGCGAGAATTTGTTGGGTTTGGACTTGTTGAAACATCTTCATGCAACATTGTATTGTTCCCCCTCTGGTGTACATCTTACCTTAGGTGAGAAGTTGGTTTCTCCTATGTATTTATCTAAGGACCAATTTCCTCCTGAATTGCATTCTCTTCCTGCTATGCTCTGGGCTACGGGCCCGAATGATGTTGGTCTGCTCCAGATTCTGCCTTACGTGGTTACTATTAAGCCTAATGTTAAATTACCACGCATTCCTCAGTATAAAATTTCCAATGATGGTGAACGAGCTTTGTTGGCTATTATCTATGATCTGGTTCAGAAGGGGGTGGTCGAAGAAACGAGAGGCAATGTTTGCAACAGTCCTGTTCTGCCTGGCCTTAAACGCACTGATCCTTCTCAGTCTCCTGTATATCGCTTTGTGATCGATGTTCGGGAGGTCAACAAAATTGTTGTCCCCCAGTTTCCTGTTGTCCCAGATATCACTGCCTTGCTCACTATGATACCCACTTCAGCGGCATGGTTCTCGGTTATTGATCTCAAAAATGTTTTCTTCAGCATTCCTATTGCTGAGGAAAGTAGGGATATTTTTGGCTTCTCTCTTTGGAGGCCGAAGTTTTCGATTCAAACGTGCACCTCAAGGCTATTGTGAGAGTCCCTCCATTTATAGTCAGGCTTTGAAATCCCAGCTCAATGCTTTCACTTTGCCCCCAGGTGTCACTCTTATTCAGTATGTGGACGATTTGTTAGTTGCTGCTGATTCAGAGGATGTGTGTAAGATGTGACTGTTTCATTGTTGCGTCATTTGTCTGACCAGCATCATAATGTGTCACCCTCTAAGTTGCAATATTGCCGCCAAGAGGTTACCTACTTAGGTCATCTCTTGTCGAAGGAGGGAAGACGATTGACCCCAGAACGTATTCAAGCAATCGCGCAAATGTCTGTACCATCCACACAAAGGGAGGTGCGTGCCTTTCTGGGCATTACCTCTTATTGTAGACAGTGGATTCCAAATTTTTCTTTGTTGGCTAAATCTTTGTTGGCACTTACGATGAAAGATACACCCCAACCTCTTCCTTGGACTGACGAATGTCAGAAGAGTTTTTCTGACTTACGTACTGCCTTGTGTTCTACCCCTGTGTTAGGTACTCCAGATTACAGTAAGCCTTTCACACTTTATGTTCATGAAAGAGAAGGTTGCGCATTGTCAGTTTTAACACAACAATTTGGAGACAAACAAAGGCCATGTGCCTATTTTTCGGCTACATTGGATCCAGTAGCCAAAGCATTGCCTAGTTGTCTCAGAGCTACAGCACCAGCAGCGATTTCCATTCGTCAATCTGCAGGATTGGTACTAGATAACACTCTTGTTGTTATGGTACCACATGCAGTGGATACTCTTTTGAACAAAACAAAAACACAACATCTTACGAGTGCCTGCTTGTCTGGATATGAGCTGACGCTCTTGGCCAGTCATATACACATCAAGCGGTGTAATACTTTGAATCCAGCAACGTTGCTACCCATTCAGGAAGGAAAAGACACTCAAGAACAGCATGATTGCTTTTTCCGAACAGAGGAGGAAACGAAAGGCAGAATAGACTTAAAAGACACACCACTTGTGGACCCGGATGGGATTCTATGGGTGGATGGGTCTTGTTTCAAACTTCCTAATGGCGAGACGACTGCGGCCTATGCTGTTGCCACTTTGTATACGGTAGTGGAGACAGCACACATTGCACAGAATTCAGCCTAAGCAGCTAAACTGATTGCCCTGACGAGAGCGTGTGTGTTGGCTAAGGGAAAGAGGGTGAATGCTTACACTGATAGCCAATACGCCTTTGGCGTGGCTCATAGTTTCGGTCATTTGTGGAAGGAAAGAGGATTCTTTACTTCCCATAGGATTAAGATACAGCATGGTCAGTTGGTAACTGACCTTCTCGAATCACTTACTTTGCCTATCCAAATAGCGATAGTGAAGTGTAAATTGATGATGTGGGTCACGGGAATGCTTTTGCAGATGAGGAAGCAAAAGAAACAGCGAGAGATGCTACGAGTCGAATGTGTGTTACAGGCCCTGCAAGATGGGTCAGAGAGGGAGGAATGTGTGAGGACACAATAGAAAGTGTGAGAATGATTCAAGTAGAGGCTACTGAAAAGGAATTGAGTAAGTGAAGAGAAAGTACGGGAATGTTGAACGCGACAGGGTGTTGGACGGAATTGTCAGAACATCAGCATTGGCTGTTACCAGACGCCTATGTACTGCCTGTAGTTACTATGGCGCATGGTCCAGCCCATATCAGTGCAAAAGGAATATGCAAACTTCTGGCTCCTGTATGGCAGAATGAAATGTGCGGAGAATGTGGTGAAACATTGTATTGTTTGTTTAATGCATAATCCAGGAAAGGGAACCCCAACTCCAGCAGGTCATTTTGCATATGGAATGTTGTAATAACCTCAAGTATGTTCTTGTGGTGGTGTGTGCCTTTTCCAGATGGATAGAGGCCTACCCCCTAAAGGACAATACTGCTTTGTCTACTGCCAAAGTCCTTTTGAAGGAACTTTTCCCGAGGTTTGGTTTGCCGTGAATTGTCTGGAGTGACAATGGAAGTGAATTTGTAGGCCAAATTATGCAGAAGGTGTGTGCGGTTCTTGGTATTAGGCAAAAATTCCATGCGGCAAACCACCCTCAGTCAGGAGGTTTGGTAGAGTGCTATAATGGCACTCTCAAGCTTAAACTGGCGAAGATTCAGGCCAGCACGGGTCTTGCTTGGCCTGACGCATTACCTTTGGCACTTTTATCCACGAGAACTACTGTACATTCTCGTTTAGGACTCAGCTCATACACAGTCGTTTTTGGGCACCCAGCTAATAGCTGGGTAGTCCCTTGACCTAAAAAGTACGCTGACATCCCGTATCCAATGTTGATTGACTATTAACATGACCTCACCACTAAATTGCGTGTTCTTCACCAACAGGTTCAAAACGCTTTGCTGGAGGCCTCTGCAGATCCAGGTCACTCCATCCAACCTGGTGACTGTGTCTGCCTGAAGAATTTTCAGCGAAAAAAGAATTTGGAACCTCGTTAGGGCCCACCTCGGCAAGTTCTGCTAGCAACACGTACAGCAGTAAAGGCCGTCGGGAAGAAGAAATGGGTACATGGTGTGCACTGCATGAGGGTACCTTTGCCTTTACCTTTCGATCAGTGGGTCCGTAAGGGTATAAGGGACAGTGAAGGCGAAAGGGTCCCTCGGTTTGTACCTTTCAGTAGTACACACCTGGATCGAAGGAACTCTGAGAAAGAAGACGATGACGTGTTGCAAGAAGCTGTACCATCACATCTGCGATTGAACACAGTAAATTCAGAGATTTTGTTTCGAGAGCAAACGGTACCTAATAAGATTCGGTACAACTTAAGACCCAGATTGATGAAAGACAATTGAACTTTCTTTTTCCTTTTTGTTTTTCTGATCGCACTTTTTGAGAGACATTTCTTTTCCACTATCCATCAAGTTATAGTAGTCTTAGGCCGTGACCTGAGTAGTGACAGTAGATCTGCAGGACTTGCAGTATCATAGGACGGCTAATAATCACAGCTAAGTGATCTAGGAAGATTGCCATGAGCAACGATTTAGAGAATGGATATTAAAGTGGAAAAGAGTGATAAGAATAAAGAAATGAAAAGTAAATATAAAAAATAGTTGGTTAGTTCATATGTCATAACCTTATGTATTTTAATATGATCATGTATTTTATTGGCTTGTGTGAGTTGGGTTGTTCACACTATGCAGCAAAGACCTGTTCCAACTTCTGTTTCCTAGTCTTTTTCTACTACTGCCTCTCCACATCAGTTTCATACACTCCCAGAACATGAGCAAATTAGAAGAACAGAATACTTCAACAATTCATTTATCCAGTTGTTGCATCAGCATCAACTGGTAGTCAATACTACTGACTGTTGGGTTTGTGGGCTCATGCCCCATAACACAGAGAGAGGGATGCCATATTTAGTCCTTTCATTTTCCTACGAAGGCTCCGCTTGGGCCTATTTGGCCATGTTTTCTAATGTATATCAGAATCAACTTCGATGGTAATCCATGTGGTGGTGGAGCAGATATTAGTCACAGTTCTTTGATAAATGGATTAGTGGCTATGGCTAGAATTGCTGATATTAGTAAGATTCCCGTTGATGAGAAACGAGCATTTGATGGCTGGAACGTGACTCGTTATGTTACTAGCCTTACAGATAAGACTAGACAAAGGAGATGCCCACCAATTTGGACCGTAACCCATTGAGGTAATTTCTGTCTGCAGATAAATGGCCAAAATGTTAAAAACCAACAGGAAAAGAATGTTTGTTCCCATACGTATATCTATTCACCTCAGATTTCTTCACCGCGATTGCCATCACAAGGCAGATATTTTGTCTGTCATGACAGAGCCTTTACGTGGCTTCCTACCTTCTTTTCAGGAACTTGTTATGTGGCTTTTCTTCTCCCTCCAACATATACTGCTCCTTCAGGTCATCATAGAAAAAGAAATGGCAGAGGGGTTATTGATTCTAAGGACAGAGCAGGACAAGAAGGAGGTGACTTTATCAAAGGGTTGCTTCCTTTCTGGTGCCCAATGGCCAACAACAGAGACATCAGACAGTTAGTTTGCGTTGTTGAGGCTACCATAAAAGTAACTTCTGGAGCCTTGATTAATCTGACAGCCGATTTTCAGGTGGATCGCCTTATGACTTTGCCAAACCGATGGTTCTAGACATTGTCCTTGCAGATCATGGAGTCTGTAAATTAATCGGGCCTAGTTGCTGCATTTATATTCCTGATAATGCCCCTACGGTATACCAAGCCATCTCTAAATTGCATGTAATTTCCGAGTCTATACACTAGGACACAGGAGATTGGACTGTGATAGAATGGTTTTGGGGACTACTGTCCACTTGGGGATGAAAGATACTAACCTTCCTTGGAATGGTTTTGGCCATAATTTTCTCTTGTTGTCTTTGTCTACAGTGTGGCCCTGCCATCTGCAGTATTTGTGCCACCATGTGTGTCCCAAGGCCTGTGTCACAGAAAACAGAGAACATTAAAATGATGTTGCAGCAACAGCTTGACGACTTCATGGCCATTGACATCGACTCAGATTAACTTGAGTCCTTTGTGTTTTGCCTGAGTAATGACAAAAGGAGGGTCTGAGGTTCTTCGGTTTCCGACTTCGTCCCGTATTTAGCCGCCAATTTGTGTCCCATCGCCATTTTGTGTTGCCCTCACTCAGGCAGCACGGCGAACGGAGTGTTTTTGCCTTTTCCAGTTGCCACGTGTCTCTTCTATTAAAAAGTAACCCCCTGCCCTTGTTTACGAAACCGATGTCAGGTTCTGGCCGAGTTCACTAATCCATGTCTTGGTTGATTTATCCCTGTCTCGACTGACTATTTGGCTTCTCCTATTCTTTCCTTACATTATCTTATCCGACTGGCCTTCACTATTCTCTCTTTGTATTCTCTTGTTACACAACTATTCTTTGAGGCACACAAATACGTCCTGCCACCTGCAAATTAGATTGTCGGTACTAGCACTGATTAATTTGTGGGGAGGGGTGACACACAGGGTTTGAAAGAGGGACGTATTTGGGACACCTGATAGCTTGTTTTCCAACTTTTCCTATTGGCTTGCTTTGTATATACTGGGAGTATACGCTGTAAATATGTGTGCTATAAAAGATTGTGCCCACGGTCTAAAGTGGCAGTCTCCTTAGAATATAAGCTGTACTTCTGGGACAACTGTGCTTAGCTGCAGCTAAAAAACCTGGTTTTCTACGCCCAACAGAGTGTCTTGTGTCTCTGTTCGACAAGGCAGGTGAAGTTGGGGATTTAAGGCGTGCCCTGCGCCGGCAGGCCCATAAAGCCCGGTTCTCACAGGGCTTATGCACCTTACTGGAGGGGTGAATTACCTAGGCCTTAGGCAGTGGATTGCAGGCATGGCACAGTGGGTTGTGTTCCATGTCGACTCTTCACTTTTCTCTGCACCAAATCACGCAGCCGGCAGGGCCTGGGAGTGTGGTTTAAGGTGCAGGGTCTCTAAGGGTGGCACAGCCCTTAGGTACACAAAGTGGGGGTAACCATGCAAAAAGGGGGACTTTCCTACAGGTGAGAAATGGGGTAGTGCATTGGAGAGAGTAATAGACTGATGTTTGGGATGAGTCTGAGAGTTGAGGTAGAGGATTTTTTGAGAGAGGTATGGGGTGAGATATGCTGAATTTGAGTAAAGTAAGTAATATAAAGATACATAGGTACATAAAATGTATATATGTATAACTAAGATAATATATCTTGATTTAAGTTGTATTAAATAAACACGAGCACTCAATACAATCAATCATCAGCTTCTAAAAGTGTCCATGTAATATGCTTGTGATATTCACCAACATGGCAAACACATGCCACATCAGATGAAAGACAATCACTATTGCCAGCAATTCTAGCTTTTGACCTTACTTCACATTATGGTGATGTCAACACATACAAAGTATGCTGCAATACATTTATCATTGACCCAAGCTTACATATTGTGGATGTGACAGACTCTTTGTAGTGGTTTCTGTGAATGACACCTGGTGCAAAAAAGATTTGAACATTTTTGACAGCCATCTCAGTCAAGAATGTACAGGCATTCTATGTCTGGTCATAATCATCACCATCACCACTCACATGTCTCCTCTCCTGACTGTACGCCGTTTAATTCCCATGCATGTGCTGGAGTAAAATAACCCATCAATATTACTTGCATGGGTTTAACTGATTAGGCTTGTGCTAAGTTACATCCTGAAGACAAATACATTGCTCCATATTCCCTTACTGATTTGTTCACACTTCACACTTCTTTGAAACATCATCACACTGGAGGCAAGGTACATGTGATACACACCCATACTCTATGTTTCTACATATAGGATTTTACCCAGACGTTCATCTCATCTCACAATGACAATATTTAATGGATGAACTCACCAGTCGCATGTGGTTCCCTGAAGGCGTTGATGTCCTCATGAAAGATCAGTGGTCTCACAGCTGTGAGACGTGGAATGAAATGTGTGTTGGTATCAGACGTATATTCCCACACGTGTCCAATTCATCATCAGATTCATCTACATAAATGACAATGCCCAGTAACATACTTTTGCAGTTCGGTTTGCATACATGATTGTGTCTACTTTGCCTGTTGTTCTCTCAAGGCGTGACCAATGCTGAGTTTGGCAACACAAGACAATCCAGCTTGCAAATTTGCACATTTTGCACACACTACTTGAGTGACATTTCCAGGGCAGCATTTCTCCCAACAACATCATGTTCCCCAGATTCTGTAGACAATATCATCACTAAAGATTTCACAATGGTGTGCCACAACAATTGATGATCACATCTTCTGAATGTGGCAGACTGACACTCTGGAGATGGCCTATTTTAAAATACAAATTTTTCCTATATCATCATACGTTACACAAAACCTATGTACAAGGGCAGCAACATAGGATGGTGCACCAAAAGACCAAGGAAAACCTGACAAATGCATTTTTTCTTGCTTTTTCCATGTGTGCTCGATGTGCAGCACACATCGAAAAAGCTAAATGCCTTTCATTGTTTATGTACAGGAAGGTCCCCCTTCCTGTACGTAAACAATCTTTCCCCAGCAGGCAGGCACCCTTACTCTATGGTGCAAGGGTGCCTGCATTGGCACTACACTGCGAAGTGTAACACCAGCGCAGGGAGAAATGCAAGGCTGCACCATATTGTTGTAAATATGGTGCAGCCTTGCATTTCTGAAGTGGCAAAGTAAGGCGTTAAGCCATTAAGGCTAACGCCTCACTCCACCACTTTCTTGAACATTTGCCCCATTGTGTTACAGACTGCTTTTTAGAATTCATTACAAAAGAGTTCATTTAACAATTATGAGGTTGCACTGACCACCTTGTAGGCCAATGATAAGTCCCAGGTGGTCCAACATGTCACCCTCACGGCCCACGCAACCCTGCTATCGGTGCTTCCATTGTCCGACAGTCCAGTGCACACCGAGGATCCTCAGGATCTGAATTCCCACATGCTCCCTACTCACCTTCCACACACGTACAGCATATCCCTGCAGTATCCTACCCCCACTCTCAACCATCAAGGGCAGATCGAACTTTACCAGCCAGATGTTGCCCCCAAATCCCCCTCTGACATCCTGCTATCCCTACCCACACCCACCATCTTCAAGAACACAGCTAAACCCACCAGTATGAACTTTAAATCCAAATAAAGACCCCAGAAACTATTAATAATGAAAAATTACCCCTTGGATAGACACCCGACAAGATTTGGTACAAGACGCAAAAAACATGTACACAAGACTTTACAGAGGCACTAGGGACAGTTCACAGGAAACAACAACACTCTCTGCTTCCAAAAACACCAGCACACAACTCCAAACCCCTCTAACACATTCCCTAGCAGTGTGCTCAAAGGAGAAAGTAAAATTATAAAGTATTCCTCCAGTACACAGGATGCATGCTGACCTAACTTCCTGTGTGTTTGCAGCCAGTTTTTTCACTATGTGGTAACAATCTGCACTCAAACTGGCCTTGGAGGTAATATTCTGTGTTGTTACTTGTGTTTAGCGATTATTTTCCGTATTGGTTATGGAAAAATATAGCTTTTGCTTTAAAGCGGGAACATTTTGGACACTAAGGGGTCAGATCCAATCTTGCTCAGAAGTGCCTCGAACGCGACCTGATAGGAAAAAGTACGAGCTGTATGCGTGTTTCCCAACTGACTCGTACAGCTGTACAAGCGAGCAAGTACGATGTGAAAAACACGAAATCACTGACTGATTCCTTTCCGGGTCAGAACCGTTCCGTACATCTCGTCCATAAGCAAACCGTGCCATGCAATGGAGGCGATTCCTGACTGAGCCAATACGACGCATGATTGGGACATCCGACATGTAAACGCTCCAGGAAGCAAACTTCGGGGGTCTACTTCCATGGCCTTACAAGTCGATCACAGAGGTTGACCCAAGGGTCCCCCCAATACATGCATGTATGGTGCGAGTGGCACAGACGCATCCCCACTATAGAGGGCGCCCTTGTGCGCAACATACCCTTTCCATCAATCAACAGGCTCCCATTAACTTCCATGGGAGTCTGAGCGACCCATGTCCGTCAGCATAAGGCTGCATCAAACTCTCTCGGTCGAACTCCAGGGGAAGGGCTCAGTCAGAAAACACTCCGGATTTGAGTCGGACTGAGGGCTTCCCGAACAAGATCGGAATAGGCCCCTAATTGCAAGTTGTTCTCCAGATTTCATTAAATTCATCTCTGACCACCAAACACACCCTAAACATTATCTCTTACCCTCAAACACACCCGAAAATTCATCTCTGACCTAAAAACACACCCCGATTCCCTATCTCTGACCCCCAAAACACACCCCAGAATTCATCTCTGACCCCAAACACAACCCAAAACTTAAAAAGCTCCATTACTAACCTCACAATGTTTACCTTTCACTTGTCAGATAAAGGAACTTATGCAGAGAGTAAACATGCACACAAGATTTTTTTATAGTGATATTTTATTGCACAAACTAGGCTTATGTGCTTTCCTTAACAAATGGATACCTCTGTGCTGATCCAGCAGCAGAAGCTCTGGTGTGTGCAGCATCTGCCTCTTCTGCCTCATCATCCTCTGGATTGTCCCATGGGGGTGTTTTGCACACACATATGTTTGCCATTATGATTTTCCAGACAATTGTACAGCAGTCTGCCGCCTGATATATCGAGGTAACAGAACCTGGACTTTAGCACTCCAAATATCCTTCCGACGATGTACCCTCTCTGTGCCTTTGTGTCTGTCACTCTGAGGGGAGTCATTAGACATGGCGCGGGTGCATATCCTTGATCACCTGAAACAGATAATGGAGAGATGTGTGAATTAGTATTTGTGCCTGCTGTGCTTGCAGAGTGTTATTTTGGTGTGTGTTAGATGTCTGCTACTTTGGATATTCCAACAGCCAAAGCATTTGAATCCAAAAGATGCGCGGCACAATCATCAAAACAATCTTAAGCTCATTAGTAGCTTTTATTTTCATATAACCCATTTTTTTCATTTTTCAGAAAGGAAACACTTAGGGCCAGATGTAGGTGAATAGCATTTACCGAATCGAAAATACCGAATTTTACTGATTTGGTGTTTTCAAATCGGTAAATGCTATGTAGCAAATCAATCGGTAAAACTCGTCAAGATTCGGTATTTACCGAATCGGAATTTACCGATTCGGTAATTGCCATTCATTCCTATGGGTATATATATATATATATATATATATATATATATATATATATATATATATATATATATTTACTGAAAAAAACATAGGTTTTACGCCATATATAGTTAGGGATTAGCATTTACAAAACCTTAATTTACTCGCACAAAACCATTGAAATTCGCATATATAGTTAGATGCAATAACTATATATCGCGCACCCGCAATCCACTGCTGATGATGTCACATATTACATCATTCATGACATGGTCAGTGACATCACTGATGACATCACCGATGACATCTCAAATGACATCACTGATGACATCACTGACATCTCAAATGTCATCACTGATATCTCAAATGACATCACAGAAAACATCACTGATGACATCAATCATGTGATAATACGATCAACCTCTTCAGACTCTAATATAACCTTAGATACACTCAGAGTAAACAGACACTCACAGACTGTCACTCATCCATGGAGTTACTCACACACCTAGTCAGTCATGCACTGAATCAATCACACCTCCATTTCATCAACTATACAGTTATACACACCTTACTTATTCAAGCATATACTAACACATATTTACTCTCTTTAACAATTCCTGATACAAGTTTTCAATGATCCATTCAGCCACTCACACATTCACTGGCTCTCATACACAGTAATTTATATATGTGAACTCTCACATGTACTGTGTTTTATATTTGTACTTACTTTGACATGTAGCACTGAGATATCCATTCACTCACCAATACACTCGTACACAGTCAACCACCCATACAGCTGTTTCCACGTGCAGTTTTGAACCCACAGATCTAGTGAATCAACTGTTCACACATGTATGCACAGAGTCACACACCTCCCAGCCACCCCCACACACACACTCACTCTCCCATACAAATACTTGGGCAACCAATCAATAACCCATATAGTTACTCATTTAGCTACTGATCAACACATGCAGCAGTTCATAGAACAACTGATATAATGATGCACAAATTAAGACAGTTTAGTCACTAACCCATGCACTCAGTGAGACACATTTAATCACTCTCTCATAAAGTCAGTCATGCACCTACTAAATCCTTCATCCAGACACTTAAACATCCACTCATTCTTTAATATGTAAGACATATTTTAACTTTACAGAAACATACAGTCACTGGATGATGTCATCAGTGATGTCACTGACCATGTCATGAATGATGTAATATGTGACATCATCAGCAGTGGATTGCGGGTGCGCGATATATAGTTATTGCATCTAACTATATATGCGAATTTCAATGGTTTTGTGCGAGTAAATTAAGGTTTTGTAAATGCTAATCCCTAACTATATATGGCCTAAAACCTATGGCTTTTTCAGTGAATTTCAATGGTTTTTTAATAGCAAATATCTATAGCTGTAACATATATTCTTATTCTAATTCACAAATATATATATATATTTTTTTTAAGCAAAGTACCCAGATGCATTTACAGTTTATCACTAACAATGTTCCAGGCTAATGTATTTTCACGGGAAATTAACAACTGTCCTGCAAGTAAAATATTCGTATTTCGTGAAAAAGGGCGTTTCTTCGTCCCATGAGGGAGCCGTTGAGCAAAAGAGACTCGACCTGCTGTCTTAGTCGCTGATAGGCCTGATTATCGGATTTTTATCGATCACTTTATGTTGCAACAGTGGAAAACAAAACAGCCCTTGCCCATTTATTTTTACAGCATTCCTGCGTATTATACCCTACCCCCAAACAGTATTTTGCCTGTTACCATAGTAGTAGTTTATGGAACACTTACGTCAGCACATAGGTTAAAAATTTCACCACAATATGTTGCTAATGAGTGAGCTTCAGCATTATACTTCAAATTATAAATATAATTTCTATTGATGACTGCTACCCCCACAAAAAAACAGACGTATGTACTTTTTTAATTAACTTTTATTAAAACAATAACTGGAACTATAACTAAAATATAACACTACAATAAATAACTAGAACTATAAGTAACAAAACAATATAATAAACAACATATAATATGGAGTCCAAAATAAGTATTGTAGTTAATCTGCAAAACAAAAAGAAAATTAGTGTTTAAATTTAGATTGAAGTGACTAAATGAGGTCAAACATCACAAGTCAAAGTAAAACTTGACAATATTTATATGTTTTTAAATCTTCGCAGTGTGCCTGAAACGCTTCCACTGGCATTGTACATGCAGACTTTGGTCCACCCTCTTTATCAATTTTTGCAGTTTGAGATATAACGTCCTACATGTGTTATTCATCTCCTACTTTCTCCTTTCAAATTCTCTTGTAAAGACCTTAACAACAAATAAAGGGAACATTTTCTGCATATTTTTAATAAAGCATATGACACAATGCATAGTATCACCGTATTTATTGAATGTTTTGAAATTAATTTTCACAAGTCTTAAAAAAGGTGAATGCAAGAAAAGTTACTTGCCGCATATGCAAGACTGCTTTCAAGAGGAGACCCCAATAAAAAGGACTTGTGTGGAACTGCAAGTATGCTGAAGCAGTTGCAGACTAAGAATCCGGTCAACTTTGCAAGGGAAGAGTTAAGGAGATTGAGAGCGGCTCCTTCTGCTTCATGAGAAGGCCCGAGTACCAGTGGAGCAACACCGTCAACCTCTAGAGCACAGCCTAATATTTGTCCCCAATTTGAAACCCTTTAAGAGAAAAAGTAAGAAGGTTGGGAGATTTGTATGCCATCCTAATATCTAATTATCCATAGTTATACAGAGATCCGCCCTGTATCAGGCTCATATGTACAAGTGTATATTGTAGATTATCTGCCACCGAAAACCTCTCAAGTACCTATATCCGTTACTTTTTAACTTCGTTGAGTAGTCATATTGTGAGTATTTACCTTAAAGTTGTTAATTTTTTATTGATTATTGCTCTTTGAGATATTCCCTGTCTACAAACAGAGAAGAATAGGAATATTCTGTCTCCCTTTGCAGATAGTGAAGGATAGGTAATGCGGACTTTTGTCCCCCGTTGTAATCCGTCCTACCTGTTTTTCTCCCCACTGATTGATTGATTGGCTGGACATTTATTGTTCAAGGAATAGTTCTCTCGAGGTATTCTTTGTTTGTAAATAACGTGGAATAGAAATATTCTGTCTAGTCTTTGCAAGTAGTGAAGGGTGGGTAATGCGGACCTTTGTCCCCCGTTGTAATCTGTCATACCCATCTACTGCCCACTGATTGAGAAACTAGTTCCACCCGGACCATTTATTAGAGGTACATCATCTGGCTCAACCGGAGAGTACCCCTAATAAAGAAGACATATGTAAAAAACGAAGTAATCACTATATCCTGTTAAACAGAAACTTTAGCATGAAATACACTTGAAAAGAAAGGGAAAGAAATCAAACAAAATCAGTAGGCCACTGATGAGTTTTTGACTTCGCTAGAAATAAGAAACATGGAAGTGATGAAAAAAGCCAAGCTTGACGTTACGGCAGCCACGAGGTAGCTAGGCTCCGCCACCCCCCCCACAGCTCCAAGCATGTCTGTCCCACCGCCCGCCACGCCCATTAACTGTAACATGAAATAGATACAAATCAGCAGATACCTACCCCCATTCCGGAAACTCCCGAAGTGCAACACGGCCACGGTTACGCCCATCCAGAAGATGAGGCCTCGACACGTGCAGGGCGGAGCCCAGCTAACCGCCATCAGCCGTGGTGTGGATGTGCCGAAATGTACTGGTCTCCCGATTCCCTTCTTCTTACGCCTTGCAGGCCACGAGGGGGGGGGGGGATGTCTTGCCTCTGCCTCCGACTCCCCCCCCCTCTTATCGCCTAGTCCGGACATCACGGATATCAACGCCAGGTGTCGGCGTGGGGTGTGCTGGGAGGGAGAGGCGGCGCGAACGAGTTGCACCCCCAACGCTCCACTCACCCAACAAAAGGGTTCCTCCACTCTTGCAATGCAGCGGCGCTGCACTCACCCGACAAAAGGTCTCGTCCACTATTGCGAGGCAATGATGCTCCGCTCACCCAGCGGGGGTCTCGTCCACTGTTGCGGTGCAACAACGCTTCTAGTTTCCTGCGTCCAGAAACATTCTCCTCAACTTTGAAGATTCTATAAGAGCCACGGGAGCCCCCGACCCCCGATGGGGAATGACTGCCATGATCACCCACGGAACGACCACGACGTAGCCGCGGGACGTCGGCGCGCTCATGCCGGCGCCGGCCTCAGTCTTGAAATCAATCAAAATCCTGCAAGACTACCAACTTGATCAGTTCCGGTGGGACACCAGTATGACCCGGTAGGAGAGATTGTTGCCTCCCACCCCACTTTGACTGATGGTTCATGTCGGCACTCCCCTCTGCTACCCTTCAACGAAAACTTTTGGACTGCCGAAAGAGGTCCCGGTCCAACCACGAGTTGGTGGAGACATTTTGACTATACTTGGACCTTCCTGACCTCACCCAAAATGGCGCCGGTACAAATGAAACTCTCAACTCCTTGTTGTGCCCCGATTGCTCAGCCTTGATATCATGAGATATGTATGCAGTTTTTAGCACATGAAATGATATGGGATAAGACTGATTACACGTTCGAACAATGAATTGATATTAAGTTCTAATGCATCATTGATTACTGTATTTATTATTGAAGGTTGGAATTGTCGACACTAATGGTACTTGCTCACAATGAATTATCGATATGATTTAGTTGCACTTGTCGCACTTTTTACTATGAAATCAACGACCACTGACTCTGTTATGTTTTCCACAAATAAATACCCCCCCCCCCATTTACAGTTCCAGCCTGCTCCGTGGCCGGCCCACGGGGTTGTAGGCCCGTATTTGGGCACCAACATTTTTATTAAAGGTTTTTGAAAAAGCAAACGTAGTTGTAACGCGTAGATTGGTAAGTTTCGAAGAAATGGCCACTGTTTCCGATTTTTTTTTTTTTTTTTTTTAAAGCAGGTGAAATCAAGCAGCTCAATTAGTTAAGGGTTAAAAAGTATAGTACGCAGAAACATTGAAAATATGAATGGTCCAGGTTTGTTGTATGTGTTTTTCATTTTTGTACAGCATAAAGCAATCGATAAAGATCCTGGTATTTACCCTCTACTTTATATGCTACCTGTATCAGGGAAGTTGTTTTAAATGCCCCTAAGCCACCCCGAAGGAATGTCACCTGGCCCCCCTAGTTCAAACGAAAACGACCCCGTACCACTAAAGGTTATCTCTCTTCCTCAAAAATGACAAAAATTACTTTCTAGGACGTTTTGGACATTGATGATTTTCATATGATCTATTTATTAAAGTAATACTCATCTCTCCGCATGAAATTAATTTTCAACATGCTACACAAGTCAATCTCATCTGCCCAAAGTTCTTTTGCAGATTTGGGACCGTTTCCCTTGCCTCTGACTCACTTATTGCTAAGTCATTGATGGATGTTTTTGCCGAAAGGGGATTATCCACCAAATCTCGAAGTTGTGCTTTAGAATAATTAAGAGGGTGCCACCTCTCCATGTGCCGATGCATGGTATGATTACCATAGCTATATTTTTTTTCGGTCCCTCTCGAGAGTTTTTTTTTTGCAGATGAGGCAGGTAACAAACCTGGCATTAACTTTCTTTTCATGAGAAGGAAAAGAAAAAAAATTGCCAGATAAAATTCACTTTCACATGGGACGTTCTTGGCATTTCTTTCAGAAACTTTTACATCACTGTGTCATTTCTTTGTCTATCCTGGTTAAAGCAATGTCATATAAATAGTTGTTTAAAAAGTTTTTTTTTAACGTGTTTACTTTGTTGGAGCGTTGTATATATTTATAAGTTATTAAAGTGTTATAACCCTACTACTTTGTTGGAGTGCTATATATTTTTAATGTGACACATAATTGTGAAGACTTTGATGTACAAAAAGTCATCCCTGGAATCTTCCGCTTCAGGCTAGGTCCCACACACCCTTACAGTGAGAATCCCCTCCCCAATCACAATACAGGATCGTTATCAGATAGTAGGAACGCGTGTGGTGTGACGGATCTCATGAGGTGGCGACCTTGATCTACTGTAACTCCTTTGAACAGGGGTGATTCTTTACAGTTGGGGCCATAAACTACATCCGCAGGGCTAGGTGATAGCCTGGGACCGGCCTGGACAATCAGACACAGAGGAAGAGGAGTGTCAGAGGGTGCGGTAGTGAATAGGGTGAAAGGGAGGTGTCGGGCGGGCACAGGGTGTGATACTCAGGGAAGAGCAGCGCAGATGGGGGGAAGTTTATGGCCCATGCATGAGAGAGAGAGCAGGGGTGACCAGTGCGTGGGGGAGATGCTTGTGAGGGTGGGGAGCCATGCTGAGGATCTGCGGCGTACAGAGAGTGGGTCTGGTCAAGGCATCTAAAATGGCTGCTGTGCACGACAAAAGTGTGGCATTGGAAAAAAAGCAAGATGAAGCACACAATGTTTATCAATACGGATTAATTTATAACAATTATTTTTAACAATATATTTACTCGCAGTGTCAAAATGGCGATCAACACTTCCTAATTTCCTTCGAATCGAACGTTAACAGAAGTCAAGCGGCAAAAAAAAAAAAAACGCTCACGCGCAACCGCTGGAAGACAAGTATCAACATATATGAGCCTCCTCAACCACCCTCAGAAAACATAGGGGGGTCAGGATACGTCTCCCATACCCCCTTATACCCAATACTCACATTGCTTTTCCTCCATCTAGTAATTTAATGAAATCGAAACACAAAATGGCGAATTCACGTTTCGCTACCAGTTTGCGACCCGGTTCGCGAACCGAGAAGCGCTTCTACCGCGAAAAATCACATTTTTTTTATTTGCCCCACGGGACCCTTTAATAACCCCAACATCATTCCTAGGGGGTCAAGAGGGGTCTACATTGCCCCCTTTCATTAAATTCCCCCTTCGTTTTTCTCCTCCTCTTGTCTCTCGATCCTACCGAGAGACAAGATGGCGGCCGCACCGGACTGTTTAGAATGTTGACAGACACCGGAGAGCCAATCAGCTTCGCTTTGCAAAGCTCCGTTACGCGAAAAGTACGCGATCTGGAGCGCTATCTGGGACGCTGTCACAGATATATCTGTTTTTTTAAACGTTAATTTCTCTAAATCCACTGGAGCACATATATTGAGACCCAGCAAAGGCACATCGGGCTAACAGTCCCTACAATTTTGCCAAGTTTCGTGTAAATCCATTCAGCCGTTCGAGCTAAAAGTGAGGCCAAAGGCCCTATGGAAAAATGAATGTGAAAAACGCGTTTTGGGACCCCACTTTTTTCTCGGCCCCCCCTTGACGGAACCCCCCCAAATTTTCGGGAGCTGCTCAGAAACTAAATGTGCCAATTCCGTCCACAAACGCCAAAGTTATTAGACATAGAATTTTCAAAAGTTCCATAGAGAAAAAATCGTAACTATATATACCTACTGGCGACCGCCAGTAGGTAATATATATATATATATATATATATATATATATATATATATATATATATATATATATATATATATATATATATATATATATATATATATATATATATATATATATATATATATATATATATATATATATATATATATATATATATATATATATATATATATATATATATATATATATATATATATACATATATATATATATATATATATATATATATATATATATATATATATATATATATAAATACTGATTCGGTAAAAGGGGGAAAACATTGAAGGGTGGCAGGGTGTCACTTTGAAACCCTGTTGCACCCCTCAATTATGTATGGGTGCACATGTTGCAGACATACATGCCGCATTCCATACATGTGGGCATGTATGTCTGCAACATGGCACTGAAGCAATTTGCATAAAATTGCTTTTTGGGGTGTTTTCGTTATTTACCACCAACATGTAGTTGGTAGTAAATAACAAATACTAACATGGGATAAGCACTCATTTATGTGCTCCCTACATTAGGAATGCGGTAATCTACCAAATCGGAATGAAAGAAATCAGTAATTTACGTATTCCTTAAATTACCGATTCAGTAAAGTACAGAATGGTTAATTTCAGCCCCTACATCAGAAAAGCCTATTACTGGTCGGTAAAGTCTGAAATTCGTTAATTTCGGCTGCTACCGACTGTAATAGCCTTCCTACATCTGGCCCTTAAATACATAAGATAAACACTTCATGTGAAGACATACATAAACATTAACCCCTCCCATGCTCAGGATGGAGCCGCTCCGTCATGAGCATCGGCTGAGCTGTGCTCATGACGGAGCGGTTCCGTCATGGCCCTGCCGCCGCGCCTGCGCGGCGCTGATTTTGCGCCTGCACGGCGTGTTCTATTGAGCGGGCGGGGCCATGACGGAACCGCTCCGTCATGAGCACAGCGCAACCGCGGCTCGTGACGGAGCGGCTCCGTCACGAGCATGCGAGCGCCGCTCGGCCCCCCCCCAGCGCTGCGGCGGAATTGCCGCCGCAGCGAAGGGGTTAAACAAAGGAAAAAGCAAAAAAATGCGCTTTCATTCAACAACTCATAAACCCCATTCCCTCAACACATGCAATACCCTCACTTTCAAACCTTATCTTAAACACTATTAATTATAAAATGGAAGCCAAACATCATTGTTATTAGTCACAATATTTTGAAAACGTATCCTATACACAATTTACAAATATTCTTGATATACAGTTCACATTGTTGAATACAGTAAATGCCAACTATTGGGTTTCATTTACTAAAGGCAAATGTTTGGTACTTCCACGGTCTACGCGTTTCGAACCCCTCCAATTGTTGGGGTTCTCATCAGGTCCAAGCTTACTGCAAAAAAAACGAATGACAATAATGTCACGGTCTGTCTATTATCTTACTTAAAGCACTTGAGCACCTAATCACCAATAATCGCATCTGCGACAGCTTACCTACATCAAATGTGCACAAAGGTCGAACAAGTCCTCTAGTCAGTGGTGAATCTAATAAAACACACAAAAATAAAAAATAAAAATGGCAATCCCATCAGTCTAACTGGTCATTTTACGGCCGTGAATAATAATATTGGGGACATAGTCGGGGCAGAGCAACTTACTTTGAGGTTCTCACAGTTGCTCACTAGTAGTTGTCTTCTACTCGCACCTGCAATTAATCCCACGATTTCCTGTTTAGAAATCAACAGCTAGTGTGAACTGCGATTTTTGTTTTGGCAGCAGCGCTGTTTAGGTTTTATGAAAATAGTTCCCTACCTTTAGACGCAGTCTGGCAACTGTGGCCCGTGGCTTCTATTGACTTGGATTGCTGCGTCTGTCCTCCAAAATTACTGCAAACAATATATACAGAATCCTTTACTATCGGATTTTTCAGTCTTTGAGTTGCAGCAAAAAATACTGAGGAATCGCGCGTCTCTCACCTTCCCTCTACCGGAGAGCCTTCTTCCTGGATACGTCATCATCAATAGACGCACTTGCCGAGCTGCACACGTTCTTACCCATAAGGCGGAGCGCGATTTGCCCGTTAGTCTGGGACAAGTAGTCTTTTATTAGCACAGTAATTTTATATGTGCACACATATATTGTTGGCCAGTCGGAATGGAAGGCTGCAATCTCTACCATTCCAATTTGTTTATTGTTGATTGCTGCTAGAACCTTATCTCCTGCTGTTATATTGGGGAATATACTTTTTGTTTTGCCGATGTTTAATTTAAAAATATTTTCAAAAATATTTTCCGGCCAATGTATATCACATGTCTTGTTCTTTGATAATAAAAAGTATCTTTGAAAATCCAGTGCCCAGTTCAGACTATATGAAAAGCATGTGGATATCAGTATGTTCATATGTGATCTCAATGAAAATGGAACGGCAGTGCAACCATGCTAAATGATGGGAAGGATGTTGTTGAAGTCTACGCTGCCTGAAGTGTAAGGTTGTGAAAAAGGAATTATAATTTATATAATTCAGACAGTTCATTCAGCCCTGACACTGCTGTGTAAAATTTGACAATCAGTAGTGCTTCTCTTTTCGATAATTTTTGTTCCTGGTCACCGCCACGTGGATCTCATTCTACTGTAGAAATCACTGTCCAACGCAGGTCTCCTTCATTGTGAGATCTTTTTTGCCAGCGATTTACTAAAGGTGCGAATTCCACGTTTTTTCTAATGCGAGATTTATGTTGACAGATCCTTTGTCGTATTTTCTGGCTGGTTTTTCCAATGTATAACAGTCCACATGGGCATGTTATTCCATAGATTACATGTTTTGTTTTGCAATTAGAAAATGTCTCATGTTTCCAGTGTATACCCTTTGAGATAGACCGGGGGTCTGAGGATTACAAATCCTCCTCCATCTCCAGGTATCCCTTTAATGATGGAGTCGCAAAGGATATGAAAAAGGAAATTAATGGGTGCCATCAGGAGATGATGGTCCTATGACCCTAATGCCATGCCAACTTCTTTCACCCCTATTAGGTGACCCACATGGGCCAGGGTTTTCTTCAGAGCAAAATGTAGTTCCCTCCATGGGTCTTTAGTGGGAGTGTTTCCCTATTTTGTTCTCAATTGAGGGCTCAGACAGCTGCACTCTCGTGAAAAGGTGGAAGGTATACTTATCTCCCATCTAGTGCTGTAGTGTTTTATGTGCGCTCTATTCAGGTCGAATTAAGGTGTCTCAAGGGTCTGTGGTTAGTGGGGGTAGCCTTGTATGTTCTCTTTCCTCAAAGGACCTGCCCCTCCGTCACACCTACTTGTTTCCCACCTCTACCAGTATTTGCGTGACAGAGGGGCAGGAACTTTGAGGAAAGTTTGCCTAGATGGCAACCCCCACTAATCACAGCCCCTTAAGACACATTAAATTTGCATGAATTGATAGTCATATGCATGCACATCATGTAGTGAGACTGTGAAATATGTCTTGAGCATTTGGCATATGGTGCTTGTCTATGGTAGGTGGAGCTGTTAGAAGGTATGTTGTATTACATTTGCTTTATGTGCGTTATCACATATTTGAGATACATGATTGGGGACTTGAGGTGTGTGGTGTGTTTAGTTAGTACTTGCCAACAAGCAGTCCATTCCCATATGTGCCATTCTCAAACCTCTGATTGATGATAGATTTTCAAAAGATGCAAAATCCATCCTCATGGCTAAATACACATGAGTATGGCCTGCTGAATCAATGTGGTGAAAGGCAGCTAAGCTCTTAACCACAAGACACCTATTGATGCTAAATATTACTATATTGTTTTTCTTTATTATATTTCTTTGTACTTCTGTGTGGATCTACTATTATTACTTGTATATGTAACATTTACTGTTTGTATAGCGCTCGGATATCCGCTAGGATCTTGTTCACCCTTTATAAAACTTTCAAAACAAAATCAGTAAAATAAGCCCCGGTGTTCCATGATTGCCTGTACGTTCATTAAGTGTGTGTGCTTTATGTTCCTGCAGATATGTGCAGTGTCCATAGGTGGCACAAGTAGAACATTGGTGCAGTCAATTGCCCAAAACACATGCGGGAATCCAGCAATGTCATAGAATCCTTGTTGTTCACAATTTGTTCCTGTGCAGTGCTGGGGAAGTGTAGATGCTGTGGCGTCATGCTGATAATGGCATACAAGACAGTTGGGAAGAACCTTGAGAAGGGTGACTGGGAGACTGCACCAACTCTGGCAGTGGTTGGTAGGAAGGTACCAGAGGCCAAAATGTGCAGCACTTCTAGCACCTTCAACTGTGGAGGGATGTTGGTGCTATGCTGTGATGGTGGCCGCAGACTGGGGGCTATGTGGATCAGTATGCCTAGGATGGAGGTCCTTTACAGCCTGTAGTGGGCTATCGCATCCTCTGGCGTAAGTTCTAACACGGTGATGTGTTGGTGGTAGACCAGCTCTCTTCTTTGCAGCTGCTTCTGTGGTGGTCTTGGTGGAGGTGGTGGTTGTGGTTGTGGTCTTCTTGGGGCTCCACGCTACAAGAGTAGTGCCTCCATGGCATCAGTAGGTAGGCGATTGAGGCTCTGGGGTAGTCTACCTTATGTGCTCATCTTTTTTGCACCATTTATTAGACCAACTATTTTCTGGTCTTAAAAACAAGCTGCTAACTGGCCTTTGGAGGGTATCGTCGGACCGGGAAATCAATCATTTTATATATTGCAAACTGTTCTGGCATGAGAACGCGTACTTTGCATCTCCTTTTTCGTAAGCTATTGTTAACAGAAGTGGTGAATACATTTTCGCCAGAGAACTGTCACTAACTGCTGATAGCGGCAACTTGTACATATTGCGTTAATAAAAAAGCTGCAGTAATGTAAAAAAAAATAATGCTACAGCGGCCTTAAGTCCTTGTACATCTACTCCACAGTATTTTCATAGTTCTTACAAGTGATCCATGGTAGAAGCTATTGGCGTAATCGAGGTTAGACAGAACAAGATTGAGAGTACCCTGGACTTTGTGTGGAAATCCCATGTGAGGTAAAATGTGTTGCAGAGTTTTTAAAGTACTGAAGCTGGGTCTTGCTAATTTCTCCACTTGGACATTCACTGATATCTTAGAGTCCATGTTATAATTATGAGGTTTCTTACTTCCTTTGATACTTTAGGCGGTGTTCCCAGATCAGCAGGGCAGGGGGAAAGTGGGTCATAATTTTTCCAATTGCCACATCTGAGTACTTCTATTTTAGAAGCATTCAATTAGAGATGCTGGTAATTATTTAATGTAGATGTTGAAAAGCTTGGGTGAGATGATACAGCCTTCTGGAACCCCTGATTTTGCTAAGTATGGTTTGAATGAGAAAGGGAGTATGGATGGCATGAGCTCTGTTTTGAAAGTTAAATACAATCCAGTTGAGTGCAGTCCCCTCAATGCCAGATGTGTAGGGTCTTTGTATTTGAGTGTCATGGTCAACTGTGTGAAAGTCTGCTGAGAGGTCCAAGTGAAGTAGTGAAGCAACTCTGTTGCGGCCAACTATGTTCCTAAGGTCTTCCCAGGTGGCAATAAGGGCAGATTATGTGCCTCTTCCTGGATGGAAATTCTATTTGGAAGTCTGAAAGTATGGAATTATATTCAATAAATTGGAACATCTGGGCCAATGCATCTCTTTCGATCAGTTTGCCCTGGAAAGGTCCATTCGTAGTTGGTCTGTAGTTGTCAAGGTTAAGCGGGTCTAGGTTTGTTTTCTTTAGTAATGGGCATATGTATGACTTTTTCAGGTCTTCTGAAAATATTCCTGTAGCTAAAGAATTGTTTATGATTCTTCTTACTGGTGTGGCAGCAGAGGTAGTTAGAAAACTTTTCTTGAAGATTTGTGGCAGACATGGGTCATTAGGGGCTGCGGACAGGCCTGATTGCCTTGACCAGTTCAATAAATTAATTCTGTGGAATTTATTGGAAGGAATGCAGAAGGTGGGTTAGCCTACTCTTGGAGTATTTCTTTGGAAAAGGGCTGGTGCTGTTGATTTTTCTTTGTTTTAAATAGGAGTTTAAAATGTCTGCTTTAGTTCTTGTATGATTTGTCACTTTGTCTGTGAAATCTTTAGTGTTGGGATGAGCTTCTTCTAAGCAATTTGGATTACATAATTTTATGCAATTCTTTATGAGCACATTTAGCATTTTGAATTCTGTATTAATAGTATATTGTGTTAGCTTTTCCGATTGCTGGCTTGTATAATCTGTTAAGATTCTGTAGGTGAAATTTGTCTTGATTGGTTTATATGTTGTGTCAGGTGCATTGCAGCTTTCTAATTTGCTCAGTAATCTCGTTTAGCTCTGTATTTTTCCAAGCTGCTTGTTTACTTTTGTTCTTTTGTGTTCTGAGGGGTATTGGGATATCACCTGCTTTCTGTATCCAGTCACATAGTTCTTGAAGGGAACCTATGAACTTATTATGTCTGGATCTGTATTGGAATCTAGTTGTGTTTCTAAGTTTTCAAAATTGAGTTTGTTCTACGGTGGATAGGTGGATTCATGTACCACGGTTTTAGGTGTGCTGCTTTGTGGTGTTATATGTTGGAAAGCAAGCAAATAGTGGTCTTACCATGTGATCTGAGTAGTGGTTTGAAAGGTAACTAGTTCTGGTTTTGCACAAATCTAGGATGTGTCCATCGATGTCTTGTGTGTATGTGGATGATCTGATGTAGGTTCAGTGAATCTAGGCCAGATGGGGCATATTTTACTTGGCAAACCAAATAGATAGGTGACCAAGAATGCATAGTTTGGAGTTCAATGTTATAAGGTTCAAAACGGTGTCTAGAAGCGTGTCTGGGAATGTTGCATTGATAGGCGGAGTCTTTAAAGGAGAAAGGAGCTACAGGTGGAAGATTGTCAAGGTTTGCATCTGGTCAAGAGGGCTTCACAACCTTGTATGGGGATGTCATCAGATTTAGTGAAATTTAATGTTTGCTTGAATTCAACAGCTAGACCACCTTTTCTTTTGCCTATACAACTTTGTGGGATAGTTTGATAGCCTAGAGGAATGTCTTTATGCACTACTGAAGCCATGTCATCTCCTAACCATGATTCAGTTATGAAGATAAAGAATAAGTGGTGTAGCTGCCCAGGACCGCCTCTGGCTGTCCCTGCATTTGCCGCCCATGACAGCCATATGTGAGATCGTGGGGGGTACTGGCAATTCACATTTGCCACTCCTGCCCCCCTTGCTAAGTCATTGTGAAAAGTATGTCAGGTTGTGTGTCAGTGAGAAGGTCAAAGCTGTGATCCTTTTTTTTTAAAGTGATTGAGCTTTTATTAGTATGCAGTTTAGAGTCTGTCTTTTCGTGATGGTCTGACTTTGTTTTGCAGAAGAGCGAGCAGTGTTTTGTGGACTTGTAGCAGGTGTGTCCTTAGAGCTGGCATTAGCTGTATGAGGATAGCATTATTGTAGTAGTTCTGTATCATACTTCTCATCCAGGAGGGTGAGAAGGCATTTTTATGGGTCTGCTTGTGTAGGTGGTGGAGATGGTGTTTGAGAGTGAGTTGGTGAGCTGTGTTTTTGTTGTGCAGTAGACATGGAGGTGTGAAGTATGAAGAGTGGAATGTTGTTTATTTTGTTTGCCTCTAAATATGGCGGAAGGTGCATAAGTTAGGGGTGGAGGCGCAGCATGTTGGTCACATAGTGACTTGCCCAATGGATGAGAGGCAGTTCAGTTAAAAGTAAGTTGCTGTGTTGCTGTATATGTGTTAGGTGTGGGGTAGAGAGAAGGCATGGCAGTAGAGTTGGTTTAGGGTGTGTATTTATTGTGTAGTTAGCAGGGTAGGAGTGGGTGTAGGTTTCTGGTTTGTGAGTTATTATGTGGTTATTATGAGGTAGTGTGTGTGGGGGGGATTTTGTTGTGCCGGTGTGCGTGTGTGTATGATAGCTCTGTCATCAGATCTTATACACAGAGCCTCTGCTTCATTACATTTTCTGATCTTTAACTTTAAGAAGAGTAGTGGTAGGTAGTGCTTACCAAAACATATTTTAACATGGCAGAGCAAGAAAAAATTATATATCATCTCTACCAAACAGAGGACACAGGCAACAATCTATCTGACCTCTCATCTGAGGATTAGAACCAACGTTCGGGTACAGAAGCTACTGGTAATACTCCCATTAAACATTTTAAATAGAGAGATCTTTTTTCTAGTAGGTAAATATCATCAATTCAATCAATAGGGGACAGATTCTGGTTAAATGGGGCTCCGCTGAACCCAGTAAATCTTTTTATGATTGTTGTGGACTTTTAGAGTAGAATTTTGGGGTATTGGAATTTTGGTGCTGTCTATCATGAAGATTCAGATAGCAGGACCAAGTAAGCTAGTATTTTAAATAAAAATCACAATGCATGTTTGTTGAGAATGTTTTCCTTTTCATTCTTCTGCCTAGCTCTAACAACAGTTCAGGTCACGAGAGAGCAGCCATGGTCATCATCATGGACCCCCCCCCCATGTCTTGTTCATTTATCGTTGCAGTATACCAGCAGTTTCCCATGACAGTGCAGCAAGCCTGGAAAAAAAGTATGAGGTCCCACTCCCATTGCATTTGCCAACCATCACCATTTGTATTTCATTTACAATTATTCCACGCCTGGCTTGTCTAACGTTTCGACCTATCTAATCAAATGCCCAGAGTGATATTTGAAAGATTCTAACATGCCAAGTGAGCTGTAGGGCTGTGTTGCAGTTGTATTTGGTGTTGACTATCTGGGATCTAAATTATGTGTAATGTTTTTTTCCAGCCACACAGAAAATTGGTGATGCAGGCTCCAATACCACTGGAGGAGGAGATGGTGATGGGTCCGTTGGAGGGGGAGAAGTGGCAGCAGGGACAGACACAGGTAAGTCATATAATTTCTTGTAATTACTCCGCTCACTAGCTATTGCCACAGCATCGCTCGTCTTAAAAGAAATGACTGTGAAGTTTGCTCCTCCCCATCGTTACCAGCCACAGTGGTGGTTGGGTTATTATTATGGCCTCTTCTGTATGCAATGCAGCAAAATCTCACACAATGAGCCATTATGGCTTGAGGGAGACATGAAAGAAAAGAAGGTTACTTAACTCCTTTGACGCTCATGACGAGCTCAGCTCGTCATGGTGTACACCTCCATACACTCATGACGAGCTGAGCTCGTCATGAACAATGGGAATCAACATAACTCAGCACAGAAGGAAAATAGCACTAGCATCGATGGTGTTAAAGGAAAGGAAATTGTGTATGAGTGAAATTGGGTGGGTGAAAGGGTACGCAGTTAATGAGCGAAAGGATGGTTTGAAGAAAGGGTTGATATTAAATGGGTGGATAATGTATTGGACATGTTGGTAAAAGACTGGATGGGAGAAAGTAAAGCTTAATCATTGTGGCTATGGGGGAATTAGAACGAAAGGATGAATGGATATTTGGATTGTTTATATAAATGAGCAATGCAGCTCTTCTTCTTACGAGGAGCATGCTGCTGCTCACCTACTCTGCTTACTTGGTGTATGTAGGGTTATCACTATCATTCAAAACTCTTGTTCTAAGCTGGGGTTATTTATTTCTTTTTATTCTTTGTTCTACTACCTTCATCATTCCCCTCTCCCTGCCCATGGCATTTTTGCCAGCTATGTCTGAAGTGCAGTATGGTGTAATCAATCCGGGACTGCAGTGTTGGCTGTGTAATGTGCGTCTTCAGTTATTGCAGCATTTACAATGCTTTCAATGCATTTCACCCAGAACATACAAGGTGCATTGTCCATTTGCCCACTCAGTCACCTCCTTGTACTTCACTCCTATATTTTTTCTTAAGTTCTTCCATCACAGCCGACCACATTGGAAAATCCATTCTTGGCATGTTCCACATTTAATCATGCAATACCCATGTGAAGTGATTCCAGAACATATTTTAATGGGTTCCCATAACAGATTTGATTAACAAATATTCAGATGTTTCCCTTTCCAATTGTACCTGAACTGAATAAGCAATAGATGATGAATCTATGATTAGTGTAGTGGCCCTTCTATTATATACAAAAATCCCTCTACCCTACCTCCTGCAGCCGAGAAAATCAAGGGGGCATATTACCAACGTTTAGCGATATTTACCGCTAACGATGCTTAGCAACGAATTTTTTAACGCTAAGCATCCCCTGAAATTATCGCAGAGATAACTTGCTATTAGCAAGGGTTATCTCAGTAGTGATAAAATCCTCGCGCTAACTGCCAATTGAGAGATTATCTCTGGAAAACCAACGATAATCTCTCGAAGTTTGGTGTTAGCTTGATAATAGGGGCTCACAAACTTAGCCATGATATCCACCTTCCATAGGATATCATGGCTAAGTCAGGAAAATACCAGGTGTAAAAAAAGCATTTTTTCACTAATAGGGTTAGCGAAATCCTTGATAATAGGAGAAATGTCGCTTAACAACATTTCTCCTATTATTTTTCATTGGAACGCCCCCTTTGCATCTCATTAGAGATGCAAGGGGAAACTTAGAGAAAAAGGGTGCTAACATGCAAATTTGCGTGTTAGCACCCTGTTGCTAATAGGGAGATAATTTTATCTCCGCTTTCTTGGCTTTTAAATCCAAAAAAGCGGAGATAAATCCCTTGATAATATGCCCCAAGTTTCCTTGCCTTGGTTACTGCCCAAAAATGTATTTGTTGGAAATATGTGGTGGTGGGAGAGGCCACAGAGTACATTGGCCTTGTTACTCACCTAATCATAATCACATCAAATGAACTCCAATGGCCCTAGGGAACCAGCAATGTACTGCTACTGTGAAACCTAGTCATTCAAAAAAATTGTTTGCACAGAGCATTATTTACACTTTGTTTTTTTTTAAAGCCAGGGCATAGTTCGTGGAACTCTGCAAACTATGCCCAGGCTTAAAAAAAAGTGCAAAAAAACGTTGCTACTCTGTGCAAGCAGCGGAGTGCATTGGATAAATGCCATCTGTAGTGGTTTTTGGTGCCAGGTGCTTGTCACGATGTACAGCGCAAGCGGGCGCTGCTTCCTTTATGCCGCTCAAGTAGATTTTTAATTAAGCTGCAGCTTTCTCAATGCGAACGGACAGCTTCTCAACGCGAGCGGTCATGAGCATATGCGACCACTCACAATGAAAAATCTGACAGCCCGCATTGAGAAATCTATCCAGGAGGTTGCTTTTCCACGCTCATACTCACCAACTTGGGTTTTTCTGATCTCCGTGAGCTCTGCGTAATGCAGAGTGCGGAAAACTCTGCAAACTCTGTGAGTTGAGTGGAGTTCACAGCCCAGACTTACTTTTTGGTTTTTCTCAATATAGCCACTATTGCTGGTCCAGCCAGACCACCCGACAGGCAGGGGAGAGCAGCCTATTTGCAGCAGCAAATTCTGTAGCCTATCTAGCAGGAATACCAGTATCTAGTGTTCCTAGAAGAGGAAGAAATACATGCACAACAGGTGTGCCCCTGTGCTGCCAGTCCACCTCAGCCTATCTGGTTTTATACGAGTGAAATGTTCATCTAACTATAACACCCCTGAAACGTATGGTTTTTTCAGTGAATTTCTGAGGTTTTTTAAATGCTGATTCCTAACTATAACATGTCTGAAACCTATGCTTTTTCAGTGAATTTCAAAGATTTTGTATATGACTATTTTAAAATATATTTATTCTTATATTTTTTTTATTCTGATTTACTATTTTTTTAAACTATTTATTTTTTGATATTTTATTTTTAAAATTACATTACATTGTGTGGCCCCCCTTCTTTTATTTTTTTGTGCCCTGGACCACATCCCCTAGGGCCTGACCCACAAATCTAAATGTATTCATTGTTTTTATAGGAATGGGATTCCTATGGAAGGAAATACAAGTTACTTGTAAGTATGCTTGGAACTATTTTTCATGGTCACTGCTGGGCTAAAAGATGCAGCACTGGTTTCTCTCGTGATAACAAATGAATAAATCGGAATTCGTTCTTCGGATGACTTAAGGTGAATATTATAAAGTTCGAAAACTGCACACGTAGAATAATTTGCAACTGAAACCAGTCAATGTCAGCCTATGAAAAGGAAATTCACTTAGCAGGTAAATAGTGTTATTATTACTTTTTCTTACTCAGAGGTGGATCCTGAATCCAGCACTGCTGCATCACCTCTAAACAGTTGAGAGAATGCAAATTACCAAAGACGCGCAGAAGACCATGTCTCTTTTTTTTTAATATCGCTAGAATGCGCGGATCATATGCGCACCCCGCGATTTTACCCCCCCCAAACATAATAATTTGGGGGCCAAGGAGGTCCTTGTGGAACCACCTGAGCAGACCTAGAGGGTCAGGGTGTGTCTACCCTCCCCCTTTTCATGTTTTCAGCTCACATTTCACACGCTTCGTCATCCTCCTTGTACCGAGACTTAAAATGGCTAGCAACAGTTTCAAGTTTCGAATGTTGACAAGCACTTGACAGCCAATTAGCATTCAGCACGTGATCGGAAGGCTGCGCTTATGGTACGATGACAATAAGCAGAGTATCCGTATTCAATTTTTTTTATGGGAATGGGGCCCTGTGGCACATTCCGGGCACCGAGGTCCCCACCTCCCGGGGCATGGCTAATTATATATTATTACTAGCAGCCCGTCCCGACGTTGTCCGAGTATGAATTGCTGCCGGCCAGTAGTATATTGTTTTGTAGGATTTCGTTTTGATAGCATTTCTTATCTGTGACAGGCCTGTGAAACGCTCCGATTCACAGTGCACTACTGATGCACTTAAGAGTGCGCGTTCAGTAGTGCGTGAACTCGAGTTTCCCTACTTTATTTTTCCTTGCAATATCATATAGCGCTAACTCGACAACATGGCATGAGCACAATGTACATTACAGAAGAACACATTGATTTGTGGTAGGCACGGGGAGACAAAGCGATTTGCCTGGAATCACAGGATGTTGAGCTGATGCCGAGATTTAAACGTAGCTCCCCAGCTCTAAAGTTCGCAATTCTAGAACTTGTGGCGGGAGGTGTGTCTAAAAGTGTATGTCGGTGCTGGCCATCAGTGAGAGAGATCTGTGCATTTTTCAAATTGGTGGTGAAAAAATATGAGTATGTTGCTGGAGATGTGGGCCGCCGTGCCACCAATGTACTTACCGGGGGAGGGTAAACACCCATTATTCCGCAACTTTCTTTCCGCATACCATCACTCCGCATACTTTCATTATGAAAGTACCATGACTCCGCAATGCCATTATAACGCATGGCATTACATTTTATATGCTTTTACCACGCATGCATTTACAATGAAATTCGTTGTAAATGCATGAATGGTAAAAGCATGTTTTTTTTAATGTTTAGATAAGGTAAGTATGGGTATAGGGGTATATGTTTTGGGGTACTGAGGTATATGTTTTTGGGTGTTTGGTTATTTTAAGGGTTCAAATATAGTTTTGGGTTATGGGGTACAGGGGTAGTTTTAGGGTTTGGGGATAGGTATGGGTTTTGGGGTACAGAGGTATTTTTAGGGTTCAGGGCTAGGTTTGGGTTTTGGGGTATAGGGGTATTTTTAGGGTTCAGGGGTAGGTTTGGGTTTTGTGGTACAGGGGTATTTTAAGGGTTCAGGGCTAGGTTTGGGTTTTGGGTACAGGGGTATTATTAGGGTTAGGGGTAGGTTTGGGTTTTGGGGTACAGGGGTATTTTAGGTTTCAGGAGTAGGTTTGGGTTTTGGGTTACAGGGTTATTTTTATGGTTCCGGGCTAGGTTTGGGTTTTGGGGTACAGGGGTATTTTTAGGGTTCAGGGGAAGGTTTGGGTTTTGGGGTACAGGGGTATTTTAAGGGTTCAGGGCTAGGTTTGGGTTTTGGGGTACAGGGGTATTTTAGGGTTCAGGGGTAGGTTTGGGTTTTGGGGTACAGGGGTATTTTTATGGTTCAGGGCTAGGTTTGGGTTTTGGTGTACAGGGGTATTTTTAGGGTTCAGGGGTAGGTTTTGGTTTTGAGGTACAGGGGTATTTATAGGGTTCAGGGCTAGGTTTGGGTTTTGGGGTACAGGGGGATTTTTAGGGTTTTGCGGTAGGTTTGGATTTTGGGGTACAGGGTATATTTAATGGGTTAAGATGGGTTAGTGTTTAAGGGTGTTGGGGTATTTTAAGGAGTAAGGGTAGGTTATGATGATGGGGTGCAGGGGTATTTAAAGGGAGCAGGGTGGACACCCGGAGCTGGAATGTACTGAACCTGGGAAGAAAAAACAATGAAATATTGGGCACAACGCACACTTTTTTTTATGTAATCCCGTGCCCCGCACACGCCCCCAGCACACGCCCACAGCACACGATATGAGACATGGCATGAAGGGCGGAATGTACCACATGCCCCCAGCGTTTGTCACGCCACCAGCACACACCCACAGCACAACGCAGACACGCCCACAAGGGACTACTTCCAACGCTGTATTGGGTGTTGTGATTGGTGCTGTGGTTACTGAGATTACCCGCCTCAAACGTTTGGGCTCTCTCTTTATTATATTAGTATGGATTTGTGAATTCTTTGTCAAATAAAAAAAATTTGTGAGAGAGAGAGAGCAGTGACTGACCATATTCCTGTTCTCTGAGCTTTACGTAATGCTCTTTCCTTTCCCTTGTGCCCAGAGCCAGCGAGGTCACGAGACAGGAGGGGATTAGAAGAGAGCAGTCAATGTCATTGCTCATTTTTAGCCTGCAAAGCAACTGTTTGTAAACCCTGCCTGAAGGAGGCAGTCCGGGTCAGTTTTCCTCCTGGACACTGAACTCGCTTGACGACTTCAGTTCTCTGTTGTCGCAGTGGCTGCTGATGAAAATGAAATTAGTTTTATCAAGTGATAATTTTAAATGTTACGTGGTGGGTGGGAAAGAAATTTTATTTTATTTTTCTTTGTTAGCCACTGGTCGCTCTGACTCCGTATTTAGTTTGTCCTTAATTTTGAAGTGGTGCCTACGACTGTCTAAGGTTTTCTAGTTGAGTTACTTCTAGGCCTGATGCAGCAACACCTGTGGGCCCATACATGAAGCTTTAACCTTGTTTCTGTCCTCCAGCTACTTGTTCATAAGTGCAGAAACCTAACCATAATTCTAGTGTTCTGACAAAAAGACTGTGTGTAGCTCAAGTCTTACACTTTTCTCCGTGGGGGTAAATGGTTTGGTGTCATGGATTAGGCCTGCCCTCTCCTCCACTCCAGGCATAATAGCGCAGGCCTCCGTGCACACACAACAGACAGGAGGTTTAAAGATGCATGCCGTTTATTTTCTGCAGCTTCTTCAGCGCTGTAGATGCTGAAATAGAAAGTGAGATAGATCAGCTTTATATTGCTATCGTGCCAGGTCACTGCTTGGTCTCCCTTCATTTAATTAATGTTAGCCTCTCTGCTTGTTGCTTAGGAGGGATCCCTGTCTTAGCGCTATCGCACCCCACCTCCATGCCAGAGATTGTAGCATGCCCCGTTCACACTCAACACACTTGTCAATGAGGAAGGGACTGACATCGCGAGCCGGCGGAACTACAGAAATGGCCGCTGTGATGTCATTTTGTAGTCCCGCGGAGAGATTTCCTCAGCATTTTGCCATTTTTTCACCGATGGTCAGTGTTGCCAGCCTCAAGGGCAGTGAGCTATAAAATACGAATAAACAGACTCTAGCTAGTAAGAGCGATAGTTTCCTTGCAGACATCAGCCATTACCTTATAAAAATGGGGCAGATATAAAACGAAGAAAAAGTAATCCCCTTTGCTGAAACAATACTAAAACGCCCAGGTTCTTTCCCGATGTCATCACGCAGACGTCGCGGCCGGCGCTACTTGCAAGGGACTACTTTGTTTTTATTCCTAATTTTTTAAACAATGTATATTTTTTATTTTTATATAGCCTATGTCCTTCTGCTTGCCCTGAGGTTTTTAAAGATGTCTTGGGTGTTTGGATTGGTGGTGCACTTTTTGAGTTTACCTGGATCAAAGGACATAGGGGCATATTACCAACGTTTAGCGATATTTATCGCTAACGAGGCTTAGCAACAAATTTTTTAACGCTAAGCATTGCCGGAAATTATCGCAGAGATAACTTACTATTAGCAATGTTTATCTCAGTAGTGATAAAAATCCTCGCTCTAACTGCCAATTGAGAGATTATCGCTGGAAAACCAACGATAATCTCTCAAAGTTTGGTGTTAGCTTGATGATAGGGGCTCACAAACTTAGCCATGATATCCACCTTCCATAGGATATCATGGCTAAGTCAGGAAAATACCAGGTGTAAAAAAAGCAGTGCTAACCGCGGTTAGCACTGCTTTTTTTATCACTAACAGGGTTAGCGAAATCCTTGATAATAAGAGAAATGTCGCTTAACAACATTTCTCCTATTATTTTTCTCTGGAACGCCCCCTTTGCATCTCATTAGAGAGGCAAGGGGAAGCGTAGAGAAAAAGGGTGCTAACATGCGAATTTGCGTGTTAGCACCCTGTTGCTAATAGGGAGATAATTTTATGTCCACTTTCTTGGCTTTTAAAGCCAAAAAAGCGGAGATAAATCCCTTGATAATATGCCCCACAGTTCTCTCTTTATAATAGTAGTATAGATAGATATACGCACGCACGAATATCTATGCATGTATGTATGTAAGAACACATTTGCAAGGCTGCGCATAAACCGGGACAGGCCAGGCCAGACCAGACATAGAAGTAAGACTAAAATACTTTAGTTCTACTTTTATTTCTAGCCTGTCCCGGTTTTTGATTTTCAAAATCTGGTCACCCTAATTGTAATCGTTGCTAGATAATGTACTGTGTTTTTATGCATATAATGAAATTAGTGTGCAGTTTGGATGTAGTTCCCAATATTGCCCACGAGATGGCAATATGGGACTATAAATAATTGCTCACTTTTAAGTCGCCATGCAAACTTGTGCTGTCGTTACAATGTTCTGTCCTTTTCCCTTTATTACCAAAACCAGTTTTACAACGTGCTTTAAACGTCCCCTGCTTTTAAAGGCCTGCGGCGGTAAGCTTTCCTCACATGCCACAGGGTCAACAAGGGAGGGATTTAGAAATGCACTCCGAGTGGAGCCATCATTCGAAGCAGAGTAAATGTTTATACCAGACGAGGTTAATGTAAATGTGGCAGAAACTTCCGTCGGATGCATGCATTAGACACCATTAAGTAGGCAATGCATAGAGAAGATGTGAAGGCATGCATGCTGATAGGGGAGGTAAGCATACAAGTTAAGAAGAAATGTATGGAAGATGGGAAGTGGTTTATGTGAGTCAGAAAAAGATGTGTGTATCAGGGAAGAGGTTTAGGGACAATGAGAAGTCCTTTCGGCTAGGAACACATTCATGCAAGATGTTTATGTAAACCTTGATCTACGTAGGAGGAATGAAATAAGAGATGATCTATGCACAAGGAAGGGACTGACATCGCGAGCCGGCGGAACTACAAAAATGGCCGCTGTGATGTCATTTTGTAGTCCCGCGGGCCGTTTTTTCACCGATGGTCAGTGTTGCCAGCTCCAAGGGCAGTGAGCTATAAAATACGAATAAACAGACTCTCGCTAGTAAGAGCGATAGTTTCCTTGCAGGCATCAGCCAATACCTAATAAAAACGGGGCAGATATAAAACGAAGAAAAAGTAGTCCCCTTTGCTGGGACAATACTAAAACGCCCAGGTTCTTTCCCGATGTCATCACGCAGACATCGCGGCCGGCGCTACTTGCAAGGGACTACTTTATTTTTATTCCTAATTTTTTAAACAACGTATATTTTTAATTTTTATATAGCCTATGTCCTTCTGCTTGCCCTGAGGTTTTCAAAGATGTCTTTGGTGTTTGGATTGGTGGTGTACTTTTCGAGTTTACCTGGCTCAAAGGACACAGTTCTCTCTTTATAATAGTAGTATAGATTTTATGGAGGAGGGCTGAATAGCCCCCCTACTGAAGCCACTTCAAGGCCCCGGTAACCCCATTCCCCGGGGACGGCCTTTTTAAAAATGTATTATGGCCGTCACCGTTAGGGACCATGTGAAGGTCTTCAATTCCCCCACTGTCCCACCGGCTCGCCGCCTCCTGCAGGAGCCGGTGTTCTATCGACATCCGAAGTCCATCTGTGTATGTACCCCCTAGGAGTTGCCTTCACTTTGCGCATGCATGTTTGTGATAGCGCATGCATGTTAATGTTATGCATGCACACAATACACCCCACCGTCTGGCTATGTAGCTCTGACGTATTTCATTTTAATTGCGCATGCTCAATTACAACATGCCCAATCACAGCTCTCACAACCAGTGAAATCATGCTCAACCAATCGTCCTTCTGGAAAGCATTTATAACTTGCCAACCGTCTCGAACTTTTTGTATTCCGCAGTCACAGCCATTGATAGTGTTCGTATCCACTTCTTCGTAGGTGAGCACTTTTTTAAAGAATAATTAAATTAATTAATCTGAATGATCTTTAAATATCGTGTGAATGCAATTTTTTGTTCGATTTAACAATGTTGTTTTTAAGCTTGATTTCCTACTTTTTTATATTGTTAAAGTTGACTTCGTAACTTTTGTTTCTGAGCAAATCACTTAATACTGCCCCCTTCAATTTTTAAGTAGCGCATCACGTGCTGCTTCCTCCCCATGCAGTGCACATGTAATCGATTGGCCAATGTTGTATTTTAGCACGCTCTCCATGTTTTTTAATAACGTTAAACTTGATTTCTTATCCTATGATCTATGCAAATCAGTTAATCCTGCCACATTTCTTTAATTTGCCAAGCGCCCCGTGGCCCTTCCTGCATCAGTGTGCTACATACTGTTCAAGTTAATGCGATTCGTTTTTCTCGTGTAAGTATTGTGTTACGTGCCCCATGCATTCCAAATGTAATGTTTTCGGCAATAGTGTATTTTATCACGGTTTCCAGCTCTTATACCTCCAATATCTTACCTTGGTTGGTAGGCGATGTTTCTAGGCAAATCAGTTAATCCTGCTGCCTTTCATTATTTAAGTAGTGCGTCACCAGCTGCTTCCTCCCCATGCAGTTCACCTGTAATCGATTGACCAATGTTGGATTTTACAACGCTCTCCATGTTTTTAATAACGTTAAACTAGATTTGCTATCCTTAGTTCTGTGCAAATTACTTAATCCTGCCACGTTTCTTTAATTTGCCAAGCACCACGTGGCCATTCCCGCAACAGTGTGCTACGTACTGTTCAACTTAATGCAATGTAGGTTTTCTCGTGTAAGTAGTGCGTCACGTGCCCCATGCATTGCAAAAGTAATGTTTTTGGCAATAGTGTATTTTAGCATGGTTTCCAGCTCTTATACCTCAAATATCTTACCTTGGTATTGTCACTTGGGTATAGGTTTAACTTCACAGTGTGCTAACTTAGCATGAGCTTATTAGAGGTTTAAACGCCGTTTTCCTTTTCTGCAGCCTCTGCGCACGACACATTTTGTTATTAAAGCTTTTTGCCTAGTAGAATATTTTGCTTCACACGAGAATATTAGGTTTTGCTTATAATAACAGTATTGCTTGGTAGGCTATGTCTGTACAGTGAGTGCCGAGGCCTTCAAGGTTATTTCAACACAGCGCTTGTTGTTCAGGTTGATCAGCGCACGGTCTAGACATAATACATATGCAGCTGTGGCCAACTCTGGGTTTAGGCGGGATTAATAATGCACTGCACAGAGCAGGGCAACACACTTGATGGAGTTTTGTATGCAGACAGTTGGTGCAGAAGATGATGTGATCCGTTTCTGCTAAGACCAAGAGGTTTGGGCCCGTCCTTCTAAACTCAAAGAGACCTTATTTAGATATAAAATAATTAGGGCTCCCGGTTTTATGGTATCTATTTTTTTGCCATTTCTGTCTGTATTTATCCATATTTATTTTTTGGGCATTTTTTCTGTATTTATCTACATTTATTTTTGCCACAAGCAAAAGACGAAGCTACAGCTAGTATTTTTCCACATTTATTAAGATCATTTTGAAATTCCAGAATAGATGGGGCGGTCTGGAGCTGGAGTGGGAGGTTGTTCCACGTCTTCGCTGTGAGATAGGAGGCGAAATATCCTCTGCTTGTTTTATGATGTGCTTTTGCTGTGAAGAGTTACCATCACCGTAGGTGTACACCATACTGCCTTAAAACTAGGGGTTTTATTGACCTGATAAGGATGAAAGGCCGAGTGGACCCACCAGATTCAAATCTTTTGTCAGAGAGACCCTTTTGTTACTTGCAGTTAATAAGTAAAAATATTAACATACAACAGTGAGCTCTTAACTGTCACGTAAGAGATGTATGCAAATTGCAAGGTATACGTTAAAGCGTTATGGTTTTTCCTCCAGTCTTTGATTATCCTAATGTGGCAAAAAAGGGTTCATTTGGGTAGAAATCATTTCTGATTATTAAAGAGACTCCCCAACCAGGGTATTAAGTTTTACACTTTTAGTTTGTTTCTCCAGACCAATCACAATTAAACTATGCTGCCTACTAGTATGGTTGTCATGTGACTTCTACACCTTGTAGTCCTTTGTTGCAAACTAGGATATTTTGCATGTCATGTTTGAACTACTCTTGTGGGAAAAGGGAGGACAATTGCTGATGACAGAAACTCCATGGCTGGGAGACAAATGGCCTGCAATTCCACTTTTAAGGATATTTAGGACATTCTATTATTAGAAATGCATCCCACTTTGTGAATTTATTTTAATTTCAATGACACATATTAAAACTTACATAAACATGTGTATCTATAGGTTACATTAAATACCCTCCACCACTGCACCGCATTCAGCACACACAGTAATTTAGAAAATAAACAAAAGCCCCCACCTCCCCCTCACGCACATGATGACTGTGAACATGATCCTCTGCTGGGGCATGGGGGGTGCAGGGGAAATCCTCTTACCTTGCCTGTAGAAACGGCGGGGGGCTGGTGCAGAGCTTGAGTGGCGGAGCCCTGGAGATGCCGAACGTCGAGAAGGGCCGGTGCAGGTACAAAACCTGATGGTGGCAGGAAGGCGTCTTTGGACCGAACAGGGAAAGAAGAAAATAAAGAGAAAAAGTTATGAGGGCGAGGGCGTAGCTGTGTTAAGGCAGGTGGGGGACAGAATCATGGCTCTCGAGTCGGTCTGACCTCTATCCCGCCCCCCATCCCCAGTTTGAGAGAGTAGGTACTGTTGATTCCCTTCATTAGCTCTTGCTTTCTTGTGGCATTGGCACTCTGGGCGGAGGGCAGGTCATTACATTAGATACTCAGAAGGCGAGCGTGGGATTGCTTCAGCAGCCCCAAATAAAAGAAAATTGTTTAAATGCAGCTCTATTAAGGGGCCGGTATGTGACACAATGCAGCATGAAAACTGCAATTACGTTCTAATCGCACCATTCGCGGGGGCCTATCTCCATTTGCTGAGTGGCCGGAGCAACATTTCCATGGAATACAATCACTACAGCAATCTAAATTGTATCCACTGTGCGAAAGAGCCAACCGACTCTCAGTATTGTATTATCGAATGAAACTGCTGATACTGCCGCTAGGGCTTGATAAGATTCTTTGAAATAAACACTGTTGGTATACTGAACTGAGTGAAGGCCAGATGCAGCATTTAAAATCAATTCACAGTGACAAACACAGTATGAATGCGAGACCTGCTGAAGGGTGAGGATTGAGTACATGTTCAAAAACTTCACTATACAGTTGATTCACAAAAAAGCGATTGCATTGTGCACACAAGAAGGCAAACATCGCCAGTGCTGCTAACGTCATCTTGTAAAAATCTTATGACCGAAATATCAGGCTAATAATTTCAGCGGCTCTATCTGTCACCCCAGCTGTCTTTTTGTTGTGTGTATGCTGAATGCCACAGGGTGCCTTAGTTTATCGCGGTGGTGGAGGGAAAGGGCCCGTTGTTGCGCCATTCCACGATTGATGGCCTACTTAGCATGAGGTTAATCCTAAATAGGCCATCAATCGTGGAATGGCGCGACGGCAGGCCCTTTCCTTCCACCACCCCGATAAACTAAGGCACCCTGTGGCATTCAGCACAGACAGGGATTTAAAAATAAACAAAAGTCCCCACCTCCCCCTCATGATGACGGAAGACGATCCTCTGCTGATGCTGGGGAATGGGGGGGCAGGGGAAAGCCTCTTACCTTGCCTGTACAAACGGCGGCGGGTGGTGCAGAGCTTGAGTGGCGGAGCCCTGGAGATGCAGAACGTCGAGAAGGGCCGGTGCGGGTGCAAAACCTGATGGTGGCAGGAAGGCGTCTTCGAACCGGGCAGAGAAAGAAGCAATAGTCAGGTGAGCCCCCATATAAAGGGAAAAAGTAATGAGGGTGAGGCCGTAGGTGTTGGCATACCCACACACATAGGCTTTATTCCCACGAGGATTGTCCTTTAAAGACCCTGTGCCAATGTGCCTATTTGTCCACACGAGGGCGCCAAAAGACTGATTTGAAGGGATTTAAAATGAATGCAGGCAGCGGCAGCCCGGCAACATTTGCCAGTGTTTTGCCGTTTCTATATATAAATACAGAAAAAGGAAATATAGATTTCCGTCTGTATTTATATGTAAATATCCATAAAAATGGAAAACCGGGAGCCCTAAATGTAATATACCAGCAAGGGAGGGTAAACTTAGGTTCTATTTAGACCTTTACCTTTTAGCATTTTAACATGCTTTCACCCTTTGTATTTTATGGAATAGTAACAGTGCTGATATCCTTGTTCCTGATAATATGTTTACTTGTATTAACTAAGATACTGCGTTTGAGAACACGGTATTAGAAATAGATATTTCAAACTTGCACATGTCTTCATTTACTCCTCGTTCTGGACTGATATGCGCCATGAAACCGTCCTGGTATAAGCGCGCTTTACAAATATGTTAAAATTCAAATTCAATTTATAACGAAAGAGTGTTCATGTGTTCCACATTACCTGAGGTGTTCTGAGTTCATGTTCTGGGTTGTCTAAACATTGGGGATGAGAAAGAACCAATGAGACACTGATTGCTAGTCTGGTAGGGGATTTTGGATACTAAGGTGAGTTTTTGGCACACCCAAATTCACTGAGGTTCTAAGTCTCTATGCACAGTTCTGTGTAGGTACAGAATCCCTGCTACAGTAGGCGATGTTTCTAGGCACATCAGTTAATCCTGCTGCTTTTCATTATTTAAATAGTGCGCCACCTGCTGCTTCCTCCCCATGCAGTTCACATGTAATCAATTGACCAATGTTGTATTTTACAACGATCTCCAAGTTTTTTTAATAACCTTAAACTTTATTTGTCCCCTGTTATATCTTATTATACTGATATCTCAAGAATGAGATGTACTGGTCGCCACAAGCTGTTTATTCCTGCCCATGCTCTATCCAGATGGTGGTCAACCACTCGACATACCAGATCCACTGACTGCTCTCCATGTGCTATCAGATCAAGGTCAGGAGTTTGTAAATAAAGTGAGTGACCAATCCAGGCTAACATTTGTATATTGTAATGCTATTTCCTATTTTGCTTGCCAAATATATCCTCTGATGATTGATTTTCAACCCCAATCCTATTGAGAACAAATGTTTTCAAGTACATTAAAATTAATTTTGGACATATGTACAACATATACATTTTTAACTCTTTTTCCTGGTTTACACAATGTTACATAAATCAGCAGCAAATTGCCGAGGTTGAAAAAAAGTATATCCTCCTCTTCCAGCTGATTACACTGATGTCTCAAATATGGTATTTACTAGTTGTCTGAACCATGGAGATTCACACATTTTTAACGTATAATGTTAAGGTAAATACTCTCAATATGAGTAGTCGACGAAGTTAAAAAGTAACAGATATAAGTACTTGAGGGGTTTTTGGTATCAGATAATCTCCAACTCACACTTGTATGGATGAGTCTGATACAGGGTGGATCTCTGTATAACTAATGGATGCTTAGGTATTAGGATGGCATACAAAGCTCCCAACCTTCTTGCTCTCTCTTAAAAGGTTCCAAATTGGGGACGAATATTAGGCTGTGCAGTAGATGTTGACAGTGTTGCTCCACTGGTACGTGGGCTTTCTCATGAAGCTGAAGGAGCCTCTCTCAATATCCTTAACTCTTCCCTTCCAAACTTGACTGGATTCTTAGTCTGCAAGTCCTTCCGCATACTTGCAGTTCCACACCAGTACTCTTTATTGGGGTCTCCTCTTGAAAGCAGTCTTGCATATCCGGCAAGTAACAAACCAAAGCGGAGTTCTAAGTTGTGAACTCTGTTGGCCACAGTGTTTACACAAGGTGAGCAGAGTGGCCTAGATATTCAATACTTTCAATTAAATGCATTAGAAATAAAAGAGCGTATTTACATACTACTTACGCCACTGTTGCGTCACTTTCAACATGAGAAAAGTAACACAAAAGTGGAACAAGAGTTTTGTAAATAAGCCCTAAAAAATATTGTCCTGCATATTTGACTTCATCTCTCACCGAATTCTGTCTCATTTGTGAATCATTTTAAAGACCTGTTCATCTGTAATATAAATGTGATGCACTAGGCACTTTTATACAAACACCATTTGAATGCAAACCTTTAACATAAGTGAAATCTATCAGGTACACTGCACACATAAAAAATAGAAAACTTCGTCAAGTATTACTTTCACTTGTAATGTGTGACCACATTTAGACACATTGATCTAATTTTAAACACTAATTTTCTCTTTTTTTTGCAGATTAACTACGCTACTTCTATTGGAGTCCATATTATATGTTGTTTGTTATATTGATTTGTTAAAGTTATGGTTCTAGTTATTTATTGTATTGTTATCATTTAGTTATACTTCCAGTTATTTATTGTTATAATAAAAGTTAGTAAAGAAAGTACATACGTCTTTTTTTTTGTGGGGGTAGCAGTCCACAATAGAAATGATATTTTTACTTTGAAGTATAATTCTGAGGCTAGTTCTTCACCAGATCTTTACCAGAGTGTATGGCCACAACTTACGGTTCCAATTCAAAAGAATAAAAAGTACAACACCATTAGCAACATAGTGTGGTGAACTTCTAACCTCTGTGCTCATGTAAGAGTTCCATGAACTGTTACTATAGTAACAGGCAGAAATCCGTTTGGGGGTAGGGTTAAAAGTTACTGGCTGCACAGAAACCGTTATATTTACCCTGGATCCTCTACATGACAGAAAGGAAAGCAAAGAAAACAAAACACTGTGTACCAGATTTACAACCCCCTTGCACCACTTTCACATCCAACCCCCCCTACAAAATTACAAGTCTGTGAGCCTCAACAACCCCCCTCAATCTCCGGGAATCACCACCCCTGGGAATTTGTGTATTACAGGAGGCAGACTGCGTGCCCTCTGCAAGTGGCCTTGAGGGCCCTGGAAACTACTACGACCGGCTCCTGCAGTGTCCCGGAGTGTCTACCCCCGCTATACTGCTGTTTGCTTTGACAGAGCGGGACTCTCACGATTCCCGCCCTCCCATAGCAAACATAGTTTGCATTTTGAAAGACTGAGCAGTGAAATCTATTCTCACTTTCAAAATCCAAAGCAGATTGCATTTCTATTTACAAATTAGCATCTACCCATGCAAAAAAGCAATACTGGCTCCTGAAGAACGCAAAAGTTAATCACACAATGTTGATAACAAAAGAACAAGTGTTTTCGACTTCTCAATATACTACTACTATTATATATATATTTATATATATATATATATATATATATATATATATATATATATATATATATATATATATATATATATATATATATATATATATATATATATATATATATATCAAATCATTGCAGGAGAGCCCCACAAAGACAAGCCACAAGAAGTTGGAGATCACTCGTTTTATTAAATTTCACCACTTGCCAGCAGACGGTAAGGTGGGTACAGGTCTCAAAAGATCTTGAAATAGCCAGACGTGTTTCAGGATACACACAATCCTTTCTGCAGTGGCTTCGAGCAAAGGGATGAAAGCACTCTTACTTCCTGCACCTTATTAATGTTCCAATTATCGACCTCAGTGGGTGGGGCTTCTGTGCAAAGCCTCCTGGTCATTGTAGTGCAGAGTCTTGGCTAAAAGTGAGTCCAACCGCCCTATGGAAATTACCATGGGGAAAACACATTTTGGGACCCCCCTTTTTTTTGTTTTTTTTTTTGTTTTTTTTATTTTTTATTTTTTTGTTTTTTCTTTTATCCTCATTTGCATGCATGGCTCCAATCTATCAAAACTAAAAACCACCACAGAGCAATAAAAAGAGTAAGGTTGTGTTCTGTGCTATCTCAGCGTATAGCTGGCGGGAGATTTTATTAGGGAGGGGGGAAGACCAATTCCCAACAGCACATTTCGCACAGGCCACACAAGATCTTGCTTAGGGCTGTATTTTAGTAGATAGTGCCCGAGTTACCGAAGCCCCCGTAACGCCATGACACTTGGTCAAGGAAACAAGGGTAGGCAATGCGCGCATTATTCATAGGACCTGGGGGAAGAAAAAAAAAAAACCCCAGGCTTATCACTACTATCCTAGCATAGTCCAGAAAGCTCTCCTACTGGGATTTCCTGCCCTGGCGAGGTCGAGTTTGGAAATCTGAAGAAGTGATGCTCGCCATTCGTGCACTGTGGGTGGTTGGGCATCTTTCCAATGTCTGCATATCTCCCTACGTGCCGCCAGGATGGCATAAAATAGCAGATTAGTTGCGGCATTGCGGGCTTTGCTTCTAAGGCCAAAGATGACAAGAGCGAGGTCTATAGAGATGTGTTCACCCAAGGACTGGGATAACTTATTACCAATAGCTTCCCAATAAGCGGATAGATTTGGGCATTCGTAAAACATGTGGATGTCTGATGCGGCGATCAACCCGCATCTTGGGCATAAAACCGGGCCCGTTAAAGAAAACTTTGTCAACCTCTGTGGGGAATAGTATGCCCTATGTATAGTAAAAAGGTGGTTCCTGCGAAGCCACGCAGGTTTAACTAGGTCCCAGAGTGTTGAGCAAGAGGCCGTCCAGAGCTCATCCACATCGATGCCTGGCATTAATTCAGCCCATAATGATATCGGTAAGTGGAAGTTGGTATCCATTTCATCAATAAATTTATTATACCAACGTGATATTTCTTTCTTTGCCACAGGGCTATCTAATAGGCAAGTCACCAAATCGCTATTACCACCTATAAGTAGTTTACTAATCCGTGCTGGCTGCTCTTTATATGATTGTGACCAGCTAGAGATTTGAATGTATTTAAATCTCGACAGACTTGGTCCAACTTTGTTAATTAAGTAATCCCATGGAAGCAAAGACCCATCCATAAACAGATCTTCCTAAATATTAATACCGGCTTCTCTTAATGGATTAGTAAGTGCATCCATTGTCCATGGAGGGGGAACGGGTAAGTTCCAAATAGGAGCCTTCCCTGAATAGTAGCCCACTTTGGTCGCTTGCCTTACTTTGTACCAAGTAGATGCAATCCCCTGTAAAACTTTCAATTTTATTTTCTTAAAGAATTTGGGGTCTCCAAATTTAAACAAAAAACCAGTTTGGCCTACTCTTTCACAGTCCAATAATGTAGAGAACAAACGGCCCATCCCTGTAGCTGTAGGTGTTTTGAGCAACATTCGTGTATGCGAGAGCTGGAACGCCCATGCGTAGACTTGAAGATCTGGTCCAGCCAGCCCTCCCTTCTCCCTACGACGTCTGATTTTTTTCCAAGAGATTCTAGGGCTCTTGCTATTCCAAATAAAACTGGTAATCTCGCTCTGTAGCTTTGAGATTAACTTTGAGTAAAAAAAAAGTGGAGTTGAATTGAACAAAAAAGTAATCTTCGGCAAAATACTCATCTTCACCAGGTTAACCTTGCCTAAAACAGTGAGCGGAAGATGTGACCAGTCTCTCATAAGTTTCCGGCACTCTGCTGCTATTTTGGCAAAGTTTAATGAAGCAATTAGGTTGATATCTTTGACTATGTTTATCCCCAGGTTACGTAGTTGAGTTTTGGATGTTACGTTGTTATCTGTTGTATTAATATTCCAGGACATTGACTCTGTCTTTAAGGCATTAATCTCATACCCTGAGACTTTACCGAATTTGAAAGCCAGATCGATTATCTCTGGATATGCTTCATCATAGTTTGTAGTGAAAATCATAATATCATCCGCATAGAGTGCCACCTTTTTATCCCAGCCACCGAAAATAAAAGGTTTAATGAGTGTATTGTCTCTTAAGGTTTGGGCGAAGGGTTCGATGTATACATCAAAAAGGAGGGGAGATAGGGGACACCCCTGTCTAGTTCCTCTCGTAACCCTGAATGGCTCCGTTAGGCCACCATTTATCAGAAGTGAAGCAGACGGGCTACGATATAGCAGATTTATCGCTCTACGGAATCTATCTCCAACATTGAACTTCCTCAGGGCCTCCGACAGGTATAGCCAATTCACCCTGTCGAAGGCCTTGGTTGCATCCAACGTGAGGACAGACAAAGGCGTAGCCTCTTTTATAGCTATATCTATGGAGCCTAGTAGTTCATAGGTGAGCTCGCATAGCTGTCTCCCTTTTATAAATCCTTTTTGATTAGGATTTATAATAACAGGCGCTACCCGACCCAACCGATTGGCCAATATTGTGGCAAAGATTTTGTAGTCGGCATTTAAGATGGAAATAGGCCGATATGAACCACAATCTGAGGAGGGTTTGCCAGGCTTCAAGATAAGGGTTATAGAGGCATTATCCCAAGATTCAGGTGGCAATGCGCCATCTTTTAGGATTTGGTTAAATAAGGTTACTAGGACTGGAGACACCTCTGAGATCAAGTTTTTATATATTTCGGATGGTAGACCATCAGTGCCTGCAGCCTTTCCACCCTTTGCTCCCCTTATAGCCTCCTCTACCTCTGCAATACTTATTTCCTCTTCCAAGGAGCAGCTCTGTTCTGATGTTAAAGATGGTAGGGAGATACCTTCCAACCAACTCATGATGTCATTTTGAGTAACATTAAGGTCATCTTGGTATATAGATTGAAAGAAGGTTCTAAAAACTTCTCTAATTTCTTCGTCCCTGGAAAAGGTACCCCTCGCGGATGTAACAGAGGGAATGTTGTTTCGGGCCCGGTCTGATTTTGTTTTCCAGGCAAGTAATTTCCCTGCCCCTTCCCCATATTGGAAATGAGAGAGCTTGCTTGCCTCCCATTTCTGCAAGATACGTTTCTCTAGAATTGCCGATAAAGCATTCTTTAATCTATCCAACTCTGCATGTTTTAAGGACAGGTCCTGGTTATCTATTAACCCAATTCTGTCAATGTCAGTCTGAACTGTCAAAATGTTATCCTCGATAGAGGTTACTTCCTCTATATACTGTCTTCTTCTATAGGCTGCCTTATTCTTTATGAGGCCTCTTAATGTACATTTGAATGCGTCCCATACAGTTCCTGCTGAGGCTGTACCAGTGTTAGTGTTGAAGAAGTAACGTGTTTTTGACTGTAAAAATCCTATATCCTCTATTGATGAGAGTAGTGACCTGTCAAAGGACCACATTCTTGTAGGAGGTGCCATACCCAGTTTTAATTCGAGCTTCATTGCTGAATGATCAGAGAGATGTATTGGGATATAGTGTATTGAGGTGATGTCATAAACCAAAGCTCTACTGGTAAGGATGACATCTATTCTAGATTTATGTCTATACTTCAAATTCCTGAATGAGAAGTCTTGCCTTTGGCCCTCTCTAAACCTCCAGATATCAATATATCCATACTGGTTCATTAAACCTATAAGACAGTTTCTAGATTTAGAGATACCTTTCTGTCTGCTGTTAGGGGATTTGTCCAGAAGTGGGTTCAAAGTGATGTTGAAATCCCCAGCTATGATCACCGGGTCTGGGAATCTCAACAAGTGATTGAATAAGGATTCCAATGCTGAGGGATCTTCAATATGTGGGCCATAATAGCCCACTAGTGTTAACTTCATTCCTCCTAACTCTATTGCTACAATGGCCCATCTTCCTCCAGAGTCTACTTTCTGCTGTATTATTTTAAACCTAACGGATTTCTTGAAAAGAATAGAAACCCCCCGCGTATTAGATCCTTGTGATGTTGAAATTGAGGATTCTATCCATCTATTCCTTCCAACCAACTCAAGCATCTCGCTTTCGATTAAATGTGTCTCCTGGAGGATAATAATCCCTGCATCGGCATCTCAAAGACATTGCATGATTTTATTAGCACGAGGCCTGGTATGGAGACCATTACCATTCCAGGATAATACTTTGAGTCTACTCATTATGCTGAGAATCTGGGTTACTTAGTGAGACTGACAGTTTGTATGACAATTTATAAGAGTTCATGTTGTTTTGCTTACGATGAGTAAAAAACCTTATATTCAAAAGTTTACTAAGATAGAAAGATTGGAGCTCATTCATTAATGTGTAATTGTGCCCCGCCACCCCCCGTGCCCTCCCAACCACCCCTCCTCCCCTGGGAAAACCCTGTACTCACCAACCGGAAGTTTCCGGAAGTAACCCCCCTTTTATCTCGGCCCCCGCTTGACAAATCCCCCCCAAACTTTCAGGGAAGGAGCGGAGCGCAGCGAGGCAAATTTAAGGAAAATTACAGGCAGATTTCTCAACCCACTGAGGTCGATAATTGGAACATTAATAAGGTGCAGGAAGTAAGAGTGCTTTCATCCCTTTGCTCGAAGCCACTGAAGAAAGGATTGTGTGTATCCTGAAACGCGTCTGGCTATTTCAAGAACTTTTGAGATGTGATCAAAGGTAGTTTCTACCCGAAACGAGTCATGCCAGAGAGAAACAGAAGGAGATAATAAACTGACCTTTTGAACTGGGAAAGCTGTGTGGTGGTCCTTGTGTCCTGCATGCCGAGCTTGGAGAAGCAGGAAGGAGTGGCATATATACATATATATATATATATATATATATATATATATATATATATATATATATATATATATATATATATATATATATATATTACCTACTGGCGGTCGCCAGTAGGTATATATAGTTAGGATTTTTTTGAATAGGGATTTCTGAAAATTCTATGTTGAATAACTTTGGCGTTGAAGGACGGAATTGGTTGAAATTTTCAGGAAAAAAGCACATTTTGTTTCTGAGCGTCCCCTGAAAGTTTGGGGGATTTCTTGAAGTGGGGGCTGAGAAAAAAGGGGGGTCCCAAAACGTGTTTTTAACATTGAGGGGCCCATTAGGATGACGGGCGGACTTTGCCCGCCCGTCATCCCATCGTAAATCGGGACCGCCCGCCATAAGGGCGGGGGTCCCGGGGGTGCCATTAGGATGTGCCCGCCACAGTGGCGGGCACATCCTGTATTTTCAGCATTGTGGCGGGCGGTGCTCTATCATTCGTTACATTACGTTCCTTAAAATGTTGAAAATACAGAGTGGAATTGAAAAGCTCAAAATCCTGCATCTCTTCTTGTAAGGTATCATTTTTTGAAATCCGTATATACATTCATGCAAGCATTTGGATCTAAAGAACCCCGACCCTTATCTCCTTCTGCATCAAATCCTTGGTGTCTCTCTATATATTTCAAAATAGCTTCATAGTCTCTTTGAGAATATATTTTGGGATTTACAACATAATGAGAATACATCAATGATAACAGTTGCCACCATGCCTCACAACTAGCTAAATACGATAGGGGAAGAGATATAAATAATTCATGTTGATGCATGACTGATGGCAATAACCCACAAACCCAGCAATTCGTCTTGTTTGTGGTACTGTGAGTCTGGTGTAACATCTCTATAAACACATTTTTCGAATAAGTCTCCCTATGTCTTGCCTTATGCGGGGGTAGAGAATAAAATTGATGTTCTTCGGGAGCAGGAGTAGTCTTCAATAATTTACAAACTGGATATTGAAATTCTAAATATACAAATACACACATCATGATTACGGTAATAAAAGCAATTAAAACAACGAATGCCACCTTCACTCTGGTGGGCCATCCGGAAAACAATTGCATATCACGAATCTGGCGCCGAGGGGCCAGTGGTCTTTCATCCTCCATCATAATTCGGCCAAAGGGAAACATACTCTCTAAAAGTCCAAATCTATCTCGGTCCCTTGCTAAAAGTCCACAACTAAACTTTGTATCCACAAAGCACGCCAACCACCAGAGGGTTTCTTCTTCCCCTTGAGGGATCTTCTCCCTGTGTCCGTTTTTCTTACCCTAGAGCCTCACAGGCAGGCTCTTATCCATTTATCCAAGGAAAAGCAAGTTTTCAAGTTCAAAAATTACAATTGCAGCCCTTTTCTCGGTTCTTCTTTCTGAACAGAGCTTTTTTACACAAAGTTCCTAGCTCTCTACGAGTTCAGTCCAGTGTCTCGCTCAGCACCCCAATCACTCTGCTCGATTTTTTAGACAACAATGTCTCATTTTATTTTCCTTCCTTAGCGAGTGGGGTACCGTGCTGTTTTCGGGGCCGCCGATCGTAGCGACAACAGCCAGGTTGCTCCTGGTCAGAGAACAAATTGGTAGCATAGGTAACAGTCCTGGCCTCCTCTCGTGCTGACTCGGGATTAGTAGTTGCTCTCGACTCAGCTATTTCACCTTCCCCTTCAGGCAACACAACACTTGGCTGCTCTTTCTCTTGAGCATCTGAAAAAGGCACAAAACTCTGTATCAGTTCTCCTTCCTGACTCGGCAGTCCGTCTTTGTTCTGTCAATCAGAGGACAGTGGTAACGGGAGGCTCTTGACGTGACTGGCATGGATCCAATGCTTGCGGCCATGCACTTTCACTGCCGTCCTCGTTACCAGTAATACTTGGTAGGGGCCAGACCACCTGGGTTCTAGGCTCGATGTTCGCTGATAGTTCTTCACCAGTATGCACTGGCCAGGCTCCAATCGATGTCCAGGACCCTCCGGTAGTGGCTGCAATGATCCGATACCTGTTGATGAATAGAACGCAAATCTTTAGTCAACTCATACAGATAATCTTTCATCAATGGGTAATCAATATCTCTAAAGGATCTAGGTCTGGGGACTCCCCATATGTTAGCCGGATGGCCGAACGTAATTTCATAAGGGGACAGGCCCGTCCTTGAATGGGGAGTTGTTCTAAGTGATAGCAAAGCTATTGGGAGGGCATCAGGCCACTTTGGTCTAGTGTCTGCACAGATTTTGGCCATTTTGAGTTTCAATATGCCATTATATTTTTCAACCAGTCCCGCAGATTGCGGGTGCCTACCGGCATGAAACTTCTGTTTAATCTGCAGGCCATCGCAAACACATTTTACAAGAGTAGCATTAAAATGTGACCCATTGTCTGACCAAATAATTCGAGGCAAACAGTACCGAGGGAACAATTCTTTATTCAGTACTTTTGCGGTGGTAATGGCAGTTGCATCCTTGGTGGGGTAGGTTTCAACCCACTTACTGAAAGCACACACCACCACTAAGACATATTTTAAAGTATTTACACGTTCCATTTGTATGAAATCTATCTGTAAAACTTCAAATGGTAAGGATGGCGGAGCAAAGTTGCCACTCAAAACAGATTCTCTACCTCCAGGATTATGTCGTAAACACACCGGACAATATTTCACAATGTGGGCTGCTGTCTTTACAATATTAGTGTTATAATACACCGGATCTAGTACTGTGCTGATCCCTTTCGCACTGATATGGGCCGGGCCATGTGCCATCATAACTACTGCATACACCATTGCGTTTGGAAACAACCATCGGTGTTTTTCAGATCGATCTATCCAGCACCCATTCTCATTTAGCTTCCCAATGTCCTGTTCCCACTTCTGTATCTCTTCTGGAGTTCCTTCTTTCTGTAATTGTTTTACACTTTCAAGGGTATTATCAAATAGAGATGTTTCAATGGGCCATCGGGTAGATGCACTAGAAAACATAGGACTTCCTTTACTCTGAGCAGTTTCCTTTGCTACTGAATCGGCAAAAGCATTTCCTTTTCCTATTCAGTCTACAATCTTCTTATGTGCACTACACTTAATGATGGCTAACCTTTTTGGTAATGTTAAGGCAAATAACAATCGATCAATCAAAGGACCAGGCTGTATTTTCTGGCCATGAGTGGTAAAGAAGCCCCGCTCCCTCCAAAGTCTCCCGAAACTATGGGCGACGCCAAAGGCGTACTGACTGTCTGTGAAAATATTTACTTCTAGACCTTCACACATTTCACAGGCTCTTAACAAGGCTATTAGTTCAGCTGCCTGAGCTGAATGATGTGGAATCCTTGCGGTTTCCACTACAGTCTTTAAAGTCGTGATTGCATTTGCAGCTGACGTAGTGCCATCTGGCAACTTAAAGCAAGAGCCATCAACGTATAATTCCCCCTCTGGCTCCAGTAAAGGGGTGTCAGTTAAATCTATACGTCCTTTTGTTTCTTCCTCTGTTCTGAACACAGAATCATGGACATCAACTTTTTCATCTTTGTCAGGAAGAGGTAATAACGTAGCAGGATTCAAAGTAGTACATTTCTTAATCGTAATATGGGGGCAAACAATGTCAATTCATATCCTGTCAATCTAGAACTCGTGAGGTGTTGTGTTTTGGTCCTATTTAAAAGAATATCCACAGCATGTGGTACCATGACTGTAAGATCAGTGTTAAGGACTATTCCTTCTGACTGTCGGATGGCCAGTGCTACTGCAGCAGTGGCCCTTAGACAGCTTGGGAGGGCTCGTGCTACAGTGTTTAAAATTGAAGAAAAATATGCACAAGACCTCTGTTTCTCCCCAAATGTCTGTGTCAACACTGACAATGAACAACCGTCCACCTCATGTACATAAAGTGAAAAAGATTTTCGGTAAACTGGGGTTCCCAACACTGGTGCAGAACACAGAGCAGACTTTAAAGATACAAAGGCTTCTTGACATTCATCCATCCAGGGCAAGGGTTCATGCACATCTTTGGTTGTCAATTGCAACAAGGGTTTAGAGAGAAGGGAATAGTTAGGAATCCACTGACGACAGTAAGAGGTTATACCAAAAAAAGCACGAACATCACGCTGTGTACGAGGAACAGACATGTTAGTTATTACAGATGTTTGCTCTGGAGTCAATCGTCTCTCCGCTTTCGACAAAAAATGACCTAGGTAGGTCACTTCCTGTCGACAATTTCGAAATTTGGAAAGGGACACTTTATTTCCTTTCTTGGCCAAATGTTGTAACAATTTACTGTGGCCTCCTTGCACCCCTCCTTCGTATCTTAGGCCACCAATATATCATCTACATACTGAATAATAGAATTTCCGGCAGGCAGAATGAATTCATCTAGGACTGCTTTTAAAGCTTGACTATAAATACTGGGACTTTCAGTATAGCCTTGAGGAGCGCGTGTAAATCTGAAACTTCGGGCAGCCAATGAGAATCCAAAGATATGCCCACTATCTGGATGAATTGGGATGCTAAATAAGGCATTCTTCAGATCTATTACTGAAAAATATTTGGCCGTGGGAGGAATCATTGTTAAAATAGCTGTTATATCCGGTACCACGGGATACTGTGGAACCACTATTTTATTAACTGCACGTAGGTCAATTACAAAACGATAAGTATTTTTATAATCTGGAGCGCCATCAATTGGTGTCTTTTTCAAATATTAGCCGATGTTTCTTCTACCACCCCTTTCTGAATAGGAACCCAAATTATTTCTAACATAGCCCGTTCACCTTCTGGTGAAATCTTATATTGTGGAATGCGAGGCAGCTGCGCATTAGGTTTCAGAGTAATGGATACGGGGGCTATCTTTAACAGGCCTACATCAGTGTCCCCTGTCGCCCACAAAGTCTGAGGAATGGTAGAAAATTCAGGGGGTAAATGCTCGTTTCTAGCAAAATATTGTGAATCCTGCAAGGAAGGTTTCTGCATAGTCAAATATACACCATCCGGTGAGCAGTAAATCCGAGCATGTAATTTTTTCAAGATATCTAAACCCAAAAGATTCTCACCACAGTTCGATGTTAGCAAAAAGGGCGACTGTATAGAAATAGGTCCTATAGTGAAGGGCAGAGGCTTAGAAATAGGGCTTACCACTGGTATTCCAGAGAACCCTACTGATACATTTTTGTGGCCAGACAGAGCCGCCTCTGGGACCATGGCATGAGCAACTGAACTATTCATTGCTCCAGTATCCACTAGGAATTTTCCTGATGCACCCAACAGTTTCCCCTGTACATAAGGTCCCTCTTGGTCGATTGTTACTGTAATGTGGCCCCCTCCCTGTCCTTGGCTGTCTCATGCAAAATCCTGCTCATCGTAGTTGTCATCGATGAAAGTCTCATTATAGTACTGTCTGTTCTGTGGATTATCGAAATAATTTTTCCGAGAATCACCATCTTCTCTTCTCATGCTATTTCAGTCAATGTTTCCCCAGCCCCGGCCTCGTCCCCTACTGGGAACATTTCTGGCCATTATCAATGGACAATCCGCTCTCCAATGCCCCTCCTCTCTACAATGGGAGCATTGATTTAGACCAAGAATCGGGGGGCCTCCTCGTCCTCTGCCGGCCCTTCTTTGGAAGGAACCGCGCCCACTTCACCCTGAATTCTGTCCTCTACTGACTTGTTGTAGCAAAACTCTATTCTTCAAATCTTTCATTTTCTTCTCCGTCCTTTCCTTATTTTCATTCTCTCGATGCTCATAGTACTGAGCCATACTAAGGATCACAGATGGGGTGGACGTAGTCCATGTACATTCGGCCGCCTGAAAGCACGTCATAATCTCTGGTAACAAATTTGTCACAAATCTATTTACAAACAATCGTATTCCTCCATCCGTTGATAAATCCTGCCCACTAAAATCTATGAATGTTTTCTCGAATCTAGTGAAGAAATCAGAGACACTCTCGTCCTTCTTCTGTTTACAAGCAGCTAACTTATCCCAATCTATCTTTTTAGGAGGCAGGAGTGTTTGCATGTACGTAATTATTTTAGCTGGTACTGCCAATATTTCATCTCTGGGTTTCTCTCCAGGTTTCCGTTCTTTATCCCAACCTTTTAATTGATCCCATGCTGCTCCTAACTCAAGAATATGATCCGTATCATGTATCTGTCTCCAGATATCGACCGGAATTAAAAGGCCAAAGAACAGCTCAATATCTGCTATAGTCATGATCGCAGAATTGACAGCTTCGCCCAGTTCTTTGTAGTAAGCGGTGAGATTTTTACGCGGATCAGGGAGCTGAGCTTTTAATGCAAGGACCTCGCTTCGTTTCCAAGGGATATAAACCCATTGTTCCTGAAGCTTAGCGTCCTCCCTAGCTCTGGTTACGTTGCCCCCGGCATACCTAAGTTCAGGTAATTCTGGGACAAAAAGAGGGTGTACCTCTCTCTAAGGATTCTGTGTTCCCCAATCAGTACATCTCCGATACATTCGCTCACGATACTGCAGGAGAGTTGCCACGTTCTGATATACTTCATCGGCCTGTAGATGGAATTTATGGGCTCTGTCTCTAATATCTTTTATTATCTGTGGTGAATATCCTTCCTCAAAACACTGTTCCCACAGCGAAGTCAAAGGAATCGCCATATTTTCTAAAGCTAATGGTTGGGCAACAGGCTGGTAATCCTTCATGGTACTCCAAATATCCTCTAGTGTATAAATAGAATTCTGCATCCATTGGGATGCCTGATTTACTATGGTTTGTCGTTCTTTCATTCCCATCGCAGACCTAGTATAGATCCGTGGGTCACTCAGATCCGATTTTAAACGTTTAGGGGTTGTATCTAAGGTAGCCAAAGCTCGATGATCTATAACACTTCGAGCCGGAGGGGAGATAAATATTGAACTTGACATAGATGGTACAACCGAATCCGGTTGTAATGTAACCAGGGGAGAAGTAGAGGGTCGGAGCGAAGGAGGGGGAAGCAGCGCATCCCGTACAGACCCGTCTAGCGGGGCCGTAGCCATTGCTTCTACAAGATTTCGTATGGGAGGTGCTGGTGGTAGTGGGGGCGCCGGGGGAGGTGCAGGCGCGGGTGCAGGCACAGGCACTTGATGAGCCAACGGCACTGCTGGATATAGTCCCTGTGGGGCATAAGGAGGAGGCGGACGGGCTTCTAATAACCCTTCTAACTCATCTCCCGTATCGGGTCGGGTTACATATCTTTTGTCCGTTTCTAAACGGAACTGCCTATCCATTTGAGCAATATTTTCCTCTAGTTTCCCCCTATCATAAGCTATCGCCTTTTGAGTTATAGTTTGTCCAGCTTTAATTCTTCCTAATTTCTCTTCTCTTATTCGCCATCGTTTAGCCTCCTTTAACCATAGGTTCAAGGAGTCAAACATAGACTGGCGGCTTTTCTTCATAAACATTTTATTTTGCAAATACGTTATTTTATTTTCATCAAATGACCCTGTAAGGGGCCATTGCAATTCAGTATTATCTCTGGTATACCTATTCCATAATGTATTGAATAAAATTGGAGTAACACCATGTTTAACATACATATCGAAACTGGGGCTCCCTTCAGGAGGGGCAGGCTGTCTTTCTTCCAGTCGAGTACCTCTCCCACAGCAGCACCCAAAACATAGTTTACTAAAAGAAGGCATGTTAACAATAACGTTACAAATGTTAAAATTTCGTCAATTTGCTTCTTTCATACGGATGCTCCCACTTCACCATTCACTCTCTTATACTCTTACGATCGTTTTCATGCAAGATGCAGCAAAAGGCCGCAGGGTTTCAGAAATGAGCTCTTATACCAGTTCCAATACCAATGACATGTCTCGTAATACGAACAGAGCCCGTCGACTCCTGTTCGGGGAATTAATTTCCAAAGAATTCCAAAAATCACAATAAAGCCCATTGGTAGGAAGACCACAAACTCACTTTTTAGGTATCCCTTGGTCGCATTCTGGTTGGGCTGGTGTTTCGGGGCCCAAGGCTCCAGAATCCTGGTTTACCCAGCTGCTCCAAGGGCCTCTCCTAAGTGAGTTTGGCCGAGCGAAAACCCCGTGCTTCGCAAGGCACCAAGCACAATTTCACAACGTAAATACAAATCCTAAAGGCGTCTGCACGTGCAGCCCCTGCACCGCAACGTCTGACCCTTTTTCCTGATTGCCTTGTGGTCCGGCTTCCCCGGCCACCGTTAAACAAACAATTTCCAAATAGACACTTCCTTCAAGTGTCTAATTCCATTGAGAAGATTCACTCACGTGGTGCACTCAGGTCGAACCCGACTTCTCCACTGCCGATTTCTAGACAGACCGACACAGTCTGTATTTCTTTCGGGTTAAGCCCGTAGGACTCCGGCGTAGGGTCTTCAGCCACCGGGAGGGATACTGGGTTAGAGGGCGGACTTCCTGCTAACGGGGTCTTTAAATAAAAACTTCTTGACCACCCACTCGGACAGAACTCCTCCCTGTCCCTACTGCTCCTGTTTACAGGAGGGGACGACCCTAACGCGGAGTCCCGGCGGAGTCGCCAACTGAAGGATTCTAATTTCTTAAAGTCGGACTATACTTACCAATAATCCAAGGATATATATATTAATATATCCTCAATCAAGGAATAACAAAGCAGTCGGCAATGGAGAAGGTCGAATCGTTTATTGAATCAAAATACAAGCCCTGACAGGGGAGCCTCTGTCTACACGACCCATGGAGGTGCGCAGAGGAGACTAACGAGATACACATAACACAAAGTATATATACGTTTTACATATTCTGGTTAACACCCAAAAAATAAAATACACAAGTTGTCCGTTGGTCGACCGGAAAACCCATTTAAGGTTCTTACACATTCGTCAATAGCTAAGCAAAAAGCTATTCCAAGGGTAGGTCAGTGAGGTACCCTTCTTGTCTATCTTGGACCCGTGTAGTACAGAAACGGACCCTGCTATAATGTATGGGTGCTACGAGAAGAGCAAGTATGACGTTGGGTTTCCCTGAGCCATTTTCTAAGAGAAAGAGAGGCAGACTTAAACGGTTTAACCTGTTTTCGTATTCTGTGTTATACCATGAAGTATCAAAACTCTTAAAGATAGACGAAGGGAACTAATACCAAGTAGTCCTAACTACATTAATAGGACAGAACGACATTCTATAACCTATCATTAGGTCATCATACAATAATGTTTTATTCTCAATCATGGATACGAGTATGCGGTTATATGGTGCATAGTGGGACAATCACGTTTATATAATTTTATATTCCAACAGTAAGTCTGAAAACATTTAATTTAACAAGTAACAAAATGAGGGGGTTCATTTTGCCAAAGAAAGTATGATTAGTGATTCAGAAAGAAAAATTAGGGATCATTTTGAGTGACTTCTCAAATCATCTTCTATTTCATTAAAATAATTCTGACATGCAGACTGAAACATGCACTTTGAATACCAGCAGCAGACTTCCCTGGTGAGCAGTAGCTTTACTACAGTGATCTAATGAGAAACTAGAGTGCTAACATTCAGAATTTATGGCAAATGTGTGACACATCTGAATGCCTTCTTGATGGAACCAAAGTAAACAAGCACTGAAAATGCATTAGATCGCGCCCTCATTTAAGTTAAAGCCATTCTGTTTGTAATGAGGTGGCTTTTTAGCATTGCTTTTATTAGTGTTTTTTAAGCTTTCATATAAATAACATGCATCTGTATGCATATATGTATATGTATGCATGCATTTATATTTGTATTTATATAGATATACAGATTATATATGTTTATATATGTATGTATATATATATACATACACATACATATATATAAATGCATATGCATATATATGCATATATATATATGTGTGCGTGTAAAGAGAGGTAGAGAGGTAGAGGTGTAGAGGTAGAAAGGTAGCGGTAGAGAGATAGAGACTAGTAGAGAGAGAAGTAGAGAGAGGTAGAGAGTAGAGTGAGTATTAGAGAGTAGAGAGTGAGTAGTAGAGAGTAGTAGAGAGCAGTAGAGAGAGTAACATAGAGTGAGTAATAGAGTGAATAGTAGAGTGAGTAGTAGAGAGTAGTAGAGAGTGAGTAGTAGAGAGTGAGTAGTAGAGAGTAGTAAAGAGTAAGTAGTAGAGTGAGTAGTAGAGAGCGGTAGAGAATGAGTTGTAGAGTAGTAAAGAGTGAGCAGTAGAGAGTAGTAGAGAGTTAGTAGAGAGTGAGTAGTAGAGAGTAGTCGAGAGTGAGTAGCAGAGAGAGAGAATAGTAGAGAGTAGTAGAGAGTAGTAAAGAGTGAGTAGTAGAGTGAGTAGTAGATACTAGTAGAGAGAGAGTAGTAGAGAGTGAGTAGTAGAGAGTAGTAGAGAGTGAGTAGTAGAGAGAGAGAGTAGTAGAGAGGGAGAAGTAGAGAGTGAGTAGTAGAGAGTAGTAGAGAGTGAGTAGTAGAGAGAGAGTGGTAGAGAGTGAGTAGTAGAGAGTAGTAGATAGTGAGTAGTAGGGAGTGAGTAGTAGAGAGAGAGTTGTAGAGAGTAGTAGAGTAGTAAAGAATGAGTAGTAGAGAGTGAGTATTTGAGAGTAGTGGAGTAGGAGAGAGTAAGTAGTAGAGAGTAGTGGAGAATATTCCAAAGTTTGGCACAGCACCACTTGCACAATAAGTCCAATCAAATCATATCACTTAGAGTCCTTATTGAAGTGCTGAATCTTGGTGTATATTCAAATGCTTTTATTTTCCTTAAGTTTATGTACCACAGCCAGCCGAAACGTTTCATTCTGTACAACTGAACTTCTTCAGGGCGTTCTTATTTCCTTCAAGTTATGTCGGTATCCTGTTGACATATACCTAGATATTTCTTCCAAATGTTAGACGAGACGTAAGAACTTTCTTATTCAAAGTGACTAGGTATCAATTTTACCCACACATTTCGGGCAGACTTGAGTATTTTATAGCATCCTCAAAGTCAGTCTTTCAAAAATTCCAAAGTATAGGACATGATAATCCAAATCCAAATGTTTCTCAAGAAAAGTCATTTTCAATCGTTCGGAATATCGGTGTTTGGGCAGATATGACCCAGGGACCCCCAGTATGCAAGGGGAATTAGCCCCCCCTCTGCAAACGCGCCAGTGGCCTGCGTTGCAGAGAGGTGTAAAAAGGGGCATAGCCTCATTACACCTCTGTGCAATGCAGCCCCCTGGCACATAGTGGAGGTTCCGGGTGGGCTAATTGGCCCCCAGGGACCCCTAGTATGCAAGGGGAATTGTTCCCCCACTTGAAACATGCACGGGGGCTGCGTTGCAGAGAGGTGTAAAAAAGGGTGTTGCCTCATTACACCTCTCTGCAATGCAGCCCCCTGGCGCATACTGGAGGCTCCTGGTGGGCTAGTTGGCCCCCAGGGACCCCCAATATGCAAGGGGAATTAGTTCCCACTCTGCAAACGCGGCAGGGGGCTGCATTGCAGAGAGGTGTAACAAGGGGCACAGCCTCATTACACCTCTGCAATGCAGCCCCCTGGCGCATACTGGAGGTTCCAGGTGGGCTAGTTGGCCCCCAGGGGCCCCCAGTATGCAAGGGGAATTAGTTCCCCCTCTTCAAACATGCACGGGGGCTGCATTGCAGAGAGGTGTACAAAGGGGCGTGGCTTCATTACACCTCTCTGCAATGCAGTCCCCTGGCGCATACTGGAGATTCCTGGTGGGCTTTCAGGTCTTATATAGATAGGAATTAGCATTAAAAAACCTTTGAAATTCACTGAAAAAAACATAGGTTTCAGGCCTTATATAGTTAGGAATTAGCATTTAAAAAACCTATGAAATTCACTGAAAAAACCATAGGTTTCACACCAGTTATAGTTAGGAATTAGCATTTAAAAAACCTATTAAATTCACTGAAAAAAACATAGGTTTGACCCCAGTTATAGTTAGCTGGAAATTGTACTGACATAAAACCATTGAAATTCCCTCGTTATAGTTAGTTGGACTCACTATAACTTGCGCGCCTGCAATGCACTGCTGATGACGTCACATATTACATCACTCATGACATGGCCAGTCACATCACTCATGACATCACTTATGACACCATCCTTGTGACAGAGTGACAGACCTCCTTTCAGTGTAATGTAACCCTTGAAACACATATTCAAAAATAGAAACTAAAATTTCCAAAAAAATAGATACCCATACCAGTTACAACAACCAATTCAGTAATACCACCATCTACATACACATCCACTCATTCACCAACAGTTCTATATAGTCACTCATACATAGATTCACTCATCATATGTAGTGAAACACCTATACATCCTGTTACACACCGACAGTCATCCAAAAGTTACTCACACACATAATCACACATGCAAATAAACTATTGAACATACATTTATTTGCATATACAGCTATACACGACTACCACCTTACTTCTAAGGAAACGTACACATACTTACTCTCTTAAACAATCACTTATAGAAACACATACTTATTTAAACAAGAACTATTTCAATCTCTCACTCTCACATATACTCACTTATATACATCAATACTCACATATACTAGATTAAAACATATGTAGTTACTGATAAAGACACTAGTGAGACAGTCATTCACTCACTAACACACACATATGCACACTCATCCACCCATACAGTCCTGCACATATGCTGTCTTAAAAACACATACAAACAGTGAGTCAGTCATTGATGCATCTATGTGCTAAGTAACACCCCCACCAAACCATACAGACACTCATACTGATACTAAAAAAAAACATCTAATAACCCATATACACACATATGTAGCTACTCACCAACCCATGCAGCCACTTATACACAAAGTGAAACACTGATATAAACATTTAAATATTTTAACAATACTCGCTAATATATGTATTCACTAAGATACACGTAATAAGCCAGTTAACCAATCAATTGTATAAAAAAAATCCATTAAGACATTTATTTAAACATTTATTCTTCCATTGACCATTTTCATATACATATATAAAACATATTTATTTTTCAGAAAGACACACATTCACTGGATGGTGTCATCAGTGATGTCATGAGTGATGTCACTGACCATGTCATGAGTGATGTAATATGTGACGTCATCAGCAGTGCATTGCAGGCGCGCAAGTTATAGTGAGTCCAACTAACTATAACGTGGGAATTCCAATGGTTTTATGTCAGTAAAATTTCCTGCTAACTATAACTGGTGTGAAACCTATGTTTTTTTCAGTGAATATATATATATATATATATATATTATGAATATTTTAAGAAGATTCATGAATCAAGGCCAAAGTTATTGGCAATAGAATGTTGCGGTTTTCCTATGGATAATCGGTCCTAACTTTAACTACCTACTGGTGATCGCCAGTAGGTAATATATAAATATATATATATATTACCTACTGGCGGTCGCCAGTAGGTATATATAGTTAGGATTTTTTTCCAATGGGATTTTTGAAAATTCTATGTCTAATAACTTTGGCGTTTGTGGACGGAATTGGCTGAATTTTTTAGGAAAATGGCACATTTTGTTTCTGAGCAGCCCCTGAAAATTTGGGGGGGTTTCGTCAAGGGGGGGCGAGAAAAAAGGGGGGTCTCAAAACGCGTTTTTAAGATTGAGTTTTCCATAGGGCGGTTGGCCTCACTTTTAGCTCGAACGGCTGAATGGATTTGCACGAAACTTGGCAAAATTGTAGGGACTGTTAGCCCGATGTGCCTTTGCTAGGTCTCAATATATGTGCTCCAGTGGATTTTGAGAAATTAACGTTTTAAAAAACAGATATATCTGTGACAGCGTCCCGGGTAGCGCTCCGGTTCGCGTACTTTTCGCGTAACGGAACTTTGCGAAGCGAAGCTGATTGGCTCTCCGGTGTCTGTCAACATTCTAAACAGTCCGGAGCGGCCGCCATCTTGTCTCTCGGTAGGATCGAGAGACAAGAGGAGGCCAAAACGAAGGGGGAAATGACCATAAGGGGGCATAGTAGATCCTCCCTGACCCCCTAGGTTTGATGTGGAGGCTTTAAAAGGGCCCCGCGGGGCAAAAAAAAAAAAAAAAATCGTTTTTTTTGCGTGGTGTGCGCCCGGAAAGCGGTCCGGGGAGCGTACTATAAGGAAACAAGAATGATAGACTTTTTAAATATTGTATGCTTATTGATTGTTCGTTTTGTTGTTTTTTTTTTGTTTTTTTAAATTTAAGTAGCAAAATGTAGGTACCAATGCAGTAACATAAAAAAGTTGCACAGTATACTATAAGTCTGACTTTACATTATAATCAATTTGGTACTAGTTTATGAATTACATATAAAAATGATTAAAGACTGGAACAATTTTTGATTATTAAATATAAATTTATTCTTCTGATTCTTTTTCAAAATTTAATAGACTGTCTAACATTTGACTGTCCGAAATGTCCTCTTGTTGAGTGAACATAACTTCCCACATTTTATCGTCCTCATAATGAAGTAACAAATCCACAGATTCTACACATTGTAGAAGTTCTTGGTCTCGTGATTCGTCCATGAATTCCAAGTCAATGCTTTCAATTATTTCCTCATTTTTTATCTCTAGGGCAATTTCAAAGGAAACGTCCCGTTCTCCTTCCATTTTTGTGCTGAAATTTGCATAAAAAATAAATATATCAGTAGAGATAGGGCAATGTTGGGTTTAAGTTCAGACAGGTACTTGTGAGTTTATAACAGAGAAGTTATCTATGGGCTCTGTATGGTTTCAGGCGTGAAGTAGTACTATTAAAAAGTGCTTGCAAAAAAGCCTAAGTAAATTCATAATTATAACACAGAAACGTAAATCAATCCATAATTATAATAAACAAGCCTTTCTCAATGTCTAACTCTTACAGAGGGATAGTATATAACTATCTGAAAATGTTTTCCAAATTAATTTAAATTGTATAACATAGTTCTCCGGTCAAATTTTTAAAATAACATCTTAACTTTTAAAAACAAGTTTAAGTTGTCAGTGAAAATGTTCTTGCAATGTACTTCAGGAAGTAGTAGTCAAAATGGCTGTGTTTTTCTCTCTTTCTTTATATATATTCAGGAGATAATCAATCAAATGTTAGGTAAAAAAAGTAGAAAATGAAAGTAACATTTTAATTGGTTGTCAATTCCAACACTTCAGATGTGTTTTGTGAAGTAATTTACCTCACGGAATTTAGAGAGGTCTACATGCTAAATGGCTAAATGCAATTCCAACCAAATTTGTGAAAATGGTAGGAATTGGTATGTAGTATGAGCTAATGTATATTTGGTGAAAGTGTCTCCAGTGGTTTTTCTGTAAATTACTTTCCCACCTTTTTTAAGCGAGCGCTTCTCAGTGCGTGCCCCGGTACGCAAACCTGCAGCGTTACGGGAGTCCTCCATTTTGTGTTTTGGTAGAATTGAGATACAAGATGGAGGGTAAATAATGTTCAGAATGGGTAGAAGGGGGCATGGTAGACGTATCCTGACCCCCTAGGTTTTCTGAGGGTGGCTGAGGAGTCCCATATGTGCGAGAAAAAAAATGTTTTTTTTAAATTTTTCGAGCGGTTAGTTGCCGGTACGCGAACCGGGTAGCGAACCGGGAAGCGAACACAAGTGAAAATTTGTGAAAAAAGGTACATTCGAAATTTTTAAAGAGTAATTAAAGTTAAGGTAGCTCTGAAAAGAGCTTTTGGGTTCTGTGTAAGTTCTAGGTACTTATAAGTAGGTACCAATACACAGTCTTAAATTTTGTATGAAAACTCTGTTCCCCTCATCTGAGAAGTGCACGCCATCTCCTCTGTAGATTTCTTGCATGTAGTAACGCAAGTTATTGTTGTAGATGCAGCCCATTCCATGGTCTCTCATGTAAGCTGAAACAGATTTATTTACATTCTTCCTCGATTTCTCAATTTGTGGACAAAATTGATTGGACCACCTCCATTTTTGTCTTTGGCATATATTGGAATATACCAAGGCAGTTTGAGGAAAAAGTGCCATCAATTGCTCAAAGGTGTCCTTTAAGAGCATTTCCAGACCTACCCCAGTCAAAGTGCCCAAATCATTTCCTCCACAGTGCACTATTATGAGGTCAGGGTTTGGCAAATGCAAAAAGGTTTTCACCAATGGTATCAATTGGTGACATCTCAATCCTCTTTGCCCAATCCATTCGATTTCCACATTTTGTAAATTGAGGTTGTGTAAATTTCTGTTATCAGCATACCTGTGAGCCCAGTGGATGTAGCTATGTCCTAGAATCCAGACAGAAAACATGGCGAGAGGAGGTTCTACTGCAGTCAGATGAAGTGTGGGAATGAAATGGCAGTTGAAACAGTGGAGTTTGTAAAGAAAAAAAACTGTGGAGTTTGAGTGCTAATGATTCATTAGCAGTGATTGGTGGATTTTCATTGCTGAAAACAGAAAGTTAGGGTGCATGGATGTGTTCTTTGAAAGATGTAATTTGAATGGGTAATAAAAAATGATTTTATGAAAGATTGCAGTGGATTAGCAGGTGTAGTGAGAGTTCAGAGTTCATTTGAAACATTGTTGTGTGAACTTGTAAACATGAGAGGTCTGGCAGGAGGTAGCTGCTATGGAAAAAGGGCAGAAAGGGCAGAGGGGGGAAGGGTGTTGATTTGAAAAAAGTGAGGGAAGAGTTTTGATTGGCTGACATGAGAGATATGTGTGATGAATATCAGCATTTATGTGCCTTTCTTGGTTGCAGCCTCCGGAGTGCATACCTTTTGTTCTGCTAAAGAAAAATTGGTGTGTTTCTGAGACTGTTTTGAAATTCAAAAAGCATTTGTTAAGGTGAGAAATCGTTTCTTTATTTTAGATAGAGACTAGTATGTTTTTTTGAGAAAATAAGAAAGCCAGCTGTGCATTTAAAATGATGTTTTGAGTCAAGTGTTTGCATTATGTTTTCAAAGAAGATTTTGCATTCTTTTACAAATTGTAATTGCAGATAATGTAAAGTATTAGTACTGACAAGGTGTGGTTGTACATAGGAGCTGTGCTGTGTTTTCAAATTATGATTAGAAAATCGTTTTTAAGGAAAGGGAACGCTTTTAAAATTTATGAGAATTTATTTACTTGCTATGTGACTCCTGCAATGCGTCGCTTTTGAGGAACAGATGCATGATGCATCTGTGTTGTTTTTGCCCCATGGTGCTCCACAGTGTACATGTTAAAAAAAATATATATATATATATATATTACAAAAATATAAAATATATTTTTGAATTAGAATAAGAATACATTTTACAGCTTTTGATATTTGCTATTAAAAAACCATTGAAATTCACTGAAAAAACCATAGGTTATAGACCATATATAGTTAGGAATTAGCATTTACAAAACCTTGAAAATTCACTGAAAAAACCATAGGTTATAGACCATATATAGTTAGGAATTAGCATTTACTAAACCTTATTTTACTCACACAAAACCATTGAAATTCGCATATATAGTTAGTTGCACTAACTATATATCGCGCACCCGCAATCCACTGCTGATGATGTCACATATTACATCATTCATGACATGGTCAGTGACATCACTGATGACATCACTGATGACATCTCAGTGAATTTTCAAGGTTTTGTAAATGCTAATTCCTAACTATATATGGTCTATAACCTATGGTTTTTTCAGTGAATATATATAAATATATATAAATATATATATATATATATATATATATATATATATATATATATATACATATATATTACCTACTGGCGATCGCCAGTAGGTAGTTATAGTTAGGACCTTTTATCCATGGGAAAACCGCAATATTCTTTTGCCAATAACTTTGGCCTCGATTCATGAATCTTATTGAAATATTCCAAACTTTTGGCAAGATCAGTTCCACTCCTTCCCTGAAAGTTTGGGGGTAGTCCTCAGTTCCGACTTGTGCCTTTGGCATATCTGGTGTCAATCTGTTCAGTAGTTTCTTTTAAAATTATGGTTAAAGTCATCTATATATCTATGGGCGCGGAGGATCCGCAGATTGTAATATTATATATATATATACATATATATATATATAGTACCTACTGGCAGTCACCAGTAGGTAGTTATAGTTAGGACCTGGTTTCCATAGGAAATCCGCAACATTCTATTTGTCATGTGATCAAGGGCTCCAGGGCCCGAAACGCGTCATGGCGATCATGAGGGTGCACAGTGTGAAATAAAGACGCTTTAAAATAACCTCATTGGGTCCGTCTTCGTTATTTGGCCTCCACTGAATACCGAAGTTCCAGTCATATATATATATATATACATATATATTACCTACTGGCGATCGCCAGTAGGTAGTTATAGTTAGGACCTTTTATCCATGGGAAAACCGCAATATTCTTTTGCCAATAACTTTGGCCTCGATTCATGAATCTTATTGAAATATTCCAAACTTTTGGCAAGATCAGTTCCACTCCTTCCCTGAAAGTTTGGGGGTAGTCCTCAGTTCCGACTTGTGCCTTTGGCATATCTGGTGTCAATCTGTTCAGTAGTTTCTTTTAAAATTATGGTTAAAGTCATCTATATATCTATGGGCGCGGAGGATCCGCAGATTGTAATATTATATATATATATACATATATATATATATATTACCTACTGGCAGTCACCAGTAGGTAGTTATAGTTAGGACCTGGTTTCCATAGGAAATCCGCAACATTCTATTTGGAATAACTTTGGCGCCGGTCGATGAATACATGCAAAATTCTCCAAGAAAATGACCTGCTCCGCTCCGCTCCTTCCCTTAAAGTTTCGGGGTGATTTGTGAAGCAGGAGCCAAGAAAAGAGGGAGGTCCCAAAACGTGTTTACTCCATGCAAGTTTCCATAGGGACCTTTAAGACGGGCTACAAACCGAACTGTTGAACGGAATTATACCAAATTTGGCAAAAAGGTAGAGTTTGGTTCGCAGATTACGGTTTTTGTTAAATGATGTAAATCCGTTCAGTAGTTTCTGAGAAAATCTAAAGTAAAATAATAGATATATCTATAGACAAAGTACCGTACGAGTGCTGTCCGAGCACGAGCTGCATGCTAATTGGCTGTCGACACTCCAAACCAGGAAGTGTTGGCAGCCATCTTGTGCCTCGGTAGAACTGAGGCACAAGAAAGCAGCGAAATAAACACAAAAAACACGCAAATGGGGCAGGGTAGAAACACCCTGACCACCTAGGCAAACTTTTTTTAAGTTGCGGTATACGCGTAAGATACGTTATGCTGTGAAAAAGAAGATAAAAACCCGAAGCCCGCTTTATTATTAATTAGCCCTCGGGGGCCAAATCCCGGGGGGAATATTCCTATTTATAATGGGTGGTCCAGAGGGGGGCCCACTCCTCTGACCAGGCCTTGGCCGAAATCCTCTGTAATTAGATAACCTGACAAGAGGCACACCCTTCTCGTACTTCATGGCCAAGACATGGAAAGAACTCCCCCTCAGCATCAGATGAACCCCCACACTGAAAGCATTCAGGAAGAGCCATAACACTTGCCTTTTGGAATGACGAAAGCTGCACAAATCCCCGCCACATATTCCCTCAGCACCTGAAATCCTCACAGGTGAATAGTCTTCTTACAATGCTTCACAACCAATCAAAAAGAGATGTTGAAAGTTTCTGTTTTTAACATACAAGCAAATCAGATATGTTTGCATGTACACGCTGCGAGAGGCAAATATTAAAGATGACCTTCTTTCGCAAGACCCCAAAAGGCTTCTTCCAGAATAAGTATGTACTTCATTGCAAGACCACATTTTATGATTATTCAGGCTCTGAAGCCTAAACACGTCAGAAATCATCTCTCATCAATTTCTCTTCTTTTTAGTGTATTGTCTGTGGCAGACTGTGTGACCCTATGTCCAGAGCCCTCAAAGGCCCTGGAGACTGCCACGCCCCAAAGACCAGCTTCTGCAGTGTTCTGGAGCCACGCGGCCCCCTTCCCAACATTTAAAATCCCCGGGGGGAGGTGTAAACTAATCTAAGCTGAATACTTTGGTACAGCCCACGGTGTTTACACTACCAGAAAAACACAACAACAGTATATGGCCCAGATTTCCATTGTAGTTATTTCTTAGTTCCATGTCTAATTGTCAGATCAACACACAGAGTCCCTCATGGCTGGTATACACCCACACCACACCGATCCAGGGCATCCATCACTACACACATGACCCTATCAACGCTACCAGGAAAACACAACAACAACAGTACATGGCCCAGATTTCCATTGTAGTGATTTCTTAGTTCCAGGTCTTGTTGTCAGATCGGCACACACACAGTCCCTCATGGCTGGTATACACCCACACCACACCCATCCAACGCATCCGTCACTACACACGTGACCCTATCTATAAAAAAGACGGACCGTACAATGCCCCCACGGTGCCGCCGATTCCTCGTGTCCTTCTGGAGCCGGCATTGCTTTTACACATGGGGAGATGCTAAGTTGCATGTGGAAATGCAATCTTTTTTGGATTTTGAAAGTGAGAACAGATTTCACTGCTGTGTCTTTCACAGTTCAAACTAAATTTGCTATGGGAGGACGGGAGCCGCAAGACTTCCGCCCTCTCATAGCAAACAGCAGTATCCCGGGGTAGGCACCCCAGGACACTGCAGGAACCGGCTCTGGGTGTAGTGGTCTCCACGGCTCTCGAGGGCACCAGGCGGAGGGCCACCGAGCCCCTGTCACACAATCCAGAAATCTCTGGGGGTTGTTGTTCCTGGGGTTTGATGTCCACACACTTTTAATTTTGTAGTGGGGGCGTGCACGCGTAAGTGGCGAAGGGGGTTGTAAATGTGATACACATTCTTTTGTTTTAGTTTGCTTTCCTTTTTGTCTTGTAGAGGATCCAGGGTAAATATAAAGGTTTTTCTACAGCCAGTACCTTTTAACGCTACTCTCAAACGGCTTTCTGCCTGGTACCATAGTAACAGTTCATGGCACACTTGCGTGAGCACAGAGTTTTGAAGTTCACCACAATATGTTGCTAATTGAAATAGTTACTGTGCTGGAGATTTATATTTTTTTCATAGGAACCGTTAGTCGTAGAAGAAGTTAGTGGAAAAGTGTTTTTAGCGATTCCTTCCTATTCGGGGAGTATTAGGGTAACGTGCTCCAAGCGGGACTTTACGAAGCTTAATGTTTATTGGCTGTGAAGTATTAAAAGTATACGTTTTGGCAGTCATTCCTTCCTCCTGTGCGGAACAACATGGACATTTTATTGGCTAAAGTGTTCCGAGCACAAGTGTGCTCCTTATTGGGTGGGAACGGTTCACTGTTGTCAGTGACATTGTGGCGCATTTCCAAAGGAGTATGGGAAAAGAAATTAGTAGAGGGCAGGTTAGGAACACTAATAACTCTTTACAGTGCCAATAAGGTGGTGGAGAGGGATTATTAGGGAAAGAATTGTTTTTATATGTTTCAAGGGCCATTCATATAATTGCCTTTTGGTGTATAAATCACGGTGGATAAATGACAGTGTCTTGCGCTGTTTTTTTTAATCAAGTTTGTGAGAGACATACTTCTTAGGAGTACTATTTAGTTATAATGTGGTGTTTACTTTCCTGATGGGGAGGTGTGGTTGCACAGCAAAAAATTCAGTCTAGGTCTGAAACAGTTGTTATTAAGCAAATACAAATAAACTTTCTTCAGAAACTGTTGCTGTATATATGAAAGGGGTGACAATTAAAAATGGAATTTCATAAAATATCAGTTAAGTGAGCTATATCCTTCTTTTTTCTGCTACAGTTTGTAAAAGTGTTGCCCCACATTCTTGATGATGTAAGAGGGCATCAGTTACTTTTAGATAAAGTAGAATAGAAGTGCTACAACAAACACTTCCACACTACATTATCGGAGATCAAATGAGAAACAGTTAAATATAAGTGACTTCATATTACATAGAAATGTATGCATTATTATTTTTCAAATTTGTATTCTGTACAATTCAGGAATGTTCTGTCGTAATGCTTAGAGGTTGCAGACTGTTCCGCTAACAAATCACATACTCACTTAATAAACATTAGGATGGTACTCTTATAATACATAGTCAGGTCCTATTTATTCTTTACGGAGAAGGTGAATAGGAACCGCAAATAAGAACAGAAATTAGAAAATAACATTAAAAAATGTAGGGTTTATTAAATATTTAAAGTAACAAAGTATGCTTGATAGCTATTTTTTTGAAAAGCAGTTTCGTAAAATATGTTTCTTGAAAAACATATCTGATCAAGTACTTTTTAATATTTAAAAGTTATATTACAGATGGCGCTGAAAAATCTCCCATTCCTCTTTCATAGCAATAGGATAATTTATTATAATATAACGATTGATACCGTTGTTACAGTAAAAAGAAAACGAAAATAAAGTTATCTATTTAACAGAACATCCATAAATGAAATACTTTTGAGTGTTAATTATTTGTTGAACTTCTTTTCTCCGGGAGGTGAAAAAGCTTGATCTTCATGGCAACGGGTCATAAACTCCTCTGAGATCATGACGGTGAGTATTATAATATGTATATATTCTCACAGCACATGATCACCAGGGGGAAACAGACTGAAAACTGGAAGCCGGTAACGTTGCTTACATATCGTTACTCTTTGTGATGACCGATCATGAACTCCACTGAGATCACCATAACTGTTAATGTTATAATATACATAATAACAATATATGATCTCTAGGGGAAAAAACGATAACAAATGGAAGATGGTGACGTTGATTGTAAATGTTTAGGGTTTACGTCAACGGGTCATGAACACCTCTCAAGCGAAGTACAGTGTCAATATTATAATATAAAAAGTTACAATATATAAGCTAAAAGGAGCCAGAAAAGGAGCAATGTTTGTTGTAATCTATCTGTTTCTAAAAAAAAAGCTGCTGACGTTACAGGGAAAAAGCGAAAAACATGCAATCATTTTTTTTCTAGATATAAATGTTTAAATATTGACAAATAGCCACAAATTATAACTAAGTGCTATGCCTATGCCATATTGAAACAACTTACAACTCCGGACTATGTTTGTTGACCCAAAAAGAGAATCTGATGCTAGAAAACGGAACCTACAACACAGATTTGCGACTCAGAAATAACTTGCGAAAACGAAACTAATTGCACAGTAGGTGTGGTTTATATAGTTTTTGGTTGTTTAGTAGTCTACGGAAGGAAGATGTGGCTCCGCCTATTTAGATGGCACGTTTTGCAGTTTACACATGCTCACGTTTTAACTGTTTTACTTCTGCACGTGTTGGGAAAAGTTACAAACTGTGAAGCTGTAAATGTTCAGATTTCGATAGTAACACGTATAAGGTATTATTATCTACACACGTTGGAGAGTTTAAAAAGTGTTACTTGGTAAACTGTGTTCTTTGCATTTTCACGATAAAAAACATCTAAATAGAAGACATGAAAAAAAAAGTGTTAGCATTAGAAGAAAAAAAGGATTAATATTTGATATTATTATGCTTCTTAATTTAAAAAATGCTAGCATTTGTAAATCGTAAACCTACCCTAGGAAAGGTGTGCTGGCGCTTGGGGCGTTGGGAAGATTAAGCAAGGTATTACTTACAGTGGGATAGTGGTGGGCTAAGATGCTGATGGACTATTGAATCGAACATCGAACTGTGAACGGTGTAGGTGAAAGTCAGGTATTATAGGTGCTGTGTCATACTTTTACAAAACTTATATGTTAATTACTGCTAATTAAGTTGAAAATATTCTTAAATTATAAGTAGGGCTGCTTCATTTATGTTTTTACTGATGTTTACAGATAAGTACATAAAAAGATACCATTGGGTCACAAGAAAACGAAAGTAAACTGTTAGAGTATGTGTTGATTCGGGAACAGTCACCAATTCCAAATTTGAGTGGTGCGTGGTGGCCATCAAATGATTCCCATCAGATACCCGTCCTGTGCCGCCCTACATCATTTGGGATCCTTCACCAGAAGGAAGAGATGTTTAACCACTTAGGATTAGGTGGACTGTAACCTAATCAAGTAGGAAAAACTCAAATGTGCTGGTTTGTGTGTGTGGCATAAGGAGGGTAAAAAATATTTTTTGTTTTTTGTTGCAGTGCATGAATGTGTTAAAGTGATAACTGTGAGTGAATTAGGATTGGGTTGTAGAAATGGAAAAAGACCAGTTTAATAATATCCTATCCACACCCAATATTAAAAACAGTGCATAGTGGTATTCAACATATAAATACTCAGATTGTAGGTCAACATGTTTCTGCGGTAATCGGAGTCTCGAGATCTCCTCCAGCTTCGTCAGGACCTTATGTCAATGCTACTGCATGATGTGATAACAAATGAAAAGTGAAAAGTAAATATCACCTGAAATTCGCCTGCTCAGACCATCATTTCGAATGACCAAGGCGGTGAAACAAAGGAAAACACATAATTAGAATAAACAGTTTACTACACATAAATCGGAATGTGTCTTGTTAAATAATGCCAAGGGATATAGGTCAGATTAGTCTCAATAAGTAAACTATGTAATGTCTTTACCCAGATCAACTTGGGATTTACAAAACAAGGACACATTAATCCTATCACTCACCCAATATGTGGGGAATGTGCTCTTCACCTCACCTGGCTACAGCTCAGGTAAAACGGAGCACCGCTCTAGAGAAGAAAAGAGAAGAGAAAGACATGAAAAAGGAAAGATGCATTACTGTAATCATTGCATCTGTGTTGTTAGCATGATAGTTCGAAATATGTATTTTCAGATGGAACTATCTACATTATTTATGTCGTTGTTCAGTTTATTTCAACATGTAATCACAAAAGAAGGCTAATGTGTGACTTAGTGTTCATTGCTTGTCATTGATAATCCCAGTTATCATCTAGGTTGAAGTAATCTACCCCATTTTAATGATCGATAATTCTATAGAATCACCGTGATACCTCTGAGGTAATGCAGTCGAGTATTGATAGCCTTACTCGATTCCTTTAAACCTGCTTGTCACTCTCATTAGTAAGTATTATTTATGCGATTAGTTTGTTGTGAGAATGACCGCCTCGCTTTCAGGAAGTAGTCAAGCAATCGAGAAATAGTAAAACGATTATAAGGCGGCTCCACCCTGTAGTGGCGAATCTCGAGTCACAAAAGAACCAGCCCAGAGGTATGTATCAACCCGCTTACCTGTCCGTCGGTACTCCGGACATCCGTCTAGGCTGTCGTGGGAGGTACCGTACCGGACAGGAAGCGGGTCTTCATCCTTCCTGGTTATAGAAATAGAAATAGAAATAGAAAACAATAATGATTCTTAAGCGCGATCTCGGAAATTACGAGTTTGTTCTTGAAAGAATCATTATTGTTTTCTATTTCTATGGCGCTAGGCAACGAAGCGTCACCACGTGATACGCCCCTCCAATGGAGGAGAAGAAGGAAGTACGAGGATGCTCTCACCACCTTCGCGCTGAGTTGCTAGGCATCGAGGGATGCTGCCGCATGCGCATGCAGATGCATGCGTGGTCACGGTACACCTCGTGACATTTCCAACCAATCGCACGTCAGTGTACGGCCAACCAGGAAGGATAAAGACCCGCTTCCTGTCCGGTACGGTACCTCCCACGACAGCCTAGACGGATGTCCGGAGTACCGACGGACAGGTAAGCGGGTTGATACATACCTCTGGGCTGGTTCTTTTGTGACTGGAGATTCGCCACTACAGGGTGGAGCCGCCTTATAATCGTTTTACTATTTCTTGATTGCTTGACTACTTCCTGAAAACGAGGCGGTCATTCTCACAACAAACTAATCGCATAAATAATACTTACTAATGAGAGTGACAAGCAGGTTTAAAGGAATCGAGTAAGGCTATCAATACTCGACTGCATTACCTCAGAGGTATCACGGTGATTCTATAGAATTATCGATCATTAAAGTGGGGTAGATTACTTCAACCTAGATGATAACTGGGATTATCAATGATAAGCAATGAACACTAAGTCACACATTAGCCTTCTTTTGTGATTACATGTTGAAATAAACTGAACAACGACATAAATAATGTAGATAGTTCCATCTGAAAATACATATTTCGAACTATCATGCTAACAACACAGATGCAATGATTACAGTAATGCATCTTTCCTTTTTCATGTCTTTCTCTTCTCTTTTCTTCTCTAGAGCGGTGCTCCGTTTTACCTGAGCTGTAGCCAGGTGAGGTGAAGAGCACATTCCCCACATATTGGGTGAGTGATAGGATTAATGTGTCCTTGTTTTGTAAATCCCAAGTTGATCTGGGAAAAGACATTACATAGTTTACTTATTGAGACTAATCTGACCAATATCCCTTGGCATTATTTAACAAGACACATTCCGATTTATGTGTAGAAAACTGTTTATTCTAATTATGTGTTTTCCTTTGTTTCACCGCCTTGGTCATTCAAAATGATGGTCTGAGCAGGCGAATTTCAGGTGATATTTACTTTTCACTTTTCATTTGTTATCACATCATGCAGTAGCATTGACATAAGGTCCTGACGAAGCTGGAGGAGATCTCGAGACTCCGATTATCGCAGAAACATGTTGACCTACAATCTGAGTATTTATATGTTGAATACCACTATGCACTGTTTTTAATATTGGGTGTGGATAGGATATTATTAAACTGGTCTTTTTCCATTTCTACAACCCAATCTTAATTCACTCACAGTTATCACTTTAACACATTCATGCACTGCAACAAAAAACAAAAAATATTTTTTACCCTCCTTATGCCACACACACAAACCAGCACATTTGAGTTTTTCCTACTTGATTAGGTTACAGTCCACCTAATCCTAAGTGGTTAAACATCTCTTCCATCTGGTGAAGGATCCCAAATGATGTAGGGCGGCACAGGACGGTTATCTGATGGGAATCATCTGATGGCCACCACGCACCACTAAAATTTGGAATTGGTGACTGTTCCCGAATCAACACATACTCTAACAGTTTACTTTTGTTTTCTTGTGACCCAATGGCATCTTTTGGTTATTATTACGGTTAGGGGATGATACTATTGTTTGGTCGTTAAAAATTCCCCATCGACCCTCCACATTTGTTTACAGATAAGTACAAACAGAAAAGTATTTATTTTCCTCTTTGTATTTATTTTAAACTGTGCATGAATACCGAAATTGGGTTACTTTTTTAAGCATTTGTAAATGCTGTCAATGATGAGTAGTAGGGCAATAGGTCTGTTGTTCTAAAAGTAAAAGGGTCAAAACTATAAAAGACTTTTAGAAAAGATCCTTAACGAGCAATATATATCCTCGTGTAATAAAAGTTGCACATTTTAATATGAAGATTGTGTATAGTTTATCATGTAAGACTGTTTACATGAGTGAAAATGTTCAGTCTTTCAGCCATGAGTGCATATTTATCCGTAAAATAAATGTGGAAATATACTAATTTCAGATTAATTATTTTACAAAATCCGAAATATATATGTGTAAACAGATATACAATTATTTTTAAAAACATATAGATAAATATAGATAAATAAAGATGGAAATGTCCAAAAAAGAAATACCATAAAACCTGGAGGTATAATTATAAGTAAAAAAACACTACTGTTAAGATTTTTTTCACTATAAAAAGTATACACATGTTTTTTCATTTTACTTAAGAAACACTATAGGTTATAGGGTTATTGTAGTTAGATATTGACATTTAACAAACAAACCTTGACATTCACTGATAAAATCATAGGTTTCAGTTACGTTAAAGTTAGAAATTTCCATTAAAAAAACCTTAGAAATTCACTGAAAAACCATAGGTTTCACACATTGAAATTCGCATATATAGTTAGTTGCTCTACCTATATATCGCACACCCGCAATCCACTGCTAATGACGTCACATATTACATCACTCATGACATCGTCAGTGACATCACTCAAATAGCATCACTGATGATGCCACTGATGACATCATCCTTGTGAAATAGTGGCAGACCTCCTCTCACCCTAATATAACCTATGATAACATTTTCTAAACAATGGAGATACCAATACTAGTTAGAAGAACCTATTCAGTAATTACAAAATCTACATACACATCCATTCATTCACCAACAGTTCTATATAGTCACTCATACATGTACTCACTCATATGTACTCATACACCTACACATCCTGTTACACACTAATACTCATCCATATAGTTACTCGCACACATACTCACACATGGAAATAAACATCCATTTACTTGCATGTACAGCTTTACACACACACGCTTCGTTTTTTTATTCCCTACCTGTTTGTTTTTGGTTATTGTGTTTACTCTGTTTGCTGGCTGCTTAGTTGTATCTTTCTTTTTGTGTCTTTACTCTGTTTGCCGTTCCTGCCCCCTTGCCCTCTGTGACCCCCGCTCCCTGCTTCCCGGCGCTGCTCCCCGTGGCCCAGACCCCTTTTGCCTTCTGTGCCCTGTGCCCTCGCCCATTGGCCACCCCGCTCCCACCTCCCAGCTGCTCCTCCCTCCCACTTCGCCTCTTATGGAGGGAGCTGCACAGAAGCGCAGCAGACGCGCGCCGCTGGTGCGCCGAAGGGGCCCCAAAGGCAAGCCTGCTGGCGCCCGTCCATGGGAGGGTATACTCAGATGTGAGTCCCTAGCTCATTGCACCATCAGGATTCAAGCAAGCCGGGCCGAAGACGGCTGAAATGCCAGAAACCGGTCCCCGGTAGCTTGTTTCCTTCCCAGTATAAGAATTGGCTTGGTAGTTTGGTCTGCCCTGTTCCCATGATGCACTGGGCCAGGGTCAGACTAATTTGCATATAGCCAAGTTCTGAGCTGGGATGGTGCAGTGAGCTAAAAAACGGTGATGGATCAAGCCCTGATCTTTGGACTGGGTAAGAGTGGTCTGCTTAATTCAGACACTCTGTTCTTCACCAACTCCTTTTCTGAATCATTTTTGGCGCCCGTCCGCACCTGGACCGCGCCCAGCGCAGGATCCCCTGGCCCCCGCCGGAGCCAGAGTACCCGACTGAAATACGACTCCGCCGCCCTCAATGCACTCAACACCGGACGACCACCCGCCTGCTACCGAGCCACCCCGAAGCGCACGCACGGACCCTTCACCTGTCAAGCTTGCAAATTCACCTGCCTCCGACCCCGCCCCCCACCAGCCACACCAAGCAACAATGACAACCACCTCAAGTGCATCCTTCTCAACACCCGCTCCGTCCACAAGCACGCCATAGAACTCTGGGACATCCTCGACTCAACAACACCAGACGTCGCCTTCCTCACGGAGACCTGGATGAACACGTCCTCGGCCCCAGACATCGCCATAGCCATCCCGGACGGCTACAAGATCACCCGGAAGGACCGCACCAACCAAACCGGAGAAGGAATCACCATCATCCACAAGAACACCATCAACATCATGACCAACGCCAAAGACACACTCTCCACCGCCGAACACCTACACTTCCAAATACACACCGACCCCAAGACCACCCTGAGAGGAACGCTCATCTACAGACCCCCAGGCCTGCGCACACAATTCACCGAAACCATCGCCGACTTCATCAGCCCGCACGCCCTAGCCTCACCAGAATACATCCTCCTAGGGGACCTGAACTTCCACCTAGAGAAGAACAACGACAACAACACCACCACCCTGCTCGACAACCTGGCAAACTTCGGACTCAAGCAACTGGTTGACACCCCCACCCACTGCGCCAGCCACACGCTTGACCCCATCTTCTCCGCCAGCAACCATGTCTCATTCAGCCACTGCACAGAACGACACTGGACTGACCACAGATGCATCCACTTAACCTTCAAAAAGAATACATCCCACCACTGCACACAACAAATCCCCCGCAGATGCTGGAGCAAAGTCACCACAGACCAGCTCCTCTCATCATTAAGCCAGAAACCGCCAGCCGACACCGCTGACCCTAACAACACAGCCCACAACCTTGCTTAATGGATCACCAACTGCGCCGATGACCTCGCTCCACTGAAGAACCCCCAGGCAAGACCGGCAACAAGAAAACATCATAGTTCACAGACACCCTTAAAAAAAACAAAGAAATCCAGCCGGACCCTCGAAAAAACCTGGCGCCACGATCGGACTTCAGAAAACATGACAGCCCTCAAAAACTCCACCCGCGAACACCACCAGCTGATCTGCACCACCAAAAGGACATCGTTCAAACAGCGACTGGACAAGAACACCCACAACAGTAAGGAACTCTTCAGCATAGTCAAAGAGCTCTCCAACCCCAGCGCCATCAGCAACGACATCACACCGTCACAAGACCTCTGCAACTCCCTCGCCACATTCTTCCACCGCAATATCACTGATATACACAACAGCTTCGGACCCCAAATTCCGCCTCCAATCACAGAACCAATGACCCCTACAATCACCCTCAACGCATGGACACCCATCAGCACGGAAGACCCCACCCACGCCATGAACACCATCCACTCCGGATCCCCCGCTGATCCATGCCCCCACCACATCTTCAACAAAGCCGACAGCATCATCGCACCCAACCTACGGAATGTCATAAATAGCTCCTTCATGTCAGCCACCTTCCCAGAGAGCTGGAAGTACGCAGAGATCAACGCCCTACTGAAGAAACCCACGGCGGATCCCAGAGACCTCAAGAACTTCCGCCCCATCTCTCTTCTTCCCTTCCCGGCCAAAGTCATCGAGAAGACCGTCAATAAACAGCTGACCGCTTTCCTCAAGACGAAGAACTAGCTCGACCTGTCCCAGTCCGGATTCCGAGCAAGCCACAGCAAGCCACAGCACCGAAACCGCTCTCATTGTAGCCACCGATGACATCAGGACCATGATGGACAACGGACAACGGAGAAACAACCGCCCTCATTCTCCTAGACCTCTCGGCAGCCTTTGAAACCGTATGCCACCGCACCCTAATAACCCGCCTCTACAACACTGGGATACAAGGAAAAGCCCTGGACTGGATTACATCATTCCTCTCCGACAGAAATCAGAGAGTCCGCCTCCCTCCCTTCCGCTCCAAAGACACTAAGATCATCTGTGGCGTACCCCAGGGCGCCTCACTCAGCCCAACCTTCTTCAATATCTACATGATCCCCCTCCCCGCCATCGCACGCAAACACAATATCAACATCATCTCATACGCCGACGACACCCAACTGATACTCTCCTTCACCAAAGACCCAGCCACCGCCAAAACCAACCTCCAGGAAGGAATGAAAGACGTCGCAGAATGGATGAAGCTCAGTCGCCTGAAGCTGAACTCAGACAAGATGGAGGTCCTCGTCCTCGGACAAGCCCTCTCCGCCTGGGACGAAACCTGGTGGCCCTCAGCGCTGGGCCCCGCGCCGACTCCCACGGACCACGCACGTAACCTAGGATTCATCCTGGACTCCTCCCTCTTGTTGACCAGACAAGTCAACGCCTCATATTGCTTCTACCCCATGCGCATGCTCCAAAAAATCTTCAGGTGGATCCCCAAAGAAACCAGAAAGACCGTCACCCAGGCCCTCGTCACCAGCCGTTTGACCTACGGAAACGCCCTCTACGCAGGAACCACAGCCAAACTCCAGAAACGACTTCAGCGCATACAAAACACCTCTGCTCGTCTCATCCTCGACATTCCCCGCCACAGCCACATATCCGCCCACCTAAGAAACCTGCACTGTCTCCCCGTCAACGAGAGGATCACGTTCGGGCTCCTCACCCACGCACACAAAGCATTCCACGACAAAGGACCTGCATACCTCAACGACCGCCTCTCGTTCTACACCCCCACCCACCAGCTCCGCTCAACCAGCCTCGCCCTTGCCACCGTTCCACAGATACACAGAACCACCGCTGGAGGAAGGTTGTTCTCCTACCTGGCCGCAAAGACATGGAACTCACTCCCCACACACATTCGACTGACCCAGGACCACCTCACCTTCAGGAAGAACCTTAAGACCTGGCTATTCGAGCAATGACAGCACCCCTCCCCTTAGCGCCTTGAGACCCTCACGGGTGAGTAGCGTGCTCTATAAATGTATTGATTGATTGACTACACTTACTTCTTCAGAAAAGTACACATACTTACTCGCTTAAACGATCACTTATAGAAACTGATACTTATTCATACAGGAACTCTTTCAATCTCTCACTCTCACATATACTCACTTATATACTTCAATACTCACATATACTAGTTTAAAACATATGAAGTTACTCATAAAGACAGTATTGAGACAGTCATTTACTCACTAACACACCCATACACACACATATCCACCCATACAATCCTGCACACATGCTGTCTTCAACATACAGTGAGTCAGTCATTCATGCATCTTTGTGCTAAGTAATATCCCCTACCGAACCATACCGATACTCAAAAATTCACTAATAACCCATACACACACTCATGTAGCTACTCACCAACCCATGCAGCCACTTATACACAAAGTGAGATACTGATACAGATATTTAAATATTTAAACTTTACTCGCTAATACATGTATTCACTACACCTAATAAGTCAGTTATACAATCAATTTTTTTTTTACAACATCCATTTAGATACTTGTTCATCCATTCATTCTTCAATCAACCTTTAGATATACAAATATAAAAAATATTTATTTTTCAGACAGATACACATTCACTGGATGATGCCATCAGTGATGTTATTTGAGATGTCACTGACCATGTCATGAGTGATGTAATATGTGACGTCATCAGCAGTGGATTGCGGGTGCGCGAGTTATAGTTAGAACTAACTATATTGGGGGAATTTCAATCGTTTTGGAGTGAAATGACCAGCTAACTATAACATGTGTGAAACCTATAGTTTTTTCAGTGAATATATATATATATATATATATATATATATGCTCCTATATAGTTAGTTGTACAGTTAGTTGTACTAACTATATTTCGCGCATCCGCAATCCACTGCTGATGATGTCACATATCACATATTACATCATTCATGACATGGTCAGTGACATCACTGATGACATCACTGATGACATATGATCACAGCTATATGGGCGGTTGACTGTGTGCACGGGTGTGTTGGTGAGTGAATGGATATCTCACTGCTACATGTGCAAGTAGGTACATATGTAAAACACAGTGCATGTGAGAGTTGGCATATATAAATGACTATACATGAGAGCCAGTGAATGAGCGAGTGGCTATATGGATCATTGTGTACTTGTATATATAATTTGATCAAATTCAATTTTCTCAACAACTACTGGAGGGATTTTCACCAAATATAGAAAAGGCACTTCTGCATACCTGTCCCTACCATTTTGCCAAGTTTGATGTAATTCCGTTCACCCGTTCGGGCTGTAGCTGTGTCTAAAGGTCCCATAGGAAATACCATTTGAAAAATTTCAAATTACATTTTCCCAAGAACTACTGGAGGGATTTTCACCGAACATAGCAAAGGCACATCTGCATACCAGGCCTTACCATTTTGCCAAGTTTGGTGTCATTCCATTCAGCCGTTCGGGCTGTAGCCGTGTCTAAAGGTCCCTATGGAAATTAACACGGGGAAAACACGTTTTGGGAACCCCCTTTCAGCCCCCGCTTGACGAATCCCCCTGAAACTTTCAGGGAAGGAGCGGAGCTGGCCAAAATTCTGGAAAATTACACACAGATTCCTCAATCGGCGCCAAAGTTATTCCCATTAGAATGTTGAGCGCATATAGATATATAATTTGCTCAAATTCATTTTCTCAACAACTACTGGAGGGATTTTCACCAAACATACAAAAGGCACTGCTGCATACCAGTCCCTACCATTTTGCCAAATCTAGTATAATTCCGTCCAGCCGTTCAAGCTGTAACCTTGTCAGAATGTCCCTATGGAAATTACCATGGGGAAAACACGTTTTGGGACCCCCCTTTTTTCTCGGCCCCCGCTTGACAACTCCCCCCGAAACTTTCAGGGAAGGAGCGGAAGCTCTTTAAAGAATTGACACCACCTGAGTACCACATGATTACACAATACATTGCCAGATTTTTTTTACAAATAGAAAATAGCAATACTAGTAAGTTTTGGCTAATGTGGAGCTTCTAGTATTTTTTGTGAAATCCTCACGTTATAAAGAATTGACTCAAGTCTGGAGTTCACAGGCTTAGGTTATGCATTTACGGTTAGGCAACACAAGGCCTGAATGATGCTGCTGACAACTTATATTATTCATTCTATATGTGAAACCAATGGATCATGTTTAATGTGAGGGTTGGCAATGAGCTGGTGTGGGCTACTGCTTAGAAGATTCTACAGTAAGTTAGAGTTGCTTTCACCACATCCACCCCGCCAGGTGTGTGATCTTTTGATGGTGTAATTTAAGCCACACCTCAATAAATCACACAGCTTGAGGGAAGAGGGTTAGTAGTTTCATAAATTGATGATTAATAATTGGATTGGGGGAAGGTTTTACAAAGACAAACATGACGCTAACATCCATCTGGGCAATAAGCAGCAGCACATCTGTTCTTAGAAAGAAACAAAGGAATGACTATGGCAGAAAAAAGATGCATGCATTGCAAACAGTCTTTCTGCCGCTGAGACTCAATTTAAAATATATCAAAATGTTCTGTCTGCTAGGTTGGGGATTGATCCACCCACCCACTTCTCTTAGTTACTATGATTGTTTAACCACATGACTGCTAAGACGTTTCCCCTCCTGTGCTGAAAAGTGATTTTCCCCATTATTCATGACGAGCTCAGCTCGTCATGAGCACACAACCAGAGTACTGCATGACGAGCTGAGCTCGTCATGAGCAGCGAAGGGGTTAAAAAAATGGTACTGTATGGCAAAATTGGTTGGTGCGTCTCTATTCTCCTTGGGAATGTCCACTCTTTGGAGCCTGTCTGCACTAATTCAGTATTTAAGCAGGAGTGTTTTTGAGCACAGCTAGCTTTTGCCTTTAATTTGTGAAGGAGAGTAGAAGAAGCCTGCTGATTGTAAAAGAGAAACTGTATTTTAGAGTCAAGGAGAAGGGCAGAAGGAAGGTGAGCTTTAAGAGGAGTGTATCAACAATACTCAGAGGCACAGCAAAAGCCAAAGGGTATAACTTTTGACACATATCCAACACACACATTCACACACACAGCAGTTATTCACAAATTGTTGCAGGGATTCTGCTCATGCACAGAACTATGCACAGGAAACCAGGACCTCAGTGAATTTTAGTGTACCAAAAAACTCACCTCAGTACCCAGAACCACTATCCGACTAGCATCTGTGTCTCATTCGTTCTCCATACTACAGCGAAGCAACCAAAGATGAGACAACCCAGAACAAGCGACGTAGGATACTCTCAGGAATGGTGGGAATCAAGAACACTCTTTCGTTTTTATACTTATACAAGTCTACAGCGTGAGTAATCAGAGACACAGAAAAGTTTAAACTGTTTATTTTAACGACGTGCTCTAAGATGTAGTATTTTGGCTAACACAAGCAGGCCTATGATCAGAAATAAAATAGTCAGCATTGTGACAATTTCATAAAACACAAAGGGAGAAATCATGTTAAAATGAAAGTAAAAACAGGACTTATAGCGCCTTGTGTCCCATCCTCCCCTGGCTAGGAGCTAGTTTTATAATAATTGACGGTCTATAGGTTAAAACGGGGAACCACATACCTCTAAGATCAGCAGAGGTGTATCACATCACAGAATCAGCCACGCTCTCTGTAGATGGAAAGGTTTTCTCCAAGTGCCCGAAAACATTCATGCAATACAATATTAAAGGCACTTGAGTTTCAGCTATTTGCAGCTTGTTGTGCCTAGAGCGTTGGCTGATCAACCTGAATCAATAGCTTACATTGTTATTTGACTTTGAAGTTGTCGTTGTGTAAGTCTAGGGTTGTGGTAGACAGACCGTTCTCATGCAAAGAAAAACAGTTTAACTTACAACAACATATACATGTAGTGTTGTGTGCAAAAGCAGCAAAGTGGCAAAATGGTGTTAAAACTTCTAATAAGCTTATGCTAACAAAGCAATGTGGGCAGGCAGAACCCGGTCTTCACTACACCCTCCCCTGTTCAGACCACAAACAAAAGGGAAGCAAATTAGGAACGTAGAGTTCAAGTTCCAGTGAGCCAGAACCAAGTTCACAATTTGCAATACCAGAAATTTGGAAGTGATAAGTTCGAAGATGTTGAATCACAAAAAAAAGACCCTTGTTTGGAGAAAAAATTGTGAAAGAAAAAAAATTTGTTAACATTTTTTTCAAAACTTAGTCCAGTACGCGACTTAAGATGGACATGTGCCAATTCAATCCATCAGCGTGTAGGTACAGTACGTTGCAGTATGTTGCAATTGCCTCCAACAGGAAGTCATTGTTGTTGTCAGCAAATAATTCAGCCATCCAAGTTAATAAAGTGAAAGAGCATACATGTTCTTCGATAAGTGGAGCCTCCAGTACCATCAGAGGACAACTTGCGTGTTCTTCGAGGTAACTTCGTGCCAGGAAGTCATGAGCCGCTGCACATATGTTCCAAATCCCTAGAACTCCATGCAGCCGCGCAGGCCATAATCTCGACACCAGAACAGTCCAGCTCAAAAGCCACTAAGGGACTTCTAAGTTGATCATTATCAGGGGCAGGTAGACACCGTATTGGAGAGACACAAATCCAAAGCCCATTCAAAAGAACAATCCAGGTAATGGAACACAGGTTGCACGCAAGTAAAGTATGAGAGCCGAAACGATAATCCATATGCTACACCTAAAGTGGCCAGAGAACTTAAGCATCCGGTTGTGAAGCTGGAACAGCAGGGGTCGGCTGTCACTTGACACCGGCACTGCAGCCATTTCGGAGCAAACAAATCAACAGCAGTACACCGGCAGCCAATGTGAGAAGTAATGCTAACCTGCTGAAGATGCTGGAAAAAATATTATTTGGAACAAGGTCACAAAGCCAGAGCCCACAACTTTGAAAAAATGCACAAAGCCTGTTGTTGTAGAGGCATTGAATACAGTGTGGGTCAAGGCGCCGAAATGAAGTGGTAGATCTGTATTCAAAAGGGCATGTACCTCTCTTTGGGTGTTAGCCATGTGAAGGACAAATGTTTCACAAAAAGAAGTAAGGGGATCTTCATTTTGGGACAATAGAGCCCTTATTCTGCTCATCTTGTTGAACTTTGCTTTCAAGGTCGGAATAAAAGGCCAGATCGATATATTGAGTCTATCCCTGCCCGCATACTGCAGCAAGCCTCATTATTTAAAAGCAAATAATTACCGTTAGCAAGTAATGTGAAAGTTGGTGTTATAGCTGCCACCGAATCTCCCTTTAAAATGCAAGGCAAAATCGGAGCTTTCGTGTTACAAGCTTCGTGCAATTGTACATTTTTTGCACACTAGCTAGGGATCAGGCCTAGAAGTGCACTCCTCTCCTATTAAATAAACCTCTTTACCCTCTCTCAGGCACCTGTATGTGAAAGGTAGAGACCAAACTTCATGTAGATAGGGGCTACCCAATGGTTCATATCTGCCTAGAGCATAGTTTTTTTTACATGAACTGAATTTAAACAAGGGAAAAGGCAGCGTTATTAACCCATGGAATAGCCAAACAGCAGAATTTTATTCAGTGACAGAAAAAGGTAAAGGTTCTAATTTTTCAATATGCAAAAGTGAATGTGTTGCATCCTTCATGGACATGAACTGTTGTTTTTCAGTCAAATTAAATGGTAAAAACAAAGATGAAGTATTCATGTAGTCCTAAGGAACTTTCCCAGATTTTAATGTTTGTAAAGTCCAAGCAAACTGTATTATAGGCATTTAACTTTGACCATAGTACAAAACAGACACTTCATCCTGTACTATATCCACCGGCAATGAAGCAATATTATCTAAGGTGTCAATTCTGGAAGAAAAGAGTTTTAATGCAATTATCAACGACAGCAAGCACCTTTTCTAAATTGATCAATAGCCCTCAATCTAGAAGCAGCTTCAATTTGAGATAATTTCCAAATTCGTTGTAAATAGCATATACCCATCTTTCGGACTTGCCTCCTATAGGGACTTTAACAAAATCATTCAAATCAACATCGTTTCAAAACAGGTGTCCACCCTAACCTGCGTGTAGGTCATGCCAGACCCAGAAAAAGATGTTGACATGAATCGGAACTTTTTTGCCATAACAACCATGCTTGGGGATCCAAGTTGGAAATATTAAAGGGCGTATTAGTAATTAGTGACTGCAATTCATCAATGAACATGTCTGTGCGATTGTCCCATGTAGGATAAGCACTCAGATCAGGAATGGTCGGGGCATTCATTTTTTTAGAAGTAACCTATCCATAGCAAGTGGTTTGAAAGAAAGTAGAATTCAAAAACAACATGTGGTTTGGTATGAGGCACACACAATGTAAAGCTTCTGTGCCTTGCACCTGCCAGGTTTTAGAACCCCGAACAGATTTAAGGTCAATGGTATCCTTTCACAGCTCATAGCCACCTAGAGCTAATTGATCCATAAAGGACTTTGTGTACAATAATTTAGGGGCCTAATATCAACAGCCAGTGATAATTATTGAAGGCCGTTCTTAGCATGAGAATTGTTATCGTCGGCTATCGCTGATAATTATCGCCATGCTAGCGCTGCATTAACAACGCATAGCGCAATGGCGATAATTATTCCAGCGATAGCGTTGTTTTCCATGGAACATCGCTGGTTTCCCAGCGTTGTTCCATGTAAAATGGCAATAACCTTGCTGATACGAACCTGTGGTCGTATCAGCATAATCCACCTCCAATATAAAGTATAGGTAAGTCAGCATTTTTGTGGTTTTTGCCAATAATGAACGTCTGCAAAAATAACTGGGCCTCCTTGTAAATATCGCGATGTGCACATCAGCAATATTTACAAGGTTGTTCTGCCCAGTGATGCCCACTTTGAATCTCATTAGAGATGCAAAGGGAGGCGCCGGGTAAAAGGGTGCTAACATGCGCTATTGCATGTTATCACTCTCTTGTTGGGGCATAATATGAAGGGCCGGCAATAAATATTGCAAAGCGCGTTTAGCACTTACATATTTATCGCCGGCTATCTCTGGAATTTATCGCCCATTTAGCGCGTTATCAACAACGCACATCGCCGAGGTGATTAAAATTCCAGAGATAGGGGGGATATCGCCATTTTCCATGGTGGAAACCTGCGAAATCCTAGATGATAGGGCCTGTGGTCTTAGCCACACAATCGATCCCCCATGTTAGGTATGCCTTAGTCAGGAATTTAACAGACATTAAATTCCTGCGTTAAGGCATACCTAACGTGATTTTAAATATCGCTAACCCTCCTTGTCAATATGACGAAGCTGGGTTAGCGATATTGTCCCAAGGGAGTCTTGTCAGGCACACCTCCTTTGCATCTCATTAGCGATACAATGGGAGGCGTGCTGACAAGGGGCGCTATTGCCAGTAAACTGTCACTAGCAGCTGTTAGCGACAGCTTGCTGATAGGGCGATAAAAATATTGCCGCTTTAGCGGCAAAAAGTGCTGCTAAAGCAGCGATATTGCACTTGATGATATGCCCCGTTGACAGGGTGAAAACATTATCTCCGCTTTTTTGTCTTTTAAAGCCAAAAAAGTGGAAATAAGGCCCTTGATAATATGCCTACATGTGTGTGTGAGTCTAACTTTGGAATTGGACCCAGTAGTCATTTCGAAATAAAAGGATTCAGAATTGAATCGATTAAATCAGTAAAATATGTAAAAAAAATTAATAGAGCTTTCAAACTGCCTTCAATGGGAGTTGGGCAATGTTCCGATTGTCCCTTGCGTATAAATTAACACTTTTCTAAATGTATTTGATTGATGCAGGAAATGAGTGTCATAGTGCTGATAACAAAATAACTCTGCATAATTTGCCAAGTATAAATCTTCAGCATCAAATGCGCCATAATATTTCAAATCAGAAAAAAGAGCCTCAACGGCCTGGACATCTCAATTATTAGAGTGTATGTTCTGTTTTATAACCTCCCGCAAAGAAACAGGAAGTACTTTGAGGACTTTTATCACCTCTGTCGGTCCATGAATTTGAAATTTTACAGCATTCCATACAATCCCATCTAAAACAGGCCAGGCAGTGATATTAACAAAAGTCTGGTACCTCTTCATGATGTGTGATGGGGAGGGGAGTGCCAAAGTTCCATCAATTAACCTAATTGTAGATCTTTCAGTAAGGTAATGTCCATTGACTAAACGAAAAAAGACAACCACAAATCCAATCAACATGAACAAAAAAATAGAGATGAGCACCAACCAGATATAAGTCCAAGGGGGGGGGGCGGAGCTAGCCGGCGTTCATGGAGGACGCTTGAGCGCGAAGCTCCGCGCTAGCGCCGCTGAAAACTTGCTAATTATCCTTTCAGAGCGGCGATTTTAGCGAAATCCCGGTGGGGTTGTCTCCCCTACCCTCCCGTGGACCTCCGACGCGACTTGGGAAAGGTTGCGCCCGCGGGTTCCCTCGGAGGCGCCAACGTCCGGAGAACTGCGGACCAGGCCGAGATCCCCGCGCTGTCCTGAGACGCGGGGCCGGGCTGCGTCACCCGACGTGCGGCCCACTGAGTGGAGACGCCCCGCGCTCTGCGCGCACCGAGGCCGGTGGCAGCCACGACCCCTATTGATGCTCCGGGACTCCACGGCGGACTCCTGCAAAAGCAACTTCACACCCTGAGGGACTTGGAGGTCCAGAGCGACCGCCGGCGGCGGAGCGATCCTGCCGGGCAGGCCCACGTGGCGCCGGTGCAGCCCTGCATTGTCGTGAGCGCCATTGCCTCCTGCCGGAGTGCCCGGACTTGTGGCCCTACCACCTGGAGGGAGCCCTGAGGAGTGGCGGACAGACTTGGAGATAAAGCACCCCCTGCACGAGCCCTGCACCCCTTCTCTGGCTGAGGGTATTCAGACACCGAAGCGCCCAGTGGGGCAGAGACGACGACGGGCACCAGCCGGCGGCGGTGCTGACCAGGCAGACCCACACGCGACAGGACACGAGTCTATCCCACTGGGGGAACACCAGCACAGTAAGGACTGAGAGCGCTGGCCTCCCCAACCGCTGTAGCGATGGGCAAGGGCGACAGGACCCAATCTAAACTATCGTTTGACCAGAGGAAACGGAAGGTGCCGGACCCCCCGGCGGACCAGCCCCCGGGAGCAGCTGCTGACCCGAGCTCCGCGCTGTGTGCAGAGATTAAGGGTATGCTCAACACGATGGAGAAGGGCCTGCAGGAGGGCATGGCGGCCATTGGCACCAAGATAGACGCCCTGGCATACCGGATGGATCGAATGACGGAGAGGGTGGATAAGCACGCAGAGAGATTGGACATGGCGGAGCGCAGGCTAACGGAGGCGGAGGAGGCGCAAACAACGTGGGACGCTGACCGCAAGCAGTTTGGAAGGCTGCTCCAGGTGATACAGGAAAAGTCCGAAGACTTAGAGGCCCGCTCCAGGCGGTCCAACATACGCGTCACGGGGGTGGCGGAGTCGACCCAAACGGGGAAAATGGAGTTGTTTGTAGAGAAGCTACTCAAGACTTTGCTGGGGGACGATATCTTCTCCCCCATGTTCATTGTGGAACGCGCTCACCGCACCCTGGGGCCGAGACCTCCACCGGGTGCGAACCCTAGGCCGATAATAGCCAAACTCCTCAACTACAGGGACAGGGATGCGGCCCTCCGCGCTGCTAGAGAGAAGGGAGACTTGCAGTTCGAGGGGATGAACATTTCGTTATACCCCGATTTCACATCTAAGGTACAGGAGGAGCGACGGCGCTTTGTCCCCTACAAGCAGCAGCTCAGAGACCTGGGCTTGGACTATGCCATGTTGTACCCGGCGCGGCTGCGCATCAACAGGCAGGGCCACTCGCATTTCTTTACGGACCCCAAGGAGCTGCAGAAATCCCTGAAGCAATGGATCAAGGAGCATCGGGAGGACAGGTCTGCGCCTACGGAGGAGCGTGCTGGTAGCGACGACCTGGAGGCGCAAGACTAGCGTGGTGAGGGGGAGCGGTGGTTTCCTCTGGGGGCTGGGCTGCCCCAGCTCCTGCAACAATCTGCGACGATTGGACTGAGGGGGGCCCACTCGGGGCGCACCGCTGCAGTGAACGGACTACTGGACATGAGGTTGCGGGTGAGATCGGCACAAGCAGCGCGGGTTCGGGTGGGGGGCGGCGATTGCCTTGACAATGATTTGACTGTCCTGGGATGGCGTTGCCGGGGCCCTGCCACAGGGGGTGGTTGCTGAGAGGGGGGGGGGGGCACCCGTTGAGGCGGGCACGATACCGTTATCATGTCACACAGCCGCACTTACATTTGGGGCGCTAGCGTGGGGGCAGCCTATTGACACTGCGAAGTAGGGACGACCTGTCTGAGGTCTACTTGGACATTGAGTGCGCTACCTCTGCCCTCGCGCTTACAGTGCCTACGACTCTTCTTGAGTCTGTTTGGGGAAGTTCGATGACGGGTGGGGGGGGTGGATGTAGGGTTTTCGGTCACACCAGGTTGGGGTTGGTTGACTGTGGGCGGTGGGGGGTAGCGGGAGTTCTGAATTCAGGGATGTTTGGGAGGGTTCGGGGAAGGTCCGACGTGTGCTCTAACAAGTTAAGTGCTCCACGATGGGTGAGAGGTTGCCGCTTCTGGAGAGGGGGGGCCCTAGCCATCATGCTACACATGATATCCCCGCTCTATGCTCATGGCTGACACATCACGGGCAGACTCACTACGACCTTCGGAGTCCCTCCGGGCTATCACCTGGAACGTGAGGGGATTGAATGATCATCGGAAACTCCGTAAGGTGTTACACTACCTACAGAGGCACCACATAGACCTGGCACTGCTGCAGGAAACACACCTCCCCAACACCAGCAAGATGCTCACTCACAGGGGGCTCCAGGGACACTCTACTTATGCAGGTTTCACCACACACGCTAGAGGGGTCCTCACCTGGGTTAACCCGAAATCCACGCTTTCCCTCGCCTTGGTCAAGGTGGACCCGGAGGGGCGGTATGTATTGAGTAAATGCACAGGCAAGGGGCACGACTTCCTGATCATGAATGTATACGGCCCGAACTATGACTCCCCGGACTTCTATGCGACGATTGCTGAACATTGTAATGAATGGGCTGCTGGGAGCATGGTTTGGGGTGGGGACTTCAATTTCACCTTTTGCCCTGAATTGGATAGGTCTGCGGGCCCTGCCAGGCGCCCTGCAGCGGCGGCGCAGCGCATGCAGATAGAAATGCTAAGGCTGGGGCTGGTGGATGTATGGAGAGAACGACATAGCGCCAAGGGGGGGTACACGCATTACTCGGCGTACCACGACATACATACCAGGATCGACTACTGGATGGCATCATACTCCCTATTTTCCATGGTCAAGGGTTGCAGTGTGCTCCCCCGCACTCTGTCGGACCACTCCCCGGTGCTGTTAGAATTGCACACTCCCCAGCAGAGAATCCCGCCGTTTACGTGGCGATTCCCACCTTACTCACTGCTGGACGAGGCCTTTAGGGCCGACCTGGGAGAGGACATAGACACTTTCTTTACCACCAATCTGGGTTCAGTGGACAGTTTCGGGACAATCTGGGAGACATTCAAGGTGTACGTACGGGGAGTGGTCATAGCGAAACACTCGGGGGTCCTGAAGGCGATTAGATCCAGGCTGACATTCTTGGAGGGGCAGATTGCTGACTGTGAACGCCGCCGGCTCCTTGATCCGAGCCTGCCTGGGGACGACACCCTGCCGGAACTTTTGAAAGAGTTCCACGAGGAGGCGGACAGGGAGGTACGGCATCTAGGGAAATATGCGACAGCGCGCGCATATGGGGAGGGTGACCGCCCGGGTGCGCTGCTCGCCAGGATTATGAAAGGCTCTAGGCGCAAACAGACAGTTGCGGAACTGCGCACCACGGGTGGGGAAGTACTCACGGAGGAGACACACATATTGGCGGAATTCAGGAGCTTCTACGAGGAGCTATACACCACTAAAATCTCGGGGGTGGAGGACCAAATTGACAATTACCTTAGCTACATCAAGATGCCATTCCTGGAGAATTGGCAGAGGGAATTCCTGATGTCCCCTATCCACTGTGAGGAGATATCTGATGCGCTAGCCACCATGAGAGCGGACAGTGCCCCTGGGATAGATGGCTTGATGGTCGCCTTTTATAAGGCGTACAAGGATAAGCTACTCCCCCACCTCTCCACCCTCTTTGACGAAATTTGCGAAAACGGCGCTATGCCCCACTCTATGCGGGAGGCGCTCATCGTCACTATACTTAAACCTGGCAAGCCCAGCGACCTCCCACACTCATACCGCCCATTGTCCCTCCTCAATGTGGACGCTAAACTCTACGCTAAAGTGCTGGCGACCAGGCTGGCCCTGGTGGCACCCGAGTTAGTGGCCCCGGAGCAGGCTGGGTTCATCCCGGCTAGGAACCTCACTTACAATATACGCACGGTCCTGGGCGCCATGCAACACACCAGGCACGATACCGAAGCCGTCGCGGTCTTTTTAGACATGGAGAAGGCCTTTGACTCTGTGGAATGGCCCTTCATGCGCAAAGTACTGCAGAAGATGGGGCTGGGAGGACTCTTCCTCCAACTGCTGGGCGCCCTTTATCACCAGCCCACGGCCAGAATCAGATTGGGAGGTGCAGTCTCGGAGCCGATCTCCATCAGTAGAGGTACGAGACAAGGGTGCCCCCTCTCCCCGCTACTTTACGCCCTAGTGGCGGAGCCACTGGCGTGTGCGATTCGGGAGTACCACTCGTATGAAGCCATTAATTACCCCACCTACAAGTTAGGCATTTCCACTTACGCGGACGACACCCTCCTCTATGTCAGGGACCCGGTCAATAATATAGCCTCTGTACTGAGGGAGGTCGTGAGGTTTGGCGCGCTGTCTGGGTTGAAGGTTAACTGGTCGAAGTCAGTCGCCTTCCCGCTGACCCCAATTACAGTCCCCTTCGAGATGGACTACCCGCTCCAATGGTCCGCTGAGCCGATAAGATATCTAGGCATTATGCTGCACACGGACCCGGAAGTCATGCTGAGGGAGAACTACGGGGTTGCCTACAGCAAACTCGAGGATGACATTGAGCGCTGGATTAAACTCCCGCTGTCGCTGATGGGACGGATTGCGCTAATGAAAATGGTCATTCTCCCGAGGTTTCTATTCCTTTTCAATAATCTCCCGATTGTCCTCTCGAAAGCCTTCTTTGCGACTCTAAACAAACTCCTGGTGAGACTGGCGTGGGCCGGGAAACAACCTAGGGTGCAATGGAAGGTACTGCAACTACCGTATGAGCAGGGGGGGTTAGCGGCCCCGGATCTAGAGCGCTACTACAGGATTGCGCAGGCCTCCCACCTCCACACTTGGATTCATGGCAAACCAAACATCCCGCACGTGATACTGGAACGGCTGTTCGCAGACCCCACCCCTCTCCCTGCTACCATCTGCGGTCCCAGGGACCGTAGGGTTGGCGCTCTTGACTCTCTGTCGTCCACCAACCACGCATGGCACTCCATTGTGCAAAGGCAACACAAGGAGTTGATATACGCTCCCAACATGCCTATACAATGGGCGCTCTGGCTGCCGACCCTGGCGGAACCGGGTGTCCATAGGGCCCTTCACGAACTGGGCGCGCACACTCTGGGGGACCTGTTTATTAACGGCAAGGCGAAGACGTGGGCGCAGATATCACATCAAAGAGAGGGCTCAACACTGCTCCAACGCTTCCAGTACCACCGGGTTCGGAGTGCTCTTTCGCAACTGCTAGGCCCGGACATGGAGGAACCCCCTGGGGTCCCGGAACTGGTGTATGTCATAGACAGCGAATCTCCGAAGAAGCTGATCACTAGACTGTACGGGATAGGACACGAACACACGGCCCTGCTCTACACGAGGGCGCGATTAGCTTGGCAGACTGACCTGGACACCCACGTCGATGACGACATGTGGGCATACTGCTCTGCGGCCACTAGGCGCATTTCCCTGAACGGGAGGCACCGCTTGGTCCACTTTAAATTTCTGCAGAGGGTCTACCATACACCGGAACGGCTCCACAGGTACGGTCTCCGCGACTCCTCACACTGCGAGAGGTGCCGGGCACAGGTTGCGGACTTCTTACACTTAGCCTGGAACTGCCCGGGGGTCCAGAGGTTCTGGACAGATGTTTTTGCTGAAATGAGTGCTATAGTGGAGGCGGACCTGACAATGGACCCTGCCCTTGCTCTAATGGGTTATACGAAATCGGTCCCTGTCTCGATTAGGAAACTGGTGGGCATGGGGATGCTCCTTGCGAAGCGGGTAGTTGCATTGTGCTGGATGAGGGGGCCATTACCCACACTCAAGCGATGGACTAGCGATATGATGTACTGTAACACACAGGCGGACACCTACAGTGAGCTCCTACCGCCCAGGAGTCGCCCCAAGAACTTTTGGGGACTGTACCAGACCTACTTGTCCTCCAAGCCGGACGAGGCTGTCCCGGAGGGAGAGAATGGGGAGGGATAGGGGGATAACATGCATGAACCACCTGATTAGCTTGCCCGGGAGGTTCCCCCGCACAACGAAGCGCTAGATAGGCGTAGGAAACACCCTATCCCCTAGTTCCTTGAGGCGGGAGGGAAGCACCCTGGAATTAAGGAGAGTGATAGGCCGCACTAAACACAACATCTGATTCTGACACCTGAGGTCTTACTTGGGGAGCGCAAATGAGGGACCAGTTACGGGGAGGGGGGGCGTTCACGGGGTTAGGTATTGGTTGGGAGAAAACCTACAAAAAACTTCCTGCTTGGTACATTTATTTGAAATGCACGCTACTTTGCAGACAGTACAAGCCTACAGGGGGGGTTTCCCTCCACAGACCACCGGCGAGTTCTACTATTGGCCTCCATGTTGTTAATGTATCATGGTATATGTTATTGCTGTTACACTACGATTTAGTGCCGGCCCGAGATGGGATGTAGGCGACCGATCTGTTGTACTTGGTACTGTGCTTTCTTCTAATAAAATAAATTAAAAAAAATATATAAGTCCAAGGGGGGGATCAAAAAATGTCTTTTAAACCAAACAGCAAAAATAGATATTTTCAATGGGGCGTTCGATGTTGTAGAGTTAGTGTCAAATGAAAAACATGACTGGTCGGATGCACCTGCTTGCATACCAGGCAACGACACATCAGTGGGATAGGTATACTCAGTATCTTCATTGGGATCAACAGCCGGTGGATTCAATAATGGTTTAGTAACTTAATGCATCTCAAAGGCAATGTCAGGCCTGTTCATGTTTGCCGAGGCCGAAACAGAATTTCTCAGCATTGCTGGACAAGAGACCGCTGGAGTCATACTAAGAAGAATCGGCCACTTGTTGTAGTTTGACATTGTCAATGGAGATGTACCTGTTATCCTTGCAACCAGGAAGTGGAGGTAAAATGACTGTTCTGGTACCCTGCACGTCAAGCACTGGAACCGGTGCATGATAAGAGGGGCTAAATTCCTTCTTGTTCTCTACCATCTCACGGACCAGGTCACCGACTCGAGATAGCCAGCCAACTACCGGAATCTGCAGTGTGGCATCAGTTGTGGAGGGCAAATGTTCCTTTGCAAGACTGTCTCAAGTCTCTTGTAGGTTCTGTAACACAGCAGAATGATTATCTACGTCAAAGGGTACAGCTGACGCCGCCATGTCTAGACCATCAAGGTCCGCGACAAACATTTTTATGCCATAGAGCATTTCGTATGTGGTCCACCCACCCAGAGACCTTCTAGGGAGATTATCAAGTGCACGTTGTACACTATACAAACGAGCAAACCAGTTTCTGCCAGTGCCTAAAACCCAAGCTGTCAAGGATTGTGTTAAGTCATGGTTCATTCGCTCCACAACAGAATTGCCCTCAAGCCAGTATGGAGACGAAAATTTTACCTGCACCCCCAAAGACCTCATCACTTTTTTGTACGCCTTAGAGTTGAACGCTGGCCCTTGGTCAGAATGGAAGGTGCCACATGCAAAAATTCCCACAAAGACACGCAAATCCCTGATGACAGTTCGAGCATCAGCGCTGCGTTGTAGTCAAACCCATAGAAAGCGTGTGCACGAATCCACTGCAACTAAGATGAACTTATACGCAATATCAGAGGAGAAAGGATCGCAGTGATCTAAATAAGCACACCCAAGGGGTTTATTAGATATATACAACTGTGTTTGTGGTTGTCTGCAAAGCAGTCGAAGGTTTAATTTGATGGCATATGTCACAAGAGAGGACATTATCACAAGTTTGTTTGTATAATCCGAGACACCCGATAACGCTGCTGTAAGATAGTGACAGTCACTGAAACGCAGACATGTGCAGAGGCCATGCCTTTGTGTGCAGCTGTTATCAGAGATAGCCTGTGGTCCGCATTGGGAATTAGTCTGTCACCAGCGTCATTAATTCCCACATAGGGAACTTTATCAGGACTCAAATGATAAGAGTATTTAGAAGGGAAACCACACGGGTAATTATCACCTTTCTCTGTAGCAGCATTGGCCGCCAAGATGTCATCATCAATCTTACTTTTGGATCTTGTAACTGCTGCTACCATGTGTGTCGCACTGCTGTTTTCACTGCTTCATCAGCAAAACTGTTACCAACAGCATGTACTCCTACGCATTGGTGAACATGAGTATCAAGTCAAGTCAAGTCAAGTGATTTATATACCGCGCTACATACCCAGAGGGTCTCAAGGTGCTTGAGGAAGAGTGGGGAATTACTTGTCGAATATCTAGGTTTTAAGTTGCTTTCTGAATGTAAGGTGGTTCTGAGTGAGGCGAAGGTGAGTGGGAAGTGAGTTCCAGGTTTTAGCTGCCAGGTAGGAGAAGGATCTGCCTCCCATGGTGGTTTGGTTGATGCGAGGTACAGTTGCAAGGGCTTGGTTGGAGGATCGTAGGTGGCGGGAGGGGGTGTAGAAGGAAAGTCGTGAGTTGAGGCATTCGGGTCCAAGTTCGTAGAGTGCTTTGTGTGCGTGGGTTAGGAGGCAGAAAGTAATTCTCTTGTTAACGGGGAGCCAGTGGAGGTTTTTCAGGTGTCCAGAGATGTGGTCTTTTCGCGGGATGTCTAGTATGAGTCTGGCTGAGGCGTTCTGGATGCGTTGGAGTTTTTTCTGGAGTTTTGCGGTGGTACCGGCGTATAGGGTGTTTCCGTAGTCCAGGCGGCTCGTGACCAGTGCGTGGGTGACCGTTTTTCTAGTTTCGGTGGCGATCCAGCGGAATGTTTTTTTGAGCATGCGAAGAATATTGAAGCAAGAAGATGAGACGGCGTTGACTTGTCTGTTCATAGAGAGTGAGGAGTCCAGGATGACACCTAAGTTCCGTGCGTGGTCCGTCGGGATGGGTGCTTTTCCAAGGGCCTCTGGCCACCAAGAGTCATCCCAGACGGAGGGGGAGGTACCAAGGATGAGGACTTCAGTTTTGTCGGAGTTCAGTTTTAGACGGCTGTACTTCATCCACTCGGCTACTTCTTTCATTCCTTCATGTAGGTTGGTTTTGGCGGTGTTGGGGTCTTTGGTGAGTGATAGTATCAGTTGAGTGTCATCAGCGTAGGAGATGATGTTGAGGTTGTGTTGGCGTGCGATGGCCGCGAGGGGGCTCATGTATACGTTGAAGAGGGTGGGACTGAGTGAAGATCCTTGTGGCACGCCGCAGATGACTTCGGTAGCTTCTGATTTGAATGGTGGAAGGCGGACTCTCTGAGTTCTTCCAGCAAGGAACGAGGTGATCCATTCCAGTGCTTTTCATTGGATTCCGATGTTTCTGAGGCGTTGTATTAAGGTGCTATGACAAACTGTGTCAAAGGCTGCGGAGAGGTCGAGGAGGATGAGGGCGACTGTGTCTCCGTTGTCTAGCAGAGTTCGAATGTCTTCAGTTGCTGCGATGAGTGCGGTCTCAGTGCTGTGTTTGGCTCGGAAGCCGGACTGTGAGGAGTCGAGGGATTTGTTGGTTTCGAGGAAGGCGGCGAGCTGGTTGTTGACAGCTTTCTCGATGACTTTGGCCGGGAATGGAAGGAGCGAGATAGGGCGGTAGTTTTTGAGTTCGGTGGGGTCAGCTGTGGGTTTCTTCAGAAGGGCGCTGAGTTCGGCATGTTTCCAACTTTCCGGGAAGGTGGCGGATTTGAGGGAGCAGTTGATGACGTCTCGGAGGTGCGGTGCTATCATGGAGTCTGCTTTGTTATAGATGTGGTGAGGGCATGGGTCTGTGGGGGATCCTGAGTGGATAGAGTTCATCAGGCGGATGGTGTCCTCAGTAGAGATTGGGTTCCAGTCATTGAGGATGTTCAAGGGGGCGTGGGGGTCCTGCAGAGGGTTGGGTGGGTTGGTCTTCAGGTCGGTTGTCGAAGCTGTTGTGGATGTCTGCAATCTTGTTGTGGAAGAATGAGGCTAGGGAGTCGCAGAGGGCTTGAGAGGGGGTGATGTCGTTTGAGTTGGCTGAGGGGTTGGTAAATTCCTTGACGATGTTGAATAATTCCTTGCTGTTGTGGGCGTTGCTATCTAGTCGGTCCTTGATAGTGGCTTTCTTGGCATTCCTGATCAGTTGGTGGTGTATACGGGTGGCGTTTTTAAGGCGTCCTTGGTGCTGGTGTTTGGGTCTTTTTTCCAGGCCTTCTCAAGGGAGCGACAGAGTTTCTTAGATTTCTTAAGATCATCGTTGAACCAGGAGGCCTTCTTGCTGCCTAGTTTGATTTGACGTTTTTTCAACGGTGCTAGGATGTCGGCGCTGTTGGATAGCCATTGGGTGAGGTTAAAGGCTGCTTGGTCGGGGTTTGAGGAGTGGGCAGGGGGGTTTTGAAGAAGCGATGAGGAGATCTGGTCGATGGTGATTTTGTTCCAGTTTCTTCGCAGAGTGGGTTGAAGATGGTTGTTGGTTGTGGTCTTGTTGTAGGTAAAGTGAACGCAGCTGTGGTCCGTCCAAAGGAGAGCTGTGGTGTGGCTGAAGGAGACATGTTTGCTGGAGGTGAAGATAGGGTCGAATGTGTGACCTGCGATGTGGGTGGGGGTAGTGACAAGTTGTTTAAGTCCGAGGTTGGCGAGATTGTCCAGAAAGGTGGTGGCGTTGCGGTCGATGTTCTTTTCAAGGTGAAAGTTGAGGTCTCCCAAAAGGATGTAATCCGGAATTACATTCACGAGAGAAAGACGTTCTTTATGTTCTGTGACTCTAACCCAAAGCTTTTTATGCTTGATTTGTGTTACCTTTGGAATCACAATAGTCATTCTGAGTCCAAAAGAATAAACTGTCATTGAAAGACTGAACACAGTAGTAGGAGTCGCTTATAATTAGTGTCCACAGGGATCAGCAAACTCTAGTGCAAGCACCAGAGCACGTACTTCTGCCAACTTGGCGGTACAGTCCCCTAATGTCTGCATGTGCACGACATCAGACTTAAATTCACCATTCAAAATGGTACCAACCATTATTGCACAGGCCGCTGAATAAAATGTTAAGATCCTGTCGCCGGTTGCGCCGAACCTTCCATGTAAATGATACAATGGTAATCCTCAAGCGGGCGCATGGACAAAGGTGCAGGATGAACAAATTCATACTGTACGAACTCCTGAGTTTGCAATGAGGGGTTGAAGACAAATGTGACATCTGGAGATGTCAGCGAAGTGGCCCATTGTATCCAACGAGGATGTAAAGCTTTCGAAATTGGTAAACTGGCTTTCACCACTGCCTCAAGTGCAGGATAAGGAGTAACTACCAACATGCGTTTTCCCTGTGACAGCACTCTTTCTTTCAGAATCGCCATCTGTACAGCTGTTAAAACCTTATCGACAGAAGAAAATCGCATTTCAGCCAAAGTGTACAAGTGTGACTGTGTCTCCTTCATTAAATATCAAGTAAGTGAAACCCCCACAACGCCGGTCACAATTCTTCTCACCAGGTTTGTGTGGTTATCATGTTTCTTCAAGTATTTAGATTCAAGAAGTTCAGAATGCAAAGATTGCAGAATTACAAAATGCTCAGGAAGCCAGCATGACTTGGTAAAAGTTGGCTGTATCAAGGCATATAGTTTCTTGATACGCTGGGCATAATCGGGAATGTAAGTACGCCTGAAATTCAAGAAACCCAGCAAAGACTGTAATTTCTTTAGAGTTGTAGGAGGGCGCAAATGTGCGCATTTCTCCAGGAAGTGAGGGGCTAAACCTTGACCTTTGTTGTTAAGCTGATAGCCCAGAAACAACACTGTATACTCTGCAATGTGTGATTTTGCAAAATTTAATTTGTAACCGAAGTCCGCAAAGATCACTATGATGCAGTAAATGCGATAGAGATGCTTCCATAATTTGTCGTCTGTGAGATAAATATCATCAACGTACGAGTTTGCATCAGGGTCAATGCCATCTAACAAAGAGATGACACGTGCAGCAAAGACACCTGGGCTGTATTTATAGCCCATGACTAATCTTTTGAACAGTCTTTGTTTGCCGCCAGAAGTAAAGGCTGTCCATTGACTACAAAGAGGGGACAGACTATGACTAAAAAAGCCATTGGAAATGTCAAGTGTGGTTTTAAACCTTTTATCGACAAGTGCAGAACTCCCTTTAATTACACGTTGTATGTCACCTTCAATTAAAATCATCATATAGTCGGTCAGGGGGAGCCACTGTAATAAAAGTGTCAGTTGCTTTCACCTTCAGAAATGGATGCAGTGCTTGCAGCACTATTGTAACCTCCGCTGCGCTGTCTAGCAGTGTTAGTGCCCATGTCAGGTTCCGAAGCTGTTTTCTCACTATCTGTGGCATATCTTGCGGTAACACAGCAACCTTCTTTCTCTGAAACTGAGGGCGTTGTCCTGCTTGCCTTTACCGTCAGCTGGGTAGGGCTGCTCACGTCCCTGTGGGGCACCCCAACCTCATGTTTTCCTCCACCGGTTTGTGTCCCCGATGTTTCCTGTGAAGAACGAGGAGAACATTGATCCGGAACCTGAAATCTATCAGGAGACTTAATTCTCACGCGTTGTGCAAATCATATGTGAGCTCAGTAGACACTAGCTTCTGTGACGCAGGACGCGACCCTTTTTTCTGTTGCTGCTTCCCTTGTTTTTTATTTTTCCAATTCTGTTATCTATAGTTGATTTTGACGTCTGAGTTTGCTGTTGAGCTGCTGTTTTAACAAAAGACTTAACACCGAAACTATTGTGGCCACTGGTCTTATAAGCCTCCGCAATAAGTTTGGGTAACGCTCGGGTGTTTCGGCATCGGTGACAAGGCGCAAATCGTTCGACACCTGAAAGTTTACCACATCTCCCTTGACATTTGCAAGGATGAGATCAGCAACTACGTCAAACACTCCGGCAAGCCTCTTTCCCAACTCGACAGTCGCCTTCCGTCCGTGCTCATCCTGAACACGCTTGATCACGGAGGACAGGACAGTCATCGCCGGTGTGCCGAAGCACTTCGCATACACTGCTGCAAACACTTTACCCCAAGACTCACAATCGGTCCCCTCCGGCACTAAATCTTTTTGCAATCTTATTGTGAGGATCCTGTGTTTTTCCACAGGTGTCGTACTAGGAAACACTGCTTCCAGTTGGTCAAATTTCTCAGCAAGCCAATAAGGCATATCGTCCTTAGTTTGGGGGCGCTTGCCCATTACCGAATTAACCATGAAGGGACTAATAGACATCCCAGCTGGTCCAACTGGTTGCCTCGCAACCCCAGGTGAACCCACCTGGAGGTTGCGCAAAATGTACTGTACTAATGCCCTATACACCCCAACCAAGGAGGTATAGAGTTGATGTAACTCATCAGCCGTGACATGTAGATAACATGTATGTGGTGTGAACCCAGCCACGACTGGCCAAGTGGCCCCTGGAACAGACAATGGGCCTAACCGGACCAGAGTCACAGTGTGGGGGAGGGGGCCATTAAACCAAATATGATGCTGCCAAGGCGATATCGGAATCTCTAGTATCCTGTATGGAGTATAATTTGCAGGTATCGCAGTGGGAGTGTATGAATGGAACATAACATCGTCCTCATTTACTGGAGGAAACGTAACCCAGTTACAAGAGTACAAAAGCTTAAAGGGGAACTCTGCATCAGCACTCACCACAAAGATTACTGACTACTGTCATCTGGCACCCCAAACTGCGTCAGATGACGCCGGTGCGCTGCATGACTATGTGGAGCTATATCAATATCCCCCATAAGGACACAGAGAAGAAAAACAACTTATATTATTTGTAGCACAATACGGGTTAGTAATTCAATATCTGAACCTTTTTCAATATCAAGCTTGAAGGAACCTACAATACAATTATATAGGTAGGTTATTCAATCACAACTGTTGTCTGGAAACAGGATCAATCAATCAATCAATCAATCAATCAACCAGAGTACTTGTAGAGTGCACTACATACCCGTGAGGGTCTCAAGGTGCTGGGGGGAGGGGGTGCTGCTACTGCTCGAAGAGCCAGGACTTGAGGAGTCTTCTGAAGGCAAATAGGTCTTGGGTCTGCCGTATGTGGGTAGGGAGGGTATTCCAGGTCTTGGCGGCAAGGTAGGAGAAGGATTTGCCACCGGAGGTCGTTCGTTGGATGCGGGGGACAGCGGTGAGGGTGAGGCTGGCGGAATGGAGCTGGCTGGTTGGAGTGTGGAAGCTGAGTCTGCTGTTAAGGTAGACTGGACCAGCGTCGTGGAGTGATTTGTGTGCGTGAATTAGGAGCTTGAAGGTGATCCTCTTGTTGAAGGGGAGCCAGTGTAGGTCTCAGGTGGGGGTGATGTGGCTGCGGTGGGGGACGTTGAGGATCAGACGGGCGGAGGTGTTTTGGATGCGTTGTAGTCGTCGTAAGTGTTTGGCTGGGATTCCTGCTTAGAGTGCGCTGCCATAGTCCAGTCTGCTGCTGACGAGGGCCTGTGTCAATTTTCTTCCTGTTTCGGTCGGGATCCACTTGTAGATCCTGCGGAGCATACAGAGGGTGATGTAGCAGGAGGAGGAGACGGCGCTGACCTGCTTAGCCATGGAGAGGGAGGAGTCAAGGATGAATCCTAGGTTGCGTGCATGGTCGGTGGGTGTTGGTGCTGTTCCCAGTGTGGCCAGCCACCAGGAGTCGTCCCAGGCTGAGGGGGTGGGTCCGAGGATGAGTATCTCCGTCTTGTCCGAGTTCAGCTTCAGACTGCTCCTCATCCAGTCAGCGACAGCCTTCATTCCCTTGTGGAGGTTGGTTTTGGCGGTGTGAGGGTCCTTGGTGAGGGAGAGGGTGAGCTGGGTGTCGGCGTAGGAGATGATGTTGAGGTTGTGCTGGCGGGCCACTTCTGTGAGGGGGGCCATGTAGATGTTGAGCAGCATAGGGCTGAGCCCTGGGGGAACCTGCAGATAATGTCAGTGGCTTCGAAACAGAAGGGTGGGATGCGGACGCTGTGGGTTCTGCCTTAGAAGAAGGACCCGGTCCAGTCAAGGGCCTTCTCTGGATTCCAGCTTCTAGGAGGCGAGTCTTTAGAGTGCGGTGGCAGACCGTGTCGAAGGTGGCCGACAGGTCCAGGAGGTTGAGGTCTGTTGTTTCGCCATTGTTCAGTTGGTGCCTGATGTCATCAGTGGCTGCGATAATAATAATAATAATACTGATGCTTGTAAAGCGCGAACAGCTACCTCACAAGGAGGTGTCCAGGCGCTAGTAGAGAGCTTTCAGCTTAAGACAGAAACTAGGTGAAATGTTTAGGTTTTTTGCATAAAAAGCCAGGTCTTTAGGAGTTTCTTAAAACTTGCTTCTGTCGAGGTGGATTAAACATCCAGAGGCAGGGCGTTCCAGAGTTTCGCCGTGCCGGCAGAGAAGGATCGGCCCCCAAGTCTGGCCTTCCTAACTCTTGGTATGGTTAGCTGAAGCAGGGAGTTTGAGCGTAAATGTCTTTCCTGATGGTAGCGGGGAAGTCTAAGTTTTAAATAGTTAGGGCATATGCCTTTTAGTGCTCTAAACGCCAGAGTAAGAGCTTTGAGTTTAATTCTGCTCGCCACTGGGAGCCAATGCAGTTCGCGATGAGGGCTGTCTCGGTGCTGTGGTTTCATCTGCATCCAGACTGGGATGGGTCCAAGATGTTGTTGTCTTCCCGGTGGCGGGTCAGTTGTCCGTTGGTGATTTACTCGATGACCTTTGCCGGGAACGGGAGAAGGGAGATGTGCAGGAAGTGCTTGAGGTCCTTGGGGTCTGCTTTGGGCTTCTTCAGGAGGGGGTTGATTTTGGCATGCTTCCAGCTTTCCGGGAATGTCGCTGTTTCGAAGGAGATGTTGATGTCTTCCGTAGTTGGGGTGCGATGGCTGCGTCTGCATTGTTGAATATGTGGTGTGGGCACAGGTCTGACGGAGATCCTGAGTGGATGGAGTTTATGACCTTGAGTGTCTCGTCATTGTTGACGTTGGACCAGGAGGTCAGGCGGTTGGCGCTGGTGTTGTTGACAGGGGAGGTGGAGTCTGGGGTGGTCGGGGCGGTGGTGGTGTGGAAGCTGTCGTGGATGTCAGCGATCTTGCCGTGGAAGTAGATGGCTAGTGAGTCGCACAGTTCTTGTGAGGGCGGTATGTCATTGGCGTTGGTGCTGGGGTTGGAGAGTTCTTTTACGATGCTGAAGAGCTCTTTGCTGTCATGACCAATGTTATCCAAGCAATTTTTGAAGGCGGATCTCTTGGCTAATCTGATGAGTTGGTGGTGTCTACGGGTGGCATCCTTGTGGGCTGCGTGGTTGTCCGGTGTGCGTTCGTGGAGCCATATTTTCTCTAGTTTCCGGCATGCGCGTTTGGAGGTCTGGAGCTCGTCGTTGAAGCCGGGGGTATTGTGGGGGTATTGTGGACTAGTATAAGCACTACTAAAGCGTCCCGAATATAAGACCAAACGTTAGGTGTGCCATGTTTTGGGGATTCTGCTCATGCACAGAACTAAGCACAGGAAACCAGGACCTCAGTGAATTGTGGTGCACCAAAAAACTCACCTCCGTACCCAGAACCCCTATTTAACTATCATCAGTGTCTCATTCGTTCTCTGTATTAAAGCAAAGCTACCAATGATTAGACAGCCCAGAACAAGCGAGATTGGAATCAAGAACACTTTTTCGTGTTTTTTCTTATACAAGTCCACAACTTGAGTAATCAGAGATACAGAAAAGTTTAAAATGTTTATTTTAATGACGTGCTCCCGGATGCAGTATTTTGGCTAACATAAAGAGGGCTATGATTAGAAATAAAACAGTCAGCATTGTTACAATTCCATAAAACACAAAGGGAGAAATCATGTTATAATGAAAGTAGAAACAGGTCTTATAGTGCCTTGTGTACCACCCTCCCCTGGCCAGGAGCTAGTTTTATAATAATAGGAGGTTTCTAGGTTAATACGGGGAACCCCATACCTCTAAGATAGGCTGAGGTATATCACATCACAGGATCAGCAACACTCTCTGTAGATGGAATGGTTTCCTCCAAGTGTCTGAAAACATGCAAGCATTGCAATATTAAAGGCACTAAAGTTTCAGCTATTTGCAGCTGTGTGCATGATGTGTCTAGAGCGTGGCCGATCAACCTAAATTAACAACATACATTGTTATTTTACCTTGAAGACTTCTGCACAAAGTGTACAGACGGAGGTTGTGGTGTAAGTCTAGGGTTGGTGAAAACAGACCGTTCTCATGAGAAGAAAAGCAGTTTGACTTACAACAACAGATACATGTAGTGTCATGTGCAAGTGGCAAAATGGCGTTAAAACCTCTAATAGGCGTATGCTAACATAGCAATGTGTGCAGGCAGATGCCGGTCTTCACTACAAAAAGCTCCACATTTCATTCCACAAAGCTGAGTACTAGGCCTCACGAGGGAATGAAGGTCGTCGCCGACTGGATGAGGAGCAGCAGTCTGAAGCTGAACTCGGACAAGACTGAGGTCCTCATCCTCGGATCTACCCCCTCAGCCTGGGATGACTCCTGGTGGCCGACCACACTGGACACAGCAACAACACCCACCTATCATGCATGCAATCTTGGATTCATCCTCGACTCCTCCCTCTCCATGTCTAAGCAGGTCAACACCATCTCCTCCTCCTGTTACAAAACCCTCTGCATGCTTTGCAGGATCTACAAGTGGATACCGACCGAAACAAGAAGAACAGTGACACAGGCCCTCATCAGCAGCAGACTGGACCACGGAAATGCACTCTACGCAGGAATCCCAGCCAAACACCTACAACGACATGCAACGCATCCAAAACGCCTCCGCCCGACTGATTGTTAACATCCCCCGCCGCAGCCACATCATCCTACACCTGTGAAACCTACACTGGCTCCATGTCGACAAGAGAATCACCTTCAAACTCCTCACCCACGCACACAAAGCACTCCACAACACCTAACCAGCCTACCTTAACAGCAGACTCAGCTTCCACACCCCCACCTGCCAGTCCGCTCCTTGAGCCTGGCCCTCGTTGCTTGCCCCCACATCCAACAAACGTCCTCCGGCAGCAGATCCTTCTCCTACCTCGCTGCCAAGACCTGGAACACCCTCCCTACCCACATACGGCAGACCCAAGACCTACTCACCTTCAGAAGACTCGTCAAGACCTGGCTCTTCGAGCTGTAGCAGCACACTCCCCCCCTTCCTTCAGCGCCTTTGGGACCCTCACGGGTGAGTAGCGCGCTCTACAAGTACTTGATTGATTGATTGAAGCACGACAAGTCAACGCCGTCTCCTCGTCGTGCTTCAACATCCTGCGCATGCTACGTGAGATCTTCCGGTGGATGCCCACCGGGACCAGGAAGACGGTCACCCAGGCCCTCGTCACCAGCCGTCTGGACTACGTCAACTCCCTCTACGCCGGAACCACCGCCAAACTCCAGAAGAGACTCCAGCGGATCCAGAACACCTCAGCATGACTCATCCTGGACATCCCCCGTGGCAGCCACATCTCCGGACACCTGGGAGATCTGCACTGGCTTCCGATCAACAAGAGAATCACCTTCCATCTCCTCACCCACACACACAAGGCCCTACACAACCAAGGCCCAGGATACCTCAACAGCCGCCTCAACTTCTACGCTCCCACACGCCAACTTCGATCGACCGGCCACGCCCTCGCCGCCGTCCCCCGCATCCGAAGAGCCACCACAGGAGGAAGGTCCTTCTCCTACCTGGACGCCAAGACTTGGAACTCCCTCCCGAACCGCCTCCGCCTGACCCAGGACCACCTCGCCTTCAGGAAGCAGCTCAAGACCTGGCTGTTTGAGCAGTAGCGGACCCCCCCTCCACTAGCGCCTTGAGACCCTCCGGGTGAGTAGTGTGCTATATAAATGCTGTGATTTATTGATTGATTGATTGATTGGTTTACCTAGGAACTGCAGTCAATATACTCAATAACTTCTTAATTCTAGCTATTGATGAGGTAGTTCCGCAGCTTCCACCCTGAGTTCTTCCATTACACTCCTCCAGTACTGCCATCCCAGACCAGTCATCATCTTTATGAATCACGATGATCCAAGCAAGATACATGTGGCGTGCAGTGAACTGCTGTTGCAGAACATGTAGAGAATGAAAACAGAATTGTAGTATTTTGCATAGGTTTTTGTTTGTTAACTAAAGTGACTGTTCTGGTCTCTGAAGAACCAGAAAAAAAGGGAAACATCCTGCAAATAATGTAATCTGGCTAATTGTGAAAGGGCTGATCACCTACAGGGGAAAAAACGAGCGCCCATCACTCCAGCCCTTTTTCAGAAACTTTGTTATTGTGTGGTATAAAATGTTGGTTAATTTTGATCATTGTCAATCTCTCTATATTTTTAGGGGAGAGACTGGTCCTTCTCACTGTGACGACTGCACCAGCTGCACTGAACACACGTTCAGCAGATGTGGGGCAACAGTGCAAGCAGATACTTTATCGCCAACCTGCTGAGCTCTGGACATTGGCGCATCTTCCCATACCAATATATCAATGGATTTTGATCCACATAGATCTCTTTTGGAACACACAGATACTCCTGTAACATTCAATGGATTCTCATTGGTGCTGCCTCATGCTTAACCTGTTTTGCTATTGCCTCTGCACAGGACTTGAGCCCTGCCAATTGAAACCAAAACAATGTAGAGTTTGCGTCCGGTCCTTCTGTTGCTGCTATTCCTGGTGATAGTGTTGTTGGCTGCTGTGAGACAAGACTGCTCTCTCTGGAAGTTAAAGGCAGTCCTTTAGAACTGTGGGTGGGACTCGAAGATCCAGACAATCTTCTTCCAAGTCTTCGGCTTGCTCTACAATCCACTTCTTGTATATCTTCAGAAAAAGGGAACATTAAACTATGGAAATAAAAAAAAAAAAGAAAGTTTGAGGAAAGAGATTATGTTTAAAAAAAGGTAAATGCAAAAATTAAGATAAAAGACTAACTAATAAATGTAAATTAAAAAATAATTACAAAATACTTAAAAAATATATATTGGAAAAAATATATAAATAAAAAATAAAATGTAAACAGAAAAACGATTTTTTTTTTAAATTGACATGACTAAATTTCGAAAAAATAAAACATTAAAAATAAAGATAAGTGAAATATAAATATCTGCAAACATATTCATTCATTAAACTGCTATCATTGTCAACCATCCATGCAATTCTATGGCAAAAGGAAACACTAGTTGGATGCGCAAATTGGCTGCCAGCCAGTGCAACATAGTCATCAACAACAATCAGCAATCAGCAAGAAGGCATGGCCACAAACAGGCAGGCCTATCGTAAAAGTACAATGGCTAGATATAGAAAATAGCCACCAACCACATGGTCACAACAACAGCAAACAGCAAGAAGGCATGGCCACAAACACTAAGACATGCGGGCCCATGGGGAAAGCACACTGGATGGTTACACAAAATGGCAGCCAGCCACATTGTCAGAGAACAACCACCATCGCCAAGGAGGCATGGTCACAAACAGAGAAGATGTACAGGTGTATGGCAAAAGCACACTGGCAGGCTACACAAAATGCCTGCCTGCTACATGGCCACAACAACCTGTTATAAGGCATGGCCACAGACAAAGAAGACATCCAGGCCTAAAGGGAACGTACACTGGCTAGATACAAAAAATGGCTGCCAGCCACATGGTCATAACAACAAGCAGGAGCCCTGAAATACAAAGAACACATTCATGCCTACAGTGGATACTGACTATACAAAATATCCCCTGGCCACATGGCATATTGAACAATAACGGCAAATGGTGGCCTATGGCAAACACCAATATACACACACTGGCCAGACAAAAGAGGCATGGTAACACTGAGAACAAAGCATTATTTCAGCAATGCCATAACCCGAAAATTAACAGGGCTAAAAATGTTTTCAACAACACACATCATCCAAAGGCATTACCCTACATAAACACTGTTTGCAGGGGAAAAGAAATGTGAAATACCACAAAAACACATTTCATTTTGTATATGAATCTAATGCCATTAATGACCTAAATGATGTTTGAATTCAACCGACACCACAGAAAGCATTGTTTCATGCACCCATGAATAGTACAGGGCTGACTGGCTGGCTGACTGGCTGGATGATCCATTGGAAGACTAGGCCACAAAGTGTATTAAATCAATATTGCAAATTTTTTTTTAAAAAAATAGGAGAAAATGTAGTAAACCGTTCAACAATTTTCCTTCACAATTGAAGACAAATCAAATGCAAAAAATAAATAGACCCCAACTAAAACTGCAGGCCACCCACCACAATAAAGTTTAAGTTGAAAATCAAATACAAGTACAAATAATTCCAGGTGCATGCCCTAGTCAAACAAACAACTTCCTTTCGCACCAGTTTTTCAACTTGCTATAGCTCAAAAAAGTCCTTATGTCCAATGGTATACATACAGCAGACAAGCAGACAAGGAGAGTGACCCTTTCTGCTCCAAATCCCCATGAAAAGTGACCAAGAGAGGGATAAAGCGCTGGGAAGAGCCTACTGGACAGGAACAGGAAGTTGGAGTCTCTGGAGCACTTTCTTGGGGTTTGATTCGTTTCTCACACAATACAATTAACTCCAATGGGCAGTTTGAGAAGGAAAACCACTCCAAATGCTGCTCAGATGCATTCTCAAGTAGAAAGGCTGCTTGACCGCTCTGTTTGCGATCTGCACTAAGCATGCTGGATTGATATAGTTGTGGCCAGAAGCTGTGCAAGTGAGCACAAAGTCTCGATGGCGCTCGCTAGAGGTATGAGGAGTGTTGTGCGTACTGGAAAGTGGCCCGAAAGTGGCCCGAGAGCCTTAGTGATGTTCTCAAATTATCCATGAGGTGGCAGTATGAGATGTGTACTAACATTTTCAGCATTGATGTCAGGTTCCTGAAACCCACTCCATATATAAATGGTAAGATGCCCATAGTGTTGGTTGATTGTTTCTCTGCTCTCACCACCCAGCGACCAGTGCATTCACTGGTGGACTAGGGATGCTGCAGACAAGAGAAAACTGTCTGCTGAACAAATTAACCCTTTGCCAAGAAATACTGGTGGTACTAAGCATTTAAATCCAGGAACGTGAGGAATTAGACTTGCTACATCGATCCATATTTGTGGATCCCTATGCCTTCTACATTGACCCATATTGTCTGATCCCTATGCTTGCGACATTGATCAATTTTGGCTGCTCCCTATGCATGCTAAATTGATCCATATTGGCGGATCCCTATGCCTGCTACATTAGCTCAATATTGTCTGATCCCTATGCTTGCCACATTGATTCATTTTGGCTGATCCCTATGCATGCTAAATTGATCCATATTGGTGCTTCCCCACGGCCACGCCCCCTTGCCGCACCGCTCCCGCCTCCCAGCCAGCCCCCTCCCTCTGCCTTATATGGCAACCACCGAGAACGCGCAGCAAACACGCGCAGCGGGCGGGCCGATTGCACACCGAACGTGCCTGGACCGCGCCCAGCGCCGGAACCCCTGGACCCCTAAGCCGCCACCGCACCAGACTGCACTACGACTCCAGTACCCTCCACGCACTCAACCCCGGACGAGATCACTCCTGCTACCAGGCCATCCCGAAGCACACTCAAGGGCCCTTCACCTGCCAGAACTACAGCTTCACCAGCATCCGGCCCACCAAACCATCAACCAGAGAACCCAACAACCTCGGGTGCATCCTCCTCAACACCCGCTCCGCCCGCAAGCACGCCATTGAACTCTGGGACCTCCTAGACTCAACGACTCCTGACGTCGCCTTCCTGACGGAGACCTGGCTGAAACGCCACCTCGGCACCAGACATCGCCATAACCATCCCAGAGGGCTACAAGATCTCCAGCAGAGACCACCCCCATGGAGTGGGAGAGGGAATCCCCATCATCCACAAAGACACCCTCAGAGTCTCGACCAACACCGACGACACCCTCACTGCCGCCGAACACATGCACTTCCAGATCCACACCGACCCCAACACCACCCTCAGGAGGGACACTCGTCTAAAGACCACCCAGATCCTGACCACAGTTCAGCGACGCCATCACTGACCTCCTCAGCACCCACGCCCTCGCATCCACGGACTATATCCTCCTTGGGGACCTGAACTTCCACCTTGAGAACAACAACAACGCGAACTCCACCACCCTGATCGACAACCTCACCAACCTCGGACTCAAACAGCTTGTGACGACACCAACTCACACCGCTGGACACACACTGGACCCCATCTTCTCTGCAAGCCCCCACGTCACCTTCAACCACACCATCGAACCCCACTGGACCGACAACAGATGCGTCCACTTCACCTTCCAGAAACCCACCACACACCACCGCACCCAACAGCTGCCACACCGTTGCTGGAGCAAGGTCACCAAGGATCAAATGACCACCACCCTCATGCTGAGACCACCCGCCGACCCCACCGACCCCGACACCGCCGCCATCAACCTCAAACAGTGGATCAATGACTGCACCGACACCCTCGCCCCACTCAAGAACTCCACCACCAACCACACCACTAAGAAAGCCGGATGGTTCACCGAAGACCTCTGGACCTCCAAGCGCACCTGTCAGAAGCTGGAGAAAAGATGGCTCCGCGACCGAACTCCAGACAGCTACACAGCCCACAAGAACGCCACCCGCAGACACGACCAACTCAAAAGGACCGCCAAGAGGACCACCTTAAAAGACCGCCTAGACAACAACGTACACAACACGAAAGACCTCTTCAACATTGTAAAAGAACTAGAAAAGAACTAGTTTAGGACACCCCCCGCGCCGCACGGCCACCAGCTGCTACGTGTGCCTCCCGCCTGCCTCGCTGCCCCTGCCGCCACTGTGTGACCACGCCCCCTGCCACCGAGCGGCGTGGTCTCCTGCGGTCTAGCGCTGTGCTCGCCTGATCTGCAGGCTCCTGTACCCCGTTCTCTTGCTGTGTGCCCCTCTGCCTGTTGAGTTATATTTTGTTCATTTGTATTGTGATTACTGTAATTTTCGCCTGTCCCCCTGTTTCTCGCTCCCCCCGGTCTCCTCCCTCCCCGTTCCCCGCTTCCCGCCACTGTCGCTAACCACGCCCCCTTTTCTTTCTGTGCCCTCCCCGCTCCCACCTCCCAGCTGCTCCGCCCTCCCTCGCACTTCGCCATATATGGCGACCGTGCGAACGCGCAGCGGTCACGCGCAGCGGGCGCGCCAATTGTGCGCCGAAGGCGCGCCAAAGGTAAGCCCGTCTGCGCCCGTCCGCACCTGGACCGCGCCCAGCGCCCAAACCCCTGGCCCCCACCGACGAAAGACGACCCGACAGTCCTACGACGCCACCAAACTCATCGCACTCAACACCGGCGGGATCCCTGGATGCTACCGAGCCACTCCGAGGCGCACCCACGGACCCTTCAGCTGCCACGCCTGCAAGTTCACCTGCATCCGGACCTGCCCCGCACCAGCACCCGCCAAGCCGAACACCAGCAGCAACCACCTCAAGTGCATCCTGCTCAACACCCGCTCCGTCCACAGGCACGCCATCGAACTCTGCAACCTCCTTGACACCACAGCTCCTGACGTTGCCTTCCTCACGGAAACCTGGATGAACGACTCCTCAGCACCCGACATCGCCATCGCCATCCCAGAGGGATACAAGATCACCCGAAGAGACCGCGTCAAACAGACGGGAGGATGCATCGCCATCATCCACAGGGACACCATCCACATCACGACCAACACCGACGACACCCTGACAACCGCCGAACACCTGCACTTCCAGATCCGCACCGACCCGAACACCACCCTCAGAGGCACCCTGATCTACCGACCCCCGGGACCACGCACACAATTCAGCGAGGACATCGCCGACTTCGTCAGCCCGCATGCCCTCCCCTCCGCTGACTACATCCTCCTGGGGGACCTCAACTTCCACCTGGAGAACAACAACGACCGCAACACCATCACCCTGCTCGACAACCTCGCCAACCTCGGACTCAAGCAGCTGGTGTCCACCCCCACCAACCTCGCCGGACACACACTCTACGCCGTCTTCTCATCCAGCAAAGACATCGCCTTCAGCCACGCCACTGGACTCCACTGGACAGACCACAGCTGCGTCCACTTCACCTTCAGAAGAACGACGATCCACCACCACCAGCAACAGGTTGCTCGAAGAAGCTGGAACAAGATCACAGCCGACCAGCTCGCCGCTTCCCTGAGCCAGCACCCTCCCGCCAGCTCAGCGAACCCCAGCCAGGCCGCCGACAACCTCACGAAGTGGATCAGCAACTGCGCGGACGAACTCGCCCCACTGAGGACCCTGCCCAACAGACCCGGCAGCAAGAAGGCCCCATGGTTCACCGACGAACTCAAGAGCTCCAAGAAGAATTGCCGAGCCCTCGAGAAAGCCTGGAGAAGGGAACCAACACCGGACAACATGACCGCCCTCAAGCTTGCCACCCAGAAGCACGACCAACTGATCCGCGCCATCAAGAAAACTGCATTCAAGGACCGGCTGGACAACAACGCACACAATTGCAAGGAACTCTTCAACATCGTGAAAGAGCTCTCCAACCCCAACGCCGGAAACAACGACATCACCCCATCGCAAGACCTCTGCAATTCCCTCGCCTCCTACTTCCACAACAAGATCGCGGACATACACAACAGCTTCAGAACTCAACCGGCGCACGCCACGACTGAACCACCGCCCCCCACCACCACCCTCCGCGCCTGGACTCCGATCAGCACCGAAGACACCGTCCGCATGATGAACTCCATCCACTCCGGATCTCCGACCGACCCCTGCCCTCACCACGTCTTCAACAAGGCCAACGCTGTCATCGCACCCCACCTACGGGACATCATCAACACCTCCTTCGACACCGCCACCTTCCCGGAGAGCTGGAAGCACGCCGAACTCAGCGCCCTACTAAAGAAACCTACAGCGGACCCCACCGAACTCAAGAATTACCGCCCCATCTCGCTCCTCCCGTTCCCAGCCAAAGTCATCGAGAAGACCGTCAACAAACAGCTGGCCGCCTTCCTCGAGACGAATGGATCCCTCGACCCCTCACAGTCTGGCTTCCGAGCCAACCACAGCACCGAGACCGCCCTCATCGCGGCCACCGATGACATCCGAGCCCTGATGGACAACGGAGAAACAGCGGCCCTCATCCTCCTAGACCTCTCTGCGGCATTCAACACTGTCTCCCACCACACCCTAGTGCAGCGCCTCAGCTACGTCGGAATCCAGGAGAAGGCACTGGAATGGATCATCTCCTTCCTCGACGGAAGAACACAGAGAGTCCGTCTACCACCGTACAAGTCAGAGGCCACCGAAGTCATCTGCGGCGTCCCTCAAGGATCCTCGCTGAGCCCCACCCTCTTCAATGTCTACATGAGCCCCCTCGCGGCCATCGCACGCCAACACAACCTTAACATCATCTCCTACGCTGACGACACCCCGCTGATCCTCTCCCTGACCAACGACCCCGCCGCCGCCAGAGCCAACCTTCACGAAGGGATGAAAGACGTAGCCGAGTGGATGACGACCAGCCGCCTGAAACTGAACTCAGACAAGACGGAAGTCCTCATCCTGGGTTCCTCGCCCTCCGCCTGGGACGACTCCTGGTGGCCCCCCGCCCTAGGCACTGCACCCAAACCGACAGACCACGCACGCAACCTGGGCTTCATCTTGGACTCCTCCCTCACCATGACCATACAAGTCAACGCCGTCTCCTCGTCATGCTTCAACATCCTGCGCATACTACGGAAGATCTTCCGGGGGATCCCCACCGAGACCAGGAAGACAGTCACCCAGGCCCTCGTCACCAGCCGACTGGACTACGGCAACGCCCTCTACGCCGGAACCACCGCCAAGCTCCAGAAGAGACTCCAGCGGATCCAGAACGCCTCAGTCAGACTCATCCTCGACATCCCACGACACAGCCACATCTCCGGACATCTGAGAGACCTGCATTGGCTTCCCGTCAACAAAAGAATCACCTTCCGTCTCCTCACCCACGCACACAAAGCCCTACACGATCAAGGCCCGAGCTACCTCAACAACCGCATCAACTTCTACGCTCCCAAACATCATCTCCGATCAGCCAGCCACGCCCTCGCCGCCGTCCCCCGCATCCGAAGAACGACAACAGGAGGAAGGTCCTTTTCCTACCTGGCCGCCAAGACCTGGAACTCCCTCCCGACCGACCTGCGCCTGACCCAAGACCACCTCTCCTTCAGGAAGAAGCTCAAGACCTGGCTATTCGAGCAGTAGCAGCACACCCCCCCCCCAAGCGCCTTGAGACCCTCCGGATAAGTAGTGCGCTCTATAAATGTCTGTGATTGATTGATTGATTGATCCCACCCCAGCTCCAACACCAATGACATTCCCGCATCGCAAGACCTGTGCGACTCACTGGCAACCTTTTTTCACCGTAAGATCACCGACATCCACAACAGCTTCAACTCCGACACCCCCACCGCCGAGACCACCACCCCTGTGACCTCGACCCACTCCAGACGTTTGACCACATGGTCCAACGTCAGCGACGAAGACACCATCAAGACCATCAATTCCATCCACTCCGGAGCCCCGCCCTGCCCGTGCCCCCACCACGTCTTCAACAAAGCCAGCACAGCCATCGCACCCCATCTGCGGAAAACAATCAACACCTCCTTCGAGACAGTAACCTTCCCGTAGAGCTGGAAGCACGCTGAGATCAACGCCCTACTGAAGAAACCCAAGGCAGATCCCAGGGACCTCAGGAACTTCGGGCCCATCTCCCTGCTCCCTTTCCCGGCGAAAGTCACAGAGAAGATTGTCAACAGACAGCTGACCCGATACCTCCAAGACAACAACATCCTGGACCCATCCCAGTCCGGCTTCCATAGCAACCACAGCATCGCCGCCACCGACGACATCAGGATCCTGATGGACAAAGGAGAAACAGCCGCCCTCATCCTTCCGGACCTAGCAGCAGCATTCGACATGGTCTACCACGACACCCTAATAGCACGCCTCCATCACGCCGGAATCCAAGAGAAGGCCCTGGCCTGGACCACATCCTTCCTCTCCGGCAGAAGCCAGAGCGTCTGCCTCCCACCCTTCCGCTCCAAGACCACCGAGCTCATCTGCAGCATCCCACAGGAATCTTCCCTCAGCCTGACGCTCTTCAATATCTACATGGCACAACTCGCCCTCGTCGCACGACAATACAACCTCAACATTATCTCCTACACCGACGACACCCAGCTGATCATTTCACTCACCGAAGACCCCAACACCGCCAAAACAAACCTCCACAGAGGAATAAAGGTCATCGCCGAAGGGATGAAGGACAGCAGGCTGAAGCTTAACTCAGACAAGACGGAGGTCCTCATCCTCGACCCCACCCCATCAGCCTTGGACAACTCCTGGTCCCCAACAGCGCTAGGAACAGCCCCAGAACCCACCGACCACGCACGCAACCTGGAGATCATCCTCGACTCCGCCCTCTCCATGACCAAGCAAGTCAACGCCGTCTCCGCGTCCTGCTTCAACACCCTCCGAATGCTCTGCAGGATCTTCAAATGGATCCCCTCCAACAAAAGAAAAACTGTCACCCAGGCCCTCGTCACCAGCAGACTGGACTACGGGAACGCCCTCTACGCAGGAACATCAACAAAGCTCCTGAGACGGCTGCAACGCATCCAGAACGCCTCGGCACGACTGATCCTCGACGTCCCCGACACAGCCACATCACTCCGCACCTGAGAGGCCTGCACTGGCTCCCCGTCAGCAGGAGGATCACCTTCAAACTCCTTATCCACGCACACAAAGCCCTACACAACGCCGGACCAGCTTACCTCAATGACCGACTCAGATTTTTCACCCTCACCCGCAGCCTCCGCTCTGCCAGCCTTGCCCTCGCCACAGTTCCCCGCATCCGGAAAGCAACCACCGGCGGCAGATCTTGTTCCTACCACGCCGCCAAGACTTGGAACACTCTCCCTACCAATCTACGACAGACCCAAGACCTGCTGACCTTCAGAAGACTCCTCAAGACCTGGCTCTTCGATCAGTAGCAGCCCCCCCACTCCCTAGCGCCTTGAGACCCTCACGGATATGTAGCACGCTCTACAAATGTACTGATTGATTGATTGATTGATCCCTATGCTTGTATATCGTTCCACCTATGCCCACTACAGTGATCCATATAGGCTGATCACTATGCTTGCTACATTGATCCATATTGGCTGATCACTAAGTATCCAGTGAAGCCTTTCACTTGACAGTGCAAGAGGTTCTGGGATTTGCATTATGGATAACTTTCAATGGAGCTATGTAATCCGACACACCAGTTACAGATTGTAACATAAAGACCCAAGACTGACACCATGAGCTAAGGGCCTACCCTATGGGAATTTCACCAGGAGGACACATGCACCGAGACTTCCCTTTCACCAAATGCAATGTTAGGGAATCAGTGTCACTGATCACTACCCTTGCAAAGACTTCTTGTGTTTGACAATTGTTAATAGGTTTTTGTAATGTTTAATCATGACACATTGGGGGATATGTACGATAAAGTGGAGGAGAGAGGCGTTAGCCTTCCTGGCTTAATGCCTCTCTCTTCCACTTCTGAAATGCAAGCTGCGCCATATTTACAAGAATGTGGTGCAGCCTTGCATTTCCCCAAGCAATGGTGCTAGGTTTAGCAACTTAGTGCCTTTGCAGTCACCCTTGCACCAGAGTAGGAAGGTGTCCTTTCCTGCATATGGTAGGAAACACAAAGGGTCCCTTTAGGTAACCACAAAGGTGGTTGTTATCAATCTGGTGGTGCCCCAACCTTTTTTCAGCGATACCAATCTCACAGTAGGTCAAAACCTCCAAGGGTAGAGAGAAATTAAACTAGCTATAGGCCAACACATTAATGTGACTAATGCGCATACATATCACATATGATTCCACTTTTGATCAGGTTAAGCATCCTTTCCTGCATATGAACAATCCTAGAAATGCCACTCTGACACTTTCATGTGTGCTGCTTCATGCAGCACACATGAAAGTGACAAAATGTACAGGAAGGGACATAAATAATGGCATTTTGCTTTTTCCATGTGTGCTGCACAAGACAGCACACATGGAAAAGGCAAAAACGAGGAGAAACAATGCATTTCTCCTCATTTCGCCATCTTAGGACCAGTTTTTACCTGGTCTTAATTCTGGCACTTCCTCCTATGTACACCACCCTTGTACATCGGGTGTAGCGTCAAAATAAATGGGTGTTGCGGTGGAACGGCCACCACAACACCCATTGACCACCTCTTTCACGCTAACCATAGCATGAAAGGGGGCCTGATGTTCAAGGCATCGTTAAACTACGTTAAGTGGCTTAACACTGCCTTATACATAAAGTGCAGCCCCTATTGCCACCACAACATCAATATAGGTGATGCTATGGATGTGATAGTGGCTTGTACATATGCATCAATGATTTCAAATGAAAAAGGCTTTAAACACAAACAAAATGGAAGCCTTCAGAGCTGCAATGGAAGGTGTGGTGCACCAAGTTAACAATATAAACAGAGTGCACTTGCCCAATTCAACTGTCTGGTGTACTCTTGTGCATTGCAGCACTGTTGTCTTCCACTACAACTGTACACACAACAACAAGAGCAACTAACAGGGCTCTGAAGGCACATCTGCTACCAGCACATGCACCCGCCAAAGACTCTAGACCTTTTAGTACAGTGCCATATTGCCGTTCATTGACTTCATTGCATAGGCTTGGTCACTGGATAATAATTCCATCAATGTAGGCTTTTTCCATACTGAGGTATCATCGGCTGGTGCAGAGTCTGTAATAAGGACCATGGATCACTGTAATATGACTTCATTAAAACAAAAACAATGTCATCATTTATGCCTATTATACATCCCCCAGTAAAGATAAGATGCATTTTTGATTTTCTAACACATTTTTCCCACATAAACTTTTTGTATTGCCAATTATGAGAATTTGCAAGGTGAAATCTGTTTGGATAAAAAATGTGGTCAATGAGGGATTCAAAAACTCAAAAATAAATAAAAATGGATTTCATGTTCTTTTCCCACGGGTGTATACAGTTGGTTTAGTTCAGCATAATAATTAGATACACCTGCTTATTACTAGAAACTGTGCCTTTCCCTCATGACAGGCAGTTTTATTTCATAAAAAGTGTAAATGACAGTGATTGCAATTTCCCCTGTAGAGATGGAAGTCAGTTGATCTTGAGGAGACCTTATAAAAATGTTGCATTGAGACACAGCACCCATACTTGCCTGATGCCACACAGGCACATTGATGTGTATCACTTAGATTCACATCAGTGCTAATACACCTCACTACTATAGTCTACTAAATCCCTTAAAGTCTGTCCTGAATACATTTGTGCTTCTAAATTTACAAGGAATCAACGTGTGCCAAATACCCACTGAAGAGGAGAGTATAGTGAGGTGCTGCTCACATTGCAGATGTGCTCTTTCGTGGACACGAAGGCCATCAGCATTGCCAATGGGTCTCCTGGTCCATACTGCGATACTCCTACTGGCTGTAATGAGCAGCAAGGCTCCAGAGGCAGCATGCGGGCTCGAGGCGTGGAAACAGGACGCATTTTACCAGGATGGAACCTTGATTTTAGGGGGCGTGTTCCTGGTTCACTCTGATTACACATTGACAGAGATCACTTTTAAAGATGCACCAGCACCAATATCATGCCAAGGGTGAGAACAGTTTATTACGGTGTGTATAGAAATGTTTGAGTGGATAGTGTGAGAATTAAGTTAAATTATTACAGGATGTACGGAAGAGTCACAGCTGATATCATGTGAGGGTTAGAACAGTATATTACAATATCTCTGGAAGTGTTTTATCTGATAGCCAATAAAGGTAAGAACAGTTAATTACACCATATATAGAAGTGTAGCAACTGATATGTACTGTAATGTTTAAATCAATTTATTACTGCTCCATAAACATGACTCAGCTAAAATCATGTGATGGGTAAAAAAAAATGTATTACCGTATCCATGACATTGTATAGTTTATATCATGTTAGCTGTTAGTACAGTTTATTACAGGATGTATTTGAGAGTTGAAGCAAATACCCTATGAGAGTTAAATATAGTTTTTAAAGTATAAATGAAAGTTTTGTATCTGATATCATGCAAAGGGTAAATGAAGTTTACCACAGTATCTATGAGGGTCTCATACCTGGCATCATGTGAAGGGTAAGTATGTATGAGAGTATCACAAGATGTCTTCTATGAGGGATGAGAACGCTTTATTGCAGTACATATAGAAGTGTTGCAATACATATTCTGTGAGGTGTAATAACAGTTTATTACAGTATGTATTAAAGTGTCACAGCAAATATCCTGTGAGAGATAGGAGAAGTTATTACATTATCTATTGAAAGGTTATAGCTGATAGCATGTGAAGGGCAAGAAGAATTTATTAAAGTATGTATAAAAGTGTTCACCAATGAAATTCTGTGAGAGGTGAGACAGCTTTATTGCAATATGTATTGAAGTATTACAGCAAAGATCCTGTGAGAGTTAAATACAGTTTTTAAAGTATCTATATAAGTATCATAGCTTATATCATACAAAGGGTAAGTACATTTTATTACAGCATCCATACAGGTGTCATGCCTGAAATCATGTGAAAGGCAAGAATAGCTTATTACATTATGTATAAAATTGTCACAAGAAATATTCTGTGAGGGGTAAGAAGGCTTATTACAGTATGTATTGAAATATTACAGTAAATATCTTGTGAGAGTTGAGAGCAGTTTATTTCAGTATCTATAGAAATGTTCAAGCTGATAACTTGTGAGGGGTAAGAACAATGTATTCCAGTATGAATAGGAGTGCCACAGCTGATAACCTGGGAGTGGTAAGAACCGTTTATTACAGTATCTATAGAAGTGTCACAGCTGATATCATGTGAGTGGTAAGAACAGTTTATTACTGTAAGTATAGAAGTGTCACAGCTGATATCCTTGGAGGAGTGGGAACAGTTTATTGCATTTCATTATGAATGGAATCATCTTAGCTGATATCCTGTGAAGGCGAAAATCAGTTTTAACAATTTATGTAGCATTGTCTTAGCTGATATGCTATGAGAGTAAGAACAGATTCTTACAGTAAGTACAAATGTGCCATAGCTCATATCATGCAAAATATAAGTACAGTTTATGATAGAATGTATAAGATGTCACAAGAGATAATGCGTGAGGGGGAATGACCCATGTCAGTTCCATTTGTCCTACACACCACTGGCACTTCCTTTGCTTTTTTGAAGGTAACCCTCTATCCAGAGTCAGCTATCCTGCCCACCTGGCCCTTTCTACCTGGACATTCCATAAATAGACACTGTGTCCTTCGCCCTGTGCTTGACCCTCAGTGGATGAGATCATCACAGCCGCCTATTCACTGCTCTCTGGACAGCCCTTCTGCTTGGGTGCCCAGGTGATGAAATATCTAATGACCAACACCTACTCAATTTAATCTTCACACCATCCTTGGCTGTATTCCAACATCTTGGCAGACACTTACCTACAGTTGTATCAAATCCAGATGTGCTTGTAAGAGCTCTGTCCCAACTCAATGGACTGAATTTGAAGGTTTCAACTGACTTCCTGATCACAGGTGCATCTATGTCTCTTCTGCCCTTTCACTGTCTTTCTCTCTCACTCCCTATTCCCCACTATGTTCATCTTTGGTACTGGTATGAGGTCTCTTTCCCTCTCTTTTTGTTACTCCATCCTGCATGTGCTCCTCATTTTATATGACATATCTCCAGCCAGAGTCCCCTGTTGACACTAGAGTTGACGTTCTTTTTTTCTTCCTTGAACCATCCTGTGCAGTGTCACTGCAGCCCACCTCACACCCCTCTGCCAGCTAGCTTGTAGCAAAAAAGGGGCAGGCCCATGCCCTATGTTTGTCTGTTCTTTCGAAAGCAACTTTAACACCATGGAAGCCTGTGTGCAGTGCCTGCATACAGGGTACTTCTGCCAATCAAGCAGGGGGTGTCCCGCAAAGGTGCCCCCACTGTGTAGTTGTTAGGAGCTGGAAGATTGGCACTTAGGGAATTACACCTATCCTCTACTGACAGTGTGCCAAGAGCTGCGAGGAATGAGGAATACTGGTGCTAATCGAAAAATTGGAAAATTATCTTACAAATGGTGAATGCATGTACCAGATGTGAGATCATTTGATCTTGTTTAATAGTCAACTAGCAAGAATTTATCATTAAGCACCTACATTCAATCCTAGAATAAAATAATGATTTTGTAAAGAACTGCTCCCATTTCTGGTCTGCCTCTATTGAGGCCCTGCTAGTCATTTTAGGCACACACTCCATATTTCACATTTCTGTCATGATCTGGGGTAATAATGAAATCGTTTTTGCATACTCCGCTTCTGTCTCCATATTTATTTTGTTTATCTGTTTTAAATAAATAATTGATATACTACACTCCTACCTACACGGGGAAGAAGGACAGTTTGCAAAGAGTGTTTTTATTGAAGTTGCACAATCTCAAGCATGAAGTGTGGTAGAGACAGGTGCGATGTCCGCCCATTGTTTTATATAATGCCATTAAATGAATACTATAGAGTACAGAGCAGCAATGTGGTTTTACTCATTAACAATCTGGATCACTAATAGAATATCAAAACCAAAAATGTACTGTGTACAGAAAATTGTATAAAAATATTGAGGAATAAAATATTGAGAAGGTAAGTACTAATAGGTAAGTATAGATTTACTATTCCTAACTCCACATCTACATGCCTTAAAGATCTATAGATCATCAAGGAACACATATGTGAGTTCTATATAGTAAAAAGTTACTTACCTTTAGAAACCTAGCTTCACAATATGTTTGTCCTTGATATTCGTGACACACTATGTTGTCCCCCAATATTTTTGGTTCCGATATTCTGTGTAACCACCAACTATCTGAAGCACAGGGGAAGGATACTCCCAGCATCATGGAATTCGTATTTCAATACTTAAGATGTGATTGTAATTCAGATCTCCAGGCTCCAAATTGTAGACCTTGGCCACTGTGCCATACTCCCTAATAAGGGCACTAGTTCTTAAATCAGAGCCACAATCCTTTGTTGTGCCAGTGTATATATAGATCCCTTCATTTCTGAAAATACATATAACATAGAGACATCAGACCTCCTGGCCCAACCTTCAAAAGAAGATCCCTTGAAGTGTGAGCAATAGATGAACATCCCTCCTTACTTTATCGCTCTCTGATCTGTTGCACATCTGTACGGTTTTCTATTTTCTATGCAAAATATTAAAAAAACAGCCTATAGTCTCTTCATACTGCACAATGTTTAAGGTGCTTCTTACAAATAAAGAAAGAAAAATGTGCAAAAAGATAAATTATTGAAAAGTATGAGCTAGCCAGAATAATATCAGACAGTGCCTGCCAACCCAAACTCCTAGGTTGATTGGCGGCACTATGTAAATCCATTGATTGACTGATTGAAAGAAAAACACTGAGTTTGTTAAAGTTACCACATGAATGAAGAGCAACCCAGAAACACCAGCAAATGCCCCTTATTCCTCAGAGAGTAACACCGTCCTTCCATTAGTTCAACAAAAGGGGTTGCTGCACTGTTCCTAAAAGGAGGGGAAGGTTAGGAAAAGCTGACGTGACCGAAGGTGTGGGTAGTACACCTTTGGGCATCCATTTTGTTGGATGTATTTGCCTCACACACCCAAAAGGGTCTATCCGAACTCGGCGGAGATGGGTAGGTGCATCCACGCGGTCACGGGCTGACTAAGCTACACCTGAAGGCTTACCCCGTTGAACTGACCCGCAGAGCACTCATGTGGCTCTTAGACCATGACCATTAGGCATAGGACTTTCCACCAAGGTAAAATACACCTGCACCACATACATGACACTGGCATGTTGTTGAGTTCTTTTTCTTTCACCTCTACAAGGTCCTGATGAATCGCAGGTGACTAACCTAAGTGCGAGAAACATGTTGACCATTTGTTCTTCAAGGCTTCTCTAGGATCGCTCTACCTAACGTGGTGACACCTAGCGAGCCCTTTTTTCACTGTTTTTAACTGCAGTAGGGGGGCCTCCAGAATAAAGTTGTTTCCGGTACCCCTTGCTGCATTTTAATCACTACACCGAGCCTACCTGCTATCCTACCCACCCACCCGCACTTCATCATAGGGCAGTTGGATAAAAAAGATCTCCGCTAAAGAGCCCCTCCTCGAGGTGAGCCCGTTGGGGATTGCACCACCCCCCCGACGAGGAGCAACCGCCAATGATGAAGCATGACACCCTTTTGGGTGTGTGAGGCAAATACATCCAACAAAATGGATGCCCAAAGGTGTACTACCCACACCTTCGGTCACGTCAGCTTTTCCTAACCTTCCCCTCCTTTTAGGAAGAGTGCAGCAACCCTTTTTGTTGAACTACTTGTACTAGATACGGGCACATGCTGTGACTGGACCTTCCACTTCCTTAAGTGGTAATTAGTGTCCGTTGATCTACTGATCAATCTCCCCCTGTTTGATAAATACCATCCTTCCATTCTCAGTTAGATTGATCTGCCCTTAATAGGGTAACGATATTCTGTTCCAATCTATATGAGTTCACATATTGCAGTTTGCCTAGTGTCAGTGAAAATATACAGCCAACATTTCATTTTTCCCAGCAGGTTCCACATTCGGTTTTACAGGGATTTGCTGGCCATGGTTTTCGCAGTCCAGGAAATTAATCTTAGCCCCTTCCTGGTGTCGAACACCACAGTCGGCTTCCGGATCTTTGATTCCTGCACATCTGAGACTAGGGCCATTCAGGGGCTCCTGGAAGTGCTTTCAGGGAAGTGGGCGCCAGTGCCGGGGTACAACTGCAACTTCCAAGCAGTGACATTAGGACTCATTGGAGAAACATTGTCATCCACATCTGTTCCACTGGCCCAAATTACAGGGCTGTTCCATTTTCCCCAGGTAAGGAGACTGCATGGAAATGTATAAACCAATTGAATGAGTGTATATGTGAAAGTAGGGATGAATTTATGGGCTAGATGTAGGTGGGCTAATACCGGTCGGTAACGGTCAAAAATCGGTAAATTTGCCGTTACCGACCGGTATTTAGCCCTTTGCGATGTAGGAGGCTGGATTTACGGTTTCGGTAATTTACCGATTCTTTAAATTAATGTATCGGCAAAATACAGATTCCTTAATATAAAGAATCAGTAAATTACTGAATCCTTAAATCCTATGTAGAGAGCACTCAAGTGAGTGCCTTTTTGATTTAAGGATTCGTTATTTACCACCAACTACAAGATGGTGGTAAATACCGAATACCTTTTAAAAAACAATTTTGTGCTTTTTTAAAAGTGCCATGTGGCAGATATACATGCCCTTGTATGTGCGCTACATGTGAACACATGCCCCATTCAGGGGCATGAATTTGCTCCCCCTATTACTGATTCGGTATTTACCAAATCAGTAATAGTGAATAGCTTCCCATGCATTCCTATGGGCCTCCAGGCCCATAGGAATGCATGGGAAGGTGATTCCTTATTACCGAATCGGTATTACTGATTCAGTAATAAGGAATCTTACCAAATCGGAAAAATTTACCGAATTATTTCCTACATCACAATTACCGATTTTTAAATACCGAATCGGTAAAATTCGGTATTTAAGAATCAGTAATTTGTGATTACCTACATCTAGCCCTATGTCTTCTATACTATAGAGGATAAAACTGACATCACCGCGAAACCAAAAGTAAAGCTTGAGAACACCAACCTGAAAATCATGCCTGTCAATGAGTTTTACTCATCTACAATTTTGGGTTATGTAGTGCTTAATTTGAGGCAGTGGTTTCCGATTCTCAGCAAAAGCAGTTAATTGTCAGCACAGGCTCTTGTGACAGTCCACTGCATGGTGGCGCTATCTGTCAAATTTTGAGATTAGTTCAAAAAAAGTGTTTAATATTTCAACCTGGACTTTAAAACAGAAAAGACAGAAAATAAGAAACAGACGAATGAGTAAAGACTTGGAGCTAACAGTGCAATTGCACGAGATCCATACCAGGAAATAGCCCAAGACACTCAAATTACAATCAGTGTATCATTTACATAAAAAAAGATATTTGATTCAAATGTCAGACTAATTTATAGCAAAATTACATCCAAGGTAAATTATAGAAACCATGTTATTAATTTTAAACTTTACATTTCTTTTATGGACACATTAATTATTAATACTCATGAGTGCATTCACAAAAGAAGAAAGAAACACTTTTAAAGGTGTAGATAACAATAGTATTACTACTATATGTATGGATAAATATGTAAACAGGAAGGGTAGCTGTCAGTGCCTCATAATATATCTCTGCACAGAAGGGTTATTTGATTTTGACTGTACTCAATCTAACCTAAAGATTGTTGCATTTTCAATTCCATATCTTTTGATATGAACTTTGATGTGCTTTGCAATGGGAAGCTGCTTTAAATCCTTCTTTACAAATAGATCCATGAGTGATGTGGCATGGCAGTCTGGTTGAATAGGGTTTGTATTGGGGTAGGAGGCATTTATAAGTTTCCACAACAACTGAAGGCACAGAAGAGGCCATTGTCGATCAAGAAACTTCTAGATATGACCTGGAGTTAAGGAAAATGTTATCCAGTGTTGATCATTATCAAAAAGCCTATTGAACTCCAATACACAGCCACAGGAGGGAGTTAGATCATCTACCAAAATAGCAATGACTTAAAAGAGTATCAACAAAGACAGTTTGAATTGTTAAATATACCACACCCGTGCACGCTGATATTATATACTTTGTCTCAAATCCATAACGTTTGTCTAAACCCACCAGGGTGACCAGCCATCTTCTGGATGTGGGTCTGTTTTAAAACTGTTAGATTTATATTTTAATTTCATCATCAAAATATGCGGCCGCGATTCTGCGCCTGTGAGGCAGAATCGCGAGTGGGCGGGTTTATGACGGCCCCCAGCCATCATTAGCACACGAGCACTGTAGTGCATGACGGCTGGGGGCCGTAATCAGCATGGAAGGGGTTAAGAGCACAACACAATTGTATTAATAGATTTTAAAGATCTAATACAAAAGCTCATCAATAGGAAATACGATAGATCACTGGTAGAACGGGCCATGAAATCGGCCTAATATTATCCCTAAGGCTTTCGTCTATCTCAATGACAAAACTGTGTCCAGTGTAAAAACATTTTCGCCAATTGGCAGTCAACTACAGAACAGAATATTAAACATTGGTGCTAATTGGAGGAGTCAAGTCCGACCAGCCATTTTTGCCTTCAAATGTAACAAGAACATCAGGGACCATGCACTGAATACCCACACAGAGCCCAGAAATGTGTGGTTTGTGAGGCTTGTAAATAGACAAACAACACCAAAGTGTTTGAATGCCTAGAACACGAACATACCTTATCTTTTTTGCCGATTGTAATTTGAAAAAAGTTGGGCTGGGTAAACTATTCCATTCTTCCTAAGAAATTGACAGTATTGTGGCCAATCAGCGTTACACTTTAACACAGAGTTCTGGCCAACTTCCTCCAATCGCCGCATGGTGGAATTTTTCTCCCACGAGGCTCCAAAATATGTGAGTGAAATTTGGCATACACCTAGTGTGATTTTGTAATGTAGGCAGTCATTGGCGTTTGCAAGCGGTTATCATTCGAGTAGATTTGCTGCCTCTCAAGTCGATTTTCAACTCAAGTGGCAGAAAAATCAACCTAAATGTCTGCACACTCTTATGCAGCGTATGCTGTTATTCCTGCTGATTTTCAGCACTGCTTGTGTTGTGTTGTTTCTAGAAATCCCCCAGGAAATGGCCGCTCAACCCCTGGTAGCTGTACCAGAGAGCAGACAAGCTTAACCTAGTGAGCATCTGTAAAATCTGTAAAGCATTTAGAAGTACCACTCTGATTTATAAAAAGAGAGAAAAATGTATTAAGCGAAATGACACCATAACAATAGAAATCGAGGGCCCGATGTAGGTAATCCCAGATTACTGATTCTTAAATACCGAATCATACCGATTCGGTATTTAAGAACTGGCAATCGGGATGTAGGTAATTTTACCGGTTTAATTACCGAGTCAGTATGATTTGGTCAATACCGATTCAGTAATTGGGGGAAACATAGAAGGGTGGCAGGGTGTCACTGCATTCTGCAGCACACATAGAAAGAAGAGAACACCTCTTGTGATGGTTTTTGTGCAGGAAGGGGTCCCTTCCTGCACTAAAACAAACCCCTGCTTGTGCAAAGGTGCCTGCTTTGGTGGATGGCATCCAATTGTGTGCCAGCAAAGGGGGAATCACAGGAATCTGTCATTTTTTGAAGATATAATGCATCCCCGTGTTTTCAAAGTGACTCGGTGCAGTGCAGCAAAATGGCTTTTGGCACCATGCTGAGTCGCTTTCTCATAAATAAGGCCCTGGGTTACTGCTTGAGGGGAGTGAAAACCTGCTTAAGCCAAAACTACAACCCTTGTCAGGGTGACAACACAAGCAAACCCCACATTAACCTGTTCTGAACCCTCTGGTAGAATGCTGAAAAACAGTCAGGCTTAACTAGGAGACTATGCGTAAATTATGCAGTACACAAAAAGTAAAACAGTGGAGACATAACACAAGAAAAATACCCTACTAATTTAGAAAAATAGGGAGAATTTGTATAAATTGACACCAAAAGGACAAAAATCCAACCAGTAGAATTGGAGTTATGAATTCTTTGTGAGAAAGAGCTTTAAAAAGAACAACGAGCCAACTGCGGGTATATGGTGACATGATACAGAGGCAAATTCAACAGTTAACACTGATCACAATAAAGTCAAGGTCAGATACAGGGAGAGGAAAGGGATCCGGTCATGGATGAACTTCAAACCTAGATGATTTTTTTTTTTTTAAAGATAGAAATTCAGAGCCTCATTTTCAAAGAGAGTGCCACAGCAGAGCACTGCATGCCTTTAGGCAGCACCACGCTGCTACACTTTCAAAGCACAGGGATGCAACATATTTACAATATAATGTTGCACCCCTGTGCTCTTCCCTGCTCTGGCGCAAATATTGGCTGCCATGTGCAGAAGCAGGCACCCTTGCACCATGATGAAGGGATGATTGCCTATGTGCGTAAACAATCTGAAATAGCTTTTTTCAAATTCTATGTGTGCTGCATTAGCACATGTAAAACCTGCAAAACGTCATTTTGAAAATGATTGTTTATGTGCAGGAAGGGATGCCACTTAGAGGGTCAGGACTCACTCAGAATGGGTTCAGTTGTGGATCCAATGTAAATGAAGACTTTTGTGTCCCTGATGCTCAGATCAGGAGTCCAGCATACTAGTCCTTTGGAGTCCCTGTGGTGGTCCTAGGTTCATGTTGCAAGTCCAGTCCTTCCTTACCAGGCAAGAATACAGTGGGGTAAAAAGGCAGCTATTCAGCAAGGCAGCAGTCCAGAATGTCGGTAGTTCTGCAGTGTGGCAGTCCCTCCTGCAGCACAGAAGGCCTTTTTCCTGGCAGAGTATCCACAGGTCCAGAAGTGTACTGAAGAGCTGGAATCTGAGGTCCAGTTTTTATAAAATTAGAATTGTTGCTCCGGGAGTCACAGTTCCTATGGAAAAAGTGTGATAGGAGGAGGGGAGAAGGAGCCGTTCTCCAAATATAGTGCCTGGAGACAGTGGGTCCTTATCTTGGAGCCCTCACCACGAAGGATGTCATGTTTCACTAGTGTGTGGTGCTCCTCATTGGGCCACGCTGCAATGCCCTAGGGGTCCCCCGAAGGGTCACTTCATCGGAGGTCTTTTGAATATTAAAGCTGCATGGGTGTTAGCGGGTATGAGTGGGAGTGCTGTCCTAGTGTGAAGTTAAAAGATTGCTGGAGGAGGAACTAAAAGATTTATTAGGGAATAACCCCTCTCTCATCAATAAAAAAACAGAAGGTTGTGCTGCTTGGGGTTGATAATTGCCCCCGGTACCTAACAGCTGTCATGTCCTTATTGGGCATGTTGGAGGTCGACATGTTTTACACAGATCGGGTTCTCAGGAGGAGTTCCTTCACACTTTTTCAGGACCAATGTAGAGAGTGCAGTGAGTCCTAGTGCAGTGTGGTGGTCTGTCAATTAGTCAAAGTGCCACTTGTTAGCATGGTGTAATCTGGAACGACAAAACAAAGAAGATAAAAGGAATGGAGGAAATGCAGTTGCACGCGTAAACCCTTATAGAAGGGTACAGATAAAGAAAGGAGATAAGGTCTCCCATTGGTCGACCGTCTGTTTGTGGTATTTGCCAACAACTATTATCATCCAGCATAGTATTAACCAGACGGTAGGATGTCATCGTCCATAGTGTTGTGGGGACCCTCAAGTGGACAAACAAACATATAAATATATAAAGGCATCTCAGTTAAAATCATGACGTGATGCACAATGTAACAGAGTATAAGTGCATTAATGTAATCTGAGCCTGTTCTCAGATAATTACTCAAGCTCAAAAGACATTATACTAGGTTTTACGTTCCACTCTGTTCGTGAACTTCACCAGAAGTCTAGAGTTATCCAAAGCTTCAGGAATTCTCAGAAATCCTATGATTGTAAAAATGCTGTCAGTAGTACCCAATAGTGATTGACCAAAGTATCTACTTCAACTGATGTACAGAAGGTAGATGGAGGATGTTAAGGGTGGTTGAATGATGTACATGATTTGGCAACAATAAAATAAATGTTCGACATGTGTGCACTAGGTTCCCCAATCAGAAAGAAGGTACAAACACAGAGCTGTTTGTTAATCTGTCCAGTCCTCCTTTCCCCTTGTTGTCTGTTTTTGCTTTTCAGTGACCTGATTCTATGCGCGGAAACAGGCGACAGAGAGACTGGGTGGGCCAGCTTCAGTGTTTATTCCATGGCAGCCACAACTGACACTTATATGACAGTTTCAATTTATTTGTCTAAGACATAAACATAAACTAAACTAAATACTAAAGCTATAATTTAGTTTTATATCATGTATAATGATTTAGGTAATAGTTATGGAGAAGTGTGGCTCAGTGGTTAGAGGCAGCAGACCCGGAAGCTGGGATTGACCGTGGACCAGGGTTCTATTCCCCGCCTCAGCGGGTCTCGGGCTCAAAAATTCCACGGCCTCGATAATTCTCGCTCCGGTGCCTACTCGACTCACGGGGTCTCACTCTGCAACTCTGGGCAATAGCTTGCTTAATCTCCACAACGGCCCCTCGTGGCGGGATGCCTGGCTTTCACCCTGTGGACACCCTGCCGGGGCCTCTCACAGGGGAATACCAGGACGGGTTCCCTAAGCAAGCGCCAGGATGCCCTTTGGGTGACAGGTTGCGCTATATAAGTACACCTACATTTACATTTACATTTTATGCGCCAAACCCTCCCAAGCACATATACCCTCAGACATATATATATATAATGAGTGCAAATACACTACTTAAGAAACCCAATGTACTTTTCTGTACTTTGTTGGTTGATAGATTTTAAGTGCTGCTTTAAATATGTGGCAATATACTTCAAATAAATATGTTACATTTTTCACTGATTAATTGTATTCTTTTTGGCATAGAAGTGAATTAGATATTAGTCTGTTGTACTACTTGTAATTTTGAATTTTCTCCTATAAATGAAAATGACAATGGGCTGAATAGAAATTTTTAAATGATTGTAAATCAATTACAGGTGTTGTGTATTTTTTCTTGATGGATTTCACTCATTTCAACTTGAGCTTACTATTTTAGGATTATTTCTAAAAAGGTCACATACTATACTATGCAATTCTCTCTACTTGGTAAGTTTTTAATAATAGAGAATGGGTGAGTATTTTAATATGCCTCTCTTTAATAGAATGTGGTTCCTGATGACGTGTTACTGACATAATTTAGAGATTTTAACTCTTTACTCTTTCAGGAACAGAAGATATGGGATGAAATTAGAAGTGTAGCAAATGTGTTCCACCACCCACTTAATTCATCTGGATTTTTTCTCACTTGACTATTTTTAGATTTTACTGTAATTGAATCTCACTACCTGAGTCTCACTCACAGTGGGGTAAGCCATCACTGCGTCACTTCTAAGAGGCTTTTTGCGGTGGAACGCCCCCGGCATACATTATACCTGACGCAGGTATAATGTAGCGCAGGGGTTTGTAAATTTGTAAATAGTGCGCAACAGGAGGCATGTTTTACGCCGCTGATGCGTCACAAAGAGTGACGCATCGGAAGCGCAAAAGTGACGCAAAGCCTCATAAATGAGGCCCTAGGTTTCAAGCATTTGCCCCCCATGTCCCCATTGGACCAAGTTCAAGCAGAAGGATCACATCTCTCCTGACACAACAAAGCTATTCACAGTGCTTTACCCAGTCACTGGGAATGGAAATTGTGGGGGTGTAATTAGCTTGTTATACTGCCACCGGGTTGGGACATCCCAGAGTCCCAAAAATGCAGCATGAGGGCCAGACCTCTGGAACCAACACAGGAGGGGTGCGTTTTTGAAGTTTTAGGTGGAAGGGAAGAGGCAGCTGTGACGACTAGTGATAGATCCAAGGGACATATTTACATGGGAAGTGGCATAGTGAAGCATTAGCCTTCCTGGCTTAACCCTACACTCCACCACTTCATAATTGCAGGGCTTCACCATATTTACAAGAATACGGTGCAGTCCTGCATTTCCCCCTGTGCTGGCGCTAATCATAGCAGCCTAGCACCAACGCAGGCACCCTTGCACCATAATGCAAGGGTGTCTGCAATGAGGGGAAGATTGTTTATGTGCAGGAAAGTCCCCCTTCCTTCACATAAACAATCTTAAAAAGCCCTTTTGTAACTTCTATGTTTGCTGCTTAATGCAGCAAATATAGAAGTTCCAAAACTGCAGTTTTTTAATGAATTTTCATGTGCAGGAAGGAGGACCTTCTTATACAAAAACAATCATTGGTGTTTTGATGTTTCCGTGTGTGCTGCACAACACAGCACACATGAAAACAGCAAAATCGAGGAGACATTAAACATTACTCCTCGTTGTGCCAGGGTAAGACCAGGTTTTCCAGGGTCCTAATTTTGGCACTGCCCCATATTTATGCGTCCCTTGCAAATATGGGGCAGTGTCAAAATGAATGGGTGTTTCGGTGGAATGCTCACAGCAACACTCATTGCCCTCACTTTCAACGCTAAGCATAGCGTGAAAAGGGGCCTTATTTACAAGGCAGACTTAAACCAAGTTAAGTGGCTTAACGCTGCCTTATAAAAAAGGCGACATGAACGTCATAAAAAGCGACCTTCCCGTGGCGATAGGGGCTTGTAAATATGACCCTCAGTCTCCAAGGGGAGCTATTTCCATAGACATTGTGAAGTCTCCATAAACAATTTTCTAAGAACAGTTTGCTGGCAGGTTGAGATATGGGTGATGCAATAATGTAGAATCCTCAGACTGTTTGTATACAAATACCCTTGTGGGCTATACCAGGGGACAGGGGAAAGATAGACATTTATTCACACAAACTGTTTGCGTACACCCACAGTACTTTATACACACAAAAATTGAATGTGCCCTAGAGACCTACCTTCTTGGGGGGCTCCCACCTTTACTCCATGAAGCAGTCCTCAATCATGGGTGGTTCTTAGTATCTGCCTTTTGATTGTGGTGTCCCTGAAAAATTCTCTACTGGTGGGCTGACCCTTTATCAAAGTATTTTAAGATGGATCTTTGTGGAAACATGGGGAGGGTTTTCAGAATAAGCATCCCTAACTTCTTCCAAGGTATATACTTCAAATTGTATTTGTGGTGGAGAAGGGATAATTAAAACAGTAAAGGGACAGATTAGTCTAATTATGTCCTCTTATCTGTTCTAGGTCTAGAATGGACAGGAGCACCTAACTAGATTCGTCTGTACCTAATTAGACACATCTGTCACTTCCCTTTTGCAATCATCCCTCCTCCACCACAAATACAATTTTAAGTGTGTACTATGACAGTAGTGCACTTGTGATGTTAATACATTTCTTTAATCTTGTAAATCAAGCATGCTAAGTAGCGTTAAATAACATCACAATGTCACATAGTGTCCAAGTGCCCACGTTCCATGAATAAAATTAGTCACAAATTAAAAGTGGGCCTCAATTTATAACTGCAGTTCAAACTTAATACATTTGATGCCAAAGTTCCTACTTATTTAAAAAAAAAACAAGTGTTTCACGGAAATGGCCAAAGGAGGCACTTCTCCTCCTGTCTCACTTTCTCAACTCGGTGCTGGTATAACAAGGACTCCTCTATAGCATTGCAGAAGAGGCAAGCAGGACATGCTCCCCAAACTCAAACTCCACAGACAATTCTCCATTTTGGTAGGAGCCCCATCCCTGCAGGGCAGCTTCGTTTAGACATGCATGGAGCAGCCTGTCGTTTCAAATCACACACAGAAAGAAATGTCGAAGACCAAATCCATGAACCTCTCTTTAAACGACAGGGGAACCCTACTTACTAAGAACCAGGGTAATAGTTTTATACTAAGAGACAGTGGTTCTCGTAGACACAATAATTAATAACATAATGTAGAACTGCACAATGGCAAAACATTTGTAAGGAAAAAGGATAATGTGAGAGGAAACAAGGAGCCTTCTACACAGTAAAACTTGTTAGATGTTTGTATAACATTGATATGCGAGTATATAGCATTTTAAATTCAAACGACTGTATACTTTGTGCAGTGCATCCCCAAGTGAATCATGGAACCAGTGATCAATTATATACAGTGTATTGAGTGAAAAATCTATGAACCAGCGCTTATTTAAATCAATGTGGCAGCATTTTATCTTCCTTTCACTGAAGTGTTTTGGCTATTCCACATCAGCCTTGTCCACAGGTGGGCAGCATTGTCATGTACAGTATTAGGGTCCCTAAATCAAATTATGACATGTGACTTTTAATAAAGGCATACATCTCCCATCACTCATACAAAACTAGCGAAATTCAGCCATTATAGTTAGCTAATTAAAGCTCGAGCTCCCAATGCACTGCTAATGACGTCAAATTTGATATCACTCATGAAAAGGTCAGTGATATCACTGATGACATCACTGATGATGTTTGATGTTTGATGTTTGATGTTTTATGGTTCTTATATAGCGCTCTGTCACTCCAGGGAGCATCCTGGCGCTTTATCTTCATTGCTGAAACCGGTGGTATGATGTTTCGACTGTGTTTGGAACATTTAAATATAATCAGACCAGAGTTTTGCATTTGGATTCTGGGAGTCCGTATATCCAAGTTTTTAAAGATTTTTTGAAGGTTTGTTCTGAAGATATTAGACGAAGGTCTGTAGGGAGTGTGTTCCAGGCCTTGGCCCCAAGAACTGCCAATGATTTTCCCCCCTTGGTGGTGAGTTTAAACTTGGGGACAGTAATCAAATTGGCTGTGGCTGATCTAAGTTCTCTCGAGGGGTAATACCTGTGGAATCTGTCATTTAGGTATTTTGGGCCCCGTTTGTGAAAACACCTAAATGTGATCACAATGATTTTAAATAAGATCCGCTTCTGAATAGGAAGCCAATGTAGCTTGTTCAGGGCAGCTGATGCTGATGATCTTCTAGGCAACCTTAGGACCAGTCTTGCTGCCGCGTTTTGAATAGTCTGTAGTTTATGTAAGGTGGATTTTGTTACTCCAGCATACAGACTATTACAGTAGTCGATTTTGGATGTTATTAAGGCAACTGCTACTGTTCGGCGGGCGGGCAATGGTAGATAATCAAAAAATTAGCGTAGCCCTTTCATGATGTTAAAGCAGGCGGCTGCTATTTCTTTAGATTGTTGCTTAAAAGAAAGCAAGTTATCAAATTTTATGCCCAGATTTCGAGTGGCATTGATGGTGTCGGGGGGGGCTTCCGCATCGGGTGGCCAACAGGTGAGTGGGGAAAATAAGTTATTTTTTCCAAAAGGTATAATCTCTGTCTTTGCAGAGTTGCATTTTAGGTGGTTTTCATGCATCCACTTAAAGGTCGCCGTCAGACACTCTTTTAGGTCTCGTTCTGCTTTAGCTATGTCTTTGTCCAAAATCAGGACCAATTGGGTGTCGTCAGCGTATGCGACCGTATTCACATTGAAGGACGCAATAAGACTGATCAGGGGAGCCATGTACAAATTAAATAAGGTAGGGCTCAAACTGGAGCCCTGAGGTACCCCTGAGCCTATCTCCTTCTCCTTTGAATAGAATTGCCCTAACCTAATGATTTGTTTTCTGTTTAACAAAAAATTTGTAAACCAGTTCAACACAGTGCCCCCTATACCTGCCTCTGCTAGGCGATGTAATAGTATGGTATGGGACACCGTGTCGAATGCTGCCGATAGGTCAAGGAGGACAAGAACAGCCCTGCCCCCCTGGTCTAGTGCAGTTTTTATGGTTTCTGTTGTAAATAACAGGGCTGATTCAGTAGAATGTTTAGTTCTGAAACCAGCCTGGTTTGGATGTAGAATGTTATTTGTTTCCAGAAATGTTGTTAACTGTCTGTTGACCAGGGTTTCAGTGTATTTACACAGTGCAGGGAGTTGGGAGATCGGTCGTAGATTAGTTAGAACAGATGGGTCATGTAAGGTCTTTTTTTGATGACATCTCAAATTACATAGCTTTTAGCAAGAGAAGTCCAGAAAGAAGCAAGAGAAGTTTCAAAAACAAGAGAGGTGCAGAAAGAGTAAGAAATGTGCAGAAAGAGGCAAGAGAAGTGCAGAAAGAGGCAAGAGCAGTACAGAAAGAAGCAAGTGAGGTACAGAAAGAAGCAAGGGAAATGCAGAAAGAGGCAAGAGAATTGCAGTTATAGGCAAGACAGGTGTAGAAAGAGGCAGGAGAGGTGCTGAAAGAAGCAAGTATGGTACAGAAAGAAGCAAGAGGAGTGCAGAAAGAAGCAACAGAGGTGCAAGAAGAGACAAGAAAGATGAAGAATGAGGGAAGACAAGTACAGAAAGAGGCAAGAAGGGTGCAGAAAGAAGCAAGAAAAGTGCAAAAAGAAGAAAGAGAAGTGCCAAAAGAAGCAACAAAAATACAACATGAGGCAAGGGAAGAGTAGAAAGAGGCAAGAGAAGTGCAGAAAGAAGCAACAGAGGTGCAGAAAGATACAAGAAAAGTGCAGAAAGAGGCAAGAGAGGTGCAAAAAGAGCCAAGAGTGATGCAGAAAGAGGGAAGAAGGGGTGAGAGAGGGGTAAGAAGTCTGCAGAAAGAAGCAAGAGAGATCCAGAAAGAGGTATGATTACTGCAAAAAGAAGAAAGAGAACAGCAGGAAGAGGAAGAAAGGTACAGAAAGATGAAAGAGAGGTCCAAAAAGAAGCAAGAGAAATGCAGAAAGAAGCAACAGGGGTTTAGAACGAGGCAAGAGAAATGCAGAAAGGCAAGAGAATTGCAGAAATGGGCAAGAGAGGTGTAGAAAGGGGCAGGAGAGGTACCGAAAGATTGAAGAGGGGTGCCTAAAGAGGCAAGAGGGATAAGGAAAGAAGCAAGAGAGGTACAGAAAGAAGCAAGAAAAGTGAAGAAGGAAGCAACAGAGGTGGAGAAAGAGGCAACAGAAGCAAAGAAAGAAGCAAGAGCAGTGCCCTGAGACAAGAAAGGTGCAGGACCAGAGAAGGTGAGTACCTAAAGAGGCAAGGGGGTGCAGAAAGAAGCAAGAGAGGTGCCAAAAGAAGAAAGAGAAGGATAGAAAGAAGCACCAGAAGCACAGCAAGAAGCAAGAGAGGTGAACAAAGAGACAAGAACGGTACAGAATGAGGGAAGACAAGTTCAGAAAGAGGCAAGAAGGGTGCAGAAAGAAGCAAGTGAAGTGCAGAAAGAAGCAACAGAAGTACAAAATGAGGAAAGAGAAAAGCAGAAAGAGGAAGGAGAAGTGCGAAAAGAAGCAACAGAGGTGCAGAAAGATACAAGAAAAGTGCAGAAAAAGGCAACCGAGGTACAAAAAGAGCCAAGATTGGTGAAGAAAGAGGGAAGAAGGGGAGAAAGGGGCAAGAGGTGTGCAGAAAGAAGTAAGAGAGATATAGAAAGCGGCAAGAGAGGTGCAAAGAAAGGCAAGGGATCTGCAAATAGAGGAAGAAAGGTACAAAAAGAGGCAAGAGTGGTGTAGAAAGAAGCAACAGAAGTATGGAATGAAGAAACAGAGGTTCAGAAAGAGGCAAGAGTTATGCCAAAAAGAGAGAGGAGAGGTGCAGAAGGAAACAAAAGAGGTGCATAAAGAATAAAGATAAGTACAGAAAGGAGCATCAGATTTGCGGAAAAGGGCAAGAGAAGCACAGAAAGAGGCAAGAGAAGTGCAGTAATAGGCAAGAGAAGTGTAGAAAGAAGCAACAGAGGTGCAGACAGATGAAAGAAAAGTGCATAAAGAGGCAAGAGTGGTGCAGAAAGAGGGAAAAAGGGTAGAGAAAGGGGCAAGAGGGGTTAAGAAAGAAGCAAGAGCAGTGCAGAGAGAGGCAAGAGATGTGCAAAAAGAAGCAAGAGAACTCCAGAAACAGGAAGAAAGGTACAGATAGAAGCAAGAGAGGCACGGAAAGACGCAGGAGAAGTGCAGAAAGAAGTAACAGAGGTTCAGAAACAGGCAAGAGAGGTGCCAAAAGAGGGAAGGGGGAACAGAAAGAAACAAGAGAGGTGCATAAAGAAGCAAGAGAAGTGCAGGAAGGAGCATCAAATTTGCAGAAAGAGGCAAGAAAAGTACAGAAAGAGGCAATACAGGTTCAGAAAGAGACAAGAGAGGTGTCAAAATAAGTTAAGAGGGGTGCAGAAAAAGGAATGAGGGTTGAACAAAAAGGCAAGAGAGGTGCAGAAAGAGGGAAGAGGGGTACAGAAAGAAGCAAGTTAAGTGCAGAAAGAGGCAAGAGAGGTACAGAAACAAGCAAACGAAGTGCAGAAAGTGGCAAAAGAAGTGAATAAAGAGGTAAGAGAGGTGTAGAAAGAGGCAAGATAGATGCTGGCAGAGGCAAGAGAGGAGCAGAAAGAGGGAAGAGGGGTGCAGTAAGAGGCAACATGTGAGCAGTAAGAATCAATTGAGGTAAAGAAAGAGGCATGAAGGGTATAGAACGAGGCAATAGAAGCGTAGAATGAAGCAAAAGAGGTGCATAAAGAGGCAAGAGAGGTGTAGAAAGAGGGAAAGGCATGCAGAAAGAGAGAAAAGGAGTGCTGAAAGAAGCAACAGAGGGGCAGAAAAAGGAAATATGGATACAGAAAGAGGCAAGGGAAGTGTATACAGAAGCATCAGAGGTGCATAAAGACGCAAGCGAGGGCCGAAAGAGGGAAAAGGTGTGCAGAAAGAGGGAAAAGGAGTGCATAAAGAGGCAAAAGGGGTACAGAAATAAGCAAGAAAAGTGCAGAAAGAAGAAGCAGAGGTGAATATGAAGGCAAGAGGGGTGGGAAAGAGGGAAGAGAAGTATAGAAAGAAGCAAGATAGGTGCAGAAAGAAGCAACAGAGGTGAAAAAAGACACAAGAGGGGTGGGAAAGAAGCAAGAGAGGTACAGAAAGAGGAAGAAAGGAGCGGATAGAAGCAAGAGAAGTGCAGAAACATGCAAGAGATGTGCATAAAGAAGGAAAAGAGTGCAGAAAGAGGCCAGAGGGGTACAGAAGAAGCAAGAGAGGTACAGAAAGAAGCAATGGAAATACAGAAAGGAGCAACAGATTTGCAAAAAGAGGCAGGAGAAGTGCAGAAAGAAACAACAGAGGTGCAGGAAGAGTCAAGAGAGGTACAGAAACAGGCTAGAGATGAGCAGAAAGAAGGAAAGGAAAAAGGAGGGCAGCAAAGAGCAACATATTTGCAGAAAGAGGGAAAAGAGGTGCATAAAGAGGCAACTGAAGGTCAAAAAGAGGGGAAAGAGGTGCTGAAAGATGGAAGAGAGGTGTAAAAAGGGAAGAGGGGTGCAGAAAGAGGTAAGAGAGGAGCATAAAGGGGAAAGAGGGGTACAGAAAGAAGCAAGTCAGGTGCAGAAAGAGGCAACAGAGGTGCAGAAACAGGCAAGAGAGTTGCAGAAAGACACAAGAGAAGTGCAGAAAGAGGCAAACAAATTGCAGAAAGAAGCAACAGAGGTGCAGAAACAGGCAAAAGACGTGATAAAGAGGCAAGAGAGGTGTAGAAATAGGCGATATAGGAGCGGAAAGAGGAAAGAGGGGGACAGAAAGAGGCAACAGGTGTGCAGTATGAACCGAAAGAGGTGCGGAGAGAAGTTTTGGTGCTCTCGATTCCCTGAAGCAAAGACGTTTGCTATGGTATAGTGGCAGCAGTGCTCCTGCCATGCCATAGCAAACTGCAATGTCCCGGGTTTGGGCACACCGGGACATTGCTGGAGCCCACCCTGGGGTGTGGTGGTCCCCAGGGCAAGGAGGGCTCCTGGGGGGGTTTGCGTAGCCCGCTCCCATCAGGTTTAAGGACCCATGGAGGTGGTGGTCCCCAGGACAGGTGGTCTGCAACAGACCCCCACATTTCAATAAAATAATGCCCCAGGGAGGTGGTGGTCCCCAGCGCATTGTGGGGGTTCATGAGCCCCCCACACTTAATTTTTAAAACCACAAAAACATTAACATTAACACCATTTGAAAGGAGGAAATAAAAGGAGAAATGCTTTTATATCTCCTTTCTTTTCTGACTTTGCATATGTGCTGCACTGGGCAGTACTCATGCAAAGTAGGAAACATATTGTGTGTCTAAGCATAGTATTTTGTACTTGAAGGGTATCCTTCCAAATCAAAACCTATGATAGACTTAGGCACACACCCTTGCACTATGGCACAAAGGTATGAGCCTGGTGCACGGCAGCTGAAATCTACACCAGAGATAGGTAGAGTGCCATATTTGCACCCAATGCGTTAATATTTTGCACTAAACCCTGAGATACTTCTTGGATACTTTCCAATGCTAAACAAGAGGTCTATTTATGAGAAGTGATGCATCGCTGCATGAAAACAGTGATGAATCACTTCTCAGTGTGCCCTCCTTGCGACATGATGGATGTGTCATATTTACAGTATGATGCATTAAGTATTGTAGTTGTGAGCACCCACAAGTATGATTGATCAATACTACTTAGAAATATAATACTGCACAAAGAAAAAACACACAGAGTAAATCACAAATCACTAAGAACATCAGTGATGTCATCAGTGATGTCACTGACCATGTCATGAAATATCTAATATGTGACAGCATCACCAATGGATTGTGAACGCAAGAGTTACAGTTAGTACAACTAACTATAACGGAGGAATTTTAATGATTTTGAATGAGTGAAATGTCCTCCAACTAACTATAAGACCCCTGAAACCTATGGTTTTTTCTGTGAATTTTGGAGGATTTTTAAATGCTAATTCCTAACTATAAACTGCTTGAAACCTATGGTTTTTTCAGTGAATTTCTAAGGTTTTTTAAATGCTAATTCCTAACTATGACCTGCCTGAAACCTATGGTTTTTTCAGTGAATTTCGAAGGTTTTTTAAATGAAAATTCCTACTTATAATGTTGACCACTTTCCTATATTTTCAACAAAAATACCTAAAAAATCAGGCAATAATTCCACTTACCACTAACAAATTAACATCAACATTTAAGAACTGTAAGAACATCAAATATGTACTGCGTGAATTACATTCAACTCACACCCATGTTTAAAGAGCAGAATATCTGCTTCAACGGTTACAGGTGGTCCAGAATTCGGCAGCACGAGCCATTTTTGGACTATCTCGCCATGCTAGAGCCTCGTGCCTCTTGGAGGCATTGCACTGGCTCCCTGTCCGGAAGTGGATAATGTTTAAGACCTTGACTCTGGCACATAAAGCCCTGCACGCCTCCGGAGCGAAATACCTCCAAAAAAGACTGACCTTTTACCACCCAGCCAGGTCGCTGAGGTCAGAAGCCTTGTTTCTTGCCGTTGCGCCCCGTGTCAAGAGGGCACGCATTAGAGGCCGCTCCTTTAGACTGCTGGCGCCCCAGTTGTGGAATAAGCTACCAGTGGCCCTGCGCAGCACTTCAAACCTGCTGGCTTTTAGGAAAGGGCTTAAAACCTGGCTTTTCACTTCCTAGTTTTCCATGATCTGTTGGTTTCTTTTCTGTCTTTTGCTGTGTTTTTTTCCTGTTATGTTATCAGATTGGTGTGCAAATTAAAGCGTCGGGAAACTCGCTGAGTAGCCGTACGCTATACAAAATACAGTTTAACATAACATAACATAACATAACAATATGTGATACAGTTTCTAATTATAAACTTCCCACACCCAACAAAATCAAAATACCCAGTGCCACAATCACCACAACCATACCCATGGACCCCTCCCCCCTACTACCTCAGAGGCAGCGCAAAACAGTACTACAGACCTTTCCAAAATAATATATCTCCTCAACAGTACACTAGCTCAATCTACAGAGATGTGCCAGCCAAGTATGTATAAGGGAAAGAACTCGAACATCAACAAAAATGTACACAACTCTAAGGCTACCAGTGAAATACTATACACAATTTACTATAGAAATCAAAAACTTTTCAGTGTGTGCATATACCATTGATATGTGTAGTGTACTGAATAGTGGACCCAATCATATTATCTCAGACACTGGGGAATATTACGGTCATGTACCTGTTTTCACCCCCTCCTTTGAAACAGAAGCGGAGTGGGCTAGTCCAACGTAAACAACGTTAACATAAGACTTTAAATAATGAGGCAACGCCTTTGGCATGGTTCACTTCTGCAAAGAAAATAGACTGGGCCGCAGCGAAGGTCCCCACCCTCCACATGGCTGCCCACATGAATGCGTGCTTCCTCGATACAGGCCGATTGCGAACTCAGCACCACAGCAGCGCAGACTAATGTCTGTATTGACTAGTGGTTTCCATCGACACTGCAGACAGCAGGGTTCACAATTTGAATTCAACTTTGGATCTAAATTTGTCTTCAGTATCTGTGCTGAGAACTGCCTTCAATCTATTCTGCGGTCAGTAGAGTTGACAACTTGATACCAGTTGTGCATCAGGACTACAGAAAACATTGAATTCAGTCTTGATTTACTTAAAATAGAGACAATTGCACTTTGTCCTCAGATTTTGTTAAAGTTTGAACAGTAGGAAATTCAGCCATCATTGATTTAATACAGGGACAATTACGGACAGCATGCAAGTTAGCCTTGATTTATGAAAGGAAGAGTCCATTTTAATAATGGATGCAACAAAAAACGATCATCTATGTCTGTACTAAGTACTACCTTCAAGTGTACACTGCGATCAACAGAGTTCACCACTTGATACCAGAAGCGCTGAAGCACTAAAATCAACATTGAATTCATTCTCGATTTATTGAAGACAGAGACAATTCTACTGTGTCGCCAGATTTTCTTAACGTATGTGTCAAAAAAGCATTTGTCGATGTTTCTGTGGACTCTTGCCAAAATGTACTCTGCCGACAGCAGGGTTCACAATTTGAATTCAACTTTCCATCTAATGAACAGTAGGGAATTCGGCCTTGATTTATATAATGTGAAGACAATTCTACTGTATATGTTCAGATTATTTTTTATAAATCACAAAATCATTTGTCGGTATCTGTGCTTACAACTACCTTTGATCTACATTGTGAGGGCTCATGATTCAGGCGGAATGGCGATTGCACATGATGCATTCCAATAGCCAAGAGTACCAGTGCGACCCGCCCGAACCATGAATCATCACAGGGTGCGTACACGCTGAGTTCCTCAGGTACCACTAATTCCCTGCACCACAAGTCACTTCCACGTGGCCTTGTAAAAGCTGAATTCACTAGGCAAAAACATCGCTCCCAGTGCGGCCTGCCCGGACTACGCATCATTGCAGGTTACGTATACGCTGAGTCCCAAAGGTACTACTAATTCTACCAGTGCGTCCTGCTTGAACCAAGCATCATCGCAGACTCCACAGAACTTTGTTGCTTCAGGTGCCACAAACTCTTTTCACCACTTATCATCGCTGCATGCACAAACACTAATTTACCAATACTGTGCAGGTCTAATCAATGTCACGTAGTCGTGGGCTCTTGCTAACCACTGCCTCCTGCCTATATTGCGTTCATCAGAGCTTACAATTAATTACACTGTTGATTTATTATTTGCGGACTACAATACCAAACTAAGTATAGCATTTATCAAAACCTATACAATATCCCTTTAATATGCTTCCTCTAACAACCTTTTTTATATCACATTTAGATTTTCTTGAAAAATAAATTTCCTGCTGCAAGTGCAAATGTATACTTAATGATAGCCTACACTGTGGATCGCATAGGTCACAATTTGAACCTCACTTTTTCTTCATTGTAAACCTGAATTTCTTTTTGGGAATAAAAAATGGCTACACCACTGGAAGAATCATCTTATTCTGATATTTTGTTGCTGAAGAATTCATATCCATCAATAGCACTTTTTTTCCCCCCTCAAAACACATACAATCAAGTATGCTACATTCAATTCTTTGTGCCGCCGGTTCAGACCACGCATCATCACAGGATGAGCACCTGCTAAACATCAGACATACCAGTGCACCATAAATAATCACCACATTCCTTTATTAACACAAAGTTCTGTAGTAATTGGGGCAATCAGTAGACCAAGTTTACAGAGCATCATCGCAGGGTGAGCACATGATAACCACCACACTTACCACTAACTCAGTACACCGTAAATAATCGCCACATGCCCTTGTTGAGGCAAAATTCAATGGTCAAAACACATTTTTGACTGAACCACGCATCATTGCAGGCTCCACACAAACCGCACCTACTTCAGTGTGCCACAACTCATTAACCTTTTACAATATAATGTTCTGTACATTATTTCACATACAATATTCCTACCTTTGTACAACAGAAGTCATAAACCGTTATGATTAAATATCTGTATATGATATCATGATTAATTTTCTACTTGTTACCAACAACAAGGTAATAAAATGGAGTCGAGCACACGTGCCCGTACCCACTTCAAATATCTATCTGTCTCTGTGTATTTATTGTGTTTGTAAAATGCTGCTCCTCTGCCCTACTACTTTATATTGTGCTATATATAGCGTTTGCAACCAACTTACCTGTGATAGTCAGTGTGGGCTATTCCTCTTTTTAAAAAAAAAAGTATATTTCGATAGAGCAAAATCAACCCAAAACTATACCAGCTATTTATAATACATTTTCAGGCACGCGTTTAATACCTCATTACTGTACAATAACAGGATGTGCATGCAACTCCGATACTCAAACACTGATTTCCAGCACCAAGTTCTGCAGTGTACCTGAATAACCACATATGTATATAAATTAGCTGCCCTTCATGTGCCAAAAACTACAACTTAAACCTTTCACAGCCCTGTATTACTACAGCTACAAAACTCCACTGAATGTACAACAAACATTCATAATCACAGAAATGCGTCATGTCCACCATCTTTTATGTATGTAACTATGAACGGATATAGAGTCAGTGATAGCCCGTACCTTCCATGTTGGCCAAGTTGTGGAACTTTACAGATATAATGACACAGTGCTTTTAAGACCCGGGTGATGGCAGCACTACAAAACAGACACCCGAATAACTTACTTTCTCATATAGCTCATGACGGGACCACGCCCATAGCTCCGGAGTCATGGTTCAGAGCCTCAGGCAGCACTGGCATACATCAGGCCAGCCCACTGCACTTACGCTTCCAGGAAAACACAACAACGCTACATGGCCCACATTTCCATTGTAGTGGTTACTTAGTTCCAGGTCTAGTTGCCAGAATGGCACACACACTCCCTCATGGCAGGTATACACCCACACCACACCCATCCGTCACTACAATACAATAAACCTTTTGTGCAAATTGTAGCGTCTCCCAAGCAAGGAACTCTTTTGTTGGACATAAATACGGCCATTCCTAGGCCGGGGAGATGCACCACCATCGAAAGGTATGATGGGCCGCTGCGAGATACTGGAATCTCTGCATAGCGGAATAACAAGTACCAGCGTCAAATTCAACTGGAATCCTTCTCAAGGGCCCACTGGAGGGAAGTACAATTTGCACAAAAGGTTTATTACCGGCACAAAACCCACGGAAGGTTATCATCTTACGAGGGAACACTTCAAGTCCCAGCATACCGTTGGATTGACAGCACCGGAGCCAGCCTATCAGGAGGCAGGAGATGGCGTATTAACATCAGGTGACTTGATGCCCTCGTGAAAATTGCCGGATAATAAAGTGCCAGCCCGTGACCAAGGTGCAGGAGCACCGAAACGCGTAGGGCTTTGTTTGAAAAGAACTGAGAATGAAATGCCGGTTTTGCTCGAAATAAAGGACTCTGTTTGCTATCGAGGGGGTCCTGCTTGTTCATTTGAGTGGCGTCTCCCAAGCAAGGAACTCTTTTGTTGGACATATATATATATATATATATATATATATATATGTAGCACAATCCTCGAACCTCCACGCCGACAGCGCAGCGCGGCGAAAGAAGAGGGCAGACCCCACGTTTACAGGCAGGATGATTTTTTATTCAAGACCCTTCAAGTGACGCGTTTCGAGTACCACGTACTCTTGTTCACACACCTTGGAAACAGTCTGCCTTTCAATTTATATACTTTTTTTCCCTGACCCTTCCTAAGGGCCACACCTCCTGTTGTGTGTCACATGACTGTTGCAAGGAAATGGAAATGAGTGCAAACATTAAACACAGGGGATACAAACGACTGAGGGTAAAGTGAAGTCACAAATCATAATGATGTTAATTGAACAATGGACTATTTACGCATATAGTATAAAATACATTATATAAAAAAAAAACAATTAACCAATTCATCAACAATTCAGTCGTAATGTTTGAAAAACCAAAATGTACATATATCATTATGAACATGGTTTTTTTTCCCCCAATCGATGTTATTGCACAGATCTCTTTACAGGCCTATCAAATATAATAACTGCTTAAATGCAGAAACACCCGACCTGCGAGCTATAAAAGTTACTGGTACTGGAAAAATCTCTGCTTGAATGCAGTAGTCCATAATAGACAGATATAAAGTGCCTAGTGCTCGTTGTACAAATTTGTAATCCAGTATCAAAAATATAAAAGATAAAGCCTTAATTCATGTGATGGTACATATAGGTGACAGCTAAATTGTGTATTGCCCATGAGCTGATGTCTACAATATTTATTAAAATTCATAATTCATGAATTTACATATTCCATAAATATTAAGACCTATGTACAACTATTTACAAAAACTACAAGTGCCTAAATATATACATTTGATGTGACTTGATCACCTCTAAATGTGCTCATAATGTATATGTGTACGTGCAAATAATGAAAATAATAGCTAAATGGGAAAAAGGAATGATTGAATATTAAGTGCAGGTCCGGAAAAGGGGATTAGGAAAGGAAAAATTATTGTATACTGGCAGTGTAACTATAACTCATGTATATACAATGTATGTAAACTATCACTATCTGGCGAGCATATTCAAACCAAAAGCTCACTGGGCTATCTCCAATCAGAATATTAGGGCACATTCCTATAGATGTGTATGCTGCCACATTGGTATAAGACTTGATGCACAGGAAAACTTCCCCCTTCTAGATGAGTATAGAGGAGAAGTATATCAGGGGGGAAGCGGAAAATAGTATGCCAATGGGAACAACCCATAATTACAAGAAGTTGTGTAGGTCCTCAGTTGCGTTAAGCCCATTAGGTTGTTTGCTATCTAACGCCACAATGTATTGAGTTTCCAGTCTCCTGAGGATTTTGTCCCTATCTCCCCCTCGTTTCAGAATTGGTACCGCATCTATAACATAGTATTTTAGACACGCCAGGTCCCTGGCGTGAACCATGTCAAAATGACGTGCCACGGGGTAGGTGGAGTCATGATTGACTATTGCCCGGAGATGCTGCAATATCCTAACATGCACCTGCGACCTGGTACTACCTACATAGTTTAGGCCACAGGTGCATACCAAGACATATACAGCAAACTCCGTGCGGCAATTGTAGTTACCCCTAATGGCCACCTTTGCGCCTGAGAAGGGATTGTCATAGTGGGTGGTGTTTTGCCCAAATTAACAAGCGCGACACGAGCTGCACTTGAAAAAGCCCTTTTTGGTGAGCCAGTCACTGCCACTTGCTAGCTCCGGGCTAGGTCTAACCAATTTGCTGTGCATGCTGTATGCTCGTTTAAAGGTGACAACTGGTTTATCAGAGACCCTAGAATTCAAAACACCATCCGTTTTTAAAATAGGCCAATGCCTATTGACGATTGCCTTGATTTGTCTCTGTTGGAGGCTGTACGAAATGATGAGTCTTGGCGCTGGATCAATATTGTCAGTCTCAGCGGGTTTGGGCGAAAGAAGTCACTCTCTAGATCTTTCTTTTGCTTTTGTTAGAGCTTTTGAAAGGGTTGATTCCTTGTAGCCCCTGCCCCTCAATCTTTCCAACATAGCTTTCGCTCCTTCATTAAACTTCTCTTCACTGTTACAGATTTGCTTAAGTCTGAGAAGTTCCCAGAGGGGGATACTCTCAATTACATGCCTGGGGTGACCACTGCTGGCATGTAAAATACTGTTGCCTGCAGTGGGTTTTCGGTGTAGTGAGGTGACAATGTTATTCTCCCTAATGTCAACCTGGACATCCAAAAATTGAGCTGAATCTCTGCTGATACTGGAAGTGAAAAAAAGATTGCTGGAGTTGGTGTTGAGTGCATTAACAAACTGTTGTGCATTCGTTATGTCGCCATTATATACACAAAAGACATCATCAATAAATCTCATCCAGTACAGGACATTATTAAAACCCGGTGTGGCCACTAGATCCCGCTCCTCCCACCAGCCCCCGTGTAAACACGCGTAGCTGGGGGAGAAGCAGGAACCCATGGCGACACCCCTGGTCTGCCTCCAAATATCTTTTCCATACAGGAAGAAATTGTTGTTTAAACACCAGCTTACTAAATCACTAAGCATTTTGTTGTGACCATAGTACTCACATGTTTTCTGTCCTAAGTAGTATCTTATCGCCTCAATGCCTTTGCTATGTTCAATGCAGGTGTATAAAGATTCAATGTCCAATGTAATGATACACCACTCTGCTTGCCATTGAATCATGCTAAGTTTGGACAGAAAATCGCCAGTGTCCTTGATATAACTGGCCAGACCTTTGACATGTCCTTGCAGAAAGTAATCAATATAGCGGGAAACATTTTCACCCACACTTCCGATTGCAGAGATGATTGGTCTGCCTGGAGTTGGGTGACGCATTTTGTGGATCTTGGGAATTAAATATAAGTGAGGCATCACGGGATTTTCCACATGAAGGAATCCATATTCCTCCGATGAAATCAATTGTTCTCGTTTGTAGGACAATAGCCTGCGTTTTAGAGTGTCTCGAGCTCTCTTGTATTCAATTCCGCTGCTGATCGTATAACAATTATTGTCACTCAGTTGTCTGGATGCTTCTAACATGTAGTCTTTTCTAGGCCAAAGAACAATGTTTCCTCCTTTGTCTGATGTATTGATTACTATGTCCTGGTTTTTACTGAGCTTATCCATCAGTTGGTTGTACTGCACAAGTTTTAAACTAAGCTTTTTTTCCTTGGTGTGTCTTTGTTTGTGTATTTGACGATTGAGAGTTTTTAAATCCTCCACCACACACTCGTGGAATATGTCCACAGCATCCTTCGGCATGATTGGGACAAATTTGCTGGCTGTTTTGAAGGGGCTTTCCCCTGCTCCCCTATGTACCACATCTATGGCACGAAGCTGATCCTGAGTATTGGAAGTATCATCGTCATTCATGCTAGTAGAAGAACCTGATCCTAAGTCACACAAAGTCAAAAGAGTTCTTGCGTTGCTTGCCGAAGTTAGGGTAGCTTCACCAGGCAAGTGACTGATTCCAGTGCGGTTAGTTTCTTTTGCCTGTGGTTTAATTGCAAAGAACTTCTTGAGTTTAAGTTTTCTGATGAACAGAAACACATCCGCTCTGGTGCCTGTGTAGTTGAACGAACTTTCTGGACAATAATTTAATCCGAGAGACAACAGCTGTTGTTCTGCTGTAGCTAAAGTCAAGTTTGATAAATTGGTGATGGTGCTAGCCATTTCTATTGCGGTTTGTTGTTCTTTTTCTTTTTGTACCAGGGCTTTTTTTGGTTTTGTGGCTGATTTGGCGCGTTGCCGCCTTGCTTTGCGCCTGAAATTGCGCCGCTTCCGGCGCCGCTGTTGTGCGTCCTCGGTCTCAAGGTTCTGAGTCGGTCCTCTACTAAGAAATCGACCTCCTCTCCTAGGTCCAGGACTGTTTGTAATTCATTGTCCTGGTTGACACTGGATAATGAACCATTGGTGCTGCAAGAGCTGGAAAGAGACACAGTGTCTTGGTCAGAGACATTCGCCATTGCTTGTTCCTTTCCAACATTGGAATTTTGCGCCAATTTTGTTTGGTTGGTTAACTGACGCTGTTTTCTTGCCTGGTTAAACTTTCTTGAGAATGTATAAATTCTGCCTGTTTCATAATCCTCAAGATCTCTCTGAAATTTATTGATTTTCCGCAATTTAATTCTTTCTTCATGTTTAATTATTCTTTCACCAATTTCTTTACGACTTTTTTGAATCAAAGTTTTAATGTCGGTTTCCTTGTATTTGTCCAGTTCCCCATTGATTTTTTTGATTTCCTCTAAAAGGGTTGCTCTGTCCAACATTGCATATTTTATCAATATTTTGATCAGGTTCATTGATGCTATGAGATTGCTTTCTCCCCATTCCTTTAGCATGGCGGGGTTTGGATCCACGAAACTGGGGGCAAGCAATATCCGTAAACCTCTTGGCACCCTTCCTGCTTCTTCATATTTGGTCAGGGACTTGTGCTCCCACCACTTTGTGACTTCGGATTTAGACTTCTTTTCTAGCGTTTTTAACAATTGTTTGACGTCTTGATCAACCGGATTAGTAACAGTTACTGGCGTTTGTTTGCTGGACGTGCCTCGCGGCAAGTTGTTATATAGTAGCGCCGCTGCTGCCTCCCTTTCCTCGTCCAAATTTGTGGACATTGTTGCAACTGTTTTTGTGGTGTAAAGTAGAAGGGATTTAAGATATTTGAAACCGGCTATTGCCTAGCCGCTGCGTCCTTCTGCTGCCTGAGTTGGAAACGCTGCCTTCTCACCTGCTCTCCGCTTAATTTGGTGACCTCCAGTAGGTAATATATAAATATATATATATATATATATATATATATATATATATATATATATATATATATATATATATACATATATATATATATATATATATATATATATATATATATATATATATATATATATATATATATATATATATATATATATATATATATATATATATATATATACATATCATCTACTGGCGGTCGGCAGTAGATAGTTATAGTTAGGACCTAGTTTCCATAGGAAATCCCCAACATTCTATTGGGAATAACTTTAGGGCCGGTTGATGAATCTACGTGGATTTCTAAAAGAAGATGGCCCGTTCCGCTCCGCTCCATCCCTGAAAGTTTTGGGGTGATTCGTGAAGCGGAGGCTGAGAAAAAATGCAATTTTCCATAGGACGATTAGACACGGCTACAGCCCAAACGGCTGAACGGAATTACAAAAAATTTGGCAAAATGGTAGAGTATGATTCGCAAACACTTTTGGTTAAATGGTGTAAATCCCTCCAGTTGTTCCTGAGAAAATAAAAAGAAAAAATATATATATCTATAAGCGCACACCGTGCGTGCACCGCGTGTGCGCGAGCAGAATTCTGATTTGCTGTTAGACGTCTGTCAACATTCTAATCGGTCGAAATCAGGAAGTGTTGGCCGCCATTTTGTGTCTGAGGCAGAAGCGAGCCAAAAAAAAAAGTGGAAAACGTGAAAAGGGGGCAGGGTAGGGACCCCCTGACTCCCCAGGTCTTCTCAGGGGGTCCCTGAAGAACCCCGAAGGGCAAAAAAGCCATTTTTTTATTTATTTTTTTTAAATCGTGAGGTGCGCGCACGGGGCACGCACTCCCGTGGCAGAAAAGAGTCAAAAACAAAAGTGGAGAACGTGAAAAGGGGGCAGGTTAGAGACTTTCTGACCCCCTAGGCTTTCTCAGGGGGCCAGGAAGGGGTCATTTGAGATGTCATCAGTGATGTCATGAGTGATGTCACTGACCGTGTCATGAGTGATGTAATATGTGATGTTATCAGCAGTGCATTGCGGTCGCGCGAGTTATAGTTAGCTGAACTAACTATAACAGGGGAATTTCAAAGGTTATGTATGTGGGAACATGTGTGAAACCTATGTTTTTTTCAGTGAATATATATATATATATATTACCTACTGGCGGTCGCCAGTAGGTATATATAGTTAGGATTTTTTCTCTATGGAACTTTTGAAAATTCTATGTCCAATAACTTTGGCGTTTGTGTACGGAATCGGCAGAAATTTTCAGGAAAATGGCGCATTTTGTTTCCGATCAGCCCCTGAAAATTTAGGGGGGTTTCATCAAGGGGGGGTTGAGAAAAAAGGGGGGTCCCAAAACGCGTTTTTCCCATTCATTTTTCCATAGGGCGTTTGGCCTCACTTTTAGCTCGAACGGCTGAATGGATTTACACGAAACTTGGCAAAATTGTAGGGACTGTTAGCCCGATGTGCCTTTGCTGGGTCTCAATATATGTGCTCCAGTGGATTTTGAGAAATTAACGTTTAAAAAAACAGATATATCTGTGACAGCGTCCCGGATAGCGCTTCAGTTCGCGTACTTTTCGCGTAACGGAGCTTTGCGAAGCGAAGCTGATTGGCTCTACGGTGTCTGTCAACATTCTAAACCGGAGCGGCCGCCATCTTGTCTCTCGGTAGGATCGAGAGACAAGAGGAGGAGAAAAACGAAGGGGGAACTTAATGAAAGGGGGCAAGGTAGACCCTTCTTGACCCCCTAGGAATGATGTTGGGGTTATTAAAGGGTCCCGTGGGGCAAATAAAAAAATATTGATTTTTTTGCGGTAGAAGCGCTTTCCGGTTCGCGAACCGGGTAGTGAACTGGGACGCGAAACGGGAATTCGCCATTTTGTGTTTCGATTTAATTAAATTACAAGATGGAGGAAAAACAATGTGAGAAATGGGTATAAGCGGTAACGGGAGACGTATCCTGACCCCCTATGTTTTCTGAGGGTGGCTGAGGAGGCTCATATATGTTGATACTTGTCTTCCAGCGGCTGCGCGTGAGCGTTTTTTTTTTTTTTTTGCTGCGTGACGTCTGTTAACGTTCGATACGAAGGACATCAGGAAGTGTTGACCGCCATTTTGTCACTGCGAGTAAATATATTGTTAAAAATAATTGTTATAAATTAATTCGTATTGATAAACATTGTCTGTGCCATATTGTTTTTTTTCCAATGTCACACTTTTGTCGTGCACGGCAGCCATTTTAGATGCCTTGACCAGACCCACTCTCTGCACGCCGCCGATCCTCAGCATGGCTCCCCACCCTCGCAAGCATCTCCCCCACGCACTGGTCACCCCCGCTCTCTGTCTTATGCATGGGCCATAAACCTCCCCCATCTGCGCTGCTCTTCCCTGAGAATCACACCCTGTGCCCGCCCTACACCACCCTTTCACCCAATTCACTACCGCACCCTCTGTCATTCCTCTTCCTTTGTGTCTGATTGTCTAGGCCGGTCCCAGGCTATCACATAGCCCTTCGGATGTAGTTTATGGCCTCAACTGTAAAGAATCACCCCTCTTCAAAGGAGTTACAGTAGATCAAGGCCCCCACCCGATGAGATCCGTCACACCACACACGTTCCTACTATCTGATAACCATCCTGTATTGTGATTGGGGAGGGGATTCTCACTGTGAGGGTGTGTGGGACCGAGCCTGAAGCGGAAGATTCCAGGGATGCCTTTTTGTACATCAAAGTCTTCACAATTATGTGTCACATTAAAAATATATAGCACTCCAACAAAGTAGTAGGATTATAACACTTTAATAACTTATAAATATATACATCGCAACAAAAACAGTAAACACCTTAAATTTTTTTTTATTAAAACAGAAGCAACAATGGTCAGTAGCGGTCTGTTGTGCGAATAGTCCCAAGGCAGCACAACGTGCTGAGTTCTGGACGGCACCCAGGTGATGTCACCTGGGTGCCGCACTGGTTTTGGTATCCTACAATGCTGCTCCTAAAAACGGCGTGGGGCGCCCCGGGGAGGGGTGGGGGGGGGGGGGCGGCATGAACGGGCCTCCCCAGGTGGAGGCTCGTCTGTTGTAGTGGGGTGCCCCTTTAGCGTTTCACTTGCCATTCAGCAGTTTTCCGCCCGCTTTTGCTGCACACGGTCTGTTGTGCGAATAGTCCCAAGGCAGCAGAACGCGCTGAGATCTGGACGGCACCCAGGTGATGTCCAGTAAGTTGCCGCACTGGTTTTGGTATCCTACAATGCTGCTCCGAAAAACGGCGTGGGGCACCTGGGGCGGCTTGAATGGGCCTCCCCAGGTGGAGGCTCGTCTGCTGTAGTGGGGCGCCCCTTTACCGTTTCAGTTGCCATTCCGCCCGCTTTTGCTACACTGTGCCTCTTCCGCCATTCAGCTGTTTACCGCCCGCTCTTGCGGCTACAGCGTCTCGCTCACCATGTAGTTGAGTTGCTCCCACTCTTGCGGTGCAGCGATAGGCGGCTGCCACAGGACTCTTAAAATGGCGGCCGGCTCTTCGGATTTGGGCCTGGTCCACTAAAATGGCCCTGGGACACCTTGGAACTCGGACGCTTGTCTGCTAGGGCTTGGGCTCCATTCTCGAAAGCGTCCCCTCAGCCTTGAAGATTCTACAAAAGTCTTGGGGTCCCCCGACTCCCGCAGGCTTCCGGTGGGGAGCGGCTGCCATGATTGCTTGCGGAATGGCCACGACGGAGCTACGAGATGGTGGTGCTCTCATGCTGACGCCAGCTTCAGTCTGAAACATCCAAAAACACTGTAGACTATCAATTCGATGAGTTCCGGTGGAGCCCCAACGTGACCCGGTAGGGAAGAACTTGCCCTCCCCTTTTTTGAGTGATGGTTCTTGTTGCCTGTCCCCTCTGTTGTCATCTAACGGAACCTTTTTTGATTGCCGAGTGAGAAAAAAAAAGTGGGTCTTTCATCGTTTGGGAAAAAAAATGTTTTAATCCAATGAAAAGTGTTATTTTTAGGTCATATGATCAAGCCTTCCATCATTAGGAAACCAAAAGTAAAATGAACCAATGAAAAGTTTTATAAACAAGTCACATGACCTGTTATGCGGCTTTGGGTTATAAAAAGCATACAAAACCCGTTGGCCCATGAGGCGGCGTCAGTAGCGGACCGATGTGCGAATAGGCCAAAGGCAGCACCACGCGCCGAGATCCGGATGGCACCGAGGTGATGTCCAGCAAGTTGCACTGGTGTGGCCATCCTACAATGCTGCGCCGAAAGACGGCGTGGGGTGCCCGGGGGGAGGCGGCGCGAACGGCCTTTTTCCGCCTCCCCAGGTGGAGGCACCTTATGTGCAGTGCGGCGCCCCTTAGCGTTTCACTCGCCTTCCAGCCGAGTTGCGCCCGCACTTGCTGCTACAGTAGGCCAAAGGCAGCACAACGCGCCGAGATCCGGATGGCACCGCGGTGGTGTCCAGCAAGTTGCTGCACTGGTGTGGCCATCCTACAATGCTGCGCCGAAAGACGGCGTGTCCAGCTGAGTTGCGGTCACTCTTGCTGCTACAGTACGCCAAAGGCAGCACAACGCGACGATATCCGGATGGCACCGAGGTGGTGTCCAGCAAGTTGCCGCACTGGTGTGGCCATCCTACAATGCTGCGCCGAAAGACGGCGTGTCCAGCTGAGTTTCTCCCACTCTTGCGGTACAGTGACTCAAACGCGCTGAGATCCGGATGGCACCGAGGTGGTGTCCAGCAAGTTTCACTGGTGTGGCCATCCTACAATGCTGCGCCGACAGACTGCGTGGGGTGCCCGGGGGGGGGGTGGGAGGCAGCGCAAACGGGCATCTCCCTCTTCCCCAGGTGGAGGCACCTCATCTGCAGTGGGGTGCCTCTTAGCGTTTGACTCGCCTTCCAGCTGAGTTCCGCCCGCTCTTGCGGTACAGTGACTCACCCACCATCTAGCTGAATTGCGGTTACTCTTGTGGTGCAGCGATAGCCGGCTGCAACAGGACTCTCAAAATGGTGGCCAGCTCTTTGGATTTGGTTCTGGTCCACTAAAATGGCCCTGGGACACCTTGGAACTCGTACGCTTGCCTGCTAGGGCATGGGCCCCATTCACGAAAGCGTCCCCTCTTTTGACTGATTGTTCTTGTTGCCTATTTCTTCTGTTGTCATTTAACGGAACATTTTTGGACTGCCGAAAATGGTTCTGGTCCGATCGCTGGTTGGTGGAGACATTTTTTTTTGTTTTTTTTTTTTTCTCAGCAAAAAAACTTTAATAAAAAAGTAGAACATTGGTGCCAAAGCATATCAATGCAAACTGTCTCCAATTTGCAATCAAAACACATAAAATGAAGTCTAGACTAAAAGGCAATGACCATATTTTCTACTCTTGCTATAGTTGTTCATGCACTGAGGGTGCTGTAGAAAAAAATAGAACAATGTACCCAATGCAGCACTATAGTGCAACATACACAGCACCTGGGGTGTCAAGAGTGAACAGGTCCTAGCTGCTTAACCAATGACTGACAAATGCTATATTAAACACTTACTGTGTATAATACTTGTGTTCACAATAGTTTTACTTTACAAAACAGAACAAAAGATGTCCCCTGTAAGTAAACCCATATTAGCTGTTTCAGTTATTGAACATCCTAAGGTTTTATGACATGGGGAACAGTAGTGATATCCTGGGCGGGTGATGGAACTGGGATTGTTAATGGAAAAACATCTACAGAGAAAACTATTGGTGAATTATACTTCTCCGGAAATTTAAAACTCACAAATGTTTCATTTGTGTAATCGTTTCATAAACATGTACATTAAAAAACTAAATACGCTCCACTGTTTTAGAAAATCTTTACAGCTTGCTAGATCACCCTTTAAAGTTACAACTACGAAAACCTACTTACTTAAGCTGTTGAATTCTGCTTCAAATGTAAAGCATAAGTTCAAGCTAGCATATCATATGTCTAAAAGGTTAAACATAATTGATATGCAAATTTAAATACTACCCTTTCTTAATGGTGACACCTTATCTCTCCTATATCCCACAATTTCCATGAGCAAAGCAAAAGAAATTCTGAGGCCCTGAAGACATAAGGCTTACTGTGGGGTTCAACTCAATCTGGTGTTTAGGCGCTTCCATGTTTTGGGGTGATATTCTGTGACAGGGTGCAGGCACCAGAAGAATTTTAGCCTAGTTCATCACATTGGAGAATGAGGGTCTGGGTAAATATCTAATCTGGTGAAGAACCATCCCTTCTTTAAACCCCATGGTGACCAACTATAGTTTATTCTCTATTTTGTTCCCTTGCCATAACAAAATAAAAGTCTTGGGTTATTTATGGAAGGGAAGACTTTTTGTTTCTTCCAATTTTTTTTAAAAAAAACAAAGGTTTAAGGAAAGGCAACCCTTAATGTGCATGTTTTCCACAGAAATTTGCCTTTGAAAACAAGAGGCAATAAATAAGGCCGAAATCTGTATTTTGTTTTTGGATACACATGTTATTTGTGTCTGTGTATTCATTTTTATGCATAACTTTATATGGAATGGTTAAAATAACTTATGATGCAACTTAACAGGAAAGATCACAAACATTCCAATGAGTGCTATGTCCCAGGTTTTACATAAAGTAGTGCTTACCTAGAGTGGTGCTGTGTAGGACACTCTGAATGGAAATTAACCAGAACTATAACCATCCACTTCCAATAATATAACTTTTATGCCCAAATTACGCAAAGATTTAGCTAAACTGCTAAATGGGGGAGTCGCCATTTCTTTTGATAATTTATTCACCCATCCGTAGCCTCTCTAATCTCCATTACAATGTGTTTGTTGCTGTCGCTAGCTGATGAAAAAACTAAAGTGACAACTTCCTCATCCTTAATTTGTCTTTCTTTGTTCCTTAAGATGTCATCTGTGTCAACCTCTTCCGAGAATGCAGATGCGTTAGGGATTTCCTTGTGTTTCTTAATAGCATTGGTGTCTGCACACTTCTTTGTCAATTCTGTGAACATGACAGCTGCTTCATAGACAGACGATATCTTTGTTAAGTCATTAGTGTTAAGTGTGTCTGAAACTACAGTGCCCTTCTCTGTTTTACTTTCCTCAGACACTACAGAGTTTTGTGTGTTGTTCTTCTGAGCGACAATTATTCCAGAGGTTTCAGGTTCACTTGTTTTGTCCTGCAGTGAGTTAACAGCTTCAGAGACTTCATGTTTATTTTCTATGTCCTGCTGTGCGTCAACTGCTTCAGAGACGTCAGCCTCATTTGTTATGTTTGACTATATTCTGGACCTGCCCGGCCGCGCCCAAAATGGCGCCGGTATAAATGGGACTCGTAACTCCTTGTTGTGTACTGGTTGCCCAACCTTGATATCACGAGATACGTATGCAGTTTTGAAGCACATGGCGAGCAGGGACGAGAATTGATTGAACATTTTGACATCCCTATTGATATTAAGTTCTGATGTGTTATTGATTACTGTACTATTGAAAGTTCGAATTAACGTCACCCATGGTACTTGCCCGCAAATGTATATCTAGATAATTTTATTGTAACTGGCCCTGTTGTACTTTAATTATAAAATGTACGTCCACCGATTCCGTAAATGGTAGACACCTTAGTTCTTGCAATCTAATGGGTCGCCTGTTACGTTCTTCTACAGTGTAAATGTCCCCTCATCATATACGATTCCAGTTTGCTCCGTGGCCGGCCCACGTGGTTATAGGCCCGTATTTGTATACTGACATTTTCACAATAAAGGTTTTTTTAAAAAAACATGGTAGTAGTACCTACATTGGTAAAGTTTTGAATAATAGCCACTGTTTTCGAATCAGTAAAGGCAAGTGAAATAAAGCAGTCCAATTACATGACTGTTAAAAGGTATAATACGCAGGAACGCAGTAAAGAAAAATGGTCAAGGGCTGTTGTGTTTTCTACTCCTGCAACATAAAGTGATCGATAAGAATCTGATATTCATGCCTATCAGCGATTAAGACAGCAGGCCGAGCCTCTTTTGCTCAACGGCTCCCTCATGGGACGAAGAAACGCCCTTTTTCTCGAAAAAGGAATATTTTACTTGCAGGACAGTTGTAAATTTCCCGGGAAAATACATTAGCCTGGAACATTGTTAGTGATAAACCGTAAATGCATCTGGGTCCTTTGCTTTACAAGTCAGAGTGAGAAAAAAAAGGTGGGGCTTTCATCATTTGGGAAAAAAAAATATTTGCAAGCAATGAAAAGCGTTATTTTTAGGTCATTTAACCAAGCCTTTCATCATTAGAATAACAAAAGTAAAATGAACCAATGAAAAGTTTTATTAACAAGTCACATGACCTGTTATGCTTATGTTACGCGCTGCGCGCCGCGCTCTGGATCGTTTCCGGGAAGCTGCGCCTTGCACACCAGAGCACTTCCGGGTGCGCTAACGCGGGCGCGTCATATGACGCATTACGCGACAACGCAGGTCCAGAATATAGTCAAAATGTCTCCACCAACCAGCGGTCGGAATACAACCCCTTTCAGCAGTCCAAAAAGTTCTGTTAAATGACAAGAGAAGGGACAGGCAACAAGAACAATCAGTCAAAGAGGGGAGGGCAAGTTCTTCTCTACCGGGTCACGTTGGGGCTCCACCGGAACTGATTGAATTGGTAGTCTACAGTGTTTCTGGATGTTTCAGATTGAAGCTGGCGTCAGCATGAGAACACCCAATTCTAAAACAGTAAATGCTTGGATAACAATCAATCAAATGTAGAGGGAAGCAGGCACGACGGGTTACAACGGGGGCAAAGGCTTACGTTACCTACCCTTCACTATCTGCAAAGAGAGAATACTCCTAAAAGAAAAGAGGAGGGGGGGGCAGCGTTCAAAGCACATCAGCGTGCATAAATACGAAAATGTTTTTACCTACAACGTACTTGACATTTTACAGCTTTTCATATTTGCTATTAAAAAACCATTGAAATTCACTAAAAAAACCATAGGTTATAGACCATATATAGTTAGGAATTAGCATTTACAAAACCTTAATTTACTTGCACAAAACCATAGAAATTTGCATATATAGTTAGTTGCAATAACTATATATCGTGCACCCGCAATCCACTGCTGATGATGTCACATATTACATCCCAACCAAAAGTCATAATCGAGTCCGACGCCAGCCGATGGCAGATGGTCTCCACAGGAGCTTGCCTTGCATATAAATTGCTTGGACAGGCACGCAGGGTCGTTCGCCGTGCGGACGTTATCCCCGAGGCAGACCTCTTGTTGTATCCTCCTTTGCATGGACAATGTGTCAACGGTGAGGTACATCAACAAGTTGGGCGGCTCGAGGTCATCGTTTCTTGTGCAGATAGCCAAGGATTTTTGGCATTATTGCCTGACAAATCAAATATCGGTTGTGGCGGAATATCTTCCGGGCCAGTCCAATCAGGTGGCGGATTGGAACTCGAGGTACCTCAGAGACTACAGCGACTGAAAGCTGCTTCCAGAGGTCTTTCAGTGGATACAGAATATTTGGGGTCCATTCCAGACGGACCTCTTTGCCTCCAGACTAACATATTAACTCCTGCAGTTCTTCAGTTGGAGGCCGGACCCACTAGCGAAAGCGACCGATGCCTTTCTCCAGGATTGGTCGAAGGCAACCCAATATGCCTTTCCCCCCTTCATGTTGATCCCCAGAGTAATGTCGCAGGTGATCAGACAACGGGCGGAGATAGTCATGGTGACGCCATGGTAGACGTCCCAGACCTGGGCCCTTATTTATGAGGCCTTGCGTCAGTTTTGCGCCGCCGGTGCGTCACTTTTTGTGACGCACCAGCGGCGTACAAAATGCGCCTTGTTGCGCCATATTTAAAAAGTGACGCATCTAGGTAGATGCGTCACTTTTTAAACCCCTGCGCCACATTATACCTGCGTCAGGTATAATGTATGCAGAGGGGGCGTTCCCCCGCAAAAAGCCTCGTAATAGTGACGCAGTGAAATCTATGAGATTTCACTGCGTCACTTTTAGGATGCGGTTGCGTCAAAATCTTGCGCCTGCCTCACAGCAGGCGTAAGACTGACGCAAGCCCTTTCACATGGGGCTTTCCCCATGTGAAAGGACGCATTGCTGGAGTTGCGTCACTTTTGTGACACACTCCAGCAATGCGTCACTTTTGCGCTTACAGATGCGTCAGAAATACTGACGTATCTGTAAGTCCTTGCGACATGATGCGCCATACATTAAATATGACGCATCATTGGTGTCGCAAGGAGTGCGCAGTGAAAAGTGACGCATCGCTGTTTTCACGCAGCGATGCGTCACTTTTCATAAATGAGGCCCCTGGTACCCCAAGTTATTACAGTGGAGTTGCGATCTCCCCAGACTCCTTCCAGAGTCGGAATGGCTATTGCTGGGCTCTCATCAGGAGCGACACCCACTGATAGTGGAAGGCAGGCTTCAGCTGATGGCTTGGAGGCTTTCAGGGAACAGTGTGGTGCCACTGCCAGGTGTTTCGAGCAGGCCTGGGCACCATCCACAAAAAGACGGTATTCCTCGGCCTGGAAAAACTGGGTGGATTGGTGCATGGCACAACACTTGGATCCCGTGGGGGCAGAGTTACCCCACGTGTTGAACTTTTTATCAGACAAAGCAGCGGAAGGATTGGCTTATAGATCGGAGAACAATTTCCGGTCTGCCATTTCAGCGGTGCATGCCCAGATAGACAGGAAACCGGTAGGCATGCACACAGTGGCGTGCAAGTTGCTTAAGGGTATTCGGGTGGCCAATCCACCTAAACCCAAGTATACAGGTTTGTGGGATGTTTCATTAGTTCTCGCTTTGTTTAACGGATGGCCTGTCAACACGCTCTTAAATAGGAAACAATTATCGCCCAAATAGGCCATGCTACTTTGCCTTTCAGCATGCAGACGTTCGTTGGACGTGCGAGCTCTCGACGTTACAGGTAGAGTATTTACTCCAGAAAGAGTTTCCTTTACCATTACAGGACGCACCAAAACAATGTCACGTCATATTAATTATAATGTATTTCATGATAAAGAGAAATTATGTGTGATACAATGTTTGAAGACATATGAGGAATGCACAAAGGCCATCAGGACTCAGGGCTGTTCACAATTGTTGATTGCATTGCAAAAACCTTTTAAAGCAGTGGCTGCCGCCACCATCGCCAGATGGCTTCGTTATATTATGAAAGAAGCTGGCATTGACATCACCATATTCGGTGCTCATTCTGTAAGAGGCGCTATGGCGTCAAAATCATTTATGTTGGGTTCCAGCATTCAGGACATCATGCATAGCGCAGATTGGTCCTCAGAGTCCACTTTTAAGATGTACTATTATAAGCCGGTGGGGGATATTACCTCTGCTGTTTTCAATGAGCGTTAAACTAGCATAATCTGAAGCCTCCGGTCCTGTAATGGAATCAAAAATTAGCTAGCATTCGCGGCAAGAATTTTCAATTCTATTAAGGACACGTAGGCGAGGATTATCCCACCCGGCTTGTTTATGTGTAACAGCTTGCCCACTCAGTTGTTTTCGGTGGTTACGGTTTCATCTCCTTTGTTTCAGGATCAGACAAGAAATCTGACTAAATGCAGAAGACTGCCAGGATATTCAACCTGAGGAGGACGTTATTTCTTCCATGTTGGAGGAGTTATGATGTTATTCAAGTTATTTTGGACTTGTTCGCTACAAATAAAGAGGAAGATGGCTGCACACAAGGGGTTCTTATGGACTATGGGGTCGTGCCTATGTACATTTTCATTGGCTGCTGTCCATCAATTCCTCCAGCACTCAAATCTTCTGGGGGCGTGATGCTGATCTCAATACCCTTCTGTTTGTATTGTTTCCTGTGTTTTACCCCCTCTTCTTGTTCTTTTCCATTTGAGTGCGTCTTTTGGAAAACAACTCTGTTTCCCTTCCTGAATCGATTCAATTTGTCTAAAAAAGACGATGAACCTAATCCTGAATTATGATTCTCTGTTTCATTCTGGATGTGTTCACTTCTGTTCTCGCTAACACCACTGGCTATACTCGATAGATCTGACTCACTTGCTGAAGCTGAGGCCACTTATTGTATCCCACTAGATTTGTCCACTCTCTCTCTTGATTTATAATCATCAAATCTTTTGGCGAATGTGTAGATCCAGCCATTTTTATAGTCATTCTAATCTTGCTTTAGTTTTCATATTTTCTTATCCCTGATATAGTTTTGATGTGAACTAAGCACATCTTTCAGAATTGTATAATTATTGTCTGTCACATCCTTCTGGTTTAATGCTCGAATTTCTCCCTCAATTGCATCAATCTCTTCCAATAGTTTTGACCGTTTCCTCTCAGCATGTCTTATAAGAATATCCATCATCCCCAAAGAGGATGATGATATCAAATGTTCCCAATCACCAAGCAGGTCCAGGTCCAAGTCCTCAAAGGATGGAAAAATTATGACTCTTAACCCTCGTGGTACCTGCTTGAGTTCTATATATTTCTTGAGAGTAGTCAGGTCCCACCATCGTGAGAGTTCCTGCTTCCGTACTCTCTCAAGTTTTAAAAAACGTTGTTTTAGTCCCTGAGGTTTAGTCTCAACTGGGCTGGGATTCTTTTGTTGGTAAAAATGTAGCCGTTAGGAATGCTAGTAGTGGCGCGTAGGAAGGATCAATCAGTATTTTTAATAGTGAGCAAAAGGCATAGAACGGGCCATAACCATTATTGAGAGCAAACTGTTTATTTGTTTGAAAATGTAATTGATTATCCATATAAGGGCCCTAGTACTTATAGTTACTGACCACCTCAAGACTTGAATCTCCAAACTTGATTGAGGGTTGTTTTTGAGGTTTGTTCCTGATAATCATTGTTTTTGTTGGGTTTATTTCAAGTGCATTTGGTTTAGCAAAATAACTGGAGCTCATCAAGTGCTCTTTTGAGGCCCACTCTCGTTTGGCTAAGTAAAACAATATCATCTGCATAAGAAAGGTATATTACACATAGTGTTCCCAAACATGGAGGATAGAAATTTACCTGATCTAATCTTGGGGAAAGGTTGGCCATGAACAGATTAAACAAATGCCGGGCTCGAACGCAGCCTTGTTGGAAGCCTCCCTTAGTATATATTTTCCTTGACAGTCTTGTACCATAAGCTAGTTTAACCTGAATCCACGTGTCCATATACAGCTGCGTTATGACTCAGAGAGTTCTATCAGAGAGGCCCCACATTCTTATTTATTTTTATAAAAGGCCACTAGCTACATGGTCAAAGGCTGCTTTAAAATATGCAAAATATAAAAGCAAACCTTTTGGCATGCATGCTCTTAACTTCCATTAGTCCATGGGTCAAGTATTACTTGTCTCATGTATAATTGATGGTTCACTCCGCATACTGCACGAAATGAAAATTACTACAAATAACTGCCTACAAATACAACACTCAATACTACATGCAGGTCAGGTAAACGTGATAGGGTACAATGACTGGGCAATACATCATAATATGTGTTTGTCAAATTAATGACTACAGCTGCTTAGTGAAGTGAACGCTCCTTCAGACTCAGGTTTTCTCCTCATTTAAAGGTTGTGAAGAACCAGGTGGTGGAACCCCAACTATTTCTGCTGTCTGTCAATCTACAAATCAATCATACAACTCACCGTATTCAAGAAAGTCCTTCTGATATACTTATTCTGTTCAGGACCACCTGGAAAAGCCTGGCTATCCTGAACAGGAATAATACCAATGATTCTTATGCAGTGGATGAAAACCTTAAGGGACTCAGAAGCCTTTTTTCACTGTGTATCAGAAACAAACCCCTGCTGTAGGGTTTCCCAAGTGGGGTCAACCCAACATGGTGTGTGTTCAGTAAACATCTCTGCCTTCTATGCAACTGTTGCCCCAAATGAAGCACAAAGTGTGTGGCTTCTCTGGGCCAGATTAACAGAATGAATTTAAGACTTAATCCTAAACTTACTACTATTTGGTATTCACAGAATGCACTTACTACTTTCGGGATTCACAAAGTGAACTTACTACTTTCGGGATTCCCAGAATGAATGTACTACTTTCGGATTCACAGAATAGATTTAAGACTACTAACTCTATGTCCGCACTTGGGCCGGAAGCTCCGCCACCGGGCTGTAAGCTCCGTCCCAAGCGAGAAGCTCCACCTCCGGGCCGGAATTTCCGGCCCGAGTGCGGACGTAAAGTTAGTAGTCTAAAATCTATTCTGTGAATACCGAAAGTAGTAAGTTCATTCTGTGAATCCCGAAAGTAGTAAGTGCATTCTGTGAATACTAAATAGTGGTAAGTTTAGGATTTAGTCTTAAATTCCTTCTGTGAATAGGGCCCTATGTTTGTAGCATCATTTCCATTAACTGTAACCCCCACTGAAACATATTACATTTGTTAAAAAAGTATTCACAATATTAACATAACATGTACATTCCTAGAGTGCATGTTAGCCCAGAAGGGTATCTTGGTGCTGAATAACAGATGTTTATTGTTACCCAACTCAATTTTACTCAATGTGAATATTCCTGCAAAGTTATACCCCATTCACATACCATTCAGGCAATCTCTAACACAAATGTAGTCGGTACGAAAACAAAAAACAATTGCTAGAAAGACCTCCATCTTACTGTGAATCTAAAATGTTCAACTTTACAAATGCAAGTGCTCATGAGACCTTCTGTCTAATTCCCTTCAGCCACAAGTGGGCCTCTGTCTATGTCACAAGCTGCTAGTGGACCATAGGAAGCCACTGGGCTCACAAAACAGTAACAAGCCTGCTTGCTGCCCCATATTTCCTCCTGTGGGTGTGTACAATTTTTAAAATCTAATATAATGTATGTGATTTATAGTCAGGTAAACTAATCAATGCAACAGGTGTTCCAAAAATCTTCATAAAATGTTTGGAAACATCTGACTGACTTCTAAAATAAAGCTGAAATATTTGCAGCGTGACATTGTATATTTGTTTTCTTCCTATTATTTCTATGCAGATCAGCTATGGGGCAGCGCTGCCCATGCTAAGTGACAAGTCTCAGTTCCCTTCCTTCCTGCGCTCAGTACCCAGCAACATCTTTCAGATTACTGCGCTGGTGCGACTAATGGGGCACTTCAGCTGGACATGGATTGGGATGATCATCTCCGATGATGAAATGGGATTGCAAGGCGGGCAAGATCTGAAAGAGGCAATCGAACATAACAAGGGATGTGTGGCGTTTATGGAAAAAACTCATACAGCATATACTAGAACAAAGATACTCACCATCGCCAATACCGTCCAGAGTCATGCAGTGAAAGTGATCATTGTCTACAGTTCTGTTGTCCATGTGAAGGATCTCTTGGAGGCCATTTCTGCACAGAATGTGACCAATAAGATCTTCATCTTCTCTGCATCCTTCACAATGACTCTTGGGCTCTTCTCCAAGCAGGCTTGGGGGTTATTCAATGGATCATTAGTTTTAGCCCTCCGGTTAACCAAGATGCCAGGATTTGCAGACTTCCTTACTCGTCTCAATCCCATGAGCGACTCCAATGATAGATTTATTAAACTCTTCTGGGAGAAAGCATTTAACTGTAAATGGCCGGCATCAAATGGAACGGAGCCATGGACCCCTGTGACACAAGGTGGAACAGTAACCTCCTGCTTTGAGAAGCAGTCACTAGAAAAAATACCTCTAAATGAGTTTGAGTTGAATGATCTGAGCTCTAGCTATCACACCTACCTTGCTGTTTATGCTTTGGCTCATGCTGTGACATCCTTGATGCTTTGTAAGCCAGGACAAGGACCTTTCAGCAATGGAACCTGTGCCAATGTCAGCAACATTCAACCCTGGCAGGTAACTAAGTTATAACTTACTTACTGAGCATGCATGTCTAGAAAACCCAGTGGTTACAACCAATGTGGCATAAAGAATAGGCACTTTTGCCTTAGTTTGGCTTGTTGACCTTAAACTCTTGTTCTTCATGTATTTGTTTATGTAAATTATTCCTTATCCTAGGATCTAGCTGTTAAATGTATAATTGCTGAAAATATGTCTGCAGTTAAAAAAATATTACTTCATGTTTATCAGCATTAGAAATTATTATGTAAATGTATGTAGTTATCATTCAAAAAGCAGAGAGTATTATTACATACTCTTATCCTCCAATCAACAGGAGCCCAAAAGTGGTGAAAAAGGGAAGTTAATAAAAATGTTCCTTCAAAGATAGGAAGCCCAAGCTAACGGATATCACTGGAATTTTAGCAAAGATCTAGAAATATGGCCTACTAAAAATCCATCAGAGACCTCATACATTCCCCTCTTCCGGGGCAGCAGTCAAGCAATCCTTACATCACACAGTCTTTACTCCTGGAAGAGATCGTCATAGGTCCAGTAGTTTACTCTCTTGGTTGGGTCTGAGGCCCAGCAATTATGCCAAGTTGTGCCTTTGAAGTGGGGGTGTCTTCAATGCAATCCCTTCAAGTGCACAGGTCCGCCTTTCTTCTCAGCTCTGGCTCCAGACCATCAGTAGGAGATAATGAGCCCTTTGTGTGGGAAAGAATATATGCCTATTCAGGTGCAAGTGTTAGCTGCCCCTCTCTCTTCCTGCCCAGAAAGAGCTATCAGAATGCAAAGGACTTCAGATGAATTCTCTATCACACCCACCCTTTCTGTGTAGGTGTTACACATCCCAGATGTGTATTGGAGCCAGGCTGAAAGTTCCAAGAACAGTTAGAGCAGAGGTATGACCACTTTCTAAAAATAGCATTTGTAAAAAAGTAAAGTTTTATCCAACTTTACCAATACAGATCATTTAGCATTACCATTCTAAAGGTATAAAACATGATGTAGGTACTTCCTCGTTATTACCAGGATTTATAGCTTAAAAGTGTATTAAGGAATTCCCAATAATAAGTTATGAGAGGAGTAGGCCTCACAGCAATGAAAAGCAAATTTAGCTCTTTGTCACGACCAAGAAATGCTAAATTTAAAAGTACATGTCCTAACTTTTACTATACATAGTACCCTGTTCTATGGGCTACCTAGAGCTTACCTTATGACCCACTTATATGTAATAAAATGTAAGTTTAAGGCTTGGCAAGTAGTTTTAAATGCCAAGTCGAAGTGGCAGTAAACCCCTCACACAGGCCCAGCAGTGGCATGCCTGAGGCCAGATTGAAAGGCTACTTGTTTGGGTGGCACAATCAGTGCTACTGACCCGGAAGTAGTATTAGATTACAGGCCCTGCTTATATGGCATGCTGCTTTACAAGGGACTTACAAGTAAACGAAATCTGTCATTGAGATATACAACAATGTTACCATGTTTAGAGTAGAAGCAGATGCAATTCACACTGGTCAGCAGTGGTAAAGTGCTCAGAGTCCTAAAGCCATTTAGCAGAAGGTCATAAAAAGAGGAGAAGGAAGGCAAAACGTTTGAGGTGACCCTCATGGAGAGTCATTTCTCAACAACACCCTTCTTGTCATTATGCAGTGCTAATATTTCATCTTCTTTCTTAACTGGCAATCTTGATAAACAGTCCTCTAGAACATGTATTACACCAGAAATGTGCTCTATATTAAAGTGCAAATCTTTCCACTCTATATGTTACTCATCTGCATCCTCTAGTTGTAAAAAAACTACCAACAGGCGAAGGTCTGCGCTTAAACTGAATTTCGGACATACACATATTTCCCGATATACTCAATACCTTTTTCTTATCTATCTATATATATAAAAACAAAAGTATGTCTGTTTGTACTTTATGCATTACTACACCATTTATCCGATCGCCATGAAACTTTGGGAAGTTGTTGAGTACACTCCTGCGAAGGTTTATGGCAAAAAAAAGAGAAGAAACATTTGTTAAATATCGGCACACCAGGGCCCTCATAATCTTTCCAATAATCAATCAATCAATCAGTGACACTTATAAAGCGCGCTACATACCCGTAGGGTCTCAAGGCGCTGGGGGGGGGGGGGGGGGGGGTGCCGCTACTGCTCGAACAGCCAGGTCTTCAGCTTCTTCCTGAAGGAGAGGTGGTCTTGGGTCAGGCGCAGGTCGGGAGGGAGGGAGTTCCAGGTCTTGGCGGCCAGGTAGGAGAAGGACCTTCCTCCTGTAGTCGCTCTTCGGATGCGGGGGACGGCGGCGAGGGCGTGGTTGGCTAATCGGAGGTGGCGTTTGGGAGCGTAGAAGTTGACTCGGCTGTTGAGGTAGCTCGGGCCTTGGTCGTGTAGGGTTTTGTGTGCGTGGGTGAGGAGGCGGAAGGTGATTCTTTTGTTGACGGGGAGCCAGTGAAGGTCTCTCAGATGTCCGGAGATGTGGCTGGTTCGTGGGATGTCGAGGATGAGTCTGGCTGAGGCGTTCTGGATCCGCTGGAGTCTCTTCTGGAGCTTGGCGGTGGTACCGGCGTAGAGGGCGTTGCCGTAGTCCAGTCGGCTGGTGACGAGGGCCTGGGTGATGGTCTTCCTGGTCTCGGTGGGGATCCACCAGAAGATCTTCCGTAGCATGCGTAGGATGTTGAAGCACGCTGAGGAGACGTTGTTGACTTGCCTGGTCATGGAGAGGGAGGAGTCCAGGATGAAGCCCAGGTTGCGTGCATGGTCTGTCGGTTTGGGTGCGGTGCCCAGGGCGGGAGGCCACCAGGAGTCGTCCCAGGCGGAGGGTAAGGAGCCCAGGATGAGGACCTCCGTCTTGTCCGAGTTCAGTTTCAGGCGGCTGGTCGTCATCCACTCGGCTACCTCTTTCATCCCTTCGTGCAGGTTGGCTCTGGCGGCGGCGGGGTTGTTGGTCAGGGAGAGGATCAGCTGGGTGTCGTCGGCGTAGGAGATTATGCTGAGGTTGTGTTTGCGTACGATGGCCGCGAGGGGGCTCATGTAGACGTTGAAGAGGGTGGGGCTCAGAGATGATCCTTGGGGGACGCCGCAGATGACTCCGGAGGCCTCTGACTTGTACGGTGGTAGGCGGACTCTCTGTGTTCTTCCGTCGAGGAAGGAGATGACCCATTCCAGCGCCTTGTCCTGGATTCCGATGTTGCTGAGGCGCCGTACTAGGGTGCGGTGGCAGACCGTGTCGAATGCCGCGGAGAGGTCTAGGAGGATGAGGGCCGCTGTTTCTCCATTGTCCATCAGGGCTCGGATGTCATCGGTGGCGGCGATGAGGGCGGTCTCGGTGCTGTGGTTGGCTCGGAAGCCGGACTGTGAGGGGTCGAGGGATCCGTTCGTCTCGAGGAAGGCGGCCATCTGCTTGTTGACGGTCTTCTCGATGACTTTGGCTGGAAACGGGAGGAGCGAGATGGGGCGGTAATTCTTGAGGTCGGTGGGGTCCGCTGTTGGTTTCTTGAGTAGAGCGCTGAGTTCGACGTGTTTCCAGCTCTCAGGGAAGATGGTGGTGTCGAAGGATGTGTTCATGATGTCTCGCAGGTGGGGTACGATGACAGCGTCGGCCTTGTTGAAGACGTGGTGAGGGCAGGGGTCGGTTGGTGATCCGGAGTGGATGGAGTTCATCGTGCGGATGGTGTCTTCGGTGCTGATCGGGGTCCAGGCGTGGAGGGTGGTGGTGGGGGGTGGTTGGTCGGTCATGGTGTGCGTTGGTTGGTTGTTGAAGCTGTTGTGTATGTCCGCGATCTTGTTGTGGAAGTATGAAGCGAGGGAGTTGCAGAGGTCTTGCGATGGGGTGATGTCGCTGTTTCCTGCGCTGGGGTTGGAGAGCTCTTTCACGATGTTGAAGAGTTCCTTGCAGTTGTGTGCGTTGTTGTCCAACCGGTCCTTGAATGCTGTTTTCTTGGCGGCGCGGATCAGCTGGTGGTGTTTCCGGGTGGCAAGTTTGAAGGAGGTCCTGTTGTCCGGTGTCGGTTCCCTTCTCCAGGCTTTCTCGAGGGCTCGGCAGTTCTTCTTGGAGCTCTTGAGTTCGTCGGTGAACCATGGGGCCTTCTTGCTAGGCGGGGTCCTCAGTGGGGCGAGTTCGTCCGTGCAGTTGCTGATCCACTTCGTGAGGTTGTCGGCGGCCTGGCTGGGGTTCGCTGAGCTGGCAGGAGGGTGCTGGCTCAGGGAGGTGACGAGCTGGTCTGCTGTGATCTTGCTCCAGCTTCTGCGGGCGGCCTGTTGCTGGTGTTGGTGGGTCGTCGTTCTCTTGAAGGTGAAGTGGACGCAGAGGTGGTCCGTCCATTGAAGCTCTGTGGCGTGGCTGAAGTCGATGTCTGTGCTGGAAGAGAAGACTGCGTCGAGTGTGTGTCCGGCGAGGTGGGTGGGGGTGGATACCAGTTGCTTGAGTCCCAGGTTGGCGAGGTTGTCGAGCAGGGTGCTGGTGTTGCGGTCGTTGTTGTTCTCCAGATGGAAGTTGAGGTCTCCGAGGAGGATGTAGTCAGCGGAGGGGAGGGCATGCGGGCTGACGAAGTCGGCGATGTCCTCGCTGAATTGCGTGCGTGGTCCAAGGGGTCGGTAGATCAGGGTGCCTCTGAGGGTGGTGTTTGGGTTGGTGTGGATCTGGAAATGCAGGTGTTCGGCGCTGGTCAGGGTGTTGTCGGTGCTGGTCGTGAGACGGATGGTGCTCCTGTGGATGATGGCGATGCCTCCTCCCATCTGGTTGGCGTTTCGGTCCCTCCGGACGATCTTGTAGCCCTCTGGGATGGCGATGGCGATGTCGGGAGCTGAAGAGGCGTTCATCCAGGTCTCCGTGAGGAAGGCAACGTCAGGGGCTGTGGCGTCTAGGAGGTTCCAGAGTTCGATGGCGTGTCTGTGGACGGAGCGGGTGTTGACCAATACTGAACGTTTACAGTTTACGGTGTGACTCGCTTTTCCAATGACCATCAATAAGGCACAAGGACAATCGCTGCAAGTGTGTGGACAACATTTGGAGAATCCGTGCTTCTCACATGGACAACTGTATTTGGCCAGCTCACGCGTCGGAAAACCTTCTGATTTATTTGTGTACACACCAGACGGAAAAATAAATACTGTGTAACCACAAGCACTCGAATAAATAAACAGAATTAAAACAACACTTTAAAATGTTTTCCATAATAAAAATGACACAATGTAAATAAAATGTTATCATAACAAGTTTCCTTAAATTTCCTTTCTTCTGAGATTGCAGCAACGTCGCGACGGGTAAGCTAGTCTATATATATATAAAAATGAAAGTATGTCTGTTTGTCCTTTCTGCATTACTACACCATTCATCCGATCACCATGAAACTTTGTGAAGTTGTTGAGTACACTCCCCCGAAGGTTTATGGCAAAAAAATAATAATTGGTAAAATATCAGCCACCCGGGCCCCAGGGCCCTCATAATATTTCCAATACTGAACGTTTACAGTTTCCAGTGCGACTCGCTTTTGCAATGACCATCAGCAAAGCACAAGGATAATCGCTGCAAGTGTGTGGACTCGATTTGGAGAATCCGTGCTACTCACATGGACAACTGTATGTGGCCAGCTCACGCGTGGGAAAACTTTCTGATTTATTTGTGTACACACCAGACGGAAAAATAAAAAATACTGTGTATCCTCAAGCACTCAAATAAATTTCCTTCCTTCTGAGATCGCAGCAACGTGCGACGGGTAAGCTAGTCTAGACTATTTCAACTCTGTGCCCCTCCATGGACTTGTAGAAAAGACTACAGTAACTATTTCATCAATGTTATCTTGCAATATCACAGCTCCAATTCCCACTTTGCTATAGTCGTGATGATTGATTCACAATTGGGGGCTAATTTACAAGCCCCTTATGCTGCATGTATGTTATTTTTTCAAATATTAAAAGTGACGCACCTGCAGCACAACATGATTGTAAATAATAAGGTAAACATCCTTTACCACGCGGATTTTACTACACGTGGCCTTTACAACGCGTCCATTACAACGCAAGTCGTTACCACGAGGGCACTAAAGGATTAAAAATTGTAAATTTACTATCCCAAAACCTTCCCTAGGGTCCACGGGGACTGGTGTTAGAATAGTAAATTATACTATTCGAAATCCGCGCCCCCAAGGGATGCAGTGTAAAGGGATGCGTTGTGACGGTACGTGTTGTACCGTCAAACATCCAAATAATATCCCTTGGTGCTGAACGCAGTTAATGCATGCGGGTCCACAAGAAATGGCTGTTTTCAACTCATTACATTCTTTTACACATTTACTATCCCATGTGAACTGTGGATTTTTATTAATCAACTCTTACGTCAAATTTACTTAAACACAGAAATGATCTGAGTTGATCTTTGTGTTGCGGTTGGGGTGCATCTTCTATGTCCTTGATCAGACAATGTTTCAGAGATATGCCATGTTTACCAATATTGTGACCTAGATAATCAATTGAATCTACTTCAAATTTAGATTTTTGTTTTTCAACAATGTTAAAACATTATATTGGAAACTGGATAGCACCCTGCAAAACGTTTTTGCATGTGTTTTTGTAGTGCCAAACACAAGGATATTATTCTGGAAGAACATAACAAAAATTAATCCTTAAAAACGTATCAATTATTCTCTGGAAAAGAACAGAAGCAGAAATTAAACCAAATTGCATCCTGTTATATCTATATTCCACTTCAGTCATAAAAGAGGTTAATGCACAACCACTACTTGAGACAACCATTCAGATGCCTCTATTACCTCAAAAATAGCTTGTTGGCATAACATTTGCAGCTCCTCTGTTTGGGCATTTCCCAATGATAAGTGGATGTTTCTGATCGTATAAACATTAGGTATTGCACTTTTTGTTTAAAATTATCTTACGCACAATGTTTCCCAATATTCCTAGCACCAAAAATCAAACCTTAGGGAATAACTTCTCCCATGCCAGACCTTTGCCTACATCAACTTGCAAAATAAAATCACTGCAACCCAGCACCTGGTCATGATGATTTGGGTTGCATGCAAACATTTTCTTTACTTTCTTTAAACCTAATTTTGATTTTATACATCCTAGCTCAGTGCCTTTTATTTTTACAATATCTACAAATCCCCCCTACAACAGAACGTAGCTTAACAGTAGCCAGCTATACAGCTAAGACATATTTTAGTTAGACTCTTGCATTTGAATCTTCCATCAATAGGTTTTTCCCAAAACTATCTTTTTTTTAACAAACTGTACCACATACATTGTTCTTTAAGCCATTTCTATTCTATCATTCCTAACTTTATTTCCTCAAATTGATGTGCTATAGCTATTGCTTTTTCTAATGTTAAATGTTCAACAGTAAACAATTGTTCCTGTAACTTGACATCAAACACCTTACATACCAATTGGTTACACAATATTTGGTCACGATAAACTCTATAGTTATACTTGGTGGCTAAAATGTGTAATCACTGACCTCTTCCCAGAAATGTATATCTAGCAACAACTTTGTTAGTTTATTTTGTAAAGAATATCCAATTAGTTTTATATCTGTTTCATACACTAGAGGTGGTAAATAATATAAAATATGTTTCTCTTAAGACCCAAGAAAATGTTTCAAAATAGCAAACTTCTTCTTATCTGTAAACACAGTCTCCCCAATAACCTCAACTTATACCCCAAACCTATCCTTTGACTGTGCTCATTCCAAAGTAGGGTCACTGGGATTGGTTAAAAAAGGTACAGGTGCTCTAATACCTTCCATATTATTAATACACCTTGAGCACCACAAAGCATATTCAAGACCTGAATTGTATTCAATAAATAGGTTTTCAAAATACTAATGTTTTAATGATGGCAAATTCTACAATTAGCAAAATTACAGTTAAAGAGCAATTATGGTTTCATAATGAAACCAAATATCATCAAAGTTCACTAATAATGGTTATGTCCACAAACCATAGCTCACACCCTTGCCAAACAAACCATACGTAATTACCAAATGCTGTCCTCACCATTAATGTTACAAATGACTTCACAAGTGAAATAAATGATCTCACTAGTGACATCATATTACCTTACAATTACCATTATGAATGACACAATCACTAAAGTAGTTTGTGTTGGTATTTATGAATATATTGTGCTGCAGTCCTTATATTTATTGTTATAAATATTGTGAGGTCATCATGATTACATGAGATGTACACCGACAATACCCAGAGCAGAATATGCATGACCTGGGCAAACAAACACTAAAACAAAACAACAACTGTTACTATAATCTAACAGTAGCACACCACTAACAAGTACTGGGAAGCAGTCAAACTTTTAGACTCCATATTAAAAAACCTCACAAACATCTTAATGTTGCTTTCCCATGTCTGTAACTCGTTCATCTGTTGGGTCTTCTACAAGAAAAGAACCACTAAACTATACCTACTTTTCAGCTCATTATTCCATGTGGGGTCTTATTCAAAGACTATTACAAAGATGAAACATGTCTGTGGCTTCCATTAGTAACTAAAGCTCATATAGTGCAAATACCCAGCAGCAGCCCATGCAGGTAAGAGCAGTTGGCCGAGTTGGAGGGGTATTCAACAGATGACCATGAGGGAAAATCAAATAAATAATTAATTTTATCTTGTTGTCTGTCAAAATCCCTTTCCATCCACCCGGCCACACCGTTCTTACCTGCATGGGCATCTGCTGCAAATAACACTGAGGCCTGGAGGCCAATAGGAATGAATGTCAATTACCGAATCGGTAAATACCGATTCTGTAAAATTGTGAAATAGTCAAGGGTGGGAGGGTGTCACTTTGACACCCTGTTGCACCCCTGATTAGTGCTTGTGTGCCATGTGGCACACATACATGCCCTTAGGGCATGTATGTGTGCCACATGGCACAGGTGTAAATGCACATATTTGCATTTACATAGGAATTTGTTATTTACCACCAACTAGTAGTTGGTGGTAAATAACGAATCCTTAAAGCCCTGTGGCACTGTTTACATTGCTACCTACATTTCAAAATACAGATTCGGTAATTTTATCGAATCAGTAATTTCACTGAATCTGTAAATTTACTGAATCAGGAAAATTACTGAATCTGTATTTTTTCATGCCCTATATCTCAGTATCCAAATACCGGTCGGTAACAGCCGAAAATCGGTATTTTCGGCCTTTACCGACCGGCATTTGGATACCTACATCCGGCCCTAAATGTCATATTTGTCTGGAAACATACGTTTATAACAAGTCACAGTTACTGCAGAATTATCTCAGGTCCTTCCTCTGGGGCCCACCTTGGCATGAAACTAACTGATTCCAAAACAAGAGGTCGCAAGACTAACATTTTTCATCTCCCCTTATTGATGGGAAAGTGATTACGGGGATTCTGGTCTCCACTGCCATCTAAAATGATCACCAGCAGTGGTTGGTAGAGGAATACATACAGAATTGCATAGAGCCATCCCCAGAACTACTGGTAAGCTTTGGCTCCATAGAAACCCAAGGACTCTGATTGAAAGAGGTGACTGTAAGTTGCTATAGTTGGAGTCCATTTGTCTTTAGTTTCTTGGTGATGAAAGGCTACCCATAAAAAAATAGGAACCTGCCTTATGTTTCAAGATAGGCAACTCACCATGATAAGTAACACATCTTACTTTATGCCTGGTGGAGATAGCCTTCCACCTATTCATGTAGGCAGATGTAAATTTTCATTCACTAAGAGGTCAGCAACATGCTTGGTGTGGACATTGCTAGAGAGTTTTTCCTTCTACTTAATATTTCATTCTGCAATGGCATTCATGGAGTGTCATCCTTTTGGAACGCTCTGGTACATGTGTCTGCATTTTGACTGTTGCTGTGCTCAGCAGCAACTCCATTCACAAGGAACCTTTCAGTTTTGGGGAATTAGGCCCAAGCGTGCCATCTAAGGGTTGTTGACAACACTCAAGTAAAGAAGACTGTGGTCCTGAGGTATCTATCTCCTGGGAGTCGATGGACAGACATTATTTAGCGGGAACATTTAGTTATTCTTCCTCATCTTTAAGATCAAGTCGACTGAGGGAAAGTGGGTACATTAGATGAGTCTACCTGGAAGCCTGCTTCTTATTCCTCATTGACATCATCTACTCTGTTTTAACAAAGACAGAAGGTGGACCTAGCACTGGCCTGCAGGACATCCTTGTCCACTTGTTCTTGTTTTTTTATGCACACACTGATCTGTTCCTTTTGGGTATTCCTCTTTGTTTAGAGTGATTCCTTCACTTTTTCTGAATTCACATAGGTATTTCTGCCCTTTCAGAAACAGTCACAAGTCAGTACAAGAGATAGTGTGTCAATTAATATCTTACAGTGAAAATATGTTTTGGTCATTCTGTCCAAAGTTAACACATATACTTTAGGCACATTCCCATTAGATGTAAGTATGTCACATCTGTTCTTTTGCTGCCTCCTCACCATCCTTTGCTTGTATTTGGTTGTTTTTGAACTTCTAGTGGCAACAGAATTCCGAGGTCATAAGCAGTGTGTAGGCATCTAGGACCATATGTATAATTCCAAATTGCGATCGCATTTGGGCTCAGTGCTATGTATGAAAGAAAAACTGCCTCGTAAAATATGGAATTGAAAAATGTCCAATTCTCTATTTTTCTATTGCATTTAAGGATTCGCAAATTGTTATTCCTTAAATGCAATGTAAAAAGAAAATAAAAGGTGCAATTTTGCCTTAAGGAATCACAAATTACCACCAACTTCAAGTTGGTGGTAATTTGCGATTTCCCAGAAAAATTCACTTTTTAAAAATTTTCAAAGTGCCATGTGGCGCACATACTTGCCCTTAGGCCACGTATGTGTGCCACATGTGCACACAGGCACATTTCAGGGGTGCAAAAGGGTGTCCTTTTGACACCCTGGCACCCTTGAAATTGCATTCTCATTTTGCGATTCTGTAATTGAAAATCGCAAATTGAGAATGTTCCCCATTCATTCCTATGGGCCTCTAGGCCCATAGGAGTTTTGCGAATCCTACATATTCCTTATGGTCCTCTAGGCCCATAGGAATGAATGGGGGGGTATTCCTTAATTTGCAATCGCAATTTGCAATTCGCAATTAAGGAATGTGTAGGATTCACAAAATTATTTGCAAATCCTACATACATAGCGTTTTGCGATTCTCAAATAGCGATTCGCAAAAAATCGCAATTTGAGAATCGCAAAATCAGAGTTTGATACATGTGGCCCATGGTGGTGATTGTAATGTACACACTGAAGAGTATATTGACGAGCACATTATTGCAACGATTGCCCAGTGCCACTCTATGTATACATAAGGTGTGAATGAAGGATTCAGAGTTTTGATTTGTATGTTTAAAATGTGTATCATCTCCATATTTCTAATCTCCAAAGTTAGCAGCTTGAAAGTTACAAGATTATGTTACCATGCATAAATGCAGAGTCGTTTGCACTAGGATTGAACCGCATAGCCTCATAATGCTTCCCTTGTTGATTTTGGCAGGGTATAAAATTATGGTGAGAATCACCAATACATGGGAACCACTTCTTTTTGTGTTGAATTCTCTATATTTGGGATTTCAAAAAGGAATGCATGGAATTTACTACGATTGATAAATACCGCTCTGTGGGGTATTGGTATTTCCCTGGTGTATTAAATACCTCACCTCATTCAGACCCTGTGATTTGGGTGAGTTCTGTGGCACTGTGACCATGTGAGTCATGTGTAGGGATCCCCTTTGAACTTAGGAAATCAACTGAAATAACAAACAGAGTGATGGTTTGAATGCTTCGTTTATTTTCAGCCATTAGTAATCACTTGGAGCTGCATCAAGACTGGTTTTTACACACTGTGCCATGCTAGCTAGAGACCTGCCTTATGCAAATGAGTCTTGGTTCTGCGGACATAGAAACAGTGCAACTCAAACTGCTAGTTAAAAACGTATTTAGGTTTCGTCAGTGAGGTATAGCTTGAGTCCTATGGCACAGTGATCATACCTGTCACTCTTAAGGCATCTAATGCAAAAACAACAATGTGATGGAACAAATGCTTGAATTGATTTCAGTCACTGGCAATTGGTCTGGATCACATTCAAAACCATCTTTTATCAGGCACTGTGGCATTCTAGGCAGAGACTCTGCTTCTACTTTGCAATTGTTTTAATTGGTTTTTCAAGCATTGAATACACAAGTATTATTGCAGTGATTAACAGTAATGTTATAATAAATATACCAACAAGTCAAAAGTTGCTCAAATACGAAGTTACCTTGTTTGGCAAAAAAGGTTGGTTTAATCAAACACTGTAGCCCTCTGTGATAGCGGTTTCATGACGGACATCTGCCCCACGGATTCAGTAGAACTTTCAAACAATTGCAGTGTTTTCTCACCTCCCTTGCAGGCGCAGCAGTTACAGGTAAGAGCGCCGTGACAGTGGGGCGAGGCACGGGCGGGTTTGGAAGTTAACATACGACAAGATAGGGAAAATAAAATAAATAAAACCACTTACGCTGAGTTGGCGATGCAGCGAGTGCAAGGTAAGTGGTTTTATTTATTTATCTATTTTATTTTCCCTATCCTGTCATATGTTGATTGCCCCCAGCCCCGCACTGCACCTGTCCCACCCCTCCCCACCACTCTTACTTGTACTGGCCGCGCCTACTCCCTTGTTACATAATTGTGAATCCATTGGTTGGGGTCCCCCACAATTAGTTGCATTCGGGTCCATAGTACCTACCAGCTCCTAGCTTGATCGCTAACATGTTGCTCGAATATGAATTTACCTTAAATAAACAAAAGAAAAGAGGCATTTAGCAAAACAGTAACAGTTAGTTCAATCAAACACTTCGGCCGGTAGAACAGTTACAGAAATGGGGTTTGAGGACTGTCTCAAAGTACAATATATCCAAGCAGTGTTTTATATATTTTTAAGGGCATCATAAAACAATTTGGAAATTCTTTCTTGGTAAATTATATGGGAGTTGTCTTTGGAGTTGTTAATAAGGCCACACAATAACAAATGGAGATGGGCCTCGACCTTGCGAGGACACAATGAGGGCCAGTGGGTAAAGTGCCCAGATGTGCAGCAAGGGGGTATGCGATCGCTGCGTGTACTTTGTGTACTGTGTTCTGATTGGCTGATTGTTCCTAACTTCATGTGGCATCTGAATTTAGGGTGTTTTGGGAATGTGCACACCCCTCCAGCCACACATGCTTTATTCGGCCAATGTCTCTGGACCATTGTGGTGTCGGATTGTGGGATTGATATGAGTTTCCTGTTCATGCGTATGTCTGCTGGATACATGTCACCCCCCGTGACTTCAATCAGTAACCTCAGGACTAAGCCTCAGACCCAGCCTGACCACGTATTTCTGAGTCAGGGTTGATGGACAGTTCTTGATTAGCAAATTCGATAATAAAGATGTGATCTAATTTTTATGCATAAATGTATAATAATGCACATCAACTTCTCCAATATTAGGACAAGTACTCCTATATATTGGCCTGTGCCATACAACTTAAATCCATGAACATTAGCCTGATGCTACTTTGGCTGTGGGAACCGCCAAAAGAGTTGTTCTCACGTCAATCTCAGCGACGGATGGCTGCTTCTCACAGAGGCCCTCCTTATGCAAATCAGACCGGGTCCTGCTTTATTTGAGTAATCAAGTCTCTCATGTGTGAATGCCAGTGTGAGGGGAAAGGTACTCTAGACTAGTGCATCTGCATTTACATCATGAGAAAAAGCTATCTTAGTGTCAGCAAATTGCTACTGTGGGGTAAAAGAACCAAAGCTGTAGTGGGGTGAATGGTTAACTCTCCCGGGCAGCATCTTTTGATTTAGCAATGTTTACAATAGTCAGGAAATACTGAGGATGTTAAATTTATTAAAATATGTGTTACAGTATTGTTCATTTCCCTTCATGGGTTAATTTGTGTCCTTTTGCCTCTGTCTATGTTTTAATCTCATAGGTGCTTCACTATGTGAAAAAGATGAATATATCACTAAACATCGGGGCTCAAATATCTTTTGATGAAAATGGTGATGCGCCAAGCGTGTATGACATCGTGAATGTACAGATATTAAACTATGAGGACATTCGACTGGTCGACGTGGGCAGCTTTGACTCCCAACAAGACGCGCATATCTATATCAACACCAGTGCCATATTATGGGCTGAGAACAACCAGGTGAGTCTGAGATCTGACACGATAATGTTCTGCTTGCGTAGCATATGTGATCATATAGATGACCCACAGTGCTGATGTAGTGCTTGAAAGAACTCAACAGGTAGAGCATGGGATGGCATAGTCTCCAAACTCAGGACTTTGCCACAACTAACACAATATGTATCTAGTCACGTGGTCATGACTAATATACAATGTATTATCAAGATCACTTTGTGTGATTGCTTGTTAAATGAGAGGATGCTCTTGGAAAAGGTTATTAAATAAAAAACAGTTTTTGAATCTAGTTTCCAGTCTATCCTTGCTGAGCAAAACAATGAAGAAATGCATTATTTCCCAACCTCTAGTTTCCCTATCAGTCTGGCATCCAAGTAGTCTGTTGAAAGGAATGGCCATGCTCTTGAATCCTTGATGGAGGGGAATCCTCTCTTTCTAAACTGCAAACCTCAATCTTGGCCCATGCACTCTTCAATCAGTATATGGATACCTTGATGGAACCTTTGTGGAGGGACAGGTGTCTTTATTCTTCAGTATGCGGACAACACACGCATCGATTTTTAAACCTCCTCACTGTTTGGCAGGCTCACAGTACACACTGTTCTCATAAACATACAGCCTTCAATGACTGAGTTATTTCTCAATATCAGCCTTTTTTCTACTCTCACCTAAAAATAAAATATGCAATTGACCTGATTCTTTTTGCTCCCCTGTTAAATTCCTTGGTTTCACTTGTGATTTCACACGTAAATCAATTCATCGAAGAAACTAATCTTTTTCTAATGACTCTGAAGAAGAGACATAATACCTTTGCAAAACACCACTCTCTACCAGCTCAGGCATTCAGTGAGTGGTATTTTGCTAGTTCGGTTTTGAAAAATGTCCTTGGTTAGTAAGCAATGCTCAAGCCAAACCAGAACATGTACCACCTCTGGACTCATGCTTAAGATGAGAAATCTGTGACAAGAAGTATCCATCAGAAGAGAAGGTTACAGTCCTTTCAGCGATATTCATGCATTACCGAGCTAATGCTCTTAGCCATGTTATCCACCTCCTATTGGATAACATGGCTAAGAACTGCTCAGGGCAGGTGTTAGCTTTTGGAGATAGGAGATAGCGATGTTAGCGACTGTTTCCAGTCGCTAACATCTTGGCATGCCCACTTTGCATGTCATTAGTGATAAATATCACTGACATGCAAAGCGGGGCCCAAGATGGTCGCTATCTCCTACTAGCTGTCGCTAACTAGTGTTAGCGACAGCTAGGTAATAGGGAGATCATTTTATCTCTGCTTTCTTGGCTTTTAAAGCCAAAAAAGCGGAGATAAACCCCCTTGATAATATGCCCCCATATTTCTGGTGGATCCTAAAATTTCCCAAAGATCCTTTCTCATCCTTCTTTTGCCCCATAACTGAAATAACACAGCAGTTCATTCTTTGCTTCACATGGCCCCACAGGCCTGGGTTCCCAGGTGCCACAGCTGCAACACTTGGTTTGCTACTAGCGACCTGTGGTACTACCTGTGCCACAGATGTTCTCAGAAAGAATATATGATTAACCATAACCACCCTCTGGGCTTCGCATTAGTGATATCACAATACATGTGATAATAAGTCAAAATGTATTAAAAATTTAGATTAATGAAACCCAAAAGTATTGTTCATAATGAATGTAAATAAAAAAAATATGTAATCACATTTTTTATCTTTGTCTGGCAGTAGTTTTACTATTTTTGCCGATCACAGATGCTGATGCGCCCGGAGCATGTTTCCAACAGATTCATTGGGGAATCACCTGATATCCACGTTTGGAATCCCTTCCCATGGTACAGTTATCTCCATGGCAGAGAACTCCACATGTCTTTTTTTTCTTTTTGTCTGTGTGAAAAACTATTTTCCCCATGGAGACTCTACTTTCCTGAAACTCCCACAAAATGTGATTGTGGTAAGGAATCTACACAGAGACTTAGTTGAAGAGATTATGCAACTCTTTCCCATCTAGGAGTATGTGACTACACAAAACCAACTAGTTTGGGGGCATTCACAAACTTCCAAAGATAGAACACCCAGCAAAGGCCTCAACCCCACTTCCTGAGTGGAGCTTACTCCAAACTTGTAAAACAAATCCCTGCACTGGTAAAACAGGTGACCTTTGAGAATACCTTTTTAATTCCTGTCTGACACAATTGAGGTATGTTTGATCACAAACATATGGTTGAACCCAACTAAAATGTTTAAGTCTCTATGTCGGCTCTCATGTATCATTACGTTGTATTGAAGAATTTTTAGGAAAACTATTAAATCATGAACATTTTTGTATAATTAATTTAGATTCACAGAATTGTTATGTGTTCTACGGCAGTGCATTTCCTTTTTGAAATGAACACGCACTTTTTCATGTAGCTTAAAAAAATATTAATATTGTTCCCTTGGCATATCATGTCAGCACTGTAATTAAAATATTAGTGGCATCTAAAATGTACATTTATATGTATGTTTTTATATTAATCACTCCGGGGCCGAATCCCAGAAGTAATTTGAGTAATTTGAGATAAATCCTAAAGTTACTACTTTTGTTATTCACGGAAACCATTTAGTTGTAGTAAAATTAGGACTCCTAACTTTACTACTAGTTAAACCCTTTTGTGAATATCGAAAGTTGCAAAGTTAGAATTTTGTCTCAGTTTAGTAGAAGTAAAGTTAGGAGTCCTAACTTTACTACTTCTAAATGCCTTCTGTGAATACCAGAAGTAGTACGTTTAGGATTTTATCTCAGAATATTTCTGTGACTCGGCCCACAGTTATTAGGCAACTTGAGCCACGTTTTCAGGATTAAGGTCAGTGACATCACTTTCTGGGTGTGTTCTGGTTTGAATGATCCATATTTCTAAAGGTGACACAGAATGCTTTGCCATTAGGGATATTGTTTTACATGACACCCACTTGGCAAATATTCAGGGCCGTCAACATTCTAGTAGCCCATGGAGACGAACTGGTTAAAAAAACGTAATTATTTTTTAAAATGTCACCAAGTCCAAAGCAAATTTGAAGTAACAGTAGACATCTCAAAAGACACTGAAATGACAATATAAGTGTCATTATTGCTCTGACCTGCCATCAGGAGATCATACTGAAGATCATATTGAAGAGCAAGATAATGGACTCAATTCCCCAGTGTGAAGGGGATCAAACTTAGTAATGGAACTTGAGTCTTTTCTCCTGCTTAAATAGAGAAGAGACCAGCTGCCTGAAAAAAGATCTATTTGTAATCTGCCTGATATCAAACCCTAGGTGTAGGTATATTGAAGGTTTCATCAAAGGCTGTCATGAGTTCTCATTTAAGGGTATCTTGTCCCTGTGAGCTCTTCTAGTTTAACATTTTGGAATGTGATGCTCTCAGCTGCTCACCAGCCATCCTAGGCCTCTTTAAATGTTTTCCTTATTTTTTTCAAGCCAATGCTTTTCTGGGAAATATTTTGTTCTGATATTATTAAGATGCACATTATAAAGAATTGACACATGTTTTCTCCCTGTGCACCTCACAAATCAGTGACCTACGTTGTTTTATTTGATTGGCCATTTACTAACAGGAAGGTGCTAAATTGGTGCCCACATTTTAAAAAGGTGTAAAAGATGATTGTAAGTGTATTAAAGGATCCTGTTTGCAACATTCCACCAGTCACATGTTTAGGTCCCACGCCATCTTCCCTCCTTTCTTCTATCAGTCTCTTGTCCTTATCTTTCAGCTCACAGGCTCCCTGGTGCATTCCACTAACACTGTCACCTTGTGCTTCCTGCAGCTCCCTCGCTCTGTCTGCAGTGAAGAATGCCCAGATGGCTACAGAGAGGCAGTCACAGAAGGAAGGCCAACCTGCTGCTTTGAATGTATTCTCTGTCCTGAAGGAGAGATCACGGACCAGAGTAAGTTTTACCACAGGTTTAATTCATTAAACCTCTTCAGATACACCTGGCCAACAGGAAATCTGGATCGATTTGACTCAAAATGCAAATGATGACATTCATTGGTGTCTCTGAACAGTCAGTGTAATATTGCCAGGCCACTGTAACTTGGCTAAATAAACACTTTTCAACAAAACGCATTTGTGATCCAGCCCCTTTCCTCCATCTATACAGTACTAAACATTAGTATGATCTTCTGAAAGAGCCCAGTGACAGACATCACTGACTCACTCTCAGAGCTGGCATTAGCAATATGGCTTCCAGTGCAACTATATGTGTTGGCAATGACCGCCTTCTCCAGGGGTTTTCCATCACTACCCTCCATAGCCCATCTCTGATATCCATTTCATTTGATTTCTAGCACTACTCATATCAGTGTAGGATGAAAGAGCACTTTACATCACCGACACATCATACAGAAACAATCAATCATACGTACTTCCATAAAATAGTTCATAGTAAAAGTTACATGAAAACATGAGGAATACAAGGTGTGAGAGTTGCATGTCATCCATATTGTTCAGCAGTATATTTAAAGAGTGTTTGGTCTGGACAAACACAGACTCAGGATTAAGCAGGGGCGGAAAATCCGTTCCGCTCGCGGATTTTCGGTAAATCCGCGAACGCTCGCGAATTTACCAAAAATCCACAAATTCGCACGCAGCAGATTTATTTTTCTTGGTGATACAATTTTGCAGCGTGCGGCGTAAGTTCGCAATTGCGAACATGTAGGTGCGGCGGGCAGCAACAATCTCGCACTCGCGAAATTACAAAATTTGCAATTCTGCACAAGAAATCCACCAGAAAGCAGCATAGACCTTCTGGAAATGATGATTTTTATCAGAATAACTCCTCAGGTCGACATTTGCCTGCCCTTTTTTGGATTTGAGGCCTTTTGACTTTCTTTGGATCACTTTTGGATTAGAAATCAACTTTCACAAGTAAGTTTGTTTGGGGCATTACATTTGCTGTTCTGCAGAAAAACGCGTTTTGCTAAACTGAAAGCACTCAGCAGGTGCAAAAGTTCAAATTCATCATTAGTAACCATTCCCTGTAGTGCTTCCTGACTGGGGTCCCTCCAGAGTTCAGTTGCTAGTTGCAACAATTGTATGACCCTGCTCTGACCCTCACAGCCGGATCATAGAATAGCTACAAGTAGGCCACAAAGGTCCTGGAAAAAAAAATTCCACTGCAACAGAAAGCAAAAGACAGATAAGGAAGCAGGTGCCGGACTGGAATTTTAAAACAGTGACACATTAATAAATCAACCCCAAATTAATTCATGTCAGTTGAAGCAGGGCAGGTTTGCTTGCTTTTTCCCCCCATAATCTACAGTGATGATGATGAACCAGAGGGTGGCATTGATGTACCAGAGGGTGGCATGGGTGAAACAGAGGGTGCTGTGAACCTGTGATGATGAACCAGATGTAGAAACAACATAGTCGCGACCGTTGCGTGCCGACAAGTAAGTTTGCAATTGCAAACTGGTACAAAATCCTCGCGAACTGGCAGAAACCCTTGCGAACACTATAAAAACAAAACAATCCGCAAAATCGCGAGAATTCGCGGGTTTTGCGGATTGCGAGTTTGCAAATACGTAAATTCGCGAATGCCAGATTCCCAAAATTCGCCCATGCTTACTCAGGATTTAATTACAATTTAGAAATGGATGGATGCACAGCTGGTTATATGTAACAAAAAGTTCCTTTTGAATTGAAGGGTTGTTAGTAAGTTTTTGTAGGTGCTCCACAAGGTGGCGCCAGGGGTCCAATGGCGTTGAGTAAGTAAATGCTAGAATGTGAACCTAGAGAATCTCTAGGGTCATCCCTTGTTGGGCACACTTTGCCATTATCTTTCTAAGAAGAAAAGATTTCCATTCTTTTGGTTTGTTGTTCATCAGAGTAAATTTATTGATTGTTGACGTATTTTATTAGTTTTCCATGATTTTTCTACTTCTTGACACGTTTAAAGTACAGGCAATGTCATTCTATCTAATCATATCCAATGCATTTCGGGCATTATGAGGTCATGCCCTTCATCAGGGAAATAGACACTGTAAAAACGAAAATGGGGTAACATTTACTAATCTCAAAAAAACATAAATAAATTGCATCACAGTAAAAATAGTGCCTCACAGTTAAAATGGTGCATACAAGTCAAACGTGCAATGTGATCGTGTGGGAGTGGTATACAGGCAAGGATATACGTGCAAGGGTACGGGAACGCAGTTACTTACATGCCTTTCTCCATGTAAGTTTCAAATCTGAAAGGAATGGGGAGGATACTGTTAGACTGTATCGCGGAGATTAACGCAAACGTGGAAAAACGAGGGATTTGTGCGCGTGTCAAAAAGACCGCGTGTGTATCTCATCGAAACTAACCTGGTGGAAAGCAAGTCCGGTTTGATGTTTGTTGTTCTTTGCGCCGTAGCGGTTCAACGTAGCAGCGGCTGCCAAAGGGTCAGTCCGCGCTTTCCTTATTTTGAAAAAATAGCGGTCATGTGGGGTATCACGTGATACTGGTTAATGAAAAAAGACTACAGCGTTATGGCGCTCTTGTCAGACGATTATATTAATCGGTGTTCCAATCATTGTGGGAACTGCTGGGAAAAATGCTATGGTGGTGTTTCTGATGCATACGAGAAAATAAAAATAAAAATAATATTGAGAAATACAATGAAAAAACGATCATAGGGGCCACAAACTTGTGGGGTCCTAATACCAGGGTCGACACAGTGAGCGGTTGTGCTATAGGTGGAGGCTAGGGAGAGTGGTGGAAAGTGAGGTATGTGTGTACATATGTCAGGTATTATGGAACCTACAACAGTATACACAAGCAACAGTCTGCAGAGCAAATATTTTAAAGGTAACACGAAAATTCAATTCTTTCATTGAGACCCATTGGTTTTTGGGTAAACAATTTGTAAATCCAGTAATTCTCTCTTCTGAGTAAAAATTTTGTATTGTCTCTTCCCTCAATCTTCTGGATAGTCTCAAGAATGATGTACTTAATTTGGGAAGCATTGTGTTGCGCTTCTACAAAATGTGATGATAGAGCTGATTTGGTGTTCTTCAGACGGATGTTAGATTTGTGTTCAATTAAGCGTGTCTTAATGCGACGCTCTGTTTTGCCCACGTACATTTTCCCACATGGGCATCTGATTCCGTATATCAGGTTGGACGATTCACAGGTGCCATTTACCTTTAATTTGATGGGATAACCTTGTGTGGGATGACATATTTCGTTGCCTCTAATGATATTGTTGCAACTGCCACAATTCAAACAAGGTTTGGTGCCTGAGTATGTGGTGATGTCAGGAAGTTTGTTCCGGAGGATTTCCCCCAAATTCTTAGCTCTGGTGAATGCAAAGATAGGTGTAGAGTTGAAAGATTGTTTAAAATCCGGTTCCATATTCAAAATTGACCAGTGTTTCAGGATGGATTGTTTGTATTTTTTACTTGCAGTGGAGTATTTGGATACAGCTACAATCCGTGTTTGCTCAGTTTTTTCTTTTGGAGTTAAGAGTTTGGATCTGTCCGTGTTGTCGATTCTGATTCTGCTTTCTTCCACTAGGGTTGGTGGATAACCTCTCAAGGTGAATTTCTTGGTCATTTGTTTGAGTCTGATTTTCAATGTTTTTTCATCCGAACTGATTCGCTTAACTCTAGCCATTTGCGAAAATGGTAAGTTCTTGATGAGGTTTGGTTCATGGAAACTTGTGAATAGAAGCATATTATTTCTGTCGGTTGGCTTTGTATATAGATCCGTTTTGAATCCTTCAGGGGAAATTGTTATCTTGACATCTAGAAAATTGACCTCAGTGTCCGATATGTCCCATGTTAATTGGATCCTTTGGTCAATGTCATTGAATTTCTTCAATTGTGTGTCTAGGGCTTCCTTAGTGTTAGTCCAAATTAAGAAAAGGTCGTCAATATACCTCACTATCATCTTGAGATTATCTGTCCATTCGGGTTTAGAGAAGATGTGTTGTTGTTCATACCATTGCATGAATATATTGGCATATACGGGTGCCGCCGAATTGCCCATTGCCATGCCCGTGAGTTGTTGGTACCAAGATTGTTCAACTTTAAAGTAGCTGTGGTAAAGAATAAACTGCATTAGTTCCATGAGAAATGTTTGGAAATCTATATCAAGATCAGAGTTCAAAAGGGCATTCTCCAAGGCTTCTATGCCCATGTCATCGGGTATGCTCATATATAGGCTACGAACATCAGCTGTGCATAAGATTAGTTTGTCCGTTTGGTTGACTGTTATCTTTTGTAATTTCTGTAGAAATTGCGTAGTATCCTTGATATAAGTTTGCATTGATTGTACTGGTTTTTGCAAATACTTATCAATGAGTTGGCCGATAGGTTCATGGAGGCTACCTATAGTGGATACTATCGGTCGCATCGGAGGGTCATAGGTGTTTTTATGAATTTTGGGAACCATCCTTAGTGTTGGACTTTTAGGGTTCAACGTTGTTAAGAACTGTTTTGTTCTGTCCGTGATGGTGCCTTTTTTATGGGCTTCGTCAATGATGATTTTGAGTGTTTTTGAATATTCCAGCGTCGGGTTTTGATTCAAAATTGTATAAGTTTGGGTATCTGAAATATGTTCCATCACTTTTGAATTGTACATCTCTGTGTTCATGATAACGATGGCTCCCCCTTTGTCGGCTTTGGTGAAGATGATACTGTCGTCGTTGGCCATTCTGTGTAATGTATCAAGGTCTTTTTGCGTTATGTTTCTTTGTTTGGGTTTGGTATGTTTCAACTTCTGTAGATCTTGTCGTACTAGATTTTCAAATAAGTCTAATGTTTTATGGCTCGTTGGAGCTTGGAAAGAACTTTGGGGTCGTAAGCCCAATAGTTGGTCTTGTTCAGTTTGTGGTCGCTCGGGTACCATGTTATCGAAGAAGTGTCTTAGTCTGAGTTTCCTCATGAATTTAAATAAGCTCACCTCTAATTCCAAGTTGTCTGTGCTGGTAGTAGGAACAAAGGACATCCCCCTTTGTAATATTTGTAATTCGTGTGAGTTGAAATTTTTGTCACTGATGTTAATCACTAGTTGTTCTGGGGTTGGTTCTTTTTCTTCATTTTCTCTTTCTCCTTGATGTTGGCCGATGTGCTTCGTGTGGTCGGTGGATCTCTTTCTTTGTCCTTTTCTGATGCTTCGCCTGGGTCTCCTTTTTGGGCTTGACCCTGTTCTAAAAAAGGATTCGGTTCCATAGGTTTACTTGTGGTGGGTTCTTCCATAGTTGTTTTTTCTTGGGTGGTTCAACTTGGTGGAGGTCTACGTGATTTTTGGGTGGTGTCACTATCCGTGGACGATGTGTCTGTATTCGAATTGTACTGCTTATTTCTTCGTTTCTGCGCATAGATGTCTGCCCATGTGTAGACTTCCCCTAAACGGTAATCCAAAGTGTCCCTCTTAAATTTGCGAATTTTTCTTTCGTTGATCTCTTTTGTGTGACGGTCTATTTGGTTTTTAATATCCTCTAAGGTCGTCTTTAATTCATCTTCCGACATAATTTTAGAAAGTTCTGATGAAGTTTCTTCTATCTCTATGCTCAGTTCCTCCAAAATTGTAGACAATTCTTGTATGATCAGAAGGATCAGGTCTAGGGAGCATTTGTTTAAAATTTCATACCAGCGCTCCTGGAATTTTTTGGAATGTTTGCATAAGGATGGTTTCAAAGCGATTCTTAGGCCTCGTGGTATATGTGAATTTCGATGGTATTTTATGAGAGTACTGGCGTGTAGTTGTTGATTCGTTTTCCTTTTGGAAAGGTACAGCAATTGTTTGATATTTTGCTCTTTAGATCGGCTCGTGGTTTCCTGTGTGAGTTCATCCCTGATTAATGAGTAGATTTGATCAGCATCTTTGGTTTCAAATGCGAAGGTGGAGGCACGGGCCTCTGTACTTTTAGAGATATCCTCGTAGTTGCTCATTCTTGTATTATAGTTATGTTTATGTGTGCGTGCAATCCTTCCTGTGGACACTCACTGGTTAAATTACAATTTAGAAATGGATGGATGCACAGCTGGTTATATGTAACAAAAAGTTCCTTTTGAATTGAAGGGTTGTTAGTAAGTTTTTGTAGGTGCTCCACAAGGTGGCGCCAGGGGTCCAATGGCGTCGAGTAAGTAAATGCTAGAATGATTTCCATTCTTTTGGTTTGTTGTTCATCAGAGTAAATTTATGGATTGTTGACGTATTTTATTAGTTTCCCATGATTTTTCTACTTCAACAATCAATAAATTTACTCTGATGAACAACAAACCAAAAGAATGGAAATCTTTTCTTCTTAGAAAGATAATGGCAAAGTGTGCCCAACAAGGGATGACCCTAGAGATTCTCTAGGTTCACATTCTAGCATTTACTTACTCGACGCCATTGGAATCAGTTCGGATGAACAAACATTGAAAATCAGACTCAAACAAATGACCAAGAAATTCACCTTGAGAGGTTATCCACCAACCCTAGTGGAAGAAAGCAGAATCAGAATCGACAACACGGACAGATCCAAACTCTTAACTCCAAAAGAAAAAACTGAGCAAACACGGATTGTAGCTGTATCCAAATACTCCACTGCAAGTAAAAAATACAAACAATCCATCCTGAAACACTGGTCAATTTTGAATATGGAACCGGATTTTAAACAATCTTTCAACTCTACACCTATCTTTGCATTCACCAGAGCTAAGAATTTGGGGGAAATCCTCCGGAACAAACTTCCTGACATCACCACATACTCAGGCACCAAACCTTGTTTGAATTGTGGCAGTTGCAACAATATCATTAGAGGCAACGAAATATGTCATCCCACACAAGGTTATCCCATCAAATTAAAGGTAAATGGCACCTGTGAATCGTCCAACCTGATATACGGAATCAGATGCCCATGTGGGAAAATGTACGTGGGCAAAACAGAGCGTTGCATTAAGACACACTTAATTGAACACAAATCTAACATCCGTCTGAAGAACACCAAATCAGCTCTATCATCACATTTTGTAGAAGCGCAACACAATGCTTCCCAAATTAAGTACATCATTCTTGAGACTATCCAGAAGATTGAGGGAAGAGACAATACGAAATTTTTACTCAGAAGAGAGAATTACTGGATTTACAAATTGTTTACCCAAAAACCAATGGGTCTCAATGAAAGAATTGAATTTTCGTGTTACCTTTAAAATATTTGCTCTGCAGACTGTTGCTTGTGTATACTGTTGTAGGTTCCATAATACCTGACATATGTACACACATACCTCACTTTCCACCACTCTCCCTAGCCTCCACCTATAGCACAACCGCTCACTGTGTCGACCCTGGTATTAGGACCCCACAAGTTCGTGGCCCCTATGATCGTTTTTTCATTGTATTTCTCAATATTATTTTTATTTTAATTTTCTCGTATGCATCAGAAACACCACCATAGCATTTTTCCCAGCAGTTCCCACAATGATTGGAACACCGATTAATATAATCGTCTGACAAGAGCGCCATAACGCTGTAGTCTTTTTTCATTAACCAGTATCACGTGATACCCCACATGACCGCTATTTTTTCAAAATAAGGAAAGCGCGGACTGACCCTTTGGCAGCCGCTGCTACGTTGAACCGCTACGGCGCAAAGAACAACAAACATCAAACCGGACTTGTTTTCCACCAGGTTAGTTTCGATGAGATACACACGCGGTCTTTTTGACACGCGCACAAATCCCTCGTTTTTCCACGTTTGCGTTAATCTCCGCGATACAGTCTAACAGTATCCTCCCCATTCCTTTCAGATTTGAAACTTACATGGAGAAAGGCATGTAAGTAACTGCGTTCCCGTACCCTTGCACGTATATCCTTGCCTGTATACCACTCCCACACGATCACATTGCACGTTTGACTTGTATGCACCATTTTAACTGTGAGGCACTATTTTTACTGTGATGCAATTTATTTATGTTTTTTTGAGATTAGTAAATGTTACCCCATTTTCGTTTTTACAGTGTCTATTTCCCTGATGAAGGGCTTGACCTCATAATGCCCGAAATGCATTGGATATGATTAGATAGAATGACATTGCCTGTACTTTAAACGTGTCAAGAAGTAGAAAAATCATGGAAAACTAATAAAATACGTCAACAATCAATAAATTTACTCTGATGAACAACAAACCAAAAGAATGGAAATCTTTTCTTCTTAGAAAGATAATGGCAAAGTGTGCCCAACAAGGGATGACCCTAGAGATTCTCTAGGTTCCCATTCTAGCATTTACTCAGGATTTAAAACATACCACCAAGGTTAGGTTTGGCTTTACTAATAAGAATGTATTTCTGCACACATGCAATAAATAGTAATCTGTTATACAGCTCTGGGGATGGAATGCTAGCCTGAAATTCTTAATAAGCTTTAGAACATAACTGAAGCATGCATTTTATTTTAAGACTTGTATAAGGGGGTGAAACATGATTTTATAAATAAATGCTGCAGGCAATAACATGCAGACTATGGGTCAGATGTAACAAGAAATGCATTTTCAATTCTTATTTATCAAATTTTACAGATTCGCTATTTAAGAAAAGCAAAATACAATGCATGTATGATTTGCAAAAATAATTGAGAATCTTACAGATTCCTTAATAGAGAATCGCAAATTGTGATTCGCTATTAAGGAATACCTTCCCATTCATTCCTATGGGCCTCGAGGCCCAAAGGAATCAATAGGATTGCATGCGCAATTTGCGAGTACCAAATAGGTACTCGCAAATTGCACATGCAATTACAAGGATGTAAGGGTGCCAAAAAATCACCCTGTTGCATCCCTGAAATATGCATGTGTGCACATGTGGCACACATACATGCCCTATGGGCATGTATGTGGACCACATGCCACTTAGAAAAATGCCAAAAATGCATTTTTAAAGGAATTTGCAGATTAAAACCTTGGGGTTATTTGTGATTCCTTATAGTCAGGTCGCAATTTTGAATTGCTTCCGGCATTGCATTTAAGGAATCGCAAATTGCGACTCCCTAAATGCATTTGCAATTTAGGTCGCCACCAAAAATTTGCAATTAACTATATTGAGAAAGCAACACGTTATATACATAGCAAAAGGCCCATTTGAGAACGCAATAAGGCTTGATACATCTGGCCTACATGCTCAAAAAAATTGGGATCCTTTTAAACATATTTATAGGCAAGCGGATGGGAGTGAGAATCCTCTGGCACTACCAAGGGGGACTTCCCAAGGTGAGATGACTGACCAAAGGATACATTCTTGCATCCTGAGGTTCGGGGTTTCACAGTACTAATTCCTCTCACCGGGCCTCGTTGGGTGCTGATGCTGGATGTAATGGTACAGGTGGCAAGTGCCATCTCGGACCCTCAGATGCAGCTCCAGGCTTGTCCTACAGTGCCCCATAAAGCCTCCATCAAAGCGCCTGACTCACCTCTGGTTCACAACCTGGCCATCCCTCTGATTTTACTTTCTTTCAATGCCGTCAGCTCCTTTCCAGTGATTGTGCACATTGTTTTAAGGTGCACGAGTATGCAGACTTTCACGACAGAATAGGGCGCTCACACTTCCACTTCACTGTGGCTGCTGGTTTTCAGAAGGAGGACCCCTTACTGCTTTTCTGGTAGCATTGTTCTCTCACGTGAAAGACTTAGACAGGGAAGCTTATATATACGTTGAAGTGCAACAGCATAGGCAGTATGGCTACCATTTCCATCAAGTGGGCGCCCAAAAGACGGTCTCACAGACAGGCCTAGCGCGCACAGGTGGGCAAGGGGATCAAATGTGTGAAACTGCAATGCCTACTGCCACATTAAAATGTGTTGGTTGAACGCCAGTTGCGTGCTAATTGGAAGGGCTGGGTCAGGTCTACAGAATGAGAAAGCACTCCAGCCTCTTAGGCTTCTGTCCCTCAAATATGTTGTCTATGTTTAGGCCGAATTTTTACAGATCTGTTTAATAATTTGACATCATTTCTTCTAAAGTAGCATGGCTAATAGATTGTTTTGGGGGCATACTTATGTTATTAATTTTAATTTCAGTTCATTTTCAGTTTCCATCTCAAATTGAAAGGTCACCTGAAGGTTGTTCACGTCTTTGAGAACTATGACCTATCTTGATCAATGGCACTATCGCAATGGCGTTTTCCGTTGGCTGCAATGACATTCGCAAAGGCGGTGTCACACCACGGGGGACAGGCGGTATCTACCGCAATTGTGTCTAATGCCTGTGACCGCACTGGCAGAGCACGCCTACCACGATGTGCAATTCTGAAAGGCGCTACCATGATGGCAGTTCCCAGTGACATTTTTATAGGCAGTGTCACACCGTGGGGGCCAGGTGGTGTCTACTGCAATGTGGCACGTTTCAATTGTGGCCAATGCCTGTGACCGCACTGACGGAGCATGCCTACCATGCCTAAAAACACATTATACTATAGCATTATCGTTTTGCAAATTGCATCACTGATCACTATGCTTTTACACAAATTCTTGCACCTGGTTGTAAAGTGTAATGAGAGTGTGACATTTAACTGAAGTATGCCCACACATGTCATGTCAATACACATGATTAAATGCATTGGTATGTGCTTACTCACATGTCGAATTTCATCCATGTGGGCAGGTATACAGATTTCAGGTAGAATTACTTGTCATTTTTGTGAACATGCCAATGTGGGAAATGGCCACTCATCCCACAGTCATGATGGAATGACCACATCATGTGCATGTATCACTGCATACAGTGCTGAATTTATATTTATAGTTGTCCAGCATACACTCACTATGCTCATTTTATAATGATGTTGTGCTTAGTGAGACGGCAAGAAGGTTGTGCAGTGACAGCAGCTACGTACAACTCAGCATTGATGCTGTTTGCCACATGTGCTGCATCAGCTACACACAGGGCTGGTGTACCATATACATAGTTCACTAGTCTGATTCTGATTTGACAGTAGTTAGTATGTACATCCTGGCTACATGAATGACTAAAGGAGACCAAGGTGTCCGTGCATGTGACTTGTGCAGTAAGCTGTTTTCAAAGTCCTGCCATTGTTGGAGTTGTGTTAGTCATTATGTAAGATATTTGCCACATCTCATCTTTGACTCATATTTACTTGTGTCCTCTGCCCGAATATGTTAGAGACGAACACCTGTGTATCAGCGTTTTCCAGAGCTGGAGAACATGGAGGTTGAGGACATCATAAACCAATTCCGTCTCAATCGCCTTACTATTCAAGAGCTATGTGCTGAGTTGAGCCCCATTTGAGGCCTCACAGAACATATCCAACAGCTTTGACACCAACAGTTAAGGGGATGGCTGCCCTGCATGTCTTTGCCACTTGTTTGTTTCAGTACACGGTGGCCATCGCAGGTGGGATGTCTCAACCTATGTTCAGCATGGTTGGTGACCTACAAGGACCGCTACATCCATGAGTTGGCAGATGTGGAGGGTGAATTCTATGACCTTGGTCACAAACGTTGGCCTAGCTCCACCACAGGCATGTGAGCACATCTACCGTAACAGGAAGCATTACCATTCAATTAATGTGCACGTGGTATGACAAGCGGATATGATTATATCTCCCATGTATGTGCCAAATATCGGGGTTCTGTCCATGACTCTGACATACTGCTTAACAGCATCATCCTGCAATTGATGGAAAACCTGCAAACGGAGCGTGCGAGCTTGTTGGTGAGTAAGCTGTGTCAAGTAGTCTGCTGTATGTGTGACATGCTGTTCTCCTCGACAATTTCTATTACCAACTTGTTCTGTGTTTCTCACAACTAGGTGACTCTGCATATCCCAACCATACTTTTTTGCTGAGCCCACTGAGATATCCAAGGACCCCAGGACAAATCCACTTCAATGATGCCCATGGGAGGACACGTTGTGTAGTGGAGCTTGCTTTTGGAGTTCTGAAGGCTAGATTTCAGTGTCTGGACAAGAGGGGTGGTGCACTACTCTACTCTCCCCAAAATGTGTGTCAGATCATAGTTGCATGCTGCATGCTCCTCAACATGGCCTTGTGCAAAGAGAACCCCCTATTTGTGGATTATGATGAGCAGCAGATCCCCCCAGCTGCAAATCCACACATGCCCTAGTGACGATGATAGTGGAGAAGAGGAAGGTTTTGACCTGCGTCAACAGCTCATCGACATCTACTTCCCTTGAGTGTAAGTAACATTGTACAATAGTGCCATTGTCTGTTGGTGGTGAAGCATAGATGATGTGTTTGGATGCTGGCTGTTGTTGGCTCACTGCTAAGGGCTGATGTGTGTGGCATAGTGAATTATTTTCCACTTAACTCATGTCTATGTTGATGGTGTTGGTCATTGTTATGTGTGATGAATCTTGTACCGTGTTGACTAGTGGTGTTTTTTAATGCTGACAAGTCAATGTCATTCTCTTTTGTCTTTTTAGGTTCCTCCGCCCCTTCACTGTTTCTTCACAATCAGAGCTTGTGGTACATTGGAATCAGAGTTGACATTGTACGTACTGTGATAAACATGGAACTGACACAAAGGCTTAGGTATCTAAATAGTGTTTATTTTCTATTAGATTGTGCAATTTTTAAAGTGAATGTAAGGTAATTTGTGCATAGTGAGTGTATGAGTTGTCAGTTATGGTAAAGGAGACAAATAGAGTAGTCCCATCATTAATAGAATTACACAGTCCAACAAACTCCTGCCATCACCATGGCCATTTAGGATTGGGTAACCAACAAAGTCACTGTTCAGTGCAACACATGTGCCATCATGGCTGGCTCAGCGGCATGGCTTTGGTTGCTGCTTTGCCACCTGATCCTCCTGTGGTGTTTCTCTGACAGCCCTTATTGCATTTGGCAGGGGGGCCTTTGCTGCTGGCTCAGAAGTGTCTGAGGGATCATTGTCTTGCAGCTCACCCATCTCTGCGGCCGCAGCTGAGGTTGTGGGAGTTTCAGCAGGCTGGCCACTGGAGGGGGGTTGAGCCGCAATTTGAGCGGCATGTATGTCCCTCAGAACACCCACAAGCTGGCCCATGAAATCCACAAGTTGTCCCATGTGTGTGTGTCCATGAACCTCTGCAGCAGGCAGAGCTCATGCAGTTCTTCTACAACCTGGCCCATCTGTCCCTGGTTTTGTTGGTATGCACCAAGGACTTGCATAGGTGGCCATGGCTTCTGCCTCAGTGTCCCCATGTGATTGTCCTCCAGTTGCCCTCCCACCTGCCCTGCTGACACGGACCTGTAGCATTGGCTGTCAACACACCCGCACACTATACCTGCATCCTCAGATTGTTTGGGGGTGATGGTAACCACTGAGCCAGGACAGGGTTGCAGGCAGCAGTGGTGATGTTGGAGGTGGCTGCAGCACAGATTGTTGTAGCAGGGGTCAGCATAGTGGTTGTCGCTAGTGTGTTGATAGTTGTGGTAGTGGTGGGAACAACAATGCCGTGAGACAGACTGCGGCCTGGCAGTCCTGAGGGGCCAGGTTGTTGCTCCTCATCCGAGAAACATAGATAATCAGCATCAGAGAGCTCACGTTCCGGGGGGTGGGGTGACTGGCTCTGCTGGTTGTTGGTGTATTCACCAGCTTTTGCTTGCAAATCTCCTGTTGGACAGAGCTTAGATTGTCAGGTAAGTACACTCCACAACCTTGGTGACACAGCTTTGGATGTTGCAGTTAATAGGCAAAACATTTTACCACGTAATCACCTGGTATTGGTAGAAGATTTTCAGCATCATGACATGATGTCAGGGAACATATATGACTTGTTATTATTGTGACATGTAAATAACAACCATTTGACATGTATAGATAGTGTATTTACAAGGACAAGTGTATTTACAAAGACATGTCACAATCTACCAACTTTGTGCACATCCACTTTTTTTATGCTTGGATATTGTAGACTTTTCAGGAAATCTGTTTCATCTAAGCCAAATCTTAATGATTTCATTATTTAATATTGGTTTCAAATCATGTGGTTTACTTTTTTTGACAGATTGACCATGCATGTGTTCGGTTCATAATAGCCTTCATGCTCCTAAACAATGAGAATTACACATTGCATTATGTGCTTTGCATGATTGGGCCCTGATTGTATTTCTCACATGACTTTGTGATTCAAAGCGTAATTGCTGTGACATTTACATGTACTTAGCTGTGTGTGCCCTGGATGTGACATTTTGATCTGCACAGAGTTGGCTAACAGGTGAGGGATGTGGTGGTCATATGTCTCCATGCATTTTGAGAAGGATGACAAGGTGCAGGCAATGACTACATACCTGTTAAGTGGCACAGTGGAGGGAGATGGATGCCACAAGGCTCTTGGATGGGGTGAGTAGTCCATCCTGCTCGGCCTGGAGTTGTAGTGCTGGCTGTATACATACCTTCCTCCCTGTTGAGAAGACTACCTAACAGTAAGGTGGAGTAGAACGATACGATGACTGCCACATGGCTCTTGTAAATGTAAATGTACATGTAAATGTAATGTAAATGTAAATTGATACTTGTATAGCGCAGCACTCACCCGCAAGGGTCTAAAGGTGCATGTACGAATACCGCTGTGGAACCCATCCTTGCTTTCCCTGTGAGGCGTCTACTCCTGGGCACCCCCAATGTGGAAGCCAGGCATCCTTAGCGTTGTGGGGGCTGTTGTGGAGATTAAGCAAGCTATTGCCCAGAGTTGCAGAGTGGAACTCCATGATTGGAATAGGCACCGAGGCGAGAATTATCAGGTCTGTGGAAATTTTGAGCCCAAGACCCGCCGAGGCGGGGAATTGAACCCTGGTCCCGTGCTAGACCTCTGCATCAGGGTCTGCCGCTCTAACCTTTGAGACACACTTCTCCACCTTGGGTGGGGTAAGTGTTCCATCCCGCTCAGCTGTGAATCAAGGGTTTTCTGGTGGGAGTTGTAGTGTTGTCTGCCTGCGCACATACCCCCTCCCTGTTGAGAAGGCTACCTCCCTGTAAAGTGGAGCAGAGGAAGGGAGTAGGTTACACATTGCTCTTGGGTGGGGGGAGTGTTCCATCCTGCTCAGCTGTGGGGCAGGGGTGCATTGTGGGAGTTGTAGTGTTGGCTGCCTGTACACACACCCCCTCCCTGTGGAGAAGGCTGCCTACCTGTGAAGTGGAGCAGAGGAAGGGGATAGGTTACACATGGCTCTTGGGTGGGGGGATTCTATCTTACTCAGCTGTGGGACAATGGTGCTTGGTGGGAGTTGTAGTGCTGACTGCCTGTACACACACCCCCTCCCTGTTGAGAGGGCTACCTCCCTGTGAAGTGGAGCAGAGGAAGGGAATAGGTTACACGTGACACTGGGTGGGGGAGTGTCCCATCCTGCTCAGCTATGGGGCAAGGTTACCTGGTGGGAGTTGTAGTGCTGGTTGCCTGTACACATACCCACATGGAAATATTGCTACCTACATTTGAAGTGAATCTGAGCCAAGAAATTATAGATATGTTAAGCATGTGTTGGGAATGGAGTGCTGTACATAAGTGCTTTTTGGTCGAGAAAGTGTGGCTTTCTAGTTGTGCAAGACAGTGCATGGCTGTGTAATGAGATACATTTGTCTATGAGACTCTCTAGGTGCAGTAAGGCGAACATCTTCTCTTCCAATTCAGTGAATGTTAGCGGTAGAATGGGAGGGCCACCGCCAGTCCTTAGAGCCACCTCATGGTTCCTGTTGTAACTGTATTTCACCCTGGTCTTTAGGCCATGCCACCTCTTCTTGATGTCACGCAGTGGGCGCAGCGTGGCCCCTACTGCATTGACTATGTTGACTATCCTTTCCCATATTTATTTCTGACCAGTGGTGTCTTTTGGACCATGCTTCCTAACAAATATGGTTCTACTCTAATTATCTCGTCTACCATCACTGACAACTCATTGTCTGTGAATTGGGGCATTTATTTTTGTGCCATGGTGTGTGATGTGCAAAAAGGTGACAAGTGCAGGTGGGAAGGGGGTGGTAGAGATGTGTGAGGTGTGTGTTGGTAGTGTTGCTGTGGGTGGTTGTGTGATGTGTGATGATTTGCCTCTCCTTTCAACTTTGGTGTGTGGACCTTTACTGCTGGAATTGGGCAAAGGATGCTGGTCAGGGAAGGGGTTGGTTTTATACTCAGCTATGTGGGTGTGTCAAAATTAGGTTTTCCTGTCAGGTGTGTTCTCCATGTTGACCTGGGATTTGTTTGTTTTTCAATACGATGGGGGTGTATTATTGGGGTGTGTCAAATGTGTTTGAGGGCGCACTTGGAGGCCTTATTGTGTGGTTTCATTCGACTGCCATTCTTCTTTCTGCGTGACCACAGCGGTCGGAATGCACTGATCGTTTCTATTGTCAGCATCTATTTTTCTCACTTTTAATTAAATAAATGTTGCAGTTTCCTGAAAGCAATGTCTAACATCAAGATATTTCAGATATGTGGGCTCAGATAAACTTCTAGTAATCAATCAATTGTGTGCTTTTGTAGAGGCGGGACATTGCCTCAAGGCATTTGTAATTTAGGTAAGTTAACTAGAATCAGAATGATGAAATCTAAAGAACTGTTTCTTGTCTTTAGGTACCAAATCTGCTGCAGTGCAGTTGGATCCCAGCTGTATGAATGCGCATAGTGACAATATTTGGTGTCTGTCTTTTGTTCTCTGTTTCAATTCCCCTTTCCCTGGGTCACTATCGATTTGCACAAATATCGAGGTAAACATATTGTGGGTCAAAAATATCGACAGGAAAAATATTGTGTGAAGAATATTGATTTTAGGTAAGTAATATCGATCTGAAAAATATCAAAATATTAAATATTGTTTGTAAAAATGTAATTGTTAAAAATATCGATTGAGTATTATTGTTATATATTTTAGTATATATTTTATATGTCTGTGAAGTTTTTTTTGTATGAGAATTATTTGTATTTTTATTATATGTGTTAACATTTTAGTAGATAATAATGAATTTTTAATTGAATTTTGCGTTTTTAGTTCCGTAGCAGGCTGTGATTTTATAGGGGAATAGGGTGGAAAGTAATTTAATTATATTTATGTTATTGATTATTTATAGTTGTTATTATTTTTCTTTAAAATGCATTATCGTTTTTAGTTCCGGAGCGGGTTGTGGGCTTATAGGGGAATAGGCTGGGAAGTAATTTAATTATATACAGTTTATTTAGTAATTTGTATTTATTAATATTTGCATAATTGAGATGTTACAGTGTTAAATGTGTCAATTAATGTATTAATAATTGTTTGATATTTAGTTGTTAAGTAATTTAAATTAATTAATTAGTAATTACTTATGGTAATTGTGTAATTAATTTTAGGATGTAAATGGTGGGAAGGGTGGGAAATAATTACATTTCTTTGATGAATTATTAACTAGTTGTCAATTAATTTAAGTTAATTGATTAGTAATTATTGATGGTAATTGTGTAGTTAATTTTAGGTGTGTGTTGTGGTGTTTATAGGTGTAAATGGTGGGAATGTTGGGAAGTATTTGACATTTTCTTGCTGAATTATCATTTAGTTGTTAATTATTTTGAATACGTTATTAAGTAATTATTCATGGTAACTGGGTAAATATTTTTAGGTGTGTGTTGTAGTGTTTCTAGGTATTAATGGTGGGAAGAGTGGGTAGTCATTTATTTGTTATTGATGAATCATTAAATATCTGTTAATTAATTTAAATTATTAATTCACAATTATGAACAGTAATTGTGTAAATAACTGTAGGTGGATATTATAGTGTTAAAGAATGTGTAATCAATGAATGTATATTATCTTTTTAAAATAATAATATATTTAAAATGTATTATTAATTATGTTAAATATTGAAAAACATTTTAATAAAAATGTGATTTCTTTTTTATTGGTGTAGTGTTAATGGGTAAGACATCAAATATATACATGTATGTTTTAATTATTTGGTTGTTTGTAAATATGTATTTATTTTAAATAAATATTGGTTTAAATGTATTTATTATTATTTTGTTTCATATTTTTAGGTTTTTATTATATGTAATTTACATTATAATATGCGTTATTTTTATATGTTTAATACGTTTAATGGTATATTTTTAAAATAGTGTTAATTTAGGTGGAACCTCAGCACATAGGGTTTTTGAATAGCATTTCTCAGGATGTTAGAAGTGCTTTTGAAGCTCTACAAACATACTATAAGAATCAATTTGTAAATTGTCCTCTTAGTCTGCAACTTCACATATCTTGCTTCTCTGCCTTTTCCCTCTTCCCCCATCTGCGTATACTTGCCACGCTGTAATATCGGCGTAGGCTGGTATAGGCGGAACGGGGCATGGGGGATCCACATCGCGCCCGCAGCACTGCTTGGTATGCTGGTATATGGTCTAAGTTCTGCTGCTAAGATGGTCACCCTCAATAAAGGTGTCACAGAAGACTTCGGGCCACTTCACAGTACTTCTAATCGGATTTCAATTAAATACATTGTGTGATAACATCTGCAATAAAGAGAATATTGACAGGTTGAAATGTTTGTCTTTATTTTACTCTTTAATAATTAACATCTTGATAGAGAATATTTGGGATCCACTTAAGATGTATTTCCTGGAACATCCTATTGAGGCCGACCACAATCCACGTTCTCCCCACACAATGCATTCCACTGCTTGATCCCTGGTTGCTAGCATGTTATGCACATATATTTGACTGCATAGAAGTGTTATGTTCCATGATACCACTGATGAATAAAGTCCCTTGCCGATCTAATCGAATGGACGCTGTACTATATTGCCTTGATTTTTCGATATTGAAGTCGCACATGTATCTATCCGAATCAAGTCAAGTCAAAACAACTTTATTCAGTGAGAATATATCATCATAAACGCATGCTAATCAGAGGGGAGGAAATACAAGCTGCAGGTAATTATCAAATTTAGACAATAAAATGCAATAAAACATATTTTATGAGCATCAATATAAACCAACATAGTACACTTTTATATAGTGAATAAAACAAAATAACTAATGGTTATCTAAAATGCTAAAAGCTAATAAATCAGATAAATGTTTAAGTGCAAAGTGCGGAATCCTGACAGGAAGAAAATAAAATAACCAGTTTCATACAGATAGAGAAAGTGCATGGTGCTATTGTACATAAAAAAACAGGGTATATATCAAGCTACATTTTATCATCGCGGTTTTCATATTGCAGAGCATCCAGGAGTGCATAGGCCTTTCTTTCCCTTTTTACCAATTGTATAAACAGGATAACAACATTCATAACTTTTTCATTGCCCAAGCTACATATAAAGGTAAAAGCATGTTTGTAGTAGAAAAACATGTTAGATAAAAACTGAGGTTTTAAAATAGATTTTCGTATGTCTGTATAAAAATAACGATAAAGAATAAAATGCATCGTGGATTGGGGTGTTTTACCATCACATGGGCAATTTGGGAGTTTATGGCACCACTTTCCCCTTTTTGGGGAAGGCTGTTAAGTATTGGAGCGTGCCTAATCTAAGTCATGTTAGATAGAATCTGTGTTGTATATTTCTGACCTGTATTAAGTACATTAGTGGACCCCTTGCAGGTATAGTTTCACAGTAAGAAATAACACTATGCATTTGACTGACTTCAACGCATTACGCATTCCATAGTATTCATGTATCTTAACTTTAGATCTCTTTTACTAAAATCCTGGATAGCTACAGGGTTCTTTCTATCGTATCTATCTTGCAAAATTTCAAAAGGGTATAAATATGCTCCAACCATTGAAGTTGTTTGCTGTAGTCAAGAGCTATACAGTCCATGATTAAATCCTCGGTGAATTTGGTCTCATCTTTGCACCAAATTACTTGCCAAAAGGTAAGAGCTTGCCTATTCATTAGGTCGCAACGGAAAGGAACAGATAATTCTCTATGAGCGATGTAATTCGCAGTAGAGCTCGGCACTGCCAACAGTCTTTTCAGAAATGTATTTTCTTTTATTTGAAGGGAGGTGATGTTTGCTCTCCCCCATACTGCAGCCCCATAGCAAACGCATGTAACACACTTACTTTAATATAAAGCTAGGATTTCCCGTATAGGTTTATTACCTATTTTCGGAGCAAATCTAAAAATCTCCTCAATAGTTCTTAAAAATTTCAAGTTACACAATTCTATATGAGAGTTCCAGGTACCATTCCTATTAAAAAGCAAACCCAGGTAAGATAAGGTTGCAACTCTGTTTATAACTACCCCTCCCATTTAATGTTGTTTGTTATTAGACCTAATACTCCCGCAAGTCATAATAAAAGTTTTTTTTAAAGTCTATCTGTAGGTCTTTTTCAGACATATGGGGGCCCATTAGGATGTCGGGCGGATCGCCACCACCATGTGGGCGGTGGTGCTCCACCTGACATCCTTGTCCACCCGCCACCCGCCCGCCACCAATTTCCCCGCCATAGTAATATGGTGGGGGGACCAACGCGGACATAAAGACCGTCCGCCACTTTTCAGCCCTGATCGCCTTGCCAGCCTTAATAGTATGGGCTTTGGGGAATGCCTTTCCGTGGCAGCAATGCCGCCATGGAAAGGAAGGCGATCTTCACTTTGGGGGCCCAGGGGGCCCCATGGTGAAGGTGAGGTGGGGGTGCACATGGGGGGTACCTGTGGTACCCCCATGCATTTGCATGCACAATGTGGCAGGCGCCGCACGGTGCCTGCCGCTTTGTGTATGCACATGCATCACATGCATTTTTAGCATTGTGGCGGGCGGTGCTGAGAGCACCGCCTGCCACAATGTTAAAAATGCAGTATGCGCCTGCCACTGTGGCAGGTGCATCCTAATACCCCCACGGAACCCCCGCCCTTATGGTGGGCGGTCCCATAATCCGATAGGATGGCGGTCAGACTAAGTCCGGCCGTCATCCTAATGACCCCCATACAGTGTAAAATGATCAATTAGTTTTTGCAGACCATTTGCTGTCGATGATATCAGGACAGGATTGTCTGCATATAGGAGTATAGGGGTCAGACGCACCCCAACTTTCGGTGCGTCTGAAATGTGATTTTGTAAAAAGGCATCTACGTTATTAATGTGGCGCCAATACGCATCCTTGCTGGATACTTCGTGTTACTTTAAAATCTGGGGTGCATCCCCTAGATGGGCCAAATCGAACTCTGGAGGTTAAAAGAGTGTACATCTGGGATAAATAAACAATTATGTCATTGGGAGCCCCTAGCACCCTCAAAGTCTGCCATAGTTTGGCATGATTAACAAGATCAAAGGCGCTAGGGAGATCAACAAAACATAGGTGTAAAAGCACTTCATTCGCAAAGGTATATTTGTCTATCAATAGCTCCAGGTTAACACATTATTCCACTGTCCCAATACCCCTTCTAAATATGTACTGGACATCAGTTAAGATGTTATTTTCGTTGGCCCATTTTTCTAACCTCCCCAGCATCATTCTCCCCATTAGTTTGGAAGCAGAATCCATAAGGGATATGGGGCGGTAGCAATTGACCTTTCCTCTATCTCCTTTTTTAAATTGGTACAATAATGCTTTCTACCCAGGATGTAGGCAATACTCCCCCTAATGTAGCAGTAAAAACTTTTAATAAAATAGGGATCCAAAAATCCATATATTGTTAAACAACTTCAATTGGGACCCCATCCGGGCCAGCAGCTTTTCCATTAGCACTACTTTGTATGGCGGATGTGATTTCCTCTGGAGCTATAGGCGGCCATTCTACGGGTTCCACTAAAATATTACTGCCATTATTATGCCTATTTACTTTCACAGCATCAGGGTTAAAAATGCTCTCAAAATGGAATATCCAGTCCTCCGGAGGGACTATGGTATCGATTTTGTATGCAGCATTCTCATAAAAAAATGGATAGTTAATTGTTTGCCAGAAGAGGACCGCATCATGTGTTTCAGTGGCCTGAGTTAGTTTCTTCCAAGCCTCCTCGCGGATCTCCATTTTCCTTTCTTTCAAGGCATTTTTATAGGATTTCCGCAAGAAGGTAATCTTTCCGCTATTCCTAGGTCTTACTTTCAAAGGCTTTTTTAGGTCTGTATTTGGCTTTGAGCAGACTTGATTGAACCATCTATGGTTGAAATCAGAATTTTTTTTTCTCTTCTTAGTAGTTAAATCACCTGCTATTTCTGTAGTTATATTACAAAATGCCGTAATAATGGCTGAATTTGTAGAGGAACTTTCTGAACATATATCTAATCTCTCTGACATTTTCTTCCTAACATGTTCCATAAAAGAGGTGGGGTCAACCCCTGACCACCTTATGGAAACTCCATTGTTACCCTGAGTCCCAATATTTGTAGTCTCTACCTTCCCTCTTACTTTAGGTTTCAGACTAAGTCTCAAGGACATAATTAACGGGTGATGATCACTATGAAGACTTGCGCGAATTAAACATTTTTCCACCAGATCTCTACAGTTTGCCAAGACTATAAAATGATCGATATTTGAAGATGACCTAGCCCCCTCATACGTGTGTAAAGTTGTTACCCCAACTGGTGTAGCTCCACAAGTACTATATTGTATTTATGAACCTCGTAATTGATTGCTTTCCTGTAAGAGTCATGAGCAAAGTGGTGGATACGTTCACCAAAATGGTCACAATAACACATGACTCTCCTGCTTCGATAAAACATTTATTGCAATTAAAATCGCCGACCCAAAACAATACATAGTCCTCCCCTAAACCCTCAAAAAAGGGATCCAGGTCCTCTTCTAATGACTTGATGACCCTGCCTCTTGTACTTTAAAAAATGTGATTGTAAAAATTAACTACAATAATAGGCAATTTCCTCTCTAAAGTGACCTATTCTGGAGGGACTAGCATTAGTGCAGACAATTTGAAAAACATTTATATAAAAATAATCGGTAAACCAGGTTTCCTGTATTAAGATTAGAGCACATCCCTCTATTGTTTTTATCCAATCCTCATATTAATTTTGTTTATAATCCCTGCCACGTTCTATGACATATTGCGGAGGGAGTTGTTAGGTTCTGTACAAAGATCGATTACTGATTGATTACCGGCCTCTGACTGCACACCAGGAGACCTCATGAGTTGGGGATTCGAAGTCTCCCCTTGAACTTCATTGCTACTTGTAACAATATTTAAGACATCCTACTGAGGCTGACCACAATCCCTGTTCTCCACACACGATGCATTCCACAACTTGATCCCTGCTTCTTAGCATGTTATGCACATATATTTGACTGCATAGAACTGTTATGTTCCATGATACCACTGATGTATGTCCCTTGCCGATCTTATTGAATGGACTCTGTACTATATTGCCTTTATTTTTCAATATTGATGTCGTACATTTATCTATCCATAGATTGAACTATTCTACTGGCTGCCTGTGTTGCTGTATCCTAGAAACTCAATATACAAATACAAAAAAAACATCTTGCTAGAGACAATCAAAATTATTTGTAACTGTCTATAATACCATCCTCAGAGACAATGTGTTTTTATGTTTGAGCACTCTTCAGACAGCCCTTTCATCAAAAGAAAACCAGTTTATTACCCCTCATCCTGTCCACAAATAGCATAGTCCCTTTTCTGCTTCATTTATAACTCACAATCGGAATTATAATTAGGCTTTCCTGTTTTCAGTTTCTATTTTTGGTAAATTCTGGTGGGGTTTTTTCAGTTTTTTGAATATCTTAAAAAACAGTTGTTCTCAGTGGTTACACATTTTCACGCCACTAAAAACAACAGAAAAAGTGTTTTTCCAGTGTTTATGGAACGTTTTGCTTTTATTATTGCTTGCTTTCTGCACTGAAAGAACATGGTATATAGACAGTGTACTTATAGTTTATATGAGGTCCAAATAGATTTTTGCAAATTAATCTTATTGTAGTACACCATACAATACTTCTTCAGTGAGCCTTTGGGTCATGTGCGCTCGCTCTTTCCTTCTCATGTAAACTTCTGTGAAAAGGCCCTCTCAGCATTCATAGCCCCTTGTGCTGAGAACCTTCAGCTAAGGGACACAGTTGGTATGACTCTTTCTTTGATGCCACATAAAGCACAAAATGATAAATATTTGTGTTTAAGTTCCTGTGCATAAGAAAACAGTGCACCAGAATGGACTAAAAAGGCAATAGCAACCCTCATTAACTCTGAAGATTGTAAAGATGCTTTCAGCATACCATCTAACAAGTGGCAAGGATCTCCTACAGAGAATCACTTCACGTAGCTGAATCACTGCAAGTACAAACAATATCACTCCAATCTTTGTTGAACTTGGAAAGAACCTTTTTTTGCAGAGCATTACAAGTGACACTGCGTTCCATGTTTTCCAAAAGTCTGGTGTCATGTTTTCACCACTATCCCAGATGCTTGGTGATATATATATATACCTGTCACTATACCTTGCATTGAATATTTAAAGTCTGAGGTGTTGGCAATTCACCTACTATCAATACTGACCCACTAGAAACTATGGTCTGGTGTATTAAGGGTTTTTACCAATTCTCAGTGTGTAAATGTGATGACACATATTAGGAAAGATTTTTGTGAAACCAGCCATTTTACCTATCAGTGAAAGAATCAAATGCAGCCAAAATATCAAACATGAGTTTGATATGTCCTGATTCTCTTTAGTTTATAAAATAATTAAACTAGACCTAAAACATGAAACTAAACCCTGCATCTTTAGACCAAAGGCCACAAAACTGAAAAAAGTGAAAGGAAGAAGAAACAATATTTTAGTGGCATCCCTAAAGAACAAAACTCAAGCAGAATAATGTTAGCCAGTCTTTCTTACTGCTAGCTTGTATAACAAAGTTACATGAATGGCATTTAGTTTGTGGTTGTCCAGGTGTTTTTTCAGTGTTTATATGTTTTAACCGGTGAGGGCTATTTTTCTTCCAGTGGGGTTTTATCAGTTATTATAGGTTTAAACCTAAAACCCCACAGCCTAATTATAATTGATTTGATGGTGTAGAGACTAAAAGTTCTAAAAAGGACATTTTTACGATTTGTGGGAGAAATGATACTTGAGCAAACCAGTCTATTATTTGCATGTCATGTTCCAGTCCTTAAATTAAAAGGCTGTTTTTTGCATTCCTGTAAACTGTAGGTTTTGTTGAAGACTAATATTAATTCGAACTGTCTACAGGGCAAACTCTTGAAACAAGAAGAGTTAATTGTAGCAGACATATGCACGACTGCACTCAACAGTGTTAGAGTACCCAACACTGTCCAAAAGCATCTCAGTCAAAAAAACATTAGTAGGTAGTACCAAGTTAAACATATGTGTATATTCAGGGGTGTGACCAATCAATCAATCAATTAATTAATATGGGGTTTATAAAGCGTGCTACTCATCTGTGAGCGTCTCAGGGCGCTGGGGGGAAAGCAGCTCCGGATCAGTCAAAGAGCCAGGTCTTGAGGTCCTTCCTGAATGTGTGCAGCGTCGGGTAGCGTCTGATGTTCAGAGCTTGTTCCAGGTCTTGGCTGCAATGTAGGAGAAGGCTCACCCACAAGTTCTGTCTTTGTGGATGTGGGTACCTCTGCCAGGGCAAGGTCGGTGGAGCGGAGGTTCCTCTTGGGTACCTGGAAGGAGATTTTCTCATTGAGGTATTTGGGTCTGATGTTGTTGAGGGATTTGTTGGCGTGGGTGAGAATTTTGAAGGTGACCCTCGTCTCAACGGGGAGCCAGTGGAGGTCTTGTAGGTGTTGGGTCATGTGTCTATGATGCAGTGTCCCAAGGACGAGTCTGGCTGAAGCATAGTGGATAGTTTGGAGTTTTTGTAGAAGAGTTCTGTTGATTCCAGCGTATAGAGCGTTGTCGTAGTCCAGTCTGCTGATTATTAGTGCATGGGTGACGGTCCTTCTGCAGTCGGGGGAATCCAATTGAAGGTCTTGCGGAGGATGCCCAGGCAGTTCAAACTGGTGGAGGCGACAGCGTTGATCTGGTTCATGGATAGGAGGTAGTCGAGGATGATGCTGAGGTTTTGTGCGTGGTCTGCGTGGTCTGTCAGGGTAGGTGGACTCCCAATGGCAGAGGGCCACCAGGTGTTGTCCCAGGCGGAGGTGCAGGGGCCGAGGATGAGGACCTTCGTTTTCTCTGAGTTCAGCTCCAAACAGCTGTCTTTCATTCAAGCTGCGATGTTCTTCATTTCTTCCTGGAAGCAGAGTCTAGTGTCTTTGGGGTTCTTTGTGAGTGAGAAGATGAGCTGGGTGTCATCGGCATAGGATACAGTCCTGAGCCTATGCTGTCTGACAATGGCGGCGAGGGGGGCCATGTAGATATTAAAGAGCGTGGGGATGAGCGATAATCCGTGGGGAACTCCGCAGTTCCTATCAGTGGGTTCGGAGAAGAAGGGAGGGAGTCTGATCCTCTGGGTTCTACCGGAGAGAAAGTATTGGATACAGTTGAGTTCGGCTCCTTGTATCCCTGTGTCATGAAGCCTGGCTGTGAGCATGCGATGTGAAATGGTGTTGAAGGCTGCAGAGAGGTCTAGAAGGATGAGGGCCGCAGTGTGTCCCTGGTCGAGTAGCATGTGGATGTCGTCAGTGGCGGCAAGGAGGGCAGTCTTGGTGCTGTGGTTGCTGCGGAATCCCGACTGGGAGGCATCCTGGATGAAGTTCTCTTCGATGAAGGCGGTCAGCTGGGCATTTACTAGTCTCTCAGTGACTTTCTCCGCAAAGGGGAGGAGAGAGATGGGCCGGTAGTTTCTCAGGTCCTTTGGAATGGCTGATTGATTCTTGAGGAGGGGTTTAGCCTCGGCCAGCTTCCAATCATCTGGGAAGATGCAGGATCTGAAGGAGGCAGTGATGGTCCATCCTACTTCGTGTGCGATGGCGGCGGTGGCCCTGTGGAATATGTGGAGTGGGCAGGGGTCCATTGGGGCTCCTGAGTGGGTTTTCCTCATGGTCGCGGTGTTGTGTTCAACAGTAGCTGGATTCTAGGTCATGATGGTAGGCTTATCAGCGGTGGTGGGGAGGGCGGTGGTGTCCAGCATCTGTTTGCTGAAGTTGTCATAGAGGGTCTTGATCTTCAGATGGAATTAGGAGATAAGCTTGTCACGATGCTCCTGGGAAAGTGTGACGTTTGTGGCTTTGCTGGGGGGTTTGTCGAACTGCTGTATGACTTTGAACAGTTCCTTGGCGTTGGTCGTGTTGGTCTGGACTTTGTCTCTTATGAAGATTGGTTTGGTGTCTCTTATGTGCTGGTGGTATTCCTTCAGGGCGCTCCTGTGGTTGTTCCATGCTTCTGAGGTTTTCTGGTTTCGCCAGGTTTTCTCTGGACATCTGCAGGAGTACCTGGCTTCTTGTAGTTCTGTGGTGAACCAGGCAGCCTTCAGAGGGCGTTATTTGGCGTGGTGGCGGAGGAGTGCAAGCTTCTCGGCACAGCAGGAGATAAAGCAGTGAAGTTCTTTGACTGCAGAGTTGGTGTTGGTCGTCGCGCTTGGGGAGTCTAGGGGAAGGGTGTTGTTGAGGTGTTCCTCTCTGACCTTGTTCCAGTTCCTTCGTGACGGGCACGGCGGGGGTTTGGGTGAGGTGGTGGTATTGAAGGTGAAATGGGCGCAGTGGTGGCCTGTCCAGAGGGGCTGGGTGGTGTGGCTGAAATGGATGTTTGTTCCTCCTGCGAAGATGGGGTCAAGGGTCTGTCCAGAACTGCAAGATGGCAAATGCATCTTAGGTGAGCTCCGAGCCAGTGATGCACATCCTTCAAAATCCTGTCCCTAATCCGATGCTTGATGGCCAACAGATCGATGAAGGTGCGACTTGTAGTAGCTCTGACAATGTAGCCATGACTCTGCATATCGATGGAGCTGGGATTAGCTCTGCAAAACAAGTGTTAGAGGTAGGTGGCTGAGAAAAAAGGCATGCAACCTGGGCAGAGCTACACCAGCTACAGAGAGAAGCAGCTCCTTGAAAGCATCTGAACTCTGTGGCAAAAATTCAGCTGCAGGAAGCAGTGCACTGAACTTCAGAAGGAGGCAGAGCTGACTCTAAGGCCGGCCTTGGTGGTTGGGGCCAGGATCGGCCTTCCTGCGTAATTTGCCCTCACTGGACAGAGACTTCTCTTTGCCTTGGCCTTACACCACCTGAGTTGTGGCAGACCCCTAATTCACCAGGGAACCAACAGCATAGAGGGATGGATCAGCATCCGATAGAGAAGCTGTCAAAGAGTGTGGAATGAATTTGTGGGTGGGCGGCAGAGATTGGGGTCGTTTGAGGACTCTTTGTGCAACTCACAAGTACTGACTATCAGATTCCCCAAGAGCAGTCGGAGAGGTAATGGAACCTGTGTTTCAGAAACTGCAGCCTGCTCCTCAAACACCAGGTAAGGCAAGGAACCCAGCCTTTATAGCATAAGACCTGTGGGTAGACTCACTGGGGGTATTGAGGAGGCTCTTCCTGTGATTTATCAGGGCTCCTTGAGTGTGACCTCAATATATAAGCCCTTGGACTTTTACCGGGTAAGACTTACCTACCTTTGAGCTGGAATGGAGTTGGGTACGGCTATATTGATGACTAACCCAAATGTGGAAGGCCCCCTCCCTTTGTGACTTAGGCCCATCATAGCATCCTGGAGCCGCCACCATCAAAATCATAGAGGTGGAAGCTGGAGCTGTACATGCCGTCTGCATGTAAGGGCTGGGTGGCCTTGTGACCGGAATGGGGCCATTGTACAGATTTGAATGTGATATTCCTCTGTAACAGGGTTGCAGAGTGAATATGAGGCACTACTCCTATATTTGCTCATATATTGTTTTCATCTTTAATTTTGTTTTCTCCTTTCTGTTTGTCTTATGAGATAGTTAGACAGTTGCTTCCAGGTGGGAAGAGTACTGGGGAGGGGAGTTAGGGGGTAGAAATATTTTCATTGTTGTGTCATTCTTGTTATGTTCTTATTTATTTTGATATACATGAGCTACACTATGCTACCTATTACTAGACATCAGCAATTCCTATCCTCTACATTAATAAACTCCCTTCTATGGGCCTAAAATTTAAAGTGCTGGCCTGGAAAATTAATGACCTTTTGAATAAAATTAAGAGGGATGCAGTTGTTTGATCAGTTAATTGTCTGACCTCCACAATCCATCTCCAAAAGCCAATTTCTTGCACCAGAGTATTTTATGCATGGTTCACAAGAAGGATCAGGTGTGTGGCAATCTTATAACATCATACATGCCCATTAGTAGTTCAAACAACCCACTTAGACACACAACGGGGTGCATATTCCTAGAAGGCACCCTGGGGGTTGACCATGAACCGTTGCCAGTATATACGTGCCCCCCAGCCCTGATTACTACTACAATTGCTGACTTATCTGCAATACTGCTTCAGCCCAGCCATGTATATTGGCACTGTGAGGAGAATTTAATACAATTATGCATATGAATATCTATGAACACCAATTTCATGGCCCCCACCCCATGTACTTTAGCTCTCAGTAGATGGGTGACCTACTTGGGACTGATTGATGTGTGGCAGAGGTGGCATCCTAGCGACAATGCCTTCATACATTCTTCACTGTCACATAAAACACACTTCAGACTGAACTATTTTTTCATGTCAACAGATTTACTATCCCTGGTCTGTGACTCTTGCATTCTCCCTCGGGGCTCTCAGACCATGGGCTATTGGGAATACAGTGGGAGAACTACACACTAAAGGCCAGATGTAGGTGGCTAAATACCGGTTGGTAATGCCGAAATACGTTAAATTTCAGCGTTACCGACCAGTATTTACCCTTGTGCGATGTAGGTTACCGAACGCCATCGCTAATAAGGAATCAGTAAAAATAAGGGGATACCACTTGTCGATTCCTTACTTAGCGATTGGCAGACACCAAATCACTAAAATACCAAATCGGTAAATAATGGCAAATGCGATGTACCAAAAATCGGTAATACCGAATTTGCCAAAAATGGGTATTTAAGAATCGGTAATTACCACTAACTTCAAGCCGGTGGTAATCAGTTGCACTGTATATAAACAGCCACAAAATGCAACAATGTGAACACAATGGCGGCCCTCTACGTTATAGCAAGGCGCTACATTTGCGAGCAGCAGGACTGAGGGTCTGGAGATGGGAGGAGCGTTTGTACAGACTGCATGTCACACTGTTCCAAATGACTGAGGCTGAAATACATGGGAGGTACAGGCTACACCCACAAACTATCCTAGAACTAATACGGGACCTGCACCCATTCCTAGAGCATCAGCCAAAAAGGGCGCACGCCATACCAACACATGTGCAGGTGCTCTGTAACCTGCACCTACTTGCATCAGGAAGTTACCAGGGTGTGATATCTGTGGCAGGGGGTTTGTCACAGAGTTTCCTGTCCTGTTTCTTCAAATCCTTCTTGGATGCCATGATGCAGAGAATGCATCACTACATACGCTTCCCCAGTACACAGAAGACAAAGCTGGATTTCTACCAAAAGGCACAGTTTCCACATGTAATAGGGTGCATTGATAGGACCCCCATATCAATCTGCCCACCTGCTGCAACAGAATACATATACAGCAACCGCAAATCCACGCATTCCATCAATGTGCTGGTGATATGTGATGCAGAAAACATCATCGCTGACATCGTGGCCAAATTTCCAGGGAGTACCCATGACTCCTACATATTCAGGAACAGTGGGATCTACACACATGTGGCTCGTGGTGAATTTGGAGAAGGATACCTACTAGGTAAATAAATGTGACACACCATGATGTATACCATGCATGAATGTATTGTTGACTCCAATTGATGGCACTTCCTTTCCCATTTAGGTGACAGCGCAAATGCCGTGCGCTCATTTCTCCTAACTTTATACCTCAACCCTTCCACCCCAAGTGAGGGATACAATGTGGCATATAAAAGCATGCATAATGTTGTGGAGAGCACCTTTTGACTACTAAAAAGCATGTTCCGTTGCTTCCACAAAAGTGGAGGTGCACGTCAGTACCACCCCATCATCTGCTGAAAAATAATAGCAACATGTGCAATGCTGCATAACCTTGACACAAAGAAAGGAACAGCAGTCAAACTAGCTGACTCTGAGGACGAGGGTGAGGACTGTCCACAGCCAGAGCACAGCGCAGCAGGTGAGATAGCAGCACCGGATGGGAGACACAGACGGGCTGAGATAACACACAACTATGTCTGAGTAAGTAACGAGACATAGCCAGTTACTGTATGTGAGTGATGGTGTTTATTGGCCATAGCACACCACCAAAACTTGAAGTGCATCACATGTTAGGCCGAAATCAAATTCAGTGTCCATACAAAAAATGGGTTGCATCACCCAGTTGAGGAAAATTATGTTATGGCTAGCTCTACTCCCTGCGCCCACGCGCTGCACTGCTGCATTCCTTGGCCCCACTGTCCTCACTGTCCAGTCTGCCCTGTGGCAGCACTGTGGCATGCTCTGTGCCTCCTGGACTCTGTGGGAGGGTGCATGATGCTACTGCGGCTAGTAGCCTCTTCACTTTCAACCAAATCACCAGTAGTGGTTACCTTGTCAGTTTGTAGTACTTGTAGTGCACTGGTCACTTTTACAAGGCCCCTGGCCACCTCACGGCTGCAGTGGGCCATCTCCTCCTGCATGGCCATGGAGCGCCTGCTGAGCAGAGAGGTGGCAGTGGAGAGGCAGTTCACAGCCTTGGTGTAATTGTCAAGTTTCTGCCTCTCCCTGCGCCTTGACAAACGGTCCTCATCTAATTTGCTGTACAGCAGCCTCACTGCCTCGGACACATCCCTCATGCCCTCAGCCACAGTTGTGTTCATGGAACAGATGCCCTTCTCAATATGCTGCATGTGGCCATTCATCTATTTCATCTGCCGCTGCACTGACCTAATGGCTTTTCCTTGCAGGCGTGGACCTTCAACATGTTCCCCTCAGGGTCAGCGAACACACTCTCATCTTCGCCCTGAGAAGGAGGACTGGCTGCCCTAGCCCTACAGTGTCTGGAACGTGTGTGGGCGTGCTCTGTGGGGGACTGAGAGCTTGCCCCGTTGGCATCCTCAGCCACCGTGGACTGTTATCCTCCTGTGCTGTCCTCAACGGACCCATCTGCTGGAGGGTGGCCACTGCATGCCTCCTGCCTCTCGGTGCTGGTGGCGTTAATGGTGGCGGTGGTGATGGGGATGGTGGTGGTGGTGATGATGGTTGTGGTGCTGGGGGCGGGGTGGTGTGCCCTGCTGGTGACTGGACCTCCTCCTATTGGGTCCTCTCTGTCCTGGGTGCCTTTCCTTTGCTTCCCTCTGTTGCCCTGCGAGATGGCTCACCTGTGGAGACAGAATGTACATTTTCTCTCTTATCTGGCAGTATTTTCATTGTAATACATTTCATGCCTGCCAATCAAACTGACTGTCCTCTGCTTGCTAATTGCTAATTGGTGTCACATGCATTTGGGTTCAGTGGACTGACTATTCTGACATGTGTTACTTCTGACTACATCTCCCATAATGCATTGCAGGTTTTCAGTAATACATGTACTGGAGTGGGAGTCCCTATGCCTCTTTGGGGATTGGGGTTAGGGAGTGGTGGGCACAGCATGCTGTGAATGCATCTTACCTTGTTTTTTTGGCAGCACTGGCTGACTTGTCTGCATACCCATTTCCACTCACACTCTCCGGCTGGAGGGTGGACGCGACCGGGGGATCCAGGGCAGTTGGTGCAGGTGCTGTGTTCCTCCCTCCTACTTTACGGTTGGCTTGCTTCTGCTTCTTTGCCAGCCTTGACTTAGCAGCCTTCCTCAAATCATACCATCTTTTTTTTAGGTCCTCTATGGAGCGCTGGGTGACTTCTTGGCATTTATTTTGTCTTAAATCGCAAGCCACAGCTGCCTTTTCTGTGACTCAGGCACGTGCAAGGACGGCTTGCCAAATAATTTGTCGTGGTCCTTGGTCACATCCTCAATAAGGACCCTCAGCTCTTTCACCTGCCTCCGTCTCCCTCTCCTGCTTGTCCATTTTGCGCAGTTTTGTTAGCAAAATTCAGTTGGGTTGCTCCTAGCATCTCTGCTCTGCTCCCTGCCTCACAATCAGCTCCAGGTACAGGGCAGCTGCAGGGGTGTGGCCACTTCCTGTTTGGGAGGTGATGAGGATGGACAGGATAGGCTGATTCAACAATTACCGAATTTTTTAATTACCTAATTGCTAATTACCATATCGGTATTAAGGATTTGGGGATAACGATTCAGTAATGGAGAGTCGGTATTTATTTTTACTGATTTCGAATCGCAATTTTTTTTGCGATTATTACCGAATCTATAAATTTTACCGATTTATTACGTACATCTGGAATACTGAGTTCTTAATACCTAATCGGTAAAATTCGCTATTAAGGACTCGGTATTTCAGGTTTACCTACATCTGGCCCTATGATTTGTAAATGTCTAGATACTTGGCACATGGTGGCCGAGGGAAGCCTGTTTGGTTGATCTCCTTTGAGTAGTCATCAGATAATATTTTGAGATGAGCCAATAGGCAGTAGATTCCCCAGTTACCCTACAGAAGGCATTCAAGATCCTGGTCTGAGGGAGGCCATTTGCAGCAGTGTATGTCAATTAAATAGAAAAAGAAGTCTCACTTATTGAAACTCAGATTTTCACTTTGAAATGCTCAGTAGACACAGCAGACCCAACAGATCTGTTGCAGCTCCTTGATCAGTTGAGGGATAGTCTGCAGCATAAGTTATTAGATTTTGCCCATATTGCAGCATCACTCACCCAATACCCCCTAAATGAAAAAGACAATAAAGCTTGGAAAACATATATACATATATAAATATGTTACCCTGGCACACACATCTGACCTTTGTCGAGACAATGGTCTTTTGCTGCTAGAAATAAAAAAGACTTTTAACCTGGTGCATTGGCCAGGCTTGCATCATGTCTGTTGTCAAATTCACATTGGCCCTGACTTTTGACAGATTGCCAAGACACTATACACCACACCATGGGCACAGGTACGAGTCGATGGATAAAGTCAATGGAACTTTTTCTGACCAATTACCGATTATTAGTGGTACGCACCAAGGGTGCCAGTTCTGTCACTTGTTGTTCACTTAAGGGTATTATTATTGTCATTTGAAATAATACAATAAATTTGGACAAATCATATGGATCAGTGTTTCCCAAACTGTAACTTGCCACCCAAAGGTGGGTTGCAAGCCGATTTTTGGTTGGTCACCACAAAGTTCAAACAATAAATAATGATGCCTTTAAATTCTGTATATATCATTTCACATTTGCTGATCATCAAAGGCAGAGCTCATAAGTCAGGGCATGTCTTCTGCTGCTTATTTTTATCATGGGATTGGTGTTTAAAACTACTCTCACTTTACAGTCAGACAAATAAAAGAAACATGAATTATATGACAATCCTGCTGGAGTACATGATTGTATAGGTGTTAGACTGAAAAATTGTTCACTTTGTGGTAGAACACTGAAAGTTGGTACTGATATTCGTCTTTGTAATAGTACTCGTATAGAAGCAAGACTCCAAGTGGATCTTGCCTATTACGTCATATAGTCTAATCAAAATCCAAGATTACTGACACATATCAGGTTTTTTTTTTTAAATCTTTCAATTTGCGTCAAATTTGCCTCAAAAGTTTATGTGTACACATCAGTGCATGTCATGTTCATACCCATATTGATCTAGACTGTGATGCCCTAAATATAAAATCAAAATGCACACTAATAAGGATGCCAGGAATAAGTAACACACTGTAGCAAAAGTAAACTTATAATTTGCATCATTTGTCTCTTGACAACACATACTATAAACATTTGGATAATATTTCCATTGTAAATAAAATATAAAAGACAATATAACATCCTTATAATATGATGATTCAAGTTTGTATACTGTATTAAGCTTGATAACAGTTTCCACTGCAAAATCAAAGGTTGGTGCATGGGAGGCTCGCCTTTGAGCATTTTCATTGATTTTGGCCCCACAACAAATACGTTCTATGCATGCCTCAGATGCTTCCGGAAAGGTTGTCAAATGTAGTCTCATTACTCCATATATCTGTTTCCAGCCCCAATCATTGAAATTTGGCAATTCTTGCTTTGGTACAAAATTCTGATCCAAAACATCACCCCCTTGGCAGGCAGATCATTTAACATGTTGAAGAAGAGCATCTTGTGAAGGTGGAATGTTTTCAATAGTTGTGTTGCCACATGAAAACATGAATTGGTGAGTATTGTTTATTTCATGCAATGGACAAGTGCAGCTAAACATTATAACAATGAATCTCACGACATTCTTGAAGTGAACAGGACCAAGATAACTTGGTCAATCTGACAGAAATGTGAATGCCCACATGTCTACTCAGTAAACAAGGAACAACAACAGAAGAGTGACATAAGGTGCAAAAACCACAAGAAAATTAAGGAAATAATTACCCTTAACAAAGCCAAAGTCACAAAAGGTGTGAAAGAAAAATCCTCACTCACCACCTGGTGAGGGATGCTTCATCATCGGGTTCCCACTGGAGAGACCGAATGTCCCCCCAGTGTGCTACAACGCCTGTATTTACAGCGGAGCTGATCTTTTGTATTTTATGTGAAAAAGTGGTGATTGGTGATAGTGTAAGTGATTTAAAAAGAAATTAAAAAAGAAACAGTCTGTACCCAATACCAGTTTAATAAGGGGCCAAACTGCTTCAGTTAAAAACAAAGATAACAGACAATGGAGAGTTCTTAATTTTGAAACTCATTGTCCTGTGAAAAGGTCGACATGTTTCTCCTCTCAAGAGTGTTATTCACTCAGCATTCTTCAGGCCCAAACATTTTTTTGTAGTAACCCTTCGGTGGTATGCGCGCACTAAGGCGCACCCTCCCGTGAGGATATATGTGTTAAAAACTATTATAACTCACGGACCATCCATGGGGGCTCACCCAGACTTCACCAGGGCCCACGACTGTAGCAGGTGGATTTTAACGCTCCATGAGCTGATGCGGCAGGGGTATTCTTCACGTCACGCACGATTTGTGAGGCGACAACTCGCCGCATGGAACTTATTAGGTATCACTTCCGCGGCCCGCAAAACCCAGTAAACAAAACAACCCTATCTTCCTTTCATCTCGTCTAAGGAAACTATGCTGGTCTTTAGGTACGGGAGTGTTAGGTTCAACTTGCTTGTGAAGACCCTCAACTCTCTTTTTTCTAACATTTGGCTAGATGCTTCCAGTAATTTCGTTTAAAAAAAAAATATATATATATATATATATTACCTACTGGCGGTCGCCAGTAGGTATATATAGTTAGGATTTTTTCCTATGGGACTTTTGAAAATTCTATGTCTAATAACTTTGGCGTTTGTGGACGGAATCGGCTGAAATTTTCAGGAAAATGGCACATTTTGTTTCTGAGCAGCCCTTGAAAATTTGGGGGGGTTTCGTCAAGGGGGGGCTGAGAAAAAAGGGGGGTCCCAAAACGCATTTTTCCCATGTTAATTTCCATCGGGCGTTTGGCCTCACTTTTAGCTCGAACGGCTGAATGGATTTGCACAAAACTTGGCAAAATTGTAGGGACTGTTAGCCCGATGTGCCTTTGCTGGCTCTCAATATATGTGCTCCAGTGGATTTTGAGAAATTAACGTTTTAAAAAATTTATATATCTGTGACAGCGTCCTGGATAGCGCACCAGTTCGCGTACTTTTCGCGTAACGGAGCTTTGCGAAGCGAAGCTGATTGGCTCTCCGGTGTCTGTCAACATTCTAAACAGTCCGTAGCGGCCGCCATTTTGTCTCTCGGTAGGATCGAGAGACAAGAGGAGGCCAAAACGAAGGGGGAAATAAAGGAAAGGGGGCAGGGTAGACCCCTTCTGACCGCCTAGGATTGATGAGGGGGATATTAAAGTGCCCCGCGGGGCAAAAAAATAATTTTTTTTTTAAATTGGGATTTTTCGCCGTAGAGGCGCGTCCCGGTACGCGAAGCGGGCAGCTAACTGGGCAGCTAACCGGCAGCGTAACGGGAGTCTGAGGAGAAGCTGATTGGCTGTCAACATTGTAAACAGTCCGGAGCGGCCGCCATCTTGTCTCTCGGTAGGATCGAGAGACAAGAGGTGGTGAAAAACGAAGGGGGAAATGAAGGAAAGGGGGCAAGGTAGACCCCTCCTGACCCCCTAGGATTGATGAGGGGGATATTAAAGTGCCCCGCGGGGCAAAAGAAAAAAAAATTGCAATTTTTCACGGTAGAGGCGCTTCCCGGTACGCCAACCGGGCAGCTAACCGGCAGCGTAACGGGAGTCCGACATCTTGTGTTTTTGGAGCGTCCGGTTTGCGTACCGGGTAGCGTTCCGGTAAGCGTAACAAGGGGAAAACCAAGAGAAACAGTAAAATAAAATTTAAAGGAATAGATTTCCACCAAACTTGGCAAAATTGTAGGGACTGTTTGTTTGATGTGCCTTTGCAAGGCCTCAAGATATGTGCACGTGTGGATTTTGTCTAATTAAGGTTAAAAAAAATATATATATCTGTAAGCGTGCTCTGGCGCGCTTATGTTACGGGTTTTGTTTGCGCTGCAGAGACGATACGTCACGTTTATGCAACGTGTCATGAGGCGTCTCACGTGGCTACGTGATACGTCACGTAATAAAGAATATATTTTACAGCTATAGATATTAGCTTTTAAAAAACCAATGAAATTCACTGAAAAAACCATAGGTTATAGACCATATATAGTTAGGAATTAGCATTTACAAAACCTTGAAAATTCACTGAAAAAACCATAGGTTATAGACCATATATAGTTAGGGATTAGCATTTACAAAACCTTATTTTACTCGCATAAAACCATTGAAATTCGCATATATAGTTAGTTGCGCTAACTATATATCGCGCACCCGCAATCCACTGCTGATGATGTCACATATTACATCATTCATGACATGGTCAGTGACATCACTGATGACATCACTGATGACATCTCAAATGACATCACTTATGACATCACTGATGACATCTCAAATGCCCCTTTGTTAAAAAAAAATATATATATTACCTACTGGCGGTCGCCAGTAGGTATATATAGTTAGGATTTTTTCTCTATGGGATTTTTGAAAATTCTATGTCTAATAACTTTGGCGTTTGTGGACGGAATTGGCTGAAATTTTCAGGAAAATGGAACATTTTGTTTCTGAGCAGCCCCTGACAATTTGGGGGGGTTTCATCAAGGGGGGGCCGAGAAAAAAGGGGGGTCCCAAAACGCGTTTTTCCCATGTTAATTTCCATAGGGCGGTTGGCCTCACTTTTAGCTCGAACGGCTGAATGGATTTGCACGAAACTTGGCAAAATTGTAGGGACTGTTAGCCCGATGTGCCTTTGCTAGGTCTCAATATATGTGCTCCAGTGGATTTTGAGTAATTTAGGTTCAAAAAAAGATATATATCTGGGCGGAGCCTAACCACACATCTGATCTGATTGGCTGTCAGCACTTCATCCAAGAAGTGTTGGCAGCCATCCTGGGACCAATATACATGATAGCACCTCATTAAAAAGCATTGTAGTTAATAGAGGGTTTTAGGACTTTAGTTATATTATAAATCATTTGTTGATGGTACCATACTCGTTTTAGGAATTGTGGTGGGTTCTAAGGTGATTTTACCATGTGAAAAAACCTTCTGCTGTGATATCATGAATATTGTTTGAAAGAAAACTAATATCTCATGATTTTCCCACAGTGGTTTGGAAGGGGATCTATAAGCTAAACTGAAAGCATATTTTCTGTAAATTCACATTATCTTTCTCAGTCATGTGAAAATGAAGTCTGACATTCTCAGTAAAACATGTACATCCAACAAGGACAGAGACTGTCAGTTGATTCCTTTGTGTTCTACTGCAGCCTCCTAGAGTGTTCTAAAGAACAACTAGAGCGCTAACAGTCCTACTTATTACAAAGGTATGGCACACCTGAAGCCATCTTGATTGGAATAAAGTGGTAACTCTTAAAAGATTTAATTTAAAAAGAAACAACATGAGGGGGTATATTTTGCCATAGAAAGTATGATTAGTGCTGCAGAATGAAAAATTAGGGCACATTTTGAGTGACTTCTCAAATCCTTTTCTATTTCATTAAAACATTCTGACATGCAGTCTCCCAAAATGGCCACCAGAGACAAAAGAGCCCAAATGTAGCCCAAATATCACCCAGATGTAGCCCAAGTATAGCCCAATGACAGAATGTCCCAGAGTGTTCTAAAGAACAACTAGAGCGCTAACAGTCCTACTTATTACAAAGGTATGGCACACCTGAAGCCATCTTGATTGGAATAAAGTGGTAACTCTTAAAACATTTAATTTAAAAAGAAACAACATGAGGGGGTATATTTTGCCATAGAAAGTATGATTAGTGCTGCAGAATGAAAAATTAGGGCACATTTTGAGTGACTTCTCAAATCCTTTTCTATTTCATTAAAACATTCTGACATGCAGTCTCCCAAAATGGCCACCAGAGACAAAAGAGCCCAAATGTAGCCCAAATATCACCCAGATGCAGCCCAAGTATAGCCCAATGACAGAATGTCCCAGAGTGTTCTAAAGAACAACTAGAGCGCTAACAGTCCTACTTATTACAAAGGTATAGCACACCTGGAGCCATCGTGATGGGAATAAAGTGGTAACTCTTAAAACATTTAATTTGAAAAGGAACAAAATGAGGGGGTATATTATGCAATAGAAGGTATTATTAGTGCTGCAGAAAGAAAAATTAGGGCACATTTTGAGTGACTTCTCAAACCCTCTTCAATTTCATTAAAACATTCTGACATACAGTCTCCCAAGATGGCCACCAGAGACAAAAGAGCCTAAATGTAGCCCAAATATCACCCAGATGTACCCCAAGTATAGCCCAATGACAGAATGTCCCAGAGTGTTCTAAAGAACAACTAGAGCGCTAACAGTCTTACTTATGACAAAAGTATGGCACACCAGAAGCCATCTTGATTGGAATGAAGTGGTAAGTCTGAAAACACTCAATTTAAAAAGGAACAACATGAGGGGGTTAATTTTGCCATAGAAAGTATGATTAGTGCTTCAGAAAGAAAAATTAGGGATCATTTTGAGTGACTTCTCAAATCCTCTTCTATTTCATGAAAAAAATTCTGACATGCAGACTGAAACATGCACTTTGAATACCAGCAGCAGACGTCCCTGGTGAGCAGTAGCTTTACTACAGTGATCTAATGTGCAACTAGAGTGCTAACATTCAGAATTTATGGCAAATGTGTGACACATCTGAATGCCTTCTTGATGGAACCAAAGTAAACAAGCATTGAAAATGCAATAGATCTCGCCCTCGTTTAAGTTAAAGCCATTCTGTTTGTAATGAGGTGGCTTTTTAGCTTTGCTTCTATTAGTGTTTTTTCAACTTTCATGTAAATAACATGCATCTGTATGCATATAAGTATATGTATGCATGCATTTATGTTTGTATTTATATAGATATACAGATGATATATGTTTATATATGTATGTATATATATATATTCACTGAAAAAACCATAGGTTATAGACCATATATAGTTAGGAATTAGCATTTACAAAACCTTGAAAATTCACTGAAAAAACCATAGGTTATAGACCATATATAGTTAGGAATTAGCATTTACAAAACCTTGAAAATTCACTGAAAAAACCATAGGTTATAGACCATATATAGTTAGGAATTCGCATTTACAAAACCTTATTTTACTCACACAAAACCATTGAAATTCCATATATAGTTAGTTGCACTAACTATATATCGCGCACCCGCAATCCACTGCTGATGATGTCACATATTACATCATTCATGACATGGTCAGTGACATCACTGATGACATCACTGATGACATCTCAAATGACATCACTGATGACAACATCCAGTGACTGTATGTTTCTGTAAAGTTAAAATATGTCTTACATATTGAAGAATGAGTGGATGTATAAGTGTCTGGATGAAGGATTTAGTAGGTGTATGACTGACTGTATGAGTGAGTGATTAAATGTGTCTCACTGAGTGCATGGGTTAGTGACTAAACTGTCTTAATTTGTGCATCATTATGTCTGTTGTTCTGTAAACTGCTGCATGTGTTGATAAGTAGCTATATGAGTAACTATATGGGTTATTGATTGGTTGCCCAAGTATTTGTATGGGAGACTGAGTGTGTGTGTGGGTGGCTGGGAGGTGTATGACTCTGTGCATAGATGTGTGAGCAGTTGATTCACTAGATGTATGGTTTCAAAAGTGCATGTGGAAACAGCTGTATGGGCGGTTGACTGTGTGCATGAGTGTATTGGTGAGTGAATGGATATCTCAGTGCTACATGTCAAAGTAAGTACATATGTAAAACACAGTACATGTGAGAGTTGACATATATAAATAACTGTGCATAAGAGCCAGTGAATGTGTGAGTGGCTGTATGGATCATTGTGAACTTGTATCAGGGATTGTATAAGAGAGTAAATATGTGTTAGTATATGTTTGAATAAGTAAAGTTTGTATAACTGTATAGTTGAGGAAATGGAGGTGTGATTGATTCTTTGCATGACTGACTAGGTGTGTGAGTAACTCCATGGATGAGTGACAGTCTGTGAGTGTCTGTTTACACTGATTGTATCTAAGGTTATATTAGAGTCTGAAGAGGTTCATCGTATTATCACATGAATGATATCATCAGTGATGTGATCAGTAATGTCAAATGAGATGTCATCAGTGATGTCATCAGTGATGTCATTTGAGATGTCATCAGTGATGTCATTTGAGATGTCATCAGTGATGTCATCAGTGATGTCACTGACCATGTCATGAATGATGTAATATGTGACATCATCAGCAGTGGATTGCGGGTGCGCGATATATAGTTAGTGCAACTAACTATATATGGAATTTCAATGGTTTTGTGTGAGTAAAATAAGGTTTTGTAAATGCGAATTCCTAACTATATATGGTCTATAACCTATGGTTTTTTCAGTGAATATATATATATATATATATATATATATATATGACCGTGACCGTGAAAAAAGCAGTGAGGCTGAAACGCGTTGGTGGAGTGTTTGTGTGTGAATAAAGCTTCATAAAGTATCCAGTTGTGCCGCCCCCTTTGTTCAAAAATTAATTTTGGGGCTTCGATCCAGCTCTCGGGTTGAGCACACACTGTTGAGCGCTCTCAGGCTTGGAAAGGATCGCCTTGGATTCATATATATATATATATATATATATATATATATATATATATATATATATATATATATATATAAATATATATAAATATATATATATATTCAATGAAAAAAACATTGGTTATAGAACATATATAGTTAGGAATTTGCATTTACAAAACCTTATTTTACTCGCATAAAACCATTGAAATTCCATATATAGTTAGATGTGCTAACTATATATCGCGCACCCGCAATCCACTGCTGATGATGTCACATATTACATCATTCATGACATGGTTAGTGACATCACTGATGACATCACTGATGACATCTCAAATGACATCACTGATGGCATCACTGATGACAAAATCCAGTGACTGTATGTTTCTGTAAAGTTAAAATATGTCTTACATATTGAAGAATGAGTGGATGTATAAGTGTCTGGATGAAGGATTTAGTAGGTGCATGACTGACTGTATGAGTGAGTGATTAAATGTGTCTCACTGAGTGCATGGGTTAGTGACTAGACTGTCTTAATTTGTGCATCATTATGTCTGTTGTTCTGTAAACTGTTGCATGTGTTGATAAGTAGCTATATGAGTAACTATATGGGTTATTGATTGGTTGCCCAAGTATTTGTATGGGAGACTGAGTGTGTGTGTGGGTGGCTGGGAGGTGTATGACTCTGTGCATAGATGTGTGAGCAGTTGATTCACTAGATGTATGGTTTCAAAAGTGCATGTGGAAACAGCTGTATGGGCGGTTGACTGTGTGCATGAGTGTATTGGTGAGTGAATGGATATCTCAGTGCTACATGTCAAAGTAAGTACATATGTAAAACACAATACATGTGAGAGTTGACATATATAAATAACTGTGCATAAGAGCCAGTGAATGTGTGAGTGGCTGTATGGATCATTGTGAACATGTATCAGGGATTGTATAAGAGAGTAAAGTAAATATGTGTTAGTATATGTTTGAATAAGTAAGGTGTGTATAACTGTATAGTTGAGAAAATGGAGGTGTGATTGATTTTTGGCATAACTGACTAGGTGTGTGAGTAACTCCATGGATGAGTGACAGTCTGTGACTGTCTGTTTACACTGATTGTATCTAAGGTTGTATTAGAGTCTGAAGAGGTTCATGGTATTATCACATGAATGATATCATCAGTGATGTGATCAGTCATGTCAAATGAGATGTTATCAGTGATTTTATCAGTGATGTCATTTGAGATGTCATCAGTGATGTCATCAGTGATGTCACTAACCATGTCATGAATGATGTAATATGTGACATCATCAGCAGTGGATTGCGGGTGCGCGATATATAGTTAGCACATCTAACTATATATGGAATTTCAATGGTTTTATGCGAGTAAAATAAGGTTTTGTAAATGCAAATTCCTAACTATATATGTTCTATAACCAATGGTTTTTTCATTGAATTTTCAAGGTTTTGTAAATGCAAATTCCTAACTATATATGGTCTATAACCTATGGTTTTTTCTGTGAATTTCATTGGTTTTTTAAAAGCTAACATCTGTAGCTGTAAAATGTATTCTTCTTTAAAACCCAAAATATATTTTAGATGTTTATTGATAATTTTTTAAAAAATATTTTTTTTCTTCGTTTTCGGTAAGCGAACCGGGAAGCTTTCCGTTAGCTCATCTTGATGCCGCGATCTAGTACGCAAACCGGTAAACGTTTCGTTAGCGGAACTGTGACGCGTCGCGGAAGCGCGACGTATCACGTTGACGCGTAATGCGTCTTATGATGCGCCGCGTTAGCGCTCCAGAAAGTGCTCCGGACCGCGAACCGGAAACGATGCGGGACGCGGCGCGCACCGCATAACGTAAGCGGAACAGGTCATGTGACTTGTTTATGAAACTTTTTATTGGTTCATTTCACTTTTGGTTTCCAAATGATGTATGACTAGGTCATGTGACCTAAAAATAACACTTTTCATTGGTTCAGAACTTTTGCTTTTTCCAAATGATGAAAACCCCTCCTTCTTTCCTCACTCTGACTTTCATCTTGGTGAGAGAAAGACCAATTAACTATAATTGAGCAATGGCTTCTGTACTTGCTTCAGCTGGTGCACCCCCACCACCACCTTCACCTCCTCATGAGAAGAGAGGACCATCATCTCGGTTCATTGCCAACACAGAGGAGGAGGAAGAGGATGAACTTGAAGAAGAGGAGAGAGAAGAACAAGAGTTCATACAGGAGTTGCCCTGTGTTTCCCGTCGGAAAACTAGTTTTATCTGGCAGTTTTTTTCAATCCCTCGAGGGGAGAAGAAAGTCAACGCAAAATATGCCACCTGTCTTATCTGTAAAAAAAGGCTATCAAGAGGCACTGAAAAAAAATATAGCATGGGAAACTATACCATGCATCGCCATATGACCAGGTGGCATCCTCTCAACTACAGCCGTGCAGAGTTGCGTGACCTGCAGGATAATCCCTCAACAACTCCTGTGGCCAGGTCAACCTTGCATATCTCTCTGACTGGAGGAGAGGCACAGGAAGCCGTGCCAAATATTCAAAAGAACTTCAAACACATGAAGCTAACCTGCTTGTATTGTGGGGCATTGCTTTCATGTGGGAACATGAGCGTAAACTTAATGAACATTGCTTACGAGAATCACAATTGCCCTAACCCACCCAAACAGTAATTTTTTTTTTGCTCCTGTTGGGCTTTTTTCAATGCCTGTTTTTTGTTGTTTCCCCTCCATCAAAAACAAAAAAATATATAAAACTGTGCAAAAATACAAAAAAAACAAAAAATGTTCAGAAAAACAAAAAAAAAATAAAACAACAAAAACATAAAAAAAGTTCTTTTCAGAACTACCTCCCCTTTCAAATAAAATTGCTAGAATGTTTAGCACTCTGGCAAGCTCTATTTCTTTTGGTTCGCTTTCCAGTTTGCTGCCCGGTTCGCGAACTTGAAGCGAACCAAAAAAATATTTTTTTAAAAAAAGAAGAGTTAGTATAAGGGAAGTAAACAGAGAGTAATATAAAAAGAAAGACAGCTATAGGGAGTAAACCAGAGATACTGTTTAATAGATCTATTTATTAATTCAGGATGACGATAAGGTGTGATGTCTCCTGAGGTTTGTTTAAGGTGAGACCTACTCAGGGTTACAGATCAATTTTACACTTGTTGAAGAATACAGAGCAGATAAAGCATGTGAAGGCCTACCAATGAAGTAAGTCATGTCCTCTTATTACATCATTCATGACATGGTCAGTGACATCATCAGCAGTGCATTGCGGGTAAAAAGAGTAGAAAACATTTACCTTATAATTCTTGTTACCTTTTTTAAATATTTTTTCATACTTTCAATCTGTAAAAGAGAGAACAAACATTTCCAAAAATATTACAACATGTATTTAAAAATTAGAAAAGAAAAGGGAAAAGGTTCAAGAAGAAACAGTTTTGCAACAACTTTGACATTTACAGAACCCTCTGCTTCTCTACGTCCCCTACACAATCCTAAAGATATATATTTTAAACAAACAGTATCTTCATGCTGATGAACTGAGACCTATTTTTGAACATGGTACTACTTTTGCACTGCTGATGTTTCACAATAGTGATGCAATAGCAGCGCAAAAAAGATGTAAAGCCATCATAAAATTGTGTCTAATATTTTAAATGAGTGTTTCAGGATGCAAATAAGATGTGTGCTTTCAAGAGCTTTCTTTGAGGTGAGGCCTATTCCTTTTTTTAAAAAAAACAGTACCCAGAAGTACAGCACTGTTAGCATTAAAATTGACACTTACAGAAGACTCAGTTTTTCCATATCTACCTCATATTTCTAAATGTATATCATAAGTACAAAAAGCAGAACATTAATTATACATGTTAAATGGTTTATTTTTGCTGTTCTCAGAATGTATCAAATTTCACTTAAATCAGTGACTTCAAGGTATTCATCATGTAACAGCGGGGAAAAAAAAACACAATCAAAATGATTGTGTTTAAAAAACCCATACAACCTAAGAAATCTGAATTCAAAACTCCTTAAAATTAACTTACTTTCAATGACGTCGAAGGATCTCCTATGAACAGCGTCCACTCTGTTGTGCTATAAATATTTTCAGCCCGCCACTTTCTGAAAGAAAACCTCCATTGATTCGAAAAATATGTTACATACAAGAAAAGACTTCTCTCATTCTATCACATGTTTCCACTAGGCCAAATCATGTTGCCGCGATTCGCAACTCTTGTAATTCTTCCAATCAAATCCCGACATTTTCTATTTTCGCAACTTTCAAAAAGAATACATTTAAGATTATTTTCACAATCCTGGACTACTAATATCTTACCCTTCTTTGTCACTCATGTTCTCCTTTTCCTATGACACTGATACTGCTTACTATGAAGCAGACTTACTTGCATTTATTTATTTATTTATTTATGTAGTTTGTAGAGCGCACAGCTACCCCCGAGGGGGTGTCCCGGCGCTAGAACCTGAACCTCAAGGTGACAAGAAAGGGGCAGGGAGGGAAACAGCAGGATAAAAATCAGAGTCCAGAAAAGAGCCAAGTTTTGAGTCTGGCCCGGAAGATGGATTCAGAAGGACAGAATCTAAGATCAATTGGCAGAGCGTTCCACAATTTTGCCGCGATAACACTGAACCCTCTGCCACCCATTCTAGTGAGTCTAAAACGGGGAGAGATCAGAAGGCGGAGGTAATTGGATCTCAGGGATCTGATGGAACGGGATATTGAGACACGTTTTTTCAAGTAGTTGGGTCCGAGGTCGTTGATGGCTCGGTAGGCGAGGGTAAGGATCTTGAACTGGATCCGGCTGGCCACCGGTAGCCAGTAAAGTTCCTTACGATAAGCGGAGACTGATTGACGGTAGGGGATATTCCCAATCAATCTGGCCGCCGCATTCTGGACAATCTGAAGCCGGTCTATCAGATATTGGGGGGCACCAGCATAAAGGCTGTTGGCATAGTCCAGGTGAGACGTGATGAGGGCATGGGTAACTGTACGGCGGGAGTCCAGAGGGAGATAGGGAAGTATCTTTTTGATCATGCGCAACTTCAGGAAGCAGGCAGAGGTCACTTTATTGACCTGAGTTTTGCATGAGAGGGAGTCGTCAAACTGAAATCCCAGGTTACGAGCAGAGTGAACGGGAGAGGGAGCAGGATCAAGTGCCGTGGGCCACCACCAAGAGGAAGGGATGGGATTTTTCTGGTTAAAAAACAGCACCTCTGTCTTGTCTGCATTGAGTCTAAGGTGGTTATCAGTCATCCAGACACTGATGTTGTTGAGGCACTGGCGGAAGTTGGTGAACGCGGAGTCCGAGTGGTCTCTGAAGGAAAACATCAGCTGAGGATCGTCAGCATAAGAGACCACCCTGACTCCGTAGGACTCCACAACGTCGGCCAGTGGGGCAAGATAGATGTTAAAAAATAGAGGGCTGAGGGCAGAGCCCTGTGGCACACCGCATGACAAGGGTTTATCCTCCGATTTGAAAGGCCGCAACAACACCCTCTGACTTCTTCCTGAAAGGAAGGACTCGATCCAGCTAAAGGCAGTGCCGCCAATGCCTATCTGTTTGAGTCGGTCAAGGAGGATGGGGTGGGAGACCGTATCAAATGCAGCGGACAGGTCGAGGAGGACCAGCATAGCCTCCTCGCCCCTGTCCACGCATTCCCGGATCGTTTCCGATACTTCCAGCAATGCCGTCTCTGTGCTGAATCCCGCCCGGAATCCGGATTGTGAGTCGTGCAGTAGAGAGTTGCTTTCCAAATACTCCGTGAGTTGCAGCTGCACGGCTTTCTCCAGGACCTTTGCGGGTTTGGGGAGAAGGGAAATGGGGCGGTAGTTGGCGAAGATAGTGGGATCAGCATCAGCCTTTTTTAGGATGGGAATCACCAAAGCCTCCTTCCAAGTGGTAGGGAAAAAGCCATGGTGGAGGGAGGCGTTCCAGATGGAGAGGAAGGAGCAGGCTAACGAGGGAGCCAACTCTCCCATAAGTTTAGCAGGGACAGGGTCCGAGGGGGCGCCAGATTTGCAGTGGGTGAGTAACCTAATAGCATCGTCCAGGGTGAGTTTATTGAAGGAGAGGAAGGACGGAGAAGCTGGGGGACTTGTGGAGGGAGGCAGGGAGGCTAGCCCTTTAGGGAAGGAGATACAGAGTTTGTTTATTTTTTCAAGGAAGTAGTCAGAGAGTCCCTCGCATAGGGCCTGACTCGCAGAGTTCTGAGTGGCCCTAGCCGGAGGATTAATGAAGTCTTTGACAATGGTGAAGAGGGTTTTTGACGAGTTTTTGGCATTAGCAATTTGAAGAGAGAAATGATCTTTCATAGTGATTTTTTTTTTGTTTGAGGAATTTTTTCAAAGCAGACTTGTAGGTAAGTTTAGCTTCAGGGTCATAGTTTAGTCTCCACTTACGTTCGAGTGCTTTGCATCTGCTTTTTTCCTCACGGAGGGAGGTGGAGAACCAGGGGGCAGAGGGGCGAGATCTAGTGGAGGCAATGATTTTCTGGGGAGCAATGGTGTCAATAGCTTTGATAAGGGCAGTATTTAGCCTAGAGACATTTCCGTCAATATCAGTGGAGAGGTATTCCGTCTGGAAGTGGAATACCGGGTCCAAGGTGGCACATGTGACCTTATGCCACTTTCTTCCCAACTCCTTCCTGGGGGCCAGGGGGACAGATTTCCGGCCTAGGGCAAGAGAGAAGGGGATAAGATAGTGGTCGGACCAAGTAAGGGGGAGGGGGGGGAAGACTGTGATAGTCGAAAAGTTGGCGAAAATAAGGTCCAAGGTGTGACCAGCAACATGAGTGGGACCGGTGACTAATTGTGTGAGGTTCAGACTATCCATGGTTTCCAACAGATTGTTCGCCTTCACGCAGAGAGGGTTGTCTATGTGGAGGTTAAAGTCACCTAGGACTAGAAAATATTGGTGTTTAAGGGATAGGTCAGCCAGCTGGTGGGTAAGTGCAGTAAGAGAAGGGGAGGCGGCAGTTGGGGGGTTGTAGACTGAGGTGCCAGCCAGTATAACTGCCGCGGAGTCAGATACAGAGAAGTACATGGCTTCAATTATACCGATGTTGGTAAGTTTGGTAGTGGTCAGCTGAAGATGGGATTTGAGGATGACGGCTAGTCCGCCTCCAGATTTTCCTCCAGCCCGGTTGATGCATTTTATGTCGTAGCCTGGGGGGATGGCCAGATAGATATCCGGAGAGGAGGAATCAGTGATCCAGGACTCAGTGAGAAATAAAATATCCCACTCGTCAGAGGAAATTGACATCCAGATATCGTTGGCATGGCGGGGGAGTGACCGGCAGTTAACCAGGCCTGCTTTCAGCGTCCGGTGGTGAGACGAAGAGAGCTGCGATGTGGGATAAGAAGGCAAACGAGGTAGGTAGGACGGGAGAGTAAAGTTACATTGGGGGCAACGGAAAGGAACATTTTCCAAATGGTCAGGGTTGCAGAGAATAGTGGCCGAGCAGGGGGAGGAATTTAATAGATGTAGTTGGGTGTTGGTCCAGCACGTGCGGGTAGAATCAGCGGGACTGGCAGGGGGTCTGGCCCTGGGCACGGTCCAGGCGCGGACGGGCGCAGACGGGCTTGCCCTAGGCGCGCCTTTGGCGCGCAAACGGCGCGCCCGCTGCGCCCGTCCGCTGCGCGTACGGAAGTGACACATGATTTATGTAGGAGTGGGGTGGGGCGTGGCCACCAAGGGGGCGTTGTTGCATCAGGTTTATATAGTTGGATTTTTAAAATGACATTATAATTAAAAGTTTTGGACCAATAATCTAGACAGCATTGCAGACTTACATTCCCTCTACTTTATGAACCTTTTGCAATTCTTCACAGGAAATCCCGAGATTCTTTCATTAAAATTTTGGTTTTAAAAACACCAGGTAAGAATTTTTAAGGTCAAACGGCAATTTATTTTTGAAAGTTACAACGGAATCATTGCAGAATGACCAGCCGTTTCGAGACTTTAAATAAGCTGTATAATGTCCTGATGTTGTTGAAGGACCATCGTGATAGATAATTGCTACAGTTACAAAAGTCCTTCCTGATATTGAAAGCTGAGAAGCCACAAAATTTTTTATTAAAGTTGACAATTTTGATCCATCAGGCCTACATCGTTGGATCATTAAAATGACATACTGTCCATATCTACGTATAAGTAATGTTGACATCATTTCAGATTTACATTGGCTACACTCCATGTTGTGATACGCTGCATTTACTAGCTTATTAAAGGAGACTGATTTACTGTCTGGCAAAGTTAAATATATAAATCTTTCTGAGTCTACACTAGTAGTACTTGATACACTACAATTCTCGCAGTCATGCTGCCATTGATAAGAAAGCCCAAACAAGTGATCTACATCTACACCCTCATCTTGCAATACATCAAGCATATACATTAAAAACTCCTGACAATCTTGCTGATTATTTTCAGAGAAGTCTGTTTGACCTGAACATTCATCTAACAGATAACGAACTTCAGACACACTTTCTACTTTTGTTCGATCAGTGCTACATTTCTCGAAAACAGAATTCAACAAACAGCATAAAATTTGTTCTGAATTCAACAGAATCTGTTCTTTTAAACTCTCTAGTGAAAAGAGAACATTAACCACTACATTTGCATAGCAGTTGACACCAGAACTGTTTTCAAATTGAAAACCGACAACATCTTCAACAGAATCCACTTTCTTTCTGCTAACAATTTTCGGTTCATTGACTTTTAGTCTTTTTGCAACAACCTCCCTACTATTACTGATATTTCTACGTTTCCGGCCTACCACACGTTTCTCAAACAAAGGATATTGAGGCAAATGTGGCGCATACTCTCTTCTTAACCTATTGTATTCCTTAACACAATCTAGATCCGCACAAATGTTTGTGACATCACAGTCAATCAAGTACAATCCTGATAAAGTTCTAACTCGTGACAATGCCACATATGCCATACCCTCCTTGAACACAGAACTGCCAATATTCACCAATTCACTATCTACACTTAAACCTTGCGATTTATGGATTGTTACTGCATATGCCAAGCAAACAGGAAACTGTTTACGGCGAACATATAAGTCTTTAACAAGCAAAAACCTAGCAGAACAACGACCAATTAGCTGTACTTCCTCAATGCCATCAAATTTAATTTTTAAAAATTCTATTCCATCTCTATTTCTGTACTTCTCAAAATCAACAACATTACCCATTGATCCATTTACCAGACCTCTTTCAACATGTAAATTCCTTCTCAAAATGATTCGGCAATTTAAACACACATTCAAAGTCTTTTCAAAACCCGCTGTTTTAGATATAGTCTTCTCTAATGAATCCAATTTTGATTTCAAATTCTCAGACAAAATAATTGTTGATCCCATATGCTCTATTTTGTCAATAGCTTCAAGTTTCACAATCTCTTGCTTTTCTAAATTCAACATTTTGTTGTTGAAGATGGCACATTCTGCAAGAGTTGGCATCAAACATATTCCGGATTTCTTCTCAGTAATTTTCTGAAAAATATTCTCAGCCACAATCTCTTGTTCGGGATATAAATTTGAAAGTAATCGTGCATTTAAAGCTTCTTTTCCATGCTCGGTCACTTTTCCAATTCTAATATCTTGTAGAATATTCTTGTAATCTTCATCTTTTGCCTGACGCATATTTTCATGCAGTTCAGCATAATTGAAGTTTAACCATATATTGACGTTGCCAATGCTCCCTAGGCACTTCCTGGTATCTTCATGCGTGAGTATTTTGAACACAGGTTGTCCTTTTACTGGTGTCAGCTGCAGAAGATCTCCGAAAACAATTATGTGTTTGCCACCAAATAACACATCATATTCAGTTTTAAGTACTTCTTGCATTCTCAAATGCACAAAGGCAAGCATGACATTGGAAACCATGCTTACTTCGTCAATGATAAGTAGTTTCATTTTCCTCAAGACTCTTGAAACTTCACAGCAAGCATCCCCAGATAACTTGTGGTATTGTAATTTGTTGTCATGCTCCACCGGCAGCATCAGTAGACGATGCAAAGTAATACCTTTAATGTTATGTGCTGCAAGTCCAGTAGGAGCGGTGACAACACAAAACAGCGATGACTCAGTCCTTTCCTGCAGATAGCATGAAATTGCTTTAATGAGGAAACTTTTTCCAGTTCCCGCTTCTCCACTCACATACAGTCGGACAGGCTTCAACGATGTACATGAGCACTCTTTCTTCTCATGACTTAATCCATGCTCAATTTGCTTGGTAACTTCATCATATATTTTCCTCTGCTCAACGTTGAGTTGTTTTTCCAAGTCTTCTAAGTTAACTGAATCCTCATGAGCATGTGCCATGGCTCTTTCCACTTCATTCATAGCAGTGGCAGCTTCATTTTCGATAATAGGTCCTCCAAGTGGATCTTGACTCAATGAAACAGAACTCTGACTGTCCTGAGAACTGTCTCTGGCAATCTCGGCTGCAATCGTTGCTTCCTGCTCAATTTCCAAAGTTAGCATTTCTTGATATTTGGGAAAAGCAGGACATTCTATGGTCTCCTTAGCAGCAGTGAAAGAGTCTTCGTAACAGAGGAAATCTCCAAGCAGTTCCTCTTCTGCACGCCAAGGCTTGAAAAGTTGCAAAAGTGCTAAATAGAAAAACTCCTTTTTTTCTGGAGATTCGCCACTCAATTTTCGATGGTTTACTAATTGGCATTTTCTTTGCTTGACCAGGCATCCCTCACTTCCAATTACAGCATACACTCCTTTCTCAATATCTTCTTTGATGTTCCTCTTGAATATATAATTTTGTAAAACCTCATATAGACAAACATTCTCAAGGTGACTGCTTCGATTTGGATAATATGTATCCAACATGTTGGTCTTCAAAATGTCGGTACTGTTTGGTTCCTTTTCTGCCAAATATTCAATTTCCCGGACAGGTTTTAGAACCCGATTTCGCGTTGCAGCAAGACCAAGACTCGCCCAAACAATACTCCTGGATTTGGCATAGAGACTTGCTGAAGACAATCGATCTGAACATTCGTAAGCTCCGATTTCTCGATGCGACAACATCTTCAGACTGAAACTGTACAACTTCTTGCTGAGGCTCTTTTCATGGGAAATATCCTCCCACATATCCTTCAGTTCTGTCTTTTCTTTTTTGGTGATGTAAGATGTCACATACCGAGCCACAGCCATACAGTTGTCACCCACAAACTGTATATCCATGTTAGCATTCCACATGGACAAAATCACTGGGTTGTAGTCGTTGATGTACTTGGACTCTTCGTTCCTTTTCAAATTGTATGTATTTTTGGGTGATTTCCTTGTCACATTATGTCGCAGTGAAGACATCAAACTGTTCACTTTTCCTTTAGAAATCACCGGTCGTGGAAAGTTGAAACGACATTTGGTGTAGAACTTGTCCTTGTTTCTGAATTTCCGACGACAGTACTTTCCACAACGATGGCTTTGGAAACGTAGAACTTGTTCTCTTAGGCTTTTCTTCTCCGCTGCGTTTGGAACAGCACACGTAGAATACTGTTCTATGAAATTCATCACTAAGTCATCCGGATCTGTTCCAAATTTAGGTGCATCCTTGATCCACAACAACATATGTATATGAGGAGCACCTCTTGCTTGGTACTCCTTTCTCCAGAAGAAATCCAACACCTCTCCAAGAGGTGGATTCTTCTTATTTGTGATGAAAGACATCATAGCTTCAAATCTATGATTGAAGTACCTGCATACATTCACAGGATCCAAAGAACACAGTTCTCCAGGTGTCTTGAATTCACTGTTTTCAATATTTCCATTTGCCTCTCGTAGAAATTCAAGTAAGTCTTCCCAGCCATACTCGGCACAGCTCAGAGTGAGGAACCATGTCGGAGTTCCTAAGTTCCTCAGCATACATTTTAAATCACCATGACGACGGTACCAGTACTCATTAGTACCACGCTGACACGCCATGAGATTAATTAAGTGAGAATCCAAAATACTGTCTTGGACATTGACTTTATGCATAAAGTCCCTTGCCGAGATATTTCGCATCTGTATACCACTTTTTAAGATGTGGTTCACTGCATATGACAGTCCAGACAGATCGCTTTCAAACAGGAGATTAAACAAATAGGGAATGCATTGTCGAAACCTAGCATCTTCTGCATACAATCGTAAAGTCCGGTATTCTGAAGCAGGAATTTGAACAGGTCGCTCATCATATCGTCCTCCACGACCTGTAGGAAATAGCTGTGGGAAACACCGAGCTTCCAAACTTTCCTCCCAAACACTAATGGGACTCCCTTTGGCTTGTTTCATCTGAAACACCTCAATAGCATTCCCCATGACTTCCTTGGAATGCAAAGGATGAACACTATAATGTTCATATATTTCTTCACTTTTAGAGGCCTCTACTTTCTCAATTTGGCCAGCACACAAATCGCTGTCCTCTTCTTCACTTACTTCCTCTTCTGCAACATATACATTCTTATAGTACTTATTATTTTTCTTCAAATACACTGTTGCCTTTTTGACTTTCCTAACATCCACTAAATCTTGCCATATTTTCTTATTCTTTGTCGGAACACCATTAACCAAGATAACCAGAGGTTCCTCTTCCACTTTTTCTACTCCAATTGTGTTAATGTTTTTGTTCAAATCTAGAGGCAAATAAACAACTCTTCCCTTTAATCCTCTCTGTAAATCTGCTGGAGGCAACTTCCCTGTCTTTGGCTCCATTCTTACAATAGCCTGAAAGGGATGGATACTTTGAATCAAAATAGATTCATAAGTATTTAAATCCTTCAATTCAGAAGGAATCTCAACCAATTCCAGATTATTATGAACTGCCCTAGCAGGCATCTGGTTTTGGTTTAATTTATTACAACAATAAGTACACACACGTTGATCCGATCCCAAATCAAAATAATTTTCTACCATCAAGTATGTGGCAAAATCCTTCCATTCACTATTATTTTCCCTTTCACTTTTTGCATATAAATCCACTACCTTAGTCTGATTCTTATAATAAGTGCGTCGACAACATACACAAGTGAAATTAGGCCTCTCACTTGATTTGATCTGAAACGTGGCAATTTCCTTCTGAAAATTATCTGTACTGGAAACCTGTACATTATCTTCAACATTACCCTCTACTTCAGGGTCAATTTGAACATTCTCATCTTTACTACTAAAGTAACAAAACTCAATTTCTTCACAAATATTCTTCACATCTATTTCAGAACCATGCAAAAGAGCAGCACATAATTGTTTAAGCATAATTGCTGGACTCTTAGCAAAATACAACATCCTCACTAATTTTCTCACTTTATTATGATGCACTGCTAGCATCCTGAAATGATGAAAAACACTCTGGCATACTCTCCTGGAAAGACAAGCCAGTGAATGACCACGCAAACCTGTCATTTGTCTCACTCTGCAAGGATCTAAATCTTGCAACAACTTCATTTTCTGCTTCAAACTTTTCTTATTAAATGTCCGTATAAAATCACAAAGCAAATTGATGGAAACCTGTCGCACACTGCAAATAGAACTACACTTCCAAATGTACACAGGACCCTTAGGACGTCTTCCTAAAACCTCATCACTTACCGCCTCTTCTGTCTCTGTTGTCACAAGTTTTTCTTTTTCAACTGGACAACCATCCTTCACTTCATAAGCTCGACCACTTGTGTCAACTGCAAACACCAAATCATTATCCTGAAAATAACTCTCCTCATTAAAAAATGCCTCACAACTTGAACTATGCATCCATTCTCCGGAAAAAACTTCACAAAAGTTACTACGATTTACTACTCTCTTCCATCTACTGTTTGTTTTGAAATCAGAAATGACCTTGCTTAGTTTCCTAATTCTATTGATTACCAAAATAAACAACTTTCGCTTAATTTCAAAAGCATGATCAATAATTTTCTCTACATTTTTCTTCTTCTTATAAAATGCCACTTTCTGTTTGCATTTCTTAATATTTTTTAATAAATTAACTATTATCCTGTTATGGAACATTCGTTTTCGAATGTCCCTAAACTGTTCTTTCCTTCTACTATCATGCACAGAGTAATCTCTTCCTCTACCAGTAACATTTTTGATGGGTCTTTCCTTTCCATTTAAATTACTCTTCTTTTTCTGAACTGAAACATTTTTGCGATAAATACTTTTTTTACTAAAAATATTTTTTAAGAATGATTTTGTGCTCTTACCCGGAGCTTTCTTGGTGTTTTGAAAAGTATTTGGGGAAGAGGACTGCTGCAATGAAAAATCATCCTGCTGTCTTTGACGTTTTCTAGCCTTTCTAATTCTATTTTTCGTAGGCATTTTTCAAAATAGGAAAAAATCTGCAGTTGAATCTGTGGAAAAATATAATAAAAAATGTTAATAACCACTATTACCAAACAGTAAATGAATAACAGTCATCAAAAACTTAATGCCCTACTTATTATTTAACATAGCAAATCTTTTGCACCAGCATTGCATCACAAAAATGACACACAGTGCTACAAAACATGCATAAAACAATCATAAATCTCTCCCTAATATTTTAAATGATAAATTCAGGATGACGATAAGGTGTGGCCTATCTAAAGGTTTGTTTAGGCCCAGATCTTTGGACTGGGGTGAATGTGTCATTGATCCTCATTCAGTCCATCACCTGTTTTGTTTATTTAAGGTGAGGCCAACACATGGTTGCAGATAAGATTTTCACTTAACAAAACAAAGGAGATAATACATGTGAAGGCCTACCAATGAAGTAAGTCATTATTTGAAATCAATTACATTTCTGGATATGTACTGCTAAAGCTTCTTAGGTTGTTTTGGGTCATATTTATAAGGCATATGAGTGTGTATGATGTTATTTTTCCTTTTTAAATGGAAAGCGTTCTTCATGGTGCAAGTTTCTTGTAAATACGCTCCCACCTGCGAAACGGAACTTTGCGATGCGAAGCTGATTGGCTCCCCGGTGTCTGTCAACATTGTAAACAGTCCGGAGCGGCCGCCATCTTATCTCTCGGTATGATCGAGAGAGAAGAAGAGGTGAAAAACGAAGGGGGAATTTAATGAAAGGGGGCAAGGTATACCCCTGTTGACCCCCTAGGAATGTTGTTGGGGTTTTTAAAGGGTCCCGTGGGGAAAATAAAAAAAATATATTTTTCACGGTAGAAGCGCTTCCCAAACACCGAACTGGGCCGCAAACTGCTGGCGAAACGGGAATTCGCCATTTTGTGCTTCGTTTTAATTAAATTACTAGGTATAAGCGGGTGCGGGAGACGTATCCTAATCCCTTATATTTTCTGAGGGTGGCTGAGGAGGCTCATATATTTTGATACATGTGTTCCAGCGGCTGTGCGTGAGCTTTTTTTTTTTTTTGCTGCGTGACGTCTGTTAACGTTCGATTCGAAGGAAATCAGGAAGTGTTGACCACCAATTTGTCAGTGCGATAAAATATTTTGTTATAAATGAATCCTTATTGATAAACATTGTCTGCGCCATCTTGCCTTTTTTACAATGCCACAATTTTGTTGTGCACGGCAGCCATTTTACATGCCAGGCCGGTCCCAGGCTATCACCTAGCCCTGCGGATGTAGTTTATGGCCCCAGCTGTAGAGAATCCAGACATGCCAACCCACCCGATTCAGGCGTGAGACTACTGATTTCAGTGCTACTCTCCCGCCTCCCGATTCCTGCAAACAAAAACCCGGGGGCATATTACCAACAACTAGCGATAACTTGTTTAGAGACAAAAATTATCGCCGCACATCGGCGATTTTTATCGCAGATAAACCTTGCTATTAGCAAGGTTTATCGCAAATGCGATAAAAAACGGCCGCAATGCATGAATATCGCTGAAAAGTCAGCGATATTCATGCATTATCCAGCAAATGCTCTTAGCCATGTTATCCACCTCCCATTGGATAACATGGCTAAGAACTGCTCAGGGCCCCATGAGGAACGCTTTCCATTTAAAAAGGAAAAAATAACATCATAGAAAAGAATCGTTTTTAAACACAACATATAAATCAATTGTATACCTGCATTCAAGAGGAAATGACTGAAAATGTCCTTGAGACACATGAAAGCGTTTTCTGGAATGCCCTAGCACCATTTTTTGGACATTATTAACATGGCTATGTAACTCCCATAATCAAAATCTAAATTTGCCAAGCGCAGGTGGGAGCGTATTTACAAGACACTTGCCCCATGAGGAACGCTTTCCATTTAAAAAGGAAAAAATAACATCAAAGACACTCAAATGCCTTATAAATATGACCCAAAACAACCTATGAAGCTCTACCAGTACATATCCAGAAATGTAATTGATTTCAAAAATGGTTTTTAAAAACAACATATCTGTTTCAGCTTACATAAGAGACCATGGAATGGGCTTCATATACAACAATAACTTGTGTTACTGCATGCCAGAATGCTACACCGAATATGCAATTACAATTTTTCAAAGTAACAAAATCTATTTCTATATCACTACAGACGAAGCCACAGTTTAAAAACACAGCTTTCTTCATCATTTTCTCCTTAGCAAGGTTTATCGCAAATGCCATAAAAAACGGCCGCAATGCATGAATATCATATCGCTGAAAAGTCAGCGATATTCATGCATTATCCAGCAAATGCTCTTAGCCATATTATCCACCTCCCATTGGATAACATGGCTAAGAACTGCTCGCAAATGCGAAAAAAAACGGCCGCAATGCATGAATATCGCTGAAAAGTCAGCGATATTCATGCATTATCCTGCAAATGCTCTTAGCCATGTTATCCACCTCCCATTAAATAACATGACTAAGAAGTGCTCAGGGCCCCATGAGGAACGCTTTCCATTTAAAAAGGAAAAAAGAACATCATAGAAAAGAATCGTTTTTAAACACAGCATATAAATCAATTGTATACCTGCATTCAAGAGGAAATGACTGAAAATGTCCTTGAGACACATGAAAGCGTTTTCTGGAATGCCCTAGCACCATTTTTTCGACATTATTAACATGGCTATGTAACTCCCATAATCAAAATCTAAATTTGCCAAGCGCAGGTGGGAGCGTATTTACAAGACACTTGCCCCATGAGGAATGCTTTCCATTTAAAAAGGAAAAAATAACATCAAAGACACTCAAATGCCTTATAAATATGACCCAAAACAACCTATGAAGCTCTAGCAGTACATATCCAGAAATGTAATTGATTTCAAAAATAGTTTTTAAAAACAACATATCTATTTCAGCTTACATAAAAGACCATGGAAGGGCTTCATATACAACAATAACTTGTATTACTGTATTCCAGAATGCTACACCGAATATGCAATTACAATTTCTCAAAGTAACAAAATCTATTTCTATATCACTACAGACAAAGCCACAGTTTAAAAACACAGCTTTCTTCATCATTTTCTCCTTAATTCATACTATTCTCTATCTAAAATAAATAAATCTTTTCTCACCTTAGCAAATACTTTTTGAGTTTTGAAAACAGTCTCAGAAATACACCAAATTGTCTTCAGCAGAAGAAAAAGGATGCACTCCAGAGGCTGCAGCTATTGAAAGCACAGAAATACAGATATTCATTTCACATATCTCTCATATTAGCCAATCATAACTCTTCCCTCACTTTTTTCAAATCAAAACCCTTCCCCCCTCTGCCCTCTCTGCCTTTTTTCCATAGCAACCACCTCCTGGAAGACCTCTCATGTTTGCAAGTTCACACAACAATGTTTCAATTGAACTCTGAACTCTCAGTGCACCTGCGTATCCAGTGCAATCTTTCATTAAAAGTTTCTTCCTTGACCATTCAAATTACATCTTTCGAAGAACACATCCATGCACCCTAACTTTCTGTTTTCAGAAATGGAAATGCACCAATCACTGCTAATGAATCATTAGCATTGGAAATCCACAGTTTTTTTTCTTTACAAACTCCTACTGTTTCAACTGCCCTTTCATTACCACACTTCATCTGACTGCAGCCCAACCTTCTCCCACCATGTTTAACGTCTGGATTGTTGGACATAGTTACATCCACTGGGCTCAAAGGTATGCTGAGAACAGAAATTTACACAACCTCAATTTACAAGATGTGGAAATTAAGTGGTTGGGCCAAAGAGGATTAAAATGTCACCAATTGATACCATTGGTGAAAACCTTTATGCATTTGCCAAAACCTGACCTGTTAATAGTGCACTGTGGAGGTAATGATTTGGGCACTTTGACAGGGGTAGGTCTGGAAATGCTTTTAAAGGACACCTTTGAGCAATTAATGGCACTTTTTCCTCAAACTGCCTTGGTATATTCCAATATATGCCAAAGACAGAAATGGAGGTGGTCCAACCAATTTTCTCCACAAATTGAGAAAGCGAGGAAGCATGTAAACAAATCTGTTTCAGCTTTCATGAGAGACCATGGAATGGGCTCCCTGTACAACAATAACTTGCGTTACTACATGCAAGATATCTACAGAGGAGATGGAGTTCACTTCTCAGATGAGGGCAACAGAATTTTCATTCTGAATTTAAGACTGTGCATTGGTACCTACTTATAAGTACCTAAATGTACCATAAACCCAAAAGCTCTTCTCAGAGCTACCCTTCATCTGATCACTCACAATTATTATTTTTTTCTAACTTTTTTCACTAATTTTCCACAAAATACGCTCCCCGGGGCGCTACCCGGTTCGCTAACCGAAAGCTAACCTCGCGGAATTTTTTTAAAAAATGTTTTTTTTCCGCACATATAAGCCTCCTCAGCCACCCTCGGAAAACCTAGGGGGTCAAGATAAGTCTACCATGACCCCTTCTACCCATTCTAAACATTATTTGCCCTCCATCTTGTATCTTAAACCGACCGAAACACAAAATGGTGGACTCCCGTGACGCTTAAGGTTCGCTAACCAGGCCGCTTTGCAGAAAGCGGTCCTAAAAAAAGGTGGGAAAGTAATTTACAGAAAAACGACTAGAGACACTCTCACCAAATATAGATTAGCTCATACTACATAACAATCCCTTTCATTCTTACAAATTTGATTGAAATTTCATTTAGCCATTTAGCCTGTAGACCTATCTAAATACCCTGAGGTAAATTACTTCACAAAACACATCTAAAGTATTGGAATTGACAACCAATGAAAATTTTACTTTCATTTTCAATTTTTATTACCTGACATTTGATTGGTTATATACCTGAATATATATAAAGGAAGAGAAGGAAACACAGCCATTTTCACTGCTACTTCCTGAACTACATTTCAAGAGCCTTTTCACCTCCCTGTAAAGTAAATTGATAATTTGTAAGTGGCACTTTAAATTAATTTGTAAAAACGTTTTTTGATAATTATTTACTGTCCCCCTGCTATAGTTATAGATACAGATAAGCTCCTCTGTTATGTTTATTGATTGACTTACACTTCTCTGCTATAATTATGAATTTACTTACTTTAACTTCACTGTTAAAAAAACAGAACTACATGTCTGAACTTAAACCCAACAGTGCCCTAACTCTTCTAATATAATTATTTTTTTTATGCAATTTACAGCAAAAAAATGGAAGGGGAGCACGAAAAAATAAATGTTTCCTTCGACATTACAACAGAAGAGATTTTACCTGAAGAAAATATGGATGAAGATTTTATGGATGAATCTTTTGATGAACAATTTATTGAAAGCTTACAAGACATAGAAACATGCATGTTTGAGGAGATTCCAGATGATGTAATGCTGGAAGTTTTAATGAACTATGAAAATTCTGACCCATAAATTTTTTTATAATCAAAAAAAATAAATAAATAAAAAAAAACGAACAAAAACAACATATAATTAACATACAGTATTGGAAAAGTCTATCATTCTTTTATCCTTATAGTACACTGCCCAGAACGCTTTCCGGTTCGCGAACTTGGCGCTTATCACGCAAAAAAAAAAAAAAAAAATTATTTTGACCCTCCTGGGCCCTTTTAAAACCTCCACATAAAACCTAGAGGGTCAACGAGGATCTACTATGCCCCCTTATGGTAATTACCCCCTTTGTTTTGGCCTCCTCTTGTCTCTCGATCCTACCGAGAGACAAGATGGCGGCCGCTCCGGACTGTTTAGAATGTTGACAGACACCGGAGGGCCAATCAGCTTCGCATCGCAAAGTTCCGATACGCGAAAAGTTCGCTAACCGGATCGCTGCCCGGAGCGCTGTTACAGATATATATCTTGATTTAAACGTTAATTTCTCAAAATCCACTAAAGTACATATATTGAGACCTAGCAAAGGCACATCGGGCTAACAGTCCCTACAATTTTGCCAAGTTTCGTGGAAATCCATTCAGCCGTTCGAGCTAAAAGTGAGGCCAACCGCCCTATGGAAATTAACATGGGAAAAACGCGTTTTGGGACCCCCCTTTTTTCTCGGCCCCCCCTCTTTGTGCCTATATTGCTTTTTTTTTTTTCATTTGGCCCGTGTTTGTGGCTTCCTTCCTTGTTGTCCGCCTACCTCGCCGCCCTCCGCCCTCCCTTCCCGCCACCGCCGCTTGTCCCCGCCCCTTTTTTCTCTTCTGTAACCCTCCCCGCTCCCGCCTCCCAGCTGCTCCGTCCACCCGCGCACTTGGCCTTAAATGGCGACCGTGCGAACGCGCAGCGGTCACGCGCAGCGGGCGCGCCGATTGTGCGCCGAAGGCGCGCCAAAGGTAAGCCCGTCTGCGCCCGTCCGCGACCGGACCGCGACCAGCGCCATGACCCCTGGTCCTCGAAGACCCCGACCGACCCGCAGGACGTACTCAGCCGCCACCCTCAGCGCACTCAACACCGGCCGACGCCCAGAGTGCCACCAAGCCACACCACGTCGCACCCACGGACCCTTCAGCTGCCACGCCTGCAAGTTCTCCTGCATCCGGACCTGCCTCGCACCAACACCCGCCAAGTCTAACACCAGCAGCACCCACCTCAAGTGCATCCTGCTCAACACCCGCTCCATCCACAGACACGCCATCGAACTCTGGAACCTCCTCGACACCACAGCCCCTGACGTTGCCTTCCTCACAGAGACCTGGATGAACGCCTCTTCAGCTCCCGACATCGCCATCGCGATCCCAGAGGGCTACAAGATCGTCCGGAGGGACCGAAACGCCAACCAGATGGGAGGAGGCATCGCCATCGTCCACAGGAGCACCATCCGTCTCACGACCAGCACCGACAACACCCTGACCAGCGCCGAACACCTGCATTTCCATATCCACACCAACCCGAACACCACCCTCAGAGGCACCCTGATCTACCGACCCCCTGGACCACGCACACAATTCAGCGAGGACATCGCCGACTTCGTCAGCCCGCATGCCCTCCCCTCCGCTGACTACATCCTCCTGGGAGACCTCAACTTCCATCTGGAGAACAACAACGACCGCAACACCAGCGCCCTGCTCGACAACCTCGCCAATCTTGGACTCAAGCAACTGGTATCCACCCCCACCCACCTCGCCGGACACACACTCGACGCAGTCTTCTCTTCCAGCACAGACATCGACTTCAGCCACGCCACAGAGCTTCAATGGACGGACCACAGCTGCGTCCACTTCACCTTCAAGAGAACGACGACCCACCACCACCAGCAACAGGCCGCCCGCAGAAGCTGGAACAAGATCACAGCAGACCAGCTCGCCACCTCCCTGAGCCAGCACCCTCCTGCCAGCTCAGCGAACCCCAGCCAGGCCGCCGACAACCTCACGAAGTGGATCAGCAACTGCGCGGACGAACTCGCCCCACTGAGGACCCCGCCTAGCAGACCCGGCAGCAGGAAGGCCCCATGGTTCACCGACGAACTCAAGAGCTCCAAGAAGAACTGCCGAGCCCTCGAGAAAGTCTGGAGAAGGGAACCGACACCGGACAACAGGACCTCCTTCAAACTTGCCACCCGGAAACACCACCAGCTGATCCGCGCCACCAAGAAAACAGCATTCAAGGACCGGTTGGACAACAACGCACACAACTGCAAGGAACTCTTCAACATCGTGAAAGAGCTCTCCAACCCCAGCGCAGGAAACAACGACATCACCCCATCGCAAGACCTCTGCAACTCCCTCGCTTCATACTTCCACAACAAGATCGCGGACATACACAGCAGCTTCAACAACCAACCAACGCACACCATGACCGAACAACCGCCCCCCACCACCACCCTCCACGCCTGGACCCCGATCAGCACCGAAGACACCATCCGCACGATGAACTCCATCCACTCCGGATCACCGACCGACCCCTGCCCTCACCACGTCTTCAACAAGGCCGACGCTATCATCGCACCCCACCTGCGAGACATCATCAACACATCCTTCGACACCGCCACCTTCCCTGAGAGCTGGAAGCACGCCGAACTCAGCGCTCTACTCAAGAAACCCACAGCGGACCCCACCGAACTCAAGAACTACCGCCCCATCTCGCTCCTCCCGTTTCCAGCCAAAGTCATCGAGAAGACCGTCAACAAGCAGATGGCCGCCTTCCTCGAGACGAACGGATCCCTCGACCCCTCACAGTCCGGCTTCCGAGCCAACCACAGCACCGAGACCGCCCTCATCGCCGCCACCGATGACATCCGAGCCCTGATGGACAAGGGAGAAACAGCGGCCCTCATCCTCCTAGACCTCTCCGCGGCATTCGACACGGTCTGATACCGCACCCTAGTACGGCGCCTCAGCAACATCGGCATCCAGGACAAGGCGCTGGAATGGATCATCTCCTTCCTCGACGGAAGAACACAGAGAGTCCGCCTACCACCGTACAAGTCAGAGGCCTCCGAAGTCATCTGCGGCGTCCCCCAAGGATCATCTCTGAGCCCCACCCTCTTCAACGTCTACATGAGCCCCCTCGCGGCCATCGTACGCAAACACAACCTCAGCATAATATCCTACGCCGACGACACCCAGCTGATCCTCTCCCTGACCAACGACCCCGCCGCCGCCAGAGCCAACCTGCACGAAGGGATGAAAGAGGTAGCCGAGTGGATGACGACCAGCCGCCTGAAACTGAACTCGGACAAGACGGAGGTCCTCATCCTGGGCTCCTCACCCTCCGCCTGGGACGACTCCTGGTGGCCTCCCGCCCTGGGCACCGCACCCAAACCGACAGTCCATGCACGAAACCTGGGCTTCATCCTGGACTCCTCCCTCTCCATGACCAGGCAAGTCAACAACGTCTCCTCGGCGTGCTTCAACATCCTACGCATGCTACGGAAGATCTTCTGGTGGATCCCCACCGAGACCAGGAAGACCGTCACCCAGGCCCTCGTCACCAGCCGACTGGACTACGGCAACGCCCTCTACGCCGGTACCACCGCCAAGCTCCAGAAGAGACTCCAGCGGATCCAGAACGCCTCAGCCAGACTGATCCTCGACATCCCACGAACCAGCCACATCTCCGGACATCTGAGAGACCTTCACTGGCTCCCCGTCAACAAAAGAATCACCTTCCGCCTCCTCACCCACGCACACAAGGCCCTACACGATCAAGGCCCGAGCTACCTCAACAGCCGAGTCAACTTCTACGCTCCCAAACGCCACCTCCGATCAGCCAACCACGCCCTCGCCGCCGTCCCCCGCATCCGAAGAGCGACTACAGGAGGAAGGTCCTTCTCCTACCTGGCCGCCAAGACCTGGAACTCCCTCCCGACCGACCTGCGCCTGACCCAAGACCACCTCTCCTTCAGGAAGAAGCTGAAGACCTGGCTGTTCGAGCAGTAGCGGCACCCCAAACCCCCAGCGCCTTGAGACCCTACGGGTATGTAGCGCGCTTTACAAGTGACACTGATTGATTGATTGATTGACGACCCCCCCCAAATTTCCAGGAGCTGCTCAGAAACAAGATGTGCCATTTTCCTGAAAATTTCAGCCGATTCCGTCAACAAACGCCAAAGTTATTAGACATAGAATTTTCAGAAATCCCATAGGGAAAAAATCCTAACTATATATACCTACTGGCTATCGCCAGTAGGTAATATATATATATATATATATATATATATATATATATATATATATATATATATATATATATATATATATATATATATATATATATATATATATATTACCTACTGGCGGTCGCCAGTAGGTATATATAGTTAGGATTTTTTCTCTATGGGATTTTTGAAAATTCTATGTCTAATAACTTTGGCGTTTGTGGACGGAATTGGCTGAAAATTTCAGGAAAATGGAACATTTTGTTTCTGAGCAGCCCCTGACAATTTGGGGGGGTTTCATCAAGGGGGGACCGAGAAAAAAGGGGGGTCCCAAAACACGTTTTTCCCATGTTAATTTCCATAGGGCGGTTGGCCTCACTTTTAGCTCGAACGGCTGAATGGATTTGCACGAAACTTGGCAAAATTGTAGGGACTGTTAGCCCGATGTGCCTTTGCTAGATCTCAATATATGTGCTCCAGTGGATTTTGAGTAATTTAGGTTCAAAAAAAGATATATATCTGGGCGGAGCCTAACCACACATCTGATCTGATTGGCTGTCAGCACTTCATCCAAGAAGTGTTGACAGCCATCTTGGGACCAATATACATGATAGCACCTCATTAAAAAGCATTGTAGTTAATAGAGGGTTTTAGGACTTTAGTTACATTATAAATCATTTGTTGATGGTACCATACTCGTTTTAGGAATTGTGGTGGGTTCTAAGGTGATTTTACCATGTGAAAAAACCTTCTGCTGTGATATCATGAATATTGTTTGAAAGAAAACTAATATCTCATGATTTTCCCACAGTGGTTTGGAAGGGGATCTATAAGCTAAACTGAAAGCATATTTTCTGTAAATTCACATTATCTTTCTCAGTCATGTGAAAATGAAGTCTGACATTCTCAGTAAAACATGTACATCCAACAAGGACAGAGACTGTCAGTTGATTCCTTTGTGTTCTACTGCAGCCTCCTAGAGTGTTCTAAAGAACAACTAGAGCGCTAACAGTCCTACTTATTACAAAGGTAGGGCACACCTGAAGCCATCTTGATTGGAATAAAGTGGTAACTCTTAAAACATTTAATTTAAAAAGAAACAACATGAGGGGGTATATTTTGCCATAGAAAGTATGATTAGTGCTGCAGAATGAAAAATTAGGGCACATTTTGAGTGACTTCTCAAATCCTTTTCTATTTCATTAAAACATTCTGACATGCTGTCTCCCAAAATGGCCACCAGAGACAAAAGAGCCCAAATGTAGCCCAAATATCACCCAGATGTAGCCCAAGTATAGCCCAATGACAGAATGTCCCAGAGTGTTCTAAAGAACAACTAGAGCGCTAACAGTCCTACTTATTACAAAGGTATGGCACACCTGAAGCCATCTTGATTGGAATAAAGTGGTAACTCTTAAAACATTTAATTTAAAAAGAAACAACATGAGGGGGTATATTTTGCCATAGAAAGTATGATTAGTGCTGCAGAATGAAAAATTAGGGCACATTTTGAGTGACTTCTCAAATCCTTTTCTATTTCATTAAAACATTCTGACATGCAGTCTCCCAAAATGGCCACCAGAGACAAAAGAGCCCAAATGTAGCCCAAATATCACCCAGATGTAGCCCAAGTATAGCCCAATGACAGAATGTCCCAGAGTGTTCTAAAGAACAACTAGAGCGCTAACAGTCCTACTTATTACAAAGGTATAGCACACCTGGAGCCATCGTGATGGGAATAAAGTGGTAACTCTTAAAACATTTAATTTAAAAAGGAACAAAATGAGGGGGTATATTATGCAATAGAAGGTATTATTAGTGCTGCAGAAAGAAAAATTAGGGCACATTTTGAGTGACTTTTCAAATCCTCTTCTATTTCATTAAAAAATTCTGACATGCAGTCTCCCAAAATGGCCACCAGAGACAAAAGAGCCCAAATGTAGCCCAAATATCACCCAGATGTAGCCCAAGTATAGCCCAATGACAGAATGTCCCAGAGTGTTCTAAAGAACAACTAGAGCGCTAACAGTCCTACTTATTACAAAGGTATGGCACACCTGAAGCCATCTTGATTGGAATAAAGTGGTAACTCTTAAAACATTTAATTTAAAAAGGAACAAAATGAGGGGGTATATTTTGCCATATGAATTATGATTAGTGCTGCAGAAAGAAAAATTAGGGCACATTTTGAGTGACTTCTCAAACCCTCTTCAATTTCATAAAAAAATTCTGACATACAGTCTCCCAAGATGGCCACCAGAGACAAAAGAGCCTAAATGTAGCCCAAATATCACCCAGATGTACCCCAAGTATAGCCCAATGACAGAATGTCCCAGAGTGTTCTAAAGAACAACTAGAGCGCTAACAGTCTTACTTATGACAAAAGTATGGCACACCAGAAGCCATCTTGATTGGAATGAAGTGGTAAGTCTGAAAACACTCAATTTAAAAAGGAACAACATGAGGGGGTTAATTTTGCCATAGAAAGTATGATTAGTGCTTCAGAAAGAAAAATTAGGGATCATTTTGAGTGACTTCTCAAATCCTCTTCTATTTCATTAAAAAAATTCTGACATGCAGACTGAAACATGCACTTTGAATACCAGCAGCAGACGTCCCTGGTGAGCAGTAGCTTTACTACAGTGATCTAATGTGCAACTAGAGTGCTAACATTCAGAATTCATGGCAAATGTGTGACACATCTGAATGCCTTCTTGATGGAACCAAAGTAAACAAGCATTGAAAATGCAATAGATCTCGCCCTCGTTTAAGTTAAAGCCATTCTGTTTGTAATGAGGTGGCTTTTTAGCTTTGCTTTTATTAGTGTTTTTTCAACTTTCATGTAAATAACATGCATCTGTATGCATATAAGTATATGTATGCATGCATTTATGTTTGTATTTATATAGATATACAGATGATATATGTTTATATATGTATGTATATATATATATTCACTGAAAAAACCATAGGTTATAGACCATATATAGTTAGGAATTAGCATTTACAAAACCTTGAAAATTCACTGAAAAAACCATAGGTTATAGACCATATATAGTTAGGAATTAGCATTTACAAAACCTTGAAAATTCACTGAAAAAACCATAGGTTATAGACCATATATAGTTAGGAATTCGCATTTACAAAACCTTATTTTACTCACACAAAACCATTGAAATTCCATATATAGTTAGTTGCACTAACTATATATCGCGCACCCGCAATCCACTGCTGATGATGTCACATATTACATCATTCATGACATGGTCAGTGACATCACTGATGACATCACTGATGACATCTCAAATGACATCACTGATGACATCACTGATGACAACATCCAGTGACTGTATGTTTCTGTAAAGTTAAAATATGTCTTACATATTGAAGAATGAGTGGATGTATAAGTGTCTGGATGAAGGATTTAGTAGGTGCATGACTGACTGTATGAGTGAGTGATTAAATGTGTCTCACTGAGTGCATGGGTTAGTGACTAAACTGTCTTAATTTGTGCATCATTATGTCTGTTGTTCTGTAAACTGTTGCATGTGTTGATAAGTAGCTATATGAGTAACTATATGGGTTATTGATTGGTTGCCCAAGTATTTGTATGGGAGACTGAGTGTGTGTGTGGGTGGCTGGGAGGTGTATGACTCTGTGCATAGATGTGTGAGCAGTTGATTCACTAGATGTATGGTTTCAAAAGTGCATGTGGAAACAGCTGTATGGGCGGTTGACTGTGTGCATGAGTGTATTGGTGAGTGAATGGATATCTCAGTGCTACATGTCAAAGTAAGTACATATGTAAAACACAGTACATGTGAGAGTTGACATATATAAATAACTGTGCATAAGAGCCAGTGAATGTGTGAGTGGCTGTATGGATCATTGTGAACTTGTATCAGGGATTGTATAAGAGAGTAAATATGTGTTAGTATATGTTTGAATAAGTAAAGTTTGTATAACTGTATAGTTGAGGAAATGGAGGTGTGATTGATTCTTTGCATGACTGACTAGGTGTGTGAGTAACTCCATGGATGAGTGACAGTCTGTGAGTGTCTGTTTACACTGATTGTATCTAAGGTTATATTAGAGTCTGAAGAGGTTCATCGTATTATCACATGAATGATATCATCAGTGATGTGATCAGTAATGTCAAATGAGATGTCATCAGTGATGTCATCAGTGATGTCATTTGAGATGTCATCAGTGATGTCATTTGAGATGTCATCAGTGATGTCCTCAGTGATGTCACTGACCATGTCATGAATGATGTAATATGTGACATCATCAGCAGTGGATTGCGGGTGCGCGATATATAGTTAGTGCAACTAACTATATATGGAATTTCAATGGTTTTGTGTGAGTAAAATAAGGTTTTGTAAATGCGAATTCCTAACTATATATGGTCTATAACCTATGGTTTTTTCAGTGAATATATATATATATATATATATATATATATATATATATATATATATATTACCTACTGGCGGTCGCCTGTAGGTAGTTATAGTTAGGATCTATTTGGAATAACTTTTGCGCCGGTTGACGAATCTGCCTGAAAATGTCCTCAAAATGGCCTTGTCAAGCTCTGGTCCTTCTCTGTAAGTTTGGGGGGGATGCGTCAAGCGGGGGCCGAGATAAAAGGGGGGTCCCAAAACGCGTTTTCCCCATGTTAATTTCCATAGGGCTGTCAAACTCACTTTTAGCCCGAACGGCTGAATGGATTTCCGCCAAACTTGGCAAAATTGTAGGGACTGGTAGCCCGATGTGCCTTTGCCTTTGGCGTCATTTGAAATGTCATCAGTGATGTCATTTGAGATGTCATCAGTGATGTCATCAGTGATGTCACTGACCATGTCATGAATGATGTAATATGTGACATCATCAGCAGTGGATTGCGGGTGCGCGATATATAGTTATTGCAACTAACTATATATGCGAATTTCTATGGTTTTGTGCAAGTAAATTAAGGTTTTGAAAATGCTAATCCCTAACTATATATGGTCTATAACCAATGGTTTTTTCAGTGAATTTTCAAGGTTTTGTAAATGCAAATTCCTAACTATATATGGTCTATAACCTATGGTTTTTTCAGTGAATTTCATTGGTTTTTTAAAAGCTAATATCTATAGCTGTAAAATATATTCTTTATTACGTGACGTATCAGGTAGCCACGTGAGACGCCTCAGGACGCGTCACATAAACGTGACGTATCGTCTCTGCAGCGCAAACAAAACCCGTAACGTAAGCGCGCCAGAGCACGCTTACAGATATATATATATTTTTTTTAACCTTAATTAGACAAAATCCACACGTGCACATATCTTAAGGCCTTGCAAAGGCACATCAAACAAACAGTCCCTACAATTTTGCCAAGTTTGGTGGAAATCTATTCCTTTAAATTTTATTTTACTGTTTCTCTTGGTTTTCCCCTTGTTACGCTTACCGGAACGCTACCCGGTACGCAAACCGGACGCTACAAAAACACAAGATGTCGGACTCCCGTTACGCTACAGTTTAGCTGCCCGGTTGGTGTACTGGGAAGCGCCTCTACCGCGAAAAATCGCAATTTTTTTTTTCTTTTTTCCTTTTGCCCTGCGGGGCACTTTAATATCCCCCTCATCAATCCTAGGGGGTCAGGAGGGGTCTACCTTGCCCCCTTTCCTTCATTTCCCCCTTTGTTTTTCACCACCTCTTGTCTCTCGATCCTACCGAGAGACAAGATGGCGGCCGCCCCGGACTGTTTACAATGTTGACAGCCAATCAGCTTCTCCTCAGACTCCCGTTACGCTGCCGGTTAGCTGCCGGGTTAGCTGCCCGGTTCACGTACCGATTTGCGCCTCTACGACAAAAAATCGCAATTTTTTTTTTTGTTGGGCCCCGCGGGGCACTTTAATATCCCCCTCATCAATCCTAGGGGGTCAGAAGGGGTCTACCTTGCCCCCTTTCCTTCATTTCCCCCTTCGTTTTGGCCTCCTCTTGTCTCTCGATCCTACCGAGAGACAAGATGGCGGCCGCTCCGGACTATTTAGAATGTGGCAAACACCGGAGAGCCAATCAGCTTCGCTTCGCAAAGCTCCGTTACGCGAAAAGTACGCAAACCGGTGCGCTATCCGGGACGCTGTCACAGATATATCTGTTTTTTAAAACGTTAATTTCTCAAAATTCACTGGAGCACATATATTGAGACCCAGCAAAGGCACATCGGGCTAATAGTCCCTACAATTTTGCCAAGTTTTGTGCAAATCCATTCAGCCGTTCGAGCTAAAAGTGAGGCCAAACGCCCTATGGAAAAATGAATGGGAAAAACGCGTTTTGGGACCCCCCTTTTTTCTCGGCCCCCCCTTGACGGAACCCCCCCAAATTTGCAGGGGCTGCTCAGGAACAAAATGTGCCATTTTCCTGAAAATTTCAGCCGATTCTGTCCACAAACGCCAAAGTTATTAGACATAGAATTTTCAAAAGTTCCATAGAGAAAAAATCCTAACTATATATACCTACTGGCGACCGCCAGTAGGTAATATATATATATATATATGTAAGACCCAATCATTTTATGTTTCTTGCTTTAGTGTATATGTATGTTATAAAAACTGTAGAAGCATAATCATCAAATGTATTCTGAGACTTGGGACGTAGCATATGTACTATAGCTGCACCATTTAATATATTTACATCCACCTCTGGAGCAGTGTTGTGTATGGTGGTACTTTCAGCAACTTTGTCCAATAGCTGTGACTTCTGTGCTTGTCTCAGTTTTTCATTTACAAATGTAGACGAAAGAAAAGACCAATTCTTGTGCTTTAAAATCTTTGCAATTTACCATTTCTTGCCTGACATCCAGTATATAATCTAGCAAACAGTATGCCAATACTTTTTAACAATAATATTTAAACTTTGAGCTTAGACTTTTTATGCAGGCTGGTACTGAGTATTTGAAGATTGTTCCTTGATATTGTGTCTGTTATGCGCTTTGAACACGTTTGCCACACCTCATGAAAATAGGAGCTATATTGCGATCTACCTAATTCATGTGGTATTTTCACTGTTGTACTAACTGCAGCAGGCATAACTTCATTGCTGTCCAGATTGAATAGATCACCGCTCTCCTGTATACATAGATTATCAAATTCCTTAATTTTGTACAGTGGAGATTTGACATCTTTTGTGAAAGAAATTTGTACACAAGGATTTTTTTTCATGGTGGCAACATTTCAAATCTCTGGTCCAGATATCCATCTTCTTACAGCTCCTGGATATTCTGTCAGACCTACGGCACCTCTATTCTCCTTGATGATAGCATTTTCCTGCTCTAGAGCAATTCATTCCAATGTGCAGTTGCTTTTATTGACAACAAGCTTTCCTTTACGAAGTTCTGAGTGAATGTGTGAGTGGTGTTATACTAGTGTCGCCATGTCGCAAATGTGGACAGAGAGTCATCGAGAATAATGACCATGATTTGTGGCAAACATCCATTGAACCCTCTGAGTAAGTACTTGTCCATACCCTCTCTAATTGACTGAAGAAATTCTAGTGAAAGTATCTGCAGATGCATAGCAATTGGACAACATCGGAAGTGTGGGGGCTCATTCGATTCCCACTCATTCCGGTTAGAAAACTCCCTTATGTCCTCAACGGACTGTTTAGAATCAGGATAACTTTGCTGTAATATGTACAGAACAGCAACATTCATACTTTGAAGAGATGACATGTAGAGGTTAAGTAGGAAACCTTCAACATATAGTGTCAGTTTTTCCTTTGGTAGTGATGTCAGCTTGCACTAACATACTTGTCCATACACTTATCAATAGCCAGTCTTCAAGTACTTTAAATAAAGTCATCTTGATATGATGTCCCCCCATGTAATGTAATGTAATGTATAGGCATTTATATAGCGCACTACTTACCCGGAGGGTCCCAAGGCGCTTCGACCGCTGCGAAACCCTTCCTGGCTTCCCTGAGAGATGGTCCCTTAATGGGTATCTCCAGGGTGAGACCAGGCATCCCCGGCGGTCTGGTGGGGCTGTTAGTGAAGATGAGGCAAGCTAATGCCCAGAGATGCCGAGTGTGATCGCTGATCAGAGTGGGCACCGAGGCGAGAGAATTATCGAGTCCGCTGACCCTGGTCCAGTAACCTGCCGCGCCGGGATTCGAACCCTGGTCCCGGGCCGTCCTCTGCTCTCGGGTCTGCCGCCTCTAACCAGTGAGCCACAGTGAGCCACCATCAACACAACATATTTATCTCCAACATATAGATGTGGCATATCCCATTCAATTTGTTTTGCTGGGGCAAAGAGAGGTTGGTCCATTGCAATATTAGGTGTTTGTCCTGGAGTGACATAATGAACTGACTCTTTAATGACTTTCAAGCAATGTAAGCCCATTTACTTGGAATAAGCACTTTCTGTGAACGGAGGCAACAATGCAGTAGTCGACAGTGGTCTATTGATAGGTAGCAGCAACAATGCATGATATGATGCCCAAGAAATGTTTTCATCAGAAGAAATATTTCCACTCTCACTCTTTCAGTAATGGAACATGATAATCTGTATTGTTCATTAAAGCTGGTTCGATATTTTTATACAGTACTGGAAGAGTTGAAATCTGTTTTCACTTTGCAATATTAGTATTAATCACCACAAAATCATGATCAATTCCTTCTAGTTCTCATTGTGAATGTTGTGTCAGAGTTGTTGCTTCCATGGAAGGAGTATTTAGCTGTCATGGAACTTGAATTGTTATCTATTTTATCAATATTTCCACTGGTGAGTACTTTCAACTTCAGCTTTAGTGGACATACAACTTGTTCACTCTCATTCTTTATGCAAATGCTATTTCAACAGATTTTTGCAAAGCCCTATTGTATGAAATACAAATACCTACTTTACCGAGCTTGTCTACAAGTTCTCAATTTCTCATTTGACTGAGGATAGAAGGAACAATGCATATGGAAGGTACAGTTTCTCTGCTGCTGTTATGTCTGGGAACTGGGAATTGTGTTCTTGAATTCTCTATAGTGTTAAACATTATTAATTCAGAAATATACAATTCTATGTTGTTAGTGACTGCTTTACAGGAATACTCCTATCAGATCCATCACGTATCATTTTAACAAGGGCAAGAAATTATTCCAGAACTGATTGGTTTCCACAATCAAAATCAAGTCAAATCAAATCAAAAATTATGTTATTCAGCTCTAGAATTAAAGCCATAAAAGTTGCACAGTTCCATGTAACGGTTAGAACATACAATGAATAACAATAACAACAAAGGGAATTAATCCTATAGAAAGAATTGCAGTATATACATCTAGTGCAATTAGCCTACTGAGGGATTGATAGTGAACTATGGGGCAGGTGAAGATAGATTGAAAGTGAGACACCCATTCATCCTCAGTTATGTTGGTGCCTACATCTCAAGCCCATGCCCTTTCAAATAGAGGTCGATTAATAATACCCCAGAACCTTGCACCGTTCCCCAGGGTACTAGCCTCCAGTAGGTCTCTCCACTTTTCCTCCTTCAATTCACTCTTGCGGGTGACCTGTGCCCATTTATACTCGAGACATCGGGCACAAGTCATGGGTTGGTTTCTAGGGGTAACTTTTAGGGCATCTTTTTGTTGTCTCGCTGCCTTGGAGCAAAGTGGGTTGAACCATCTAGGATCAGATGACAGCGTCCTGTGTGAAGAAACACATAGGAGTGCCCCAACCTCGGTAATAAAAACATCAAAGACCTTAAGAACATCCCCCGAATGGGGATCAGATGACACACAAAAAGTTATTTCTGTTGCACAAGACTCTTAAACTTTGCCATAAAAAGAGTATGGCATTATCTGCGACCATTTTAAACGGTGACTTCCCTCCACAGGTCTAATCATGCCTGGGGCTATTGCCTTGGCTAGTATGGATTACAGCCTACCATCCAAGAGCATACAGATGGGGGTAATGATCGCTAAAAACACTATTCATAATTGTAATCCTGTGGAAACTAGACTGGAGACCAGAGGAGATCAGAATGTGGTTTATAAAGAAGCCATTGCTGCATCCTTTAAAAGAAGGGACAGACTGTGTGCTGAGGGAGGCAGATAAAGACATTGAAGATAACAAATCAAATTATCAAGCAAATGATTCAATACATCCCCCTGGGCAGTATGCACAAAATGGAAACCCTGCATCCTGGCGCAATCAAAGCTCAGCCATACTTCTGATTTTAGGATCTCTATAGGGATGGATATTAAAGTCACCCGCCACATAAGCTTATGTGCAACAGAGGCACAGGACTGTCTTATAAGACCACCCAATTAGGCAATCTTGCACTCTCCCTGTGTGCTAGTTGCAATATAAAAGTTAATAATGCCAATGCTATTGTTTCCTCTCCTTAGGATGACCGCTGAGCCTGTAACCAGGCGAGGTTGCCCCCACACACCCCTGCTACTGCCTCACTTGCCTTTGTTTTGTTTTGCTGACGCTTGCCCTCGTTTTCCCTTTGCTGCCTTTGTTTTCTTTTCATTTTTCCACAGGGCGACCCAGCCGCCGCTGAGCCACCCCCTGCCCTCCTTTCCCGCCGCTGCCTCCCAGCGGCCACGCCCCCCTCCTGCCCATTCGCCGCCCCACTCCCGCCACCCAGCTGCTCCTCCCTCCCGGCTCCTTCTTAAGGAGACAGCACAGAGGCGCAGGGAGCGACCGCTGAGCCTGTAACCAGGCGAGGTCGCCCCCACACACCCCTGCTACTGCCTCACTTGCCTTTGTTTTGTTTTGCTGAAGCTTGCCCTCGTTTTCCCTTTGCTGCCTTCGTTTTCTTTTCATTTTTCCACAGGGCGACCCAGTCGCCGCTGAGCCGCCCCCTGCCCTCCTTTCCCGCAGCTGCCTCCCAGCGGCCACACCCCCTCCTGCCCATTTGCCGCCCGCTCCCGCCACCCAGCTGCTCCTCCCTCCCGGCTCCTTCTTAAGGAGACAGCACAGAGGCGCAGAGAGCGACCGCTGAGCCTGTAACCAGGCGAGGTCGCCCCCACACACCCCTGCTACTGCCTCACTTGCCTTTGTTTTGTTTTGCTGAAGCTTGCCTTCGTTTTCCCTTTGCTGCCTTTGTTTTCTTTTCATTTTTCCACAGGGCGACCCAGCGGCCGCTGAGCCGCCCCCTGCCCTCCTTTCCCGCCGCTGCCTCCCGGCGGCCACGCCCCCCTCCTGCCCATTCGCCGCCGCGCTCCCGCCACCCAGCTGCTCCTCCCTCCCGGCTCCTTCTTATGTCGCCCATGCATACGCGCAGCGGTCATGCCCAGCGGGCGCGCCGATTGTGCGCCCAAGGCGCGCCAAAGGCAAGCCCGTCTGCGTCTGCCCGCGCCTGGACAACGCCCAGCACCAGAACCCCTGGCCCCCGCCGCCGATGCAAGACTACCCGACAGACCTACGCCGCCGCCACTCTCAACGCTCTCAATGCTGGCCAGAACCCTGCCTGCTACCGAGCTACCCCGAGACGCACCCACGGACCCTTTTCCTGCCAAGCCTGCCGATTCACCTGCTACCGGACCTGCACCACCCCCGCCAAGTCGAGCACCAGCAGCAACCACCTGAAGTGCATCCTGCTCAATACCCGCTCCGTCCACAGGCACGCCATGGAACTCTGGGACCTGCTCGATGCGACAGCACCGGACGTCGCCTTCCTCACCGAAACCTGGATGAACGCCTCCTCAGCGCCCGACATCGCCATAGCCATCCCGGACGGATACAAGATCATCCGGAGAGATCGCGTCAACCAGATGGGAGGTGGCATCGCCATCGTACACGTGAACACCATCCGCATCTCGACTATCACCGATGAAACCTTCACCGCCACCGAACACCTGCACTTCCAGATACACACTGACCCCAAGACCACCCTTCGAGGCACCCTCATCTACAGACCACCGGGACCACGCTTCAGAAGATATACGACCCTCCACCACCCGCAACAGGTTCCCTGCTAAAGCTGGAGCAAGATCACCACCGAGCAGCTCACCGCCTCCCTCAGCCAGAACACTCCCACCAGCACAACGGACCCCAACAAAGCAGCCAGCAACCTCACCAAGTGGCTGACCGCCTGCGGCGATGACCTCGCACCACTAAAGAACCCTCCCAGCAGACCCGGCAGCAAGAAAACCCCCTGGTTCACCGACGAACTCAAGGAATCCAAGAAGAACTGCCGCACCCTCGAGAAAGCCTGGCGGCTCGACCTGACCACAGACAACTGGACCGCCCTCAAGCACGCCACCTGCAAACACCATCAGCTGATCTGCGCCACCAAGAAGACGGCGCTCAAAGAACAACTGAACAACAATGCCCACGACAGCAAGGAACTCTTCAGCATCGTCAAAGAGTTCACCAACCCCAGCGCCGGAAACAACAACATCAATCACTCGCAAGACCTCTGCAACTCACTCGCCACGTTCTTCCACCGCAAGATCGCTGACATACACAACAGCTTTGACGCACAGACCACACACCCTACCACCGAACCAATGCCTGCCCCCACCACCCTCTGCAACTGGACCCCGATCAGCACCTAAGACACCACCCACACGATGAACTCCGTCCACTCCGGATCACCAACCGACCCCTGCCCACACCACGTCTTCAACAAAGCAGACACCATCATCCCACCCCATCTCCGAGATATCATCAACTCCTCCTTCCACACCGCCACTTTCCCGGAGAGCTGGAAGCACGCCGAGCTGACCGCCCTCCTGAAGAAACCAACGGCGGACCCCACCGACCTCAAGAACTACCGCCCCATCTCGCTCCTTCCTTTTCCGGCCAAAGTCATCGAGAAGACCGTCAACAGACAGCTTGCCGCCTTCCTCGAGACGAACGGATCCCAAACCCCTCGCAGTCCGGGTTTCGGGCCAACCACAGCACCGAGACCGCCCTAATCGCAGCCACCGACGACATCAGAACCCTGATCGACAATGGGGAAACAGCGGCCCTCATCCTCCTGGACCTCTCTGCAGCGTTCGACACTGTCTGCCACCGCACCCTAGTGAAGCGCCTCAGCAACATCGGAATCCAAGAGAAAGCACTGGAGTGGATCATCTCATTCCTCGCTGGAAGAACCCAGAGAGTACGCCTCCCCCCGTTCAGATCTAAGGCCACCGAAGTCATCTGTGGCGTACCACAAGGATCTTCACTCAGTCCAACCCTCTTCAATGTTTACATGAGCCCCCTCGCAGCCATCGCACGCCAACACAACCTCAACATCATCTCCTATGCCGACGACACCCAGCTAATCCTCTCCCTCACCAACGACCCCACCACCGCCAGAGCCAACCTACACGAAGGGATGAAAGACGTTGCCGACTGGATGAGGAACAGCCGCCTTAAACTGAACTCAGACAAGACGGAAGTCCTCATCCTGGGATCATCACCCTCCGCCTGGGACGACTCCTGGTGGCCCCTGGCCCTGGGCACCGCTCCCAAACCAACGGCCCACGCACGGAACCTGGGCTTCATCCTGGACTCCTCCCTGTTGATGACCAGACAAGTCAACGCCGTCTCATCTACGTGCTTCAACACCCTGCGCATGCTCCGCAAGATCTTCAGATGGATCCCCACTGAAACCAGGAAGACCGTCACCCAGGCACTTGTCAACAGCCGACTGGACTACGGGAACACCCTCTATGCCAGAACCACAGCTAAACTTCAAAAAAGACTCCAACGCATCCAGAACGCCTCCGCACGCCTGATCCTGGACATCCCCCGACACAGCAATATCACCAGACACCTGAGAGACCTGCACTGGCTCCCCGTCAACAAGGGAATCACGTTCAGACTCCTCACCCACACGCACAAGGCTCTCCACGACCTGGGCCCCAAGTACCTCAACGACCGCATGACCTTCTACACGCCCACCCGCCAGCTACGATCGACCAGCCACGCACTCGCCACCGTACCACGCATCCGCAGAGCCACCGCCGGAGGGAGATCCTTCTCTTACCTGGAAGCCAAGACTTGGAACTCCCTCCCCACCCACCTTCGGCGAACCCAAGACCATCTCTCCTTCAGGAAGCGGCTCAAGACCTGGCTGTTCGAGCAGTAACGCACCCCTCTCCCCCAGCGCCTTGAGACCCTCCCGGGTGAGTAGCTCGCTTTACAAATGCCGTGATTGATTGATTGATTGATTGATTGATTGAAAATCCTTGTTATCAGTAGGAAGTTGCTGTTTCCTACAGGGCACAGCCAAAGATATGTAGATTACCACCCCACCCCTAGCTCTGCCACATGTAGACGGGGCGCTGGAACAAAGAAGACTTTATAACCCTCCAAGAACACATTACAATTCACTAGCCAGGTCTCCTCGAGGGAAATAACAGGGTATTGTCTAATGAAATGCATCTATATAGAGTCCTGAAATTTTCCCATCCGACCTACAATGTTCCATGACAGAAGGTTGTAGGAGTCTACACTTGCAGTCATCCCTTGGTGTGCAACCGGTAAAGGCACCTGCTGCAGGGTGCTGGACTTTTCCAATCCCTCCGTGGGCACAGCATTTCCCATAGAGACACGTGGGGACCCCTGTTGATATAATATCTCCTCAAAGGGCTTTGTGACGCATTGCTGGAGTGTGTCACAAAAGTGACGCAACTCCAGCAATGTGTCCTTTCACATGGGCAAGCCCCATGTGAAAGGGCCTGCGTCAGTCTTATGCTTGCTGTGAGGCAGGCGCAAGATTTTGACGCAACAGCGTCCTAGAAGTGACACAGTGAAATCTCATAGATTTCACTGCGTCACTTCTACGACCCTTCCTTGCATCAATACGCCCCCCCTGGATACATTATACCTTGGGGAGTTGAAAACATTCTAGGTTTTAGTACTCCATAGTCGTTGACAGATGTGTACCGGCAAACAACATGCAAGAAATAACAGTGCTGGGGATTTACTAGGCGGATTAATGCACATTGGAGAGCAAGCTGCACCACTGACCTGGCCGGTCTGCTTCCACTCACCACCGGCTCTCCTCTCAGGAGGAGCTTCATGCTCTCCCCAACCCCTGACTGGGAGATTCTCATTGAGGGGGGGCTTGAATGGAGCTGCACACCCCCAGCACCTTTCCCTACCTCCATGCACCACAGGCTCTAGGTAGGCTTCCCTTCTTGATGGACTACCAACAGCAGGCGAAGATAGCCTCTGATACCTTCAACTATCCTGGACTTGCAGATGGAAGTAATAGGATGGCGAAAGACAATGCTGATGCGATTTCCGACCACAAACAGACCAAGAAGAAAGGAAAAATTGTTGTGGGCGTCTTTAGCCCTTAGACCATTGTGCCCACTTTCAGCAGGTGACAGTTATTGGGCAGCACAAGGTGGCATGATACCAGAGGCTGTGGGGCAATTGGCTTACCTAGATGGGGGGCAACTTTCAGTGGATCAGCCACCATGACCATAGTGTTACAAGTAGTTGTTGCAGGCCACAGGCTACGAGCCGTAGAGCACTGGCCGGTACCAGTGGGGAGGTGGAATCAGAGCAGCAGTGTAAGATGGTATCAACCTCACACAAAAATGCACATCAATTGATCTTCAAAACTGAGATGTCTTCAGCCAATGCAATCCAGTATCATATCTCATCCTGTGCTCTCCTGTCATGTGTTTTCTCCTGTCCTCTGGATGATGCTCATTGTACCTCTCACATAACCTACATATTCCCATTTTGTACCATTGTGGCCTTCTCAGTTCCATGCTTTACTTCCTTCCTTCTGTGTTATACAGTACTGTCCTAGTGAGAGCTCTGTGCCCAGTTTCATGTTCCCTTTTCCTGTATCCAGATGCACTCACACCGTGCATTGTAACTTGTAGTGAACTTTTCTTTTCTCCTACGTTGTGGTTTTTTTTTTACAAATATTACCATCCTTTATAGTGGCATGTAGTTCTTGTTGTTAGGTGGACCTCCTATGTCCAAGGAGCCATTCTACCATTACTTCTTGTTCCCTTCTCCAATTTAGCAAGATTGTTGACTTTGCCAATGCTTGATCCTAAATATTCTGTTGAAGTCAGGATGTTCCAGCAGGGCTGATAGCTTGCACCAAACTCGGAGGGGGCTTGTATAGGCCAATTAGAGATGAGCTAGAAGAAGAAATCACTCTAGAGAACGTTCATTTAGCACTTTTAGGAATGGCATCGGGGAAGGCCGCTTGCCTTGACAGGATTCCGCTGGAGGTCTATAAAATCCTAGGAACAGTTATAACACCTCTTCTTCTTTACTTGTTTATTGGTATGCAGCATAATGGAACTCCCCCTGAGTCCTGGAAAGAGACAGACATCATAATATTTCTTAAAAAAGGAAAACCGGTAGATAATCCATTTTCATACCGGCCGATCTCCTTGATCAACTCTGACACCAAAATATATTCTAAAATCCTGGTAAATCATCTAGGGAGGGTCATAGAATGTCTGGTCTCCCCCTAGCAACACGGTTTTATTCTGGGCAAAGGAACAACTGATCATACCCGCAGAGTTATCTCTCTGTTTGACATCATAACCGGGACGGGGACAGATAGCTATGATCCTCCTCGACGTTGAAAAAGCCTTCCACCAGGTGTCTTGGGAGTTTTTATGGGGGATACTGGAGCTAAATGGTTTTGGGTCGCAGTTTATAAAGGCAATTGAGAGGAAGGTATCTAATAATATTAGCATATCAAGAGGGACCAGGCAGAGATGACCTTGCTACCCAATTTTATTTGCTTTATATATCAATCCTTTAGTGGTTAAGCTCTTACAGAGTCTGAAGATTATCACTGGTGGGTATGAGACAACAGTATGCATTGAAATACGCATTGAACAAGGGAAAAATGATTGTGCTATGCACAGATACTATAGATTTTAACAACCCTAGGAAAGCATATACAGCGGTTTGTCTTGGGATCTAAATAAATGCTAAGGTGGATGAAATTAGTAAATGTAATTTGTAACCTCTGATTAAAACCTTAGGGAATGACTTAAGGAGAGTTAACGGACTACATCTGTCTATGCACAATACAAAATAAAAAAATAAGTCAGGATGTTCCAAATTGCACATATCCCATGATAGATATGTATGTCCTTGATAACATTTGCTATCTCCATGATCTTCGAAGTATTAATAGACTGATTTGAAAATCACTTGGAACAAGTCAGCCCAAAAACCCCATTGCATCATCTATGAAACTCCTGATGATTCTGAAGCTGAAATGTCTCTTAAGAAGGGTACTTTCAATAATTCCAAATGGGATTAAACACAGCAGCATCAGTATCCCATCTCATCTTCTCATCAAATGCATATTGCCTTAGCATCATTCTATCAGGAGTACTACATAAAGGGTATCACTATTGGAGTACATGGTGGCCCGTGGCAAAGAGGTATTTGTCATACTGCATGTAATTATTGTTAATTGTATAATTATTATTGTTATATAATTATTAATTATTGTTATATTATACTGTTCAGGCCTCATAGGAACAAAATACATATTATTATTTAAAGAAGCATGGGCTGAATATTTTAGAAGTACATGCCACTAACACTTCCAAGGGTCCCAGATCTTACTCCTCCAGGCAGGAATCGTTCCCTATTGCCAGTCATTGTCCTACGTTTTCCACCCAGTGGACAGGCTAACAAAAGGATGTGGGAACGAAATATGACTACACACTGATAGACAAAATGAATACAAATGTTGTCGTGAATAAAAGAGCAATGTATGCTATTACCTGTGTCTTTGTATTGTGATGTACACAAATCTAAGTTTGTTTTTAAAAACTCAGTATTCTGAACACACTGCATTTGTTCTATATACCCACCCACTTCCACCTGACTAGCCACTCTCCCTCACCACTTCTCTAGCAATACAAGCGTGTGGGTGCCATTGTTACTTGATCCCACCCTGATGAAGCCAGTCACTGTCAAAGATAGTACACCTACATCCAACATATTCCATTTGGGGAGACCTCAAAAGAAACAAATATCAGATCCCAAGTGTCTAAATTTGGAAAATAAATAACTCAATTATTCCAAAGGATGGGCACATCAACATGAGTTTGTCTAATGATATACTTAATATCAACTATGTGAGAGGAAAAAAGTCAAAGAGCTTCCTATATAGAAAGTATTTCTGAAATAAATAAACATGACTAAATCAATTACAAAATGAAAAATGTTTACCTCATTTTTTAAAGGAATCATAACTTTTTAATTTTTTTTTCTTCAGCTACAGATGAATGTATGAAATGTCCAGATGACCAATTGCCAAGTAGTAAACATGACCAGTGCATCCCAAAGGTGATAGAATTCCTTTCTTTTGATGAGCGCCTTGGACTTACACTCTGCTTCGCTGCTGCCTTCTTGGCTTTCATAGCTGCTTGTGTGCTAGGAATCTTTCTTAAATATGGTTCCACTCCTATCGTCAAAGCCAACAACCGCTGGCTCAGTTACCTGCTTCTCATCTTCCTAAAGCTCTGTTTCCTCTGTTCCTTCATATTCATTGGTCGACCCACAAAACTATCCTGCATGCTACGTCAAATTATCTTTGGTATTGTTTTTTCCATCAGTGTCTCCATAATCCTCGCAAAGACTATACTTACTGTTATTGCCTTTAAAGCCAAACTTCCCAACAGTCCAGCAAGAAAGTTGTTGGGAGTAAAAACTCCAAGTTGTATAGTCTCTCTTTGCTCTCTGATACAAGTTGTTATTTGCTCTCTTTGGTTGGCGAAGTCTCCTCCATTTCCAGAGCCTGACCTCTTGTCGTATAATGAAAAGATAATTGCTGAATGTAATGAAGGTAAACATTTCTTCTACTTCATGCTGGGATACATGGGCCTCCTAGCCACAGTCAGCTTTGTAGTTGCCTTTCTCTCAAGGAACCTGCCTGGAAGCTTCAACGAGGCCAAGCTGATCACCTTCAGTATGGTGGTGTTTGTCAGTGTGTGGATCTCCTTCATCCCAGCATACCTGAGTACCCAGGGGAAATACATGGTGGCTGTGGAGGTGTTTGCGATCTTGTGCTCCAGTGCTGGACTGCTGGGGTGTATATTCTTTCCTAAGTGTTATATCATTCTGTTCAGGCCTGAAATGAACAACAGACATAATATCATTGGAAGAACACATTTCGGTACTATCCGAAAACATTAAGATCACAAAGGAAGGAGTTAGCTGGTGAAGGCATTAACAGAATAAGCAAAATCTATGTGTTAATAATGTTGCTGCATAAGGGATTGTGACTACAGATAAATTAATCTATCCATATACAAGAATCCATCAATGCTGGACCAGTGGACCTTTCACAATCTAATTGAAGTCAAAAGGAGGATACTGATGAGTATGCCTAACAACATGTCACACAAATGTACCTTAGCACATTTAGTTTTTGTGACTGTTTTCAATACACACAGGGCCTCCAGCAATTACTTCAGCATTAAAGAGTGTGCAATGCTATGATGCTGTACAACTAGTGGATTCCCAAATGTTTGAACTTTGCACTTTGCAAAGATTGTGAATTTAAAAAAACTTGGGAAATTGTAGGCTCTTCCCGGCAGTGGAAAATTGTCCCCACTACTAAGAGGATCCACCTGGGCCAATGGTGAGCCGCCTCTTTCCAGGATGTAATGTCACAGAAGCTACTTTTCAATGCTGTTCCCCTTTTGCAAGACTTTCCGATCTGGCCTGAGGAGTGGTCTGTCCAATCCATGAACTCAACCGTAGGTTTCAATCCAGCACTGACTGCACCCATAGATCAAATTGCCCCCTTCCCCTGCCATGCCTTAGACAGGCTCAATTGTCAACTGCACCTCAGGAAATCGGCTGGGAGAAAGCACAGGACAGAACTGGGCAAACTGTGGAGGCACTTTGACATGACTTTAGGAATGGTATGCAAGTCACACAGTGCATAATATCTCAATAGAGACAAAGCCACAAATAACCTAGTTTACAATGTAATTGCTTATGTCTACTTAACCCCAGAACCAGCATTCTCCTTAAAGATTCTGGGAAGGGAAATTATTATTCAGGATTGATGCTGCTGAGAGTAATAGTCCTTTAGATGTCTTTGGGCTTTAGTTAATTTGAAGGTCAGGATACTCCAACACAGACAAGACAGTTGCCATATTACAAGTGCATTATAGGCTGTGGCACATGAAATATGGCAGATAGGATACTTGTCACATTTTGGTATCCCGTTCACCAACTCTAATTAAGATCATGTATCATGTATCATTTATCTGTGCCCAAGGTTAGATGCAATATTTATGATTGTTGAATTTAGAGATTTACAACACTGCCGCTCAGGAGCATGTTGTAAAACCATCTTCCAATGTTCACTTGACCCTGCATACGGCAGCATTACAAGCTGGTGTTAACACATGTTGTGAAGTATTAGCAGGCAGCACCTGGAGACTAGTTTAACCATAAAACCATCTGGCTGATGGTAACTCAGGTGTAGCAGTCAAACATTAAGCCCTTGCTGTCTGGATTTTTTGATAGAGCTGGAAGCCTTTGAAGATATCTTTTTGTAAGCAGCTCAATTGTAGTTGAACAATTGTTGGAAGGGTTGGCATAGATAGTTTACATGGGGAAACGCCTTTTCACACACACCTTTACCTAAGTCAATAAATGGACATTGACACCACCACCGCCTACATGCACAACATTTGCCCTGATTGGTAGATGCCATACCTTATGGATCACTTCTTCCCACTGATCCCTCCTCTGCCTCATCATTAGTCCTTTTTATTCACTCTTCTCCTTTCCCTACATACCGCTGACTTGCTATCGAGCAGGTCTAATTTTAAGGTCACAGACTTTACAGAGGCCTTTTACAGTTAACGGTATTTTGGGACTTTGTTTCATTATTTTGCTATACTCAAGAAAATACATAGACATCTTCTGGAATTAAATAAATGTATGTAAAAATGTTCCCATGAACAAATCAATGTGTATCTTCAAATGTAACACTCAGAGAAGGGCCCAACAGTCACAGCTCAGTATTTGACAACAATTAGACACTTTGGACTGATTTTGCATCGGGACTGCATCACTTTTGTGACGCAGACTAATGGAAATTCATTTTTGGCATTCACTAGACTACACATATCCACTTTGCATAGCAGTGCGTGATTTAGTAAATACAAAGTAGCACACTGTAGTGTATAGTGCTTCCTTCCATTACTTTGTGTCAGTTAGGCATTGCATGGGTGAGGCAAGTCAATTACCATTCATTCATCTATATATTTTAATGCAAGCCCAGATTTAAAAAGACTTGAAAACCTGTGTTTTCCTGTTTGATAGGATACTGTGGTTGTACCTAAGGTGTAGACTGAATGGGAATAACATGGTAAGGAGAATCCTTATCGCAACCCGTATGGTTACTATAAAGTGCAGGAGCAAATGCAAGGGCCTATGCAGTAGCATAAGCTTGTTTGACTCTGTCAGGAACATGGGGTGAGAAGAAAGGGAGAATGATGTCCTTACCCTGAGGGTATGCAAGAACAAAAGGAGGGGGCCAATTGACCTTCCCCAAGAGAATGTCATAAGAAGTTTTTAAATCATTCCAGAAGATTCCTTAAATAGTGCATTTAAGGTCACCTTGAATTTGAATATCCAAGATATATAGTCTGTTTAGAGGGGTAACCTGGGTACCCGCAGTTTCAACTGGAAAAAACGTGTCATTTGGGGGAGATTCTGGGGAAATATGGTGGCCTCTGCTGCGTAGTCGAGGAGAGTCACTGCTCAACTCTTGTTTAGGGGGAGGAATCTCGCAGTCTGTGGCATTTTTTAACTGTTAAAGCTGCAACGTTCTACTTATGAAAAGAGGCTTCAGATGAGCATTGTGTCTCCCTTTTCTGTTGCATGTACTCTGGTGGTGTGCGATAAGATCGCCCTCCTCTATCATACTGATGTTTAGATGATTCCTGAAAGGAGCAGGGAGAATGGGTGTCAAGGAGTTGATACCTGTCAGGAGTTTTAATTTTGGTGCAATCACAAAAATCATATCGCCTCTCAGAACATTTAGGGGCAGACTGCCTCTGCGCTGTTTAAGTTTTTGTTGTTTAGTTTCATCCCATTGTTTCTCAGGTACTTCACGGGTTGGCCTGGTGTCCTTATCTGGTCCCGAGACTATTGCGTCCAAAATGTATATACATCCGCAAAAATGAGCGGCAACACTCATTCGCAGTCTGCAACAGCCACCCTGACAAGCTGCTGAAGTATGGCCAAGGATTCTGCTTTAACTTTAACATTAGAAAGAATCGCAGAAATGGAACTGCATATTAAAATTCATGAGTGAGGGCAGCCTCAGATTCACACAAATTGGGGAATTTCCATAGACAACTCATACTCCTTTAATCTCCATACCTTGATCACTCCCATGGGAAGATATTTGCTGAAATGTAGAAGTGTGTTTGCAGTGAGCTCTCAATGTGTATGATGTTTGATGAGCTTGTTTAAAAAAAAGATTGTTAAAAAAATAATTATTTTGGAAACAACAAGAGCATTTCCAACAAGTTTTGTCCTCAAATCGAGGGCAGGACATTCCCCATGCACATTCTATATCTGTTTGAGGGCGTTCAATAGTAGGGCCATTGAGAGAGTGCCATGACAAAGGGTGAAAGCTATGGCAAAAACAGTCCGCCTGTCCGGACCAGCTAACAAAGTACATGAAATAAAGTGAGTAAGACGTCGAGATAGGCAGACTAAAACATTTTATGAAACATGTCTGAGTGAAACTAAGTGCATTCAAATCTGGATATTGGTTATAACTAGCTAATGTCAGCCATGTGGCCCCATCAATAATTAAGAGGCCCATACTAACGTGTCTAAGAATATGGGGAAGGGTGCCATTAAACCGGGTTTGGTGTTCCCAAACTGTAGGAGGAATTTCAAGGGAAAGTGCATACGGAAGAAATGCAACCGGTATCTGTGGTACGGTATAATCAGGAAACGTATTGTCATTAGCATCCATAGCCAGGAAGGTGACCTAGGAGTAAAAAAGTTCAAAGTGGAATGCGGCATCTGCCTCAACTACAAAAATTACCAGTGCTCCCCAATTACGGACTCCATATTGAAGCAAATGTTGAGTAACAGCCGGGCAGCATTTGACATTGATAGCCTTGGGCTGAGCCATATCTAAATAGACGCTATTCAAATGGTATCACAATGTAGGTATGAACCTTTTAAAATCCAAGTTTGAAAATCCAAAAGAACTAGGGGGTACCTAATAGCTGTGGAGAAGAACCCCCAAGACCACAGACATCTCCGATAAAAAGGATTTAGGGTATTTTGGACAAGCAGAAGCACTGCTCTGGGTTCCTGCAAGTAAGTACCAGACCAAACGTTGGTGGCGCCATGTTGCAGGGATACCACTCTAGAACACCATTATGCTTTGGACCACACAACATTATCATGTAGCGACTGAGTCAACCTACATCGTCAGTATCCATGAGTATATGTCTGACTACCTATTGTGCCCCACCTACCCTCCTAAGCAGACCAGAGAAACAAGTTGGCACCCCCAGAATACAATACTCTCGACCCCCTCCAGGATCATGGTAAGGGGAAAAACCTTTTCACTCTTTTACTCATACCTGTCCACAGTTAGATAACTAAGAGACACAAGAGAAGTTAAGAATATTTACTCAAACTATTGTGCTCTGATATGCAGTATACGTGCCACAGTAAGAAATCAAATGTATAATAAAAATACTGTTAGCATGGTTAATAATCCATAGACTATGAAACGTGTTGTCATCTTTGAGATTGGAAAGGTATGGTGAAGTGGTCAGGGCGGGTGACCCCAGAGCATGGGACTCACAGGTCAATTACCGGTGCTGGCAGCAGCTCAGCTCATCACCATGTGACTTGGGCAATAGCTTGCTTAATCTCCCTAATGGCCCCCTGGGCCTTGTGACCCTTAAGGGTGATCAATTTGCACTTTACAAATACTAGGTTGTTATCTTAACTGACAGAGTAATCTAACCCCCTGCATCTGTGGGTAAAGCTAAATGATTATATAAAAGATCTCTGGGATTATCTGCAGACCTGCACCTTAACATATACAGATGAACGCTCTACATTTCAGTGCTCGTCTCTCGAAAAGTCTTGCTCCAGTGTGTGTCTGTGCTCATTTACCCATCAATATAAAAAAAAACAGCTGAATTATTGTTTTATGTCTGGGTGCTAGTGCATTCTTGACTTCATCATCGATGGGTAGAGGTGCAGCTGGGTACTCTTCTTTGATGATTCCGGATCCCGCCCTGCCAGGCTCTGTATATTCCTGCGTATATTGGCTTTCTCCCTGGTTGGGATTGAGCCCAACATCTTGCTGAAGAGAGACACTGGCTTTGGGCAGCTACAGGGGCCAGGCATACTCTGCCTGCCACTTTAATGCAGTTTTGCTCCCATGCATAGTGCCTCTTCTTTGATATACTTCACACTCCAACCTATGTACTAGCCAGGTCTCTCCCTCTCATCTTCGTCCTGATCTGCTTTGAAACCAGAGGCCAATTGTAAGCCAGTACACTCTCAAAAAGTGGTGCACTGCCTGTTTTGGTGATCACAATACCAGCTGAGCCTGGGGTGATAGTGCGTGTGATGGAGGCCTGCTTTCCAGGGTAGAATTGCTGGGTTGGGAGATGTGGGTGATTGGCCATGCCCTACACTCTCTGTGAAGGTGCCTATTTCTGACTCTCCATTTAAGGGACTCCTGCTGCCCTTCACTACACGTAGGCCTGCTTTAACCCCTTTCATGCGCTGCAAATGTTGGCGCTTTGCAGGCGTTTTTATAAGTGGGTGGGATTCAGACGGCCCTCAGCTGTCCTACGCACATGCCTACTGTGACGTATGACGGCCGGGGCCGTCATGAGCATGCAAGGGGTCAAAATGGTGAATATCCCCTTCACGGGAATCTAAGGACTGCACCACATTTCTCTTCATTTACTGTGCTTATGTGGCAGCCATCTTGTTAAGGCTTTGGTGAATACCTTTTTCTACTCCAGCTACAGAGTTTCACACACTTTAAGGCATCAGGAATCACTAAGCTTTCTTTTCAACAAGGTCACTGTTATCATATGTTCCAATAGGTCTGTCATCGTTTAGAACTGCCCTGGCTTGCTCACCTACCTTATATTACTTCAACATTGTACCCCTGTTGGACTAAGTCACATCCTTGTCTTACTAAGCTAGGTTCTGTTAATACTATGTTCTGGAGTTCTTCACTGGGTTCCAAACCAACTTCAGAGTGTCCGCTCACCCTTTCAGATAATTGTTGGTGAGAGCAGGACAGCTGATCCCCACGTTCTCCTCACCTCTCCGAGAGTCATTTCTACCTTCACCCCTCCACCGTCATATTTAAGCATGGCCACTTGTTCTCAGAGGATACTGAACACCAAGCTCGAGCAGGTGGGTTCAAAAAATGCATCGACATCCATCAAACACAGACTTCTTAAATCATTTCCAGAAACCTTAATCTCCAACCCATACTTCTGTATGAAAAAAAGGAACTACAATAAGCAATCTGATCCTCTACACTAAAAGAAGAGCGCAGTGGAGCAAAGCACTCTATTCACTACTCTGGACCTCATCCTCTATGATATCCCCACATGGCCTAAGGCTCTTGGTTGCCCCTCCCCCCACATTTAGAGCGGCTGCAACTATAGCCATATATAACAACAGGATTATCCTTATACACGCCTCACACCATAATCTAGGGGCTTTTAATGAAAGTTTCCAATTCATCAAGAATTCCTTTACCAACAATCACTCTCACAAGTCAACTAGGAATTCCAACCCTCCACCCATTTCACAGGACCCCCAAGAAGTCTCCTTACATAGCCTCAATCACTTAAGCTTTACATCCACTGACATGAGTAGCACACATATTCCCATTGCGCAAGCTCTTCTAGGAGGGTCTGATTCTCCCACCGTGACCCAACAATCCAGACAGCACCAGTACCATTCCTTGAAAGCAGTGGGCACAGACATACAAAGAAAATGATCCTTATCTACCATTCTAACTCTACCCATATCCTCCGTGAGAACAGGCTTTTTCGCAGCTAACATGCCTATCATACTTCCTCATAATCACTAATTGCCCAAGTTGAAGCCTGAAACCTCATTCCCTTATAACAGCAATTGTCCGCTATCACCTGTACTCCCTCAGTTTAAGAGCCTAATTACCCCTCCAACTCAACCTTTCCTCCTCTGGTCCCATCAGGCCAGCAGTACCTGAGCACCACTATCAGGCCCATCTCCATCTTTTCCCCAGACTTATTCCACGACTACTTATCACCACCCCTGTCCCACTTTCAGACTTGAGGAGATCACCAGGGACCTTCAAAAACTCAAGGGTGTCTCACAAAAGCTCAGAGCTGGCTAATGACTTGTTGTCTAATAGGTCATAAGGGATGATCAGTCTTACTCAAGCGCCTAACTACCACTCTACGTTGCTAGCCCTTCCTTCAGTGAAGAGGAACGGCTCTAATTGGGCATCACCCTTTCAGAGTTGGAGAACTGCTCCCTACCTGAACGTTTCCTTCAGACCCATGAGATTTCAGAACTATCTAACTGACGCTCACATTCACTCCCTCCTACTATCACATTGTTATATTCCATATAGGTACCATAATATAGGACCAGGTTACCCTTCACCTATATTCTTCCCTACATTACACTTATAACGGTTTACAAGGACTGACTTTTTACATATATACAACACTGCATTCAGAACACAGGTTTTCCCTAGTTCAAAATCTCATACATTATGCATGAGGATTCTTGGAAGGCCAGCAGGACTACCATCTGAAGTATAATATCTATGTATAAAGTTCATGCCTAATGTCCTCCTCAGGCCAAAACAGTAACATAGTGAGCTAGGACCAATGGGTATACCTATGGGTATATACATTACATCTTGCTAATATAGACAGAGGTGATCAGGACTTCCTGGCCAACCCACAGACCAGAGACGCTGAGGTTCCTGCATGCAAACAATCCAGCTTGCAGTTGTCTAAAACATCCCTTGCGGGGTGTCCAACTCGAGACCAGGACGGGATCCCACAGTCTCTCACTTCAGCTAATGGGGTTGACTTTATCCTAGAGGGATTCTTGGCTTAACACCAACATGCATGCTAGGTACACTTAGGCACATCTAGTGAGGGAGGCATCGTAGGAGTATGCTCTCTCTATTATCTTGTATTTTATATACTTGTATGTATTCATGATTACTGCAAGATGATAGAATGGTACATCTTTTATTGTCTAACGATTGTTGCAGCTCATCTATTGTATACTAGTATAACAACTGTTCAATAAATACTTATTGAAAAACGCCCAACTGTGTATTCTGTGTATCTGGCTAAGACAGACTAACTAAGCACGAGTGACTGAGCAAAAAGTAGTATATTGTTTCCACAGTCATGAGGGATCAGGGTTGTCCTACTTGATGATTGCCAAGAACTATTCTCTCGTTGGTAAGGGGAGATTCTAGTGGCACTGTGTGCTATCAGATACAAAAGGCCACACACGTTTTATGGAAGGTTCCCCTGGTAACTTTCACAGGGAGGGGGGTAGACAGTACAGAAAATCAGACCCTGTGATCTTATCAGAAATGATTCAGACTGCTGACTTTAAGGAAATGTGTGGGGGAAGGGACCTAAAGAGGGTCCCCAGAAATAAGCTAGTCTATCTAGACAGGATAATATTGTGGAGTTGTGTCACTATATATCAAACATTAAGTAGTAGGCATATACAACAAAAAATTAAAAAAATATATTTCAAAATGTATTAGATCCCTCCCTTCAGGGTTACACTCTAAAATTTATAAAAATCATTATTATATGATGTACATAGTCAATATTAAAAACAGTAAAAAAAACAGTCAACGCGGCGTTTCGGTGTAATTAAATGGTGTCACCTTCATCAGGACATTGACATTATTGACTTGCAATCTTTGACAGAAGATTTATTTCAGCTGACTTATGATTCAATTTTTAAGATACCGCTCAGGTTTCACTACTGAATTTCATCTTGTGATATGACGAGCCTTAATAGGGATATCGGTGCTTTTCAATTGGCACGGAGGAGCCACCGTAATATATTGTCAGGTGCCTTCTTATGAAAATAGCAAATTCCTTCTTCAATTCGGAATCACAATTTTAAAAAAAAGCTTGTTTGTACTTGAATGATGATTGTAGATATTGTACATCCAATCCAAAAGGGGTAATTCTGCTCCTTTTGTCGTGAGCCTGTTTCGATAGATTCAGCCTCCCTCTACGAGGATACGGGCATGGTGGAGCAGGGAGGCCGAATCTATCGAAACAGGCTCACTGATGTGTTATGATGTAAGCTTTCATCTACTGACAGATGTCGCATTTCAAGACATAGGGGCATATTATCAAGGGCAGTATCGCCACTTTAGCTGCACTTTTAGCCGCTAAAGCAGCAATATTCTTATCGCCCTATTAACAAGGCGGCGCTAACATGCATTAGCGCATGTTAGCAGCCGAATTCCTAACGCTACGCATTTTAGTGATATACATCGCTTATCAGATGCAAAGTAGGCATTCATTACAATACCTCCATCGAATAACGTCACAAACACAGCTTGGCTGTATTATCAACGCTGCCTCCAACCCACAAAGCAAAGAGAAAAGGCGGGCCAAGCCCACATTATCGCATTATCCTAACACCTGAATAAAACCTGACTTCGCATTAATGCCTATGGGAGGTGGATTGTATGTTAAGTCACACTCCCCTATTACTAAGCTTTTTATTAGTGATGTGAAATCATTGCTGGATTGCACACGCTAATGAGCATTATTGCAGTCTATCGCTGGATTTCTTATCGCCTTTGAGATAAGCATTGATAATAACACGCTAACTCGACGATGAAATCCAGCGATAGCCGGCAATAGAAAAAAACGTGCTAAGCGCGCTCTGCGTTATTTATCGCAGTTTGTTGATAATATGCTCCCCGTCTTTAGTCAGCTTTGTTAATGCAGGCCACCAATGGCATTTTTTCAATAAATAAACCATTGCTGTAACTCCTACATGTGCAGAACCTATCTTTTCGTGTTCTGCTAAAATTAAACCTAACCTACGATTCATGTTTGGAATGACTCTATCCTCCACTCCAGGAATCTTAACAAATAGAATGTTATTGGCGGATCACTGACAGAATTTCGACCTCAAAAATATCGACCTACAGAAATATCGAGTCAACAATATCGAAGGCAAGAATATCGACATCCTATCTACAACATGGTAAGTACAAAAATATCGAAAAAATAATATAGATGTAAAAAATATCGATGTCAAAAATATCGATTTTTTTTCTTTTAATATATAAATGTAAAATAAAGTATATAACACTAATACATTAAATCTACATATTTAAAAGTATCTAATAATGTTTTAAATAAATAAATAATACATATATATTAATAATACATTAATGAAATATATACAGTAAATATATAATATATATGTACTGAACAATAAGTATTAATAATTATTTTACTAATTTATAAAATAATTAAATATATTCTAAATTACTAATACATTTACAAACAAAAAAAATAACATAAATAAAATGTAACTAATATACAAAATAAAATAAACGTTTTATTTTTTTACAAATAATTATATAAAACGTTGGATAGCGTAAGGGTAAAAATTACTATTCCCACTCCAGAGAGTACAACAGTAGGGAAAGCGTTGGATAGCGTACGGGTAAAAATTACTATTCTCACTCCAGAGAGTGCAACAATAGGGAAAGCATTGGATAGCGTAGGAGTAAAAATTACTATTCCCACTCCAGAGAGTGCAACAGTAGGGAAAGCGTTGGATAGCGTAGGGGTAAAAATTTACTATTCCCACTCCAGAGAGTGCAATAGTAGGGAAAGCGTTGGATAGCGTACGGGTAAAAATAACTATTCCCACTCCAGAGAGTGCAACAGTAGGGAAAGCATTGGATAGCGTAGGGGTAAAAATTACTATTCCCACTCCAGAGAGTGCAACAGTAGGGAAAGCGTTGGATAGCGTAGGAGTAAAAATTACTATTCCCACTGCAGAGAGTGCAACAGTAGGGAAAGCGTTGGATAGCGTACGGGTAAAAATTACTATTCCCACTCCAGAGAGTGCAACAGTAGGGAAAGCGTTGGATAGCGTAGGGGTAAAAATTACTATTCCCACTCCAGAGAGTTCAACAGTAGGGAAAGCGTTGGATAGCGTACGGGTAAAAATTACTATTCCCACTCCAGAGAGTGCAACAGTAGGGAAAGCATTGGATAGCGTAGGGGTAAAAATTACTATTCCCACTCCAGAGAGTGCAACAGTAGGGAAAGCATTGGATAGCGTAGGGGTAAAAATTACTATTCCCACTCCAGAGAGTGCAACAGTAGGGAAAGCGTTGGATAGCGTACGGGTAAAAATTACTATTCCCACTCCAGAGAGTGCAACAGTAGGGAAAGCATTGGATAGCGTAGGGGTAAAAATTACTATTCCCACTCCAGAGAGTGCAACAGTAGGGAAAGCGTTGGATAGCGTAGGAGTAAAAATTACTATTCCCACTCCAGAGAGTGCAACAGTAGGGAAAGCGTTGGATAGCGTACGGGTAAAAATGACTATTCCCACTCCAGAGAGTGCAACAGTAGGGAAAGCGTTGGATAGCGTACGGGTAAAAATTACTATTCCCACTCCAGAGAGTGCAACAGTAGGGAAAGCGTTGGATAGCGTAGGGGTAAAAATGTACTATTCCCACTCCAGAGAGTGCAATAGTAGGGAAAGCGTTGGATAGCGTACGGGTAAAAATAACTATTCCCACTCCAGAGAGTGCAACAGTAGGGAAAGCATTGGATAGCGTAGGGGTAAAAATTACTATTCCCACTCCAGAGAGTGCAACAGTAGGGAAAGCGTTGGATAGCGTAGGAGTAAAAATTACTATTCCCACTGCAGAGAGTGCAACAGTAGGGAAAGCGTTGGATAGCGTACGGGTAAAAATTACTATTCCCACTCCAGAGAGTGCAACAGTAGGGAAAGCGTTGGATAGCGTAGGGGTAAAAATTACTATTCCCACTCCAGAGAGTTCAACAGTAGGGAAAGCGTTGGATAGCGTACGGGTAAAAATTACTATTCCCACTCCAGAGAGTGCAACAGTAGGGAAAGCATTGGATAGCGTAGGGGTAAAAATTACTATTCCCACTCCAGAGAGTGCAACAGTAGGGAAAGCGTTGGATAGCGTAGGGGTAAAAATTACTATTCCCACTCCAGAGAGTGCAACAGTAGGGAAAGCGTTGGATAGCGTACGGGTAAAAATTACTATTCCCACTCCAGAGAGTGCAACAGTAGGGAAAGCATTGGATAGCGTAGGGGTAAAAATTACTATTCCCACTCCAGAGAGTGCAACAGTAGGGAAAGCGTTGGATAGCGTAGGAGTAAAAATTACTATTCCCACTCCAGAGAGTGCAACAGTAGGGAAAGCGTTGGATAGCGTACGGGTAAAAATTACTATTCCCACTCCAGAGAGTGCAACAGTAGGGAAAGCGTTGGATAGCGTAGGGGTAAAAATTACTATTCCCACTCCAGAGAGTTCAACAGTAGGGAAAGCGTTGGATAGCGTAGGGGTAAAAATTACTATTCCCACTCCAGAGAGTGCAACAGTAGGGAAAGCGTTGGATAGCGTAGGGGTAAAAATTACTATTCCCACTCCAGAGAGTTCAACAGTAGGGAAAGCGTTGGATAGCGTAGGGGTAAAAATTACTATTCCCACTCCAGAGAGTGCAACAATAGGGAAAGCGTTGGATAGCGTAGGGGTAAAAAATACTATTCCAACTCCAGAGAGTGCTACAGTAGGGAAAGTGTTGGATAGTATAAGGGTTAAAATAACATACTTATAAATAAACGATTTTTCGAATTATAAAAAAATAAACAAATAAATAAATATAAACTATATACAATACCTATACATAAATATAAAATACATGCTTAGCTAAATATATTTAACCTACAAAAATTTAAAATTAATACCATTTAATAATATTTAATTGCCAATTAATAATTAATTAACAATTATATTATTAACAATACAATTAGTTTTAATACATTATTAATTATTTAAATTTACATTACTTCCCACCATATTTCCCTATAAAACCACTACCCACAACATAACACATTTATCCATTTATGAATTAAAGAAAAATAATTAGCAAATTATTAAAATTAATTAACTATTAATTAAAATTAATTACCAAGCAATTAAATTTATTTTATAATTCCTACTAATTATTAACTAATTAACCATAATTAAATTACTTCCCACCCTATTCCCTTATAAACACACATCCCGCTACAGAACATATATATCAATTATTCAATTAATTTAATTTTTTTCAAATTAAATAATAATAATTAGCAATTAATTATAATTAATTAATTAATCCTACTATTTATTAATCTACTTACCATAATTAAATTACTTCCCACCCTATTCCCCTATAAACCCACAACCCCCTACAGAACATATATATCAATTATTAATTATTAAAATTATTTTCCAATTATTTACAATTAATTACCAATTAATTATAATTTATTAATAATTCCTACTAATTAATAATCAATTTACCATAATTAAATTACTTCCCACCCTATTCCCCTATAAACCCACAACCCACTCCGGTACTAAAATATACAATTTTTTATTAAATTAATTTATTATTATATAGATTTAATACACATATAATAGTAATTATTTCAAATACTTAAGTTAAACATATAACACATACATAATAAAAAACTATAAAATAATACAAATATCGATATTAGTGTCATCGAAATTAGTAACATCGATATATATGCTATCGATATTACTAACTTCGATATTACTTACATCGATATTAAGAATTTCGATATTACTTACCTTAGGGTCGATATTTTGTCCAACGATATTCTTGCCTTCGATATTATGCTCCTTCGATATTTCAGACTCGATATTATGGTAGGTCGATATTTCCAACTTGATATTTTGTCTGTGTACCGTTATTGGCATCTAACTTGTAGGAGTACTTGAGTGGAAATCTTTTTGGTACTGCTTTGCTGTTTTAGCATGAAGCAGTAACAGCCACCACAATCTCACCATCTATTCTCATTTTAGAACAAGTGATTACAGCTACAGAAGTGGTCCATGCAGCCCCCTTTGCGGCTTCATCAACCAATGAATTCCCTTACACGAGAACCCATCACGCTGATTACTCAGTGCATGTATCACGTGAGCTCCCAGTAGTTCAGTTTTCAACTCCACTACCTGTTCCCATAGCATTTTATGTCTAATTGTGCCACCTTTTGCATCTTTGAACCAGTTTTGAATCCAGTGTTGCAAATATTCAATATTTGACTGTACACAGTAGAATGAATCACACATAATTAGTGTGGGGATTTCTTGATCCGTATTTACCAGTGCCAGTATCAAGGCTTTTAACTCTGCCAGCTGTACCGTTCCGTCTTCTAGAGATTGCGTTATTGTTCAACTTGGATGGAACTTTCTATCCTGCATGTGACCTGTAATGAATGAACATGCCACAATATTTTGTTGCTTATTTACTATGGCCGGTTGAGCAGATCCGTCAGTGTAAATTATATATTCATACTCATCTAGAGGCATTATTTTGTTTGGTAGAGGATATTCTTGTTCGTATTGCAGGAATGCTTGTGTCTTTAAATTTGGGTTGTACTTGTATTCTACATCTGTTGCAGTGAGAGAATTAGCCCATTGTAACCATCTCAAATGTAAGGCTTTAGCGTTAGGAACGCTTACTTTTGTCGCAGCCTCTAAATCTGGAACCGGAGTCCCTACTGTTATTCGTTTCCCCTGAGCCAAAGCTCCTTCTCTCACTACAGCAGACTGTACTGCTGTCAGAATCTTTTCTGTAGATGCAAAACGCATTTCTGCATTTGTGTATAAATGTGATTTGTATGCAATTGGTACTGTTTCACCTTCGTTATATGTCAGATAGTTGTATCCAGATTGACCCACAATTATACGGATCACCAGATTGCATACGTTTACGTGTGTCTGTAAGTGTTTGGAAGGTATCATGTCCACTTGTAAGGAACAAAGTATAGCTGTGTGTTCCCGTGTCCATTGTCTTAATAAAAAATCAGGTTTTATTATGTCGTAGAAAGGATTTACTCTTTCTACCTAATCCAAAATGAATGTTCTACCAAAGTTTAGGAATCCCAGGATTGATTGTACATTTTTTAATGATTTTGGAGGTTGAAGCAGCGCACATTTGTCTTATAAAATTGTCTGTCAGGCTTTTCCCTTCCCTTGAAAGTTCATATCCTAAAAACAGGACACTCAGGTGGGCAATTTTTGATTTTTTAAAGTTGAATTTGTAGCCCTCAGATGCAAACCCCAAAATGATGGTATTCACCCTATTCAAGTGCTCCTCTAGGTCATTGTCCGTCAGATAAATACCATCCACATAGGACAGCGCCTTTTCATCCAAATTTTGAAGTAACTAAGTTACTCTAGCTGAAAACAACCCCGGGCTGTTCTTATACCCTTGGGGGAGTCGACAAAATTGTCCTGTAACCCTAGCGCTAACAATGATGTTAGATACCTGCTTTCAGGAGCTATATTTTGGCAGAAAAATCAATTTGAGATATCACATGTTGTTTTATATTTTTTAAGCACAATGTTATTCAATAATGCAACACTGTGTGCATTTTGGACTGCAAATGTCTTAGTGCAAGTGTTTAAACGTTTATAATCTAAAACCAAACAATATGAATTATCAGGTTTCATGACCAGAAATAAAGGATTATTAATTGATGAGGTGCACTTTTCGATATTCCCTTGGTATTCAAGTTGATCTAAGATCTCCATGACCTGTTTTTTAGCTTCTTGCTTTATTGGATACTGCCTCTGTGGTGGGTTGAATTCTCATCCCATCCAAAATGGTTTTTGTATGATGCTGGAGCCTGAGCTACCACCCATTCCTGCGCATATGTGTGTTTTGGGTGCCTGGGAATATGGTCCGAGAATGCCGGTAGAATTACTGTTTCCCCTTTAGGGCAATCTGTGACAAATGCTGGTGGCCAATCTCATTCAGCTAACAAAATGTCTAAGCAAAATATCAATTCTCCTCCCAAAAGAGACCACTCACTTTTCTAAATTGGTCACCCTCCATCTGGAACATTATTTTATATACTTTATGTGGGACACTTACCCTACTATCGGGTGTTTCTATTGTGATATAATCATTCAAGTCGGCTATCACCAGAAATTCCATCAGGTTCTGGCGAGATATTGTTACTTCTGATGCACTGTGTAGCATCATCAGAGCCCATTCGCCATTCAGTAGTTGAGTCCTCAGAATTCTGGACTTGTCTGATCTTTAGACCTGCACCTTCTTCTTTTTGAAGTGTGGCTTTTGTTTTGGTTTATATTCTTTGTTAGAAGTGTAATCTTGAGGGTGCTGCTTGTCTCAGGACTTTGCATATTCTTCTTGTCTGTCTGACCGTCCCTCCCTCACTGAGTTTTTCGATGAACCCTGAAAGGAACGAGAGGAAGGTGTACCAATATCCTGATACCTGTCAGGTTTCCTAATAATATCCCTATTACTAAGGTTATACCTCTTTTTGGAGGGCTCCTGTGGAGGAGATCTACCTCTGGATTGAGATTGGTTTCCTTTAAAGTTTTGTTGTTTTTTATTGTCCCACTTCATTTTAGATGAGACAGATCTCTTCTTGGTAGTTTCCTTTTCAGGACTGCCCATTAGTTGTGGTTTTAAAGCTTGCCCATCAAAACTATCTCTGCCTTATTCTGCATATGCAGTTTCAATTATTTTTGGTAGTTTGTGTTCCTGTTCTGAAGGACTGAACTCCCATAAGCATTGGCGGATAGCCACTGAAGCTGCTTCCCCTTTTATGGCTGATATCTGGGCATAGTTGCCTAGTAACTTCATCTCTAAGTTCCGAGCAGGCTCTGCTCTGTACTCGTTCTGTGATTATCTCAATACATCTGGTATCACTGCTAATGACGGGATACCATGAGTTCTGGTATAAATGGCAGCAAAGACTGTACCACAAGTGGTGCAATCTTTTACTTTTGGTGTTATCGCCATGGGAAAGCAGATAATTAGCATTCTGTGTTTTTCATACAAATTTGTATTCAGGAATACTGCCTCAAGCTGTGTTATTTTCTGAGAAACCCAGAATGACATTTGTTCACGTTTTGTGGCTATTTTGCCCATCGTAGAGTGTAATGTTTGTGGTGTGATTTTAGTTGCTGTACCCTGAGCATCAGTTCCATTTGTTGCAACTATTTTAATCACATCTTTGTGTTGTGTGAGTAAGTCACCTACTGGCATTGTTTCAATGTTAGGATGTGGTGTGTAGGCCACTAATATTGGCTATGTTGCCCCTTCTCTTCCGAGCTGGCCGAGTCTCACTCTTCTTCTTATGTGGGGGTAGGGCACCTTTAATCCAGTATAAGTGTTCCCGGTATGTGTGCAGAACCTCAATGTCCTCAAATGGACAGTATTCCGCTGGTGCATCTCCTTCTGTTTTGGAGTGAAATGTTTGTGTTCTGGCACTTGCTGCTGGGAAGGCAACCCACGATTAAAATACCTCTGTTCTGTATGATTTGTGTGCCTCAATCACAAAAGCTACTACACCACCCCTAGTTGTTAAGCCATGGTCTAGTCTAGTCTAGTTTCAGGGTGACTGTGTTTCTGAGTTTTTCTGCAATTTGTATTGTGTCTGCATCTTCTTCTATGGCTGAGAGGTTTAGATTTTCTACTACTACGTTATCTTTGGTCTCCGCAATTTTTGTAAAGAAGAGCTGTTCAAGTCAACTAAGATAAGGTGTTTATGCACAAATTAGGAACAATGGGCCTGATTTACAAAAGTAATCTGAAACAAAAGGTATGCAACGGTTACCACGCATATTTTACAACGCGGTACCGTTACAACAATACTTTTACCACGCAGGCCGTTACAACGAAATGCGCTGGGGGGCGCTCCAGGATAGTAAATACTTTAATTTACTATCCAACTCCTTTCCCTAGAGTCCACGGGGACTGGAGTTGGAATAGTAAATTAAATAATTTACTATCCAGCGCCCCTCCATGCAAGTCGTTGTAACGACTTGCGTGGTAAAAGTAGCGTTGTAACGGTACGCGTTGTACAAGTACGCGTGGTACCGTCATACATCCGAAACAAAATCCTAACTTTACAACTTTCAGTATTCACAAAAGGCATTTAGGAGTAGTAAAGTTCGGATTTAGTCTCAAGTTTGTCTTAAGTTTTGGTCGTAAGACAAAATCCAGAACTTAAGTTTAACTTAAGTTAGGATTTTGTCTAAATGCCTATTGTGAATACCGACGCATTTCTTGTGAGAAAAGCACACGCGCATGCAAAGTTTTCACCAGAATTACCCATACGGCGAGGAAGATGAGGACTGCAACCCTGGGATGCCGCAGTACGTGGGGGAGTGATGTTTAATGTATTTTTACTTAATGTTTACTTACTTGTAAGAGTAGGGGTGGAGGCGGGGGCTGGCCAACTCTGCTCCGCCGACAGAGTGGGCGGAGATTTGCCTTTTCCGCGGAATGCAGAGAAGGCAAATTTCCACACACTCCGCCAGTGGGGTAAAACAAGCTGTGGGTGAGAACTCTGGTTGACAGTGTAACAGAGGTCACAATAGTTCACCAGACTCTTCAAAAGTTTCTGGTGGCCAGATCGCCTAATGATTAATTCAAGGAGAAACTCCAGACCAGCTGCTCATCCCTCCTTATTGGCTCTATGATTTGGACATAGAAATTGAGGGCGACATGTTCTATTAAGATAATATTCTAGGGGAATTCAACTAACAAATACAACTTTCTCTTGGCTAAGACTGATTGGCAAGCAGAGATTTTTATATGAGTCCCCCAAGGGAAGGATGTAATTATACCTTCCTTTTCTGGCATTGAACCCAAGGATGTTGAAGCATATGATTCAGAATGGGCTCTTGCTTAAGCCTGAGCATTATATTTAGGCTGTGGGGTTTTAGGTTTAAACCTATAACTAGCAGCCCATCCCGACGTTGTCCGGGTATGAATTGCTGCCGGCCAGTAGTATATTGTTTTGTAGGATTTCGTTTAGATAGCATTTCTTATCTGTGAAAGGCCTGTGAAATGCTCCGATTCACAGTGCACTGCTGATGCACTTAATAGTGCGCGTTCAGTAGTGTGTGAACTCGAGTTTCCCTACTTTATTTTTCCTTGCAATATTATATAACGCGAACTCGACAACATGGCATGAGCACAATTTACATTACAGAAGAACACATTCTTTTGTGGTAGGCACGGGGAGATAAAGCGATTTGCCTGGAATCACAGGATGTTGAGCTGATGCCGAGATTCGAACGTAGCTCCCCAGCTCTAAAGTTCGCAATTCTAGAACTTGTGGCGGGAGGTGTGTCTAAAAGCGTATGTCGGTCCTGGCCATCAATGAGAGAGACCTGTGCATTTTTCAAATGGGTGGTGAAAAAATCTGAGTATGTTGCTGAAGAGGTGTGGGCCGCCGTGCCACCAATGTACTTACCAGGGGAGGGTAAACACCCATTATACCGCAACTTTCTTTCCGCATACCATGACTCCGCATACTTTCATTCCAAAAGTACCATGACTCCGCAATGCCATTATAACACATGGCATTACATTTTATATGCTTTTACCACGCATACATTTACAACGAAATTCGTTGTAAATGCATGAATGGTAAAAGCATGTTTTTTAAAAATGTTTGAATAAGGCAAGTATGGGTATAGGGGTATATGTGTTGGGGTACTGAGGTATATGTTTTGGGGTGTTTGGGTATTTTAATGGTTCAGATATAGTTTTGGGTTATGGGGTACAGGGGTATTTTTAGGGTTCAGAGCTAGGTTTGGGTTTTGGGGTATAGGGGTATTTTTAGGGTTCAGGGGTAGGTTTGGGGTTTGGGGTACAGGGGTATTTTAAGGGTTCAGGGCTAGGTTTGAGTTTTGGGGTACAGGGGTATTTTTAGGGTTCAGGGCTAGGTTTGGGTTTTGGGATACAGGGGTATTTTAAGGTTCTGGGCTAGGTTTGGGTTTTGGGGTACAGGGGTATTTTTAGGGTTATGGGATAGGTTTGAGTTTTGGGGTACAGAGGTATTTTAAGGGTTATGGGCTAGGTTTGGGTTTTGGGGTACAGGGGTATTTTAGGGTTCAGGGCTAGGTTTGGGTTTTGGGGTACAGGGGTATTTTTAGAGTTCAGGGGTATGTTTGGGTTTTGAGGTACAGGGGTATTTATAGGGTTCAGGGCTAGGTTTTGGTTTTGGGGTACAGGGGTATTTTTAGGGTTTAGGGATAGGTTTGGGTTTTGGGGTACAGGGTATATTTATAGGGTTAAGATGGGTTAGTGTTTAAGGGTGTTGGGGTATTTTATAGAGTAAGGGTGGGTTATGATTATGGGGTGCAGGGGTATTTAAAGTAGGGGTGGGCGGAATTGGCGCGAACTTGGTAAATAAATCCGCAATATTTCGTTCCATCAGATTTCAATTCTTAAAACAGAAACCTCATATATTCAAGGTAAAATAACAAGTATTTCTACATGCTAAAATGCATATAGTCATTTCACAAAAGTGAAATTAGCTTCCAGCAAGCAGTGAGAGAGGTGATGATTTTGAGATCAAGCACCTGCAAACCATTATGGGACGAGGTAGCAGTGGGAAGTGAATATTATAGTATCCAAATAATTCTACAAAGAGCTGCAGTTCACCTCGTTCTCCATAGTTGTCCCCAAGAGCAAATGCAATAGCATTTAAAATATTATACATCAAGCTGCAGTTCACCTCATGGTCCCTAGATGTCCCTGATGAGGCAAATGCAATAGCATTTAAAATATTACACATCAAGCTGCAGTTCACCTCATGTCCCTAGATGTCCCTGATGATGCAAATGCAATAGCATTTAAAATATTATATATCAAGCTGCAGTTCACCTCGCCGTCCCTAGATGTCCCTGATGAGGCAAATGCAATCGCATTTAAAATATTATACATCAAGCTGCAGTTCACCTCGTCGTCCCAAGATGTCCCTGATGAGTAAAATTCAAAAACATTGAAACCCTTTCATGAATACTAAAAATTATGCTAAGCTTATCCCATAATGCTTTGCAGGGCCTTTTAGTTGTATTTTTGCCCATAACTGTGCTTGGGGTGGTTCTAAGAGAATGGGACCACCACTGAATTACTATTTAAAGGGAGCAGGAATGTGTAGAACCTGGGAAGAAAAAACAACAATCGTGACGGAATGCCCCCAGCCATTGTCACGCCCCCAGCACACACCCACAGCACAATGTAGACACGCCCACAAGGGACTACTTTGCTGGCACGGTTCTTTTACATTTTAAATGTATATGGTGGGCGTCTGCATAGCCTATGTCCTTCTGCTGCAACTGCCCTTTCCAACGCTGTATTGGGTGTTGTGATTGGTGCTGTGGTTCCCGAGTTTACCTGGCCAAAAGGTGCAAGTTCTCTCTTTATAATAGTAGTATAGATAACTGATAAAACCCCACTGAAAAAAAAATAGCCCTCACCGTTTAAAACATATAAACACTGAAAAAACACCTGCACAACCACAAACTAAATGCCATTCAAAGAAAGGGAAAAGAAAGTGAAAGAGTCATTTTGTTCTTACTGAAGGGGTCAATAAAATGTAACTTTGTTATACAAGCTAGCAGTAAGCAGTAAGAAAGACTGGCTAACATTATTCTGCTTGAGTTTTGTTCTTTAGGGATGCCACTAAAACATTGTTTCTTCTTCCTTTTACTTTTTTCAGTTTTATGGCATTTGGTCTAAAGATGCAGGGTTTAGTTTCACGTTTTAGGTTTAGTTTAATTATTTTATAAACTGTAGAGAATCAGGACATATAAAACTCACATTTGATATTTTGGCTGCATTTGATTCTTTCACTGATAGGTAAAATGGCTGGTTTCATAAAAATCTTTCCTAATATGTGTCATCACATTTACCCACAGAGAATGGGTAAAAACCCTTAATACATCAGACCATAGTTTCTAGTGGGTCAGTATTGATAGTAGGTGAATTCCCAACAACTCAGGCTTTAAACATTGAAGGCAAGGTCTAGTGACAAGTATATATATTACCAAGCATCTGGGATAGTGGTGAAAACGTGACACTAGACTTTTGGAAAGCATGGAACACAGTGTCACTTGTTATGCTCTGCAAAAAAGGTTCTTTCCAAGTTCAACAAAGATTGGAGTGATATTGTTTGTATTTGTAGTGATTCAGCTACGTATATAAAAAATGTGTGTGATTACCTGTCAAAATTGATACTCAAGCTGAAGTGATTCCCTGTAGGAGATCCTTTCCACTTGTTAGATGGTATGCTGAAAGCATCTTTACAATCTTCAGAGTTAATGAGGGATGCTATTGACTTTTTAGTCCATTCTGGTGCACTGTTTTCTTATGCCCAGGAACTAAAACACAAATATTTAGCATTTCGTGCTTTATGTGGCATCAAAGATAGAGTCATCCCAACTGTGTCCCTTAGCTGACGGTTCTCAGCCCAAGGGGCTATGAATGCTGAGAGGGCCTTTTCACAGAAGTTTACATTGGAAGGAAAGCACGAGCGCACATGACCAAAGACTCACTGAAGAAGTATTGTATGGTTTACTGCAATAAGATTAATTAGCAAAAATCTCTTTGGACGTCATATACACTATACCTACACTGGCTATATACCCTGTTCTTTCAGTGCAGAAAGCAAGCAATGATAAAAGCAAAACATTCCATAAACACCGGAAAAACACTTTTTCTGTTGTTTTTAGTGGCGTGAAAGTGTGTAACCACTGATAACAACTGTTTTTTAAGTTATTGAAAACACTGAAAAAACCCCACCAGAATTTACCAAAAATAGAAAATGAAAACAGGACAGCCTAATTATATTGCACTCAATCTGGTTGGGATAAAGACTCACCTTATTATCACCTTATTATGTTATACCTATAGGGCCCAGCCCATAGGTGCAAGCACAATACCCTATTAAACTTGAGGCTAAACACCCTGTTAGGGAGATTGTATCACAATTTGAACATCAAGAAGGGATTGAGCCTTGTTCTCCCTTACGAATAATCCATTGTTTTATGTGCATAAACCAGATATTTCATAATTTATGGACTATAGACAATTAAAGAATCACACACATACACTTTCATATAGCACAGTCTTATCAAACAACATTGTTTGTAAAAAAATACAAAATTACACTGGACTTTTGCATTAGTTTTTTTCAAAATATAGCACCTGAAAGCCGCAATTTGACCACATTCATAGAACTAGGGACCCAGGGATGGTCAATCCAGTTCTTTTTGCTTTCTGAGTAACATCAATTTTACAAGAAATTGATTTAGAAGTGTTGTCATATGTTGATGACATTTACATGATAGATGATGATTTTAACACATATTTGGCCCAAGTGTATTGTACTATTCTGGGATTCATTGGCTGTGGCTAGGAATTTAATTCTCCAAAATGAAAAATCTCCTTTCTCAGTGTCCTGTTCTTCGGTATGAGTTACCAAATGAAGGTACACCATGGGCCATATTATTAAGAAACTGCAAAAAATATCGCAGAGCGCGTTTAGAGCGAACATTTTCATTGCCAACTATCACTGGAATATATCACCACGCTAACGCAGTATTAGGAACGATTAGCGCGATGGTGATATATATTCCAGCGATAGCGGAATGGAAGGGCCAACATTGCAACAAAATCAGTGATGTAGCATGGGGAAGGGAGAAAACCTTGCTGATACGACCCTGTGGTCGTATCAGCATAATCCACGCACCCATGGTAGGTATGATGAAGTCAGGAAAATAGCAGGTGTTAAAAAAACAGCGATGACTGCGGTTAATGTACTTTTTACGACGCTAACCTGGGCCAGGGCCTCCTTGCTAGTAGGCGATAGGCCTGCTAGCGCTGTTTACTAGGTCTGTTGGTCGGGAACGCCTACTTTGCATGTCATTAGCGATGATTATCACTGACATGCAAGCGCCACCCAAACTGGCCACTATCGCCAGAAAGCTGTCGCTAACGCCTGTTAGCAACAGCTTGCTGATAGGGCGATAAAATTGTTTTCGCTTTAGCGGCAAATAGTGCAGCTAAAGCGGTGATAAGGCCCTTGGTAATATGCCCCCAAGTACATTGTAAAAGCTTCAATCACTTTTAGGATTTCTAAACTTTGGTAAAACATACATATCAGACTATGAACAATGAGTTAAACTATTGTATGATGTGATTTGTCCAGACGTTTCTAATACACACAAGACTACTGAACACACTACTATTCTCAGAAATGTATAGACAGACATGCGCAAATCTAAACATTTGCACACTTGTGTTTAACCACCAACTTAGTAATCCACATAATTGCAGGTTCCAATGGTTACACATATGTGTTATTCAATGAAGGAGAAAAAGTGCTGATTGCCTATAAATCACATTTATATTCCAGTGCAGAAATGCGTTTTACATCAACAGACATTTGTGGGACTGCAGCCCCAACATAGTCCATTGGCTCAGGGGGAACATATTATTGTAGTTTCTCCTATTCCAGCCTTAGAGGCTGTGACCAAGGCCAGTGCTTCTAATGCAAAAGCCTTACATCCAAGATGGATCCAGTGGGCTACTGCCTTGACACCCACTTTACAAACACATGAATACCTCTACTATGAACAAGAATATCGGGTGTCTAGCAAAATTGTGCCTCTAGATGATTACAGTTTCATAATATATACTGATTGTTCTGCATAACACACAGTTGGTACTAAGTACAAGCAATTGGTTGCATGTGATGAAGTGAAATGTGTAATGAAAATGGCATATTGCAGACATAAAAAACATATACAGAAACTTTATGTGACTGTGCCGCTGAGCTATAATTGAAAGCTTTGGTTCTGACTTTGCAGAATGTGGATTCAAAATTCCCCACACTTTTGGTGAGTGATTCCTATTACTGTGTCCCAACCTTTAATGATAATTTACCCTATTGAAGGTTGCTAAAGTGGCGATAATGGGCTTGATAATATGTCCTTGTGAATTCCCATAGTAGCCCAGGTTCTGGTGTTAACCTGGGCTGCTATGGGAATTAACAAGGGCATATTATCAAGCCCTTATCGTTCTTGGTAATATGCCCCCTTGTGTTACTTTGCGCTCTGGTTTAAAAGTGCTCTCTGCTGGCCTTGTTTAGTGTAGCGTGACAGGCAATGTCGGAGTTCACAAAAAGGTATAACGTGCTTCTCAGCGATCGCTTTGGGCATCTGATGAAAGCCGGCACGGTAAAGCTGTCTAATATGTCACTAGAGTGACAAAATGACAGAATACTAACACGCCGGGGATAAATAATGAAATAAATATAGTTTTGCAGAAAAATACCCCCGAGTATCATTTGAATATTCCATAAAGATGTTTGCAATCAATGAATGAGACCAGTAGAAATATATTGCAGGAAAGTCAGTATAGGACCATGTTGTGGCACATAGACGTATAAAAAAAGGTGATCCTAATTGTAATATGGTACTTATGTTCATGGGTTGACAGTATGGGGGTAGAACTTATTTATCCATAGGCAAGACGGATGCACCGCCCTACTTAAAACCGGCTTGAGAGTTGTGATCCCTGAATGAGAAAAATATTACGCTGAAGGACTATCGACAACAGTAGGTAACTTAAAGTCTGAAAATGTTATATTGTCCTTAAAATGTGGAAGAATAACTCCCATTTAAGAGGTCACTTGCAGGAGGATTATCTCTTTAAAAGCAACAAGATAGAGAGTGATAAGAACCCTTTTCAACCACTGTAATAGTTCAGTGTTCTAGGAGTAGGGGTAAGCTGTCAGATTTAGGGCCCTAACTGAATCCCGTGAACCAACTAAACTAGGACGATATTACTTTGTCTTCCTTACAGAATCCAAATCTACCTGAAGCCCTTTTCCACTTGAAATTGTTGCCAACGTTGTCCTGATATCTCACACTTGGTTGAATAGGACGGACATACAGGTAATAAGACTAAGAGAGAAAGAAGTGATAGGGATTAGCTGATCTAGTTGCACTTTGAGAACTAGGCTCTGTCCTTACCTATAGGATCATGTGTGTACAATAGAAAAAAAGTTCTGGTTTGTGCTATGAATTGGGTGAATGTGGTTGATACCTAAACAAAAGGTTTTCTTTATAAACTGGCCTAATATTAAAGAATGTGTGTGTTGGGATAAAATGTACTCCACGGTCCATTTGACTAAGGCTATCAAGATGCCTTTAAAGATTCCACTGGATAGGGAATCTCTCCTAGGGAGTGTCTCTAGAGGGTTTGACATGGCACGGCAACCACTGGCCAAATGTAGAAGCGTTGCTCTAAATTTTATTAGTTGATTAAAAACCAATCTCTCAGATTTAATTGATTTACTTATGGTTAAAAATATGGAACCACATGATTTACTGTATATTAAAATGTAAAAAATTCTTTTTTAAAAAAAAAAAAAAAAAAATAACTGTGTAGATATAAGTGAAATGAAATCTGTACAAGTGAATTGAAATCTGTTTTCGCTCTCTATTTTTCAGATTGTGTCCACTTTCTTGTGCCCCCCGCCCCAGTATACTGCCCCTTGCCCTGACGAAGGTGTGGCCCCTTTGGCCGTCCACCGAAACGCGCGTCGGCTTATGTTCTCAGGAAAATGACTATTGTCCTCTTTACATCAGGACTTGTAGTCAAAACCATCCCCCTGGACTGAAACACTCCGACCCATACAACACGTGAAACCATCTTTATGTTGTATTCGCCAGGATTAGATAAATAGATGAATGGATGAAGTTTGAATAGGAATGAGTGGGTAAAGATTGAAGTGAATGAGTTAGAATGTGTGTAGTGTGGCTGATACTGGGCAGGATAGAATCCTCTTAATTATATTGTTTGCTTATTTATGTCTATTTTATTGGTGATTTATTCTGTACATGTGGCAAAAGAAACTTTATATTTATATTGTTGATATCCTTAAAAATAATAAAAAAAGATATATATTTTCAAATATGAATTGTTCTGTTTATCCTTGATTTGTCCATGTGATTGTATAGTGTTGTGTCAACCCCTAGGCTAATCACCCCTCTACTTAAATTTGTTGGACCCTTTTGTGAGGGCCTCTGTAACCCAAGGCAGGGTTCTCGTCTTTTCTTTTTGCATTGGTTATTCCCCCCGTTACCTGCCTATATCCTAAAGTTACCCTTGGGGAACCCCCTTCTGTGTCTACTTTATTCCCAGCCTTGAGCTGTGGGGGTTGTTTTGGGTTCTTCTAGCCAAATGGACCAGGAGAAAGCGTAAGGAGAGTGTGAATGTTTTTCGAGAGTGCTTGAATGGTATGATAGGCTGTCTCTGAGAGCAATACACACATGACCTATACCTAAACTTGTCTGTAAACAACTGAATAAAAAATCAGTTGGCATCCTTATTTAATATCTACAAAATCCAGACGAAAAAAGACCCAGAATGGATGCTATAAAAACATTTGGCTTCACGGACGATGATTTTGCCAAAATGCTTGGCCTCCCAGTGGATGGCAATCAAGACTTTACTGTACCAAAAGGCCTAAACGGAGATTGGAACAAATTACTAAATCTCCGAAAGAAGTCAAAAAGAACGGAACTACATGCAAAATTCATGTTAGATTACTTACGAGCTGGTACAATTCCCATTGGGCTTAGAGTCCGTAATATTCCTGGAATGTTTATCGAAATCAGACAGTTCCTGGAGCGGTGGGCCCTTATTTCCAACCGCTGCTCCAGGGATTGGATGATGCTGATCGTGGAAACAGCACGAACAGTGATGGAGATCCTCGAGAAAGAAATCCGTGAATTAGAGGACAAACTTAAGGATGGGGACCCAGTTGAGGAGGGGAAAAGGAAGCTAGAAGAAATCCAATTCGAACTGGAATCCTTCTCCGATTACCTACTTAAGAGAAAGACAGAAAAACTGAGGAAAGATGTCCGCATGTTCTCACAGGAGAGGGCATACCCCTATTTAGGGACCAACTTCTATACCACCCAAGAAGAAGGTGCACCTCGCGGGCAAACATCGAGGTGGGGACAAGGAAGGAAAGTTACCACTTTCTCTGAAACAACAGATTCCGAGGGAGAAACCCCTGAGGAATATGACCCCAGTTACGAACAAGGACACAACTCTAATCAAGGACACAACTCGAATAGGGGAAATAGGAATGGAGGTTATGACCGCAATTACCAACCAAATCGTTTTTTAGGGAACCGCCGGGGCAACACCCGTCCCCCACCAAGAACGCCTCAACCGAGGAATTACCATCAGGGTCGCGGACAGCCACAAATGTATGTCCAGACTCGCAACCAGCAATATTGGCGAACATAAGGGGGCTCCCTGTGTTCAATCTATCAAATGAAACAGCAAATCCTGAGGCCATCCAACTTTTATCTAGGGGCTTATCATTCGTACCCTCCGCCAATTTCAACAAATTTGAACTAAACAGAGATTTACAACTGTTCTTTCGAAAGGTACGACTTCAAAAGTTTTTTCAAGACGCCCCTCCAACCGAGAATGAAACTAACAGATCTGGTTGTAAACCACCCTCCTCCTTCACACCGTCTTTGGAAATGGTGGGACCAGAAGTCGACATATTTGAAAAAACCGTCATGCAAAAAGTCAACAAACTGACTAAATATGTGCCTATACCTAAAGCCAACCTATCCATCCAAGAAAGTAATGCCCTGAAAGAACTTGAAGCCAACAAGAACATCACAATTAAACCTTGTGATAAAGGCGGAGGCATTACAATTCTTGATACCACGGATTACAAAAAGAGGATGAACGAATTGTTGTCGACCTCAGGCCATTATATTCAGGTCACAAAAAACCCCGAAAATTCCCTTAAAAAACGAATCTTGAAAATGGTCCAAAAAGCGGTTAATGAGGATTATATTTGTGAAGCTGAGGCTGAATACTTGACTCCCTTAAATACCAAAATGCCCATTATATATGGCTTACCAAAAACACATAAAAACAGTGTTGACCCCCCTATGCGACCAATAGTCTCGACCATTGGTTCTGCAACCGAGCCGTTATCGAAATACATCGATAAGTTTCTCAACCGAATGGTCACGGAATTGGAGTCATATGTACGAGACACCGGACACTTTATCCAGCAAGTGGAAGGTACCCCGTTCAATGAAAACTCTGAAATTTTGGTCACACTTGACGTGGAGGCCCTATACTCGAATATTCCACAGAAAGGAGCATATGATGCCATCGAGACTGTCCTCTCCCGAAATGCCAACATTACTAACTCAACCTTTATCCTCGAATGCCTCAAGGTAGTTCTATTCGAGAACTACTTTGAATTTGACCAAACACTATATAGACAGGCTTCTGGTGTAAGTATGGGAGCGAGCTGTGCACCCAGTATTGCCTGTCTGTATATGGGCGAATTCGAAAGAATGAACATCTATAATGAGATGGCCCCATTTTTTGAAAACGTCGTGAACTGGAAGCGGTTCATCGATGATATTTTCTTTATTTGGAGGGGAGCAGAGGACCAACTAACTGAATACATTGAATGGTTGAATATGGCGGACAAAAATCTGAGATTTACTAGCCACACCAGTAGGTCTAGAATTGAATTCCTGGACATATGGATCGAACATCAGAACAACATCATCAAAGTATCTCTGTATACGAAACCAACAGCGCGAAATACTTTGCTTCAGTACGCGAGTTTCCACCCGCGCAGCCAGAGGGATAGTATCCCCTATAGTCAGTTCCTTCGCATTAGAAGGAACTGTACTAATCTACAAGACTTCCTAACCCAGGCGGACATACTTCAGGAGAAACTACGTTTCCGGGGATACCCCCCAAGGCTGATCAAAGAGTCCTTTAAACGTGCCAGATACACGAACAGGGAAGCCATGTTTACAGAGAAAGAGTCGGAAAAAGTGAACCAACTGGTGTGTGTAACTCGGCACTCCGAAATGAACCATAAGATCAGGCAAGCAATAAACTCCAGCTGGCACATCTTGAACCTGGAAAGTGACAGAACACACCTAAAACGACCTATCTTCGCCTTCAAAAAAAACCAGAACTTAAAAAACCATCTGGTAAGAGGAAAAATACTGGAACCACCGATCAGCAAGCAAACTACCATAACAGGGATGGATCCTATTTTTGGCAATCACAAATGTGGAACGTGCCATATATGCCCTCAAGCCATTGTAGGCGATACTGTGAGTACTAACACCCGCACAGTTTCTGTCAGTCGAAATGCCACTATGACCAACTGCCGTACCAGCAACATCGTATACCTAATAATGTGCCCGTGCAATCTCCCATACATTGGAGAAACTGGTAGAGAATGCCGGGTACGCATAGGGGAACACAAGTCCAATATAAGAAATAAGAAGATGGCAGCCCCTATTGTGGCTCACTGGCTGGAAAAGGATCACAATGAAACAGAAATACGTTGGTTCATCCTCGAGAAGATAAAAGCGAGTCCTGGGACTGACCCTACATGCCTCCGAAAAAAACGGGAAGTATTTTGGATCTTTTTTCTAGATACTGTCCAAAAGGGATTGAACGAAGAATGTCCATGGCACCAGGCCCTTTTATAATTCTTCCCATGTCTTCAAAAGAGGAATATGAAACTGAAAACAACAAAATGGGGAAACTATTATTAGGATAGATGCCATAAATCGAAGTGTCTTTTAAAATCCAATACTTCATTAGTTCCTAGCTTCTCAAGGGTAATTCTAGATGATAACGATTACTATGATGATATCGAGATTAGAACGAGTACCATAGGAAAGCGTGTCTGTTACACTATAATGTTAGTCCCTACCCCTTTTCACAATATGGTCCACGATTCTTTATCAAAAGAGCTACTTGTAATCTGCCTCCTACTTTACGATAATTGCCCATAGGACCATTATTATAGTAATAAACAAAGGACATGTGAGCATGAATACAACTAAGTAAATAATAAGAAATCTCCGTGTTACAACCGAAAGAAATTATCTATAATAACACCTGAAAATTGATTCATAAAAACACCAGTTTTATACTACTGAATTGGGAACTAGAATCCCTTTAAAATACTCATCATGCACTCCTAGTGCCTTATTTTTTAGGATACCTCGAATGTGACCGCGTAAAGTCAACAATAAATATATCTATGTAAACATATAACAAATTACGGGTTTTCTCAAAATGGCCACTGCGATGCTTCGCATTACACTTAGAGAACGGCATAGTTTGCCTTTCTCAGGTAAACATAAGATGGCGGGTACAAGCAACAACGTAAGTAGATAGTCCGTCGGCTATGTCTACCAGTGACGCTCGGCGGAGACACAGCTGGCATCATTTCAACAAGGGCGCGAACAGGACGCTATAAAAACGGAGGACTAAAAAACAGGAGGGAGAATCACTTGGCCGGAACACTCGGACGGCGGAACCCCTGCTACATCGAGACAGCCTTTCTGAATCAAGGTAAGCCCTCGAAACCAAGGACACTTGAATGGAAATCTAGCATGGGACTATAAGTAACTGATGAGACTATCTTGTCTCTCTCTCTACCCCTTGGCTCTAGCTTAGCCAGTCCCCCATGGGTCATCTACCGCCGAGGGAGGACGGCACTCAGACTTGGACCCCGCGGAGGAAAATCCCTGCCTATGCCTAAAGACCTGTACAACAGAACCCCTATCTAGGAACAGCCTTTACCTATACAGAAGGTAAAAAAGTCTTCTTTTTAAAAAAAACAAACAAACTTTTAAGTGTACCTAAACCTGAGTGGCTTTACATTTATTAAGTACCACACTCGTTTTTTAGGCAACCAAATCCACATAAGGCTTGGAACAACAGGACATCTACAGATAGACAATGCAGTCCATATGATTCAGTGCTGGTATGTTTTAAAGACCTCTAGTTACATCTAAATGTGATCTTGACATCCCAGATAGTATAGAATGTGCCTCCTATCAAACGGTGCCAAGAACCCAATTGTGCTAAGAATCCCACATGTTTGATATAAGCAGTCGGGTGATCCATACCACTTATTTATCCATAGGCAAGACGGATGCACCGCCCTACTTAAAACCGGCTTGAGAGTTGTGATCCCTGAATGAGAAAAATATTACGCTGAAGGACTATCGACAACAGTAGGTAACTTAAAGTCTGAAAATGTTATATTGTCCTTAAAATGTGGAAGAATAACTCCCATTTAAGAGGTCACTTGCAGGAGGATTATCTCTTTAAAAGCAACAAGATAGAGAGTGATAAGAACCCTTTTCAACCACTGTAATAGTTCAGTGTTCTAGGAGTAGGGGTAAGCTGTCAGATTTAGGGCCCTAACTGAATCCCGTGAACCAACTAAACTAGGACGATATTACTTTGTCTTCCTTACAGAATCCAAATCTACCTGAAGCCCTTTTCCACTTGAAATTGTTGCCAACGTTGTCCTGATATCTCACACTTGGTTGAATAGGACGGACATACAGGTAATAAGACTAAGAGAGAAAGAAGTGATAGGGATTAGCTGATCTAGTTGCACTTTGAGAACTAGGCTCTGTCCTTACCTATAGGATCATGTGTGTACAATAGAAAAAAAGTTCTGGTTTGTGCTATGAATTGGGTGAATGTGGTTGATACCTAAACAAAAGGTTTTCTTTATAAACTGGCCTAATATTAAAGAATGTGTGTGTTGGGATAAAATGTACTCCACGGTCCATTTGACTAAGGCTATCAAGATGCCTTTAAAGATTCCACTGGATAGGGAATCTCTCCTAGGGAGTGTCTCTAGAGGGTTTGACATGGCACGGCAACCACTGGCCAAATGTAGAAGCGTTGCTCTAAATTTTATTAGTTGATTAAAAACCAATCTCTCAGATTTAATTGATTTACTTATGGTTAAAAATATGGAACCACATGATTTACTGTATATTGAAATGTAAAAAATTCTTTTTTAAAAAAAAAAAAAAAAAAAAAAAAAATAACTGTGTAGATATAAGTGAAATGAAATCTGTACAAGTGAATTGAAATCTGTTTTCGCTCTCTATTTTTCAGATTGTGTCCACTTTCTTGTGCCCCCCGCCCCAGTATACTGCCCCTTGCCCTGACGAAGGTGTGGCCCCTTTGGCCGTCCACCGAAACGCGCGTCGGCTTATGTTCTCAGGAAAATGACTATTGTCCTCTTTACATCAGGACTTGTAGTCAAAACCATCCCCCTGGACTGAAACACTCCGACCCATACAGCACGTGAAACCATCTTTATGTTGTATTCGCCAGGATTAGATAAATAGATGAATGGATGAAGTTTGAATAGGAATGAGTGGGTAAAGATTGAAGTGAATGAGTTAGAATGTGTGTAGTGTGGCTGATACTGGGCAGGATAGAATCCTCTTAATTATATTGTTTGCTTATTTATGTCTATTTTATTGGTGATTTATTCTGTACATGTGGCAAAAGAAACTTTATATTTATATTGTTGATATCCTTAAAAATAATAAAAAAAGATATATATTTTCAAATATGAATTGTTCTGTTTATCCTTGATTTGTCCATGTGATTGTATAGTGTTGTGTCAACCCCTAGGCTAATCACCCCTCTACTTAAATTTGTTGGACCCTTTTGTGAGGGCCTCTGTAACCCAAGGCAGGGTTCTCGTCTTTTCTTTTTGCATTGGTTATTCCCCCCGTTACCTGCCTATATCCTAAAGTTACCCTTGGGGAACCCCCTTCTGTGTCTACTTTATTCCCAGCCTTGAGCTGTGGGGGTTGTTTTGGGTTCTTCTAGCCAAATGGACCAGGAGAAAGCGTAAGGAGAGTGTGAATGTTTTTCGAGAGTGCTTGAATGGTATGATAGGCTGTCTCTGAGAGCAATACACACATGACCTATACCTAAACTTGTCTGTAAACAACTGAATAAAAAATCAGTTGGCATCCTTATTTAATATCTACAAAATCCAGACGAAAAAAGACCCAGAATGGATGCTATAAAAACATTTGGCTTCACGGACGATGATTTTGCCAAAATGCTTGGCCTCCCAGTGGATGGCAATCAAGACTTTACTGTACCAAAAGGCCTAAACGGAGATTGGAACAAATTACTAAATCTCCGAAAGAAGTCAAAAAGAACGGAACTACATGCAAAATTCATGTTAGATTACTTACGAGCTGGTACAATTCCCATTGGGCTTAGAGTCCGTAATATTCCTGGAATGTTTATCGAAATCAGACAGTTCCTGGAGCGGTGGGCCCTTATTTCCAACCGCTGCTCCAGGGATTGGATGATGCTGATCGTGGAAACAGCACGAACAGTGATGGAGATCCTCGAGAAAGAAATCCGTGAATTAGAGGACAAACTTAAGGATGGGGACCCAGTTGAGGAGGGGAAAAGGAAGCTAGAAGAAATCCAATTCGAACTGGAATCCTTCTCCGATTACCTACTTAAGAGAAAGACAGAAAAACTGAGGAAAGATGTCCGCATGTTCTCACAGGAGAGGGCATACCCCTATTTAGGGACCAACTTCTATACCACCCAAGAAGAAGGTGCACCTCGCGGGCAAACATCGAGGTGGGGACAAGGAAGGAAAGTTACCACTTTCTCTGAAACAACAGATTCCGAGGGAGAAACCCCTGAGGAATATGACCCCAGTTACGAACAAGGACACAACTCTAATCAAGGACACAACTCGAATAGGGGAAATAGGAATGGAGGTTATGACCGCAATTACCAACCAAATCGTTTTTTAGGGAACCGCCGGGGCAACACCCGTCCCCCACCAAGAACGCCTCAACCGAGGAATTACCATCAGGGTCGCGGACAGCCACAAATGTATGTCCAGACTCGCAACCAGCAATATTGGCGAACATAAGGGGGCTCCCTGTGTTCAATCTATCAAATGAAACAGCAAATCCTGAGGCCATCCAACTTTTATCTAGGGGCTTATCATTCGTACCCTCCGCCAATTTCAACAAATTTGAACTAAACAGAGATTTACAACTGTTCTTTCGAAAGGTACGACTTCAAAAGTTTTTTCAAGACGCCCCTCCAACCGAGAATGAAACTAACAGATCTGGTTGTAAACCACCCTCCTCCTTCACACCGTCTTTGGAAATGGTGGGACCAGAAGTCGACATATTTGAAAAAACCGTCATGCAAAAAGTCAACAAACTGACTAAATATGTGCCTATACCTAAAGCCAACCTATCCATCCAAGAAAGTAATGCCCTGAAAGAACTTGAAGCCAACAAGAACATCACAATTAAACCTTGTGATAAAGGCGGAGGCATTACAATTCTTGATACCACGGATTACAAAAAGAGGATGAACGAATTGTTGTCGACCTCAGGCCATTATATTCAGGTCACAAAAAACCCCGAAAATTCCCTTAAAAAACGAATCTTGAAAATGGTCTAAAAAGCGGTTAATGAGGATTATATTTGTGAAGCTGAGGCTGAATACTTGACTCCCTTAAATACCAAAATGCCCATTATATATGGCTTACCAAAAACACATAAAAACAGTGTTGACCCCCCTATGCGACCAATAGTCTCGACCATTGGTTCTGCAACCGAGCCGTTATCGAAATACATCGATAAGTTTCTCAACCCAATGGTCACGGAATTGGAGTCATATGTACGAGACACCGGACACTTTATCCAGCAAGTGGAAGGTACCCCGTTCAATGAAAACTCTGAAATTTTGGTCACACTTGACGTGGAGGCCCTATACTCGAATATTCCACAGAAAGGAGCATATGATGCCATCGAGACTGTCCTCTCCCGAAATGCCAACATTACTAACTCAACCTTTATCCTCGAATGCCTCAAGGTAGTTCTATTCGAGAACTACTTTGAATTTGACCAAACACTATATAGACAGGCTTCTGGTGTAAGTATGGGAGCGAGCTGTGCACCCAGTATTGCCTGTCTGTATATGGGCGAATTCGAAAGAATGAACATCTATAATGAGATGGCCCCATTTTTTGAAAACGTCGTGAACTGGAAGCGGTTCATCGATGATATTTTCTTTATTTGGAGGGGAGCAGAGGACCAACTAACTGAATACATTGAATGGTTGAATATGGCGGACAAAAATCTGAGATTTACTAGCCACACCAGTAGGTCTAGAATTGAATTCCTGGACATATGGATCGAACATCAGAACAACATCATCAAAGTATCTCTGTATACGAAACCAACAGCGCGAAATACTTTGCTTCAGTACGCGAGTTTCCACCCGCGCAGCCAGAGGGATAGTATCCCCTATAGTCAGTTCCTTCGCATTAGAAGGAACTGTACTAATCTACAAGACTTCCTAACCCAGGCGGACATACTTCAGGAGAAACTACGTTTCCGGGGATACCCCCCAAGGCTGATCAAAGAGTCCTTTAAACGTGCCAGATACACGAACAGGGAAGCCATGTTTACAGAGAAAGAGTCGGAAAAAGTGAACCAACTGGTGTGTGTAACTCGGCACTCCGAAATGAACCATAAGATCAGGCAAGCAATAAACTCCAGCTGGCACATCTTGAACCTGGAAAGTGACAGAACACACCTAAAACGACCTATCTTCGCCTTCAAAAAAAACCAGAACTTAAAAAACCATCTGGTAAGAGGAAAAATACTGGAACCACCGATCAGCAAGCAAACTACCATAACAGGGATGGATCCTATTTTTGGCAATCACAAATGTGGAACGTGCCATATATGCCCTCAAGCCATTGTAGGCGATACTGTGAGTACTAACACCCGCACAGTTTCTGTCAGTCGAAATGCCACTATGACCAACTGCCGTACCAGCAACATCGTATACCTAATAATGTGCCCGTGCAATCTCCCATACATTGGAGAAACTGGTAGAGAATGCCGGGTACGCATAGGGGAACACAAGTCCAATATAAGAAATAAGAAGATGGCAGCCCCTATTGTGGCTCACTGGCTGGAAAAGGATCACAATGAAACAGAAATACGTTGGTTCATCCTCGAGAAGATAAAAGCGAGTCCTGGGACTGACCCTACATGCCTCCGAAAAAAACGGGAAGTATTTTGGATCTTTTTTCTAGATACTGTCCAAAAGGGATTGAACGAAGAATGTCCATGGCACCAGGCCCTTTTATAATTCTTCCCATGTCTTCAAAAGAGGAATATGAAACTGAAAACAACAAAATGGGGAAACTATTATTAGGATAGATGCCATAAATCGAAGTGTCTTTTAAAATCCAATACTTCATTAGTTCCTAGCTTCTCAAGGGTAATTCTAGATGATAACGATTACTATGATGATATCGAGATTAGAACGAGTACCATAGGAAAGCGTGTCTGTTACACTATAATGTTAGTCCCTACCCCTTTTCACAATATGGTCCACGATTCTTTATCAAAAGAGCTACTTGTAATCTGCCTCCTACTTTACGATAATTGCCCATAGGACCATTATTATAGTAATAAACAAAGGACATGTGAGCATGAATACAACTAAGTAAATAATAAGAAATCTCCGTGTTACAACCGAAAGAAATTATCTATAATAACACCTGAAAATTGATTCATAAAAACACCAGTTTTATACTACTGAATTGGGAACTAGAATCCCTTTAAAATACTCATCATGCACTCCTAGTGCCTTATTTTTTAGGATACCTCGAATGTGACCGCGTAAAGTCAACAATAAATATATCTATGTAAACATATAACAAATTACGGGTTTTCTCAAAATGGCCACTGCGATGCTTCGCATTACACTTAGAGAACGGCATAGTTTGCCTTTCTCAGGTAAACATAAGATGGCGGGTACAAGCAACAACGTAAGTAGATAGTCCGTCGGCTATGTCTACCAGTGACGCTCGGCGGAGACACAGCTGGCATCATTTCAACAAGGGCGCGAACAGGACGCTATAAAAACGGAGGACTAAAAAACAGGAGGGAGAATCACTTGGCCGGAACACTCGGACGGCGGAACCCCTGCTACATCGAGACAGCCTTTCTGAATCAAGGTAAGCCCTCGAAACCAAGGACACTTGAATGGAAATCTAGCATGGGACTATAAGTAACTGATGAGACTATCTTGTCTCTCTCTCTACCCCTTGGCTCTAGCTTAGCCAGTCCCCCATGGGTCATCTACCGCCGAGGGAGGACGGCACTCAGACTTGGACCCCGCGGAGGAAAATCCCTGCCTATGCCTAAAGACCTGTACAACAGAACCCCTATCTAGGAACAGCCTTTACCTATACAGAAGGTAAAAAAGTCTTCTTTTTAAAAAAAAAAAACAAACTTTTAAGTGTACCTAAACCTGAGTGGCTTTACATTTATTAAGTACCACACTCGTTTTTTAGGCAACCAAATCCACATAAGGCTTGGAACAACAGGACATCTACAGATAGACAATGCAGTCCATATGATTCAGTGCTGGTATGTTTTAAAGACCTCTAGTTACATCTAAATGTGATCTTGACATCCCAGATAGTATAGAATGTGCCTCCTATCAAACGGTGCCAAGAACCCAATTGTGCTAAGAATCCCACATGTTTGATATAAGCAGTCGGGTGATCCATACCACTTATTTATCCATAGGCAAGACGGATGCACCGCCCTACTTAAAACCGGCTTGAGAGTTGTGATCCCTGAATGAGAAAAATATTACGCTGAAGGACTATCGACAACAGTAGGTAACTTAAAGTCTGAAAATGTTATATTGTCCTTAAAATGTGGAAGAATAACTCCCATTTAAGAGGTCACTTGCAGGAGGATTATCTCTTTAAAAGCAACAAGATAGAGAGTGATAAGAACCCTTTTCAACCACTGTAATAGTTCAGTGTTCTAGGAGTAGGGGTAAGCTGTCAGATTTAGGGCCCTAACTGAATCCCGTGAACCAACTAAACTAGGACGATATTACTTTGTCTTCCTTACAGAATCCAAATCTACCTGAAGCCCTTTTCCACTTGAAATTGTTGCCAACGTTGTCCTGATATCTCACACTTGGTTGAATAGGACGGACATACAGGTAATAAGACTAAGAGAGAAAGAAGTGATAGGGATTAGCTGATCTAGTTGCACTTTGAGAACTAGGCTCTGTCCTTACCTATAGGATCATGTGTGTACAATAGAAAAAAAGTTCTGGTTTGTGCTATGAATTGGGTGAATGTGGTTGATACCTAAACAAAAGGTGTTCTTTATAAACTGGCCTAATATTAAAGAATGTGTGTGTTGGGATAAAATGTACTCCACGGTCCATTTGACTAAGGCTATCAAGATGCCTTTAAAGATTCCACTGGATAGGGAATCTCTCCTAGGGAGTGTCTCTAGAGGGTTTGACATGGCACGGCAACCACTGGCCAAATGTAGAAGCGTTGCTCTAAATTTTATTAGTTGATTAAAAACCAATCTCTCAGATTTAATTGATTTACTTATGGTTAAAAATATGGAACCACATGATTTACTGTATATTAAAATGTAAAAAATTCTTTTTAAAAAAAAAAAAAAAAAAAAAATAACTGTGTAGATATAAGTGAAATGAAATCTGTACAAGTGAATTGAAATCTGTTTTCGCTCTCTATTTTTCAGATTGTGTCCACTTTCTTGTGCCCCCCGCCCCAGTATACTGCCCCTTGCCCTGACGAAGGTGTGGCCCCTTTGGCCGTCCACCGAAACGCGCGTCGGCTTATGTTCTCAGGAAAATGACTATTGTCCTCTTTACATCAGGACTTGTAGTCAAAACCATCCCCCTGGACTGAAACACTCCGACCCATACAACACGTGAAACCATCTTTATGTTGTATTCGCCAGGATTAGATAAATAGATGAATGGATGAAGTTTGAATAGGAATGAGTGGGTAAAGATTGAAGTGAATGAGTTAGAATGTGTGTAGTGTGGCTGATACTGGGCAGGATAGAATCCTCTTAATTATATTGTTTGCTTATTTATGTCTATTTTATTGGTGATTTATTCTGTACATGTGGCAAAAGAAACTTTATATTTATATTGTTGATATCCTTAAAAATAATAAAAAAAGATATATATTTTCAAATATGAATTGTTCTGTTTATCCTTGATTTGTCCATGTGATTGTATAGTGTTGTGTCAACCCCTAGGCTAATCACCCCTCTACTTAAATTTGTTGGACCCTTTTGTGAGGGCCTCTGTAACCCAAGGCAGGGTTCTCGTCTTTTCTTTTTGCATTGGTAGAACAGTTTATGTTGCTACATGATATAGCAAAGCAGAAGTAGGGTGACCAGATAAAAACGGTGATCCTAATTGTAAGCCTTTTTAAGGCACATGACCCTGTTTTTCCCTGACTTGGCTCCCGACACACTACAGGAGGTAGAGACAGCTTTGCGGGAGGACAGGCACATCCCTATTCAGGTGTCAGTCACAACTCCTCCCACTACTCTAGCTCAGGAATGTTCATCAGCCTGGTGATGGCCTATAAGGATATGCAAGGCACACCTCAACTTCCTCTATGTGTGACTGTCTAGAGTGAATGCATAAACAGCCCAACTGTCACCCTCCCTCAGACCTGGATTCCACAGACAAGCAGAGGAACAGAATGCCAGAGAATGAAAATGTCCATTGTATTTTCAAATTTGCTATTTAAAAAACAACTTCACCAAAAGATGTATTTTTAAATTCAGGGATCCCCAACTCCAATTATCCATCTGTTCCCATTTGTAAGCTACACTTGTAATAGTTTACACGGCAGCTCCAATGACAACCTATGGAAGAGATAGGCCTTCCCATAGTGACATTTTCATTTGCAGTATTTCACTATTAGGACATGTAAAACACATCAGTACATATCCTACCTTTTAAATACACCGTACCCTGTCCATGGGACTACCTTGGGCCTACCTTAGGGGTACCTTATATGTGGTAAACAGGAAGGTTTGGGCCTGGCAATTTGTTGCACACACAGACTCTGCAGTGGCAGGCCTGAGACATGATTGCAGGGCTGCTACTGTGGGTGGCACAATCAGTACTGCAGGCCCACTAGTAGCATTTGAATCACAAGCCCTGAGCACGCAGAGTGCACTTTACTAGGGACTCTCCAGATAATCAAACATGCCAATAAAGAATAACCAATTACAGATACAATTTTGACGGGGAGCACTTGTACGTTAGCACTGTCCAGCAGTGTTAAAGTGCCTAGAGTCCTAAAACCAGCAAAACCGGAATCAGATAAATACAGGAGGACGGCAAAAGGTTTGGGGATAACCCAGCAAAAAGGGCCAGGTCCAACAGCGTAGGACATGGGCTGGGATCCGAAGTAGAGAGTGTTTCCTTAATCAAGTATACTTGTAATACGAGCCTAGGTGACCGCCTATCTGGTATTCAGTGGGATCGACGTAAAATCCTTTGTAGCATTTGCAAGATGTGGAAACTTTAATTTCTCTGCTCATGGAGAAGTTGGAGTCTAGCGTTTAACTGAGGTTCTTGGCATGATCCGCAAGGGTGAGTGTGAGGCCAAGGTTGGAGCACCACCAAGAGGCGTCCCAAGTGTAGTGGTTTTTACCAAAGATCAGGACTTCTTTTTTTATGTATTGGGCTGGAGGCAGTTGTTTTTCATCAAAGCAGTGTTGTTTCTAATGCAGTCGGTGAAGTTTGCTTTGGCAGTGCTGGTTGAGTTGGTAAGGAGAGGGTGAGTTGTGTGTTGTCTGAGTAGAATGCTATGTTAATGCCATGGGCTTGGTCGATTTTCCAGGCGGGATGTCATGTAGACGAAGTGTTGGGCCGAGCGACTATCCTAGAAGAACTCCTCAGATGAGCTTTCTGGGATCCTGAGGTGAATGGAAAAAGTTGATCTCACTAAGTATTGTACGCGATGAAGGAGGATATCCACTTGAGGACTAGTCCACATATACCCAAGTGATAATGCTTACTGATGAGTGACTTGTGGGAAACCGTATTGAAAACTGTTGAAAGGTCAAGGAGGATGAGGGCGGCCTTTTCTCCTCAGTCTAGGATGCTTCTCGTGTCATCGGAGGCTGCAAAGATGGCTGTCTCTGAGCTGGGCTTGGTGCAAATACCTGACTGTTTTGAGAGCTGCCTAGGAGTTGATGGAAGTATTGGTGTTTTGTGAGTTTGGTATTGAGGACTTTCTCAATAACTTTAGCAGGAAAAGGCAAGAGACAAGGTGGGTCTGTAGCTGCTGAGGGTGTTGGTGTCACTGTTGGTTTCTCCAATAGGGCATTGACTTCTGCATTTTCCAGGAAGACAGGAAGGTGGCGGTGGTAATGGAGGTCTTGCTGATAGTGGTGATCACAGGGAGATCATGATTCATTCAATATTGTATATGAAGTGGAGTCATGGGTCTGAGGGGGCTCAGCATCGGGATATGAGCACTTTTACACTAGAAACGTGGTTGAACAAATCATTTCAATCCAGGAAGGTGAGGAATTAGGCGTGCAACACTGATCCATATTGGTTGATTGCTTTGGCAAGCTTTCACCTGACAGCGTGAGAGCTTCTGGAATTTGCATTGTGGATACATTTCATTAGAGCGAAATACTAGGGGCGGGTGGTAAACTCTGTAGAGTTTTGCCCATCCCAAGTTCCACTTGGATAGCGGAGATTTTAAAAAAACTCCACCAGCCGCCTCTTGGAGGAGTTTTTTCCCACGTGCGGCTTGTCAACATTAAGATGGCGAGTGAAAAAAGTCAAGTGCTAGACCGCCTCCTGGGGAGATTTCTTAATACAGGTGATCGCAGCAGGTCACTACCGCTCATGTTGAGAAAGCTGCTGCTTGCACGGAGGACGGTGCCGCTTGGGTAGGAAATCTACTTGAGCGGCAGAAAGAAGCAACATTGCCCTCTGGCACGCCATGTGGTGCATTTCATGCTGATTTTACAGCATGGGTCAAGCTCCCGGTGCAAACAACCAGAGCGAGCAGCGCGACCCACCGAACTCTGCTGCTCGTGGACCTCTATGGAATCTGGCGGAGTTTTTAGGTGACCCCACAGAGGTCCATGCAGGGAAACTCCGCAGGTTCCGCCCACCCCTACTGAACACTCTGGCACACCTGATACAGATTTGTAACAGAAAGACCCATGACTGCAAATATGGGATCCTGACAACATGGAGCTGAGTAGCATCCCTATAAGAACTGACCCAGGGGGACCCCAGCACAGAGAAATGCAATCCTTGCAGGTCACTGTCACTAAATGCTGGCCTTGGCAATGACTTCTCGTGTTTTACAATAGAGAATAGATTTTTGTAATATTTAATCAGTGGAGCATTGTTTTTGTAAAACACCAATGATTTCTCATGAAAACTTCTTTAATCAAAGACAATGTGCAAACCTTCAGCGCTGCACTAGAGGGCGCGGTGCACCAGGGTAACACAGTAAACAGGGTGCACTCGCCCATTCACACTGTCTGGTGCACACTTGTGCATTGCACCAGTGCTGTCTTCCACTGCTGCTGTCTGAACAACAACAGAAGCCACTGCCTGTGCTCTGGTGCATGCCTGCTACCAGTGCAGGCACCCACCGAACACTCTCCACCCTTTGGTGCAGCCCCATATCACAGCTCACTGGCTCAGGGCCATGTAAACAATACTGAGAATATGGCTCCCTGGTCTGGTCACCGAATAATCATTTCCCCAATGCAGGTTGTTCCCATCCTGAGGTACTATTGGCTGCTGCAAAGTCTGCGATGAGGCCCAAGAAGAACAGTAATGCGATTTTATCTGAAAAATTAAACCAAACTCATCTTTTCTAACAAATGTTTCTCACATAAACCTTTTGTAATGCTCACTTTAAGAACGTGCAATGTGATATCTGATTCTTTGGATGGTAATGTGGTCAAGTTCTTAAAAATAAATGAAAATGGATTTCATGTGCTTCTCCCACAGGTCTATAGAGATGGTTTGTTTCGACATAATAGCTGGATGCACCTGCTTATTATTATAAACAGTACCTTTCCTCATGGTGGTCATGTTATCAAAAAAAGAGTGCAAATGACAGTGTTTGCTGTTTCCCCAGTAGAGATTGAAGTCAGATGATCTAGAAGAGACCTTATAAAAATGTAGCATTTAGACCCAGCAGCCAGGCTTGCCTGACAGCACAGAGGCGCCTTGACGCGCATCACTGCGGTTCACATCAGTGATACTATCCCTGCACTACGATATTTTTCTAATTCCTTCAAGTCTGTCCTGCATAATTTGTGTTCCCAAATTTACAAGGAATCACAGTGTGCCACGTATCCACTGAAGAGGAGAGTGCAGTGAGGTGCCTGCTACTCACATTGCAGATGTGCTCTTTCGTGGACACGGTGGCCATCAGTCCTGCCGATGGCTCTCCTGGTCCATGCAGTGGTCCTGATGCTGGTTGCTGCGAGCAGCGAGGCCCCAGAGGCAGCCTGCAGGCTCCAGGCCTGGCAGCAGGGGGCATACTTCCAGGATGGAATGCTGATTCTAGGGGGCGTGTTCATGGTGCACTCTAAATACACGGCCACAGAGATCTCTTTTAAAGAAGCCCCACAGCCGATATCCTGCCAAGGGTGAGAACTGTGTATTGCGGTGTGTTTGATACAGCGTAGAATGTGAGCATTAACACAAAGTATTACAGGATGTACAGGAGTCACAGCTGACATATTATGAGGGGTAAGAACAGGATATTAATTTCTGCATGTGCAGAGATGCCACAACCGACATTCCGGGAGGGTAAGCACATCATATCACAATGTGTGTGGAAGTGCCTCATCTAATGTTTTAAGAAGGTGAGGACAGTTTATTACACCACGCATAGAACTTCACACCTGATATCCTATAACAATTACAGCAGTTTATTAGAGTATGCATAGAAGGGTCGTACCGGATATCCTGTATCGGTTAGAGCAGTTTATTACAGCATGTGAAGATGTGTTGAAACAGATCTACTGTAATAGGTAGAGCGGTTTATTACATCCTGTGTATAAGGGTCACAAGTGATAGCCTGTAGCAGGTAGAACACTTTATTACAGTACCACAACAGCTGGAATCTAGTGATGGGTAAGAATAGGTTATCACAGGGTGTATAGAAGTGTCGCAACAGATATCCTGTAAGAGTCACTGCAATATCCTGGGAGAGTGCTTGCAGTATGCACAGAAGTGGCTGAGGTCACATTCTGTGAGAATTAAGAACAGTTCACTCCAGTGTGTGTACAAGGGTCAAAGGGTGCAGGGTGCATGATGTCATGTTAGTGATAACAGAAGCTAGCTTGCTCATCGCTGGAGTGAGGTCCAAAATTGCGGGGAAGAGCTGCTTTTAAGGTGTATTTATCTGTTTTACAGAGTTTTACGCAGCGCGAAATTGACCTAAAACGAGTATCAGAGGGCTTTACATATCACTAGTTGCGTTACATGAGGACCATTCATTTTTGTTAGCTACGGGGAGATTTAATGATTTGCCCAGAATCACGGGATGTTCAGCGTCATTGCCGAGACTTGAACTCAGTTCCCTAGATTCGAGGTTGACCGCCCTAACTGTTTGGCCAACTCCTCTCCCCGCGTGATTGCTTGCAGCGGTGCCCTGAGTTCCAGAGTGCTTGGTGTCAGATAGTGCTTTGAAAGTGATCCTGTTTTGGTGAGGAGCCGGTGAAGCCCTTGCAGAGCGGGGTGGTGTGCCCCTTGAGGTATGTCTGGGTGATGGTTTGGACTTCATCTGGGGGGAGTTCAGTCTCTCCTTTTAGTAAATATTCTTCGTGTTTCTCATGGCTGCTTCAACCTGGGGTCCAGGAGGGAGTACCTGGTTGGAAATCAGGATTTTTACTTTATTTCTCAACCAGTATCTGGGGGTGTTTCTCTGGTCTTCGGCAGGTGCAGATTGGAGTCTACGGAAGGGGCAACTGAAAGCATCTCAATTTTGAATGACTTAGGGCTAGTTACTTTAATACCAGTTATATGTATTTATTTAAATTTTGCTTTGGTGTAAATGAAACAAATCGTTGCATAGAACAACATTTAAACTTGCAAAAACGACAAGTGAAAAGCACTCAAAACAGCAACGTTGTCACGTTAAGTAATAGATTTGTGCGTTGTAAGACAGCACGCCCCGGCACCTTACCAGCAGTACTGACAGATGGGGACTGGGGCTGTCTGTCCTAATGCTAGAATACTGACTTTAAATCACAGGAGCACCTCAGGCACTTACCTTCAGCTGCAGCATCCCTGGTCTTGGATTCTATTTGCCCAGACTTGTAAATAATGGTATATGAGTCATTGGAGAAGTGTGGCTCAATGGTTAGAGCGGCAGACCCTGATGCAGGGCTCTGACCCGGGACCAGGGTTCAATTCCCCACCTCGGCGGACCTTGGGGCTCACTTTCCCTGGACCTGATAATTCTTGCCTCGGTGCCTAGTCTAATCATGGGTTCCACTCTGTGACTCTGGGCAATAGCTTGCATAACCTCCACAACGGCCCCAGCACCGCTGGGATGCCTGGCTTCACCTTAGGGTAGCCCAGGTGTGGACATCTCACAGGAAAGCCAGGAAGGGTTCCTCAGCGGTGAGAACTCTGAGTAGAAGGCGCTATATAAATACTTACAAAAAGTACCAGAGGGTCTTGAGAAAAGAGAAGAGTTCATAGGTAACAGACACCCACCCAACAGTCCAAAGCCCTTTAACTGACTAAAAGGCAGCGTAGTGTGCACAAAACATCTCAAATGGATGAGGAAAATACCCATCAGTCACCACTTGGATCCGCCCTTCATCATTTGGGATTGATCCGGACCACCCGTCTGAGAATGTTTGTATTACAGTCAAAGAGAGACCTGGTGGTTGAAAAGTCTCCTTTGCTGAACCGACTACAGTGTGGTCTGCCACTCAATAATAATAAGTGGAAAAATCATGGGACTGGGGTGTGCAGTGCGAATAACTGTGAGTGGAAAACCAAAAAGTGTGCTAAAATTGGTTAAGAGAGCACAGAACAACCTTTATTCGATGGATGCTCGCTGTACCAAGATTAAAATTGTTTTGTCTAAGGCAGTCAGATTAGGTAGAGTGTCTAAGGTAAAGCCAGTTCAACATGTTTCAGCAATATAGGACTGCTACGTCCTTGCTTTCATCAGGACCAAATAAACAAAACCGGTGCTACTGCACAATAGTGAAAAAATGAAGAAGTGACAACAGAAAATGTGGGTAAAACAAGTGCAAAAAGTCACCTGAAAGTTCCAAATACCATTACAGCTAGTGTTGTTCACTGTGGAATTTAGAAAGAAAAAGGAGAAATGAGTGTCGGATAAGGCTGTCTACTCCATTTGAACTCTTATGATAAATAAGTCCATCATATATGGATCTACAGTTATGTCACACCTAACTGGTGTTGACATGCGCTCTATTTATGATAGAAAGTCAGTTGCATTATATTTGGAAATACATATTACAATCCAAACATTAGGAAGATCTTACCTTATTCTGTAAGGTAGAACAACCTCACCCCACCTGGTAGTGGCTCAGGGGAAGAGTGAAGCACCGCTCTAAAAAACAAGTAAAAACATGTTTACATAGTGTGAATACAACTTCCATACACTTTCCCTCTCAAGTTGACCGAAGAAAGGCGAATTTTTTCAAATAGAGAACAACCCCATTTGTTTGCATTTAGAGACTGAATCTAAAGAAGCGAGGATCGTGCTCTGACCCATCGGGAAAAGATTGTAACAGCGGGCAAGGTGAAACAGAAGAAGGATCGTTTCTGACTCGAATTACTGAAGCCCCTCTTACCTGTCCATCGGTACTCCGTAGCCGGCGTCTGAACCGACTGAACGGCCGGAGCACCGAGACCGACTGAACGGCAGGAGCGGGCATCGTTATCTAGCGTCATCCGATAGGCAGGAGGGTCACGTGGTGTTAGCGGTTCAGCGATGCTATTGGTTTCTTGTGCGCTAACCGTCTTACAGCCTTTCCCATTGGGCTTCGTATCCCAAGCGTATTCTGATAGGCAGACAGATCACGTGGTAATTGAAGTTTCAGTGACGCCGTTTGTCTATTGCGCGCTGGCCGTAAAACCGCGCTTCCTATTGGTGTTGTCTAGGCTACAGTAGTTTCTGTGTACAAGTCCTTGTTTTGTTGACAAAAGATATGGGAGCGAGAGCAAGGTGGCAACTCTCGTCCAAACACAAACACGTGAAGAGCAACCCATTCGGAGCAGCGGTGCTCCAGAACACTGCATATACTTAATAGAAAACAGCGGTGCTCCCGAGTGTGCATAAGCCCATGTCCGATGCTTCAAATGATGACAGACTGAGTGCCCGGCAATATCCTGTGCGCATTGTCACTTATCTGCAACTAAAAAGAGATGTGCTTGTCAACTCTTGGGCTAACTTGTCCAGTGAGGCCCTGGCGCTATATAGAGTGACCATTTTAGCAGGACGGGCATTTTACTCAGCCGAGTGATGGAAAAACCTATCTGTTTGAAAAATCTATTTGCCACGCTATCGTTGACAAGGCTCAGCAGCTTAGCATGGATAGTTTTTCTTAATTGGTGGAATAAATACACAGAATCAAAACTACTTAAGGGTAAAGACACTTATAAAGTTGACCAAGGAATGTCATCATTTAGCCCCTCATGATGTGTATTGAGCTTCAGTACCCATTTTTGTTCTTTTACCAATAGGTATTTCGCAATGTCTGCTGTATGTGAAGGAATAAAAGGTTGTTCTAATACAGTCCATTGGAACTCAGTAGACAGATGTTTGGCTTCTAGAAAATGGGTGGTTAATTTGGTAGCCTGTCTCGCACATCGAATAGTGCTTTTATGTTCCGATATCCTTATGCGGACTTTCCGTGTGGTCATTCCCACATACTTGTATCCGCAAGGACACGTAATCAGATAGACCAGACGATCACTGTTGCAATTGGTGAATTTCACTTGCTTCCAAGGTCTCGATGTTGAGCAGTGCTCAGTCTGATATATGGGTCAGGGCGGGTCACAGAGGTGAAGAACTGAAGCACTGAAGTATTTACTCTTAAATAAAAGTCCTTGTGAACTCAATATTGGAGCATGAGAACACAATGATGTTTGTGAATGTTTTTAAATGGGAGAACATTCAAATGAACAGTTACCTTAATGATTAACTCTTCATTTAAAAAGTAGAAGGCCTTTTGTTCCCATGGGCAGAAGATAGGTATCATCTTTATAACAAAACAATAGTCATTTTTTTCAAATGGAATATTTTTAAGTGAAGAATTTATGAAACATTAAGTATTAATGTCTTTATCCACTTTCATTCAATTTAGCCAAATGTTCTTTAATGTCTTATGAAGCATGTTTATTTACTTAAAATTCCTACCATTTAAACAAATGCATGTTATTCTGCTATAAATATGGAATCATGTCTATAGGTCACTGGGAGCAGGATGCTTGGTGTTGTAAATGTAACACATAGAAATGGGAGAAAATGTACATCATTTTGTAAATCTGGGGCACCCATAGCAACACCCACGAAAAAAAAAAAACACCCATGAGCACAGAGCACGGCGTTGCCTCACGCAAGATTTATGAGGTCACTCAAAGTCACACAGGGGGGCTTTTGCGTGGCTTCATAAATTTGATTCAGTGCGCTGCGTCATGCATGTACCACCTTACATGGTGCAAAAGTGACTCAAGGCTCTCATAAACAACCCCCTGTGCGTCTTTGTGACTCTAGTTGAGCTTGGATATTTATCATGTCATCTGTGCACATTAACACATCAACACACATATTACCTACTTTAAGGGGGCATGTGTAGTGTCTAGAGCAGTGGTTCTTAACCTTTTGGCATCTGTGTCGACCCCCCTCTCAATCATTATTGGAATCCGGGGTCCCCCCTGAGTAATTACTGGAAGTTGAGCACCCAAGCCTTAGGCGTTTTCAATTATTTGAATAGCAAAGCAAGACACAAAAATACAGAAAGAAGCAATTATCAAACACATACACAAATCATTAAATATTTTATGTAATTCACAAAAGAATACAAAAAATCTAAATGTTAATGGGTGGGCTGGATCCTCATAATTTACGGAAGCAACTCATTCTCCATGCAGGATTCTGTTTGATGGGCTCGCACTGCTCCCATGAATCAATCTTAAGAACAGCCTCCAATTACTTCACATGTACAGAACATTTTAAAATGTTCAGTTGTACCTCTGCTTCTTTATTTATATTCACTTTACTAATGTTTGCTAATATTATTTAATTTTCTAAGCAATTGCGGACCCCGTGAGGAGTCTTCACAGACCACCTGAGGTCACCAGTCCACAGGTTGAGCATCACTGTTCCACAACATCATCCAAACTGTGCAATTGGCTTTCTTAGCAAACTTAGGGGCATATTATCAAGAACAGCGTTAAAATTATCGCCGCTTTAGCGGCAGGAAACTGCCGCTAAAGCAACGATATTGGGCTTGATAATATTCCCTGGCAAATTCACACCAGAAGCTGGGCTTCCATGGGAATTCACAAGGGCATATTATCAAGCCCATTGTCGCTGCTTTAGCGGCAGTTTCCTGCCGCTAAAGCGGCGATAATTTTACCGCCGTTCTTAGTAATATGTCCCACAATCTATTTGAACCAGTGCTTAATTTGTAAAAAAATGTAAGTGTCACACCCATTGCCCCTGGCAGTGCTTCTAAGGACAGCACCAATGTAACTTCTGACTACCGCACTCCTACAAGTGTGACAATTCATACTATTTAAGGTCCCCGGTGCTATAAGAATTTACTGGGTGGCAGGCATTAGTAATTTTGACTGTATATTGAAGAAAGAAACAGCTGTTGTTGCCCTCATCTCTAAATTAGATATACAGCGCCACCATGTGGCAGACTGAATGCAAAGTTTATTGTGTAGATTACTGAAAACCATGACAATATAAAACATTTAAAAGGCATATTAGACTTCGAAAGAAGGAGAATGTTGGTCCGTGCAGTGACTGGCACTTGGTGACCAAGCATAACATTCAAGGTATGCAGACAGTTTTAATTACATTTAAGGTGTTTGACTATTTGAAAACTGTTATAAGACAGCTAGTTTCTTTTTTTATGCAAGAAATAAGATTAAAAAGAAAAAGATACATTTTGTTTTTAGATCAACCTCAAAGTAAAGTGAAAGCATGACAGATGTTAAAACTCAAGTGCAAGGAGGTCAAACATTACTATACCTAATGTCCAAGGTGCAAGAGCTAAGATGGGTCAATCCACAAGCATTTCTTTGCTTAGTTGTGTGTTTTTAAGAAGGTCCTGCACAGCTTTAAAAAATGTGCCTATTCTTGCCAATTCAAGGGGAACCATGGTACTAAAAATCCAGTTCATTGCATTGTTGCATGTTCTTATACCTTGGGTTAAATAAAGTGGCTTTAATAATGTTCGCTGAGGTTGAGCAACTTCAGACAACTGCAAAGTAGATGTAAAAAGGTTTCGGATTTATAGCCACAAAGTCTGCTCTTGACTATCTTGGAAAGCATTGGCCAGTTGGGGTTGAAGTCTTTAATAGGTAAAGTCAACATCCTTACTGCCAAAATTTGGATTAGGCAAGCTTTTCCAATTGTGCAATTGAGATACGATTGAGCCTGAAGACCGATTTGGCTGTCGTTATTCTATGATAGTTCCAGGGCCCTTATTGGGGGGTGGACGTAATATTTTCTAAGTCTGTAGACTTCGAGAGGAATTTGATCAGTTTTTTCAATATGCTTTTTACAGCAGTATGCGTAAGTAGTTGAGTGATCAAAACGGTCAAGTCGATGAGAAGGGTGGCTGCCGCCATTGTTAGGTAGGTGGACCACGGGTTATTATTGTTTTTGAATATATTTTGCAAAATAAATTTCAGGGTGCCTAGCATCGCCCTGATGCATCTGTAGCAGTACTTTAGAAAAGACCCCATGCTGGACCATGCGATGCCCTCCAGGCCAAATTCAAGTCTCATCAAGTATCCCCTAATGTAATACAGCAATTTGAACAATCTTTTATAGTCTTTTAGGTGTAGTTTTTCAATGGCTTTAATGAATTGGCCTGGGAAGGCCTCGCTGCCATAAGTGAGTGCAGATGGTAATACAGCCCTGAGCACTTTTCTGATTGGGGCTGAGGTGGGATTTTCAAGGGCTGAATGTAATTGACAAGGTCTAGTTGTTATCAATGCTGCCTTATCCGTTAGGTGGCACTTGTGTGCTGTAGATGCACCATTTGCAGAGAACCGTGTACCCAAGTAGTTGTAGGATTTGGCTCCTGAGATTTTTAAGGGACCCGGAGACCAGTTGCTACTTAAATGTTTTTGTATCCTTCCGAAGGATAACACCTTTGTTTTAGAGGTGTTAACTATCATTTTGTTTGCTATGTTGTATTGGTGCAGAGAGTTTAATGCTCTCTGTAGTCCTATTTTTTAATTGTCAACAGAACTATGTCATCCGCGTACTGCAATATTGTGATCTTAGTTTTGCCAATTTTTGGAGGGATTAAGTTAGCATTGTTGAGAGCCCTGGACATGTCCGCTGTGTATAGATTAAACAACATTGGCGCAAGGACGCACCCTTGCTTTAGCCCTTGGTTGGTGGGGATCTTCCTGGTCACCGCAGTATCTGACAGCTTGAATCTCACCCAAGTTGAGGAATATGGTGATACAATGGCGTTAGCAGACTGCTTGGAATTCTCCACACCTGAATTGTTCCCCTTAGTATACCTCTGTCCACCAGGTCAAATGCTGATGAATAATCCTCAAAGCATGCGTAAAGGACTGAGGATTTCCGTCTGATTGGCTGGTGGGCAAGATAAGATAAAGTAATTATGTTGTCCAGTGTGGAGGAGTTGGGTCGAAAGTCTGTTTGGCAGAAAGGAATTATTTCATTTGTTGTTGCCCAAGTCTCCAACTCGTTTAGAAGTGTTGCTGCGTAGACCTTGGCCTCGATATCCAATAGGGATATCAGACGATAGTTAGAAGGATTCTGTCTGTACCCCTTTTTAAATATTATGTGCAGTATTGAACCTCTCCAACTGTCGGGCACTTGATGGAACTTGGCCCTGGTGGTGAACAATCAGGAAAGTATTGCAGGCCATTGAGCTAATTCTTCCTTGAATAGATGAGCCGGTAGACCATTTGGACGAGGTGCACCTGAGGCTCTTATTTTACGTACTGATTTTTGAATGCTGTTGTTTGTATGTATGGAGACACAGTGTTTTGTGTCATCAGTGGAGTCTGGATGTTCAGACGGGAAGATTATCGGATGATCGACTACATCTAGGGGCATATTACCAACAACTAGCGATAATTTTTGTCTCTAACTTGTTTAGAGACAAAAATTATCGCCGCACATCGGCGATTTTTATCGCAGATAAACCTTGCTATTAACAAGGTTTATCGCAAATGCGATAAAAAAAGGCCGAAATGCATGAATATCGCTGAAAAGTCAGCGATATTCATGCATTATCGAGCAAATGCTCTTAGCCATGTTATCCACCTACCATTGGATAACATGGCTAAGAACTGCTCAGGGCAGGTGTTAGCTTTTAGAGATATTCCCGCTTAGCGCGAATATCTCCAAAAGTTGGTAATAGGAGATAGCGATGTTAGCGACTGTTTTCAGTCTCTAACATCTTGGCACGCCCACTTTGCATCTCATTAGTGATAAATATCACTGACATGCAAAGTGGGGCCCAAGATGGTCGCTATCTCCTACTAGCTGTCGCTAACTGGTGTTAGCGACAGCTTGGTAATAGGGAGATAATTTTATCTCCGCTTTCTTGGCTTTTAAAGCCAAAAAAGCGGAGATAAACTCCCTTGATAATATGCCCCCTATTTTTTTTACGTAGTGAGGACCACAGGGCTTTATTGATGGTGTTACTCCTTGTAACTTCCTGTCGTGTTTTGGTTTTAATGTGTAAATCGGCCTGGGTATGCTTGCTCATTATAGAATAGACATATAGCCAATCCTTTTTCCTCTGCTTCTTATTTTTCTGCCATATGAATTGTTTATGTTGTTTTCTTGCAGCTTGAAGTTCCAATAACAATGTGGCAGACTGTTACAAGTCCAGGTGTTGACAATTAAGTGCTGGTGACGAGTACAGGAAACCACCTGCTCAAATTAAGCACTGCTTTGGGTGTCACATTTAATCCATTTTCCTTGTAATGCTCCTTTTAAATAGTGCAGGTTCATCTTTTCACTTTTGTTAGCTTTATGTTCTGCCTTTGGTGGTGCATTTCTGTAATGAAGTTCTCTGATGAAGTGTGACTTGGGTCTGGGGTAGGATCCCTCACTTCTCCCCTTCTTACCAGCAACATCTGGACAGACTGCAAGTTGTTCCTCCTATGCAAAGTTAAACCCAGCATGCAGGGTTAACCCTCTCCTGGCTGATTGGGGTGAATGTCCCCCTCACCAGTGTCCTTGACACATATTCCTCGCAGTGAGTCAGCGCAGAGAGGGCAGTGGAATTGCCCTCATGTTGGTTGCATTAAGGTCATTCACCTGCCTGGGGTCCCTGTCACTGGGGGTGGCGAGCAGAGAATTCATTAAAATGGCCCAGCCAGTGGGCCCCTTGGCTCTAGGAACGAAAACAGGAGTCAAGCTGGCACAGAATTACTGAGTACCCTCTGCCCTTTTCTTTCATTCTCCCCGCTTCTGGCTATGAACCTCATCTTTGCCTTTCCTTCTCTTTCTGGCTCTCTCTCTCTCTTTTTTCCTCTCATCCTCTTTCTCTTTTTCTCTCACTCTCTCCTCCATTTCTCTGTGGCTGTCCTTCTTTTCTCTCTCTGCTCCGTGCTTTCTCCCATCTCCACCTCTCATTGCCGCTATTTCTCTTTTTTTTTCCTTGTCTCTCGCCCTCCTCTGTGCTCCTCGGTTCAGGGGGAATACTTCCAGCCAGCATCCTCTGTCCACACAGGTGTTGAAGTCTTGTCTTTCTCCTCTGCATCCGTCGCATGCACGATCACATGAATCCCGACCCCCCCCCCCCTTCCGACCCCTTCCCCCCCACATCGCTGAGAAGAGCCGGGCTGGAAAGATTCACTGATGTTCTTTGCGTTTTTTTTTGTGGAAATGCAAATTGCAGGAAGCTCTGGTCAGCCCAGGGGACTTGGAGAAAAATAGGGAATAGGGATGCTGCAGGGCATTTCCCCTTTTTAGGTCGAGCGTAGCGATGGACCTCCAGTATACTTTAGTGTACATATATGCTTGAATATGTCGACACCAGACTGGGGCGCGCATTTTCCATCTCGGATTTGGCCTCGTGAGCGCGCGTTTGCTGCTGGCATGAGCTGTGAGCGTGTACGGCGGCGTCAGCAGCGTCTGTTCTCGCGCTCCTGCTTTCAATTTTGAGACGCCACATGAGCCTCTCGCAGGCACCTTCACTGTCGCCGATATCTCCCCCACAGTGCAGTGCTTGTTTAGGTATCGCAGAAGGATGTATTGTTTTACTGCCTTGTCTGCCAAGTGATACAGACCGGACACCCGCAGATTGGCTTCTGTGTACGCGCTCGTGAACAAATGCATGTGCACATGTCACTTTCGTTTTTGTAATGCGCACGCGCGCTCCGTTTCCATCCACTCAACTTCGAAAACCGCTCTGTAATTATGAAATATCAATTTAGAAAAGCTGCATGCGGTGGTTTGCTAAACTAAGGAATATAAAATGCATAAATCAATCCAAGTACAAATGCAAAACAGCATTACCGACAGACGCACCCATGTCGTAGGGAGCACACAACTACGGTCCAATGTTCCTCGTACAGACTACCGCAACGTTAGTCCAATATAGATAAACTTTTATTTAACAGGGCTCCTTTTGGGGCTTGTAAGAATGCCTGGCCCTGAACCCACTGCTTCTCACACATGTGAATGCACTGCTGTGGCTGGGGTCCAGGTCCATGCAGAAAACACACACGCTTCACTGGCCCTCAAGGTGCGGTCCGTTCTGCCAGGAGTTTCACTCACCATTGCCGCCAGTCAGCCCGACGCCCTGTGCGCTCCAACGCCGAGGGCCAGTTCGCACGTCCAGCGCCTCCTTTTGGCTCAGCCGCTCGCTGTAGAGGCCCTGCCCCAAACCTTCCCCCTCGGTGCCGCGCCAGGGTCCACTGCTCTCTTCTCAGCAGGGCCTTCCCGACAGGCGGATTTGAAGCCCCAGGTGCTCCAGTGTGAAGCAGGTTCAGCCAACCCGAATTTCTATCACATGACAGGTGTCATTAAAAAAAAAAAAAGTTAGCGGTATCTCTCCCCCGGGCCCTCGCCCACAAGAAACACAGACAAAATGTCAAACTTGACTCAAATGGCAGAGATCCTGAGAAAGTCACTCCCTCCGCCTCGGTTTCTTTATCTGTGAAACTTAGAAAAGCTTAGAAACAGGTTCAATGTTGTTATTAAGTGATATATAAATAACTGGAAGTTAACCTCTTCTGCAGTAGACAAACAGATAAGCGAGGGGCGTGATATTTCTAAATGTTACATTCCCAAGTTAAAGAACTTGGCACGAGTTTGCAGCACCCAACCTATACCTGTGGATAGCGAGGCACATAGTGCTGTGAGGGTCCCCACCGTACTTGAAAACAGTTACTGCAAAATGCCAAACCATAGCACAGTGTGCAACGTAGCTGGAAACCATCCTGTCCAAATACCTTAGTCAGCCAGAATTCTAGTTTCCTTTCCACTTAAAAAAAAAAAATAGAAAAGAAGCGCTGCATGTTTAAAGAGGATGGGATGGAGCCCCTCTCTGCCAGCACTACTCGGAGTGTGACGGGGTGTCAGGGAGCAAAGCCCGCTGCCGGGCAGTGCCATCTGCAGCCGCACGAGATTGTCTCCGGCAAACAAACACATCTGCCTCTGCGTACCCCTCTGTGCCGCCCATCTGAAGCAGGTAAGCTAGGGGGCGGGACCCCGGTATCAATGGGGGCCAAGGGGAGATGGCATGCTGGGAAATAAGGTAACGCAGCACAATGTCACATCCTGCTGTGCCGAGAAGCAGATTACATTTCCCTTATTAGCTACCGTATTTTTAATGGCTGTCGGTGCCTAAGTAGGCAGACACTTGCAGTCTCACCCTCACCTCTGCCATCTTCTCTTGCAACAGCATGGCCTGCTAATAAGCAACCTACCCACAAGGTTACCACAAACAGATGGTGGTAAAGAGGGCTAGTAGCTATGCCTCCCCCCGACGCCCCCAAAAGAATCATAGCCACAAAGTCCGTAAAAAGGCATGGTGAGCAGACCAGCTACCTAGGAAGCATGCGTGCATTCTGAAGTTCATATGTTTGGTCAGAAGTACAGCAAATGAGTCCTAAAATTGATAACCTTCGGCTAATAGGACTGACTAGGTGTCAGTAATGTGCCAAGAGGCAATTAGTTAGTTGGCAGCATGCGCTATAAAACCACTCAGTGCCACATAATTACACTGCACTCGATGCAACATACACTCCAAATCCCACTCACTGCCACATAATTACACGCCACATAATTACACTGCACTCAATGCAACATACACTCCAAATAGCACTCAGTGCCACATAATTACACGCCACATAATTACACTGCACTCAATAGAACATACATTCCAAATACCTCTCAGTGCCACATAAATACACGCCACAGAATTACACTGCACTCAATGCAACATACACTCCAAATACCAACAGTACCACATAATTACACACCACATAATTACACTGTACTCAATGCAACATACACTCGAAATACCACACAGTGCCACATAATTACATGCCACATAATTACACAGCACTCAATGCAACATACACTCCAAATACCACTCAGTGCCACATAATTACACGCCACATAATTACACTGCACTCAATGGAACATACATTCCAAATACCTCTCAGTGCCACATAAATACACGCAACAGAATTACACTGCACTCAATGCAACATACACTCCAAATCCCACTCAGTGCCACATAATTACACGCCACAGAATTACACAGCACTGAATGCAACATACACTCCAAATACCACTCACTGCCACATAATTACACGCCACATAATTACACTGCACTCAATGGAACATACACTCCAAATACCTCTCAGTGCCACATAAATACATGCCACATAATTACACTGCACTCAATGCAGCACCCACTCCAAATACCAACAGTGCCACATAATTACACACCAGATAATTACACTGCACTCAATGCAACATACACTCGAAATACCACACAGTGCCACATAATTACACGCCACATAATTACACTGCACTCATTGCAACATACACTCCAAATCCCACTCAGTGCCACATAATTACACGCCACATAATTACACAGCACTCAATGCAACATACACTCCAAATCCCACTCAGTGCCACATAATTACACGCCACATAATTACACTGCACTCAATGCAACATACACTCGAAATACCACACAGTGCCACATAATTACATGCCACATAATTACACAGCACTCAAAGCAACATACACTCCAAATACCACTCAGTGCCACATAATTACACGCCACATAATTACACAGCACTGAATGCAACATACACTCCAAATCCCACTCAGTGCCACATAAATACACACCACATAATTACACAGCACTCAATGCAACATGCACTCCAAATATCACTCAGTGCCACATAATTACACGCCACATAATTACACTGCACTCAATGCAACATACACTCGAAATACCGCACAGTGCCACATAATTACATGCCACATAATTACACAGCACTCAAAGCAACATACACTCCAAATACCACTCAGTGCCACATAATTACACGCCACATAATTACACAGCACTGAATGCAACATACACTCCAAATACCACTCAGTGCCACATAATTACACGCCACATAATTACACAGCACTGAATGCAACATACACTCCAAATACCACTCAGTGCCACATAATTACACGCCACATAATTACACTGCACTCAATGGAACATACACTCCAAATACCTCTCAGTGCCACATAAATACATGCCACATAATTACACTGCACTCAAAGCAGCACACACTCCAAATACCAACAGTGCCACATAATTACACACCACATAATTACACTGCACTCAATGCAACATACACTCGAAATACCACACAGTGCCACATAATTACACGCCACATAATTACACTGCACTCATTGCAACATACACTCCAAATCCCACTCAGTGCCACATAATTACACGCCACATAATTACACAGCACTCAATGCAACATACACTCCAAATCCCACTCAGTGCCACATAATTACACGCCACATAATTACACTGCACTCAATGCAACATACACTCGAAATACCACACAGTGCCACATAATTACATGCCACATATTAACACTGCACTCAATGCAACATACACTCCAAATCCCACTCACTGCCACATAATTACACGCCACATAATTACACAGCACTCAATGCAACATACACTCCAAATACCACTCAGTGCCACATAATTACACGCCACATAATTACACTGCACTCAATAGAACATACATTCCAAATACCTCTCAGTGACACATAAATACACGCCACAGAATTACACTGCACTCAATGCAACATACACTCCAAATACCAACAGTACCACATAATTACACGCCACATAATTACACTGCACTCAATGCAACATACACTCGAAATACCACACAGTGCCACATAATTACATGCAACATAATTACACAGCACTCAATGCAACATACACTCCAAATACCTCTCAGTGCCACATAAATACATGCCACATAATTACACTGCACTCAATGCAGCACACACTCCAAATACCAACAGTGCCACATAATTACACACCACATAATTACACTGCACTCAATGCAACATACACTCGAAATACCACACAGTGCCACATAATTACATGCCACATAATAACACTGCACTCAATGCAACATACACTCCAAATCCCACTCACTGCCACATAATTACACGCCACATAATTACACAGCACTCAATGCAACATACACTCCAAATACCACTCAGTGCCACATAATTACACGCCACATAATTACACTGCACTCAATAGAACATACATTCCAAATACCTCTCAGTGACACATAAATACACGCCACAGAATTACACTGCACTCAATGCAACATACACTCCAAATACCAACAGTACCACATAATTACACGCAACATAATTACACTGCACTCAATGCAACATACACTCGAAATACCACACAGTGCCACATAATTACATGCCACATAATTACACAGCACTCAAAGCAACATACACTCCAAATACCACTCAGTGCCACATAATTACACGCCACATAATTACACAGCACTGAATGCAACATACACTCCAAATACCACTCAGTGCCACATAATTACACGCCACATAATTACACTGCACTCAATGGAACATACACTCCAAATACCTCTCAGTGCCACATAAATACATGCCACATAATTACACTGCACTCAAAGCAGCACACACTCCAAATACCAACAGTGCCACATAATTACACACCACATAATTACACTGCACTCAATGCAACATACACTCGAAATACCACACAGTGCCACATAATTACACGCCACTTAATTACACTGCACTCATTGCAACATACACTCCAAATCCCACTCAGTGCCACATAATTACACGCCACATAATTACACTGCACTCAATGGAACATACATTCCAAATACCTCTCAGTGCCACTAAAACACGCCACAGAATTACACTGCACTCAATGCAACATACACTCCAAATCCCACTCAGTGCCACATAATTACACGCCACATAATTACACTGCACTCAATGCAACATACACTCGAAATACCACACAGTGCCACATAATTACATGCCACATAATAACACTGCACTCAATGCAACATACACTCCAAATCCCACTCACTGCCACATAATTACACGCCACATAATTACACAGCACTCAATGCAACATACACTCCAAATACCACTCAGTGCCACATAATTACACGCCACATAATTACACTGCACTCAATAGAACATACATTCCAAATACCTCTCAGTGACACATAAATACACGCCACAGAATTACACTGCACTCAATGCAACATACACTCCAAATACCAACAGTACCACATAATTACACGCCACATAATTACACTGCACTCAATGCAACATACACTCGAAATACCACACAGTGCCACATAATTACATGCCACATAATTACACAGCACTCAATGCAACATACACTCCAAATACCTCTCAGTGCCACATAAATACATGCCACTTAATTACACTGCACTCAATGCAGCACACACTCCAAATACCAACAGTGCCACATAATTACACACCACATAATTACACTGCACTCAATGCAACATACACTCGAAATACCACACAGTGCCACATAATTACACGCCACATAATTACACTGCACTCATTGCAACATACACTCCAAATCCCACTCAGTGCCACATAATTACACGCCACATAATTACACAGCACTCAATGCAACATACACTCCAAATCCCACTCAGTGCCACATAATTACACGCCACATAATTACACTGCACTCAATAGAACATACATTCCAAATACCTCTCAGTGCCACATAATTACACGCCACTTTATTACACTGCACTCAATGCAACATACACTCGAAATACCACACAGTGCCACATAATTACATGCCACATAATAACACTGCACTCAATGCAACATACACTCCAAATCCCACTCAGTGCCACATAATTACACTCCACATAAGTACACAGCACTCAATGCAACATACACTCCAAATACCTCTCGAGGCCACATAATTACACGCCACATAATTACACAGCACTGAATGCAACATACCCTCCAAATACCACTCAGTGCCACATAATTACACGCCACATAATTACACTGCACTCAATGGAACATACACTCCAAATACCTCTCAGTGCCACATAAATACATGCCACATAATTACACAGCACTCAATGCAACATACACTCCAAATCCCACTCAGTGCCACATAATTACACTCCACATAAGTACACAGCACTCAATGCAACATACACTCCAAATACCACTCAGTGCCACACAATTATATGCAACATAGTTACACTGCACTCAAAGCAACATACATTCCAAATACCACTCAGTGCCACATAATTACACACCACATAATTACACTCTACTGAATGCAACACACACTCCATACAATACCACTCTATCTATCGCCCTGACTCTATCGGCCTCACTCTATCGGCCTCACTCTATCTATCGCCTTCACTCTATCTATGTATCGCCCTCACTCTATCACCCTCCCTCTATCTATCTATCACACTCACTCTATCTATCGGTTCGCGACAGCATCACTCAGCACCACCACAGCATCACTCAGTGGCACCACAACATACTTTGCACTACCACAGCATCACTGAATGCCACAGCATCACTCGTCGCCACCACAACAACACTCAGCGCCACCACAGCATCAATCTGTGCAACCATTCAACAACGACTGATTCAAATATGTTCTCCCAATGTTGCAAACTTTATTACAAATGTCACAAAAAGATGTTAATATTTCACTTCTGTTCTTGCATTTTCATCATAATAAAAAACAGTGAACATAATCTTCACAAAAGTTATTTACAAAAGTTTAAGCTATTGCCATTATAATTTACAATAACCTTTTTTTACGTATTAATTATTAAAAAAATTACAAGCCATTGTTATTTGTAATATCAATACATCTAAGTCATGTAAATACAACACATATTGCGTTACAAATGCTATAGCTGTCTCATTTGCGAAATTTAAAACTATTGGCATTGTAAATGGCAAAGATATTAATTTTGCTATTTTCAAAACCAATACATAAATACAAAATTGGTCATTTACAATACCAATAGCTCAAACTTTCCTAATGCGAGACCTATTGCATTGCAAATGCTTGTTAAAAACAGCTCTGGCGATGGATGAAAATTAAACCAGCAGACACGACAGCAATGGCAAGGGATTTGTTTGCACTGTTAGGAAATCCAAACCAACCAAAACACAGCAAGCCACAGGGGCCTGGATGACCACAAACATGTGGTGAGAGAGAAATAATGTAAACCTGGAGAAGTGCCAAATCTTTACGTCTCCAAAGGTGAAGCAGAACAAGGAGAAATATGTTAACGTCTCTTTGTTGTTTCCTCTTTCCATTTGTGATTCATTCTAAAGCACACATAGAAAGAGGAAAACGCATCAAAGGATTGTTTCTGTGCAGGAAGGTGTCACTTTCTGCACAAAGGTAATTCTGCCTGCAATGGAGGCACACATGCACCATGATGCAAGGGTGCCTGCATTCGCGCTAGCAGCCAAAACGTTGCCAGCGCAGGCAGAAAGGACAGGAATACACTGTATTGCTTAAATACTTTGCACTCCTGCCCTTTCACTTTGGTGTAAGGCAGCACAGAGAGGTGCCTTGCTGCGCTGCCCTATGGCAAAATGCTGTGTCCGTCATAGCGGCTATTTCACCACTATATGGTGATCCTTCACAGCGCGTTGCATGTGAAGAGTTTTTCAGTCTTTTGTGGACCCATCTCTAAAAGTACATCTCATATATCCCAACTAAAGTCCCCATGCAATCCTAAAAGGTTTGTTGAACTTCTAGGTAACTATTTATTGCCTTGTGTTTTCTCCTACTGTTATGCCCTGATTGTTTTCCTGATCTCTTCAAGTTCAATCCCACTGCTTAATGCCAAATTCTCACTATTATCGAGTAGGAGAGGTTTCTTTTGTTTAGAAAACAGTTTCCATTGTTTGTGTTTCACCTTTCTGCATTTAAAGAGGTTACTCCCAAATATGCACTCTCCTTCGATTATGTTGCTCCTCAATATTATGGTCCTCAGTTTTTCACACCTCAATAATTAGGTTCTTGATATTTTTATCCTCAATTTTTTGTCCACAATATTTTTTCCTCAATGTTTTGTCCCTGATATATTGTTCCTTGGTATTTTCATCCTCGATATGTTTTCCTTGATATCTTAGTCCCTGATGTTTTTGTCCTCGATATTTTGGTCCTTGTTATTTTCATCTTCGATATTTTGTCCTTGATATTTTGGTCCTCAATATTTTTGCCCTCGATATTTTGTCCTTGATATTTTGGCTTGTTATTTTTGTCCTCAGTATATTGTTATCGATATATTAGTTTCCTCTATATTTTGTCTTTGATATTTTTTGTCCTCAATATTTTTGTCCTCTGTATATTTGCCTCCATAGTTTGATTCCTGATATTTTTGTTTTTGATATTTTGCCCATTGACATTTTGGACCTTGATATTTTGTGTCTCTGATTATGGTCTTTGATATTTTGTCCTTGATATTTTGGTCTTCGGCTTATTGTCTTTGATATTTTGTCCTTGATATTTTGTCCTTTGGTATATTGTCTTTGGTATTTTGTTCTTGATTTATTGTACTTGATATATTGGACCTTGGTACAATGTCTGTGATATATCATCCTCAATATTTTGGTTCTCAGTATATTGTCTTTGATTTTTTGTCTTTGATATTTTGATCTTCGGTATATTGTGCTAAATATTTGGTCCTTGGTATATTGTCCACAATATTTTGTTTTTGATATTTTGGTCCTCGATGTTTTGGTTTTCGATTTATTGTCTTTCATATTTTGTCCTTGATATTTTGGACCTCGGTATATTGTCTTTGATTTTCTGTCCTTGATATTTTGTTCTTCTGTATATTGTCTTTGATATTTTGTCCTTGATATTTTGGTCCTAAATAATTTGGTCCTTAGTTGTGTCCACAATATTTTGGTTTTTGATGTTTTGGACCTCGATATTTTGGTTCTCAGTATATTTTCTTTGATATTTTGTCCTTGATATTTTGGACCTCTGTATATTGTCTTTAATAGTTTGTCTTTGATATTTTGGTCTTCGTTATATTGTCTTTGATATTTTGTCCTTGATATTTTGGTCCTAAATATTTTGGTCCTTGGTATATTGTCCACAATATTTTGGTTTTGATATTTTGGTTCTCAGTATGTTGTCTTTGATATTTTGTCCTTGATATTTTGGACCTCGGTATAATGTCTTTGATATTTTGTCCTTGATATTTTGGTCCTAAATATTTTGGTCCTTGGTATATTGTCCACAATATTTTGGTTTTCGATATTTTCATCCTCAATATGTTGGTTCTCAGTATATTGTCTTAGATTTTTTGTCTTTGATATTTTGATCTTCTTTATATTGTATTTGATATTTTGGGGCATATGTAGGTAAGCGTTTGCGATTCGCAAACTGTGCTTTGGTGTGTAGGTGCATATTAGCAAAATAAGTAATCGCAAACATTGCGATTCCTTATTTTGCTCATGCATTTAAGGAATCACAATTTTGCGATTCCTTAAATGCTATGTAGGAGTGAATTTTAAAATGCGATTGTGGCTTAAGGAATCGCACTATGCCACCTACTCCAAGTAGATGGTATTTTGCGAATTCCTTTCAAAATGCATTATTTTTAAAAATTGAATGTGCCATGTGGCGCACAGACATGCCCTTAGGGCATGTCTGTGCGCCACATGTACTTCGAGGTACATTCCAGGGGTGCAACAGGTGTCCTTTGGACACCCTGGCACTCTTGGAATTGCGATTCTCAAATTGCGATTTTCTCATAGAAAATCGCAATTTGAGAATATATCACCATTCATTCCTATGGGCCTCTTAGCCCATAGGAATGAATGGGACACTCATTTCTTAATTGTGATTCGCAATTTGCTAATCGCAATAACGGACTGTTAGAGATTTAAAAAAAAATTGCGAATTATTACCTACGTTTCATTTTGCTATTCTCAAATAGTGATTCCTTAAAAATTGCTATTTGGGAATCGCAAAATGGAAATTACCTACATATGCCCCTTTGTCCTTGGTATTTTGGTGCTAAATATTTTGGGCCTTGGTGTATTGTCCACAATATTTTGGTTTTGATATTTTGGTCCTCGATATTTTGGTTTTCGATTTATTGTCTTTGATATTTTGTCCTTGATATTTTGGACCTCGGTATATTGTCTTCGATATTCTGTCCGTGATATTTTTTTCTTCTGTATATTGTCTTTGATATTTTGTCTTTGATATTTTGGTCCTAAATATTTTGTCCTTGGTATATTGTCCACAATATGTTCGTTTTGATATTTTGGTCCTCAATATTTTGGTTCTCAGTATTTTGTCTTTGATATTTTGTCCTTGATATTTTGGACCTCTGTATATTGTCTTTGATATTTTGTCCTTGATATTTTGTCCTTGATATTTTGGTCTTCTGTACATTGTCTTTGATACTTTGTCCTTGATATTTTGGTCCTAAATATTTTGGTGCTTTGTATACTGTCCACAATATTTTGGTTTTCGATATTTGGGTCCTCGATAATTTTACTTCGTTGTTGAGGTATCACTATATTCTTGTACTTGATATTCCAGAATCCAATCCGTAAGCCCTATACTTGGAATTGAATGGTTGAAAACTTGATATAAGAAGGTCCTCATTGTTCCTCATTGTCACATGGCCAGAGACTCTTTTAAAGAGTCAGATTCCTTCACTTTAGTGCATTCTTGAGTCCTCTTCTCCTCATGAATTGTCATAAATTAATGTGGGTTGTCAAATCTAAGGATTCCAATCCATCTTCCAGAATTTCCACCAGATTATTCTGTCCCTTTTATGGCGTCTATCACAAGAACTAAGGTATGTTTTGAGTGCTACTAATCTGAATTGTTTTATAGTCTGTAAACCAAGACTTTGCCATGAAGCAGCTGCGTTCAGCCCTAGAATACAAGAAGGATGTTGTGGTAATTGCTCACCATGAACACACTGCTCTTGTTTCCAGTATCCATTTGTTGTTACCCTTATTGTTACTACAAGGACACTCTTCACATTTCATAGTTCAGGCAATAAGATGGTCCGGGGTAACCCTTTAGTAAGTCTAGGATAGTATGCTTTCATCCCTATATTTATCATGTTTAAATGTTTTAAATAATCATTGATCTAACACAGCTGTGTCTACAAGAGGAGAACTACAATTTACAAAGAGTGTTTCTAAAGCAAATCAAACATAAGGTGATAGAGAGGAAGGAGGGGAGTCCACCCTGGGTTTATATTGTGTAGCGTGGAGAATACTAGACAGAACACAGCATATTTGGGATTTACATATATTCAATCTGAAGCACACGGGGAACGGATGCTCCCAGCATCATGGAATTCTTTTGAGGGGGTGGGGGGTATTTTTTTGTAATTCAGATCTCCAGGTTCCAAAGTCTTGAACTGTGCCACTCTGCCATGGTCCCTTAATAGAGGCACTACCTGTCGAGTCAGATTTGCAGTTGTATGTTGTGCCACAACATATATGGATCCCTTAATTGCTGAATATACATTTAAAACAGAGGCATTAGACCTCCTGGCCCACCTTCAAATGAAGATCTAGGGTGAGCAGTAAATGATCAACCCTCCTTACTCTATTGCTGCCTGAGTTGTTTGCAAATCTGTACAGTTTTCTATTTTTGTAAAATATCAAATAGCTCAGTCGATATTTTCACAATGCATAACAATTAGTGGGGATCTTGTAAAAATTTGATACAAAAGTAACTATAAAATCAAATAATAAAGAGTTTGATCTACCAGAGAATATTCTCAAAGAGAAACAAGTTCTTTAAATTTACCCTATGTCCAAGATGGCGTATCGGACAGCCTGCTGCTGTCTAGGACCTGCCGGCCATCATCCTCAGAACATAGCCTGAGCCCAGCGGTGCACTAAAACACTGAGGAGCCCATTGTGCACCAAGAGACGCTGGTGGGGGTAGCTTAGCCACCCTAGAGGGCGAGAACAACACATCAGCGTCTGGCAGGGAGAGGCACAAGATGGCGGCAGTCGTGGCACAGTGAAACTAGCACTGGCTGCCGATCACCTGAGACTTGCCCGATACCCCTGCTCTAGGTGTGAGGGTCACTACCGAAGGGGCCATGCGAAGGAGTAGCTGGTCCTGCGGTACACTCCTCACAGCAAGGTCCAGCTGCACACTAGGTGTTGCCAGCACGGGTAGCTTGGAACCCATGATGGGTGCAGGCAGCACATTGGAGGCCACAGGGGAGAGGCACAGGGTGGCGCTGGTCAGGGCGCTGTGCAAAGTGCACCATTTGCAAGTCGCCTAAGACTTGGCCCCACACCTCGGCCCTGTGGGTGGGTTCATGGCTGCGGGGAGTGCGGGGCTAGAGGCCAGGGTCAGGCACTATGATCTCCCATTATTGCCATGGGAAGCGGCATGACGTGGACACATGGCAGAATTGCCCGGCTTAGTTTGAGGGCTTGATGGGGGACAACTGCTGCTGCCTACCTCCCGCCGGGGTGCTGGTAATGAGATAGTGGCCAGAGCAGTAGCGTCTCCTCTGAGCAGGCGTCAGAGGATGTTGAGCTGCACAGATACCAGCTAAGCAATATCCGAGATGAGACTGAGAGGCCAGCCAGGAACGTGTCTCTGACAAAAGCTAAGGCCATCCAGAAACACAAGTTTTTTTGCAGTGTCATTAACATAATTCAGCCTTCAGGACAAGTACAGCACCAAGTACAGCACTCCACAGGTGGTCACAGCCCACTTCTAGCCACCGGCCCACATCCAACACCTCCAAAAAGCCCCCAAAGCAGCTCAGAGCCCCCTACACCCCAAGGTCTCCTGGCACCAGAAGTATCAGCCCCACAGGTTCTGACCCTCTGATGACCATGCTCCAGCCACACAATGTCCTTACCTGTGAAGATCCTAGGGCACTCATGGCCAGACACTCTCAATCTGGCTCTCAAGAGGGGTGACACCTCCCTAGGACTATGCACTGCAAAGAACTAGCAGCACCACAAACTTCAGGTAGGAACCCAGGTACGTGATCTGCGCAGTCTACTCTTCTGCACAAGCCACAATGTCTCTCTCTGGTGGGCAGGAGAAAAGCAGTACATTCCCACAAGCCAACCTAGTCCTGGATAGAGCCCCTTGAGGTTGGAGGGCCCACTGGGCTGCCCCCATCCCACCCACGTAGGACAGGAGCTGGGCTTGAGTACGTCCGATCGGTCATCTTGGCAGGCCACACTCCCTCCCTGCTCTCTTTTGCAAAACATCCTGCACCACTTCCTCCCCAGTACAAAACAGGCTTTTTCAACACCTTGGGACCCAGGGAGTGTGCAGCCTTCGATGCTGGAAGCCTCCATCATTGTTATTCCCAAGCCTGGGATAGACAAGAGGCAATGTGGTTGATGCTGCCCAATATCTCTTCTAAATTTAGATATTTAACTGCTCACCAGCGGGCCTGACCAGGCTGGGTTCATCCCCCATCGTCTGTGCAGCAACAATACTAAACAGATCATTCACCAGATAGATAAAGCCAAATGGTCACAGAAGGAAATAAAGCTTCCGGCCATTGATGCCAGGAAGGCGTTTGACCAGAAGTGTCCCTACTTTGAGGTGACGCTCAGTCACTTTGGCTTCAGGCCGAGATTTTGCACTTGGGCCCTTAGGGACTGTGGGGAGCAATGAGTGATGATGAGGGTTAGTGGTCAGGCCCTTTTATTTTCATATGAGAACTCAGCAGGGAGTTCCACTGTCACCCCAGCATTTATCCTTATACATGGAGCCTATGGCTCAGTGTTGCATGACAATATAGATATTAACAGGGTATGCTTTGGTGGGGAGGAAACAAACCGTCAGCATCTATGCCCAGCATTGAGAGGTTTGGGACTTTGAGAAGGTTGCAGGGTTTCGTATTAATCTCCAGCAATCTCAGGCCCTCAACCTCTCTGTGACTCTGACTTTGGAGATATTACAGGGTAGCCAATACTGGATTCAATGATCGCCCATCTCAATCCCTTAACTGGTGGTCTAATTGGTACAGATGGTGAAAGAGACGGCTGCTATTAATTACCAGACTTTGCTTAAGCAGGTACAGAGAGATTTGGCCCAATGGAAGCACTATCGACTGTCTTTGCTTAGACGGATAGCGGCATTAAAAATGACCGCTCTCCTGAGAGTCTTGTTCTTGTTTCAGGCTCTTCTGAAAGAACCTCTGTGGGGCAGATTTCAACATTTGCAGGGAAAGATTTATTGTTTGGCTAGAGGGGAGGCCTCACATGAGCTGGGAAGAGAACTACCAGTCCACCTAGGAGGGAGATCTAGGATCCTCAATTCCCTACATCACTATAAGGTGGCACAATTGCACTATTTGTGGAGTGGAGGTGAGATTAATCTGAAAAGCATTGGATGTTTGTGGACAGAGTGGTGGCGGTTCAACACATATGAAAGATTCTGTTTTTGTAACATGTGCAGAGGGCATGGGGCTCATAATCTTCCCTTTCACTAAGGCCACTCTTGAGATGTGGAATCAGGTGACAACGCACAAAGCCCTGAAGTTATTCCCTTCCTGGCTGCCCCTGTGTTTAGGTAGTAGCGACCTTACGCTGGGTTTCAATCAAACTACCTTCCTGATGTGGCACACTTTTTCGATGAAGAGGGTCCTATGTCTTGAAGCAGCTGCACAAGGTTTTTCTGCTGCCAGAGACAGAGAGGATGAGTCATCTTAAGTTCTGTGTGGGTGAGGGAAACTGTCCTATAAGAGGGTCACTCCTGCGCTCCCCGCTACTCTCCATTAGACCCAATGGCCTTTCTGTGCTTTCTTTATCTTAGGATACGCCTTCGGCTCACTCATCCAATCATTCACACTGGAGCACAATGCTGACTTACCACCTATGAAAAATGGCTTGAGACCAAGAACTTTGACAGCCGCCTTATCACCAAACTTTATGCCATCCTTTAATGGGTGAAACCTGTGGTTAAATCCTCAGGATAGAAAATGTGGGAGCGTGAGCTGGGGCGGACACTGATGTACAAGGAATGGGACAAGATTTTCCACAGGGCAGGGCAAGGCATACTACGCGCAACACTGCTAGCATTGAGACAGCTACCAAAAAAGCAACCTACTGCTACCTTTTCCCAGTATGAATGCATAGGGGTAACCCTACACGTAGCACGGATTGCTGGAGGGGCTGTGGGTCTCCTGGACTCTGCTTCACCTCAAGCTTTGACGATATTAGGACACAGTATTATCAGACATAGATTCCTGCTTTGACACACAGCTACCCTGCATCTCTGAATAACTTATCGTGAGGCTCCGGAACTTTCATAATCAAATCTCTCAGGGGCCCTCACATTTATCCAGCGCTAGGAGCAGCCCTTCAAAACATTCTCTCAGAGAAGCTTCCATCTCATATTGGATGGCTCCATGGGCTATGACATCATTTGGGGATAGAGACATTGGCCCTCACACCAATCAAACAGGGGACTCCCATAGAGAGCTTTGGAGCACTTGCATCACTTTTCTCTCAGAGGAGTTTTGGGAGCTGGCATGTCCCAAGTACCTTTTCTTGCTGTGCTTGGCAGAGCCAGACACCTTAGTGTCAGACGGTGAGGGAGCCTAAGGTGGGCATGTGGGTCACGCTTACATTTTTCTTGTTTGTATTATCAAAATCAATAAAACTGACTTGAATCTAATAGTACCCAGTGAACAATGGCAGCTGCTGACATTTAAATGTGGTGGGGCGTGAAAGTTGTGTATGACTTTTATGTAGCAAGCGAAGTGAGCAAGCTTTATGGGCAAATGTAGGGCTCCGGGGGGTCCTCCTACCGCGAAAAATGTGAAAAAAGATTGGCAATGAATTAAGTGAGAAAGTAAATTTTATAAAGCAGTGGGAATGTATAGTTTTGGAATATTAAACACATTAAAAACTGCCCCATATATTGCTGCATTAATATGTTCAACTGTTACTGTAATGTACAAATTGTAAAGTACAACAACTTGAGGCCATTTAAGTGTGCTGTTGCCCAGTGTCTGCCACTGCTTGTAGCATTGACTTTGAAAGAAATTATTTTGAAAGATAGGTCTTTAAGTTGGGTGAAAAAAGTGGGGCCTCTCTAGGGGGGAACATTTAAAAACCTTTCAATGATTCCCATAGCGTACCACCTAACCAGTATTTCAGTTTCTCTCTGAGATGTTATTGCATCCAGATTAGGCCGAGGCAGTGAACTCCACCCCATTCGCAGAGTTTGCTGCACTTCGTGGATCATACCGAGTTCTGCTTTGTGGAGCCGAGTTTTTTCTAGCTCGTGTTTGCCAACGTTAAGTTGATGAGCGCGAGCGGGGAAAATCAAACACTATACCATCTCCCAACGCGATCACTCAACGTGGGCGGTTGCAGATGGTCGAGACTGCTAGAGTTTAGAAATTATTCATTTGCATTGTGGAAGCTGCTACTCGAGTAGAAATTCTACTTGAATGGCAGAAAGAACCAGCACCCTCTTGTGCTGTGCATGGTGCCATTTGTGCTGATTTTCCAGAGTGGGACAAAAATCCGTGCAAATGGCTCAACCTAACGCACTCCAATGCTTACGTAACTCAGCATAGCGCGGAGGAGTTTTGGGTCACTTTGCAGAGCTCTGCGTAGATGTAATCCACAAACTCCACCTAGGCCTAATCCAGATATATAACACAACAACTGTAATACACCTAAACCATACCAGTACTGTTGACTTTGTCATTGGTTTCTAGCTAGCTGGGATACATGAGTAACACCAATGATTTTCTGCAAATAATTAACATTGGAAATCTTTCAATTGTGAATTTGTGAGACTGTGAATTACATATTATTGCGACCTCTGGAAGGAGTACTGGCCTTCAGTTGTGTAGCCCTTTTCCTCTGTACATATCATCCATCTGCACATCCTGAGCCTCATCTATTTCCTCTTCAGCATCTTATTTTCACTCTTCTCCGAATATACTTTCTCGTATATCCCTCACTTCACCTCCCAGACATCTACTGTACTCACTTAAATGTAGGCACTTCATTTTTGTTTCCTTTCATCTCGTAAATATTTTGACATCTTGTACCTCCTTTAAACACATTTACACAGAATCTCAATTTGAATTGAAATGCATGGCTATTGTTCTGCTTGCTCTGCAGAGAGGCCAACCCAGTGAAAGGCACTTTGCTTTGCCTTTAGCCTCAACACCAGAGCTCTCAGTCAAAGCCACTAATAAACACCTAGCATATCTCCCAGGATGCACTATACAATAGTTATTAGATGCAGAAAACAAAATAGAGAAACATAACATGATGAAATAACTCACACTCTTGGGAAATTCAAGATTAAAAAAAACATGTGAAATAAAGGACAAACTAAATTGATGACATGCATGACACTAACATTTTAAACATGCATTGTTCATAAATCAAACCATGTTGTTGGCAATATTTTCTGCAACTGTCTTTTCTATGAGCACATATTTCTCCTTTTGTGGATATTTGGATCAACTTCACAAGGGACACAGTGCTGCTTATAAGACCCAAGTAAAGTGCACTACATGTGCCCAGAGCCTGTAAATGAAAAGTAGGGCTGGCAGCACTCCTTGTGCCACACACTTAAGTAGTCCTCTAACTATGTTGCAGGCTTGCCATTTCAAAGCTTGTGTGTGCAGTTTAAATTGCAATTTCGAACTTGCAAGATAGACCTCTTGCCAAGCCCAAACCTTTCCTTTTTATACATATAAGTCACCTGTGCAATCCAGGGTGCAGGTTGCAAAGTTTTTGAAAGGTAGGGCATATACTTTTAAGTTTTACATGTCTTCATAGTGAAAAACTCTAAAATTAATTATTCTCTATTGCAGGGCCTATCCCTCACATAGAATAACATTGGGATTACCTTTTTACACCTTATAAGTGTAATTTTCAATTGTGAAGAGTTATACTTTTCAAGTTTGGTATCTCTGGAATCACAATTTAAAATCCCAACTCATGGTGAAGTTATATTTTAAATTGCAATTCTGGAAATTTCACTTTTAGAAAGTTGCTAAAAGAGCAATTGATGGACAGAATTTTAAACAATGTCAAACATTCACCCCAGTATAGAGATGTGGACCTAAATCCCTTTTTTTTGCTCCCCACGCCATTTCAGTTTAAACCCAGCCATGTGCAAATCAGCCTTGGCCCTGTTTCCCAGCCCAAAGTGCAGAGCCAGGTTCTCCCTGTACTGGAAAACAAGCATCCTAGGACCGGTTTCAGGCTTTCACCCCTCATCAGCCAGGCTAGCTTGACTCCACTGGCATGGAGAGCATGGGACTCACGTCTAGTCAAACCCGTCCCAATCGGGGTGACAAATTTAAAAAGAAGAATTGATGGACAGAATATTGAACAATGTCAAGCATTCACCCCCGTACAGAGACCGGGGCCTAAATCCATCTTTTTTTGCTTCCCATGCCATTCCAGTTTTAAACCCATCCGTATGCAAATCAGTCTGGACCCGCAGCCCGAACTGCCGGGCCAGGTTCTCCCTGGACTGGAAATCAAGCATCCTTTGACTGGTTTCAGGGTTTCACCACTCAACAGCCAGGCTTGCCTGACTCCAGTGGCATGGAGACCACAGAACCCACGTCCGGGCACATACTCATCCCTCGGGGTGACAAATTCAAAAATAACAATTGCTGGACAGAATGTTGAAGAATGTCAAACATTCACCCCAGTACAGATATCTGGGCCAAAAACATTGTTTTTTTGCTCCCCATGCCATTCAAGTTTAAATCCAGCAATATGCAAATCAGTCTTGACCCTGTTCCCCATGGGACTAGTCCAGCCCCAACTGCTAGGCAAGATTCTACCTCTACTGGAAAATACTCATCCAAGGACTGGTTTTGTGGTTTCACCACCCATCAGCAATGCTAGCTTAACTCCAGTGGCATGGAGAGCATGGGACCCATCTCTGGACATACCTGTCCCACTTGAGGTGAAAAATGGAAAACGATGTTGAACAATGTCAAAAATTCACCCTAGTACCTAGATCTGGGTGTAAATCAATTGTTTTTGCTCCCCATGCCATTGCCGTTTAAACCCAGCTATATGCAAATCAGTCTTGACCCTGTTCCCTATGGAAAACAAGCATCCTAGGACCAGTTTCATGGTTTCACCTCTCATCAGCCAGGCTAGCTTGGCTCCAGCGACATGGAGAGCACAGGACCCATGCCTGGGCATACCCATCCCACTCAGGGTGACAAATGAAAAAAGAACAATTGATTAACTGAATGTTGAACAATGTCAAACATTCACCCCAGTACAGCGATCTGGGCCTAAATCCATCAATTTTTTTGCTCCCCATGCCATTACAGTTTAAACCCAGTTACATGCCATTCAGTCTTGATACTGTTCCCCATGGAAACAGTCCAGGCTGAACAGCCGGGCTAGGTTCTCCCTGGACTGGAAAACAAACATGCTAGGACCGGTTTCCCAAGTAAGAAATTAGGGGCATATTATCAAGGGATTTATCTCCGCTTTTTTGGCTTTAAAAGCCAAGAAAGCGGAGATACAATTATCTCCCTATTAGCAACATTTCTCCTATTATCAAGGATTTGGCTAACCCTATTAGTGATAAAAAAAGCAGCGCTAACCGCGGTTAGCACTGCTTTTTTTACACCTGGTATTTTTGTGACTTAGCCATGATAGCCTATGGAAGGTGGATATTATGGCTAAGTTTGTGAGCCCCTATTATCAAGCTAACACCAAACTTCGAGAGATTATCGTTGCTTTTCCAGAGATAATCTCTCAATTTGCAGTTAGCGCGAGGATTTTTATCACTAATGAGATAAACCTTGCTAATAGCAAGTTATCTCTGCGATAATTTCCGGCGATGCTTAGCGTTAAAAAATTCGTTGCTAAGCATCGTTAGCGGTAAATATCGCTAAACGTTGGTAATATGCCCCTTAGTTCTTTAATGTGCTCTTTTTAGCTAAAACGTTTACATTCAATATTTCTAGTTCTGTTTATTGGATTGTTGTAATTTTTGGGCATTTTAGTCACATTTGCTTTTTTTAAATTAGGTGCTATTGTTCTAACCTGGTGAGGAATCTTTTTGCATGGTGTTTTCACTGTTTTACTGTTTGAAGTGTTGTACAAATATTTCATACATTGTCTCTAAGGTTAAGCCTGTCTGCTTTTTACCAAGATACCAGAGGGCGAGTATAGGTTAATTTAGGGTTTGCCTGACTAGGATTGTGGTTGTTGCTTGACTATAGGGAAACCCCAGTCAACCTAAAATCATTGATATATGTAATGGTATGTTGCCGTGAATATTAGGAATTTCAGAGGGGCACAGTCCGAGCCCAAATGGAGAAACTGCCCCTGCCTATGAATGTTCAACATCAGAGAACCAACTACTAATGCCCCTTATATATCACAGGGTAACATCTTGGTTCCATTCTTAGTTAGATTGATATGCTACTTAACATGCATGACAACCACATCTTTAGCAGAATCTTATCTTAATCTTAGGTAGGTGAAGAACTACTATATCTAGCTCCAAAGTGTCGGAGTTCACATATTTCAAGTTGCCTGGCCTCATAGACAACATACAGCCAACATTTTATTTTTCCCAGCAGGTTCCATATTCGGTTTTACAGGGATTTACTGGCCATGGTTTTTGCAATTCAAGAAATTAATCCCAGCCCCATCCTGGTGCCAAACATCACAATCGGCTTCCGGATCTTTGATTCCTGTACATCTCAGATGAGGGCCATCCAGGGACTCCTGGAAGTGCTTTCAGGAAAGTGGGAGCCAGTGCCAGGGTACAACTGCAACTACCAATCAGTGACAGTAGGACTCGTTGGCGAAACATTGTCATCCACGTCTGTTCCACTGGCCAGGATTTCAGGGCTGTTCCATTTCCCCCAGGTAAGCTGACTGCATGGAAATGTATAAACCAATGGAATGAGTGTATACATGAAGGTATGTGTTTGACCAGGCCCTCTCTGCAGGGTTATGCCTAAACGTTTTGCCTTTAGGACATTGTTTACTGGAAGTATTTTTTGCTTGCCTTAGGACTCTGCACCAGTTCAAACGTCATTGTACTTTTTCGCCTAAACATGTTAAAAATGTCTTATGTACACTTGGCTGATCAATGTACGTGTAGGCCCCTGACAAGTACTACTGCATGACCCCAGGACCTGTGTATTGAATGCCACTGATGGACCTGTAGTGTGCAGCCACTTAAGTAGCCCTTTAAAGACGTCTCAGGCCTGCCAATGCGGGATCTGTGTGCAGTTTTAAACTGCCATTTTAACGTGACAAAATAAACCTTTTGCCAGGTGGCCCAAATCTTTCTTTTTAATACATAAAAGGTAACCCTAGGGTAGGGTCTAAACAGCCCACATGACAAGTGGCAATGTATTTAAAAAAATAGGTCATGTTATTTTTAGTTTTACATGTCCTGGTAGTAAAAAAACTCTAAAATGTGTTTTCACTACTACCAGGATTTCCTTTTGCATAGGATAACATTGCATTTACCTTATTGCATTTATTAATCTGTAACTTCCAAATGGGAACATGTAAACAGTTCATGTTTGGTGCCTTGGGTGGGTGTAACTTGCAAACATTCACTCTCCAGGATTCCGGCGAGCTACATTAACATTCTACAAGATTCAGCGGTGTTCCACCAATGGGGAGAAATTATGCATCTCACGCTACTCATGCTGAAATTTAGTGTTAGAAGCACTAAAGAATAAAGGTGAATGGCAGCATGTGGCACACAAGAGCAAGCAGCCATTTTAGTTGATTTTGCTGCTGCTTGAGAAGAAAATCTACTTGAGAGACAGCAAATCTACATGAGAACTAGCACTCTGAATATGACCAGTCGCAACCTCCCATGTGGGAAAATTACACGATGGTATGCCAAATCTGGCTCACGCTCGCCAGCCTGCATTGTTCTGGAGCCTTACAGGTAAAAAATTCTGCCACAAGGTGATTGGCCGAATTTGGCTAGAACTCAGCGTTTCAAGAATAACTCAATAATTCAACCAGTTCCGTGGGCGGAATGGAACATCCTGCCAACCCCTACTTTGGAACTGTAATGATAAATCCTTCTGATGGTGAAGTCAGACTTTTTATAACAATTTTGACAATGCCACTTTTCGAAAGTTGGCATTTTCCGTCCCTATGAATGCAGTTAAAGGGGGTAGCAGGATGCACATCATAATTTTTTCCATATTTTCCATTGTAATCCATACTGTTCCTCTTTCGCGTGCCGACTTAACACGTGCCTCACCTCAAAGCACGTTTCAATGAATTCAAAACATTAGGAACAACAAGGCGCTCTGATGCCAGTGCGACTGGCATCAGCTTTGGTGTGCCTGAATGGGTCCTCACTGGCAGGATGGAATGGCGGCTGTTAGACCTGGCATATCTTGGCGTGTTTACCTGTTATTTTTTTGCCTCTACCTCCTTTGTTTCTAGATGCTTTGGGTACTTTGCCACTGCTGATCAGTGTCAAAGTACAAGTGTTCCCTATGTAAAGTGAAATGGAAATTGGTTGGCCATGATTGGTATGTTTGCCTTACTAGTAAAGTCCCTAGTGATGTGCACAGTGTGTGCCAGGGCTAGTAATGCAAAGGCGCACAGAGAAGAGAATTCAGGCCTGCAGTGTAGGGCCTGCTCGCAGTTTGCTAAGTTAGCATGTTGTCCCGACAAGTGCAACCACTTGTCAGGCCTTACTTTTCCTTTTTCATACACATTGGGCACCCATGTGGTAGCCCCTGTGTAACCCTGGGCAGGGTGCAGTGTAAGTAAAAGGCAGGACATATACTTAGGTGTGTGCTATGTCCTGACAGTGAAAAACACTCCATTTCATTTTTAACCGGTAAAAGGCCATTCTGCCCATAGGACAGAATGGGATAGGCTGGGTATTTTGTTTTGGTAGCCTAGTTTCCTGTAAGTTTATAATGGAGAGTAGAAGTTTAGTATGTATGAACGCACAGTGTCATAATATATCTTTCTATGAAAGTGGTTTTGTCACTGTGTGTTCAGAAACCACTATTTTAGAAAGTGGCTTAGTTATGTGCTTCAAGTATTTCTGTGTGTCTCTGCTGCATGTGGATTGACTGTCTGGATCTGAGAGGTGAGAGAAGCTGGGAGAGGTCTTGACCAAGGGAAGGGTTGAGATGTAGGGAGATGAGAAGCCTGGGAGGTCAAAAGGCCTGGGCTGGTGCTATAAACCAATTGACCCATCTCCTGCTGAGTTATTAAGGATCCAGACCCCAGTATCAAAGGGAGAAAGGTGACACTGGGAGGGAGACACTCAGAACTGATTTAGGAGCCAGGGACCACTGAGCACAACAAACTTTAAAGACATTAATGGGTATAACTATGAGAGCTGAATCCCCTGAATGTGGGAATTAAACAGAAATGGATTGCGACTGAAAGGGCTTGGACCCATTTCGTGGTCAAGAGGAACCTCTGCTAAGGAAGAAGGAGCAACTGAAGAGACTGCTGGGGAACGACCAACACTTGCTTTGTGGTCTGGAGCTGGTCTGCATTTTGCTGTTTTAACTAACAAAGAGGCTGCTGGGGCTGTGCTTGGAGGCACTGGGTCCCCCTGCTTGACGAAGACTATGCTTTGTGCCTTGCCTTGTAACTCCAATGACCCGAGGTGAGCTGGCTCCCTGTGATCTTGGAGACACGAAGGAGGAGTGAGACTCGAACACGCTGGGTGCGTGTCGTGGTGCACAGGAGGCACGGGTGAAGAGTGCCTGGCTAACTTGGGCATCGCAAATGGAGTGAGTCTCGGATGCGCTTGGTCCGTGTGGTGGTGCACCGCAGGTGCTGATGAGGAGTGCCTGGTCGCTGTGTGCACCAGAGGTGGAGTGAATCTCGGACACGCAGGGTGCATGTCATGGTGCACTGGAGGCATTGGTGAGGAGCGCCTGATCAACGTGTGCATCGGAAGTGGAGTGAGTCTTGGAAGCGCAGGGTGCATGTCGGGGTGCATCAAAGGCATAGGTGTACAGTGCCTGGTCATCGAGTGCACCAGAGGAGAAGTGAGGCTCGGACACGCTGACCGTGCCGTGGTGCAGCTGAAGGCACTGGTGAAGAGCACCTGAATATCGAGGCACCGGAGTTGGAGTAAGTCTCAGTAAAGCAGTGTGCATGCTCTGGTGTAACTTGGGACTGTGGAGGTGATCGGCTGATCATCGTGAGCACCGGAAGAAAGTGAGTCTCAGCAGCGCGGTGTGCGTGTTGTGGTGCCAACTGAGACCACAGGAAAGAGTGCCTGGTGAGAGTGCACTCGGAGTCAACGTGGAATCCCATTAGCGTTGTGTGTGTGGCTTCATGCCAAAAGAGACCCGGAGGGAGCAGTGGTGAACATGCGCCTGGAGTCAAAGTAATCTCAGGGGCGTGGGACCTAACAGTCGCGGCCTGGACCAGCAGCCCCGGAGGAGTGTAGCTGCCAGGCAGAGTCGCTTAGGCCCGTTGAGAGATTTCTGCAAAGAAGGCCCAGTTCACGGAAGGAGGAGAGGAGAGTGGGGTTGCGCCCCCAGGTAACGTGGATTATTACCTGGGCGGGGTGCGGGCTTGGAGGGAGACTCTCTCGGCCTCTCCATCCTTCTGACGACGTGAGCCTTTGCTTCGGCTCAGAGTGGGGCCCTTGCTGACCAAAGGAGTGGCAGTACAGGGGCCAGAGTAAGAAGCTGTACTCTGTGTAATCTTTGAACCGTGTGGGTGGCAACTGTTATCGAAGAGGCTGATTGTCGTAATATACATTGCCAATATTGCTGCTAATGAACTGCCGGAATTGTCTTATGACACCTGACATTATTATTGCCTAACGAAGTACACAATTGTAGCGCTACGTATTGCAATATTTCTCCCTTGCCAAGTACAGGAGTATAGCATTATTTCTTCATTGCAAATTAAATGATTGTAGTTACGCATTGCATTATTCCTTAATTGCCAAGTACATGATTGTAGCGGCCCGTATTGGATTATTTCTCCATTGCAAAGTATGTGATCGGGCGTGTGACGCATTGCATCATTCCTTCATTGCACAGTACATGAATGTAGAGGTGCGCAGGCTGTAGAAGGTGAGTCGTCTGTTGAGGTATGCCGGTCCGGTGTTGTGGAGTGCCTTGTGTGCGTGGGTGAGGACCTAGAAGTTAATCCTTTTGGTGATGGGGATCCAGTGCAGGTTTCTTAGGTGGGGTGTGATGTGGCTGTGGCGAGAGATGTCGCGGATCAGGTTTGCAGAGGTTTTCTGTATGCATTGCAGTCATTTCAGGAGTTTGGCTGAGGTCCCTGCGTAGAGGGCGTTTCTGTAATCCAGTCTGCTGCTGACGAGGGCTTGAGAAACAACACATCTCTACTTTGCTGTGTGATCTCGAGCAGAACCGATGCATTGTTTCTGCTGCATGGACTTTAACAGTGTGAACTTTGCATCGCAGGCTCACGACTGCTCGGAACTGATGCATCACCTCAAATGCGTAATGCATCCTTAATGCCTGACTTTGCATCGTAAGCCATTATCAACGGGGTCTTTATTGATGAAACAGGAGCTCGCAGCACAGCCACGCAGCTCCTCAGAACGAACTCATCACCTTGATTGTTCAACACATCCTCAGTGCGGGTCTCCGCAACTTTGCGCAACAAGGAGTTCAGGTACTCTTGTTCAGTGGGCCTGAGTGGATCCCTGTATCTGGTCATTGCTCCATCTCTGTCAGCCTGTACTTGCGACTTTGTCCCTGTCTAGAGCAACAAGATATCCATAGATGAGTTTTTGCACTTTTTGGTATTATTTTCACTTAACTCCTTAAAATTGCCTAGCTCCATTTCATTTTGTTTCTGTTTTATTTAAAAGAATATACTCTATTTGTTCTAATCTGGTGTGGGATCTTTTTTGCTGTATGTTTTCACTCCGTAACTGTTTGAAGAGTTTCACAGATACTTTACATATTGCCTCTAAGGTAAGTCTTACTGCTCTGTGCCAAGCTACCCAAGTGTTGACTATAGGTTAATTTAGGGTCTACTTGTGTCTTCACCCTGACAAGGATTGTGGTTCCTGCTTGAAGAGCATTTTCCGCTTAATCCAGAAACCAGGATTCTTACAGTATGGAGTAATTTATATTTGGTATAATATAGGGAACCAAACTGAGAAATAGATAGCAAAAGTGAAGCTCAAGTAGTCTATCTGGTCTGTCACAGTGCTTATTTTGAGCCACTTATTTCCAATGCTCAGCACCTGCACTTATTCATCAACACAAGCCATTGAGCACCAGTTAAGGACACTTGTTTGGTTTGTGCAGGGAGATTAAGTGATTCGTCTATACTCACAGGATGTTAATCAACACCGAGACTTGAACTAGGTTCGCCAGCTCTGAAGTCGTCAGCGCTGGCCATTATGTCACATCCTATACCCACTTATAGGGTTTGTTGGTTCTGTGTTAGGCAGCGCTAAAAGGAGAAAGGTGCTGGCAGAAGCTGTCTCCTTCCAGGAGCACCAGCATGAAAAATATCCCTGCTGTTTATTGTTGCTCATTTACAATTTGTGGTTATGCATCCCAGATCCTCTACCCCCGCTTTCGGCAGCTATGCTGGGATAGAAGAAGCATGTAGAAGTCATGCACAATATAGCCTCTGCTTCCTCAGTGCCCTACCTCAGGTTACACAAGGGAACGTGCTACCCACCCACATCCTTCACTTTCCTCTGGCCATTTCTACCTCCTCAGAAATATAGTTGGCATTCTTCCAACCTCCTATAAAACCATAAAACCCACATTATTACCTCTCTAAAACGAAATATTAGAAAAAAGTATCTGGTGTCGTGCCTCTCACTCTCTCGGGGGGCATATTACCAAGGTTACCATCGCTAAGCAGCGATAATTCTATTGTTCTATTAGCAAGCTGTCGCTAACTGATGTTAGCGACAGCTTTGAGGTGATAGCGAGCGGTTTGGGGCCCGCTTTGCATGTCAGCGATATTTATCGCTAATGACATGCAAAGTTGGCGTACCCAACCTGTTAGCGACTGAAAGTAGTCGCTAACATCGCTATCGCCTATTAGCAAGGCAGGCGTAGCAATGGAAATATTCCCGCTATCGCCAAAATCTAACGCCTGCTCAGACCAGTTCTTAGCCATGTTATCCAATAGGAGGTGGATAACATGGCTAAGAGCATTTCGTCGCTAATGCGTGAATATTGCTGTATTCTCAGCGATATTCACGTATTTTGCCGCTATCGCTGGATATTTTAGCACAATGGAGAAAAACTTTGCTAATAGCATGTTTTCTCCGCTAACATATCCAGCGATAGGCAGCGATAAAAAAATAATCGCTAAGCCTATTTAGCGATAAATATCGCTACTTATTGGTAATATGCCCCTCTGTGTTTACCAACTCTCTAACCCATATAAAAAATCCCTTGTATTCTGCCACTCATCACTGCTACGCTCCCTTCAATCCTTGCCTAGATAACTTTTATTTTCCACAGAGGTACATATGGCACATATATGTATTGGGTTTGTCTAATGAGACATCAACTTTACAATGAAATATGAAAAATTGAGATGGTAGGTTAGAAATAATCTGGAATTGAGCAATGCTTATTTCAATTATGGCAACTTGGACCTAAAAACAAAAGAGGCAGGATTTAGAACTGACAGCCTTGGGGTGGTCTTCCCTCAAACCTTTTGCCTGCTTGCCTCAACTTTTTTGCTATATTAGTTTGTTGGCCCTAGTACTTTACCATTACCAACCAGTGTAAAAGTGCATGTGCTTCTGCCCTGAAACATGGTTTGATTGACCTATGCCTAATTGGCATATTTAATTTACTTGTAAGCCCCTTGTAGATGAGTATACCAAATACCAGGGCCTGTAAATTAAATGGTACTAGTTGTCCTGCATCACTGATTGTGCCTTTTTACACAAGTGTCACTTTAAACATGTCTCAGGCATGCCACTGCAGAGCCCCTATCTGAAGTTTACATTGCCATGTCGGCCTGGCATCTAAAACATCTTGCCAAGCCTTAAATTCCCCTTTTATGACATGTAAGTCACCGCTAAGGCAAGCACTAGATATTCCATAGGGCAGGGTGCTGTGTAAGCAAACGGTTGGACATGTGCTTCTAAATGTTATATGTCTTGGTAGTGAAAAACACTCATATTCATTTTTCACTACTGTGAGGCCTACACCGTTTACAGGTTAACATTGGGAGTACCTTAATACACTTATAATTGGTAATTCCTGATTGAAAAGGGGTAGCACTATCATTTTTCCTATTATTTGAATGGTAATTATACATTTTTTTTATTGGTAAAGATGAATTCATCAGTGCCACATTAAGAAAGATGGCACTTCTGCTCTTATCCCTGAGTTCCAGCAGCCTGTCTCCAATACACATCTGGGGTGGGTGACAGCTGGTCTTTGTGCTTTCCCTCTAGACAGTCCTACACAAAGTAAACTTAGGTCTGACTGATGGGCCCATCCACATCCCGATGAGTCATTCTGGGTAGGACGGGACAGATGGGAGGGAGGAGCTGACTCTTACACCTTCACAGACTGTGTCCTGTGCCTACACAGATGGTTGCATATTCCCTGTAGTTAGCATGGAGCCAGGGCTGGAAAGGGAGTATCCTGTGCACTTCAAAGTCCCTCTTCAAAGTTACCCCCAATTCAAAGGCACAACTGGGTATAAGTACTGGGTCTACTTTCAGTACACTACTGGATTGTGAAGGAGAAAAAACCTCTGTGCTAATACATGGACTGCCACTCTGCTGGACTGCTGCTCTGTAATAACACATTTTCTGCCATTCTGCCGAGCTGGTTGCTACCCTCTGCCCTGATGAGGAATGGCTGGACCCATCTCACTTAAACACAGAGTGGCTTCAAGGGTATGTTGGCTTGTCCCCTGTTATACGTTTCAGAGACCTCAAAGTCCTTCCATCCAGCTGAAACAACACCTGGACTTTGCTTGCTGCAACTCTTGCCCTGCTAAGTGGTACCACTCTCGTACAGGACCCATGGAAGTGGGTATAAAGTGCTGCAACTTCCATTATTCCGCATCAACAACATTGCACCAATCGGAACCAGTGGGTCTCCCTCACATGACATATCTGCGAGAAGCCTGTACATTGCTTACTAACTGTGCAGCGCATCGTCTGCCTTCCCAACGGATCTGCGAGGATCCATTACATCACTTGCTGACTGTGTGACACATTGCCTTCAGCTGGAAACTCAACAACAAAGCATTGCTCCTTTGCTTCTCACATCTTTGATGCGTGAACAATTCAACAAGGTAATTTGTGGAGGACCAAGGCTGGTCCCTGTATCCAACAAAGCTCCATCATGATAGGTCCGAACGTATGGATTTACCCTAGTCAAGTTCGCCCAGATGTCTCTGGTTGGCACTGTGTGGCCACATGTATGAAGCCTTTTTCGAAGTTGTGCAAAAAGGCATTTTCACATGTACCAAAAAAAAAGCAATTCGGTAATCTATTACCAAATCGCTATTTGGGTTTGTGATTCGGTATTAGGAAGGGGCAAGCTGAGGATGTCCTTTCCTAATTCCAAATCACAGTGGCATGTATGAATGTTTTGTGACCGAAATGCGGATGCAAAGCATTCATATTTTACCACCATATTCAATTTTATGTTCTCACTGACTATAGGGTGGACTTAGTAGATGTCGCTATGACACAGAATTATTTTCTTTTTATGTTTGAAAAGAGTAGATATAGAACTTTGGTTTGCTCTGGACATAGCTATTCTATAAGCAACTTCTTACTTGTGGGGGTGGTCAGTAACATTTGAAGGGATTTTAGTGTCGGCGGTTTGGCCGGGTATGATGGGTAGTGTGTTCTAAGAGCATGTCTCAGGTGGTGCATGTCAAATCGCAAAAGCAACGTGGGATTGTTAATATACTGTAGATCTGCAGGGGTCAAGAAAGTGTTGCCGCATATAGGTCGTGCATAGTGGTCAGTCCCGCCTCCTTGAGTAACCGCAAGGGGCCGGCTTCCTGTGTCACTAGGAGTGCCGAGTGGTATTCCATCGCCATGGCAGGGGCATAGTTTGTTCGCAAGCTGCCCAATAGCACTCCATGCTGCTATCATAGTGCCAATCGTGCTTATGTCTGTTTTTGGAGTGTCGCGCCACATATGAGTAATAATGCTGAGGAGAGGAAACAGTGAAGTGCCCCCATCTGCCAACACCACAGGGGGTATAAAGTTACTTCACCCCCCTGGCTAAACTGATTGCGCAAACTGGAATTAAATCCACCTCCTATGCTGATGACATTCATCTACTTTTCACCTTTGATGCACCTTCTGCCTCTGCCTTTGATCCGTTGAAATCCTGTCTCAGGGATATCTCCAGTTGGATGGACTCCAACTCCCTCCGACTTAATGCAGGAAAGATGGAGATCCTGTTTTTTAATTCACCATCACCTCTGGATTCCAGTCTGTGGTGGCCTGAGGATCTGAGCCAAGCCCCAACGCCCAAAGACTCTGTTAGAAAGTTGGGAGTGTGTTGGGATAATCACCTTAGTTTCAATGCCCAGGTTCAAACAGTAGCAGCATCCTGCTTTGCAAAGATCAAGAATATTAACCGGCTTATTAACTATCTGCCGGTGGACTACCGTAAGACTGTGGTCCAAGCGTTGATAACATCTCATCTCGACTATGCCAACGCACTTTATCTTGGTATCACAGCAGGCATATGTCATAAACTACAGACGGTCCAAAATGCTGCCGCCCGGCTGGTGGAGAGAATTCCTGCCAGACACCACATCTCCCCACACCTCCGCAAACTGCATTGGCTACCCATAGCAAAGAGATGTGTATTCAAGGCCATGACATTGGCTTTCCTTGCTTCTAAGGGCAACGGTTTGGCCCATTTGAAAAACACCCTGCGGCCGTATGCCAATACCAGGACATTGCGCTCTAACTCCCTACTGCTCCTACCCACTCCCAGATTCAAACGAACTCGTGCAGGAGTGAAAACATTCCAGGTTTGCGCCACTCAGTGTTGGAACAAGCTTCCGGTCGCCCTACATGCCTGCCAAACAGAATCAGCATTCCGAAAGTCTCTGAAGACCCACCTCTTTTCCACTTAATGTTCTCTTCTGCTCCTTTGCCCCCTGTTCCCAGATTTATCAGCGCCAGGACGCCCCATTGGGGCAGCTGTGCACTTTATAAATTACACAAATAAATAAATAAAATGTGTGTTTACCTAATAATATGCATATTGCGCCTGTGCTCTTAAATAATATATGTAGGGTCCGGCACTCCAAAGCCTCCCTTGGCGTAATCCAGGGCGATGATATCCCAGGCTACCCGGGCTTGCTTGCCTCCCCAGATGAGCCGAAGAATAGAGGACCGTAACCTGGTGAAGAACCCTTGCGTTCGTTTTTTTGGGATGTGGAAAAAAGGTACAAGAAATGGGGGCAAAACACCACCATTTTGATGATAGTGATATGATCCACCAGGGTCAATGGCAGCGCTATCCATGTGTCTATATGGCGGTCTAGCTTGGTGCAGGCCTGTCCATAGTTCTCCCTAACCACTATCTCCGGGTCCCGGTGGACCCAGATTCCCAGATACTTAACTGGGTCCACATTCCATATTATCGGGTATTCCAGAGGAGGAGCCAATGTGATTGTAGTCAGGGGAATTATGAGTGATTTATCCCAATTGATGGTGAGGCCGTAAATCAACCCTAATCTGGTATACTCCCAAAGCACCTGTGACAAATAACACTCAGGTTCCCTCAGAAATAGCACCATATCGTCAACATATAGCGATATGCCAACCGGTACGTGATTGAAGTTTAAGGCAGACTCCGTGTGCCTCTGTCTTATCACACATGCCAATGGCTTGATAGTGATAGCGAAGAGCAGTGGCAAGAGGGGACATCGTTGTCGGGTCCCTCTCCCGATGGGGAAAGCCTCAGAAGTCAGCCCCCCAACTCGGATTCTAGCCGACGGGCCCGCATATAAAATCATGATCCACCCCAGAAACAGCTACGGAAAGCCCATGCACGGTAATATGCGAAAACATGTATTTCCACTCTATAGAGTCAAATGCTTTGGCTGTGTGAAGCATGACTGCCGCAGTGCGTAAGTTAGGGTCGGAAATGTGCATCATTGCGAAGATGGTCCACAAATTATGAGAGGTAGAGCGTTCCGGTATAAAGCCGGATTGATCAGGCAGGACCAAGCACGGCATTAATTGCTAGAGTCTTGTGGACAGCATCTTAGCTAATAATTTTGCATCACCCTAATTAAATATTCCTGATTCATGCCCTTATGCGGTTATGATAAATCATGTCCTAATGAAGGCATAAGAATCTTACCCATATTCAGCCATAGCCCACGCAGCCCAAATATGGCAAGGCTACTTCCTTAAATTCCTAGAGAGCACAACAAGTTCTTTTGACACACCAAACATTCAGCAACCTGGGAATTCCCCATGTCTTTGTTTTGATTTGTCATTGAACTCCTGCGAGCACTAAAGGAACAGTCAGTTCTTAGTGACATCTTTTATTGACGTCTTATGTCCAACCTTACGTCAAGCACGGCACCTTCCAGGTATAAATATACCAGAACTTGCCTTAAGCAAACACACAGTGGTGTGGAGCAGAGCGGCTATCTACTTATCCAAAGCCCTGCTGATGTGAGAGCAGAAGGAAGCCACCCCTATTCCCCTTTGACACACTGGAGAAGCTGCCTTTTCTCACGCCGAGAAATCCAGCTCCGGTGTTTCCAGTCATCCTTGCGGGTTACTGGGAGATCGAGTCCTGAGAAACGAGATACAAGACCTCCTTCATTCTATAACCAAGGTACGGAGCTGATTCAATCCTTAGACAGAATTCATGATTCAGATTCAGAACTTAACTTAAAACTGCAACTTACTTACTCCTTCCCACGTATTAGGCTTAGGTCAGGTACACCAGGGTAGGCATATCTTAGAAGCACCAGTTGAGTTTGTTAGTCAATGTTTTTATGTATGTAAATATTTTATCCGTTTTTTTAAGTATCATATGGCTAAGAAACCATATCAATGCTTTTACAGTATTATTTTATAATACTCCTTTTACTGTACGCACTTTACTTCATGATAAGTATTACAATTGTGGCAATTAATTTCTCTTGCATGAGAAAGAAGACTGTTCAATAAAATAACACCTTTTATTGAAAACGCCTGTCTCTCTATTTCTCTGCACTCTGGTGAAACTAAGCATGCACGATTGACTGAGTGAAATAGCTGTCACACGACTCTGGAGATATAATCCTTATTCTTGGGGAGCAAAGTTGTCATGTTATATGGTTGTCAGAAGCTAATCTCTTCTTTTCTAAATCAGGGAAGTTAACCCCTCCCTATTCATTCAAGAAAGTTTCCAGTGACCTCTGAGCTAGCTGCCAAAACGAATTAAGTCTAACAGTATCAGTAGAGACCTAGATGACCTCAGTCCTACGTCTACACTGATGTTTATGTTATTCCAATGCGCAGAGCCTATTGGGAATATAGGAACTACACTACAAGTGCATATGTGCGATGCATTGCCATCATCGATGTCAGGATCAGCAATGTTCACAGAAGGTTGTACCTGTGTGGTGCCGCTGTCATCTCATACCTCACCGCCACTTAATCGTAATGGTGAAGTCTCAACGAATGCCGTCATCAGAATAGGTAGCCGCTGGGGACAACACGTTGCATGAGTCGATACCGGACAAAGCAAAGCATCGATATCCATTGGTACTGCTGATGGTAGTGTAAGACAAACGTCCAACACGCATTCTTCTCCGCATAGCAGACACCGAAGCACAGGTAAGATGCAATTTTGCCAAATTGGTCTGAATGAAAGAAACCAGGTAGTATTCAGATCTCTTAGCTGGGCCAATCCGAGGACCTCAGTGATACGGTCTCGGTATCGTATTGCTAGGATCGTTTCTTCCATCGTTGCCAGAGTTTTGTCTGTGACTTGGCTTGCAATATCGGAGCAGAAAGAACAAAAATAAAATTCCTGCTACCAGTCCCAAAATAAGAAGCAGGCCACCGAAGAGAGAATGCACAAAATTCGGGAAGATGCCAAGAACTGCTTCGAAGGGTGTTAGCAGTCCCGAAAAAATTGTCTTAAATACATGTGCGATGCCACTGGTATCTGACATGTTTAAGATTTGACTTAAAATTTCTACGAAATGCACCGGGCAATTTGTCGATAATAGGGTATGTATCTCTGTCGCTGTCCTTGCAACTTGCAGGTCATAAGTCTCTTTGGACGAGGTTAAAGGCACAGTTGTCTGTAAAAGAATAGACTTCATTCTGCTTAAAGTATCAATTTGAATAGGAGAGATATTCACATAAGGCCATATAGCCGCCTCCAGGTCTGGATTGCTGTTTGGATACAATACTTGCATACAGCAAATGACCCTGGCCGTCACAGTTATGAGATAGGGTTTTCCTGGCACCATGCCACAGCAGCTGTGATCACTTATTAGAACATAGCTACTGTTTGAAAGCTGTCTAAATGGCTCTACGTGTGTAGTAAGCTGCGTATATGAAACGTTTTTGACGCTGTTTGCGAGGTCCCATTATGAAATCTCACAAGTCAGCACCTTCTTTAAGTAAAGTTAAGTGTTGCTTTATTTCGGTAAGTGTGGATTTCTGTAGCCAGTCAAGGCATAGTTTTCCCACACTATATGTTGTTACTATCCCTGGATGTTGTCTCTGGGAATATTTACGGTCTGGCCTGTTCTGTTTGAACCCCTGTATTTTGTTCAGGAATCTATTTTGACAGGTATTTGTGTCTATGGGCCTGATCAACCATTTTTTCCAATCAGGATTTGTTCTGCTTTGTTTTAAAATATAGGACACGTCTCACCCCTCATCTGTAGTGGTGTTTCTATCAGGCATAGGTTTTGGTATAGACAGGTTATTTAAATCTTTTATCTTAGCTAAGCCAAGACAGGTTGTTTGCTGAATTGTGTCATTCAGGAAAATTATTTATTCTGGGATCATGCAGGCTCTGAATAATGCTTTTAGACCTTGAACCGGCCATTCTTTTGTTCCCCCGGATGGTTTTTGTTTCAATGTTGTTTTTCCAAAACTCAAAACCAAATGTTGACATTTTATCATAAAATAATCAATTTAGTATTTGTCAGCATGTTTTTCATTCCTGTCTTATTTAACATCTTGAAATAAAACATTTCTGGATCAGTGTGATTAAACCCTGAAAAGTATGGGAATTTTTCATAAAACGTTTTCGAACTGCCTCTTGGCGGAGTTGGACAATGTTCCCACTGATTATAAGTAAAAACATTTCTGGGATTCGCCGACTTATGCAGATAAGGATGGCCATAGTGGTTATAACAGTACATCTCTTCATAATTCGATGAGCCCATGTAAATAATCATGTTCTGTAAATTTTGTTGACATTTCTAAGTCTGACATCATATCATTAATATTTTCAAAGTCCCAATCATCAGAAAAAGAACTTGGTGTCACAAAGTCACTTAATGAAATCTTGAATTGGTGTGGATACTTCAAGAGCTCCACCGGCCCATAGATTTCATAGTCAGTTCTGTCCCATGCTATACGACCAGGCATAGGCTTTGCTGTGATGTTCACTGATGATAGTTCTCTTTTCTCTATGTGAGAGGATCTGTGTGGTTTCAGGACCAGGTTGATGTTCTGACTTGCTGTGTCCATTGTACTGTATTTTCCATCAATACATTTTCCCAAAATTAAAACTAAGATGAGCCAAAGTAGTAGGATAAGTACACCTAACACAATCCATAGTTCAAACCAAGGGGAAATGAGATATGTTTCTTTGAGTTGATGAAAAAGTTCTGTAATTTTCATTTTGAAAGTTTTTGTTGCTGGCTTGTCTCCATGTTCACTCGGATCATCGGAAAAGTCATCAAAGTTGATAAAGTAGCCAAATGCAGTTCTGTCAATTGGTGGGATTGCTTCCGGATTTCCATTGATCTTTGCATTTTCTTTTGTTACATTTGTATAGTCCGAGGCTGGTATACACCTGTTACAACGCATTTCTTACAACGCACTACCATTACAACGTGACTTTTACAACGCATACCATTACAACGCATTGCGCTGGGGGGCGCTCTAGGATAGGGAATAAGTATAATTTACTATCCAACACCTTCCCTAGGGTCCACGGGGACTGGAGTTAGAATAGTAAATTATACTTACCACTATCCAGCACCTCAAAGCGCTATGCGTTGTAATGGTATGCGTTGTAATGGTCGCGTTGTAATGGTAGGTAGTTGTAACGGTATGGGTTGTAACATGGTACATCCTCCGAGGCTACATCGTTGTAGACTGGTGTTTCTTGAACTGTTGCAATTTGGGTTTCAAGAGTCAAAAGCTCCATCGCTTTGTTGCATAGTTCTTTTTTATTCACTGATGGTTTATCAAAAGTGATTAGTCTTTCAGTCTGAACCTCTTAGATTGTAGCAAGATTTGGTCTTCTGCTATTTCTTGGGAGTCCACAGGGCCTACTACTTATTATTGGCCACATGATTGTGGCTTCACCAGGTCGATGTAAACAACTATGTTTTCCTTTTTACCAGCAAGTGGCGGTAGTACTACTGATCTTGTTCCGTTGTCAAATTCCCTCTTCACCGCGATCTTTTCTCTGACCAGATCCCCAATCTTTGGAATCCAGACAGGTCTTGCTGGCACAGGTGGTTCTTCAGTGGTTGTTGGCTTAGACTTTATGTTACTTAGACTTTTTCTTGTTTCATTCAAGTCCTGTAAAACAGCTAAACGATCTTTGATATCAAAGGTTTTTCCTTCTACCACTGCAGTATGACAATCTAAGTCCTGGATTCTCATTCTAGTGCCGAACAATAGTTCGTATGGAGTGAAACCTTTTACAGAATTTCTTGGCAGATTGTTAAGACTACGTTGGACACTTGTTAGATGTTTGACCCACCCATTACCCGAACCTAATACACTCGCTGTTATAGATTGCTTTATGCCACGTTTTTTTCCCTCAGGATGGAAGGGAGAAGAGTACCGCAATGCAATGCCCATGCTGCTCATGGTGTCTTTGTAAGCTCGAGAGCTAAACGCAGGACCCTGGTCAGAATGGTTCCTGCTAATTGCGTATGTGCCGATAAAGACTCGCAAATCTTTTATAACAATTCTGGCGTCAGCAGAGCGCTGGGGCCACATCTTTAGTGAATCTAGTCCTAATAATTATGGGACCGCATTTGTCCGGTCGGACGTCTGCGCATAGATAGCCTGATGCTGTCTAATAGTGGTGTCTGGGCTGGTGCCTGGTCCGGTTCACAACTGCGATCTCTGTTGCAGTCCTCACAATTTATTGCAAAATTGTAAATTTCTACGCTCATCCCCGGCCACCAGTATTGTGATTGTAATTCTATCAGAGATTTCAGGATCTCTTGGTGCTTCAGACCCAATCCCATGTGTGCTTCTTGTATCAAGAAGATTCTCCGGTTCGTGTTTGGAATTACTCTATCCCCCACTCCAGGGATTCGAACAAACAGAATGGAATTCGCATCAATTATATATGTATTATTCAGTGGATAGTTGAGAGGTAATGTCGCATAGTCGCCTTTTAATGAGGCTTTTACTGCCAGCATGGTTTCTCTATCTATTTGTTTTTCTGAACGCTTTTTAGTGGCTACGGAAGCCGGTTGACCAGCCGCCGCTGTGGCTCTATCAACCAATGAATTCCCTGCAACCTGAACGCCATCACGTCGATGACTCAGTGTATGTATCACATGAGTCTTTTGAAGTTCTTTCTGCAAAAGAACTACTTGTTCCCAAAGTTTTTTATGCTTTATTGTGGCACCTGTGTCATCTTTGTAACCATTTTGAATCCAAGTCTGCAGGTTCCTATTGTAAGATTGGACGCAGTAATGAGAATCGCACACTATTAGGGTGGGGAATTCTCGATCAGCATTTTCAAGCGCCATCTTTAGGGATGTTATTTCAGCTCGCTGAGCTGTACAGTTTCTGAATGATTCTGTTTTAGTGACCATTGGTCTAAATTTACCTAAGCGCTAACGACCTTTAACAATCGCGCATGCATTTTTGTAAATTTGCTTTTCCACAACAAAATGTTGTGCAAATCTGTCTGTGTAGATTATGGATGTATGACGGTACAACGCGTACCGTCACAACGCATCCCTTTAGCGCGCATCCCTTACAACGCAAGTCGTTACCACGACTTGCGTTGGGGGTGCGGATTTCGAATAGTTTAATTTACTATTCTAACACCAGTCCCCGTGGACCCTAGGGAAGGTGTTGGGATAGTAAATAAACTATTTTTAAACCTTTAGCGCCCTCCAGCGCAAGTCGTGGTAACGACTTGCGTTGTCAGGGATGCGTGCTAAAGGTACTGCGTGGTGAAAACTTCGTGCTAAACGATGTTTACCGTAGATTATGCCTCAATGGCTGATTCTGATGTAAAAACAGTTACTCTCTTGCCTTGGGCTAGGGCTCTTTCTCTTGCTACAGCAGTTTGAACCGCTGTCAGAATTTTTTCTGTAGAACTGAATTTCATTTCAGCCTGTGTGTACAAATGTGATTTGTAAGCTATTGGTACCGTTTCTCCCTCATTAGAGGTCAGGTATGTGAATCCGCATCTTCCTGGGATGACTCGGATTACCAGATTGCGTTTGTTTGCGCATGTTTGCAGTTTTGTTTTAGTTAACATGTCTGTCTGTAATGATCTCAAAATTTCTGTGTGTTTTTGAGTCCAATTATTTGGTTTGAAATCAGGCTTTATTAATTCGTAGAGAGGTTTAACCCTCTCTTCATAATTTATAATGTATTTTCTTCCGAGATTCAGGAAACCTAGTATTTATTGTAAATTCTTCAGCGTTTTAGGTGCTTGGAGTACTGCACATTTCTCTAAGAAATTGTCTGCTAGGCTTTTGCCTTCACTTGATAATTCATATCCGGAGGCAAGATGGCGCCCATGCAAGTGGACGCGTAGGCTGACCTCTCCAGCCTTCCTGCAGGGATTATTGCAGATACGGAGAAAACGGAGATAATAATGAGCAGTTTAAACGCTGTACCTGGATTATGTGGGATTTGAGACACCAGCGTCCAGCTTGGTCTATTTTGTTTGTTGCACAGAAACGATATACCGCTTTGCTTGAGAAGTGGGAGAAACAACACATCCCGTCGTGGAGAAAAAACTCTGCTTGTACGGTGTGTGGAACAGGGTGGTTGAATACTTGGAGTTGACATCCATCCAGTTCTGTTTGAAAGGTGGGAGAAACATTGCGGCTCCGCCGCCGAAAAGCCTGCTTTGATTGATGCTCAGTGCACTCGGGGGAGTCTACAGTGTCTCGACGCGATATCGCAGCTGGTGGTCACGGGCGGTTAGCACAGCTGCTGCCGGTTTACAGAGCCTGAGGAGCGCCGTGAGGGGAATGCAAACCGCAAGCAGGAAGCTTCGTGGTAAGAGAATGGCCCCCAAAAGTGTAAGAGGGAAACAGGCACAGGAGACACCCGGTGGCAGTATCGAGAACCCGGCCAAGGAAAGTAATAAACCGGGCAAGGCAACAAGCATCACGGAGAAGAAAATTGAAGCGGGTAAGATTAAAACTACCACGATACCCGCAATATTTAACGCTGTAAAAGAAAAACGTAAAGGGAAGTTAGGCACTACGGCAGGAACTACACAGCCACAGGCACATTCTAAGGCAGTCCCAGCTACTAACGAAAATGTAATGCAAGATAATACTGGTACGGGTCCAAGCCTTAATTCAGAGAGTGGGACTTAGAGTGTGGTTATTGTTAATACAGATGTCGAAACAGATAATGAGACAGCTATTGATATAACTACAATATCTATGACTAATTCTCAGCATGGAAATAAAGCTGAAAGCTTAAATACTGACAAAGCCCAAAACGGGGCACAGTGCCAGCCGCCTCAATCACTGCTAGTACAAGCTTTGCCAGAAGGCCGAATTACAACAGAAGGCGAGTCAGGGGACTTCTACTCAGTCTCGGAAAGCTCGATCTCTTCATGTGAGGATTTAACAGCACAGTACTCAAAACAAATGAGTATGGAAGACGGCAGTGATGGCGAATTAGAGGACTCTGTAGATCTTGGTGAAGAGAGCCCCACCACGATACAGGAAAGAGGCCATTCAATGAATGAGAGGTAGCCCGATAATGATTTACAAACAATAGCGAACATTGGGAGAATAATACCATCTGGAGAGGAAGATATCACATTGCATGCTATCTATCAAACTATTCTTACACATATGGACAAAACGGAGCAAGATAGTATGAGGATACAAAATTCTTGTCGCAGGCTTCGAAGTTCAATAAGGCGATTGGCAAAATCCCAGACTGATTTTGGAGAAAGGGTCATGGAAATCGAAACTCGTGTTTCCAATATTGAGGATCAGTTGGCACAACAGAAGACTACCACTGAACAGTTGAGTGCAAATAAAGAGGATCTGCAAGGGAAAATAGCAGACTCTGAAAATCGCGCTCGCCGCAACAATCTGAGAATAATGCAAATCCAGAGGGAAAAGAGGGGCAAGATACACAACGATTTATTGTACAGGTATTTCATCAAGCATTCCTGGAGATTACCAAATGGGATTGGGACAGAGAAATAGAAAGAGCGCATAGGCTCCCATTTAATATTCGTTTACAGGTGGGGGCTGCTGAGGTTAGACCTAGGCCTATTTTGGTTGCTTTCAACAGCTTTTTAGCTAGGGAGGATGTATATATGAATACACGACCCAACAAGAAAAGAAAGGGAGACAGTTTTGAGTTTTTTGCTACGCCTGATTTCTCTAAATACACTATGGATAATAGATGGCAGCTACGCCAGCTGGTAGCGCAATTTCAGAGCAAGCTTCTATAATGAACCCAGCTAAACTCAGAGTGATCTATAACGAAAACTCTCAATATTTTACGAATGTAAAGGCTGCAAAGGAATACTTACAGGCTATGCATGGCAAATAGGGGTTGCAGCTGTGGCCAATACTGTTTAACACTGAATAATAAGTGAAACAGTGATAAGCAGGATTCATTAGTGATAGTTTTCTCTCATGTGTTAATTGAGATAAAAGATTCTTAGGATAATGATATCCCTTCAGGGGGTGGGCTGGAGGCACAGGAAGCTCCACATCCAAGGACAATAAGTCCTAAAGCCTCGGTAAAAGGGTGGGGAAGGGGGGTGGTGGGGAGGGGAGAGGGGTACCTAGGGTTCTGGGGGTGAAGGGGATGGGAACACGTTGGGGGTAAAATGGAGGAAAAACCCGGTTGAGGACAAGACACAGTGCAGGAAGGTAAATATTTTTGTAGGAAAGATTATGATCAATAGGATGTACTTGGTTATAAGAAAGATGTGCACCAAAGTATGGCGTGTGAGGATGAATATATTTTTTGATGGCTCGCAGTATTAAAATTTGTTCTTTAAATGTCTCTGGTTTAAATAATGTAAAAAAAAGACATAAAGTTGCTTCAGAGCTTCGGTACATTTCACCAGATGTTGTATGTCTACAACAGACACACTTGCCCTGGAGCAATCGTTTTGTAGTAGCTAATTAGAGCTTGTGCCCGGCATGACTAGATAAGGATGGGAAGAGCTCTATCAGTCCAACAAGCTGATTATTAAGGTACTGCCATTCCCTAAAATACCGGGTTGTTTATTGCCAGCCTTGTTGGAAGCCGAGATGAACAAATACAGTACCTGATGTGGACTGCCTTTTAATTATACATTATGATTTTTACATTTTAAACCAGTTGATAAGTGTCTCCATTTGAGCTAGTATGGGGAAGTTCAAGTGATAAAAATAAATAGAAACAAAAGATACAAGCACCTTAGAAGAAATAATTGAGGAAGTAGAACACCTCAAAGGTCCCGAATACTCACAGCCAAGTATACCACAGCCCAGAAGCAAACAAAAGTGCTCACCCTCAAAACCTCAAGAAGTTATGGCTACAATAAAAAGCAACAGTGGTGTTCAAGGGGTCTCACATAGAGCAGAGGGGTTGCTAACATCTCAATAATTAGCTATTTAGCCGAGAGTTCAGTGCATTCACCTAGAAGCCAGGTGTGAGAAGTTGGCCAGGCATATGCTGTCCACTAGTTATAGTGGGTACCTTGAACCAGTCCAAACAACCCCTTAGAGGTGAAAGTTTAAAGACAACGGGGCATATTATGAAGAACAGGAGATAAAATGATCGCCGCTTTAGTGGCAGGAAACGTCCGCTAAAGCGGCGATAATGGGCTTGATAACATGTCCTTTTGAATTCCCATAGCAGCCCCGATTCTGGCTTTAACTTGGGCTGCTGTTGGGAATTCACAAGGGCATATTATCAACCCCATTATCACCGCTTTAGCAGCAGTTTTCTGCCGCTAAAGCGGCGATAATTTTATTGCCTGTTCTTGATAATATTCCCCAACCTTATTTGAAAGCTATCCTAGTGGTAGCTATGGGGAGCAGCCTTCAGGCTAAGTCTTGAAGGAAAGTCAAGCAGCTTGGTCTACCAGTCTATAATCTCTTCAATGACCAAATGAAAGGAGAACCACACCAGGTATATATATAAAATATATGTATTTATTCTAAAAATACCCTACTAGTCTCTTTATGGGGCTAGAGGTAAAAGCACATATGTTACACCTATTTTCACACCGTAAATTAGCACAATATCTGTTGAGTCCTAGGGGCGTACCAAACCATATATTAGGAAAGTGGTATAAGAACCACGACTTGACTAGACACAAGACCTAGAGCCTGTAAAATCACTGGGACCCCAAGGAACCACCCAAGATAGTGACACAGGGGACCCACGCGGGACGCGTGCAGTGTGAGAACACAGCTGCGAGACGCTGTTAGCTTCTATGGGGAAAGTCACGGTTGGAAATATAAAGATTAGGAGACAGCTTTGAGCAAACCCCTTTATACTTAAGGGGTTCTAGGGCCAAAACCCATGAGAGCACAGGAGTACTTGAGTTACCTCACCCAGGGAACCTGGGTGCATATGTGTCTTTTGGGGTCGGGAATCGTCGTTGTTTTCAATGGCGATCTTCTGCAAAGTGCTGCTGCCGTCAAAGTGGAAAGTGTCCGGTATGATCCAAGCCTGGATAAAAGATGAGAAGAACCTGAAAGCAGGGTGTATAGAGTCTGGGTCAATTGCCAGTGACCAGGGGCACGATAGTCGAATGCCCACCGATTTTGGGTGATTTCACATTGAAGAGGTGAAGCTTGACTCTGCAGCCACGAGGACCAGGAGGCGTTGACAGTGACCAGGACCTGGATTCGGGCTGCCCCACAAAGAATGTCGAGTGCTGTGGTATCGGTGAACGGATTGAACCCAACAATCCTTGGCAACAGCAACCCATGTAGAAAGAGAAGAAAAGATTCGGGGCGGACCAGCAAGGTCTGAGGGACTCACCACGTGGTGGAGAGTCAGTGCACATCTGGAGCAACCAGGGAAACCCAAGGAAAGTCAAGTTGCCTTCTCAGGGACCCACCGGTCAACGTCCAGGGATCACAAAGGTACCTCAAATGAAAACACAAAGGTGCCAGCTCACGGAACACTCTTGGAGTGTAGGCCAGCAATCTTCAGTAGAAAAGGTGCTCAGGGTCTGGGCTACAAGTAACCCACTGCACAGACTCAAGGAACCTTGAGAAGCTGATGCACTTGCAAATGTGCATGGTGTCTAGGGGTTCCGGTTCCATTGTACTCACAAGGGCTGCGGGTCTCAGCTTTGTTGAGGACTGAGGGCGGCTTTGGAGAAGTCTGGAAATCCACCTCCTCGGCTGCAATTACTTTGGGGTCCATCGGGAGCTTCGGAGATGCAGACCAGTCAGATGCGTCTTTGGTGCCTGCCAAGCAAGGGAGTAACTCCTTTACTCCAAGGGAGATTCTTCAGTCATCTAGTTGTGTAGATGGATGTATGGTGTTACAACGCATAATTTTACATCGCATACCATTACAACGCGATTTTTACAACGCAGGATCCATTACAATGCATGCCTTTACAACGCATGTCATTACATAGCAGATGCTATTACAACGCATGCCATTACAACGTAAGTATAGGTAAGTATATATTTTTTAAAAAAAATGTAATTAAGTTAATTTAATTAATTTACTTTAATTAATTTAATTTAAATAATTTTAAAATTGAAATTCATTTAATTTAAGTAATTTAATTCTATTAATTTAATTTAATTAATTTAAAAATTGTAATTCATTTAATTTAATTAATTTAATTTAATTAATTTTAAAATTGTAATTTATTTATGTTAATTAATTTAATTTAATTAATTTAATTTAATTAATTTAAAAATTGTAATTAATATAATTTCATTAATTTAATTTAATTTAATTATTTTAATTACTTTAATTTATTTAAAGTTGTTTTTTTTAAAAAAAAAACTGAACCCTAAAAATACCCCTGTACCCATTAACCCAAACCTAGCCCTGAACCCTAAAAATACCCATGTACCCCAAAACCCAAACCTAACCCTGAACCCTAAAAATACCCCTGTACCCCATAACCCAAACCTAGCCCTGAACCCTAAAAATACCCCTGTACCCCAAAACCCAAACCTAGCCCCGAACCCTAAAAATACCCCTGTACCCCATAACCCAAACCTAGCCCTGAACCCTAAAAATACCCCTGTACCCCAAAACCCAAACCTAGCCCTGAACCCTAAAAATACCCCCGTACCCCCAAACCCAGCCCTGAAACCTAAAAATACCCCTGTACCCCAAAACCCAAACCCAGCCCTGAAACCTAAAAATACCCCTGTACCCCAAAACCCAAACCCAACCCTGAAACCTAAAAATACCCCTGTACCCCAAAACCCAAACCCAGCCCTAAAACCTAAAAATACCCCTGTACCCCAAAACTCAAACCCAACCCTGAAACCTAAAAATACCCCTGTACCCCAAAACCCAAACCCAACCCTGAAACCTAAAAATACCCCTGTACCCCAAAACCCAAACCCAGCCCTAGAACCTAAAAATACCCCGTACCCCAAAACCCAAACCCAACCTTGAAACCTAAAAATACCCCTAGCCTTCCGAACCTCCACAGCATCTCGTGAGCGCCCTAAGAAAACTTTCTTCAAATGGTGATTAGCCTCTGAATTGGGCCCATGGGTGTACCCATGGGTCCCCCTTCCCAACCATACAAAGTGTGGCAGGCACCAAGGGCTGCCCACCACAGGGTGCATGATTATCCCCAACCACCCATTTCATCAATGTGAGCCTATGTTCGCGTTCAGTACACAGACTCCGGTTGAGTCTGACTGAATCGTACCCGGATGCACTCAAATGCATTATATACGTTCAGTCGAACTCTCCGAATCTGAGTCGTTCGGAGAGCATTCCGGACCTGAGTCATTCGGTATGCTTTCTGAACGAGATCGGAATCGGGCTCCTTGTAGGAAAATGTATGGGTGTTTACATTGTTCCCATCTCATTACACCCTCTTTAAATATTAGCCAATACATGCCTGGTACTCTCAAGGCTTTGTTGACTGAAAGAAACACCACCCATAGACAAGATAAAAGACAGAATAGATCACAGTCCGAGAAGACCTTGAGGCCTATGAGCACACAGCAATATATGAAGAAGACATAGTACTAAAGTCTACTCAACATACTATATTGACTACATAAACCTTTGCTCCAACATAAGAAGGAGCACCTTCAAACCCATCCTTCTTAGGCACTTCTAAATCAAATGAAGCAGGATTACCAGGTTCTTCAAAGAGACGAATCAAGAAACACACTAGTGACAATGCAGGCTTAGAAGGCATTTCACCCAAAAACATTACGGCTCCCCAAACTTATTGCCCTTCTATGTCCTGATCAAGTGCCTGACACCTTATTGGGTGATTAGTCGCGCTGTATAAATCTTGATTGATTGCTGGATTGATGGCCTCTGATGTTTCATAGTTTCTTCAAGTTGATTTTATATGAAGTCCACTCATATCATTGTTTATAAATTCCAACCTTGATCACAACAATCTTGCCAATTGCTCACTTCCACTTCTACGCAACAGCACCAAGAGACATCCTTTTCTGCCTCAAAAGTAAATTCAAACCAACGATATACCCAAGGACCACCCATTAGAATTCAGGCATAGAGGCAGCAGATGTTGACTTGTTTTGAAACCATCGGATTTGCCTGTGTCTATGTCTCTGTCCTCCACATTTCATGTGTTCTTTGCCTCTGGCAGGAGGATCATGTTCCAAGCCAGTGGAGGGGTGGATGCACGCCCTACTAGATTCCACCTTTGCAGCATGTGCCATGTGTGATGGTGAAGGATTACATTTTGTCAGACTTCAAATGAGTGAAACTATGAACGTTGTCATGGACGGCGTTTCCCTCTCTAATGTAGGCCTTGGCTCACTGCTGATTGTAGGATAGTAGTGGGAAACATTGAGCATGGCCTTCGGATGAGGAGAAAATGTACTTGTAGCTGGCTTATATAGTAAAAGGTTCTCTGTTGTCTGCAGTCCTGGTCTACCATTCAAATGTCTTCCAACATGAAGTCCAAGTGTCGATGAAATTGTACTTGTGGATCCCCTTTCAGATTTAGTATTTCCTACAAATTTAAATTGTCCCTATATCCTAAAGTAATATTTTCCTGTGGGCACACGGTAGAGGCTAATGTGCCCGAAATGACATATATGTTTCCAAAATTGCAGGGCTGACAGGGGGATGCTCATCTGTAGTAGCTGCAGAAATGTAAACTGTTGGTGTTGGCTTTGCAAAGTAATTTTGTGTTATTATATTTAGTATTAAATCTAACTGTGCAGAAAATACTCTCAAATTTCTATTTCATCACACAAACATAGGTCAACAATCCTATCATGCTAATCAGGTTTCAGTATTGTCCCCAAATAAAACAACGATGACTCAATTTTACGTTTAGAAAAAGATTGTTTCCCCATTTCTTCTGCCAGCTAGCATGGCCTGGGCCCAAGTCACTACAAAAGAACAAAGTAAAAGCCATTGTCAGACCAACCAATGGTCATTTTGCTGCAGCTGCTGTTCTCTGCTAAAGATACAAGACCTATTGGGTGGACTGCCAAAAAGAAGGTGTGGATTGCAATGGCAGGCACAGAACACAAGTGGCTTTACAAGGCTGAAACATCACAGTATTCAGTTCACATCAACCTGAGGTTTTACTTAGATCCAGCAACACCTTCCAACCACAGAAGCATGTGGGATACATACACTTCAGAACTTCAGGTGCCATTTGCTTACTCTTGTGTTCCACTAAATAACCCCCAAAGCAGATCATGCAGCTAGATTATCTCATGGGAGTACTCATGCATTGATGTCTTCTGAGCAAGTTGAAGAATGATCCCTCAAGCTCAAAAGACATTATACTAGGATTTTCAATCCACTCAGCTACCATTAGCTGGAGGCTTCTGAAGGTTCATGAATGATCTAAAATCTTATGAATGTAAGGACGCTGGCAGTGGCACCTGAATGTGATGACCAAAGTATCTCCTTCCTCTGGTGTACAAAAGGTAAATGGAGGATGTTAAGGGTGGTTGGATTATGTACCTGATTTTACAATCTTGTGATAACGATAAGATACCTTTTCCTCATGTGTGCACTAGGTTCCCCAAGCAGGAAGAAGGAACAACTACAAAGCAGTTTGTTGATCTGTCCTCTCCTCCTTTCCCACTGCTGTCTGTCTTCGCTCTCAGTGATCAGCTTCTATGGGCGGAAACAGGCGACAGAGAGACTGGGAGGACCCGCATCAGTGTTTATGCCACGGCAGCCACAACTGACACTTATATGAGAGTTTCAACGTATTTGTCTAAGAACTAACACTATCCAAAACTATTCTTCGAGCCATGTATCATTTTTACATTTTGTACAGTCATAAAACAATTATGTCCCTGATACACACTCACAATCACAAAATGTATAACAGTTTAAAATACACTACTTAAGAATCCAAATATACTCTCCTGTTTGTCAAATAGAATAATCCAAACTTTGTTAGCAGGTTGACTTTTAGTATCTATTTAAATATTGAATGAATGAATGAATGAATGGATTTTAATGAATGACATTTATTTTTTTGCATAATTACTTAAAATTATTTGCAACGTTGGATTGCATTATCTAGAATTACAATAAAAAATGTATCTATCGACATTATAAAACATTTGTCTAAACAAGTATACAAATTTAAGAGTATTAATTGGTCAGTGGTACCAGACCATATCTAAAATGTGGCTTTGTTCTTATATTCGATAGATATATATATAAGGCGGGACTTGGAACACTTATCAGGGTGTTTCTCATCAAGTGCAAGCCACTCCCTGTTTTCTGCCCGTGATCAAGGACACAAGTTGTTTGAAACGCGTTGGGCATTTTACAATTGCAGATGGTGTTTTTACCTGCCGCGCTGTACCACTTTGAATTAAAGGCATCCAAACCTTCAGCAGTGGCATCTTCATGTGGAGCAACCTCATGGATTTTGTGTTTAGCGGCTGTGCTCGGCCGCGAAGATGCCCGCTGCATTCTCTGCAGATCCCGCGCTAGGGATACACCGAGCGCAAGAAAGGAGCTGAAGGGCCGGTTTGAAGTTGTCGGGATTGCAGCTCGGCTGAGTTTTAAATTCCAGATCAACCCACTGTGGAAATACCAAGACTACGAGTGCAGGCTGTGGCGGCACCCACTCGGGTTCAAGGGTGAGAAACTACAGGTACCATCATGCCATGCGGCATACGCCCACAAAGGCGGGACTTGGAACACTTATCAGGGTGTTTCTCATCAAGTGCAAGCCACTCCCTGTTTTCTGCCCGTGATCAAGGACACAAGTTGTTTGAAACGCGTTGGGCATTTTACAATTGCAGATGGTGTTTTTACCTGCCGCGCTGTACCACTTTGAATTAAAGGCATCCAAACCTTCAGCAGTGGCATCTTCATGTGGAGCAACCTCATGGATTTTGTGTTTAGCGGCTGTGCTCGGCCGCGAAGATGCCCGCTGCATTCTCTGCAGATCCCGCGCTAGGGATACACCGAGCGCAAGAAAGGAGCTGAAGGGCCGGTTTGAAGTTGTCGGGATTGCAGCTCGGCTGAGTTTTAAATTCCAGATCAACCCACTGTGGAAATACCAAGACTACGAGTGCAGGCTGTGGCGGCACCCACTCGGGTTCAAGGGTGAGAAACTACAGGTACCATCATGCCATGCGGCATACGCCCACAAAGGCGGGACTTGGAACACTTATCAGGGTGTTTCTCATCAAGTGCAAGCCACTCCCTGTTTTCTGCCCGTGATCAAGGACACAAGTTGTTTGAAACGCGTTGGGCATTTTACAATTGCAGATGGTGTTTTTACCTGCCGCGCTGTACCACTTTGAATTAAAGGCATCCAAACCTTCAGCAGTGGCATCTTCATGTGGAGCAACCTCATGGATTTTGTGTTTAGCGGCTGTGCTCGGCCGCGAAGATGCCCGCTGCATTCTCTGCAGATCCCGCGCTAGGGATACACCGAGCGCAAGAAAGGAGCTGAAGGGCCGGTTTGAAGTTGTCGGGATTGCAGCTCGGCTGAGTTTTAAATTCCAGATCAACCCACTGTGGAAATACCAAGACTACGAGTGCAGGCTGTGGCGGCACCCACTCGGGTTCAAGGGTGAGAAACTACAGGTACCATCATGCCATGCGGCATACGCCCACAAAGGCGGGACTTGGAACACTTATCAGGGTGTTTCTCATCAAGTGCAAGCCACTCCCTGTTTTCTGCCCGTGATCAAGGACACAAGTTGTTTGAAACGCGTTGGGCATTTTACAATTGCAGATGGTGTTTTTACCTGCCGCGCTGTACCACTTTGAATTAAAGGCATCCAAACCTTCAGCAGTGGCATCTTCATGTGGAGCAACCTCATGGATTTTATATATATATATATATATATATATATATATATATATATATATATATATATATATTTGTTATATTAAATATTGGCAAAGCTCCATATTCCCTGGGCTTTCGTACAAGATTAATTTTTAGTTCATTGCTGGGAACAGTTGCCGCTCACGTCTTTCCTCTGCGTTGTTTCCGATTAGGTCCATTCGTGGCATGTATATATATTTTCCAAATTTCGCCAGATCTGAAGACTCCATACTTGACTGAAGCAGTGCCACTGCCTCGGCGCATCTTCTGGTCCCATGTCTCAGGAACATTAGTTTTAAGAGAATATGTCGCTGCTGTAGTAGTGCAGGGCAGCAGCATATTTAATTTAATTTAATTTAATTTAATTTAATTGTGGGTTTATATAGCGCTAGGAATCGACTCCCGGAGGAGTATCTCCGCGCTTCGACCGCTGGGGAACCCGTCCTGGCTCACCCTGAGAGATGGTGCCTAATGGGTATCTCTAAGGTGCAACCAAGCATCCCCGGCGGTCTGGGGGGGCCGTTGTGAAGATGAGGCAAGCTAATGCCCACAGTTGCCAAGTGTGGTCCCTGACTGGAGTAGGCACCGAGGCGAGAATTATCGAGCCCGCTGACCATGGTCCACGACCCTGCCGCGTCGGGAATCGAACCCTGGTCCCGGGCCGTCCTCTGCTTACGGGTCTGCCGCCTCTAACCAGTGAGCCACACCACTTCACTTCATAGTCGATCTATCAATGATTCCTCCCTAAAATTACACAGTCTGCAACTGATTATATTGTTCAACGATTTTCAAGCCGGATTCAGTCCTTTTAATGGAAGGGGGAAAAAACGCGCCCATTGAATTTCATTCAAACACTTCCTTCTTAGAGAACTGTTCATGTATGGCTGGATTTTATGCAGCTCGTATGCTTTGGTTAGGCCGGCCAGACCTATGTTTACCTTCAGTCTTGCAAGATCATCATTTCTTGATATCTGGTCAGTGTGCTTTTTTAGCACCTTCTTGTTTGCAAAGTAGTGTAGACCTTCTTGTGACCAGGATGCTGTAGATAGGTCCAACTCTGCCACTGTCTCCAGGCAATATTTCTGCCATGGGTTTGGCAACCCCTCAAATATTGTTCTCAATGCCTCCATAAGGGATCCTTTCTGAGCTTTTGTTGTCTTGAACCAAAATTTAACAAGGGTGCACCTGCATTCGTATTTTGGTTGTACAAGGCCAAACTCAAGCCGAATCAGGGCATTTCTTGTGTACTTGGGGAGCCTAAAAAGTCTTTTGTAACACTGGCACTGAGTTTTCTCCATCATCCTTTCCATCTGACCTGGGAATACCTGTGATGCGTACCCAGCAACCGCAATGAGTTTTGCTTTTGTGACTCTCATGATGGGTTTCGTGGTAGGGCTATATAATTTGCTATGGAGTTTGCAGAGGGCGTAAACGGTGGCTTGTATTTTGACTTGCGTCTTGGCCAGGTGCAAGGTTGCCTCGCCTTTGTCGTTCAGCCATGCTCCTAAATATTAATACGCTCTTTCTGTGGCTATGCTGTTGTTTCCCAGTCTCCGCTTTAAGCCTTTTTTCTTCGGGTGTTTACCAAACACCACAACTTTTGTTTTACTGGGATTGGCCACAAGTTTGTTTTACAGGTTGCAATTATTTAACGCATTCAGCCCTCTTTGTAAACCTACTCTGGTGTGATCAAGAATCACCAGGTCATCAGCATACTGAAGTATATTTAGTCGTTGCGGTCCGATTTTTGGGATTACCAAACTTGCTCCTTGTATCGCTTTCCCCAAGTCTGCCGTATAAGGATCAAAAAGTGTAGGTGCTAAAACGCAGCCCTGCTTCAGGCCGCGGTCAGTTGACATCTTATGTGTGACTGTGTCCCCCACCAGGGTGATCCTCACCCACGTGATGGTATACAGTGACATCAGTGCCTTCAATAATTTCCGGGGATCTTCCAGCGGGACAATTTGTTCCACAGCTTGCTTCGATTAACTCCATCGAAAGCGGGCGAGTAATCTATGAAACATGCAAATACTGGGAGATTTTTACCAGAGTTTGCCTGATATGCCAGGTACGAAAGGGCCATGATATTATCTATAGTGGAGCAGCCTTTTCGGAATCCGGTCTGATAAAAAGGTTGTATTTTGTTTTCCTCTATTCAGGCTGTTAGTTCGTGTAACAAAGTGCTGGCATATGCTTTGCCTTTGATGTCTAGCAAGGCAATGAGTCTATAATTTTTTGGGTCAGTTTTTGCTCCCTTCCTATATATTGGTTACAATAAAGAGCCTCGCCAGGCATCCGGCACATCACCTTGGGCTCTGCGTTCCCTGTACAGCGGTGTTATCAGGTCTGCCCACTCCTTAGAATCCTGCTTAAACAGTCCACTCGGTAGGCCGTATGGGACATGGGCTCCATCCTGTTTTATATTTTTTAGAATCTTCATTACTTCATTCAGCTTCAGCACTTGACCCCCAAATCTGTTTGGCCGTCCTCCTCTACTTCAGCCCCGTCTGTTTCAGGGATAAAGCTGACATTTTGGCTACCTGAGTTCATTGTATATATTTCTGCTGTGTGGTCAATACAGGCGTCTGATGTAACTGCGTTCAGCCTGTCCGTTTTTGTATTTTCCATCCTGGAAATGTACTCCCAGAATTGCTTTTGTTTGTTTGGTTTGCATAATTCAAATACTGTGAACCATTCCTTTTCCATCATCTGGCATTTTCCTTTCCATACTAAATGTTTGTGGTTCCGCTGGGCGTCTTTGTAGGCTCTCTCTGCCACAACGGTGCCACTTTTCTAGAATACCTGTCTGGTTTGTCTGAGGGTGCGGGTGCTATTCCTCAACTTTATATTGCATCGTTCTTGTTGCCTCGCCGATTTGTGGTTTGTATTCCTTGTCCCTTTCAATAGAACTGCCCGCAGTGCTTCGATCCAACTGTCCCGACTCTGGATGGTAGGGGAGAAAGGTCCACTCCGTAGTAGTTTTCACTTGCAGCTTTCCCAATTCAAACCCGTGAAGTGGTTCCATCTAATCCTCTTCACAAGTTTGTTCTCCTCCCACACAGCTGTGGTGCTTATGGGGAGTAATTCCTCACGGTGGTCGCACTGGAGTTTGAATTCAGCAATAAGCATTGCATGGTCGCTTATTTCATGTTGGTGTATCTGGAAGTTCTGAATTCTATTCCTCATACTATTCCTTATGAAGATATAGTCAATTGTGGTTTGATTATTAAATGTCAGAGGATTCACAACATTGGGGTTATGTTGCTCGGTCCAGGCCTGTACTGAGATTAGATCAAATGACCTTCAATACATGATAAAATTCTCTTTCTGCAGGCTCAGGTTATGGAGAATAAAATCCCCATTGATAATCGGTTCCAAATGATTATATTTAAATATTTGACAATAGTCCTTCAAGTAAAAATACGATAAATATTTGAGTGATGACCTGAATACTTTTTGGCATAGAAGTGAAATGTAATAGATTTTTTGTGTACTGCTTGTAATTTTTCCCAATAAATTAAAGAGACAAAGGGGCATATTTATGAGACCTTTTGCACCGCTATTGAATCATGCAACATGGTGCAAGAACAACACAACTCAAAAATTAGATTTATGTAGCCACGCAATTGCACCTTGCCTGGCCCTGAGTGGCTTCATCTCTCTAATAAATTCCTCTGCACCAGAGAGGCGTTCAATTGCCATTAAGTGGGTGTTCTCATGCAACCCCAATGGTTTATGGCTCATTCCCAGGTTTACACAAACTGGTAAACCATGGGAATGCACCAAAAAGATATGCCTCCCAGGTGAGATGTAAGGAGGAGAATTAGCTTTGTTTCTCTTTAATACTTCCTCTCTCTCTGTGTCTTGCATTCTACTGCACACATAGAAAGTGGAATATGCCTCTCAGCATTGCTTTGTGCAGGAAGGTGCCCCTTGCTGCCCATAAACAGACAGACCTGCACGTAACACAGACACTCTTGCACCATATTGCAAGGGTGCCTGTGTTGGCACTGGGCCACCAAAACAGTAACAGCACAGGAACAAGGACAGGAAAGCATGGTATTCTTTTAGATATGGTGCATTTCTGCCCTTTCCTTGTAACGCAGCACAGTCCAGCAAGGTGACTTGCTGAGCTGCGTTACAATCCTATCAGAGAGCCCCAAAGGGTCCAATGCAAATTGTCAAATTATTACAGTTCAACTTCTGGTCTTCTGAAAATTTCAATGTTAAAATATTCCATAGATATCATCTACCCTGATTCGTTTGACTGTTTATTTTTTATTTAAGGTGATAACAGTTCACAAACCATTCAATACAACCCATAGGTGAGTGTGTTAAATTGTCTCTCTTTAATAGGATTTGATTCTTGAAGAAGTGTTAATAACATGGTTGATAGGTTTTGGTTGAATTTCAATTACACCATAGTAAACAGAGTAACCTTGGTAATACTGCATTATTTTTTTACACATAATCACTTATGATAACCTGCTCACATAATTTGAAGAAAATAAATCTTACTGCAAGAACACATTTAATAGGCATGAGCGGCTGCTCGCTAAACTTTGTGTTGCATTTAGCACTATTTTCCATTTTGGAGATGGGGTGCATTTTGCTCTATGATACTAGTGGTAAATGATCGGAGCAAGTTGAGGGAATATCCTACCCTGAGTGCACAATTTTACGAGGATAATAATTTTGCATTCAGCACTATTTCCTAGAGCGAAATGCATCCTCACGAGGGGGAATTTTTACTCTAATAGAGCTGAATGCAAAAACATTCTCCTTGTATATTTCTGTGTAATCCCACTGAATGTTCGGGTAATTCTGCATGATTAAACTACAAGGAACTGCTACAACTAATAATTAGAAGATTTTAAAGTACAGAAGGTAATAAAGAAATATTTCTTGATGCTTTACTCTTAACAGCTAAAAATATGAGCTGCAATTAAAAGTGTAGTAAAAGGGTTCTTTTTACCCCCCCCCCCCTGCAATATTTGTGTTTTACTACCCAGGCTTTGGCTTACTGTGAGTGAATCTCACTACCTGAGACACACTTACTGTAAATTCATGGTAAATAGACTGAGAGTGCTAACTGCCAGTGTCCACACTTTCAGATAAGGACACTGCTGCACAGCTACTGTAATAGGTGCTGGGCTGGTTACACATGAACACACGCATGTGGGCATGTGTGCCATCTGCTCATGTGGGACCTACTGTGTTGCGCAGCTCAGTATCTGCACACTTGTTAGTTTGTCATACAGGGACTCTTCAAGTATTTGTGATATTCTGGGGTTGGCCTTAGGATGTGATAGAGCATTCATAGTGTTAGTCTCTAGTACTTAGTGAAGGCTTTTTTTAGCTTACAGTAACACTTTGTGGGAAAAACCTGCTCTAAAGTACAGCTTTGCCTCACTTAGGCTAACAGAGACTACCAGAGGGAGAGACGTATGAGAATACAATGGTCCTTGGAGCAACAATGGTGAAAGTATGCCCAGCTGGAATTAGATGCCAACTTGATGGCATTGATGCTCTGCAAGAATTGACTTGGGGGCTTTGTCTCCATCTGGCCCCCAGGACTTGAGTGTGCCTCTCCAGGGCCATTGATAGTAGCCACCCTTATGTCCTCAGAGGAACCGTTGTTTGAATAGACCCTTGATGGTTCCCATGAACCTTCCATGAGTGTGGCTTTGACTGCACTGCCAACACAGATATGCCCTGGGAGATGGCCAGGAGGCCTTGGGACTTGGTGAGTGCAGCGATGGGAATATCTAGTGCAAGGAACTCTGAAATCTAACTACCCGTGAAATCTGCCCTTTCAGAGGCCAGCTAGGGGTACCAGCTACAGAATGAAACATCTAATTTAAATATATTCCTGCAGAAAGAGCCACTCTCCTAAGAGTCACCACGTCCTTATTTTCTTTCACTTGGCTTTGGGAGGGAGCGTGCATGAGGCCTCTTCCCTGAGCTCACATATGGCCCTAGAGGCCCCATCACCTGAGGTCTGATACAAGAAGGAATTGTCCTGTGATACCCCATACCTTTGGGACAGAGGAGGACAAGGGAGGCACTCAGGTTGCTCTGGTATCCTGTGGCTGTGCTGCCTTCTGCTTCCAGTGCTCATTACTTGAGGAGCAGGGAGGCACAGCCTGGCAGTAGCCCTTGATTGGGAGAATCATCATGCCAGTTCTGGTGCCAGCTAAGGATGGTGTTGGCCTGGAGGGAGGTTGCTGGGATGCCTGGGGTGGGATTCCTGCACTGTGCTGAAAAGAAACAAGATGGACAAAGGCATGTGGTTACCCATGGTGGTCACAGGGTACCTGTGATGAAGAAGAATGTATGCATCACAAAGACAAAGAGTGGACAAGATATTAATTAATTATTTATCATCCTGGTGAATTGAGTATTTTACAATCCCCCATGAGGGGATTGCATATCTCCTTTTTGTTTTACCACAAGGAGGGGACTGGGCACCACCAATATATTTAAAGTGTGTTTGAGATGATGCAGAAGGGCTGAAGCCAGCCCACCCCATCTCCAGAAATAGTCAAACAACAAGGCATCCTATATTTCCTAGGTCATAGGAGACATGACCTGTGGAGATTACTAATTCATTTTCAATCCATTCCCTAACTTGCACTCTTACAGATGGGCTCAGGATATCAGAGTTCTCTAGTGGATTGTTCTAAGGGCATGTTTGTGGCCAGACAAAAGGAAAGGAAAGGCCCTGGGACATATGTTTAAGACCACAGTGTGTTATTAACAATTTGATGGCTGACAATTCAAACACTTTACAGCAATAATAATATTTATTATAAAATATGTTGGATATTTAATTGTCTCCATTTCAGTGGCATTACATTGGAGACCTATAATTCTTTTGCTGTTTTAAGTGAAGTAGTAACAACCTGGCAAAGTATCTGTATGGGTGTCTGAATGGTTGTGTGATTGGCTGTATGGGTGGGTGAGCATCTGTATGCGTATCTGTATGATTGTGTTTACGGGTGAGTGAGTGAGTGAGTGCATGAGTACATATATGGGTGAGTTAATGAGTGAATCAGTGGAGCAAGGGAGATCAATACAATCCATGAGTGTGTGTTTATGGTTGAATGAGTGCATCAGGGTGTATATGGATGAGTGAGTGAATGCATGAGTTGTGTATTTGTGAGTAAATGGGTACATGATTGGTGTATGGGTGATTGATAGAGTGCATCAGTGGTGTATGGGTGATTGATTGAGTGCATGGGTGTGTGTATGAGTGCTTGAGTGCATGTATGGGTTATTGAGTTAGTACATGAGTTGTGTATGGGTGATTGATTGAGTGCATGAGTATTTGTATGGGTTAGTGATTTAGTACATGAGTATGTCTATGTATGAGTGAGTGGATGAGTGATGTATGGCTGGTGAGTTAGTGCATGAGTGTGTATATGTGTGAAGTGTGCATGGGTCAGTGCATGAGAGGTATATGGGTGATTGACTGAAAGCATGAGTGTTGCATGGGTGAGTGACTTATTATATGAGCAGTATGGTTGAGTGAGTGGCTCTATTACTGCCTATATGGGTGAGTAGCTGTATGGATGAGTGATTGTGTGTGTGTCAGTGACTGAATGGTTGAGTGAATAGCTGTGTGAGTGGCCATATGTGAGAGTGAGTGTTTGTGAAAGTATAGCTGAGTGGATGGTTGCATAAGTGGCTTTATGGGTGAGTTATTGCTGTATCAGAAACTGTATAGGTGAGTGAATGATTGTGTGAGTTGTTGTATGAGTGAATGAGAGTTTGTGTGGGTGTCTGTATGGGTGAGTAAATGGTTCTATGAGTGACTGCATAGTTGTGTGATTCCCTGTGTAACTAGCTATATGGTTGAGTGACTTTCTGCATGAGGTTGAGGGAGTGGTCATATGGATGAGTGAATGGTTATAGTAGTAACTGTATGGGCGAGCAAATATTTGTAGGAGTGTCTGTATAGGTGAATGAGTGAATCTGTGAGTGGCTGTATGGGTGAGTGAGTCACTGTGTAAGTAGCTGTATGGGGAAGTGATTGGTTGTGTAAGTGACGGTATGGGAGAGTGATTCTGGCAGTGGTTAGAAGGGTATGTGAATGATTGTGTGAGTGGCCATGTAGATAGGTGAACAGTTGTGAGAGTTGATCTATAGGTGACTGAGTGCCTGTTCAAGTTTCTGTGTGAGTGAATGAATGGGGCTGTAAGTAGCTTTGTGGGTATGCTACTGGCTGTGTATATGGCTGTATATGAGAATGGGTGTCTGAGTAGTCTATGGTTGAGTGAGTGGCTGTGTGAATATCTGTATGGCTAAGTGAGTGACTGTGAAAGTGGCTGTACATATGAGTGAGTGTGTGTTAGTAGCTATACGGATACATGGGTGAACGTTATCTTAGTGGTTGTGTGGGTGACTGAATAGGTCTGTAATTAGCTGTGTGGGTGTATGAGTGGCTGTGTCAATGGTTCTATACAAGAGTGACTGTGGGTGTATATGTTTGTGATTGATTAACTCTATTGGTGAGTGTGTGTGTGTGTTAGTAGCTGTATGGGAGTGAGTGAGTGTGTATGCCAGTGACTCTATAGGTGAGTGTGTGGCTATGTGAGTGGCCATATGGGGGAGTGAATGGTTGTGTAAGTGGCAGTATCACTGACTTTGCACCTGTGCTGAGTGAGTTGTTGTATGATTGAGTGAGTGGGTGTGTGAGTAGAGTACTTCGATGGATGTGTGAGTGGCTGCATGACTAGCTATATAGGTGGGTGACTGCTAGTAGCACTGGCTATAAAAGTGAGTAAATGCATTTGTCATTTATTGTATAAGTGAGTGAGTGCATGTATAAGTGGTTGTATGAGTGAGTGTGAGATAGTGTCAGTGACTGTATGGGTCAGTGAGTAACAGTGTGAGTGGCCATATGGGTGACAGAGCACTACTGTGAGTGTCTGTATGGGTAAGTAACTGCAAGTGTCAGTAAATGTATAAATTAGTAAGATGGCTACATGGGTAAGTGAGTGGTAGTGTTATTAGATGTATGGAAGACTAAATGAGTGATTGAGTGGATGTATTATGAGTGAGTGTATCTCTAACTAGCTCTATGGATGAGTGAATGGATGTGTTAGTGTAGTTCTGAATGGGTGGATATGGTTGATTGACTACTAGTACAAGTGGCAATGGGTGTGTGAGTGGCTGTATAAGTGAGTGAATGCATGTATGAGTATATGTGTGTTCTAGTATCAATGGGTATATAGATTAATGTGTGGCTGTATGTGTGACTGACCACGACTATGAGTGGCTGTATGGGTCACTTACTAGTAGTGTGGACAGCTGGATGATTTAGTGAGAGGGTATATGGGCACCTATAGGACTAAATGAGTGGTATTATTAGTAGCGGTATGGGTGACTGCATGGGTGTATGTGTGGTTGTATGAATAAATAAGTGGTGTGTGAGTAGTTATATGAGTAAGTGAGTGGTTGTGGGAGTGAGTGACTATATGGATGAGTGCGTAGTTATGAGAGTATGTTTGCATTATAAAATAGGGAACACAAACTATTAGGAAATCAATGCAAGAACACCTAACATTTAAAAACACTTCCCATAGTTATGTATAAGCAAAATGTCTGTGGCAGGAAAAAAGTTTTGAGACATCAAATAACACTTATTCGAGTAGTGGGATTTATGAGAATTCGTAAGGGTACATTCTAAGGGGCCCATTTGGATCGCGGACGGACTTGCGTCCGTCCACGACCCCTGAGTAGGAGGGAACCTCCGCATGGCCTGCGGAGTTCCCTCCTGTAAAATTGGGATGTGACCGCCACCCTGGCAGCCACATCCTGTATTTTTAATATTGCGGCGGGTGCGGCTTCAAGCTGCACCCGCCGCAATGGTAAAAATGGTAAAAATGCATACATTGCATTTGCATGCAGAAAGCGTCAGGCACCGTGTGGTGCCTGCCGATTTTCTGCATACAAATACAGGGGGGTACCATAGGTACCCCCCATGTGCACCCCCCATGCCCCTCTTCACCCAGGGGGCCCGCAACGGGCCCCCGCAGTGAAGTTCCATGGCGGAAAACCTGCCGCGGAAAAGCATTTTTTTACACACATCCTAATATGGCTGGCGGTGTCTGGAAGACACCACCACCATATTAGAGCTTTTCCGCCGCGGTTGTAAGCCAACCGCGGCGGAAAAGCAGCGGACTGAAACCAGGACCCACAAGCCATCCTAATGTGGCGGTGGGTCTTTCGTGGGTCCGCACCGGATTTTCCGCATCCTCCGGGCCGGCCGTGGCTTCCGCCGGCCCAGAGAATGCAGAAAATCCGCAATCCTAATGAGCCCTTAGTGTCTATTTTTATTTTAAAACTTGGAAGAATGAGGTAGGAAGCTTCTCCAGATTTATTTAGGGTCATAAATGATCACCACAAGGAAAGACTTTAGTGAGGACTAACAAACACATGTTTTGCCTCTGCGACCCGTGACCAGGGGCTTTCTCAAGTTGTAGAGTAAAAAGAAACACCACACACCAATTTTATATTCAGAATTCCTAATTAGAACTTTAATTGAAGATAAGAGTTTGGTAACTTAGAAGGAAGTCTTGGTTTGAATCATCCAGTTTCATATTTTTTTAAAGACACTGTTGTGTTGAGAGGTTGCATTGATTCCTTCAAAAAAGAGGATAGCTGAATTATTAAAAGTTCTGCCTGAAATGAAAATCTTTACAGCTTTGAAGTTTATAATTCAATTTTCCAATGCTGAACCATCTGTTCTACATTTCAGTAGCATTACTATAAGGTAAGTATAAGGATAAACATAGAGCTATCGAAGTCAAAGTCAAGTTTATTCAAATGTTCGATCTTTTAAAACCATTACACCGTGTAATTTCAGTTACATTACTTAAAGCATCCTATATGTAATAAAAAGAACACTTAATAAAAAGAATAACATCTTTGCTCATTGTTCTGCACTTCATAAAATCAATTATACTGTCCATAAAGTGCTGAAACCCTAACATTGTCCTCATCTTAAAGACTATAATCATCATCATACAACTGTATTTTTTTATTATTTGATTTTCTTCTGCAACTCTTCCTAATTCCTTTAGGTACAAATTTATTAATTTAAACCCCCTGCAGACTAGCAGAATCGAAGACCCATCTAACCAGGTGGTTACAGCTTCTCTGCATGTTCGTATGTTCATATTAATGAATATTTCTTTCAAAAGTATCTTTCTTTCTTTTAAGAGCTTCGGACAGGCACAGAGAATATGTGATAGGGAATCATGTTTTTGTTGGACAATCTGCAGTCTTGATTTTGGTGCTGGTCTTCCCAGGAGGGGATCAAATCCTTTGTATCCTACATTCCAAAGCATATAATAATGAATTGATGTTTTTAAATTGTTGAGAAATGTGCTAATAAATAAACCTGAGGTTTCCTGGTGACATATGAATTAATCGCCGCCCAGGCATGACGTCTTTGTAATAAACTGTTTTCATCTGTTATGTTAGACAGGATTTTTGTTGAAAAATGTAATGCTTTGTTGAGGGCCTGTTTGCCCATGCCTGAGTTCCAAATGTTTTGAGAGCAAAGATCCTCCAATAACCTGTGCTAAGTAAAAGCTCCAGGTACCTTGTATTTTATTCTCTCCTTAAACTTCTACTTCTTTCCAACACATATTCTCAATCAAATTGCTTGTCGCTGCTCTAAACCTTCCACTTAGTTAAATAAAAGCAGTTTTATTACGGTGTATTTGATTGGTCAAACCAAACTTTAGTTGTACTTGAGCCGGTGATGCTGCTTGCTGAATGAGGAAGACATTTTTAAAATACGATTCAGGATTGCGGTTTCAAATCCCCTCAAAATGTTGCTACCATATGTGACAGAAGGCATTGACTGTGGCGACATAACGGATAATAGGTGGCTGTAAAATGGACAGCTTAATTTCTTTTGTAATAACTTTAAGCCGTATATACGAGTTTAGGCTTTAGCCCTCATTGCTAGAAGCTGATGCTTATAACTCAGTTTTCTCTTGATTTTTAAACCACAGGGGCAGATTTACAAGCCCCTTACGCCACTTTTGCATCACTTTTCCCATGTTAAAAGTGATGCCAAAGTGGCACAAGGGGCTTGTAAATCTGCCCCCAGATATTCATTTGAAGCTTTTTTTCCTTCCAAGAACCACATGTGGTTTCCACTAACCGCACTACCTTTGTTTTGAATAAAAGTATTTCTAACCCATGCCAAGCCATAGACTTCACTAGTGTACTCTTAGAGCTATTATCTGATCTACAGTTTGGGCAGTCATATTTTGGTCAGAATTATTCAAAAAGTTCTCAAAAGGCACAGTTTCGAATCTTGTAATTTTAAATGGAGAAAACCCTCAGAACTTATTTGAGTGATTGATGAATAATCACAAACTTCAGAGTGATGGTTCCATGTGTTACTTAGTCCAAATAAATCATCTATATTTACATCTTCTTCTTTTAAAACTCCAAATGTACCAATAATAAATTATTGTGTGTCTTGTTATCTGTTGAAAGTAAACATTACCGATACACTACATATATTTAAGAGGTCTTGAATACCTAAGGCGAATGTGTCACAGTGTTGTCACTTAATATTGTTGTGAGTGAAATAGGGCAGCACACAATCTCTTATCTGTTTTTTTGATGATTTTAGTTGACACTAGATGTGATAAACAAAACATTACATTGAGAACAACATTTGCATAGCAGTTGACACATGAACTGTATTCCAACTGGAAACTTAAAGTATCGCCATCATTTTCCAGTTTTCTCTTCTTACCAGCTTCTACTTTGTTCTTCAGTCCTTTATTTTGTCCGGCATCTGTTCACTCTTTTGTAATCTTCTGTTTTGGACATATTATCCTTTTCTCATAAATAGGGTATTGGCCCAAATTAGGTGTGTATACACTTCTCAAACAATTGTTCTCTCTTACGCAGCTTCCACTAGTACTAACTTTATGTTCATCAAAATCACTTAAAAACAAACCAGGCAATACTCTAATTTGTGACAATGTACATATGACATTCCTTTTTAGGTCGAGCTCTCGACCTATTGTTACCGAGTTCCTTGTGAAGCGACCTAGAAATGGCCACGAGCGCCGATTACACCTCGTGGACGCGCCCCCTGGCCCCGCCCCCCAGCCGTGCACATCTCTTGCTCCAACTGTGCACAGGAAGGCAGCCTCTCGCCTCTCAATCACGCGCACACACACACAGAGGAGCGCAGAGAACCCCCCCCCCCCCCGCCACCCCACACAACTAAGCGGCACACTCAGACACATGCACACACACATTCCCCCACCAATACCACACACCCCCACTCACCTGGCTCTTTCCGCGTGTCAGTCTCGGCATCAGGCTCCATGTCTTCTCCGGCGATCCTCCCCTGCTTATGTGCACCGTCACTTAAGATCAACGTGAGTGCCTGCTGTACAGTAGTACTTACTGTTGTGAACTTCTTCTGTACTGGCCGTGTCCGATTTAGGCAATTCATAATGAATAATGTATTAAATAAATGCAGCTGCTGCTGCAGATCCATGACGCACGCAGCGCGTAGATGTCTCCTCTGCCCGGCCCCTGCGTCTGCGCGCGGCCGACAATCCGAGGTGTAGTTCACCTCTTAGGGTAGGGTCTGGGTGTTGATCATGCGCATTGGGGCTGGGCTCGCGCAAAATGCGCGTGATGGTGAGGCGAGGTCAAGGAGGCAGGCATCTCGTGATGTCAAAGGCCAGAGAGAGACGAGTCGACGATGGAGAAAGAGAGCGAGGCACAACATTTAATTATTTCCAGCCCCCCCGGCCCCCTGTTTGCAGGTGAGTGTAGTCAGGACCGTCATCTCTGTTCAGTTTTGCACGGCTCTGTCTGGGGCGTGGCACCGTCACAACTGGGCCGGATTCGAAATAAAAAATGAAAGGCCTGGTGACACACAAACACGCGGAGATTGCATGCAGGACACAGCGCAGATTCAAGTGTAATTTGGAGGTGGTGGGGTGAAGGTCACACACATACCAGCGGGAGTGCGCAGGAAGGCTTGGGTGCAGAGGGATAAAAATGGCTTTGAGAGGTTGTGTGATCGCATTTAAGCCCAATTTTAAGTTAAAAAAATTCCCCAGGGCCTGGCACAGCGCGCAGGAGAGTTATTTCTCCACAGCGACAAACTCACAAAGATGCTCGTTAGAAATGAGCTTGCTGCCCCGGGGTCTTTTTCTCAACCCCTGCTATGGGAATTTGTAATCCTAGCAACCCTGAAGCTAGGCCCTAGTCCCAGCCCGCTGGTCTACCGGTGTCCAGTAACTTCCCCCACCTCCGTAATAAACATGACCTATGCCAGAGGCGCAACTAGAGCCAAATTTCGGGGGGGGGGGGGGGGGGGGGCTAAGAAAAAATTTAGGGGGGGGCTGAACCTTTAATCAGTAGGCAGAGTGGAGCTGCAGGGGCTCTACTCCACGCTCTCCCTGGGCCTGGCGCTGCTAGGAGGGGAGATGTTCAGAGCGCGCTGCCCAGGTTCAGCACCCCCCTCACCCCCCCCCCCCCCGTCACTCGAGGGGTCCCTGAAGGGATTCTGGACCTGGGACTAGCCTGAGCTCTGGAGAAGTCCACTTTGGATGTGGTGTGAAAAGATGGGGTTGGTTCTATTAACGAGAGTCCCAGGCGCATCGATGTCTCTCCAAACGGCCCGTAGGCCCGGGCCTTCCATTTCTGAAGGTTTCCTGCGGGCCGGAGCAGCCAGGGGTCCACAGGAATCACCCAGACCCCTGGAACCCTTCAGGAGGCCCCATTTGCGCCCGAGGCCCTTGAAGTTTAGTGAGGACACATTCTGGTGAGGGTGGGGCATATGTTTGTTTTACAGCGCTTAAATAACCTGGCCGTCTACTCTGGCTGCACCCTGAACAGGGGAGTGGGGCAATCAGCAGACCCACGTGGACTCTGTCTGTGACCCTCTGCCCCCTAGCCCTGTCTCTGCGAAAGTTTCAGGGGATGGAAGCGGTCTGAGCTGTGGAGAAGGCATAGAGCGGATATGCTTTGAGAGGGGAGGGACGGGCCCCAGTTGGAATCACCAGTTCATGGGTGGCGTTCCCAGTGACAGGCAGACCTCCAGCCCTCCTCTGGGGGCATTCTGTGGGCTGGAGGTGGGAGCAGACGGGCTGTGTGTGTCTGCCCTGAATTGGGTCTATTGTCATGTCTGGTTGGTGCTATTGTGACCAGCGCCACCCCGAGCGCACCGTGCCCTTTCCCTCTGCCGAGCAATGGTCCTCCTGCCCAGCTCATGTGGTTTCTAGTTCTGAGGCTCCAGAGCAACCATCCTGTGAATCTAACTGCTCCGAGGGTCTTTGGAGGCTCCGTCTGTGCCCTGTTATCTAAAAGTCTTTGGGGAGAGTGGTTGCACTCTGTATGTTCGCTCTTCATTGTAAATTTGTATTTTTTTCTGTGCATTTCTCACCCCTGCGTGCTGTGTTGCAATTTGTGCTTGTGTACCCTTCATTCTCAGGCCCCTCTTGGAAGTTCGCTCTTCATTGTAAATTTGTATTTTTTCCTGTGCATTCCTCACCCCTGCGTGCTGTGGTGGATTTTGTGTTTGTGTACCCTTAATTTTTAGTCTTTGTAATCTTCTATTTTGTACCACTTTTCTCTTGTAACATAACTAGCTCTACTGTACAGCGCTCTGACACCTTCGGGTAATGTCCACGCTTTATAAAAATGCACTAAATAAAATTAAAATGAAAGCGGGGGCTAAGGGGGAGAGGAAGAAAGCGGACCGGCGGTAGGCCCCCTGCCCAGTTCCGCAGCGCAGATAGTCGTGTGAGGGAGGACGGATGGCTAATGAGGGTGATCGAAGAGGAGTGATGATTCAGGAAATAATAAATGAGGAATAGCGGATAATTGATGAGGATATCTTAAAAATTATGCTGTACAATTCTGTCTTTTTTTTGTTGCTGACGGGCAGTCCTTTGCAACCTTTAGATGTGCAGTCATAGGTTTAAACCTGCAGGGGATGCAGTCACATGGTTGCCCCCTGCCTGGCATTTGTATGTTATATGTACTCGCAGTATGGATACATGTGTACATGGTTTGTAGGCAGTTGTATGTTTCCACGCATCACAGCTGCCAGACTGATATTTGGCATGCAGAGATTTGATAGTGCCTATGTGCAACTGGTAATGTTGGCTCCCAGTTAAGAAAAGATGTTGGTTGAAGGCTCTCTGCATCTGCCACAAAGCAATTTATCCAGCACCTCGAACCAATTCCATCTCTGGCATGCTTAAAAGGCACCCCTCGTCTAGACTGCTGCGCTCGGCCTCCGCCAGAAGATGACAACACACAACTGCCCACAAGAGTGAAGAAAACACACAACTTTCTCAGCAAACGAAAATAATTCTTCCTTTTGTGGAAATAAAACATAAATATCTCCTGAGCAGGTAAAAGCAAGACTGCCTGCTCAGCAGGTGAGAGTACATAAATGCGCTCTCATCAGGTTAAAAACACAAAGGCCTACTCAGCAGCAGAAAGCACCCAACAGTCCCAGTAACAAGTAAAAGAATATGATTACCTCCTCAAAAGGAGAGAACATATATCTGCCTTGCCAGCATGACAAACCCACCGACATGCCCACCAGTACCAGCATGTGGATAGCCATAAGCAGACTATAGAGGAGACTTCTGTCTTAGCAAGTAAAAACATCGCTAAGCCTTCACTAAAAGAGAAATAACCTCCAGCTCAGGAAGTGAAATGGCATTAATTTCTTCTCAGCAGGTGATACATGCTGCTAGTCTACAGCAAGTAAAACTCAAAACTGCCTCCCCAGTCTCCGCATAAGATAGGCAGGGAGACCAACATACAATGCATTGCAATAGTCCAACCTGCTGAGAATCAAGGCTTGTATTAACAGCTACTGGAGTATTGAGGAATGAATGGATGAATCTATAATTTTTTTATGATTAAAAAAACAAGTGGCCATTAGCTTTTTATATGGTATACATATTAAAGTTTCCAGGTAGTAGACAAACCGGGGCACGCGCAGCGATTCGGGTTTGTGGACGCGCAAGTCCAGCCCGGCGCTGTGCACATCTCCTGTCCCACATTCACACAGCGCCTCTCGCCTCTCTCAAACACGCGCGCAGCCACACTCACGCATGCACATACTCCCCTCCTTACCTCACCTCACTTCTAAAGTTCCCTCCTATACCCCCTTCCGTTGAATTAAGACAACTTTTCATCTCTTCCAAAGAGCTCTACTGTGAACTTAATAGTGCCCTCCCATCTGCCCTTGCAAAGTGCCCTGCCTGCTCAAGTCCCAAGCGTTGGTTGTCTTCCTCAGGGTGAAGCAGTGCAATAGTTTAATTGGTCCTGAAAATGAGCCAAGAAATAGGATTTTTCCTATGTCCTACCTCGGCGCTGGGCACCGCGTGTGTGCGTGCGCTCCGCACCTCCTGGTGTTGGGTTCCTTTCTGTGCGTGCGCCGCCCACGCGGTGGGGGCTGCCTCAGAGTGTGCGCGCCGCTGCTCTCTTGCTCAGTGTCTCGCGGTGGTTCGGTCCACTCTGTACCCTCTATTCTCCACTCCCCTGAAGGAATAGAAGTGCAGGAGGTAGAGCTTCCTAGATGCCTGCTCAGCAGCTATATAAGACCATCGATATGGCGCCCCAAAGCATCCCCAAAAGGCACTCCGATAGCTTCCATCTTCCCTACAAGAATTCCCCTATTCACACGCACACACACCGGTGCTGGTGGCGCTTACCTGAGCATGGCCTCTTCTTTCTCCTCCTCCTACTTCTGCCGGTCCATGACTGCCATGATGCTGCTGCGCTCCTCCTTGGTCAGGTGGCTCAGGTCAGGGATCTCGGGGGCCGGGCGTGGGCCCTAAACCAGGGGGCCCCCAGCGACGAAGACATACTGAGCGCGGCTGCCTCCGCCCTCCCCCGGTGGGAGCTCTGCTCAGGAGGCTGGGCTCCCGCTGTGTGGCATCTCTGCCGGGCTGCCTGTTGCCCCTATGCTCCTACAGGCCCTCCGAGCACAGCCTCTATGAACGGTAGCCCCTGAAAGTGGGGCACTGGTATAGCCCAGTTCGAGGCCGCGGTGACTATCCCTTGGCATTTAGGGTGCGAGCGGCGGGTTGTGATACTGTGCGGGGATACTGGGCTATGCCGCTTTTCGCTTGGGCACCGCCTCCAGCCGCTGCCTCTCAATGGCATCCACCAGCAGCAGCAGTCCATCCATCCGCCCGCTCTGACTCAAGCCCGCGGCTTTACCGCGCGTGCCAGTTGAACGTTGTCACCCTCACAGAGACCTCGCGCCGTGTAAGGCAGCCACGGAACGCGAGTTCACGCGCCTTGAATTACAACTGTTCCCGGGCGTAGCAGTGACGTTGCTGCTTTTGTTTATTATTATCACCAAGCATTATGGGGAACCCTGTGTACTTTGTTGAACCCTGTGTAGTACAAGGAGTGTGAGGCTGTGTTTCTGCAGGCCACCATCCACTTCAAACCTTCTCTTAAACTCTGCAAACCCAGGGGAGCGCTTCTCCACTTCACAAACATCAAGTCACCAACCAAAACAAGAGACATAGCTTCCAATTCCAGGTATGGACAGTCATGCAAAAAAGTCCAGAAATCACCATTGCCTGACCCACTAAGCATCTCACCATCAAATCACACCTGCTCAATTCCCATGCGCCCATGGCATATTCTCGCTGCAGCCACGCGCACCTCCCTTCCCCCATACGCTCATACGTCTCACTCTTTACCAGTAGATAGCACAAGAAAACCTGACAAGTGCCTAATCAAAAGGGTTGTGACCTATTTACCATGAGGGAAATTGCGCTCCTATTTCCACAAGTGGTCACAAAGCTTGGAGTAGGCACAACAATCCCAGCAGAAGCCTCATTTGTTCGACCCACAGTCTCGCATGCTTCTGCTCAGTGTTTGCTGAATCTACCATTGACAGCGCTTATCACATGCAATTCGGGGCTTTTCATCAGAGGTGGACTCTTCACTGTATGGGTATTGCCAACATGTCACAAGGATTCACAACCTTAACTATGATAGCAGCTTTAGCTATTTACTCCTCAGTGACTCCTGGTTAACCACATCTGGTTCTATACTCTCAGCGCTACCACTTTTTAACTAGAATATCCTAAAAAATATAGAAAAAAAGCTTAATCTTACGCAGTTCGGCTGAAAGATGATGCACAGTTTACATGACGCCTTCTGGTAAAATCTGTCACCTGTAAGTCAGTCTATAAACCTTCAACGAAAACGCATTAACCTTTTACCTCTAACCCTAGCAGCCTAGGAGATGATCTCATTCTGCTGTCCCTGCTCAGCAAACTCGTCACCTGACCTGACACACAAGAGGCAAACAAAGATATGACAGCACCTTTAGATTTACTCAAGTGGTCAATACGTTCACCAGTGAAGTGGAAGGGCTCTGACATCTCAGAATTCAAGATACCCAATCTACGCCTCTGGGACTGGCAGCTCTTCGCATGGTCTGTCCATGTCCTCGTTTTCAACATTCATGGTGCACGTGGCAATGAGGCCAACCCTAACTCTGTGAGGCCCGCCTCACTGTGGGCCAAGAGGAAAATACCATCAGTGCTGATGCTCTCGTGCAAAACATCTCCAGCCTTAAATTTCACCACATCCCAAGTGCACACCTTTGCATCTCCTAGACCAAATATAAAATGGTACACACGCAGCGTTGCCCACATTGTTCATTTAATGATACAGAAGGTCAAATTGTCCAATACTCTCAAAAATAGGTCATTAAAAATTGCAACTTACAGAACGATCTCAGTGGCAATACTGGAATTAAAGCAGTTTGGATGGTGTAAAAAACACAAATTACCTCACCCACTGCAGTAGCTGTATGCTTACACTCAGTCCTTCATCTCTGACACTAGCGATCCCTCCCAAAATATGCAGAAAAATAATTTTATTTCTCACAACAATCATCCTATTCAGTACCCCAACAGTACCAATAAATTCCGCTTGAGCCATTCTTCAGCCTCATGTTTGTCATATTCTTAACCAGTCTTGGGTCAATCTGCCTCGGGCTCTGAAGCTTTTAGGGAGGGTTCCAGAAACAAAGCCCTGGTACGGGAGGCAACTAGTAGATTGCACAAGACCACACCTAAGCTATAAGATGGATACTGCTTCATTAGCCCTGGTTCAGTGGTCCAAAGAAAGAGGTCCTATTCCTAGGCCCTGCTTCTAATTGAGATCCTTCTCCTGGGTCCTGATGACTCTTCCTTCCAATTTTATCCATTGACTTTGGATTGGCTTCATCCCACTCCATCAAAAAAACAACTCAATCTCTGAGTCTTGTTCTAACCGTAGGATTTACAAAAGCGCCAGTTCATTGCTAGTGACTCTATTTCATTGCCGACTTTGTGTTTACTCTTTTCGGAATTTTCGACTCCGGTTCCTCTTTAAACCTGCATACTAATAAAGCAAAATATTTCCTTTTTTTACCTTTTGATGAGGTTGGTTTTACAAAAGCGACTGTTCATTGCTGGTGACTCAGGTAAGGGCCATTTTCGGTGATAACAAAGATGTCAAATTTTACACTATAGTATGTTTAAAAAATACTTGTAAGCGCGATTTAAAATTTCTTGGTGTACGCCGATGCTCGTCGCTCACAGACATGTGCTGCAGTACCTGCTGCTTACTCTGCTTATTAATCTACTAGGTCTGTACTTTTCACTGTAAATAGCTAGTATTTTTCTTGTCTCTCTCACTACCTTATAATTGTTGCTCCGTACAAACATTGTCACTCAGCACCACCACATTATCACTCAGCGCTACCCCAGCATCACTAAGAACCACTACATTTTCACTCAGCACAACCACAGCATCACTCAGCACCACCACAGCATCACTCAGCACCACCACAGCATCACTCAGCACCACCACATTATCACTCAGCACCACCACAGCACCACCACATCATCACTCAGCACGACCACAGCATCACTCAGCACCACCACAGCATCACTCAGCACCACCACAACATCATTCAGCACCATCACAACATCACTCAGCACCATCACAGCACCACTCAGCACCACCACAGCATCACTCAGGGGCCCACAACATCACTATGCTCTACCACAGCATCACTGAACGCCACAGCATCACTCGTCGCCACCACAACATCACTACACCATCACAGCATCAATCTGTGCAACCATTCAACAACAACTGGTACAAATATGTTCTCTCAATGTTTCAAGCTTTATTACAAATGTCACAGAAAGATGTTAAAATTTCACTTCTGTCCTTGGATTTTCGTCACAATAAAATACACTGAACACAATCTTCACAAACGTTATTTACAAAAGTTTAAGCTATTGCTATTATAAATTACAATAACTTATATTTAAGTATTAATTATTTAAAAAAATTAAAAGCCATTGTTATTTGTAATAGCAATACATCTAAGTCACGTAAATACAACACATATTGCATCACAAATGCTATAGGTGTCACATTTGCGAAAGTTAAAATTATTGGCATTGTAAATGACAAAGCTATTAATTTAGTTATTTTCAAAACCAACACATAAATAAAAAAAATTGCCATTTACAATACCAATAGCTCAAAATTTCCTAATGCGAGACCTATTGCATTGCAAATGCTTGTTTAAATACAGTACTTTCCATATTAACAATAGTTGCATCCACACTTAAACCTTGTGATTTATGGACGGTAACAGCATATACTAGAGAGAGTGGGAGCTGTCGACGTCGCCCACATAAGACTTTCACTAGTAAAAAACATACAACACAAAGGCCAATCTGCTTCACATACTTAATCTGATCAAATTTTATGTCCAAATATTCAACTTCGTCTCTGTTTTGGAAAATTGTAAAATCAATTATTTTACCTGTTGTATAATTTTCTAACCCGTCCTCTACATTTAAATTGCAGTGCAAAATTACTCAATAGTTTTTGTTGACACGCAATATCTTTTTTAATCCTACATATTTGGACACAGACTTCTCCAAAGCAACCCATATTGCTTGCAATTTATCTGTCAGTAATACTGTGGCTCCTTGATGTTTCATTTTATTATTAGCTGTAATTTCAAAAATATCTTGCTTCATCAGTTGTAGTAATTGTTCATTGAAGTTGGTGCACCCTTTAAGTGTTGACACGAAACAAACTATAGACTTCTGTTCTTCAATGAAATTGTGCATTAGTTCAGCTGCTGTAACATTAGATACAAATAGTTTCTTGATAAGATGACAATTCAGGGACGTTATAGTTAGAAATAAGAATTTAAAAAGCCTTTGAAAGTCACCCAAAAAACTTAGGCTTCAGGGATGTTATATATATTTGGACATTTCATTCATACAAAACCAGAGAAATTCAGCTGTTATAGTTAGTTGAGGTAACTATAACTCGCGCTAACGCAATGCACTGCTGATGGCATCCGTTATTACATCACTCACGACATGGTCAGTAACATCACTCATGACATCACCGATGACATCTCAAATGAGCTCACAGCTCACCAGCCATCCAGCTTCTCTTCCACTCTTACCCCATGTTCCAGATAAATTGACTGCTGACGCATTTCAAGAAACAAACCACTTCTTCGGGGCTCTGTACCAAAGGCCAAGACAGAATCACTTCACCTTTGCAAAAATGCTGCTTTTATTCTTTCAATGGCCCCCTTGTGGACCACTCTTGTAACATGTTAATTTTAAAGGTCTTATGGAACTTGTATTCCGAAGCAAATCACAATCTTCCCTGAGTGGGTGTGTTTGCCCATGTTCAATAATACAAATATTGTCCCTATTTATAGTAAGGTCCAGGAACAACGGGTAAGTGTGCATAACGCAGCTCACTGTGCTGTTTCAGTTCAAAGACAGTCAAGACCACGTTCTCTCCATTTCTGCTTTCTTATGAGATGGTGCTCCCCATCGCAGCTTGGAACCGCGCACACATATGAATCACCAAAGGTCCGAAAGATAGGTCCGGGGGCACACAACAGAACACGGCTTGCTGTGCCGTTTCAGGTAAACAAAACGTGAATACCAGAGTTGCATTGTTTCTGCATTGCATTTGCTGCATTGAAATACTAGATTGTTGCACCTGTTACCATACTAGCTGTCTACAGGAGACATGTGAAACGGCAAAATACTACTTGTCAAACTTTACAACTTAGAATATTCAAGCACCAGAAAGTCCTGTGGGAAGACAAAAGGGTTGCCTTGAAACAAATATAACCCAAGGGATTCTTCAATCCCTGTATAAACTCCTATCTTTAATTTCTTTAGACAACAACTATTTATGTACCCAGTTTCAGATAATAAAGAAATCAACTTTAAAACGCTGATGTAGTTGAATTCTGACACCACAACTCCTGCTTTTACACCAGCAGCAGAGGTGAAAGGCAGATCATGTCATGGAACAGCTGTTTAAAGCAAAGAAAATAAAATGTTACTTTTCTTTCTTCTGCTCTTTTTTGTAGCTTACGAGAAAGAACATGTTATTTTTTGCATTTATCAGATGACTATTGAAACATTATAATCTGTCTGAATCTTTCTACACATTCTGAAGTACTGCAGCTATTTTGTTTTAAAAAGTGACTTTCATTGAACTGTTCTAATATCCTTTTTCAAAAAATATCTAACAGGTTTTGGATGTGTTTAATTTTGCAGTAGAGGTTCTATTTCTATATTTACTGCTAATAAACATGCTCTCTCTTACAAATGAAAGAGCTACTCAGCAAGGTTTCAAGTGGTTTGTGGGAAAGGACATGTTGTGACCATGTATTATATGGGACAAACTAGCCTCTGCAATATATGATAGGAATATTGCATTCAGCCTCTTTCCTTTATATGGCTATGGTACTCCTCAGTGACTTGCAACATCATTATATTGTACTGCAGGGGTACTTTAACCCTTATATTCCATAGCAGTGTATTTGAAATGAATAATCCATATATACTTACCCCTTCTGACTACTTGTGACAGTCAATAGTTTCTCTTGTTTAAATAAGTTAGAGCTACTACTGGACTTAGAAATTAATGCTAAGACAGTGCCAACTGTGGAGATAATTGTTAAATTAATGAAGAACATAAAAGGTGACGACAGGAGAATACCTAGACATTTTGTACTCATTTCTGCAGCCTATGTACACAACAGCTAGACTAAAATCCACCTGAAAGGCTATAAATATGTTCGTGCACAATCTACGGTACAGATGTCTCAACAGTAGACTGTAAAATGATCATCTAGCTCAATATATATTTCGGGCAAAGCACTACCAATGATTATACCTTCATCCTCACTGCAGAATCTGGAAACTGTATAGATTTCAAAATAATGATAAGACCAGAAACTACCATCAGCTTCAGCAACTAAGTATTCATAGCAACTACTCATACAACTCAACAATCACATGAGCCTTTGAAAATGTCACTCTAAATAATAATAATAAAATAAATAGGTAGTGTTCTAGACCTCTGGAACCAAAGTTTTCTTGGCAGATTTAATGATTACAACAGCTGGATGTGCAAAAAGGAATGACTTTTTCAGAACATATTTAATTTCTTACCCTCAGTGATCAGAACTAAGCTTGTCAACCCGTATATAACAAAACAGAAATACCTGTTCAAACCATGAAAAATTGATTATTAAAATGAACAGCTTCTTGGGTGTGGCTTAGAAGTTGGAGTGTATGGGTCCCTGACTCCATCTTTCCCTGGAGCATGGAATGTAATGTGTTCATTCCGGTCGTCCAAAATCCTACACTCGCCAAAGCAACGATATCTACGGACATTAGAAGGGGCCCTGCTCTCTTCATGAAGTTCTAGAAGATGGTAAGAACCCTCAGGGAGCAATATTTTGTACTTTTCACTCAGCTGCTTCCCACAATCACAAAATTGTGGTGGCTTCTCCTGAAGACAAGCAGCACGCATCTCGTCCACAGCTTAACTAAAGACGGCCTCAATCTTCGGCAAATGACTTTGACCCAATGAAATGATGTTGGCCGCTCGCCCAGTGCTACATATGCTTCAATACCCTTATTTGACGCCTAGGATGAAATTGCTGACGAGTTTGCCTGACGCTAAAATGGCAGCTGAGAGGCACCTCCTTTATATGTGAAATTTGCATGTCAAACTCACAGGGAGGCTTACCTGCATCAAAATTCTCTCCAAAGCTGCTCGTTACCTCTGTTTTTCTCCCCTGAAGTACAATTGTTTTTGCTGAGTGCTGCTTTTTGGGGATTAATGTTTGCTAAGATCTACTTATACACTTTCATCTAATGAAACCCTGCATTATGAAACTGCATATGGTGTGTATTTGAATGGAAGTCTTTCAATATTTCATGACTTTGATTTGGTTTGCCTCCATATGTATCTTATAGTATCTACTGCTCTGTCACTACTGCTGTCTCTCATTGTACTTCCTGGATCAGCTGTGAAATCTGTGAGACCTGGTTGTAATTGAGCTGAGGAAACTAAAGGCTGTGTTCTGTCACCATACCGGTGATATTCGAAGTCCCCGGTAACATCGACATGGCATTGACACAGCTAACTGCAACTACAATACTGACAATAAGGGACCTACAAAACATTGGTCTCAACAGTCCACTTCCAGATGGATCATGAGACTGTTCTTGCTAATTTTTTTAATCCAAATGGAATAAGGACCCTCGCACTCCTGTTAATCTGTGTGAACCACAAGGTGTTGAGGTCTTTTGTGCAAATTGGTAAATCCCCCTGAGTTTGGGGATTGGTAATGTAGTTGATTTGCACTGCTCCTACTGAGGAAGGGCGTCCCCAATTGCACTCCGTTGATTTTCAATAAAGTTTAACTAGTGTAAATATTTTTAAATTCCTGTTCAAATTTGGCAGTGGTGGATAATATTCTTTCGGAGCGCTGCATTTTTCGAATATGGTAAATTCTGCACTAAATGCTGTGAGTGGAAGCTTTGTTGTGGTCTGTGGGTTTGACAAATACACTGGTATTAATGGTTAGATTGTCCTTCTCCACTAGAACATCCAAGAAAGGTAACTGCGTATTGCTGATGTTACACGTGAATTGAATCCTGTTGTTTTTGATATTCAACAATTCAATTTGATGCTTAAACGATGCTTCAGTGTATGACTAAATTAAAAATATGTTGTCAATATATCAACAGTACATAATAAGATGTTCACACCATAAAGGATTTTAAAAAATGTGCTCCTGCTCAAATGCAGCCATGAAGATGTGAGCGTATGTGGGGGTTCCTTTAAAACCCATGGAGGTCCCACTTATTTGAAGAAAAAATTCTTCCTGCCAATTAAAGTAACTATGTTGCAAACAAAATTGCAATAATTCCATCAGAAAAACCTTATGAGCACAAAGACTGATTTAAAAGAGCCCATTCAATGTCATCGGGCCCTTCCTGCAAAGGAATTGAAGTATACAGTGATGTAACGTCTATAGTACACAACATCCATTCTTTGATATTTGTGAGGTCCAAATTTTGAAGACGGGATAGAAAATCCATTGTGTCACGTATGTAGGATTTCCAAGAGCGTACTATAGGTTACCGAAATGATCAATATAGGTGCCCAACAGTTCGAAAAGAGGCCCACATCAAGACACAATGGGTCTGAAAGGTGGGTCTACAGGATGTTTATGAATTTTAGGCAACATATGTATATGTGGTCTTTTGGAAAATTGTTTAATTAAAAAAATCCTTGTTTTCGCAGAAATCCAGTCCATGTCTTGTGCATTGTCTAAAATTGTGATTAAGACGGATGTATGACGTTACAACGCATGCTTTTACCACGCATGCCTTTTCAACACGGTTTTTACAACGCATGCCTTTACAACGCATAGTGCTTTGGGGCGTTGGATAGTGAATAGTTTAATTTACTATTCCAACTCCAGTCCCCGTGGATAGTAGGGAAGGTGTTGGATAGTACATTAAACCTATTCCCTATCCTAGAGCGCCCCCCAGTGCAATGCGTTGCAATGGTTTGTGTTGTAAAAGTTGTGTCGTAATGGTAGTGCGTTGTAAAAGTTTTGTTGTGAAGGTTGTTTACCGATTAAGATGTGTGAGATATCAAATTTGGGGTTGTGATCCAATTTAAAATATGTTGTTTCAATAGCCAAATGTTCTTGTACCTTCCTATTATTGTATGTGTAATCAATGCCTACAAGAGCACCTCCTTTGTCAGTTTGCTGGAACACTAGGTTTTTGTTTTAGCTAGTTGCTTCAAAGTGATTACAACCTCTTTGTTGTTGAAATTCCAATTTGCTCAAATCATGTGTAACCAATGATTCAAATGAGTCAAGCATTTTGTGGGCTACCGGTGCTGGGAACATGCTTTTAGGTTTGAATTCTAAAAATTCCTGATCTTCTTAGGCAACAGGGTTAATCTAAACATTGTCCAAAAAATGCAGTAATCGCAAAGAACGCATTAATCGATACAGAGCCAATTCTGTTGCATGAATAGTGGTGTTGTATATAGGTACAAATGTTGTACCTTTGATCAAAGTTTGTAATCGCTTAGGTGTGAGTACTTGCAAAGAATTGTTTATGACAATGTTTACTGACTCCGTAGATTTTGTCAACTCTTTTCTTTGGCTTTTTCCTCTTCCTTTTCCTCTGCGGATTTTGAGGCACCTCTGGTGGCTTTTGCTAGCGTTGGATCTGGTGATTGTGTCAAGTGCTGGCCCTAGGATAAAAATACTCAGTGGAACCTGTTGCATGTTTATCAATGTTCTCTACACTTGTTTGGCTGCTAGAGGCGGTATCGCCACTTGATACTTCAATAATCAAGGGAGTCCTCAATGGTAATATCTCCTGGTCAGAGACAATGCTCTCCTCAGATGAAGTGTGAGGATTTATGTTAGGTTTCCGTTGAGAATAGATATCTGCCCATGTGTATACTTCGTTGAGACAATAATCAATTGTGTCGCTCTAATATTTTCTGAGTTTTTATTCATAGAGTTCTTTCCCATAATTCTCAAGTTTGATGTTTATCTGTTTAAAAGTTTGAGACAAATCTTCTGTTTCCATGCGGTTGGATAATTCTAGTTGCTCATTGTGAATTACTTCTTCTAGTTCCCTGATTGTTTTTGATGGTTTTTACACTATAAGTACAATGAGATGCAATGACCATTCATTCAATACTGCATATCATTTGTCCATAAATGGTTTATTAAACTGAATGTTTTGGTAGCTTTGATCAATGCATACATTTCAGTGGCTTCTTCAGAATTGTATGCTTTTGTTTCTGTGTGGTTTTCTGTTGTACTCGCAATGCTTTCAAATTAAGCCATATTTAAAAGAAGTCGGGTGCAACCGTTACAAAAAAAAAAGAATCCACACTTCAAATGCTCAAAGGCAGACACGCCTTTAGGACTCGTAAACTGAGAAAAATCAGAACTTTAATACTTTAGGTATTCACAAAAGGCATTTAGGAGTCCTAAAGTTAGGAGTCCTAACTTTACTACTCCTAAACTGAGAAAAATCCTAACTTTAAGACTTTTGGTCTTCACAGAAGGCATTTAGGAGTCCTATAGTTAGAAGTCCTAACTTCTGTGAATACCGAAATGAGTAAGTTCCTTCTGTGAATACCAGACTGAGTAAGTGCATTCTGTGAATACCAAGATGGTAGTACGTTTAGGATTTTTTCTTAAGTTAGTTCTGTGAATCGGGCCAATTAACATTAACTCCAGCACCCAACTGAAACAGGTTGCATTTGTTTAAACACTTATTCACCACAATAACACTATTCCTACAAAATTAGAACACAATTGAACACCAGTCAGTCAATTTATTCCCCAAATATACTTCTCTAACTTACTGTGAGTCTAAAATGTTCAAATTGACACACGCATGGGCCTCAGTTACCTATCATTGGGTGAATATGAAACCCTCAGTCCGGTCACTTTCAGCCACACATCAAGCCTCAAAGTAACCAACTGCCAGTGGAGCACAGAAAGCCACTGGGCTCCCAAAAAAAGTAACATTCCTTCTTACTTCCCCTTATTTATCTCATGTGGGTGTGCATAGTCTGATAACTTTTAAGGCAGGGCCAAGGTGGGATCTGGTCCAGGGCCCAAGCCTTTCAGCCCCCCGCCCCTCCACCCAGAGAACCAGCTCTCTTCTGCAATGAATCTTGACCTAGTAACCTTGAATAATTCTTTAACAGATTGCTTTAAATAACTTTTTCCTTTAATTATTTTAATGAGAGTGATGTGTGAGAGTCTACTACAGACATTTGCACCGATATGCTGTTTATGCTTCATGCAACAGCCCTAAAAATAGTTTCCATTAGATTGCAATATGTCCTCACATATGAGAAATGGGAGAGTGTCACAGAGACTATTGCAGTAGTATTTGTGAACTGCAGCCGTGTTACAATATAAAAAGCACACATCACTATCTCTGAATATTATGTGCACACACATTTAGAATTTGGGTGACTGTGACATGGCCACATAGGCCATGAAGGAGCTGATATTGGATCATATATTCAAGAATGTCTGAACATTGTCCCCCAAAACACTTGTGGCCCAGGGTCCCCAAGACCCTTAGGATGTGTTGCTGTGCAGAGTTGTGTAATTCTAAATATAGTATGCATGTCATCTATTTTCTGCTACACTAACCAATGTAAAGAACTGAATAAATAACAGGTGTTCAAAAAATCTTCACAAAATGATTAGGAAGGTCTGATGGACATCTACAATGAGGTTGGAATACTTGCAGCATGAAATTACTTCACTTTTTCTTCCTATTTCTTTCTGTTCAGATCAGCTATGGATCTGAGCTTCCCATGTTAAGTGACAAGTCTCAGTTCCCTTCCTTCCTGCGCACAGTACCGAGCAACAATGTGCAGATCTCTGTGCTGGTACGACTAATGGGGCACTTTAGCTGGACATGGATTGGGATGATCATCTCCGATGATGAAATGGGATTGCAAGGTGGACAAGACCTGAAAGAGGCAATTGAACAAAACAAGGGATGCGTGGCATTTATGGAAAGAACACATATGGCATATACTCAAGCAAAGGTGCTCACTGTCGCCAATGTTATCCAGAGACATACTGTGAAAGTGATCATTGTCTACAGTTCTGTTGTCCATGTGAAGGATCTCTTGGAGGCCCTCTCAGCACAGAACATGACCAATAAGACCTTCATCTTCTCCACATCCTTCACAATGACTCTTGGGCTCTTCTCCAAGCAGGCCTGGAGGTTGTTCAATGGATCATTAGTGTTAGTCCTCCGGTTAACCAAGTTGCCAGGATTTGAGGACTTCCTTACTCGACTCAATCCCATGCACGATCCCAATGATAGATTTATTAAACTCTTCTGGGAGAAAGCATTTAACTGTAGATGGCTGGCATCCAATGGAAATGAGACATTGACACATGTGACACAGGGTGGAACAGTAACATCCTGCTTTGAGAAGCAGACACTAGAAAAAATACTTCTAAATGAGTTTGAGTTGAATGATCTGAGCTCCAGTTATCACACCTACCTTGCAGTTTATGCTTTGGCGCATGCTGTGACATCTTTGATGCTTTGTAAGCCAGGACAAGGACCTTTCAGCAATGGAACCTGTGCCAATGTCAGCAGCATTCAACCCTGGCAGGTAACTGAGTAATAATTAATTATCTCATTCTTAAGCATGCATGCCTGGAGAATATATTGGTTACAACTGATGTGGCACAAAGAATAGGCACTTCTGACTTAGTGTGACTTGTTGAGCTTAAGCACTGGTTCTTCGTACAATCATATATGTAAAATATTCCTGAACATAGGGTCTATTGATTGTATTTCCATTTTCTGAAAATATGTCAGCTCTAAAAAAAAAATCACTTCATGTTCATCAGTATTAGAACCACAGAAGTAAAGAAATGCGGTTGTCATTACACAGGCAGGGAGTAACATAATGTAATGGTCATTTTCAATATTCTTGTAGTGCATGTGGTACATAGCAAATTAGCATATGTTTAAAAATACAGTAAAAGTACAATTATGGTTAAAAAATGAAACCAAAACCTCCCTGAAATCCACTGTAATGGTTGTCTCCGCAAACTATAGTTGTACACCTGCCACACAACCATAATTAAAACACCAAATTAAGTTCTCATGACCTCACCTTTGATATTAATAATCTCACTAGTCATGTCATATTTCCTTATCATTAACATTATGAATTACACTATTATTAACACAGTTTGTGATTTAATTTGAAGATAGTGCATGCAGTCCTCATATTACTGGTATCAATATTGTGAAGTCATAAGCATTACATGCAATGTGTAGTGACAAACCCTAGAGCAGAATATGCTCTACCTGGGCAAACTATCACTTCTAAAGACAATAAACGACACCAGCATTGAAATGGTAACAAATGAACACCACCAACCAATAAGCAGTCAAAGTTTTTGACTCCATAATAAGGGCCTGATTTAGATCTTGGCGGAACTACCATCATCCCTCTGAGGGGGAGTTTATGAGTACTCTGCCAAGCCGACAGAATACCATCCACCCTCCTTAGATGGGTGTTGGCTGCCAGAGTGTTTCCAGTTGTGTAAATGATTTGCTGCTGTCCACGTGGTGGACTTCTCTGCAGGCAAACAAAACTCTGTGGCATCAAGATGGTGGGACTGTACCAAGCCTATTTAGATTTCACAGTTGTGATGGCCGTGTTATTGAGTAAGATTGCCGACGGAGTGAATCCGTCATAGGATGCGGTCAACATAGGACTATTCCTGTGGCTGTAGGATGGATGCTAGCATTACACGTCTGATGTGTTTTGTTTAATAGTTTGCACCTGCTTACCACCCTACAAAGCACTCCATTTTAGACTATAATCCTTTGCCAGTGCAGACTTTTTGTCAGAGTATTCTGGGTTTATTTTTTGTTCCCTATGAGTCTTATGCATTTGACATTTTATTTCATTTTACTTGTGGGTTCAAAAATTCATTTAATCCCATTACCTTATAATGGCAGTGATGATGGATCAAATTATTAGGGTAGAACCAAAATGATTTGGAGACAATGCCGGCAGCAGGATCTGGGACGCCGGCATTCACTACGGGTGCATTCGCTAACTCGCGAATCATTCACGGCAGTGACCGCATCGCAGTGACTGCCATCGAGCCTTCCACGCCCAACTTTCTCCTTGTTCCCCATTCGGAGCAATAATTATTTCACGGATCGGATCTACCTCGCCCGCGGGTCCTGCACACGGCACAAAATGAAGCCGTACAAGTCTTGATTGGAAGCAACCAACGGGCATTCAACCACTTAGCCCAAGGAATTCGAACTCATCAATTTGCATCACCCCAAAGGCCCCTGCGACGCTATCAGCTTCGCAACCCGACACCTCCACCAAGAGGCGGTAATTTTCCAGGCAAAACTTTTATTTAAGTCCTGAAGATGATCCCCTTTATTAATTGAGCGAGGGATCGAAACGTCGACACCCATGAGTGGCCATACATGAAAATAATTTGTATTTGAAGTTGTATGTACTACTCCAGGCAATACTGTCAAAACTTCTGATTCACAACAGTACCCTGCCTGCTCTTTTCCTTTGCCTGAAACACCCCTTTCACTCTTTTCTTCTTCTCTTTTCCTCCCGGTACGGCACAGGAGTGTATCTTACTGCAAAGTACTACTGTTGTAGAAATGTATTGTAACTAATTATCTTTCATCTTTTGATAAATAAATTCCCTGTCCGGCTGGACAAGGAAGTTCAATATATAGCAGCCTATTGTGTTCTATATAATATTTGCTCTTTATTTTCTCAAATGCTAAGAACCTTTGTCTCCTAGAACGTAACAGCACAATGCTGTGCCACCACCCTTGCCTTCACCGACACTACCAGTTAACATCCTCACAAAGGGGCATCCATTGGGCACAGCAGGCACCTTGGAGATGGTACTTGAGAAGGGGGTTGAGGTTTAGGGAGGGGTGGGCTTGTCTTTTTGAAGTTTGGGGTCTTTGGGCTGGGTTTAGGGCGGTTTAGGGTGTTTGGGAGGCTGTTTTCCAGGGGTGGAGTGAGAGGCACAAAGGATGGGTTTAAGTTTTGGAGGTTTTGTTCTGCTTTTTTATCTTCTGGGCTGGGTTTAGGGTGGTGGCCGGCTTTTTTTCATGGGTAGAGTGGGAAGTGGAAGAGATGCATTGGAGTATTATTTTGGAGAGGTTTTTAGAACTTTGGGGGGGGTGAACAGGTGTCACAGGAGTAAAGGCAAGGGCAAACATGACATCCTCAAGGGGAAAACGGGTATAGTGTTTTGGATAGAGTTCAGGTTGGGAGGTAGGGGGAGTAGGTCTGGTTTCTGCAATTTATGTTGTATTGATGTCTGTTGTGTTGGTGACTGTAAATGTGTTTTTTGTTGGGAGTGATGTGGATGTGATGGGTTTAATGGAGGGCTCTGTGGGTGTGTGTGATGTATCTGTGGGTATGGTTGTGTATGTTGAGGGGTCAGTGAGTAATTCTGTGCTGTATGTGGTTATGAGTGTGTCTGTGGAGGGCTCTGTATGTGTTACTGTGGTGCCTAGGGTATACTGGTGGGGGTGGTGAGTGAGGTGAGTGTCTGCTATGTGTATGTGTGTTTGAGTTATTTTTAATTTTGTGTTTGTGTGTGGTGCTTGTGTCTAATAAAGTATGTGCATGCTTAAGTGTGTGTGTGCTTGGGATTAGGAAAAGGGTATGTGAAAAGTGGATGGGGGCGAGGCAAGGGCAAGAGGTGAGGTGATAGTCCAGAGCCTGAAAAGATCTCTGTAGGCCAGATACTGCAGTATGAATGCCTTCCAGGTAGACAACAAACTGGCTCAGGTGGTTGCTTTGCCCTTGGATGGCCTTCAGAACTACAGTCTGAACCACAGAAGATCAATAGCCTCCTCAATCAGGGCAGCGGGGCAGCAGGGCTAACAGGGGCAGGGGCTGAAATGTCTGGAGCACGGAGATGGCTCTCCTCCTATGTGCAAAAAACACAGTTCAAGGACAGAATGCAGAACAATGTCTTACATTCACCTCCTATGTGAGCGGTAACAGCCAACTCATGGTGGGACAACAGGGAGGGTGGTGGACAAGGATGACGGTGGAAGTAATTGTGTTGGGTCTGCCACCAATCGGCAGTGGCCAGCGGATAATGACTCAGATGATGTTTACCTCTGTATCGCATTTAACTCATGAAATTCCAAGAAAACATTGCGGTTCAACCATTCACACAGCACAATACTCCATATAGCTATATGAATATCCCCAATCCTGCTAGGTTCAGGTGATGACATCAGTAATAGATTTTTTTTCTCCACAAGCCAATATATCTTTGCAGGTTTTGGGTGTCCCTGAACACCCATGACATAAAGAATTTCTTTGGCTTCATCCTTCACAACGTAATATAATATATGCAGTTTAAATCCTCTACACATGGTGATTTTTCAACTAAAGTCCATAAAAATGTCCTAACTCATATCGGCCCACCAACATCTCCAACTTACTTTCATATCTACTGAGACAGTATCTGAGGGGAGAAGGTCTGACAAACTGTCACTTTTCATACTTTTGACCTTGTATTCTTCCAACCTCCAGCTCTCCCCTGATTTCAAAGCTCCACATTCTCAGCCTGGTTACCTCAATGCTGATCAACTCCGATTATCTGTCTTCACGCAAACACAACAAAGTAATGGATGGAGTGCTGAAACTTTCAAACCACTCACCTCCAGATAAGAGATGCGGATTCATTCTATCACTCTTTTTCTCACTCCGCCACCCCTGTTGAGACCAACCCATATACAAATCAGTCTTGACCCTGTTCCTCATGGAAATAGTTCAGCCAGAACTGCCAGGCCAGGTCCTCACTGGACTGGAAACAAGCATCCTGGGACCCGATTTGGAGTAGCTTGAATCCAATGGCACAGCAAGCAAGGGGCCCACGTCTTGGCATAGCCTTGGCCACTGAGAGAAAACATAGCAAACACAACAAAGTGATGGGCGGAGTGCTGAAACTTTTCAGCGACTCATCTCCAGTCAAGAGATCTGGGTTTTATCCATTCTTCTTTTTCTCACTATGCCACCCCAGTTTGGACACAGCCATTTGAAAATCAGTCTGGACCCTGTTCTTGCAATAATGGTGATTTACTACTTTTATGTGTGTTGTATTCTGCCGCGCACATAGAAGTGGCAAACCAGCAATAATAATAATTGTTTTTGTGCAACAAGGGACACCTTTCTGCACAAAAAAAATCATTGATGGCATTTTGCTCCTTCCATGTGTGCTGCACAATGAAACACACATAGAAGGAACTAGCAACGAGGAGTAATAAAAGTATTTCTCTTTGTTGTGACACTCTAGTTTTTAGCACTGCCTCAGATTTACAGACTCTGGTAAATCTAGTGCAGTGTCAAAATGCAATGGTAGTTGCATGGAAATACCAACAGCAATACCCATTATATGCCTGTTTCATGCGATAGTGATTCATGTAAAGGGTCCGAATTTACAAGGCGGTGTTAAGCCGCTCAAATGGCTTAACGCTGACTTGTAAATATGGAGCAGTTCATAGCGCCACCAGAGAGTCGGTAATAAGGCCCAGATCCCTGAACTGGGGTGAATGTATGACATTGTTCTACATTCTGTGCATCAACTGTGTTTTTTGCAATTTTCACCCGAGTGTGCTGGGTATACTCAGACGTGAGTCCCAGGCTCTCCACACCACTGGAGTCAAGCTATCCAGGCTGATGAAGGCTGATAGCCAGAAACCGGTCCTTGGATGCTTGATTCCGGTCTAGGAAAGAAATGGCTTGGTAGTTCGGACTGGACTGTTCCCATGAGGCACAGGATCAGAGCTGATTTGCATATAGCCAGTGTCTAACCCAGGGTGGTGTGGAGTGCAAAAAAACGATGGATTTAGGCCCAGATCCCTGTACTGGGGTGAATGTATGACATTGTTCTACATTCTGTCCATCGACTGTGTTTTTTGCAATTTTCACCCAAGTGTGCTGGGTATACTCAGACGTGAGTCCTAGGCTCTCCTCACCAGTGGAGTCAAGCTATCCAGGCGGATGAAGGCTGATAGCCAGAAACCGGTCCTTGGATGCTTGATTCCGGTCTGGGAAAGACATGGCTTGGTAGTTCGGACTGGACTGTTCCCATGAGGCACAGGGTCAGAGATGATTTGCATATAGCCAGTGTCTAACCCAGGGTGGTGTGGAGTGCAGAAAAACTATGGATTTAGGCCAAGATCCCTGTACTGGGGTGAATGTATGACATTGTTCTACATTCTGTCCAACAACTGTGTTTTTTGCAAATATAACCCGAGTGTGCTGGGTATACTCAGACGTGAGTCCCAGGCTCTCCACACCACTGGAGTCAAGCTATCCAGGCTGATGAAGGCTGATAGCCAGAAACCGGTCCTTGGATGCTTGATTCCGGTCTGGGAAAGACATGGTTTGGTAGTTCGGACTGGACTGTTCCCATGAGGCACAGGGTAAGAGCTGATTTGCATATAGCCAGTGTCTAACTCAGGGTGGTGTGGAGTGCAAAAAACCATGGATTTAGGCCCAGATCCCTGTACTGGGGTGAATGTATGACATTGTTCTACATTCTGTCCATCAACTGTGTTTTTTGCAATTTTCACTCGAGTGTGCTGGGTATACTCAGACGTGAGTCCCAGGCTCTCCACACCACTGGAGTCAAGCTATCCAGGCTGATGAAGGCTGATAGCCAGAAACCGGTCCTTGGATGCTTGATTCCGGTCTGGGAAAGACATGGCTTGGTAGTTTGGACTGGACTGTTCCCATGAGGCACAGGGTCAGAGCTGATTTGCATATAGCCAGTGTCTAACCCAGGGTGGTGTGGAGTGCAAAAAAACTATGGATTTAGGCCCAGATCCCTGTACTGGGGTGAATGTATGACATTGTTCTACATTCTGTCCAACAACTGTGTTTTTTGCAATTTTCACCCGAGTGTGCTGGGTATACTCAGACGTGAGTCCCAGGCTCTCCACACCACTGGAGTCAAGCTATCCAGGCTGATGAAGGCTGATAGCCAGAAACCGGTCCTTGGATGCTTGATTCCGGTCTGGGAAAGACATGGCTTGGTAGTTCGGACTGGACTGTTCCCATGAGGCACAGGGTCAGAGCTGATTTGCATATAGCCAGTGTCTAACCAGGGTGGTTTGGAGTGCAAAAAAATGATGGATTTAGGCCCAGATCCCTGTACTGGGGTGAATCTATGACATTGTTCTACATTCTGTCCATCAACTGTGTTTTTTGCAATTTTCAGCTGAGTGTGCAGGGTATACTCAGACTTGAGTCCCAGGCTCTCCACACCACTGGAGTCAAGCTATCCAGGCTGATGAAGGCTGATAGCCAGAAACCGGTCCTGGGATGCTTGATTCCGGTCTGGGAAAGACATGGCTTGGTAGTTCGGACTGGACTGTTCCCATGAGGCACAGGGTCAGAGCTGATTTGCATATAGCCAGTGTCTAACCCAGGGTGGTGTGGAGTGCAAAAAAACGATGGATTTAGGTCCAGATCCCTGTACTGGGGTGAATGTATGACATTGTTCTACATTCTGTCCATCGTCTGTGTTTTTTGCAATTTTCACCCGAGTGTGCTGGGTATACTCAGACGTGAGTCCCAGGCTCTCCACACCACTGGAGTCAAGCTATCCAGGCTGATGAAGGCTGATAGCCAGAAGCCGGTCCTTGGATGCTTGATTCCGGTCTGGGAAAGACATGGCTTGGTAGTTCGGACTGGACTGTTCCCATGAGGCACAGGGTCAGAGCTGATTTGCATATAGCCAGTGTCTAACCCAGGGTGGTGTGGAGTGCAAAAAAAACAATGGATTTAGGCCCAGATCCTTGTACTGGGGTGAATGTATGACATTGTTCTACATTCTGTCCATCAACTGTGTTTTTTGCAACCAGAGCGTCGGTGGCACTATTCCCTTGTAAATCTACGCCCAAATGTCTTGGTGCAACCACATTGCAATTCTAGTTGTTGTGTACAGCATCTCTTGTTGGAATGCTTTTCTCCTCAATAAATCAGTAAGTCAATATATTCAATTATTATATTTTTTCTGATTCATTGACTGATTCCATGCTGCATATTCCTGGTATCACATCATGCTAAACGTAAAGTGTATCTGTGCTTTCATCTCATAGGTGCTTCACTATGTGAAAAGTATGAATTTATCGCTGAAAATCGGGGCTCAAATATATTTTGATGAAAATGGTGATGCCCCAAGCGCGTATGACGTTGTGAATGTACAGATATTTCATTATGAGGACATTCGACTGGTCAACGTGGGCAGCTTTGACTCACAGCAAGACGCACACATCTATATCAACACCAGTGCCATATTATGGGCTGAAAACACCCAGGTGAGTATGAGATATGACACAGAAATGTTCTGCTTTAGCAGCATGTGTGGAGGTATAGATGACCAACAGTGATGATGAAGTGCTTGAAAGGACTCCACAGGCATGGGCCATCATAGTTCCCACACTCAGGCCTTTGCCACAGTCAACAATCTATCCACTTGCTCACATGTATTAATCCAATTTCATATCCGGATCAGTTTGAGTGATTGCTTATTGAAAGTAAAGAGCCTGGCACAGAGTCAATTTAAGTTATGTTTCATTACACAATTTTTATGTAGAGTAACTTCCATCATTTAGAATAACCCCTCAACTTTTTTGAGTGTAAGAGCCTGGTAACGGATGGGCTCCCATACATGACTCCCCTATGAGAGACCGTGTGACTTTATCCTCAAGGTTCCCCCTTATGTGCATGTGCAAACCTCTCTAATCCGTTTCGCTCTAAAGGTCTAGTGAGTGTTTCTTGTTCTGTTTGTTTAAGACTTCACAGGAAGAGGCTAAGAAGACTCCTGAGCAGATGGAGCAAAAGGTGAGGATTGTACAAAATATCAGGGTGCAAGGGTGATGCAACACTAAAGCCGGAATTACATTCATGGCTTCTACAATGTGAAGTAATACAAGGCAGGGGAGTGTTACATAGGCAGAGAGTGGGTGTTCACATGCATCCACCCATGGATATTGGTGCATTCCCAGAATTACCGTGTCATCAATTAATCAATAAATCAAGGGTTTATAGAGCGCAACTACTCACCCAAAAGGGTCTCAAGGTGCTATGAATTGGGGGGTGGGGGTGGGGGTGCAGCTCCTGGGAGTTCACAGTGAATCATTAAAGAGCCAGGTCTTGAGATCCTTCAGGAACTTAGAGAGTGATGGTGTCAGTCAGAGGCAGAAAAAGAGGGTGTTTCAAGCCTTGGCCATGAGGAAGGAGAAGGAGCGTCCTCCTGTTCTGGTCTTCTTGATGTGTGGTAATGTCACAAGAGAGAGCTGGGTTGAGTGGAGGGAGGTTTGGGGAGGGTGGAACGGGAGGTGGTGGCTCATGTAGGTGGGTCCTGTATTGTGGAGGGCTTTGTGAGCATGGGTGAGAAGCTTGAAGGTGATTCTTTTCTCGATGGGGAGACAGTGTGGCTGATGTGGAAGTGGCGCGGTAGGTTGAGGTCTAGTCTAGCAGCAGTATTCTAGACGTTGTGGAGTTTGCAGGTAAGGTTCTTGTTGTAGAGTGCATTTCAGTAGTCTAGTCTGCTGTTGACGAGGGCATGGGTGATGTTTTTTCTGTGTTCAAGGGGATTCCAGTTGAAGGCCTCTTACGGAGAAGGCGGAGGGTGTGGTAGCAGGAAAAGTTCTGTGGATGAGTTTGGAGTCCAAGATGATTCTGAGGTTGCATGCGTGGTCCGAGGGGGAGGGAAGGTCCCCGAGGGTGGTGGTCCACCAGGTGTCGTTCCAGGCATTGGGATGTGGGCCTATGATGAGTACTTTGCTTTTGTCTGTGTTGAGTTATTGGCAGCTTTTTTTCATCCCACCTGGTGACTGCTTTCATTCCTTCCTGAATGTTGTGTTTGGAGATGTTGGGTCTATTGGATAGGGAGAGGATGAGGTGGTGTCATCTGCATAAGATACGATGTTTAGTCCATGTGATCAGATGATGGATGCGAGCGGGGCAAACCCTATTTTGCAAGTCAGTAATAGGTTGTATAATAGGGTTGGCATATGGCAAAAGGCATTTTACCAGACGCAAATGGCCTGATGAACTGTTTGCGAGTAAAACTTCGTAAATCTGGTCCTGTATGTGTGTTGCATTCTGCAGCACAGATAGAAAGAGGAAAATACCTCAGAGGATCGATTTTTATGCAGCGAGGTGAACCTTACTGCACACAAAACAATCCTGCTTATAATGCAGGCACCTTTGCACCATGCTGTAAAGTTGCTTGCATTGGCACTCGGCATCACATTGTGTACCAGTGCTCAGAAATGTTAGGTGTGTCTCTGCAATACTGGGGTCATAGTTTTCTTTCTCTCTGCATGACGTATTTTTCTATTGGTTGTCTCGTTTTGTTTTTTCATCTCCAGATGGGCATATTTATCATACTTTCTCACAGTGCAACATAGAAAGCCACTCTGCTGAGCTGCGTGAAAAGTCTAGGGTAGGAACGGGCCATATTACCATCAGAGAGCACATTCCTGTCTTTTCTTTGTGCTGGCACATGTTTGGCTGCCTGGCCCAATGCAGACACCCTTGCACCATCATGGAAGGGTGTCTGCGTTGCTTGCGGCATATTTAGAAAAAAAACGTATTGATCACAGCAAGTCATCTTCCTGTGCTGCATGATAGGGAAAGGGCAGGAATGCGCCACACTTTACAATGTATATTTAACATTCCTGTAATTTCTGGTCGATGTGCAAAGAGAGGATTGTTTCCTTTTACCACGTGCACCACACTGGCTGCCTGTGAGGGAGTGTATCAGCTTCAAAATCTGCTACCTAGTGCACAAAGCGCTTAATGGCATGGGACCCAGCTATTTGATGGAAATACGTATTCTCTATCGACCAATAAGGTCCTTAAGATCTATGAACAAGTCTCTACGTACCATACCACGCATCAAGAAAACCCACTCAGGAGGCTTAGCCCCCCATCTTTGGAGTACACTTCACCTACACATAATAGAATGTACTGCCCATTACAATTTTAGGAAATTATTAAAACTGGAACTATTTTAACTTCTAGGCTTCTGCAGACGTTGTTGGTCTTGCTGCGCCGAGACATCCCTTTGGCGGGATTCATGCGCATTATAAAACAAATACATAAAAATAAATAAATAAATACGGGTAATGAGTGGGAGTCGATTACAGAGATTTTGCAGAGATAATTAAACAGAACCTCACATATGAGAAATAGCAGTGGCTCACACAGATTAGTTGCAGTAATATCAGGGAGCTGCTGCTCTGTTACAATATTGATACTGAATATTACATTGCAACACTTTCATAATTTGGACCAGTCAGCATTAGTCATGTCAGTGACCTGGCCCAAAAAGCTGAAATTGGATCATAAATTCATAGATGTTCCGAACAGGGGCTCATAGCTGCCAAGGTTTCAGATTGCTTATGTGTGACATTTATGTGTGCAATGGCAAGCTCTATACACATCTTGAAATTGCTGGCAAACCACTGAAATGTAAGGTCACTAATGTACCCCCTTTTCACAGATGTAACGCAAATGTGGCACCATGATATTAAACAATATGGGGCAGATTTACAATAACTGGCGCATCCCTGCATATCAGCAGGGATGCGCCAGTTATTGTGCGCCACGGCTCAGCCACCATGGATATGCCGCATTGTAAATGCGGCGCACCATGGGGCAAAAACGGAGAGATGCGTGACGCATCTGTGCCATAAAGGTGGCGCATTGCTGAAGTTATGCCGCAAACGCGGCGCAGCTCCAGCAAGGCTCTGGGGTGCTCCTATACCTAACATGCTGCGTCAATCCTTACACCTGTTTTGACGCAGCATAATTTCAAAAGTGACTGAATGATATCTTGTAGATTTAACTCAGCCACTTTAAGGAGGTATTCCTGCGCCGGAACGTCCCACCCCCTCCCTGCGCCACAACGCCTCCTTATGGCTCAGGGCTTTACAACATGACGCATCTCCCAGATGCGTCACGTGGCGCATCTTTTGCGTTGCCACTGCATCACAGAAGTGATGCAACTGCGGCGTGAAAGTGGCACAAGGGGCTTGTAAGCTACATCAAAGTAATGAATGGGAAATTCACTCTTACATTATGAAGCCTCATTGGTTAATGCTCGTGCTTGAAATGGAAAAATAGAAGTGCAGGTACTTTTTACCAGAGTACCTGCTTATTTCTGTGAAGTGTCGGTACTCTCCAATTAGAAGTTTTGCATTTCTCTTGAGAAGTGCAGGTACTCTCTGTCTCACAATAAACAACTTCTGGTACTCTGTTCCGGACAGTACTGGCCCATTTAAAGCACTGGTTACTGCTATCTGGCAGCAGATGTTCATGCCATTGCGCAAAATGGTGTCATTTCTGATATGCATCTCTTTGCTTGGGTTTAGTTTCTCTTCTTCATTGCTTGATTTTTGTTCACAAGTAAGTGTCACTCATAGTCATTGAATGGCACTCATAAATACACTGAAATTATGAAAATGGCACACATAAGCATTCTGAAACCATGGCAGCTATGTACGCTCATGTACCGTGAATGCTGTTGCAGGCTGCAGCCTGGAGTGCAGCTCTGAGGTCAGCCTGGCCTTTGCAACTGGACCCAGGCATGATATTTCATGTAAAATGTATAAGTAGAAATGTAACACCAGGAGAGCAGAGCAGTGCACTGCATACACTCTGGGCTCTCAGAGCAGCACGCGGTCTGTCACACCTTGCTAGGAGTGCAATAGCAGCGCTCCCTTACCAGCTTATCATGAACATCAGAGGTCGCAAAAAATGTGTGACTTTTCATTTTAGTGTAGTGATGCGGATCACCACACCTAAATGTGTTAGTCTAACGCAAGATGCGTAGTACTTGTTATGGCTGGGGGCTCCCAAAATCCTTATGATGATTCCATGCATAAATCAATTCATAAAAGCTGCAAATTGTCATCCAATAACTCCCAAAAAGATCATGCTTTTGCAAAACACCCGGTCTAACAGATCAGGCATGCAGTAACTGGAATTTACAAGGCGGTGTGGCACAATTTCCTTTTTTACTAAGCAATACACAATCCCTCTCCTCAGAGAAGTACTTCCTCAAGACTCAAGCTTAAGGTTCAGAATCTGTGGTAAGAAGTATCCATCAAAAGGAAACCTTACATTTCTTAGGAAACATCATTTCTGGTGGATACTGTACCGTCCCTCAAACCCATTGTCACCTTTCTGCTGCCCCTCAACTGAAAAAACACAGCAGTTCATGTCTTGGCTATTGTAACCTCACCAGCCTGGGACCCCAGGGGTCTCAGCTGAAACACTTGGCTTGCTTCCTGTGGCCCCTGGTACTGCCTTTAACACCTCTGTCCTCAGAGGTGGCAAAATCAGGGCCAAGACCATAATGTAAACAGGGTCCTCATTTCTACACCTTCTGCTGGGATGCAGGAAATTCACTTTTCAGTTCCACAAAATACTTAAATCGAGTAGTGAAATGCACACTCTTTTTGTTCATTGAAAGAAATGAAAAACAGACACATGTTTAAACAAATTGTTGCCACGTTTTATTAGTATAAAAATGGGTGCAGAGTCAGAATATTGAGTTGGAAATATCGATTTATAGAAATATCAAGTTGGAAATATCGTGTCACAGAGATATCGACAGCAAGAATATCGTGGTCAAGAATATCGGCTTTAAGGTAAGAAATATTGTTTTTAAAAATATCATTTATTTCATTAGCAAAAATATAGCTGTTAAAAATATTTATTTTTTAATTAGTGTTATGTATTTTAGAATTTATTTCAAATAAACGTGATCATATTTTTGTATAAGTATTGCGTTTGTTTTTTAATATATGTGTTACATTTTTAGTAGTTATTCATTTTATTGTAATTACATTTTGCGTTATTTTGTTTGGAAGCTAGTAGTGGGTTTATAGGGGAATAGGGTGGGAAGTAATTTAATTATAACAAATTCATTATTATGTTTAATTTATTAATATTTATTTAATGTATAATGTTAATTGTGGGAATTAATGTATTATTAATTATGTATTAATTGGTTGTTAAATATTATGAATATATTAATTGGTAATTATGTTATTTGTGTCATTGTTTTAGGAGCCGGTGTGGGCTTTATAGGGGAATAGGTTGGGAGGTAATTTAATTATCATAACAAATATTATTTCTCATTTATTAATTAATTTAAATTTAAATATGGCAATTGTGTAATTAATTTGAGATGTGAGTTGTGGGGTTTATGCTGGTTAAGGGTGGGAAGTAATTACTTTTAAATTACTTAGTACGTTGTTGTTAGTTGATAATAATTTATTAATATGAAAATTAATTATGAAAATTGTGTAATGATGTTAAGGTGTGGGTTGTTTTGTTTATTGGGGTAGAGTGTGGAAAGTGATGTATGTTTAATTCGTTATTTATAATTAGTTGATCATTAATATTAATTCATCAATTGATAAAAATGAGGGTAATTGATTTTTTGTGTGTAGGTTTTGGTTTTATAGGGGTAACATGTGGGAAGTAAATACATTTGTATCTGTTTTAATTAGTTGTTTAATTAATCATATTTCTTTAATTGATTATGAATTATGTTAATTATTGAGGTCCTTTTTTTATTTAAAGTGTGTTGTGAATTTTGCGTGTTATAGGGTAGGGAATAAAAAATATTACATTTATGTCACAACGTTTTAGTTTATAAATAATTTCTATTTAAAAATAGTTATTTGCTTGTAAATTATTTAAGAAAAACGTTTAAGATAATATTTCTAGGTATTTGTTATAACTATTTACCAGTATAATATTTTTCTATCTTTTTTAATTTTGTATTTACAATCCGTCTGATGTCAAACACTAGGTGGCTGCTAGGTTTTTCTTTGCAGGTTTCATGAAAGGCAGACATTAGTTCTAGTTTCAGGGGTAGTTAAGTCCCTATGAACTCTTCTAGTTTAAGAATTGCAGTGGATAATTATGCAAAGCTGCTCACCAGTTAAGCTAGATGTCAGTAAATGTTTTCCATATTTTTTGCAACCAATGCTTTTCAAGGAAATATGTTGTTCTGATAATATTAAGATGGTCATTATAAATAATCAAATTGATACATGTTTTCTCCTTGTGCACCTCACAAATAAGTGACCTACCATGCTTCATGTGATTGGCCAATTACTAACAGGAAGGTGCTAAATAGGCGCATACATTTTTAAATCCTGTCAAATTTGATTGTAAGGGTATTAAAAAAAAACTGTTTGTAACATCCCAACAGTCAAATTTTTAGTTTCCATCCCACCTTCCCTCCTTTTTTCTACCAGTCTCTTGTCCTTATCTTTCAGCTCATAAACTCTCTGGTGCATTCCACTAACACTGTCACCTTGTCCTTCCTGCAGCTCCCACGCTCTGTCTGTAGTGAAGAATGCCCAGCTGGCTACAGAGAGGCAGTCACAGAAGGAAAACCAACCTGCTGCTTTGAATGCATTCCCTGTCCTCAAGGAGAGATCACGGACCAGAGTAAGTTTTACCATAGGTTAAATTCCTGAAAGCTCTTCCGATGTACCTGGTCAACAGTACCACACATTTTTTCATTTGAAGCCCACCGCTGCACCCCGCTTGTCTCGCGCCGGGACACTCATTTAACATGACATAACATCTGGATCTATTTGGCTCACAATGCTTTTGGGATGTAAAAGAAATCAACATGGATTTGTGCATTTGTGGAGCAAACTAGTTCTACAGAATGTGAGCTTCACCCTCCTGGGTTCACTCTCTAAAATATATTGTCTAAGTTTAGGCAGGATTTTGACAAAACATTTCAAAATATTTAACCAATTTCTTCTAAAGTACCATGGCTAATAGATTGTTTGGGGCATACTAATGTAATTATTTTATTTTCAGCTTCTGATTGTAATAGAAAGTTTCCCTGAAAGTTGGTCAGCTTTTTGACAGCTTTGGCCTCTGCCGATTGGTGGCAAACCTCATGCACGTGAAGGACAACATTCTCATTCTCATTTTAGCCCAAATGGGAGTTTTTTGTTCTTGAACTGTGTTTTGCTGATCAGTACAGACCACTGCTTTGTCCTGTTCACTATATCTTTCAATAGCAAACAAGAGTGTCCCAATGCAGCTGTGCCTTGATGCTGCATTACACGGAGCGCCTGGTATCTACTGTGGGGTTACTCTGTGTTCCTCAGAACCTGGGGGCATATTACCAACGTTTAGCGATATTTACCGCTAATGATGCTTAGCAACGACTTTTTTAACGCTAAGCATCGTCGGAAATTATCGCAGAGATAACTTGCTATTAGCAAGGTTTATCTCAGTAGTGATAAAAATCCTCGCTCTAACTGCCAATTGAGAGATTATCGCTGGAAAACCAACGATAATCTCTCAAAGTTTGGTGTTAGCTTTATAATAGGGGCTCATAAACTTAGCCATGATATCCACCTTCCATATGATATCATGGCTAAATCAGGAAAATACCAGGTGTAAAAAAAGCAGTGCTAACCGCGGTTAGCACTGCTTTTTTTTATCACTAACAGGGTTAGCGAAATCCTTGATAATAGGAGAAATGTTGCTTAACAACATTTCTCCTATTATTTTTCTCTGGAACGCCCTCTTTGCATCTCATTAGAGATGCAAGGGGAAGCGTAGAGAAAAAGGGTGCTAACATGCGAATTTGCGTGTTAGCACCCTGTTGCTAATAGGGAGATAATTTTATCTCCACTTTCTTGGCTTTTAAAGCCAAAAAAGCGGAGATAAATCCCTTGATAATATGCCCCTTGGGAACTAAATACTGTATAAAAAAAATGGTTTTGACGTATTCACTTTGAGGTCATGAATAAAACAAATTCAGTTTATTTCATAACAGCAGTTCATATGCAACATCAATAATGGCTTTGAAGGTTAACATGCTCAAAGCACATAGTTCAATAAAGGTAACAATGGGATGTAGCCACTTGATTTCCAATAAATGTTTTGGCCCAACGTGATCTTTTTCTTTTAATACAGGTATAAATAAGTATTCTATCAACGTTTCAAATCTGCCAAGAAAATGTGTCAGTACTAGATTAAAGAGGGGTCTTCTTCAGGACAATCAAAAGGAAGATCCAAGTCATCATGAGATCTAGTAGTTTATTGTTGCTGTGTCCATGATCAAAACAAAGTCTTCTTTTTTAGAAAGGCAACTAAATGGAAATAAATTGATAATCAAGTCAGTTTAAAAACATCTGGGCAAATCCAGGAGGAGACGCAAAATAGTACAGAAGAAATTCATTAGGAGTTGCATTCAGATAAAGTGCTAGAATGCACCACCAGCTTCCCTGTTCTCCTTTACAGCATTTTGGGAACACCACGACACTGCAAGAGACAGAGAAGCTGTTGCTGCATTCTAGTACTTGATCTGGAGGCAACTCCTAATAGATTTCTTTTGAGAACATTTGCACAACCATTAATAACATTGCTTGCGTATTCCTTTTATTTATGTCTTCTTTGTGAGTTCATCTTTTCAGCTATCAAGCTGATACATAAACATAATTGTTACCATTCAATTTTAACCTGACTACAACAGTGGATACAAAGAAAACGTGAAAGCTACAGCGCATTTGTTTGTTTAATGCTCAACTAGTGTTCCATGTAGCATCAAAAGCTAGAAAATGATGAATGAGAATGTTTTCCCTTAGGGATCGGAATGAACAGATGCGGAGAGGGGAAGTTGGGATGGAAGGGGAAATCTTCTTTTCATGTAGTGGGCCCCGCATGTGCAGAGGGAAGGGAGTAGAGGCCAGCTCGATGCTGGACCCTGGAGCTCAGTTGTGCCATAGCATGGGTGTTGGAGTCCAGAGCAACCGGCTATTTGCCCGACGACCATCACCGATCATCTTGCAGGAAGGGCGACCATATGTGGAGTAATGTATTAGTCTTGCCTTGAACATTATAGAGTCACTCATATGAGACCAGTTTGTACATTTCTATGAGCCATTGGTTGTGGGTAGTGGGGAGCTCCAGTGTATGAGAACACAGATTTTTACTGTTGCAATATGAAGCAGCCTGAGTTCATGGTGGGATAAAGAAGGGGAGTCTTCTGTTTCAAGGAGCTGGATCAAGAAACATGACCTTGGAATGGGGATCTCTATTGGCCCACTCAGCATGGACTGGGCATCTACCCAAAGCTTCAGAGTCCGGGACCTTCATACAGTATGTGCACCAGGTCGTAGTGTGTATGGCCATAGCACCAGCAGTTGAGCATTTGTCCTCCAATTTGAATACGGGTAGCAAATAATAGTGGTGCCTTGTCATGAAGGTAGTCATCTACCGATGCAAGCTTAGAGGAATGTGTAAATATTTTGGCCATAATATGGATCATGGGATTCACCTGTCTGGATGCGGTGGTGTTGTATTTGTACAGAGAGGGTAGCCCCTGTAGGATGCTGAGTATAGTTTTCTCAATCCTGACCCACAATGGGGGGTCTTTGACAGGAGTTTACACGTGCTCAACTGAGGGGAGTCCAAGGCCGCTGGGACCAGTGGGCTAAAAGCTTACCTATGGCCAGACAAAGTCTTGACTTCGAACACATAAACATCTTAATTCCCTTGTCCACCATCCATAATGTCTGAAGGGGTATTAGCAAGGGAAGCATTCCTAGCATATAGATGTCAAAATTTTAAAAGCCTGTGTCCTATACCAGAAAAAGAGATGGAGTTGTGACCACTTGTCATAGTCAAGCCTCATCCTTTCGAGCAGTGGCTCTATGTTACCTGCCATGATGCTATGATTAATTTAAATTCCCAGATACTTAAGGTGTGGATGTTTCCATTGAAAAGTGTAGTATTCAGTGGGGGCCCTAGCCATCACTTGCAAGATTTGCAGGGCGTCTCTCTTTCCCAAGTTGAATTTATATTTGGAGAGCTCCACGAAGGTGATGATGGTGTCTAGAAGGTCTGGGATGGAGATGGTAAGGACACAGAGTCTGAGTGTTGATGGGCCTCACTGTTTGTGGATGACTGCTATCTGCTTCAATTGACGCAGAGCTACGGAGAGAATTTCCATGGCCAGGAGGAAAAGTAATGGTGACAAATGCCCCTAAGGACTGGAAAGGGGTCAGAGTGGAAATTGACCTGCATCGAATCTTGGCAATTAAGTCCTCTCCTAGGCCGAATTTATGAAGTGTCATGAAGAGATAGTTCCATTCAATATATCAAATCCTGTCTCTGCATTATGATATAGATCCAGAGATTTTTTTACAAGGTCTTTGGCTAGCCACTGGGCGTGGGTCATAGAGCAAAGGTGGTTCAGGGACAATCGCCCTGAGACAAATCTCACCTGGGTTTGGTGGACCAAAGTTGCAATGACCTTCCATAAATGAGCCGGCAGAAACCCAGCTAATATCTTAATATCTCAGTTAAAAAGGGAGATAGCCTGTAGCTGCTGCAAAGGAGGAGGTCCTTACCAGGTTTGAGAAGTACTGTGATCAGGGCCTTTTTCAAGAAAGGACCAAGAGTCCCTTTCTGTTCCGCCTCTTGGAAGACACTGTACAAGGTATCTACAGCTTCCTTCTTCATCCACTTGTAGAACTCATCCAGAAGCCAACTGTTTTGTAGTTCCTAATAATGCATAGGATCTGTGCATTTAAACAACGTAAACTAAGGAACTGATGTCCAGACTGATTCCAGACATTTGCAAAGGATATGTTAGCCTTTAGACCACTTAGCTCAAAGTGTCACCATACACCCCCTAATCTTACCAAGGAGCAAATAGTTTCTGGCAACTATTGAGGCTGGGTTAGTGACTTCTGTCAAAGAAGGTGGTTAGTCAAGCAGGATTCGTGGCTGCTTTAAGGGTGTAGAGTCCCAAATAGAAATCTGTGAACGCAATCGCAATTTCCAGCAGTCGGCTGAGGATGCGGTCAGTGTGAGTTTTTATGGCCAATTTGGCGATTCATGCTTCCTTGTGTTGCAATTGCTCTGCCAGTAACCTACCCACCTTCTATATGTGTTCATAGTGATGGTCCTTTGATTTTTGTAGTATGTATTTGGCCTTGGAGGAGAAGAGCTTGTTGATATCCATGTGCACTTTTTACATTTGACAGCGCCTAGGAATGTAGAGGCACGTTAGGACCGCTATGGCATCCTCTAAGGCCCTCTGCTGTTCTGCCCTCTGAACATTATATGAGGAGGCATCTTTTATCAGCTGCCCCAATTGTCTCTTTGAGTGCTGCCCACAGCATTTGGGCAGTGGTTACTGACCGCCAGTTATGCTCTAAGTCAGTGGTAAGAAAAGATATGAGTCTATTCTTGCCCTGAGGCAGCTTGTAACATGAGAAGTTAAGGTGACAAAGTGTGTAAACCTGCTTTGCTAATTTCACAACATCCCAGAAGTGGATTAGGGAATAATTTAAAAGCCATCCTCCATGAATAAGAGTATTAGACACCAGGGTGACCCTTGTTTGAGAGGAAAGGAAGTAATCCAACCATGAACAGATGAGAAGTAGGTGAATTCTCTATCTGCGGGGTGCAGGACTAGAAGGCTATGGTCTGCTGCAATGTCAATCAGGAGGGCCTGATCGTTGTTGCTCACGTAGACTGGCCCAGTGCAATTTAATCCCAATTTAGATTCCAGTCACCTCTGAGCAATAAGTGAGTGGCATTTATCTCTATTAGGTGGTTGAGCAGTAGGAGAAAGAAGTGTTTTGGTCTGGTCGGTGCACAGTGTGATCACACTATGTGTCCTGTCACTGATTCTCATCTTGACAAACGCGCACCAACCTTCTTGATCGGTCAACGTCCTAAGCACCATCAATTAGAGTGATTTGGATAGTAGAAAAGCTACACCACATTTACGAGTTGTCACAGTCCCATTAGCCACTGACAGTGGACGCCTACTGTGAATGACCTTGACCACCCAGTCTTGCCGTAAAATTTCGATCTCGTAAATCATGAATTGGGTTTCCAAAAGCAGTGCTAGGTTGGTGCATTGGAGATAAGATATTTGTGCACTGTTTTGAGTGTCATAAAGTGTGTGAGGCCATACACGTTCCAAAATTTGATGTTCAACGCCCCTGGTGATGGCATTGCAATGTGGTGTGACAGGGAGTAGTGATTGTGGGGCAGAAAAGGGTGTGGAAAAGTCTGTGTTGGGAGGGCAATGGCAACAGGCGCAATGGTCGTGGAGGTCCTCCAGCAAAGGATAGGTACAGGGGTGAGGCATTCTTTTGGCAACGGCAGACAAATTGCGCAAGGACAGTGAAGTGGCCTCTACTAAGATGAGGTAGGAATGGATAGGGTGGGGGAAGCAGCAGAGGCTGAGAGTTATAGTGTGTTTAAAGACCGGTATCTATGAGGGTGAATGATCAGAGGCCTCAGAATTTGTGCACCACATGGCCCCGGGAGAAAAGAGTAAATCAGGGGGGCATGCCACAGGAAAGGGGGAGGGAGAAATCACAACACTGGGCAGCAAGCAACGCTGATACATTCCTAGGGTCGGAAAGCCCTTCGAATAAGGGGGATATTGGCACAGGGCCTTTGTCCTGTGTGAGCTCCACCAATGCTGATTGGCTTCTTTACAGCTCAGTCACCCAGTCTGTTTGTCCTAAGGCTTGTCTCCTTGCGGGTATAGGCCCTCAGCCCTGGAGGTGGGCATGTCCACATGTTGCGCGGCTGCATTTGGGGTAGTGTTTCTGTGTCTATACTCTGATCCTGGAGGCCTTCTAAGAAAAACTGCAAGCTCTTCTGGATCATAAAATTCTTCAGATCTGCAATCCATCATCATCCACATATGCCCTGGCTCGAAAAAGCCAAACGTAATGTCCCATTTGCGCAGTTAAGGTCTCAGGGACAATAAGGCCTTCTGCTTTTAATTTTGTATTTCTGGAAAAGTCTGCTGGTATATATATCTTGTGACCTTCATGGTCATAGTCATACGGCCCATGTATATGAGCTATTGCTAGTATGTCATGCCATAGGAAGCACGCTTATACATCATGCCCTGTTTGGCGCGTCTTTGTGTCAGGATTCTGTGAGCCCCCTCTGAATCTCTGGGGGAGGAGAGAGGACAGAATGCCCATGAGGTTATGGAGGAGATCTTTCAGGAAGTGGCATACATCAGACACCTCCGTCATGTCTGGGAAGCCAAAAAAGTAGACATTGTCCCTTCAGCTCCTGTCTTCCAGGTCACCTATCCGGTTGTGTAGGTGCCATATTTCAAAGTCTCTGTCTGAGATTTGGTTAAGACTTGTTTTTGCCACCATCAGGTGTTCGTCCAACCCCTCCAGCCTGTAGTGGAAGGCAGCGATATCCACCCAGATGGACTTCTGTTTCTGCTGTGATGTCAGACATTTTTGAGTCCATAACCTTCAGTCTGCGCTCCACTGACATAATTTTCTTAAGGATCATATCCATTGTATTATCTTGTTGCCATGATGGTCTGTAGTTAGCAAAGGTATGCACCTTGTCGAAATCTGGACACTTGCTTCTAATCAGGATAAGGAAGTTGCACACTTTAGATAACCCCTGCTCACCTACTTGGTAGCTTGGCATGAGCAGACAGGTTTATCCTAAAGACAATGTGTAAAACATTTGCACCCACACACACTGTAACATAGAGAAAACACTAGACAAATAAAGTAGTTTTATCTAAATCAAACAAAACTAAAAGCACAAAAATCCAGCATACATAGTTCATATTATGACTTTATAAGCAATTCCGTCCAAAACTATAGATTCATGACCTTTACACATAGTACCTCAAATTCGTCAAAATTCACAAGGGAAGCATCGAAAAACACAGTGAAACATCAGTTCCTGAGCCCTTGGGGAGGCAATGCACCAATTATGCTGCATGCAGGAAAAGTGATTTGTGAAATTCGGACTGTAGGGGGAACTTATGCATCGATTCCAAGACGGTTCTGGTCTACGGGTGATGGGTGGAAGACTTGCCACAGAGGTGTAATGCGAGGAAATCTTCGAGATACTAAAGGTCAATGCGATGACAGCAAACAGGCTCTGCATTGGTTTTGGTCTCACAATTTATCGATTCTTTCAACTGCACAGTGGGGCCTGTTTTGGAGTTTGGAGTTGGTGCAGTGATCTCGGACTTTGTAGACTTGTGTACAGCGAGCGGCGTGCTGAGGATTTTTCAGCCGCTGGCAGGTGCTGCATGAATTCTTTTGCCACTTTGCAGCAGAGTGTGGACATTTCTCCCCTTGGTGGTGCTGCATTGAGAAAACAGGCTTTGGAAAGCCGATGACTGGATTATCCTGGTTTCTTCAACCTCTTCCAGCTTCCAGCATCAAGAACAACCTCCAGAGGCTCAGAGTAGGAATAGGCACCTCCTGCCAGGTCAGACCTGCAGCTGTGGAGTACACATAAGTTTGTGGTGAAGTCTTCATGTCCCTGAGACTTTAGGAGGCAAGCACACATAAGCCCTTAGAAATTCTTCACAAGCAGGTTCAAAGCAAAGTTGGCAGAAGCGGTAACTGCAGGCCAAACCCAGCAAAGCAACACAAAGGAAAGGGACAGTACTTATATTTACAGCTCTTCAGCTTATCTCCCTTTTATCCATTGAAGTCTTTGTTTCAAGAGGCTCTAAGCTCAGTAAAAGCCAGTTCTTTCTTCCCTGGTCTAGCTTCACTACAGGAGGTGGAGTCAGCATTGTGCAGATCAGAAACAGCCTATTAACATGCTAGTGAAAACTCTTCCCACCACTCTAAATGCAGAAAGGTCTAAATAGCCTGGATATGAATCACCCAGGAAAGGCACGGCACACCTCAATGTCTTATGTGACTGTCTAGAGTAAAAGCACATTCCCAGCTCCTGTCACTCCAAAACCAATAAATACACAAACAGGCAGAGGCACATAAGATGATTAAACAAAAAATTGCCCACTTTCTAAACGTGGGATTTCCAACACACAATTTAAAAAATAACTTTACTAAAATATGTGTTATTAAAAATTTGACATCCAGCCTTTTAACAGTGAAAATGAAATACAGAGCATTTCACTATCAGTACATGTAAAACACACTAGCACATGTCCTAGCTTTCACCCATGGGAGTACCTTGGGCCTACCTTAGGTGTGTCTTACATGTATAAAAAAGGAAGGTTAAGGCTTGGCAAAGGGGTCATTTGCCAGGTCAACATGGCAGGTAAAAACTGTGTGCGCAGGCACTGGAGTGGCAGGTCTGATACACATTTTTGGGCTACGCATGTGGGTGGTACAACCAGTGCTGCCCCCACTTCACAGTTCCTGTTAGGCGGTGGGAAGTTATAGGAAAAATAATCCATTGCAAAGGTCCAGTAGGCCTGTAAGTGATGTGGTCATCTCTCCGTACTCTGTTTGATCACCACAAAGGTCCCTAGTTCTATCACAAGTCTCGTTCTTGGGGGTTGGGGTGAAATCCTGCTCGGCTGAGCAGTCTGCAAGCTGGTACCTCTGCTTTGCAGTGTGCATGCCATGCCTCACACTGCTGCACTCTCCCGCAGTCTGATGTTGCTCTTTCCCTACTCACCTCGGGCTACCCTGGTGAAGAGAGGAAATGCGACAGGCCTCCAGTCAGGGAACAGTAAGGGCTGGGGATGAATGAATGAAGAAACATTTTTTGAGAGCATGGCTACCCTGGGGCTAGGACAGAAGCAGAGAGAAACAATACAGCACACTCAAGGAAAGAGCCAGGTCTTCAATGAGTTCTGGGAGGCTACGTGGCTAGTTTCCCTTCACAGGCAGAGGTGAAGAGAATTCCACATCTTGGCAGTGTTGTAAGCGAATAGGCACTTGCCACTTTTGGCCCTCTTATTCTTGGGAACAGCCACCAAATGTAGGTTGTCAGAGTGCAGTCGTCTATTTGCCATATAAGACAGAACTAAGGAGTGGTTGATTATGGGGCCATTTCCAGTAAGTTTCTTATGGGCAATGTCCATGGCTTTAAAACTGACTCTCTCCTGAACAGGAAGCCAGTGTAACAACTTCATGGTGAGTTTTGCGGATTGCCCACTCGTAGTCCCCGTCGACATTCTTGCAACACAATATTTCACCATTTGGAGTTTTGTGAGGGTTGCAATCGGAGCTCCGAGGTAAAGGGCATTCCCGTAGTCCAGGCGGGAAAGATTAAGTGCTTGTACCAAAAGCCTTCTTGGCCGAAAAGGGAGAAGAGGAAACACTTTACGGAGCATCCTTAGGATGTCAAAACAGAAAGATGCAACCTTCCGTGCTTGGACCATGAAGCCAAGGTCCCGGTCAAGCCAGAAGCCTAGGCTTTTTCTTCTGGGTCTTAGGGACAGGGACGGGGCCAATGCAGTCTGGCCAAAGAGTGTCTACTCTGAAGAGGGATGGATTGTTAAGGAGCATGAACTCGGTCTTGTCACAACTTAGCTTTAGGCATGATTGATGCTTCCATTTGGCTACCTCTTCTAGGCGGATCACTGAAATAATATCGAGGGACAGAATTAAGCATGGGCGAATTTTGCGAATCTCGCGTTCGCGAATTTTGCGGATTTGCGAACTCGCAATCCGCAAAATCCGCGAATTCTCGCGAATTTGCGGATTTTTTTTTTTTTGTGTTTGCGCGGGTTTCTGCCAGTTCGCGAGGGTTTTGTACAATGTCGCAAATTGCGAACTTACCTGTCGGGTCGCAAGTTTCGCGAACTTGTTGTTTCTACGTGTCCAGCCTGTTTGGGACACTCTTCTTCATCACTGCCACTCTCTGTCACCACTGCCACTCTCTGACTACTCATGCCACCCTCTGGCCCACCCATGCCACCCTCTGTTTCATCACAGCACCCTCTGGTTGTCCAGTCAGTGTACATTATTGTGGCAACGCAAGCACACCTTCCCTGCCTCAAGTGACCTGAATTAATTTGGGGCTGATTAATGTGTCACAGAATATTTTTTTAGCTGGCACCTGCTTCCTTAGTGCTTCCTGATTAGTGAACTTTTGCACTTGCTAAGTGCTTTCATTGTTGCAAAATTAGTTACAACACCTGCCCTGCCCCAACTGACAATAATGAATTAGGGGCTGATTAATGGATTTGAACTGCCAGCCTGGCTCCTGCTTGTCTCCCTTAGCTGTAATTCAGGACCTTTGTGGCATATGTGTAACTATTCTGAGGTTCAGAGCAGGGTCACATAATAGTTGCAACTGGCAACTGAACTCTGGAGGGGCCCCTCAGCAAGCACTACAGGAAATGGCTACTAATGATGAGCCTGAACTTTTGAACCTGGTAAGTAGTTTCAGTTTTGATTAGATCGTATTTCTGCAATTTTGCACTTATTCGCGGGGCGCGAAGTTGTACTGGGAAGCCGCGAACAGTGCGAGCAGTGCGAGCAAAATCCGCTGCTCGCGGATTTGTGGATTTTGCGGGAGATTCGCGAATCTCGCGGATTGCGAATTTCCCGAAAATCCGCAAAATCCGCGAGCGAAACGGATTTTCCGCCCACACCTAGACAGAATATCGACTACCAAGAATATCAAGGAAAAAATATCGACAGACATAATATCGAGTTTGTTTCTACAAACAGGTAAGTACAAAAATATTGAGTACAAAATATCGTTTACAATTATATAGTTTATAAAAATATCGACTTTATTAAAAACAGTGTTAAATTAAATTCATATTACAAAATAATTACTAAAATATACTTAAAAATAATTAAATTAACTTATAATAATTAAATAATTATTGAAAGGTTAAAAAAAATGTTTACAATCATATTTGTTAAAACATATATATAGTAACATAATATAATTAAATAATATCCAATTTTATTACCGTACGATAGCAGAAGTGTAAAAAATACTATTCCCACTCCAGAGAGGGCAACAGTAGGGAAAGCGTTGGATAGCGTAGGGGTTTAAATTACTATTCCCACTCCAGTGGGTGCAACAGTAGGGAAAGTGTTGGATAGCGTAGGGGTTAAAATTACTATTCCCACTCCAGTGGGTGCAACAGTAGGGAAAGTGTTGGATAGCGTAGGGGTAAAAATTACTATTCCCACTCCAGTGGGTGCAACAGTAGGGAAAGCGTTGGATAGCGTAGGGGTGAAAATTACTATTTCCACTCCAGTGGGTGCAAAAGTAGGGAAAGCGTTGGATAGCGTAGGGGTAAAAATTACTATTCCAACTCCAAAGAGTGCAACAGTAGGGAAAGCGTTGGATAGCGTAGGGGTAAAAATTACTATTCCAACTCCAAAGAGTGCAACAGTAGGGAAAGCGTTGGCTAGCATAGGGGTAAAATTTACTATTCCCACTCCAAATAGTGCAACAGTAGGGAAAGCATTGGATAGCGTAGGGGTTAAAATTACTATTCCCACTCCAAAGAGTGCAACAGTAGGGAAAGCGTTGGATAGCGTAGGGGTAACAATTACTATTCCCACTCCGTGAGTGCAACAGTAGGGAAAGCGTTGGATAGCGTAGGGGTAAAAATTACTATTCCCACTCCAGTGAGTGCAACAGTAGGGAAAGTGTTGGATAGCGTAGGGGTAAAAATTACTATTCCCACTCCAGTGAGTGCAACAGTAGGGAAAGCGTTGGATAGCGTAGGGGTAAAAATTACTATTCCCACTCCAGAGAGTGCAATAGTAGGGAAATTAAATACTTCATATATTATTTAAATAAATATAAATTAATATCTTTAAAAATTAATTAAAAGTAATTACCAATTTATTATAATATAATATTTAATTTATTTAAATTACACATTAAAATTAATTATTACAATATTTACCTATTAATACAAATTAATTACTAATTAACAATTAATATTTTAACATTTAAAAATGAATTAACAATTAATTCAAATTAAATACAATTAAATAAATTGATTAATTTAATTAATTATAAATAAATTACTTCCCACCCTATTCCCCTATAAACCCACAACCCACTACAGAAAATAAATTATTAGAATTAACATGATTAGCAATTAATCAATTATTAAATTTAATTGCCAATTAAAATTTAAATAATTAACAAATATAAATTAATTAACAATTAATTATAAATGAATATCATTAAATAAATGTACATATTTAATTAATTTTAATTAAATTACTTCCCACCCTATTCCCCTATACACCCACAACCCGCTATAGAAAATAAATTAGTACAATTAACATAATTAACAATTAATCAATTAATTAAAATTAATTGCCAAATACAATGTAATTAATTACCAAATATAAATTAATTAACAATTAATTAAAAATAAATACCAATAAATACATTTACATATTTAATTAATTATAATTAAATTACTTCCCACCCTATTCCCCTATAAACCCACAACCCGCTACAGAATTAAAGTACGCAAAAATTTAAAAAAACAAATTTTAATAATTAAAATAAATTATAACATAAATACACACTTTTCACACATATAATTACATAAAATATTCGATATTATTAAAAATGTGATTATTTTAATAACCTATATTATATACTTCGATATTTTAACAGTCTATCGGTGACATGCATCAACAAAACGTTTTGCGATTCTTTATTAGCGATTTTTAAGGAATCGCAAAACGGGATGCATCAATTTATTCACATAATTTTTGCGATTCGGTAAAAATCGCAATTTTTACTGAATCGCAAATATTATGCGAATTTTTATTTGCCATTTCGCAATTCCCATTGATTCCTAGGGGCCAAAAGGCCCATAGGAATCAATGGGAAGGCATTGACATTTTGCGAATTGCAATTAGCGATTCGCAAAATGTTAATGCATTCCATGGGTGCTGGGGGGGGTCCAAAGGACCCCCTCCTGCACCCCTGAAATGTATTTTAAAGTGAATGTTACACACACACATGTCCTAAGGACATGTGTGTCTGTAACATGACAGTGTTTAAAATGCTAATTTGAGCATTTTCATAAATTTTCGCAAATTACCACGAGGTTCACCCTCGTGGTAATTTGCAACCCCTAATTGCGAATTCGCAATTTAAAAAGGTTTCTTGCAGTGCATTTAGGGAATCGCAAAATGCGATTCCTTAAATGCTATCGCAATTTGAGAATTCGCAAATATTTGCGAATTCTTAAATTGCGAGGGCCTTGAACTTTCATGCATTCCAATAGAGGATTTTGCGATCGCAAACAGCCGATTTTTGCGATTCGCACCGTTTGTGATCGCAAGATCCTTTGATGCATGTACCTGTATATTTTTAACATTCAATTTTACATTAATTACCTTAAAAACAATATTTTTGATGTCTTTATTCTGTCCAATCGATATTTTGTCCATTCGATATTTAAAACTCAATATTATGTCCATTCGATATTTTGTAGTCGATATTTTGACTGTTTACCCTTCTAGGCAGAGACAGAGGCTGATAGAGGCCTTGTCAGCGTGGTTTAGTGCTACGACCAGTTGGGTGTCATCTTTGTAAGTCACTATATGCACCCCAAATGGGAGCACAATCTCTAAAAGTGGAGTCATATAGAGGTTAAAAAGAGATGGACTCAGGGATGACCTCTGTGGGACTCCACATTGGAGAGGTAGAGGTTTGGAGAAAACATCACCCCCAAAGACCTGGAAAGATCTCTCCACCAGGAGTGATTGCAACCATGTTAGCGCCACCCCGGTCACCCCCAAACGTCTGAGTCTGCTGCAATGTCAATCAGGAGGGCCTGATCGTTGTTGCTCACGTTGACTGGCCCAGTGCAATTTAATCCCAAATTAGATTCCAGTCACCTCTGAGCAATAAGTGAGTGGCATTTATCTCTATTAGGTGGTTGAGCAGTAGGAGAAAGAGGTGTTTTGGTCTGGTCTGTGCACAGTGTGATCACACATTGTGTGCTGTCACTGATTCTCATCTTGACAAACGCGTACCAACCTTCTTGATCGGTCGACGTCCTAAGCACCATAAATTAGAGTGATTTGGATAATAGAAAAGCTACACCACATTTACGAGTTGTCACAGTCCCATTAGCCACTGACAGTGGACGCCTACTGTGAATGACCTTGCCCACCCAGTCTTGCCGTAAAATTTCCATCTCGGCAATCATGAATTGGGTTTCCAAAAGCAGTGCTACGTTGGTGTATTGGAGTTAAGATATTTGTGCACTGTTTTGAGTTTTATAAAGTGTGTGAGGCCATACACGTTCCAGAATTTGATGTTCAACGCCCCTGGCAATGGCATTGCAATATGGTGTGACAGGGAGTAGTGATTGTGGGGCAGAAAAGGGTGTGGAAATGTCTGCGTTGGGAGGGCAATGGCAAGAGGCGCAATGGTCGTGGCGGTCCTCCAGCAAAGGATAGGTACAGGGGTGAGGCATTCTTTTAGCAACGGCAGACAAATTGCGCAAGGACAGTGAAGTGGCCTCTACTAAGATGAGGTAGGAATAGATAGGGTGGGGGAAGCAGCAGAGGCTGGGAGTTATAGTGTGTTTAAAGACCGGTATCTATGAGGGGGAATGATCAGAGGCCTCAGAATTTGTGCACCACATGGCCCGGGAGAAAAGAGTAAATCAGGGGGGCATGCCACAGGAAAGGGGGAGGGAGAAATCACAACACTGGGCAGCAAGCAACGCTGATACATTCCTAGGGTGGGAAAGCCCTTCGAATAAGGGGGATATTGGCACAGGGCCTTTGTCCTGTGTGAGCTCCACCAATGCTGATTGGCTTCTTTACAGCTCAGTCACCCAGTCTGTTTGTCCTAAGGCTTGTCTCCTTGCTGGTATAGGCCCTCAGCCCTGGAGGTGGGCATGTCCACATGTTGCGTGGCTGCATTTGGGGTAGTGTTTCTGTGTCTATACTCTGGTCCTGGAGGCCTTCGAAGAAAAACTGCAAGCTCTTCTGGATCATAAAATTCTTCAGATCTGCAATCCATCATCATCCACATATGCACTGGCTCGAAAAAGCCAAACGCAATGTCCCATTTGCGCAGTTAAGGTCTCAGGGACAATAAGGCCTTCTGCTTTTAATTTCGTATTTCTGGAAAAGTCTGCTGGTATATATATCTTGTGACCTTCATGGTCATAGTCATACGGCCCATGTATATGAGCTATTGCTAGTATGTGTCATGCCATAGGAAGCACGCTTATGCATCATACCCTGTTTGGCGCGTCTTTGTGGCAGGATTCTGTGAGCTCCCTCTGAATCTCTGGGGGAGGAGAGGGGACAGAATGCCCATGAGGTTATGGAGGAGATCTTTCAGGAAGTGGCATACATCAGACACCTCCGTCATCTCTGTGAAGCCAAAAAGTAGACATTGTCCCTTCAGCTCCTGTCTTCCAGGTCACCTATCCGGTTGTGTAGGTGCCATATTTCAAAGTCTCTGTCTGAGATTTTGTTAAGGCTTGTTTTGCCACCATCAGGTGTTCGTCCAACCCCTCCAGCCTGTAGTGGAAGGCAGCGATATCCACCCAGATGGACTTCTGTTCCTGCTGTGTTGTCAGACATTTTTGAGTCCATAACCTTCAGTCTGCGCTCCACTGACATAATTTTCTTAAGGATTATATCCATTGTATTATCTTGTTGCCATGATGGTTTTGTGGAGGTCATCATTTTTCCAGTGGGGTTGTTAGAAATTAGAGTATGTAGTTAGCAAAGGTATGCACCTTGTCGAAATCTGGACACTTGCTTCTAGTCAGGATAAGGAAGTTGAACACTTTAGATAACCCCGGCTCACCTCCTTGGTAGCTCGGCATGAGCAGACAGGTTTATCCAAAAGACAATGTGTAAAATATTTGCACTCAAACACACTGTAACATAGAGAAAACACTAGACAAATAAAGTAGTTTTATCTAAATCAAACAAAACTAAAAGCACAAAAATCCAGCATACATAGTTCATATTATGACTTTTCAAGCAATTCCGTCCAAAACTATAGATTCATGACCTTTACACATAGTACCTCAAATTCGTCAAAATTCACAAGGGAAGCATCGAAAAACACAGTGAAACATCAGTTCCTGAGCCATTGGGGAGGCAATGCACCAATTATGCTGCATGCAGGAAAAGTGATTTGTGAAATTCGGACTGTAGGGGGAACTTATGCATCGATTCCAAGACGGTTCTGGTCTACGGGTGATGGGTGGAAGACTTGCCACAGAGGTGTAATGCGAGGAAATCTTCGAGATACTAAAGGTCAATGCGATGACAGCAAACAGGCTCTGCATTGGTTTTGGTCTCACAATTTATCGATTCTTTCAACTGCACAGTGGGGCCTGTTTTGGAGTTTGGAGTTGGTGCAGTGATCTCGGACTTTGTAGACTTGTGTACAGCGAGCGGCGTGCTGAGGATTTTTCAGCCGCTGGCAGGTGCTGCATGAATTCTTTTGCCACTTTGCAGCAGAGTGTGGACATTTCTCCCCTTGGTGGTGCTGCATTGAGAAAACAGGCTTTGGAAAGCCGATGACTGGATTATCCTGGTTTCTTCAACCTCTTCCAGCTTCCAGCATCAAGAACAACCTCCAGAGGCTCAGAGTAGGAATAGGCACCTCCTGCCAGGTCAGACCTGCAGCTGTGGAGTACACATAAGTTTGTGGTGAAGTCTTCATGTCCCTGAGACTTTAGGAGGCAAGCACACATAAGCCCTTAGAAATTCTTCACAAGCAGGTTCAAAGCAAAGTTGGCAGAAGCGGTAACTGCAGGCCAGACCCAGCAAAGCAACACAAAGGAAAGGGACAGTACTTATATTTACAGCTCTTCAGCTTATCTCCCTTTTATCCATTGAAGTCTTTGTTTCAAGAGGCTCTAAGCTCAGTAAAAGCCAGTTCTTTCTTCCCTGGTCTAGCTTCACTACAGGAGGTGGAGTCAGCATTGTGCAGATCAGAAACAGCCTATTAACATGCTAGTGAAAACTCTTCCCACCACTCTAAATGCAGAAAGGTCTAAATAGCCTGGATATGAATCACCCAGGAAAGGCACGGCACACCTCAATGTCTTATGTGACTGTCTAGAGTAAAAGCACATTCCCAGCTCCTGTCACTCCAAAACCAATAAATACACAAACAGGCAGAGGCACATAAGATGATTAAACAAAAAATTGCCCACTTTCTAAACGTGGGATTTCCAACACACAATTTAAGAAATAACTTTACTAAAATATGTGTTATTAAAAATTTGACATCCAGCCTTTTAACAGTGAAAATGAAATACAGAGCATTTCACTATCAGTACATGTAAAACACACTAGCACATGTCCTAGCTTTCACCCATGGGAGTACCTTGGGCCTACCTTAGGTGTGTCTTACATGTATAAAAAAGGAAGGTTAAGGCTTGGCAAAGGGGTCATTTGCCAGGTCAACATGGCAGGTAAAAACTGTGTGCGCAGGCACTGGAGTGGCATGTCTGATACACATTTTTGGGCTACGCATGTGGGTGGTACAACCAGTGCTGCCCCCACTTCACAGTTCCTGTTAGGCGGTGGGAAGTTATAGGAAAAATAATCCATTGCAAAGGTCCAGTAGGCCTGTAAGTGATGTGGTCATCTCTCCGTACTCTGTTTGATCACCACAAAGGTCCCTAGTTCTATCACAAGTCTCGTTCTTGGGGGTTGGGGTGAAATCCTGCTCGGCTGAGCAGTCTGCAAGCTGGTACCTCTGCTTTGCAGTGTGCATGCCATGCCTCACACTGCTGCACTCTCCCGCAGTCTGATGTTGCTCTTTCCCTACTCACCTCGGGCTACCCTGGTGAAGAGAGGAAATGCGACAGGCCTCCAGTCAGGGAACAGTAAGGGCTGGGGATGAATGAATGAAGAAACATTTATTGAGAGCATGGCTACCCTGGGGCTAGGACAGAAGCAGAGAGAAACAATACAGCACACTCAAGGAAAGAGCCAGGTCTTCAATGAGTTCTGGGAGGCTACGTGGCTAGTTTCCCTTCACAGGCAGAGGTGAAGAGAATTTCACATCTTGGCAGTGTTGTAAGCGAATAGGCACTTGCCACTTTTGGCCCTCTTATTCTTGGGAACAGCCACCAAATGTAGGTTGTCAGAGTGCAGTCGTCTATTTGCCATATAAGACAGAACTAAGGAGTGGTTGATTATGGGGCCATTTCCAGTAAGTTTCTTATGGGCAATGTCCATGGCTTTAAAACTGACTCTCTCCTGAACAGGAAGCCAGTGTAACAACTTCATGGTGAGTTTTGCGGATTGCCCACTCGTAGTCCCCGTCGACATTCTTGCAACACAATATTTCACCATTTGGAGTTTTGTGAGGGTTGCAATCGGAGCTCCGAGGTAAAGGGCATTCCCGTAGTCCAGGCGGGAAAGATTAAGTGCTTGTACCAAAAGCCTTCTTGGCCGAAAAGGGAGAAGAGGAAACACTTTACGGAGCATCCTTAGGATGTCAAAACAGAAAGATGCAACCTTCCGTGCTTGGACCATGAAGCCAAGGTCCCGGTCAAGCCAGAAGCCTAGGCTTTTCTTCTGGGTCTTAGGGACAGGGACGGGGCCAATGCAGTCTGGCCAAAGAGTGTCTACTCTGAAGAGGGATGGATTGTTAAGGAGCATGAACTCGGTCTTGTCACAACTTAGCTTTAGGCATGATTGATGCTTCCATTTGGCTACCTCTTCTAGGCGGATCACTGAAATAATATCGAGGGACAGAATATCGACTACCAAGAATATCAAGGAAAAAATATCGACAGACATAATATCGAGTTTGTTTCTACAAACAGGTAAGTACAAAAATATTGAGTACAAAATATCGTTTACAATTATATAGTTTATAAAAATATCGACTTTATTAAAAACAGTGTTAAATTAAATTCATATTACAAAATAATTACTAAAATATACTTAAAAATAATTAAATTAACTTATAATAATTACATAATTATTGAAAGGTTAAAAAAAATGTTTACAATCATATTTGTTAAAACATGTATATAGTAACATAATATAATTAAATAATATCCAATTTTATTACCGTACGATAGCAGAAGTGTAAAAAATACTATTCCCACTCCAGAGAGGGCAACAGTAGGGAAAGCGTTGGATAGCGTAGGGGTTTAAATTACTATTCCCACTCCAGTGGGTGCAACAGTAGGGAAAGCGTTGGATAGCGTAGGGGTTAAAATTACTATTCCCACTCCAGTGGGTGCAACAGTAGGGAAAGTGTTGGATAGCGTAGGGGTAAAAATTACTATTCCCACTCCAGTGGGTGCAACAGTAGGGAAAGCGTTGGATAGCGTAGGGGTGAAAATTACTATTTCCACTCCAGTGGGTGCAAAAGTAGGGAAAGCGTTGGATAGCGTAGGGGTAAAAATTACTATTCCAACTCCAAAGAGTGCAACAGTAGGGAAAGCGTTGGATAGCGTAGGGGTAAAAATTACTATTCCAACTCCAAAGAGTGCAACAGTAGGGAAAGCGTTGGATAGCATAGGGGTAAAATTTACTATTCCCACTCCAAATAGTGCAACAGTAGGGAAAGCATTGGATAGCGTAGGGGTTAAAATTACTATTCCCACTCCAAAGAGTGCAACAGTAGGGAAAGCGTTGGATAGCGTAGGGGTAACAATTACTATTCCCACTCCGTGAGTGCAACAGTAGGGAAAGCGTTGGATAGCGTAGGGGTAAAAATTACTATTCCCACTCCAGTGAGTGCAACAGTAGGGAAAGTGTTGGATAGCGTAGGGGTAAAAATTACTATTCCCACTCCAGTGAGTGCAACAGTAGGGAAAGCGTTGGATAGCGTAGGGGTAAAAATTACTATTCCCACTCCAGAGAGTGCAATAGTAGGGAAATTAAATACTTCATATATTATTTAAATAAATATAAATTAATATCTTTAAAAATTAATTAAAAGTAATTACCAATTTATTATAATATAATATTTAATTTATTTAAATTACACATTAAAATTAATTATTACAATATTTACCTATTAATACAAATTAATTACTAATTAACAATTAATATTTTAACATTTAAAAATGAATTAACAATTAATTCAAATTAAATACAATTAAATAAATTGATTAATTTAATTAATTATAAATAAATTACTTCCCACCCTATTCCCCTATAAACCCACAACCCACTACAGAAAATAAATTATTAGAATTAACATGATTAGCAATTAATCAATTATTAAAATTAATTGCCAATTAAAATTTAAATAATTAACAAATATAAATTAATTAACAATTAATTATAAATGAATATCATTAAATAAATGTACATATTTAATTAATTTTAATTAAATTACTTCCCACCCTATTCCCCTATACACCCACAACCCGCTATAGAAAATAAATTAGTACAATTAACATAATTAACAATTAATCAATTAATTAAAATTAATTGCCAAATACAATGTAATTAATTACCAAATATAAATTAATTAACAATTAATTAAAAATAAATACCAATAAATACATTTACATATTTAATTAATTATAATTAAATTACTTCCCACCCTATTCCCCTATAAACCCACAACCTGCTACAGAATTAAAGTACGCAAAAATTTAAAAAAACAAATTTTAATAATTAAAATGAATTATAACATAAATACACACTTTTCACACATATAATTACATAAAATATTCGATATTATTAAAAATGTGATTATTTTAATAACCTATATTATATACTTCGATATTTTAACAGTCTATCGGTGACATGCATCAACAAAACGTTTTGCGATTCTTTATTAGCGATTTTTAAGGAATCGCAAAACGGGATGCATCAATTTATTCACATAATTTTTGCGATTCGGTAAAAATCGCAATTTTTACTGAATCGCAAATATTATGCGAATTTTTATTTGCCATTTCGCAATTCCCATTGATTCCTATGGGCCAAAAGGCCCATAGGAATCAATGGGAAGGCGTTGACATTTTGCGAATTGCAATTAGCGATTCGCAAAATGTTAATGCATTCCATGGGTGCAGGGGGGGGTCCAAAGGACCCCCTCCTGCACCCCTGAAATGTATTTTAAAGTGAATGTTACACACACACATGTCCTAAGGACATGTGTGTCTGTAACATGACAGTGTTTAAAATGCTAATTTGACCATTTTCATAAATTTTCGCAAATTACCACGAGGTTCACCCTCGTGGTAATTTGCAACCCCTAATTGCGAATTCGCAATTTAAAAAGGTTTCTTGCAGTGCATTTAGGGAATCGCAAAATGCGATTCCTTAAATGCTATTGCAATTTGAGAATTCGCAAATATTTGCGAATTCTTAAATTGCGAGGGCCTTGAACTTTCATGCATTCCAATAGAGGATTTTGCGATCGCAAACAGCCGATTTTTGCGATTCGCACCGTTTGTGATCGCAAAATCCTTTGATGCATGTACCTGTATATTTTTAACATTCAATTTTACATTAATTACCTTAAAAACAATATTTTTGATGTCTTTATTCTGTCCAATCGATATTTTGTCCATTCGATATTTAAAACTCAATATTATGTCCATTCGATATTTTGTAGTCGATATTTTGACTGTTTACCCTTCTAGGCAGAGACAGAGGCTGATAGAGGCCTTGTCAGCGTGGTTTAGTGCTACGACCAGTTGGGTGTCATCTTTGTAAGTCACTATATGCACCCCAAATGGGAGCACAATCTCTAAAAGTGGAGTCATATAGAGGTTAAAAAGAGATGGACTCAGGGATGACCTCTGTGGGACTCCACATTGGAGAGGTAGAGGTTTGGAGAAAACATCACCCCCAAAGACCTGGAAAGATCTCTCCACCAGGAGTGATTGCAACCATGTTAGCGCCACCCCGGTCACCCCCAAACGTCTGAGTCTGCTGCAATGTCAATCAGGAGGGCCTGATCGTTGTTGCTCACGTTGACTGGCCCAGTGCAATTTAATCCCAAATTAGATTCCAGTCACCTCTGAGCAATAAGTGAGTGGCATTTATCTCTATTAGGTGGTTGAGCAGTAGGAGAAAGAGGTGTTTTGGTCTGGTCTGTGCACAGTGTGATCACACATTGTGTGCTGTCACTGATTCTCATCTTGACAAACGCGTACCAACCTTCTTGATCGGTCGACGTCCTAAGCACCATAAATTAGAGTGATTTGGATAATAGAAAAGCTACACCACATTTACGAGTTGTCACAGTCCCATTAGCCACTGACAGTGGACGCCTACTGTGAATGACCTTGCCCACCCAGTCTTGCCGTAAAATTTCCATCTCGGCAATCATGAATTGGGTTTCCAAAAGCAGTGCTACGTTGGTGTATTGGAGTTAAGATATTTGTGCACTGTTTTGAGTTTTATAAAGTGTGTGAGGCCATACACGTTCCAGAATTTGATGTTCAACGCCCCTGGCAATGGCATTGCAATATGGTGTGACAGGGAGTAGTGATTGTGGGGCAGAAAAGGGTGTGGAAAAGTCTGCGTTGGGAGGGCAATGGCAAGAGGCGCAATGGTCGTGGCGGTCCTCCAGCAAAGGATAGGTACAGGGGTGAGGCATTCTTTTAGCAACGGCAGACAAATTGCGCAAGGACAGTGAAGTGGCCTCTACTAAGATGAGGTAGGAATAGATAGGGTGGGGGAAGCAGCAGAGGCTGGGAGTTATAGTGTGTTTAAAGACCGGTATCTATGAGGGGGAATGATCAGAGGCCTCAGAATTTGTGCACCACATGGCCCGGGAGAAAAGAGTAAATCAGGGGGGCATGCCACAGGAAAGGGGGAGGGAGAAATCACAACACTGGGCAGCAAGCAACGCTGATACATTCCTAGGGTGGGAAAGCCCTTCGAATAAGGGGGATATTGGCACAGGGCCTTTGTCCTGTGTGAGCTCCACCAATGCTGATTGGCTTCTTTACAGCTCAGTCACCCAGTCTGTTTGTCCTAAGGCTTGTCTCCTTGCTGGTATAGGCCCTCAGCCCTGGAGGTGGGCATGTCCACATGTTGCGTGGCTGCATTTGGGGTAGTGTTTCTGTGTCTATACTCTGGTCCTGGAGGCCTTCGAAGAAAAACTGCAAGCTCTTCTGGATCATAAAATTCTTCAGATCTGCAATCCATCATCATCCACATATGCACTGGCTCGAAAAAGCCAAACGCAATGTCCCATTTGCGCAGTTAAGGTCTCAGGGACAATAAGGCCTTCTGCTTTTAATTTCGTATTTCTGGAAAAGTCTGCTGGTATATATATCTTGTGACCTTCATGGTCATAGTCATACGGCCCATGTATATGAGCTATTGCTAGTATGTGTCATGCCATAGGAAGCACGCTTATGCATCATACCCTGTTTGGCGCGTCTTTGTGGCAGGATTCTGTGAGCTCCCTCTGAATCTCTGGGGGAGGAGAGGGGACAGAATGCCCATGAGGTTATGGAGGAGATCTTTCAGGAAGTGGCATACATCAGACACCTCCGTCATCTCTGTGAAGCCAAAAAGTAGACATTGTCCCTTCAGCTCCTGTCTTCCAGGTCACCTATCCGGTTGTGTAGGTGCCATATTTCAAAGTCTCTGTCTGAGATTTTGTTAAGGCTTGTTTTGCCACCATCAGGTGTTCGTCCAACCCCTCCAGCCTGTAGTGGAAGGCAGCGATATCCACCCAGATGGACTTCTGTTCCTGCTGTGTTGTCAGACATTTTTGAGTCCATAACCTTCAGTCTGCGCTCCACTGACATAATTTTCTTAAGGATTATATCCATTGTATTATCTTGTTGCCATGATGGTTTTGTGGAGGTCATCATTTTTCCAGTGGGGTTGTTAGAAATTAGAGTATGTAGTTAGCAAAGGTATGCACCTTGTCGAAATCTGGACACTTGCTTCTAGTCAGGATAAGGAAGTTGAACACTTTAGATAACCCCGGCTCACCTCCTTGGTAGCTCGGCATGAGCAGACAGGTTTATCCAAAAGACAATGTGTAAAATATTTGCACTCAAACACACTGTAACATAGAGAAAACACTAGACAAATAAAGTAGTTTTATCTAAATCAAACAAAACTAAAAGCACAAAAATCCAGCATACATAGTTCATATTATGACTTTTCAAGCAATTCCGTCCAAAACTATAGATTCATGACCTTTACACATAGTACCTCAAATTTGTCAAAATTCACAAGGGAAGCATCGAAAAACACAGTGAAACATCAGTTCCTGAGCCCTTGGGGAGGCAATGCACCAATTATGCTGCATGCAGGAAAAGTGATTCGTGAAATTCGGACTGTAGGGGGAACTGATGCATCGATTCCAAGACGGTTCTGGTCTACGGGTGATGGGTGGAAGACTTGCCACACAGGTGTAATGCGAGGAAATCTTCGAGATACTAAAGGTCAATGCGATGACAGCAAACAGGCTCTGCATTGATTTTGGTCTCACAATTTATCGATTCTTTCAACCGCACAGTGGGGCCTGTTTTGGAGTCGGTGCAGTGATCTCGGACTTTGGAGACTTGTGTACAGGACGCGGCGTGTTGAGGATTTTTCAGCCGCTGGCAGGTGCTGCATGAATTCTTTTGCCACTTTGCAGCAGAGTGTGGACATTTCTCCCCTTGGTGGTGCTGCATTGAGAAAACAGGCTCTGGAAAGCCAGTGACTGGATTATCCTGGTTTCTTCAACCTCTTCCAGCTTCCAGCATCAAGAACAACCTCAAGAGGCTCAGAGTAGGAATAGGCTCCTCCTGCCAGGTCAGACCTGCAGCTGTGGAGTACACATAAGCTTGTGGTGAAGTCTTCATGTCCCTGAGACTTTAGGAGGCAAGCACATATAAGCCCTTAGAAATTCTTCACAAGCAGGTTCAAAGCAAAGTTGGCAGAAGCAGTAACTGCAGGCCAAACCCAGCAAAGCAACACAAAGGAAAGGGACAGTACTTATATTTACAGCTCTTCAGCTCTACTCTTTGGCAGAGGTTCTCTTGTTTCCAGAAGTGATCTGAAGTCTCGTGGTGGTTTAGGTCTTCTGCTTATCTCCCTTTTATCCATTGAAGTCTTTGTTTCAAGAGGCTCTGAGCTCAGTAAAAGCCAGTTCTTTCTTCCCTGGTCCAGCTTCACTACAGGAGGTGGAGTCAGCATTGTGCAGATCAGAAACAGCCTATTAACATGCTAGTGAAAACTCTTCCCACCACTCTAAATGCAGAAAGGTCTAAATAGCCTGGATATGAATCACCCAGGAAAGGCACGGCACACCTCAATGTCTTATGTGACTGTCTAGAGTAAAAGCACATTCCCAGCTCCTGTCACTCCAAAACCAATGAATACACAAACAGGAAGAGGCACATAAGATGATTAAACAAAAAATTGCCCACTTTCTAAACGTGGGATTTCCAACACACAATTTAAAAAATAACTCTACTAAAATATGTGTTATTAAAATTTGACATCCAGCCTTTTAACAGTGAAAATGAAATACAGAGCATTTCACTATCAGTACATGTAAAACACACTAGCACATGTCCTAGCTTTCACCCATGGGAGTACCTTGGGCCTACCTTAGGTGTGTCTTACATGTGTAAAAAAGGAAGGTTAAGGCTTGGCAAAGGGGTCATTTGCCAGGTCAACATGGCAGGTAAAAACTGTGTGCGCAGGCACTGCAGTGGCAGGGCTGATACACATTTTTGGGCTACGCATGTGGGTGGTACAACCAGTGCTGCCCCCACTTCACTGTTCCTGTTAGGCGGTGGGAATTTATAGGAAAAATAATCCATTGCAAAGGTCCAGTAGGCCTGTAAGTGGTGTGGTCATTTCTACGTCCTCTGTTTGATCACCACAAAGGTCCCTAGTTCTACCACAAGTCTCGTTCTTGGGGGTTGGGGTGAAATCCTGCTCGGCTGAGCAGTCTGCAAGATGGGACCTCTGCTTTGCAGTGTGCATGCCATGCCTCACACTGCTGCACTCTCCCGCAGTCTGATGTTGCTCTTTCCCTACTCACCTCGGGCTACCCCGGTGCAGAGAGGAAATGCAGAGAGGCCTCCAGTCAGGGAACAGTAAGGTCTGGGGATGAATGAATGAAGAAACATTTATTGAGAGCATGGCTACCCTGGGGCTAGGACAGAAGCAGAGAGAAACAATACAGCACTCTCAAGGAAAGAGCCAGGTCTTCAATGAGTTCTGGAAGGCTACGTGGCTAGTTTCCACAGGCAGAGGTAAAGAGAATTCCACATCTTGGCAGTGTTGTAAGCGAATAGGCACTTGCCACTTTTGGCCCTCTTATTCTTGGGAACAGCCACCAAATGTAGGTTGTCAGAGCGCAGTCGTCTATTTGCCATATAAGACTGAACTAAGGAGTGGTTGATTATGGGGCCATTTCCAGTAAGTGTCTTATGGGCAATGTCCATGGCTTTAAAACTGACTCTATCTCTGAACAGGAAGCCAGTGGAATGACGTCATGGCGGGTTTTGCAGATTGCCCGCTCGGAGTCCCCATCAGCATCCTTGCAGCACAATTTTGCACCATTTGGAGTTTTGTGAGGGTCGCAATCGGAGGTCCAAGGTAAAGGGCATTCCCGTAGTCCAGTCCTTCTTGCCCAAAAAGGGATTAGAGGAAGCACTTTACAGAGCATCCTTAGGATATCGAAACAGAAAGATGCAACCTTCCGTGCTTGGACCATGAAGGTAAGGTCCTGGTCCAGCCAGAAGCCTAGACTCTTCATCTGGGTCTTAGGGACAGGGACGAGGCCAATGCAGTCTGGCCAAAGAGTGCCTAATATGAAGAGGTATGGATTGTTAAGGAGCATCAATTCGGTCTTGTCACAACTTAGCTTTAGGTATGATTGATGCATCCATTCTCCTACCTCTTCTGCAGAGACAGAGGCTGATAGAGGCCTTGTCAGTGTGGTTTAGTGCTACCACCAGTTGGTTGTCATCTACGTAATCACTATATGAACCCCAAATGGGAGCACAATCTCTGAAAGTGGAGTCATATGTACGTTAAAAAGAGATGGACTCAGGGATGACCTCTGTGGGACTCCACATTGGAGAGGTAGAGGTTTGGAGAAAACATCCCCTCCAAGGACCTGGAAAGATCTCTCCTCAAGGAGTGATTGCAACCATGTTAGCTGAGTCAATGGAGCAGAATTTGGTGGTTGACCGTGTCAAAGGCAGCGCTAAGGTACAAGAGGATAATTGCTGCTGAGCCTCCAGCGTTGAGAACCTTTTTGGATTCTTTGACAACTGCTAGTAACACTGTTTCAGTTCCTTGCCGTGGGCGAAAGCCCATTTGAGAAGGATGAAGGAGATTTTGTGACTCAAGAAATGTTGACAGTTCAGCGTTGACATATTTCTCAGCTAATTTACTGATCCCTGGGAGGAGAGAGATGGGGCAAAAGTTGCCCAGTGTGTCCGGGTTAAGGCTAGGTTTTTTCCGGAGAGGCTTTACCATTGTTCTTTTCCAAAGGAGCGGAACCACACCTGAGGAGAGAGAGGCATTTATGAGGTCAAGAATGACCGGGGGGATTATTTTGGACACTTGACACAATATATTGAGTGGAACTGGGTCAGTTGGTGACCAGCTCATTACAAGTGCAGAGTTGGAATGCAGGGGTTCACAGTCCATCAGGGAGAAAGCCTCGAGGGGGGGGGGGTCTCTTTTGTGTGGATCCTTATCCTGTAAGTGGAGATCGTTTAGTCTGTCCACCAGGGAGAATGATGCATAGATTGTTTGGATCTTATTATGAATATGGTTTGTAAACTCATTACAACAATGACCAGTGGTATCAAGTTTATCCAGGGGTTAGGGGGCTGTAAGTAAAGTTTTTGCTATGCGAAAGATTTTGCGGGGGAGTTGGCTGCCCATGATCTTCTTTTGTCATAATAAGTGGTCTGGCCAAGTTTAATTTTGGCCTTGTATGCTCTTACGGTTTCCCTATATGTATTTTTTGATTGGAGAGAAGTCCTTTCTCCAGGCTCTTTCAGACTTCTTGCACAACTGTTTTAGTGACCAGAGCTCGGGGGAATACCATGGTGTCCTGGTGGGACCCACTTTGAGTTGAGTGAGTTTTTTTGGGAGAACCAGGTCTACTGTCCTCTCGATCCTCCAGTTATTGAATTGGTCATTGGCCACTGTTGGATCACTATTGGAGCAAGGCTTAGAGTTTTCGATCTCCCATGACAGCCAAACGATGGTTACTGGTGCTGTCTACCTCTAGGCCTTCACTCTCAGAGGAGCCTCCGAATCATGCAGCCATCTAATTTGGCGGCCAGAAGTCACCCACCATTAGGTGGCTGGCCGTCTTGTTCAGCACCAGACTTCGCCTAATATTTATGTCTTATACACTGGTTCGTGCACTGCACAATCACTTTTGCACTAATCATTGTAAACATTATCAGTATAACATTTTCATAAAGTAGCTCTCATGACTTTTAACGCATTTGAGTGTTATAAAATGTGTATTTGTTCTATTCATGAATACAAAGTGAATCCAACTGAACCATTGTGTGTGATATGCACATGCACATCATCCACTGTCCAGATGCCCAGTAGACTCCTAATGAACTTTGGAGGGACCCAACCAACACCTAAGATATTGAAATTGTCCTAAATAATTTAACTGTAGATTTAGGACTGCCCATGATTAACATTGACACTTTAAGACCTGCTCAAAAATTCTTGCAGAAGCAGCCCTGACTTGGGTTTGCATAGGCCCTAAAAGAGTTACAACTCAAAACTTGCCAGCTACAGCATATGTTTTTACAACCAGGAACATTTTTTGTTGAAGGCCTTTATTGACTATTATTGCCTGAGATATCTGTGAAACTAATAGTTCCATCAAGTGGAGTAAAATATTCTTAAATAAGAGGGAAAATCAGAAAGACAACATTACCAGCCCAAGACAATCTCCTTCAGTGGAGTTATCGTCATGCAATGTCTATACAAAAAATACATTTGACACAGCAATAATCAACATCCGTGATATAATCCCACATTTCTTATAAAAAAGAAATGTTTACTATTTATCACTGCTTTAGCCTAATCTGTAATCCAACAACCTGTTCTATAATATGTTCTGTTCTTTCATCCATATATGGAATATTTAGTTTACATGAGGTCTTGAGAGAGAGCAAGGCACACATACAGCACTACTACAATGACTTTCAGTTGTTGTTCAAAACATTACCTTTTCTTATAATTTTAAGCAAACAACAAAACCTTAAAGTCATGGATCATTGGAACAGACATTGAAGGCATGGCATAGTGAGGAACTATATGTTTTTTCAATAGAAAACATTAGTCACTAGTAGAGTAGTACAAACTGCAAAACCAGTAGATTTGAAGGAACTATGTCAGTCAATATGATCATTTGTGAAATGCTTCAAGTGGGAATAATCAGCACTACTGTATTATTAAACAATGGAACTACCACCATCCATTGGTCGGATCACTGTTAAAATATCAATCACAAAAACTCCGACCAACAAAAACTTCGAGGTGAAAATATTGGATACAAAAATATCGTCTTCCTATACATCAACAAGTTTTAACACAAATATCGATATGTAATTATTGCCTTAATAAATATCGTTAACAAATATATCGACTACAAACATATCGAATACAAAACTATTGAAAAATTTAAATTAATAAGAAACATTACAAAAATATCAATAACACTATTATCAACTTACAAATCTACTTATAACTTTTTCAAAATATATTGACAATACTATTCAACATTTAGGGCCTGATTCTGATGCAGTTAGGAAAGCATTCCCACCTAGGGCCTGATTTTGATGCGGTTAGGAAGGCCTCCTAATGACATTTGCTCCTTCAAAATCAGATCGGGAACTTGTCTACCCAACCCAGGGCCCAATTATGATGCGGTTAGGAACATATGATCAATGGGAGTCCAACAAAATTGTATCTGGAAGCATGCGGATGCATCGTACTCCGTCGGTCGGACTCTCCCGATCCAAGTGGATCGAAAAACCATTTCCAAACTGATTCGGTTGGGAAGCTTTCCAACCGGCATCAGAATCAGGCCCTAAATAAGCACTCCTTTCAACTATCTCACAATTTAATACATTAAAAAATTTAAAAACTTATTATACAAATATAAATACATTTTGTATATACTTAAATTAAATATTAATCAATTATAAAAATGCAAATAGATAGATACATGCACAATAATTAAAATATACTCACTAACGCATATTTATTAACATACATTTAACATACATTTCATATACAACTATTTTCTAAATTATAAAATAAAATTATTAACTCCAATTTTTTAAACATCTACAAAATGTTTTTTATAAACAAAGAACAAACAACAAATATAATTACCTAATTAAAAATGAACTGCTACCAAATTCAAAATAAGTTTATCAACCAATGATTTCAAAGTACAAGACCACAAACAAATTAAAATTTAGAACTACTTAACTAACCACTATAAAAGCAATTACCTAACTTCCCAAAATTACAATTTTTTGGCTAACAAAGGAGGAAGACTGTTACTTTGTTCGAGAGAGAGAGAAAGAAGATCTACAAAAACTACTATAACAAATTACACAAAACTCCTCAACATCCCTACATTATTTTAATGTTCTCTTCTTTTTATATTAAAACTAAACTTCCTATCATCAACAGCAAAATGTATAAAATACAAGCATGATTGACTATCTTATCTAATCCTGCATGGAAAAATAACAAGAACTCATAAAATAGCAAACTAATCTAGAAATAAAGTAACATTGTCTAATACTTTTACAAAGATAAAAATATAAAAAGAAACTAAAGTATACGTTTTTCTTCACAGCTTCAACAAACTGCATCTATCAAAGAACATCCACCAAATTAAATTAATGTACTACAAGTAAGTATACTTTCACTTTTAATAAATTATAAAAACAAAGAAACTAAACATAATATACAATATTATTAACGAAAACTATTTTCTACCCCATCTACAGAAATTACAACAGTGAAACTGCAATAACAACAAATAATGCCATCAACAAAATAGAAAGAACATTAATGTAAGTATGTATTTCAAATTACCAATTAAACAAACAAATGTATATATAACCATAGCATATTTACTCAAAACAAATATGTATGTCTTCACAGATATACCCTAGAAATGGCTGAAGGAGCAAGCTTTATCACATCACAAAAAGGAAAATTAATGCTCAGCTACATGGGTTATACCTACACCCAAGAAAAGGTAAAAGATATCAAAACACATTGGAAATGTAGCAAATACTTTTCAACTGCATGTTATGGTTGAGCTACAACTATAGATAACAACGTTGTGAATGTGAGAGAGCACCACCATCCACCCAATGTGACAGAAGTAGAAGTAAGGGAAGCCTTAGAAACAATTGGAGAAGCAAGCACAGGCTCCCAACAAACAAGCACTGACATTTTGAAAAATGTATTGACAAAAGTAACTGAACATGTGACAGGACAATTGCCCTCCATCCCAACCTGAAACGATTAATAGCTAAAAAGAAAATAGCGTCCAATCCAACTCCACCCTCCCAAAGCTTTCAAGGAATTGAAATACTACCAGAATATATTATTACCCTCAAAGAAGACAAATTCTTGATTTATGACAACCAAAGCAATGATAAAAGAATTTGAATTTTTGCAACTAATAACAACTTGCAAAAAAAAAAACAATTGTGAGACATGGATGATGGATGGAACTTTTAAAGTGTGTCCAAAACCATGTTATCAACTTTACACCATTCATGCTGAATATCAAGAAACCAATATTCCCTCATGTATGCATTGCTCCAAAAAAAATAATCCCACCTATATAGAACTATTAACAACAATTAAATAATTAACAGATAATTATTATCTCCAAAGGACCTTAATAGATTTTTAACTAGCTCTGATACAAGCTATTCTAAAAATATACCCACATACAGCAATAGAAGGGTGTTACTACTACTTTAATCAAGGTATGTGGAGACAACTCCAAAAATCTACCGAAGTATTGACTACTCTACTAACAGCAACTTTGCATACCAAATTAAAAAATGTGTTGCACTAGAATACATTCCAACAACAGAAGTGGCAAGTTATTATAATGTATTCATTGACAGTCCGTTCTACCACATTAATGAAAGAAAATTAACTCCCTTGTTAACAAACCAAAATTCCAAATTCCCTGGTAGAATGCCTATGCTAGCACTATTGCACAAAACGCCAAAACGAATAATGCGGTAGAAGGATGGCATAATGCCTTCCAGGCCACAATAGGGAAAGGACAACCAACACTACACAAACTTATACAATCAATAAAAAAAGAACAAAGTTACAAAGAACTAAGAATTGAATAATCTATAACAAAAATAGGACCAAAACTGAGTAAACAAACAATAAATATGTACGAATACCCCCAATAAAAAACAAGAATGTATCCAAGTATCCAAGGTCTAGAATACATAGACCTAATAGCAAAATCTATTCTTTAATTAAATACAAATAGCAAACATGTAAAACACACAAAGAAATTAGTTAAATTTTTAGATTCGTTAAATTATGTCATGAAATTTCATATACAACTCAATATTATATGTTATATTATAACTAACAAAAAAAACCTGAAATAAACATTGCCCACCCCAAAAAATATTAAAAACAACTTATGGTTTTGTAGCTGTAGAATATCCTCAAAATAGATCATTTAAAAAACAGTCCAAGTGAAAAGTAATCCATATAGTAACGACAAACGACAAAAAATGGAAAAATACAACAGTAGAAAACAAATCCAACATAGCAATCCTCTTGATAAAGAAGACATAAAAGCCCAAAATCCAGATAAAAAAAGAAAATGTATAGCAACTTGTTTTAAAATAAGCAACAACAATTTCCTTTATTTAAAAAAAAAAAAGCATGGACAATTCCATCAGTTCACCGAATTCCGAACCTGTAAATAAAAACCAAAGAACACCCACCCATAACAAATAATAAAACCACAAATATAAATAGCAACATATAATAATTATAAACACACATAGTAAAATAGTAATTAAAAAATCATTGCATTACATTAACATTAGACAGTAAATAAACAACAAAATCACTAACCTACGTAAATAACATGTAACTTTCGCAAAAAGTGAACTAACACCTTTACTAACACATTAACACTACCACTAACTAAACACGACCTTAAAACTAACTTAAAAATAATTAAAAGTAAACCTCTAATAACGTAGACGAAGCAGCTCCCAATCGCGAGGTTCCGTCTTCACAAATTACCCAAACAACGAAGTAGATAGTCTAAAAAGTGAACAAAGGAAAACAAAATGGCAGCATAATTTAAACAAAAATAGGACTAACTCCCCATAGAAATTAATAGGAAAAAGTAAAATATGGTTTAAAAATGTATAAAAACATTGTAATTTTTTTTAAATGTTTAAAATAAACATATTATTATTGTAAAATATACATTATTTGTTTATGTTAAAAATTTTATATTATAATAATTAATGTATATTAAAAAATATGCTTGTTACATTAACTCTTTATTTCCTATTAATATACAAATGTAAAAAAAGTATATATGTACTTTTCCAAAAATACAAAAAAATTGTAAATTATTTTTATTGTACTAAATTTTATTTAAATTAAATAAAATGTAATATGCTATATAATAAAACATGATGTAAAAAAAGTCCAATGAATATATATATTACAACTACTGCAATTATTTACATCATTAAATACAAATGTAATAACAGTTCAAATAAAATGTAGAAATGTTTTCATTTATAAATATTAAACAATCCAAACAATACTGTATATTCATGACAAAATTATGTGTTACTTTACTATTATACATGTATAACAAATAAACAGTAAAATGTTTTAAAAAACTGGCAAATATAATTTGTTGAACATTTCTAAAAATATTTTACAACATCCTAATAAAATATGAAAAACCATAACAATGTGTATTTATTTTCAATATTGTAATAAACAAACAAAAAATTCAAATATGATAATTCACTATTCTAAATCCAAATACAACTAAAGTCAAAGAAAATGTTGGATATTAAACCATAATAATTTACTATTCTAACTACAAGTCCAATATAACTCAGGGAAGTGCTGGATAATAAAGCATAAACATTTATTATTTTAACTCCAAATCCATATAAACTATAACCCAAAAATATTTAATACACACTATTTCATCTATACTATTTAAAAATATAGCTCATTCTAAATACATATAATAGATTAATGCAAAAATTCTTCAAACATTTAAATAGTACACAAATTAAATAAAAACAACAAAAATAATAATATCTATGGGTTATTTTTATAAACCGCCTACAATTCCACTCAGGACATTAGAAACAGTTGCGTCAAAAACTAATAGGTATCATGCACTTTCCAATCTGGACACACAGGATTGACGCTTAGTGGTGGAATCTAATACTCAAGCCCTTGATAGGCCAATGCCAAGCACAGCATCTAGATCCAAAAGAACTCCAGAGAGGATATTTACATCTAGAGGGAGCAATAGAGCTAACTTGAGTATCATAAGCTGGAATGTGGCAGGTTTACGCTCCAGACTTGATAATCAAGAATGGCTAAACATGATAAGGGAGCATGACATTGTCATGTTCCAGGAAACCTGGGCCACAGAAGATCTGGACATTGAAGGGTTTCACTGTTTTAGCTTCACAGTCCAAATACCTAGGATGGGCAGACCATCAGGAGGACTATTTATAGGGATTCATGTAGCTTCTGGGGAAGTTTTAAGGCAATTCCAACTCTTAGCCTAGACTCCCAGGTAGTGTTTTTCAAAAGACGGATTTACTTTCATTTGGTAAATGTTTATAATAATGATTTTCATTCTGTCCCAAATTAGAGTTTTATTAGGCTTTTTGATTTCATTTTAAACCTGGACACACAGTCCTATAAGTGGGATCCCATAGGCACTCTTTTGGGGGGTGATTTTAATGCCAAAATTCCCGGCAAAGGATCTGTAGGAGGTTTGGTTTATTCTGGGCAATCTGCACGCAGAGGCACTGAACTTGGCCGGCTTATAAGATGATATAATCTGGTCAATATCAAGGATCTGGTGGCAGAGTCAACCATAAATAATTATTCAACTTTTAGGGGCAGGGGTTGTAGCTCCACAATACATTTTGTTTTCGTATGTCCCCTGATTGAAGAACAGTTTGGGACAGCAGAAGTAATTCCATCAGACTTCGGAGACCACAACCCCATTAAAATACAGATGAATACTGCCCCAAAACCGGCTTTCCAGACTGAATGCGGGATCACAAACCTGATGTTTTCCAACTGACAACTTAAGATTGCACTGGAAGGGGGTCGATAGTTCAAAAGTATTTAGGGAACTGGCCGAGGAAAAAAAGCATCTTATTGACTCTTGCCTCTCACTGCAATCCTCACACGCAACGATAATTCAGGATTTTACTAACTCGTGCCAAGCGATCAAACCCTTCTTTCTAGACCTATATCCCAGAAGGAAAGCACCCCCAGATGGTTTAAACATGAATGCACACTAGCAAACAGGAATTTACGCAGGGAACTTTCAACCACCCCAAGGTGTACAATAGAAGTCCAATTGGCCAGAAAGAAGTACAATGAGGTGGTTGTAGGCAGAAAGAAGGATCTCTTGACTGAATGCTGGGAAATACTCTCCGAGGCTGCCAACCAAAAAAAGGGTAACATTTTTTTGGCAGCAGTCAGAGATCTTCGATCCATGGGCCAGTCATCTACCCGATTAGCTGCAATATCTCCAGTGATGCATGGGTCAAACATTTCTCGGAAATATATGCCACACCGTTATTAGGTGTGGAAACCAATGCTCCTGGCAGCCCAGTACCCATAGAGATAAGTATCTCAGAAGTTGTAGAAGTCATCAATCAGATTCTAGGTAACAAAGCCCCTGAGCCAGACGGGCTCCCTATTGATTTAATCAAGTGGAATCCGAATTTCTGGGCTCCATTGCTATTGAATGTTTTTAATAGTCTAACTCTGGCAAATTTACCAGGCACTTGGGCCAAGAGTATAATAGTCCCGATTTTTAAGAAGGGAGATAGATACCTTCCATGTAATTATAGACCTATACCCCTAATAGACAACACCCTCAACATATTAGGGCGAGTTCTGTAAAATAAGATTTTGGCATGGACAGAAGTAAATGCTATTTTAGACCCATGCCAGTTGGGCTTTCGGGGCAAGGTTGGAACAATTGAACAGTGTCTTAAACCTAAATTTAATTGTTGAAAAATATACCATTGCACAGAGGTCCCCGATTTACATGGCATTTAGGGATCTGTCCAGAGCTTTTGACCTTGTGAACAGGGCGAAGCTGTGGACAATCCTTTTGGCAGGAGGGTTGGATGAGCCATTGGTATACTTTTAGCGTACCTACACAAAGATCTCCAGGCTCAAGCAAGGATTGGTATGGGAGGTGAGGTTTCGGGGACAATTGATGTAGGTGGGGGGGTCAGACAAGGTTGTGTTCTGGCCCCCCCCTATGTTTATGTTTATGTTTACAGATTTATAGAGCGCATGGCTGTCTGTAAGCGTCCCAGCGCTAGCTACTCTTCATTATATATATCAATGGGCTGAATAGCTCCTTGAAAACAGTTACCCAGGATGTCTCCAATATAAATGGGAAGCCCATCCCTGTGCTCCTGATGCGGTCCTTATAGCCCGCACCCCAAACTCTCTGTGTATATTGGTCCAGAATGTCAATAAATACATGAATGAGTTAGACTTGCGGGTACATTTTAAGAAATCATTTTTAATGTGCCGTGGACCAGGGAAGCGTGATTTAGGGACCATTACAATAGACAGCCAAAAACTGATCTGTATTCGATCATTTGTATATTTGGGGTTGGCCTTTGCTGCGAACGGCTCCTGGAGAGAGCAGTTAGCTCACTCCAGGAGCAAGTTCTCAAAGGCCAACAATTTGATCCTGAGCCTGCCTCGTCCTAAGACTACTGGGGCTCTATTAGCAGTCCAGAAAATTTACAAACTCCAGTGCACTCCGGTGGCCACATACAGTGCCGAGATTTGGGGCATAGTTAAACCTGTAGGTATCCAACAGGAAGAAAACAGGTTCTGTAGGAAACTGCTGTGTACCCCAATCTTGACCCCCCCAATACATATGTCATAAGGAGCTTAACATTAATTTTATATCTGATTTTATCCGTACTCAACCTGCACTTTTTTGGTTATCTGTGTGGAAGCATTAAGCGGCATCTCTGACACTGCAGATTATTATCAATTGCCTAAAATGTTATAAAGGGCTGGAAATCCCATAGTAAAGAGGCGTGCTAAAAAGTTTGCGTAGTGTTAATAAAGAGAATCTTTTCCTAGATCCCACCTCAGTAGAAGTAGTCCCAAAAAAGGAATTGCGGGACGCTTTATATTTTCTATACAACAGAGAGCGAGATGTCTTGGAATCAGGGAAAATACTTGTGCGCAACTATATGTCCTTTGAACAGCATTGCTGTCCGCTTCACATACATTTGACTTTAGTAATGAGCTATTGGGAGAGGAGCCTATTGTTTAGATTAAGAGCAGGAACAGTCAGATTTGCACTTTGCTTCCCTTTTGGCCATCACCCAAATTTTAACCAAAGCCCATGTCCCTGTGATGGGATGAGTGACCAATTTATTATACACTTTTTATATTTTTGTAAGTATTATTTTAAATACTTCAAGCGGCGTATTCATCCCTATTTTAAAAAGAGAAGTCTGATTACTTTTGATGTGGCCTATCAGTGTATATTAGCTCCAGATGATGTAGAATTGATTTTCCGCACTAGCACTTTTCTTAGAATTGCTATAAGAACACGCAGGTCTATGATGGACCCCTGACCACTTGTGATATAATTGGAAAATGTTTTTAATAGGTTATTTTTTTTTTAAATGGGATTTTATTTTTTCTGAATATGATTGATGGCTTTGCTCTTTGCACTTTGCACTTTAGATATATGAATTGTTATACTTGTATGGATTGTTTGCGTTGCATTATGGATTTGTGCTTTTATGGGTACCATGGCATCCAAATAAAGTTATAGTGAAACTGAATAATATCTATCATTATTTTTTTTAAATCAAATTTCACAAATATTACAATTATTCACATTAAACTTTGTTATTAATCATTAAATACATTAAAAAAATTCAAATGCTATCAAAATATAAAACATATATTTTTAAAATAAAATATTATCATACATTTACACAAACTTTTTAAATATGTAGAAACTTTAGAATAATATATATTTTTGAATCAGAACATTTTATTTTTATATTTATCATACAATTCAAATAATGTAGTAATTAATTTCCAAATGTTTTATAAATTATTTTATTTCATATTTAAAATTAATATATTTGTGATCATTAAACACATTTTACAAATTTTATAATTTTTTTATTTCAAAATATAATTATGGAATAAAATACATAATTTCTAATTTCTACAGTGAAATTTGAATTTTTCTAATTTTAAATTATTTGAGACTTTTTACATCACATTTTTAAACTACTACCCACCCTTATCCCCTATAAACCCAACATCCCGCTCCTACAAAATATACAAATTTTAACAATTTAATACATAGAAACAACATTTTAAAATTACTACCCACCCATATCCCCTATAAACCCAACATCCCGCTCCTAAGAAATTTTCTAATTTTCAAATATAACATAAAAGATAAATTAACATTTTTAAATTACTACTCACTCTTATCCCCTATAAAATAAACATCCGCTCCTAAAAATTAAAATAGAAATTAGGAAAAAAATAAATTCACATTTATTCTTTCCATTAAAACATTAAATATGTAGAAAATATAACCTAATATAACGATTAAACAACCAAATAAAAGTTACATTACAAACATAATATCGACATAATATACATCAATATTTATTTCAACTATATTTATTACATCGATATTTCACAATGTTTATATTTAGACACAACTAACAAATCAATATTTCTGACACCGATATTAATTACATCGATATGTAAAACAGACAACATTCTTACCTCAATATTTATGCTTGTCGACATTTTCTCATTGATATGCTTGCTTTGCACCCCATTGGTCACAGTGTTACCTAAATATAATCATGGAAAGTAAAGCCAGGTTTTAATATCCAACAAGAGGACTCACACACTTTATCACTGCAAAGTAATCATTAGGATGATAGCTTATCTTGTGACTGTGGAGCAGAAACCACCAATCAATAATGAGGGGGCTGTTTCCAAGCCATGGGAATATTGTATTTTATTGGAAAGAACATGTAATTCTGAATAGACTAAATAAAGAAATGGAATTGGCTTTACGTGACCTTGTGAGGTGTAGGAGTGTGGGTGTGGGTGTGTGTGTGTACGTGCATGTGCACATGTGGATATCTAAACAACGTTGTAGCCATTGCTTGCCACAACCCAGGCCATGAAGGATGGGACTATTTATTTATTTATTTATTGAATTTATTAAGCGCAACAGCTACCCCTGAGGGTTTCCCGGCGCTAAGAGACAGATCGACTACATAAGGCAGGAGAATTAGAGATCAAAGAGCCAGGTCTTCACCGCTCTGCGAAATTGTATATGACAGTTTTCCATTCGTAGGGCCAGCGGAAGAGAATTCCATAGTCTGGGTCCTAAGTTCGCAAAGGAACTACCGCCCATTCTGGTAAGTTTGAACTTGGGTACACTGAAGAGATGAAGGGATGAAGAACGAAGAGCACGGGTAGGGAGGTAGGGGCTGACAAGGGCTTGAAGGTAAAGGGGTGCTGATCCAATTCTAATCTTGTGCATAAAGCACAAAGCTTTGAATTTTATCCGGTTATCAACACGGAGCCAATGCAGCTCTCTCAGGCGTTCTGTAATGTGGTCCCGTTTGTGACAGCCACAGAGAAGCCGGGCTGCTGTATTTTGCACCAACTGAAGGCGTTGTCTGACGGCCTTAGAGGACCCCAGATAGAGCACTTTGCAGTAATACAATCTGGAGGTCACCAAGGCACTCACAACAGATCTCTGGGTGTTTTTGGGGAGCATCCAGAAGATTTTGCGCAGCCAGCGTAGAATGGTAAAACAGGTGGCTGTGACTCTGTTGACCTGCTCTTTCATGGATAGTCTCCTGTCAATGATTACACCCAGGTTACGCACTTGTTCAGATGGAGTTGGGAGGGGACCCATGGTAGTGGGCCAGTGAATCAGGTTCCAGAGATCTGGTTTGTTGCTACTTAAGAGTGATGACAGGTGATGTTTAGGAGTCCCTCATTTTTATCATCAACATAAAAGTTAACATTCTGATTGTTCAGAGGTAAAGCTAGAGTAGAGAACTGTGAAATCAAGTGACAGACTGCTGCTCTAGTAAGTGGTCCATGTTTAACTCAGCAAGCCAGAACTTTTTGTCTTACATGGATGAGGAAGATATGTACAAATACATAGAAAATGTGCCCTCATTTTAGCTCTCCTAAAATCAGCTTGGCCTGACCAATTAATGTTTGTATTGTGGTTAAACATTTCGATCACTCTTCCTACATGCTCTTGTTTGTGACCCTCAACACCAGACCTTCAATGCAGTGCACTTCAATGAGCAAACATACTGGAGACTTATCACCAAAATTAAAGACCACAGTTTTGTAGTTGTTAATGTTGCCCCACATGGCATGTTAAGGTTGGGATTTTAGCCATGTAACGTCAATGTTATTGTGAGAGGCAAAGGTACTTCCATGGTGGTGCTAAGGATGTTCTAGACTGAGGTCCAGTATCAAGACATGTTTGGACAATCATAAAGGGTATGAGGTGTATCCCAATCTGATTAGGGACACTTCTTACACTCAAAGGGATGTACAAAACCTGCTGTGATTATTTTCTTTTGAGTCTAGTACTAATCCTGGAGTAATTTAAAAGGCTGAACTTCATCCTGGATGCTACAACCGCTTTGTCTAGGTTTTCGATCACTTCTGCCCAATCAGTCCCTGAATCATCAACCTACAGTAGTCCTTGCCATTTGACTGTGAAATACAAGTCAAGTCAAGTCAAAAAGGCTTTATTTCGATTAAATACAGCAATCAAGGTTGAGAGTGTAGTTTTTGCACTTTTAAGTTATATAACTCCTTATTTTATCCCCATTGTGTTAGGTATTGCAATTTGTGGTTGTGGAGTAGTTCACCAGGAAAGACACACAGAGATAGATATGCAATCTTGTCAAAAAGCACCTTTATTAGTCTCCAAAGGCTCCAGCCACCACTTCTAACTGTCATCCCGAGAATCCCTTGACCAGCTGCATCAGCAGATTCTAAATGCCATATCACTGGTCAAGAGAATTAGAAACGGTTCACAAGACACCATACATCATCCTTCAAACACAACAAAAATTTTAAGAAAACTCTTTACATTATGGGCCCTATGTAGGTAGCCAAATCCCGGTCGGTAACGGCCGAAATTCGTTAATTTTGCCGTTACCGACCGGTATTTCGGCATTTGAGATGTAGGAGGCCAAAAATAAGGATTCGATAATTATGAATCAGTAAATACCGATTCATCATTACCGAATCCGAAATTGCAGAATAGGTAAATGCCGAATTCATATTTACCGAATCGGTAATTACCTAATTCATATTTACCGAATCGGTAAATGGAAATGGTAAAAATAAGAATAGAGATGTAGGTAAAATACCTAATGACATGAAATTTGGTATTTAAGAGTCGGTAATTACCATGGATTGGAAGCAGGTAGTAACCAGGTGCAGGTCATAAAATAGGCCTCAAAATACAACAGTGTGACCAGAATGGCGGCATTCTATGTGATAGCAAGGCAGCTCCGGCTACAGGCAGCAGGAGAGAGGATCTGGAGAGGGGAGGAGCAAGTCTACAGACAGCAGATCACATTATTTCAACTTATTGATTCAGAGATCCATGAAAGGTACAGGCTACACCCCCACACCATCCTGGTCTTGATAAGTGACCTGCACCCACTCCTGGAGCACTCAACACCAAGGGCGCACGCCATATCACCACATGTTCAGGTGATCTGTAGCCTACACCTGCTTGCATCTGGCAGTTACCAGGGGGTGATAGCTGCGATAGGTGGGGTGTCACAGAGCTGCCTGTCCCGTTCTTCAGGAAGTTCCTGGAGGCCATGATGCAGAGAATGCATCATTACATCAGCTTCCCTGACACACATGCAGAACCTCTAAAGACCAAGACTGACTTCTACCAAATAGCAAACTTCCCGCATGTCATGGGCTGCATTGATGGCACACACATCCCAATCTGCCCACCTGCAGCCACAGAGTACATTTACGAAAAAAGAAAGTCCACCCACTCAATAAATGTGCAGGTAATCTGTGATGCTAACAACATAATCACAGACATCGTGGCCAAATTCCCAGGAAACACACACTACTTTTACATCTTTCAGAACAGTGGGATCTACACACGGCTGACAGCGGGGGAATTCGGAGAAGGATACATGCTAGGTAAAACACTGTGACACACCCTGATGGATACTGCAGATGTAGGTGTTGTTGTGCATGTGATTAAAGGCTCTCTCTTTTCCACATAGGCGATAGCGCATATGCCGTCCGCTCGTTCATCCTGACACCCTACCTGAATGAACCCATAAACCCCAAGTGATAGACGATACAACGTGGCACACAAATCTACTCTCAATGTTGTGGAGCGCACCTTTGGGCTGATAAAAAGCGGGTTCTGCTGCCTCCACAAAAGCGGAGGCGCACGTCAGTACTCACCCCTCATCTGCTGTAAAATCATTGCAACTTGCGCAATGTTGCACAACCTTGCTACAAAGAAAAGTACAGAAGTGGAATCAAGTGATTATGAAGACCATGATGATGAATTTGCACAGCAGGAGTGGCACAAGCAACAGATAGGAGACAGAGACGGGTAGAGATCACACGCAACTACTTCTAAGTAAGTAAGGAGACACAGCCAGTTGTAGTATGTACACGAGTAGTATGTACATGACGTAGTTAAATTTTTTAGCACTACGCCAGTACACATAGGCAAATGTGCCAGTCCAATTGTAGCCATACATTATGGAAGTCCTGGGTTACTTCACCCATTCCAGGTCAGGGGGTGTGTGCAGCATCAGTTTTTGCGGGCACGCCTACCGGTGCTGGATGTCATTGCCTTGCTGTCCTCACTGGGTATGTGGGCAGTGGCAGCCCCATGGTGCCTGCTGCTCCCCCGCATGTCAGTAATAGGGGGGGTCGTCATGCTGCTCCTATTGGTGCACTCCTCCCTCTCCCGCACATCCAGAGCAACAGTATTTGCCGACCTTGCAGTCAGCAGCACCTCTACAGCACTTGTCACCCTCACAAGGCCCCTGGAGACTTCACTGCTGCTGTGTGCCAGTCCCTCCTGCATGTCACCCCCAACGCCTGCAAAGCAGGAAAGTGGCAGTGACCAGCCGGTTCACTGCCCTTGTATGTTGTTCTGACCTCTGCCTCTCCTTCCGCCTTGTTGCCCTGTCCTCGTCCAGCTTGCTGCACAAGAGCAGCCCAGACTGGGACATGTCCCGCATGCCATCAGCCATCTCTCTCATGCCCGCAGCCATCTCTCTATTTCCCTCCGCCATTGAGCTGATGTCCTTATCAATGTTTTTCAAATTTTCATTCAGGTGCCTCATCTGTCATTGGACCGACTGGGTGGCCTTCTCCGGCATGCGCTGTACCTTGGCCATACTTGCCTCTAGTCCACAGAAGACACCAGGACCCTCGCCATGTTGGTATTCACTGCTGTCTGGCCCTGCGGCATCTGGCACCTGTGTGGGCCCCCTCGGCGGTGGACTGCTGCTTGGCATTGCTGTCCTCAACAGCCACGGTTGATGTATCACCCCCCACTGTGTCTCCTGCTGATGACTCCCTTTCCAGTAGTGTGGTAACTACATGCCTCTTGCTTTTTTGGACTGCAGGTGTTGTTACAGCTGGTGACGTAACCAGTTCAGGTGAGGACAGTGCTAGTGGTGAGCCAAAAGGCTCTGGGGAGGCCTGAAGCTGTGGTAACGCTAGAAGTTCTTAGAAGGCTGGCTGTGCTGTTTGTGCAGCAGTTTCCTGTGTAGTTTGCCCTGCGCTGGTACTCGCCTCCTGTGTGTCTTCCTTCCGTGGTGCACTACCTTCCTTGTCCTTGGGACGCTTGCGAGATGTCTCGCCTGTGGACAGAAAATCGTACATTAGCTCTGTGGTCCTGCAGCCCTGCTTATACAATTAAAGTCTAATCTCTGAAACACTGTCGCTATTGCCTCAGCTTGCTCATCACTGATGTGTTTTAACAAAAAGGGGTAACCCTGTGTCCCTCAGAACCTGAGTATATGCGATTAACAAAAAAATGGTTCTGTTGGGAAGTTAACAATAATTGCTTTAAAGGAGGCTGAAGATAGCTCATAAACACAAAACAAGCAAACCTCTCTGAAGGTAAAGTTTTTATATTTTAAAAACAATAATAAACAATATACTGGAATTACTTCATTCCGCTATATTACTAATAGATACTTCAAATTCGTGAATAGTGACTGTGGTGATCAAAGTGACTAGTGCAATGCATATAGTGACACTTATATACAAGACATGTATTTACAATAAAACCACAAGGGGGGGAAAAGTGGGGGAGAGAAAAAACAAAGTGTTTTCTGTCGTTGTAAGGCCAGTATTGTGAAAGTAAATGTTCCAAGGAAAACAAATGGTTAATGTCCAAGTTCCTGCAGTTATCTTGGCCAAATAGGAGCGTCGACGTTTCGACCCTAGTTGCGCCCCAGTTGGTGGTCGCGGCGGGTCTTTATCAAGACAGGGGGGGGGGCTGAAAGGAAAGGAATAGGTATCAGAGAGGTGCTTGTAAATAGCATCAAAAATGACGAGAATCGCTCAAGGTTACTTACAAGGGGATCGGTCAAATGGTGAATGATTCCAAAGGGTAGCCAGTTGGTCAACCTAAATGGAAAAAGAACTTTTAGGACCATGTGGTGTAGAATTATTGCAGCCACATTGATGTACAGCATTGCTCAGGGGGCATTTATTCATGTGCCTAGATGGTTATATAGCAAGGAACAGAGTGCCTAGGTGATAGGATTTGGAGAATCATTTAACAAGGAGTGCCTAAGTGATTGGAGCTGGCAAGAGAAGTACCTAAGTGATTTAAAAGTTAAGAACTCGGTACCAGTCTGAGCTTGGAATTCTAGCGGGAGTCATAAAAGGGGATAATTAATCCGGATTGGACTCGGGATCCGTAGTCCACACAGATCGCAAGAGGACTCGCTTACCCTCGATGCAGTGTTATCAGCAAAGAATCTCAGCGAGCCTGAATGAGCGCCAAACGAGCTGTCCGTGAAAGTTGCTCGAACTAAAGAGCTGAAATCAGGACGTTAAATATGCTCGTAGCCAGGCAACCCAAGCCGGAAAAGGAGGCAGGGACCGGCTTACCCAATCAGAGTGGAGGCGTAGCCTACGAGGACGTAAGGCTCGTCTCCTCGTGGACGCACAGAGCGTCGGTTACTAGGCAACAGTGTAAAGTAATGACGGGCCGATCCTCGCCTAATAGTAGAGGGGGCGTAGGACGGAAACCAAAGGCGTACGCTGCAGGGAACGTGCAGACGCTACGTAGCGGCTGCACATTCCCTGCAGCGTACCCTCCTTCTTATCCGCTAAGTAATCTAGGCTGCACCCTCCCTAAGGGGCCGGTTCCTGAACTGTTTCACACTGAACTGTACGCCTGCGGGTCTTGACCTTATGCTCAGGAATTGGTGTGTCTGCAAGATGCAGCAACCATAGGTATCGGGGGCAGCTCAGTTCCCGAAATTCCCCGGTGAGCAACGTCAGAAATGGTCGCCAGATGTCCGCAAACTCCTCGCCCCGCCCTACCGCTGTCAGGGACAGTTTCTCCATCCCCAAAACCATCCAGAGTCTATGTAGCCAGCTAAGGTGTATGGGGGGCTGTGGGTCTCTCCAGCGTGCCACAATGTCCTGTACCGCGGCACCCAGTGCTATGGCAATCAACCTCCCTCTCATGGATTTCAGGGGATACATCAGTGCGTTCGGCAAGCCAAGAAGCACATAAGCAGGGAAGCTAGGCAGTTGGGTGTCCAAGTGGGCATGTACAAGATCCAGGATGGTGGACCAGTATTGTCGCAGCTTCTCACAGCTCCAGAGCAGATGTTCAAGTGTACCCCGTTCCCCACATCCCCTCCAACAGCGATCGCTTGTCCTGGGATCCCAATTATGTATGCGCTTGGGTATGGTACCAATACATGGCGACTTTCGTCAGGGTCTCCGTGAGGCCAGTATGGTAGGCCGAGTGTCTGGCTCTATGATAAATCCCTTCCTATTCCTTCCTCCCATCTAGCCTTCCCTGGGTGGTAGGTGTATATGTGAGTGAGGAGTAGGTGTTGGTATAGGTCAGAAAGTAGTTTCTTCTCTGATGTGCGCGTGAGAAGCCATTTCTCATACGGCATGAGAAAACATTGCGCTCCCGGCCGAATGGAAGGGTGTAAGACCCAGTGTCGGACCTGCAAGTATGGGAGTCGATCCGCCTCCTGTATCCCATACTCCTCCTTCACTTTCTGAAAGGAGAGGATGCCCTCCAGGTTGAACATGTGCCCCACCTCCCTGCAGGGAGTAGCCCTCCATGTTTTGAAAACCTGCGGATCCAAGCCCGGCGTGAAGTCGGGATTCCGAATATGGGCATCAGCGGGGAGGGAAACGAGGTGAGTTCTCTCCGTACAGCCACTTGATCCCAGACTTTCAGCACAGTGCTCGTGATGTATGATGCATAAAGGTTAGGGGGTCTGTGACGCCGCGGGAGAAAGGGTACACCCTGGAGGGGACGGCCAGCCACAGCTTGGTCCTGGAAGAGCCAATGTTTGCTGGCCTCAAGTTGGTACCATTCCACTAGGGTACGCAGCTGTGCCGCTTGGAAGTACAGGGTGAGGTCCGGCAGACCCACGCCTCCATGAGCCGGTGGGAGAGTCCCTATTCGCTGCTTAAAGCGGGGACGGCGCCCGTTCCAGACATAGCGCGCTAAGTCCGCCTGGGTCTTCTGAAGCCAACCCGTAGGCGGTCATAGCGGAAGGGTCTGAAAGATGTAAAGAATCTGCGGCAGAAGGGTCATCTTGATCGCCGCCACGCGTCCGAGCCAGGAAAGTGTAAGGCGGTTCCACTTCCGCAGCGTCTCATTAATTTGCGAGCTCAGTTTGCCATAGTTGGTTTCGGCCGTGCCCCGCACTGTCGGCGCCAGTAGGACCCCTAGATATGAAACCATGGAAACAGACCACTGCAGGTCAAATTCGGTTTGGCATCTGCCAGCACGTCGGCGGGCAAGGACACATTAAGGGCCATCGATTTGTCCACGTTGATTTTAAAATCCGAGGCCTGCGCAAAGGCGTGCAGTTCGACCAGAAGTGCCCGTAGGGATTGCATAGGGTCCATTAGGGAAAGCAAGATGTTGTCTGCATACAGGCTGATCTTGTGCGTGTCTCCCCCAAAGGGGATGCCCCGAATGCGATGATGTTGCCTGACCCTTTGCGCCATTGGCTCCATGTAGAGCGCAAACAGGAGAGGGGAGAGCGGGCAGCCCTGCCTGGTTCCCCTGCCTATCGTGAGATGCGGTGAGGTATGGCCATTAACCCGTACCTTTGCAGTGGGCTGTCTATAGCAATTAAATATCCGGTTTTGGGTGGTCTCCCCAAGACCGAATCTTTGGAGTGTCTGTTCGAGATAGGGCCAGTGCACCCGATCGAATGCCTTCTCGGCATCGATGGCAAGAAGCATACACCCCGGCCTCGTGCCTGAGCCCACCTCAATAAGGTGGAGGACGCGCCTGGTGTTGTCGCTCGTTTGCCGCTGGAGGATGAAGCCGGCCTGATCGGGGTCGATCAGTTGCTGCATGTACGGTGCCAACCGGCTCGCGATGATACCTGTGTACAGCTTCAGGTCCACATTCAATAGAGATATTGGCCTGTTGGAGCCGCACCGGGTATGGTCCCTTCCCGCTTTGGGTATCACCGATATCACAGCCTCCAGCATGTCGGGGGGAATAGTCCCGGCCTGATCGAAGATGTTGAACAGGTCCCGCAGTAGGGGGGCCACTTGCTGGCAGAACTTCTTATAAAAAGCCGCAGAGTAGCCATCGGGGCCCGGTGATTTCTCCAGCTTAAGGCGGGAGATCGCGGAAATGACCTCTTCCAGACCTATATGCCTGTCAAGGAATTGAGACTGTGCTTCGGTCAGTGATAGGAGAGTTGCCCCATCAAGGTAGTCGCTGCCGTGCTGCATGTCTAGCCTGTCTGCTTCATACAGGTTGGCATAAAAGGTCCCGAATGCTGCCCTTATGGCAGCGTCTTCGGTGAGCAAGTCCCCCCGGTCGGGCCGGATGGCGTGGATGCGCCGTTGCTGCCATTGTTCCCGTAGCTTGCATGCCAACAGTTTCCTGCATCGGTCCCCCCCTGTGTAGTAGGCATGCTTCAGGCGTATCGCGGTAAATTCTGCGACATCCTGATCTAGCACGGCCAGCATCTTCCGCTCCGTGCAGAGTTGGCGCCACGCCCTGGCCGCCCCGGTGCGCTGGTGCAGCTGTTCCAACTCCTTTACGGGCTGCGTGAGGTCGGCTCTCTTCTGCGCGCGCTCCCTATTGTTGCCCGCTGCCAGTGAGATGAACTCACCGCGGAGGACAGTTTTTAGTGCAACCCATTGGGTAGCTTTGGAAGTGTCCCCGTTAGCATTGTGCATGAGAAATTGGCTGATGGCTGCCTTGATCTTCTCCACAGAAGAAGGGTTCTGCAGCAGGCCGTCGCGTAAGCGCCAGTGGCGTTGCGGGCTGGGGGTATCGGGCACTAGGAAGGTTGCTGAAACCGGGGAGTGGTCAGAGAGCGAGGCCGGGTGGATCTCTACCTCTTGAGCGCGTGTCGCAAGTTGGGCTGAGCAAAGCAGGTAGTCTAGTCGCGCATAAGACTTACGGGCTGCAGAATAGTGGGTTTAGGCTATGTCGTGAGGATGAAAGTGTCTCCACAAATCGATCAGTCCCAAGTCTGCAAGATGTGTGTGGCCCTCTGTCAACAATGCCCCCACCTGGCCCACCCTTTGGTTGGAGCGATCGGTTATATTGTGGAACACCAGGTTTAAGTCCCCCCCCAGACGCAAGTGTTGGTGCGTGTTGGCCGTGGCTGCCTCAAGCGCTCAGCGCAGGTACCTTTCTTGACCTTCATTGGGTGCATACATGGAGCCTATTAGTATCGTCTGCCCTGCCATAAGGAAGCGGTGGATCAGTAGCCTGCCCTTCACTTCAGCCTCCTTTTGCAGCACCTTCCCTCTAAAGGACCTAGCCACCAGTATGGCCACCCCATCTACTTTCTTAGATGCGGATGAGAAAAGCTGCTCAGGGAAGGCACGGGACCGAAGCCTATGATGATCTTTGGATAGCAGGTGCGTCTCTTGCAGGAGACAGACGTCGGCCCGCGAGCGCTCTAGGAAGGAGAGAATCGCCCTGCGCTTGTTAGGGCTGTTAAGTCCCCTAACATTTAGGGAAAGAATGGTCAAAGGATGCATCAGCCTAGGCGCGGGCGGTGGTGAGCTCATGGTCAGTGTGGGCTGATGGCCTGAAGGATAAACGGTCAATGGCACCTCGTGGCACCAGCGGACAAGAAGGTTCCCCCCCACCCTTCCGCCCTCCCCCCTTCCAAACAACTGCCCCTCTCGCACCCCAACTAACAAATCCCACAGGTCCCCCCCCCACCCTTACCCAACTTCCCTCCCCATCTTCTCCCCCCGTGGAACCTCAACTTGGAACCCCAAGGAACAAACCATAGTCCCGGCCCTGGTGAACACCACAGGTCCGTAGAAGAGTGTCTGTGGGAAACGTGACAGTGGCGGCCTTCTCCCGGCCCCCCCGACCCCCCCATGTCAAAGCAAGGTGTGATGAGTGGCCCCCATCGTGCTGTTCACGGGGCGATAGGGGTATCTCGCTCCACTTCCTGCACTGCCGCTGCCTGTTCTTGGGCAATTGTCTCAGGGTCCGACTTCAGTCGAGCACCACGCCTGCGCCGCCGTCCAGCCCCCTGCCAGTCGCCTTGGCTGCGTTGCGCCGGCCCCTCCTGAGAACCGTGTGGCAGTCCATCCTCCGAGTCCGAGAGGTCCGGCAGGTCAATGTTCAAAAGGGAGCAGGTGTTTCTGAGAGAGCGAAGTTGGTGCAGCTTCCCCTGCCATTTGAAAATGATTCGAAACGGGTGGCCCCATGAGTATGGTACTTCTTTCTCACGTAGAAAGGTGCTCACGTAGAAAGGTGGTCACGACCTTGAATTCGCGCCTCTTTTGTAGCGTGATAGCTGACAAGTCCTGAAACAACGCTACTCCCACTCCACGGAATTGCAAAGGTTGCTGTCGCCAAGCCTCCTGGAGAATTCGTTCCTTCACCGGGAAGTCAGGGAGATAGGCCAGAATGTCGGGTGGCGGGGCCGGGGCCCGTCTCGGCAGGCCCACCCTGTGAGCACGGTCTATGCATATGGGGAAGTCCTCCGCTTCCCCCAACACCGCTCGAAAGAGGGCCTGCAGGTATCCAGTGATACTGTTCCCTTCGGCACCCTGCGGCACATTCCGGACTCGTATATTATTTCTTCGAGAGCGGTTCTCCAGGTCCTCAGCGTGCGCCTGAAGGCCCACCTGTTGCTCTTGAAGTCGGAGGACCTCTTGCTGTAGGTGCGCTAGCTCTTCACTGCGGGCATGGCCGGACTCCTCCACCGCCGCCACCCTCTCCCCTAAATGATCCAGGTCTCGACGGAATTCCCGCTGTTCCCCAGTGATGTCTTGCTTAAGAGCCTGGAGGTCATCTCTAAGGGTATTGAATAGCGCTTCCAGGAAAGTGCGCGTGATGGGAGCTTCCTGCTCTCCCTGTTGCTGCGACCCTGTGTCTGCCGGGGTGGAGGGGGGCGTCTGTGTCTTCCCTCCCTTGGTGGTAGGTTTGGCGAGCATATCCATGATGGTGCGGTTGGTTCTGCGACTTGAGTTGGCCATGTCGCCTCCCAAGGCAGGCCCGCGTCTCGGTCGACTCTGGGGGGGAAGCCCACTCTCGTCTGCCAGCGGGCGGCTTGGGCCTTCCGGCGGGGATCCCTGTGACCTTCATGCCTCCCCCACCGTCACCTCCATTCTGGACCTCTCTGTGGGGCTCGCCGTCTCTTGCCTCCACTCTCTCGCACACCTCCCGCCGGGGGCCCGATCACCCTGCCCCCGAGATCCGCAGCCTGGTCCGCTCTTCGATACAGGCCTCCCGGCACCCCGAGGCCCCTCCAACAGCCGAGGAGCACGGGGCTCCTTCACAGCCGCAACCAGGTCAACCCCACTCTCCGTGCTCCGAGGGGGTATCCGTCTCTTTCCTCTTGCTTCGGAGGGCCCAGTCCGTCCCGCCGTCACCTCCCGGGTCGGGCCTTCCGCCCGCCGCCCCGATTTGCCCCTGTTTAGTGGCCAGGGTCCCCCGTGGTCGGGGGAGCCCGCGCTCCGCCGCCCAGGCCCCAGCGCAGCTCTTCAGGGGTGATGGCTCAGTGCTCCGCCATGAACCCCGCACTCCGGCCCTGACTTGTGGTCCCAGCAGCACACCCCAGGGTCTCCTGCTGCTTGCACTGCTCTCAAAAGCTGGCGCTACGTGGCCCCCGGGGACGCGCGGGCTCACCTCAAGTCCCGGCCCAGTCCAGGCCGCGTTGCTGTGGGGGGGCAGAGGCGTCGCCGGGAGAGCCCCCTCTTCCTCCGGCCTGCACTATGTTCGCTGGGCCTCCACCACACCGGCCCCGTTCCGCTGCTGTGCCGGCCCGCTGGGCTCCGCTGTGTCTTCCTAGGCCCAAAGCCGGGGCCTCGCCACGGATAGCCCGCCGACCGGGAGCCAGGCGGACGCCGCTCCTCGCTGTCTCCGGTGCCTCCAGAGGATTGTGGAGTTCCAACCAGCTGCCAAGGCCGGCAGATACGTCCGCGCCGCCTGCGTGGCCCCCCGCTGGTGCTGCTGGCGAGGTCCCAGAGCGTCCGCCCAGGCCTGAAGCCGGGGCCTCAATTGGGGTGACCGTACGGTCGGGAATCAGGCAGCCGCCGCTTCTCGCCGCCTCGGGGGAGCCTCACCTCTCCTGCTAGCGGCCGGGTCTGCCGCGACCCGAAGCGCGACCCCACTGCTTGTACTGTGGCTTGCAGGATCGATCCGCCGCACTCACCGGTCCACTCATCCCCCGGAGCCCGCCTCGGCCGGGGCCATCCCCCGCTCCGGGCCGACGTGCGAGCCGCGTCCTCCCCGCTCGCAACTCCAGGCTGGGGGTCGGTCTCGTTGCTGGTGACCACTGCCCACCTCTCAGGGGCAAAAAGGCTCTTATTTTCGAGGGCCACTACCGCGGAAAAGAAGCTATTTGGGGCTTGGGCCGGGGAGCCGAGTTTGACCACGTCCGCTCAGCCCGCCATCTTGGCCACGCCCCCAATTGCTTGTGTTTTTAATCTCCGATTCGGTATTTACTGATTCGGAATTTACCGATTCGGTAAATTCCGATTCGGTAAATACCGAATCGGTAAATACCAAATCGGTACACTTTTTCCGAATTTTACAGAATCCTAAAAACCGAATGGGTAAAATTTGGTATTTAGGAATCAGTAAATATTATTTACCTACATATGGCCCTGTGTTTTTTATAATAAATCAATAAAGGATATAGCAGGCAGATTAAACCCTTCGGTGTTTTGTACGGCCCCCGGCCATCATACGTCACGGTGGGGGTGCAGAAGACGGCTGGCGGCCGTCTAAATCCCGCCCACTTTCTAAATCGCCCACACAGGGTGAAAATTGGCATTTGGAATTTACTGATTCGGTAAATTCCGATTCAATAAATACCGAATCGGTAAATACCGAATCGGCACACTTTTTCCGAATTTTACAGATTCAATTAAATTTACAAATTTTTTATCTACATCTCATTTTCCGAATCCTAAATACTGAATTGGTAAAATTCGGTATTTAGAAATCAGTAAATATTATTTACCTACAAATGGCCCTGTGTTTTTTATAATAAATCAATAATGGATATAGCAGGCAGATGAAACCCTTCGGTGTTTTGGACGGCCCCCGGCCATCATACGTCACGGTGGGGGTGCAGAAGACGGCTGGAGGCCGTCCAAATCCCTCCCATTTTCTAAATCGCCCACAAAGGGCGAAAATTGGCAGCCCGTGCAAGGGGTTAATCAAAAGAAACAAAATATAAAAAATAAGAATTCCAAAAGAATTATACAAAGCCCCATAAGATGGTGGTGACCTTTTGTTCCTGAAAGATCATCTAAAACCACCTCAACCTTTTTTTTAACATCCTAGAATGTCATATTTTCTCTACAATTGTCCTCAATAGGGCAAATAATTCTTTCTAGGTAACAAAGGAACTTGATTCAAATTCCAGATTTTACAATCTTCTGTTTTGACAGCATTTCTTAACAGTTGATTAACACTCAAAGGAGGTATACAGATGGTAAATTATTCACCAGCTTTTAACTTCGCTTCAAACACCCTCTTTCGTTTATCAACATTTGTTTTCCTCACTTCCCCTTTTCCATGTAACATAACCTTTCAAGACTCATCATGCAATCACTCCAGCACTTCCTCCAACTCATCTAAGAGCTTACCACTTCACTTCTGGAGATTCTTCCTTGAAACCCCTCAAAAGGTCACTCCCCTGTAGATTGATGTAGAGATAGTCAATAATGAACTAGCCCATCATGTAATGCTTTCTTCCAACATAAATTAACTTTTACAACTATTAGGCTCTTGGTGATAAAGGATGTTCATTTTGTATTTGATTCCCAACATTTTAAGAAACTTCTCCATTTGATGTGAATGCAACTGTACGCGGCTATCATTCAGCAGTTTCTCCGGCATCCTTCACTTTTAAACACAGAGTTTAAAAATGTAATGACTCCATTAGTCTTGATTTCACTGACTGACTGCACCACTTGGAATAGAGATCTATTAGGACCAATAAAGGAGGTGTTACCAATACCTCCCTCAAAGGTCCCACCAGATATAGGGCAATATCCAGCTAGGGTAAAGAGAACTTTAACATAGGCAGTGCACTCAGAACAAACTCAGCCGCTCAGCCTGCAAATCCAGACTTGGCCGCCAAAAATCTGATCTAATCCTACAATGTCCAGATGTTCCGTTGATGTTCTTTAAGACAATGTGATGTACACCATTTTTAAGACATTCCAACTACTCACTAAACACCCCCAGATACCGCAAAACAAAATATAACCACACTCTCCACCTGTTTGATTTGTACTTGTGTATAAGCATTTGGCCACCCTCCACCACCATACAAATCTTTCCCGCAATTGCTTTAGAAGATAGACATATCCTTATCTTTATAGGTTTTCCTTCATAGCTCCCCGATTTTACATCCATTTGTTTGAGACACATATGACGTTCAAATAAATCTTGTTAGACTTTCCTTTAAATTATGCTAAGTTTATAACAAGAATGAAATATCATTAGGACTTCGTTACCCCCAATGTTGACCTAAACCTTTTGGACTTCCCCCACCCCATCCTGTGACCCACAGTATAATTTCATCACAATACACATCCTCTATCTCCTTTACCTTTTTATTTGCAACACTTCCACACCTACATTTTGCAAAATGTCCTTTCCTGTAACATTTATTACAGCTGGTACTGACTGCAGGACAGCTTTCAATATTGGCCATGTGTCCAAACTGACCACACCTAAAACACTGTCTCATGAATGGTACACAGACAAAATATCGATTTTTAAATATCGATATGCAAAAATATCGAAGTTTAAATATTGAAATACAAAAATATCGAAGGTAAGTAATATCGACAGTCTAAATATCGATATTGGTATGATATCAGTAATATCGAAGTTGTAAATATCGATGTTAATAATATCGAAATTAATAACTTTGATGTTACTAATATCAATTTTTAAATAAATTTAGTGTATATTATATTGTATTTATTATGTTTTATTATTTATTTTTAATGTTATTTTATTAAATAATGTCTTTTACTACTGTAGCGGGTTGTGGGTTTATAGGGGAATAGGGTGGGAAGTAGTTTAATTATGTTAAATTAATTATTAATTAGTAGGAATGATTAATTAATTAATTGAGAATTAATTTTTAATTATTTTTAATTAATTTATTAATTGATAAATATATTCTGTAGCGGGTTATGGGTTTATAGGGGAATAGGGTGGGAAGTAATTTAATAATAATTAATTAATTGATATATGTTTGTACATATTTAATTAATAATTAATTGGTAATTAATTTCTATTAATTAGTTAATTAATTATTATAATTCTTTACATATTTATAATTATTAATTAGTTGGTAATTAATTATTATTAATTATTTAATTACATTAATTATAGTAATTTTTTTATATATATAATGTATTGTTATTCTTAATTAATTAATTGTGCAAAATAATATTAATTATTAAATTAAATTAATTACAGCAAATGTGCAAATATATTTACTTTATTGTTATTGTTAATTAATAATTAATTGGTAATTAAATAATATTAATTAATTTTGGGTACAGGGGTATTTTTAGGGTTCAGGGTCAGTTTTCAGTTCATGGGTACAGGGGTATTTTTAGGGTTCAGGGTCAGTTTTCAGTTTTTGGGTAAAGGGGTATTTTTAGGGTTCAGGGTCAGTTTTCAGTTCATGGGTACAGGGGTATTTTTAGGGTTCAGGGTCAGTTTTCAGTTCATGGGTAAAGGGGTATTTTTAGGGTTCAGGGTCAGTTTTCAGTTTTTGGGTAAAGGGGTATTTTTAGGGTTCAGGGTCAGTTTTCAGTTCATGGGTAAAGGGGTATTTTTAGGGTTCAGGGTCAGTTTTCAGTTTTTGGGTAAAGGGGTATTTTTTAGGGTTCAGGGTCAGTTTTCAGTTTTTGGGTAAAGGGGTATTTTTAGGGTTTAGGGTCAGTTTTGGGTTTTTGGGGTACAGGGATATTTTTAGGGTTCAGGGTCAGTTTTGGGTTTTTGGGTAAAGGGGTATTTTTAGGGTTCAGGGTCAGTCTTGGGTTTTTGGGGTACAGTCGTACAGGGTAAAAATAAAATAAATTTAAATTAAATCAATTAAATGAAATAAAAAATATAAAATTACATAAAATTATTAAGTTTTTAATGTATTTTAAATGTATATGTATTAGTTTTAATATTTTAATTATGTTTTAATATTTTTATTTAATATTTGTAACATTATATGTATTTTATAATTATTTTTACATTATTATTAATACATTTTAAAAAACGATATTTTTAATTTCGATATTTTTGTACTACGATATTATTTTTTCGATATTTTTGTACTTACCTTGTTAGGGATAGGGTTCCTATATTTTTGACTTCGATATTTTTGTTCCGATATTTTTGTATTTCGATATTTTTGATTTCGATATTTTGTCAGACATTCCCTCCGCACTGCCTCCAGCCCTAGCTGCATGAGACAAGCCTCTGGTGGGCGGGGCGGATCATGTTGAGCCTCACAAAGGTAGAGAGGTCAGGAGTTTCTCACTCCAGCCTCACAGGCCCCGGTAGGCATCTGCTAGGAGCAATTGCTCAGGCCGCGAGATTTGTCCGCAGAATAAGATGACTGCACGGGGCGCAGTATGATGCAAGCAGCATTTATGGACTGCTTACCCTGCAAGGTTGGCTGCCTCGCATGTTAGTAATATGGCCTACATGTAATGAGATTTGCGTTCATCATATAGAATTACTCCCTCTTTGGGATCATAGCTGCAAGATACTGAGGGGCAGATTTACAAGGACTGGCGTATCCCTGCATATCAGCAGGGATGCGCCAGGTAAGATGCGTCATGCAAGTTTACCCTTGCACCACCACAGATGCGGCGCACAGCACAAGGATAAACAGATGCATGCACATCTGATGGCGTAAGGGCGGCCCATTGCTGGAGTCGTGTCGCAAGCGCAACGCAACTCCAGCAATGCTCAGGGGCTGCCCATACCTAACATGCTGTGTCACGCCTTACACCTGCTTCAAGCAGGTGCAGGGTTTTGACCCAGCAGTGTCGGAAAAGAGACTCAGTGAAATCTTGTAGATTTCACTTCGTCACTTTTCCAAGGCTTTTTCTTACCGAACGCCCACCTTGCATACATTAAACCTGACGCAGGTTTAATGTGGCACAGGGCTTTACATCTCCCTAGATGTGTCACATTGTAAATAAGGCGCAACATGGTGCATGGTTTACGCCGCCGCTGCGTCACAGAAGTGACACCACAGCTGCGTAAATGTGTCGCAAGGGGCTTGTAAATCTGCCCCTGAGCGTCTAAGTTCCTCATTTAACAGAGGTCAGTAGTTTGTAGTAAAAGTAAAAAGAAATAGTAGGAAATCTCCCCTATTCGAGCAGGTCTTGAATAAGGCTATCAAACACTTCCCCTTAAATATTCTCTGCATAAACCTCTAGTAGTCACAGGTGAAGCAATCTTGGCTTCCCATTTCCAAATCACAGAGCTATGGAGTTTCCTTTGTCTATGTCCGAGAAACGGTTCTAATCAGGGTCTCATTTAGCACACTATAAAATCAGGACTACAATTCCCAGAATGCAATGAAAAAACCTGCACTACAATCGTTACTTGAGCTCTGAAAACATTATTCTGATTCAGAATAGTTTTACCTTAAAATTTGTATTGCTTCAGTGACTTTTGTGCCTGTATTACCCAATTAAAGAAAGAAGAAAAGGATATGAGATGTTCAATGCGTGTAGATATTTCCTAGGTAGAAAGACGTATATAATGAAGGTGAGCATATATGCAGCAGTCCATGGAGGTTAGATCTGGGAAGGGGATTGGGACCTAGTGAATATGGACGGGTGGTGTAGTGTGGATTCGTGCTTGGTTTTGTGCCCCTACATGAAGGCATTTTACCACCAGGGATTACGTTCACCCATGTTCATTTGGTGAATTTCCTGGTAGCAGTCTTTCCACATTTTCCCTTAATTAAGCCATTACTCAGGTCTGGGAGGTGGGCGCTCCCTAGAGAGTCTCACTCACTCCTGTTCTCCCCTTCATACCACTTTCTTCTGCAGTCTCTCATTGTTAGACACTTACGACCTTTATCGCACAACGTCTGAAATCCTCCATCTGCATCTCTAACACATCATCTCCTTCTTCTTCATTGCAGTCTTTTCATTCTCCAGACTTTACTGTATGCTCCAACACCATACGCCACTCCACTCTATGCCACTACCCTCTAATCTACTCTGTGCCATGCCACTCTACGGCACTCCAGTCTACAGCACTCCAGTCTATGCAATTCACTCTATGCCATTCCACTTCACTTCACTCCACTCTACTCCACTGTACATCCCTACTTTGTACGCCCCTTCACTCTACTTCACTGTACACCCCTACTTGGTACGCCCCTTCACTCTACTCCACTGTACACCCCTACTTGGTACGCCCCTTCACTCTACTCCACTGTACACCCCTACTTGGTACGCCCCTTCACTCTACTTCACTGTACACCCCTACTTGGTACGCCCCTTTACTCTACTCCACTGTACACCCCTACTTGGTACGCCCCTTCACTCTACTGCACTGTACACCCCTATTTGGTACGCCCCTTCACTCTACTCCACTACACAGCACTCTACCAAACACCACTCTACTCGTCGACACTCCACAGCCCTCTACTCCACTCTATGTCACTCCACGACACTAAGCAATACTACTGTACCCCACTTACCTTTACAACACTAACTTTTAGCCATGCTGAACAGCAGCCACACTGGTGTACAACATGGCAAAAACACATGGGTAAAGCCAATAGCTCTTGCATGGTACACAGACAAAATATCGATTTTTAAATATCGATATGCAAAAATATCGAAGTTTAAATATCGAAATACAAAAATATCGAAGGTAAGTAATATCGACAGTCTAAATATCGATATTGGTATGATATCAGTAATATCGAAGTTGTAAATATCGATGTTAATAATATCGAAATTAATAACTTTGATGTTACTAATATCAATTTTTAAATAAATTTAGTGTATATTATATTGTATTTATTATGTTTTATTATTTATTTTTAATGTTATTTTATTAAATAATGTCTTTTACTACTGTAGCGGGCTGTGGGTTTATAGGGGAATAGGGTGGGAAGTAATTTAATTATGTTAAATTAATTATTAATTAGTAGGAATGATTAATTAATTAATTGAGAATTAATTTTTAATTATTTTTAATTAATTTATTATTGATAAATATATTCTGTAGCGGGTTATGGGTTTATAGGGGAATAGGGTGGGAAGTAATTTAATAATAATTAATTAATTGATATATGTTTGTACATATTTAATTAATAATTAATTGGTAATTAATTTCTATTAATTAGTTAATTAATTATTATAATTCTTTACATATTTATAATTATTAATTAGTTGGTAATTAATTATTATTAATTATTTAATTACATTAATTATAGTAATTTTTTATATATATAATTTATTGTTATTCTTAATTAATTAATTGTGCAAAATAATATTAATTATTAAATTAAATTAATTACAGCAAATGTGCAAATATATTTACTTTATTGTTATTGTTAATTAATAATTAATTGGTAATTAAATAATATTAATTAATTTTGGGTACAGGGGTATTTTTAGGGTTCAGGGTCAGTTTTCAGTTCATGGGTACAGGGGTATTTTTAGGGTTCAGGGTCAGTTTTCAGTTTTTGGGTATAGGGGTATTTTTAGGGTTCAGGGTCAGTTTTCAGTTCATGGGTACAGGGGTATTTTTAGGGTTCAGGGTCAGTTTTCAGTTCATGGGTAAAGGGGTATTTTTAGGGTTCAGGGTCAGTTTTCAGTTTTTGGGTAAAGGGGTATTTTTAGGGTTCAGGGTCAGTTTTCAGTTCATGGGTAAAGGGGTATTTTTAGGGTTCAGGGTCAGTTTTCAATTTTTGGGTAAAGGGGTATTTTTTAGGGTTCAGGGTCAGTTTTCAGTTTTTGGGTAAAGGGGTATTTTTAGGGTTTAGGGTCAGTTTTGGGTTTTTGGGGTACAGGGATATTTTTAGGGTTCAGGGTCAGTTTTGGGTTTTTGGGTAAAGGGGTATTTTTAGGGTTCAGGGTCAGTTTTGGGTTTTTGGGGTACAGTCGTACAGGGTAAAAATAAAATAAATTTAAATTAAATCAATTAAATGAAATAAAAAAATATAAAATTACATAAAACTATTAAGTTTTTAATTTATTTTAAATGTATATGTATTAGTTTTAATATTTTAATTATGTTTTAATATTTTTATTTAATATTTGTAACATTATATGTATTTTATAATTATTTTTACATTATTATTAATACATTTTAAAAAACGATATTTTTAATTTCAATATTTTTGTACTACGATATTATTTTTTCGATATTTTTGTACTTACCTTGTTAGGGATAGGATTCCTATATTTTTGACTTCGATATTTTTGTTCCGATATTTTTGTATTTCGATATTTTTGATTTCGATATTTTGTCAGACATTCCTCATGAATACCCTCTATTTTTCATTATCCTTTCTTTCTTATTTTTTGTAATTACCATGACTGTTTCCTTTTTATCTCTTTCTTATTGCTTTCTCTCTTTCAGAACTGAGCTAGATCCTCCAGATCTTTATATTATTTTGATTTCCTATCCACTATCACCCACATTGTTGCTAGTTTAATGATTCACATGCAAAGTTTGTGCCTTAATGACAGCAAGCCCTTCCTCTTAGCATTGGTTTGTACTGTGAAGTCTGTTGCTGTCGGCAGCTTGTGACATTCCCGTTCATACAGACCATGCTTTCCAACTGCTGTCAGAACCTGTCAGGCCTGTTTGTGCTAGACGAAGCAGGCTAACATTGTTCTATGTCTGTCCGCATTTTTATAGATGGATTTTAGGTTCAGATCCTGCAGGCTCCGTGTCATTCTAAGGATTTAATAAAGTCTATGACCACAATCTGAGGTAGGAGCCGTATCAAAAAGTCAAAAATGTTGTATTTCTCCAAGCCTGACTCCCTCTGTCTTCCAGAGCAACCTATTTCATTTTCAAGTGCCGGGTGTCAGGCCCCCAGAGTGAGCATTATCCAGTCGGCCTTCAAGTGAGGTCATCTGTTGCTCCACACCCTCTACTTTGTTGCAAAATATTCGCATATCAATCAATCCTGTCTTATTTTCCACTGCCAGATCTCACATTTTGTCATCTATGGAGCCCAACCGGACTCAAACTGCTGAGCATTCTTTTAGAATGGCTTCCATGGATGTTACTTGGGTTGGTGGACCATTATGTGAATTGGATCCCCACCAGTTCAGTAAAAGGGCAGTAACAACCACAATACTAGTCAGGGATGAACCACAAAAAGTCACTAAATTTACCTTTGGCTAACCCACTGGTAGCATGACACAATAGCAATCAGGCTTACCTTAGAGGCAATGTATAAAGTATTCATGAAGCACACAAACCATATTAAAGCAAAAATTCTACACAAGAACAATCTTAAACCAATTCAGAAAAGCAAAGACAATGTTAATAAATGAGTTGATGTCAGAATGAGAAAAATCCTATCAGTAGAACTGGAGATGTGCAAGTTTAACCCCTTCCCTGCTCATAACGAGCTCAGCTCGTCATGCAGTACACTGGTCGTGTGCTTATGACGAGCTGAGCTCGTCATGAACAAATGGCACCAGGGATTTTCCAGCACAGGAGGGGAAAACCTCTAGCAGCCAAGGTGTTAAAGATTGAATAATAAAAGCATAAAGCTCAGGAGTGGTTCAGTGGAGTGATATGGGATCCTATGCCTAGTGGCAATGTGTTGGTTCCTATGTGGAGCTGTGAAGGCTATGAAAAAAAGTGTGTGTCCGATTGCGTCATACTGTATCGGTTCGATTGGGATCTTCGAGGGCTGTTTTTACGAGTGGTGTCATACTGCCTTGGTTCAATGAGGAGCTGCGAGATCTGCATCGGGTTGCATTCTGATGGGGACTACAGCTGGCCTGGTAGAGGGCATTTATCCCGGCTTCCAAGGGTCCAAGGAATCGAGAGGCATCACTTGGGGGTTTAGGACTCACAGCAGGTAGAGTGGGTAAATCATTTAAGATATGTAGATCCTATTGTGTCCCTGAGGCTCTGTAATGGTATGGTATGCTATGCTATGTTATGTCATGTTATGTTATGTTATTCTATGTTTTGTTATGTCATGTTATGTTATGTTACGTTTGTGAATAGGAATGGGCTTACTTACTTTTGTGAGTGAGTGCACATCCCTCCCTAAACCACTCTTTCTCCTCACTTAATCCCCACGTTTTATCTGCCGTTTTTCCTTTCCTACAGCTATTTACCCCTGTCCCTCACACAATTACTATTAAAATGTTTACTAATGTGAAGATGGAGGTGGAACCCCGGCACATAGGTTTTTTAACAGCATTTTGTAGTATGTTAGTAGTGCTACTGTAGGTCTACAATAAGCAGTTTGTGAAGAGTCCTCATAGACTATAACTTGACATATCATGTTTCTCTCCCTATTCCCCCATCTGCGTATACTTGCCACGATGTAACATCTGCGTAGGCTGGTATAGGCAGAACGGGGCATTGGGGATCCTCAGCTCTCCCACAGCGACACTGCTTGGAACGAAGGTTTGTGGACTGAGTTCTGCTGCTAAGATGTTGTTCTCAATAACGGTGTCTCAGATGATTTGAGGCCACTTACTTATGCTCATCTGCTTTCCATTCAGTATATAATGTGATAACATTTGCAATAAAGAGACTATTGACAGATGTAGACCTATGTCTTTATATTACACTTCTAATAATTGCATCTTAATAGAAACAATGAAAATGATTTCTAAATGTCAATTATAATGTCCTCAGGAACATTGAGTTCTGTTTGAGCACTTTTCAGACAGACATCTCATCAAAAGGCAAGCACTCTATTACCCATCATGTCATGAGTTTCATACCCATCCAGCACACACACAGCAGAGTCATTTTTCTGTTTCATTCATAACTTTCTTGCGGTTACAGAAGTGACTCACATTCTACTTCATAATTGACTTGATGATGCAAAGACTACAACTGCCAAAAGATACATTTTTTAATTTTTTGTGAAAATAATTCTTGAACTTGAGCAAATCGATCTATTTGAAGCATGTCTTTTCCCAGACTTTAAATTAAAAGGATGTGGAGGGCCCCCTCCTCTGCTGGCCGAGGCCCAACATAGGATCCTGGAGCTGCCACTACCAAATCCATAGCTACTACCTGTTAGAGAAGGTTGGGCCCTTTGCCAGGACTAGACCACTATACTGATGTAGGATCCTCATACTCAGTGAAAGGGTTATTGAGCCACTCAGTCTACCTCTTAGAGAAGGTCTGCGGGGCCAGACTGACCCTTCCCTGCATGTAGTGAAATATAAAGCTGGCTGTAAACTGAGAAAACTGGGCAAATATGCCAAATCACTGTGAACAGCTCAGAGCACTTGGACACAGGTAAAGGGTCACCACCTCCATGGAGGCTGAGACCTCAGGACAAATGGTGTATAATGCAGCCATCCTGTTTGCCATACAGGACTCCTGTCTTACATTTGAGACTAAAATTAGTGAAGTCAGGACAGATGTCTTCCTTATCCGGCTGAATCTACATAATACAACCTAAGGTTTCCGGATTTCCCAAAGGGTGTGCACGGACCCTGTCCAGAGAAATGTATTGAGGCCTGGCGCTGTGGATTCTTACTGGCTGACCAGCTGTCCCACTGTTTCCTCATCAAATAGTCCAGCATCCAGCTTCAGGGGGTTCACTGAGGGCAATCATTGCCAGTTTCCCCATTTACTGTGACAGAGACTTAGGGCTCAATTAGGATGACGGGCGGACTTTGCCCGCCCGTCATCCCATCGTAAATCGGAACCGCCCGCCATAAGGGCCCGGGGGTGCCATTAGGATGTGCCCGCCACAGTGGCGGGCACATCCTTTTATTTTCAGCATTGTGGCTGGCGGTGCTCTCTGCACCGCCCGCCACAATGCTGAAAATGCACTTTAACATTGTCATATGCAAAGCGGCAGGCACCGCGCGGTGCATGTCGCTTTGCAAATGACAATGAAGGGGGGTACCACAGGTACCCCCACGTGCACCCCCGACCTGTACTTCACACTGGGGGCCCGCAGGGGCCCCCCAGAGGGAAGAGCGCATGCCTTTCTGTGGCGGCATCGCCGCCGCGGAAAGGCACTGCACACCACTAATCATAATATGTCTGGCGGTGTCTATTAGACACCGCCACCATATTATTCCTTTTCTGCCCCAGCCGCAAGGCGACCGGGGCGGAAAAGAGACGAGCGGTGTTTCCCTCCATTGCTGCCCCCCCGCCATTATGTGGCGGGGGGTAAAAGGGTGGCGGGTGGACATTTCTGTCGGGCGGATCGCCACCATGGCGGTGGCGATCCGCCAGACATCGTAATGGAGCCCCAAATTCTAAACATAGCCAGACTCAAAGTGGATTCCTCATATGCATCCTCAAAGATTCAGATTTTTCCGGATTACAGTAGATCAGTCTACTCCCAGCAGAAACCCTTTGAGCAGCTTTTAGACCTGGCATCCTTGGCATGGTTTAGCCCTAACTTTCTGCCTTCAGACCTCCTTTTTGCTGACTTCATTTTTGCTGGCCTTAGGACTCTGTGCACATTACCACCGCTAACCAGAGCTAAAATACTTGTGCTCTTTTCGTAAAACATGTTAAAATTTGTTATACCCAGTTGACAGATTCAATTTACTTATAAGTCCCTAGTAAAGTGTACTACATGTGTTCATCGCCTGTAAATTGAATGCTACTAGTGGCCCTATCTTTCCTATGGGTTTACATTGGAGTTGGGTTATTACATTTTTAAGTTTAATTTCCAAATAGGAAAAGAGGACTGGTTCTGTTTGGTGTCTCTGGAATACTAATTTGAAATCCTAACATATGGTCAGATTTTGAATTACCTTAGCTATTTGGTGCCTGCAGCCTGTCTTTGGTCACATGACTGGCTGTAGTTGAGCTTTGTTTATTCCTCCTATGCAGCAACACACAATGAGAGCTTAGGTTTGACTGGATGGGCAATTATTGACAGGATCGAGGGAGGAGCTGGGGCCAAGCCTCACTTACACCTGAATAGGCTGTGTCCTGTCTCCAAACAAAGGACTCCATACCCCCTATTGTTAGTCTGGAGGCAGAGCAGGGAAGGAGGGTATGTGTACACTGTATTGGCAGACCTCGGATACTCTACCAGTATGAAGGACTGCTGCGCTTCTTCAAGGATTGATTCTCTGCTGGATTGCTGCTCTAAAGAAACTGCAGCCCTGGTGTGATGACCTGTTGCCTGCTGCCTTCTTGCCTGGAGAAGAAGAACTGGACCTCAAACGTCCTCTCAAACCCAGGAACACTGAGTGATTTAAAGGGCAAATCTGCTGGCCTCCTGATACGACCCTCAGGGATAAAAGGGGCTGCCGAACAGCTTGTGAACACATCTTCAGGAAGTTTCTTGACCCCCAAGTTATGGGGGCCTCGCCATTGCCCACAGAAGTACACTCCGCCTCACCACCTCCAGGGAAACCTCCCCTCCGGTGAACACCTGCACTTCCAGATCCAAACCACACGCAAAGCCAGACTCAGAGGAACCCTCGTCTACAGACCCCCAGCCCCCGGACACCCTTCACCACCACCATCACCAACTTCCTTGCACTCCACACCATCACGTCCATGAACGACATACTCATCGGAGACCTGAACTTCCACCTCGATGACCCCAGCAACCCCAACTCCAGAATCCTCCGAGACAGCCTCGCCAGCATTGGACTGAAACAACTTGTCAGCACACCAACCCACAGAGCAGGACACACCCTCGGACTCATCTTCGATGCAGGAAACAGTGTCCACTTCAGCCACACAATGTAACCACCATGGAACGACCATCACAGCGTACACTTCGCCGTTGACAAACGCAAGGCACCCAAACCAGCCCCAGACCCACCACGAAGGAACTGGCGCAAGGTTAGCTATGATCAACTCAACTCCACCCTCGCCGGAAACAACCACACCTGGTCATCTGACTCAAACAAAGCAGCAAGAGAACTCCAGACCTGGATCACCAACTGCGCAGATGAGCTCGCCCCACTGATCAACCCCAGCATACATCACCCAAGGAAAGCCGCCTGGTTCACCACCGCTCTACAAGAAACCAGGTGCACCTGCAGACACCTGGAGAAGAACTGGAGAAACACAAAGACAGTCAAAGACCACACCACCTACAAGGACGTCATGATGGACTACCACAACCAAATCAGAGTCACCAAGAGGAACTTTATCCATAATAAACTCCTTGCAAACTCCAAGGAGCTTTTTAGCATCATTCAAGATTTCACCAACCCACGCAGCAAAGCCACAGACATCATCCCATCCCAAGACCTTTGCGACAAGCTTGGAACGTACCTCCACCTCAAAACCAAGAAACTCTACAACTACTTTGTCGACCACCCTCCAGGCCTCACAGACGGCCCCCAACCCACCAGAGAGTGAGCTAAATTGATCACCACTTTATCGGCAGGAAACTGCTGCTAAAGCGGCGATAATGGGCTTGATAAAATGCCGTAGTGAATTCCCATAGAAGCCCATGTTAACACCAGAACATGGTCTTCTATGGGAATTCACAAAGGCATATTATCAAGCCCATTATCGCCGCTTTAGCGGCAGTTTCCTGCCAATAAAGCGGTGATAAATTTAATGCAGTTCCTTGATATTATGCCCCTGGTTCCTTCTGATGCTGCACCACAAAGCTGTTCCCTGATTATTGAAGTGTTCTGCTTCTATTGCAGTGTAATATTTTCAGTGAGAATTGGTAATAACAGAGCAGTAACCTGGCAGGCACAATGGGACTTATAACCCCATACACTGAAGACTAGAACACTTGGTTCCATTGATGGAATATCCAAGGGCTGCTGGTAGCTGTATATCTACTGTTGCAGGGATTCTGTTTGGAAACAGAACGGTGCCTCTGATCACGGCACATTAGAATGTATGGACAGAGTCACCATATCACATCCGGGCCCAAACCCAAGTAGCTCACAGTGCCCCACCTGCCCTCCTAACCTTCCCAGAATAACAGGCGAATTGGCAACCTAGAAACTGTGGAAACAGATCATCACCTTTCGCTTCTCACTCATGCATGTCCATAATAAAGAAAAGAAAGAAACAGGGAAAGCTTATAATATTAATTGAAAATATCATTCTCTATTATGAGGCAATCGTGCTGCAATCAGAAAACATATACAACTGAGCAAAGTAATCAACATTACGAGCAAACTGCATGCAATGAATATACCTATTTTAGTGATTGATATATCTGTCTAAACCTACCCTCACTACGTGAGCACAGGAATATATCAATGAGGTATGGACGCCAGACCTTGTATTTTGCAGTTAGATGGTCTACATCATAAGTGTAAATTCAGTTTACACATGGCTGGGTGACTTGTTCCATGACCGGTCCCTCTGCAAGAATCCTCGTCTCTGTTTTTCAAAAGGCAAGTCTTGGTTTATATGATATAAAGTGCTGTGTTGGAAAACAGCAGCTGTGCATTTGTGTTGTGTCTAAACATTAGGAGATGTTTCGGACCATTCATCACAAAACAGGGCACCATGTTGTTTGACCTTATACAAAATGTCAAAATGAATTCCAAGAAGAAGAACTGAATGATTACAACATGAATAGCATATTTCTAACATCTCATGTACAAAATAAACATGTTATGTGTGACTGTGCCAAGCACATGTGGCCTAAAACATGCAGTTAGGCTAAAATAAGGGAGAACCAAGTAGGCCCTAAAGGGAACATACTGCACCCCCTCTTTGGTCAGGAAAGTATGTGACTAACTAAATAATAAGTGGCAATAGCACAAAGCAAGCAGGTACAATGCTTTGCTAATAAGCATGTTATACAAAAATGTATAATCATAGTAAACAAACATAACATGATCATTTAAAAAATGTGGCAAGATTAAGGTGAGCCGGAGACACCCAGGATTTCTTCCACAAGTTAAATGGATAGTGAATTTAGAATGGATTGCATCTCTGCAGATGATAATTTCGCAATTGCGCAATTTCAAAACTCCAGAGAACAGACATGATCCTTGTTATCAGCTATTGCTGAGAAAGTAGCCAGATAGCCGCATCTGTGTTATTAGAGCCTGAGTTCAGTGTTCCGTGTATCAAAGCACTCATCTCGGCTGGAGGGAGTGGCTAGTAATGCGCATCCTAAAGCAGCCATAAGTTAATGGGGCAGCTCTAAGCATGAGTCGATATGAGATCCATTAACAGGTGCACATTCAGACACAACTGTGTCTGTTGCGGGAATGCACTGTTCAAAACTGCTCAGGTGCAATCTTCGCTGTGGCTATCATTCTAAAGTGATCATGATTATTATCAACATGTAAATTTACATATATTTCATCAAGTCTCTTTATACTACCAAAGCAGCAACTGAAATCATTTCAAAAAATCATTTCATAAATTATTCTTTACTTCAATGTATCAAATACACAACTGATTTGAAGCACACATGTAGCTAACTTAATTAGCAATTCGTTCTCATTGCCAATATAATTAAGTTATTTCAGACACATTTCAAATTAATACATGAAAGAAACGACGTTTTCATCTGTATTTAGGTTGAATCTGTATGATGAAAACGTTGTTTCTTTCATGTATTAATTTGAAATGTGTCTGAAATAACTTAATTATATTGGCAATGAGAACGAATTGCTAATTAAGTTAGCTACATGTGTGCTTCAAATCAGTTGTGTATTTGATACATTGAAGTAAAGAATGATTTATGAAATGATTTTTTTAAATGATTTCAGTTGCTGCTTTGGTAGTATAAAGAGACTTGATGAAATATATGTAAATTTACATGTTGATAATAATCATGATCACTTTAGAATGATAGCCACAGCGAAGATTGCACCTGAGCAGTTTTGAACAGTGCATTCCCGCAACAGACACAGTTGTGTCTGAATGTGCAGTTGTTAAAAATACCTGACAGGGGTCAGTCAGGGAGCAGGTTTGCACCAATTTTGAAAGGATAGATTATACAGAAGTTAAAAAAGAGTGGTGTGCAGGTTACACACATACTTTAGTTAATTCATTAACAGGTTCATGTTCACAGGAACCAGCATCTGTAGGGCCAGGCACGGATCCAGTGCCCATTTGATGGGCCCAAGGAGTTTAATACAGGGTGTATACAGGTAGGCCAGGCGGGTCAGAATGACAATGACTAGTCAATGTCTAGTTGTTAGAGCAAGGAGATTCCAAAGAATGGTGGCATGCACTTAGGGCACAGCTGGACCGGTGGTAGTTCCAATGGGATTTGAAACTGAACATCCACTGTGGAGGAGCAACAATAGAACCAACATGCTGTAAATGGGGAGAAACACAATGGTATGCCTCTGAACACATTGGAAGATAGGGAATACATCAAAGCTGGTATTACACCAAAGATTTTCTGGTATGGACTGACTGAGCCAGTCCTTTCGACTTTAAAAAGTGTGCTATTCAGGCGGTGTTGGACAAATTAAATATTCGAATATCCTGTTGCAGGAGATCAGTGTATAGCAAAGATTTTATTTCACTTGCTGTCCTTGCAACTTGTAATTCAAAAGATTTTCAACCAGTTATTAATGCTACAGTGCTTTGAGTCTGTTTAGCTTGTTAAAATCTGCCTTTAAAGTTGGAATGGAAGGCAGCAATGAGCTATCAAAACCCCCTTGAGTGGAAGAGAAGAGCACATTATGCCAGGTCTGGTGTCTTAGTGACTAATGCATCCTCTGTAGGGGTATATGTTTGACCTCATGGTCACAGGTTCAAATCCTTGTGGATCATCTTCTGAGGGCGATAACATGAGTACCATAGGGTAACTATAAAGATCTGTCATTCAGCACCAAGATACCCTCCTGGGTGAACGTGCACTTTACAAATACACATGTTATGATTTGCTATTACAGCAGGTCACTATCTGGGAGAGAAATAAAATATATGGGATCCCAGCCTTCATTCCACAACAGTTCTGATCACCTAACTTTTAAATGCCTGCATTTGAAAGAACTGTAATCAGGGAGAAAATTGAAGGGACTGGTATATCTTTTAGAAAACAGGTCAAATTTGCTACTGGTGCATTACATGCAATGTGAATGGTACCTTGTTTACAAACGAGTAAATGTCCAACAGAATAGTCACATTTCTTTTAAGTAAGGAAAACATCTTTGTTGGCTCATTCAAAATGATAGGAAATTAGGAGTGACCATGACTCATGAATGAAGCTGCCTCCTAGGAGTTCTACCAACAGGGAAATGTGCATGCAAGCCATGAACTGAAATGCTGAAATTGGAAAAGATATTATACCATGTATGAACCAAACAGGGAAGGGTGTTTCTACTTTTGTGAATGGGAGTTGTTCTAAATTCTAGAGTTAACATGGTGTATATGGCAATTTTTTTGACCATGAGTTGTTGTTTACATGTCAGGTTGAAAGGCAAGAATAGATGCTTAGAATAAAGATAACACCATGGGACTTGACTAGTCTTAAGAATTTGAAATGTCCAGCTAAACTGTATGAAAGATCTAAGTTGACTTTGTCCATGATACAATGAAGAATTGTTACGCTGCATGCTATCAATATTAGGTGACATGATATTATTCAAATTGTAAATGAGAGAAGACAGTGTATTATTACTATTATCAACAACAGCAAGCACTTCATCCAAATTATCATATTCAATCTGTCTTAAACGTGTGACAGCTTCCATTTGTGATTGTTTACAAATGTCATTATATGTGGCCTAAATAAATAATTTACAACACAGAGACTTATGCGCCAACAGGAAATCAGATAAGCCAATGTCTTCCAAATAGGAGGGAAAGATGTTGTATTACTAAAAACAGTATGGAATGTTCCAAACCTTGTTGCCACACTTTTCCCACCTAATAGGTAGTAACAATACTTGAATGCTCACAGAGGAAATAAGGGGGGTTGGGTCTGCTTCCCTTAAACCCTGTTGTGGAAATAAATAAACTAGCAAAACAACCATTTGTGTCTACTGGCCACAATAACCACCTGTTAGGACCTGAAACTGTGGAGTTAAATGTACCATTTAGTTGTTCTTCAGTGTAATTTGTCAAATGTTGCAAATTGTCAAATTGGACAATAGAGGGAAGTTTTGGGTGCAATCATGTCTTTAATCTTTTCCAGTCCCAGACACCTTGTCTGCTAAACTGTATCATTGAGAGAAATCATTTGTGTTGGAAGTAAGCAGGCTCGAAACAATCTGTATATATTAGTTTAGTTTATGTAAGCATATATTTCTTTGATGGTATAGGGGCTAGTTTAAAATAATTTGATGTCAGGTATGATGCATCCTATCCAGAAAAATATGTGAATTAATCCCTGTTTGTTGTTGAGTTCCTTTGTGGGAGAGTAGGACAATGTTCCTATTGTGTGTAATTAAAAAGTGTGCGTTGACCTCTAGCAGAATGTAAACAGTGATGCCGTTAATGATGGTAACAGAACATTTTATCATAATCAGCCAAATTTAAGTATAGAAACTCTGACTCAAAAGCAGTATAACATTCCATCTCCATGGAGTTTATATAGTGGAACATCGCAAACATCAGAATGTAACCCAGGTACAATAACATCACCCATAGAAAACCTAAACACAGAAGGAATCTGCAGACGTTTCATAGAACCGAATATAAAATAAGGTGCTGTACCCCAAACAATTTCACCACTTACTAGAACAGCTGGAATGTGTATGAGGGACAAGTCTCTTTATAGATTATGCAAAGATGAGTGAGGCGTCAATACCTCTTCGACCAGTTCTGTGGCAGAGCATTCTGGGAGCTAATGGCCATTTATCAGCAAGAAGAAAACAGTCACAATTCCTATCCATAGCAATAGAAAAACAAAGGAAAGTATGATCCAAATATATATCCAATGCGGGAACATATAACTGTGTTTCAGTCATGAAAAGAAAACACAGACCTTTGTAGGAAGAGTGTCTATTACGGAAAAATTAGCAAAAGAGTCAGAAGAATAATTGTTATATTAACTAGAAAAAGTTCTTTGAAAAACTGGTGCCACAGGTACAGCAACAGGACTGGAGAAATCCAAAAGAGGTGGGTCGATAGAAACAACATCAGCTGTAGTAGACGCAGTAGTGAGTATAGTACTCACTTCAGTAGTGTGGCTGGAAGTTGAAGAAGTATTGGGGCGAGTTAGGGAAAAACCACGGACTATCATGTCCTGCTATTGAGAATTGGCCACAGGCTGTAACTTGATGTGATCAATGGAGACAAAATGATTGTCTTTAGAACCAGGAAGCGGTAGGAACATCACAGTCTTGTACTTTGAATGCTAACAACTGGCACTGGTGTTTGGTATGATGGTCTAAACTCCTTCTTTACTGCCACCTTTTCACACATGAGCTCCCCAACTTGTAGTAAGCAGGCCAGAGGGTCCTGGTTTCTGCTTGATTCCTGCAGAGGCAGAGGTCTTCAACTACTCTTTGGAATGGTTGTCACTGAAGTTTGGTAGATCCTTTAGGACAGCATCGTTTTCATCAAAGGGCATGGCTGATGCCACATTGGGTGGATCATCAAGGTCTGGCCCATACATTTTGTCTGTTAAGGACTTCTTTAAATCATGGTTTATCCTCTCCACAACATAATTGCCCTTGGGCAGATATGGAGAAGAATAATGTACCTCAACACCCAGGGAAGACATAATATCTCAATACTCTTTTGGAGTGAAAGCTGGGCCCTGCTCCGAGTAGAATGTAGTGCATGCATATGTCCCGATAAAGACTTGCATGTCTTTAATAACAGTGCAAGCATCAGCTGAACACTGAGGCCAAATCCAGGGTTACTTAGAGCAAGACCCAACTGCAACTATGATCAATTTTAAACCCAGTATGAGAAATAAGGGGACCACAGTGTTCCAAATAAATGCAGCCGAAAGGCTTATTGGAAATCAACAGGTATGCCTGATGAGACACGGTGAAAGCATTAATTTGTTGACAAATGTCACATCAAAGGACACATATTTCTTAACTGTTCTTATAGCCCATGGCTGGTCGTGCAAAGTGACGTTGAAAGACAAGCGCTGAGATGGTTGCCCATTCACTGCTCTTGAGGCACTAGATTTTGATAATGAAAAAACATTAACAATATCCACAGTAGTTTTGTATATTTTAATATATTACTGAGGGCTGTACAATGTGTATTTTATTTACAAAAAATGTGTGTATGACTGCTAAATGTTCGTAGGCTAAGACTATGCAATATGAATTATCCATCTTCAAAACAGGAAAAGTTTCTTAATTGGGAGACACAGTGTTTAATTACTCCCTGGTACTCCAATTGAGAGAGTATTTCTCCAACAGGTGCTTTAGCCAGTAATGTGATAGGGTATTGTGGTTGCATTTGAAGGCTGGATCGTATGGATATTATATGATAAGGAGAGTCCTTATCTGAGACAACAGGATTGCATTATAAAGCCAGGGCTTGTGCAAGAGGCCATTCTATTCCATAGACTTCTTTGACCTCATCAGGGACAAGCACAAAATATGAAGGAATTGTTACATCCTCATCATGTGGGGATGGTTGGACAAACTGTGGGGGTCAATCGACTTCTGCTAAAAGGATGTCAAGTATTTTCTTTTATAAAAGTGTCAAGTGTTACAGGATGTCTTTGCTGTAACACTTGAGCTTTTAAGAAAAAACCTAATTGAAGAATTGAAAGTTTCCTGAAATTTGAATGGGACTTTTGGTCATATGATGATATTGTTTGTGGCACACCTCTATTCTGCATTACTGTATTACTACATATCTGTAATTCAAAGGTTGCACCGTGGCAGCAGGTGCTTGTGGTGAGTGCACACTGACACTTACTTTCATTGGAACATGGGATTGGTGAAGCAACCTGTATTCCGCTGCATTGCTCATTTGGGGTATTATTTCTAAAATAGTCAAACATTAACAAAACAATACAAATGATAAATGTTACTGAACTTTTAAAAGGAGTCATCTAACCTGTAAACCTTTTTCTTTCTTCAGATACAGATGAATGTATGAAATGTCCCGATGACCAATGGCCCAATGATAAACATGACCAGTGCATCCCAAAAGTGATAGAATTCCTTTCTGTTGATGAACCCCTTGGACTTACACTCTCCTTTGCTGCTACCTTTTTGGCTCTCACAGCTGCTTGTGTGCTAGGAATCTTTCTTAAATATGGTTCCACACCTATCGTCAAAGCCAACAACCGCAGACTCAGTTACCTGCTTCTCCTCTTCTTAAAGCTATGTTTCCTCTGTTCTTATATATTCATTGGTCGACCCACAAAGCTATCCTGCATGCTCCGTCAAACTATCTTTGGTATTGTTTTTTCCATCAGTGTCTCCATGGTCCTCGCAAAGACTATACTTGCTGTAATTGCCTTCAAAGCCAAACTCCCCAACAGCCCAGCGAGAATGTTGTTGGGAGGAAAGACTCCAAGTTGTATAGTCTCTCTTTGCTCTCTGATACAAGTTGTTATTTGCGCTCTTTGGTTGGTGAAATCCCCTCCATTTCCACAGCTTGACCGTATGTCATATAATGAAAAGATAATTGTTGAATGTAATGAAGGAGACACCATCTTCTTCTACTGCATGCTGGGATACATGGGCCTCCTGGCCACAGTCAGCTTTATAGTAGCATTTCTCGCAAGGAATCTGCCCGGAAGCTTCAACGAGGCCAAGCTGATCACCTTCAGTATGGTGGTGTTTGTCAGTGTGTGGATCTCCTTCATCCCGGCATACCTGAGCACACAGGGGAAGTACATGGTGGCCGTGGAGGTGTTTGCCATCCTGTGCTCCAGTGCTGGACTACTGGGGTGTATATTCTTTCCTAAGTGTTATATCATTTTGCTTAGGCCTGATATGAACAACAGACATAATGTTATTGGAAGAACACATTTTGGTACTACCAGAAAGCAATAAGATCACAACCAGAGAAGATGTTAACTGTTGAAGACATGCATGGATAGATTCAGCCAAAACTATATTCTCATAAAGGTGCTGCATGAGGGATTGTGACTGCAGATAAAGTAGTCTATTAGTAAACTAGAATCCAGCAATGCAACCGCTGAGTGGAACTATCACAAGCTAATAGAAGACAGGAGGACAATCTCATCACGAGTACAACAAATAGCTTGACACACAATTGAGTACCATGGCATTTTTCCTTTTTGTCACTGTTTTCAATATAATGTAGCCTCCAGGAATTCTTTCAACATTAGAAAAATCTAAACAGTGGTTGTGCAGTGATGGGATGACAACTAGTGAATTCACAAATGTGTGAGCTTTGCACTTTGTAAACATTGTGAATAAAAAAAATGGGCAATACACAGGCCCTTCACAGCACTTGATAATGTCCCTATTGCAAGGAGGATCCGACCAGGCCAAAGGGTGAATTGCCTCTTGCCACAAGGTAAAGTCACAGATGAAACATTAGAGTGCTGTCCCATCTTTGCAAGTCTATGTGGTCTGGCACGAGGAGTGGTCTGTCCCAAACACATGAATGCATCCACACTCCAAAACGCCCCCTTCCCAAACCAAAGCTCAACCAGCCAGTTGTCCACTTCACCTCAGGAAATCAGCTGGGAAAAGTATAGAATCAGGCAAAATTATGGAGTAACTCTAAAATAACTTCAGGAATAATATGCAAGTCACACTGCACATAAAATCTCAAAGGAGACAAAACCACAACAAGCCTAGGTGACAATTGACTTTCCTATGTCTAATTAACCCCAGAAGCAGTACTATCCGCAAAATAATCTGGGAAAGTAAAGAAATATTGAGTCATGAAGCCGCTGAGGGTAATAGTCCTTGAGATGTCTTTGGGCCTTAGTTCTTAGTTGGAGTTTGACGGCCAAGATACTCCAGCACAAGCATAGTGGTTGTCCTGGCAGCCATATTACAAGTGAATTATGGCCTATGGTACATGAAATATAGTGAATAGGTTATTTGTAACATTTTGGTATCTGGTTCACCAATTTTAAATAAGACCGTGTATTATTTATCTGTGGGCAAGGATGAATACAATATTGTGTTTGGGAAGCTGGAGATTTAAAACACTGCAGCTGAGAGGCACATTGTAAAGCCATCTTGCAATGCTCACTTGACCCTGCATAGGGAAGCATTGACAATTCTTGAAACTTCTTTCAAACTGTTAGCAAAAAGGGCCTGATGAAGAGTAGAGCCATATTACTCTCAGGCTAATATTAAGCTTAAGCACAGCAGCCATAAATTGAACCCTTGTTATAAGGATTTTCTTACTTGAGCTGAGGGCTGGGAGCCTTTGAATATATATATATTATGGTCAGCTGCTCATTATTAGTTCACCTATTGTTAGAAGGTTTGGCAGAGACACATAGTTGGTTTCAGCTATGTATTTCAGCTTTAACTAAAGGTCCCCATCTATTTAGGAACTGTCCATGTATACTAAGGATATAACTTATTAAACTGCTTTTAACATACATTTCTTAAAACTTATATTGATGCAGTTTGTGTTTGATGTCAGTTTCTAACTATAAGATTGTTATGGATGTTATAAATTTTTTGTAGAATATTTAAACATGTTTGTAAAGAAAAGGGAATGCATATTTGACAAATGCTCGCAATTTGTTATAAATTATTTAGTTTGTGTGGTGTATTTGTATATTTTTAATAAATTGATTTTTAAGTGAACAACCAAGTATTGAATGTAATAATTTTTGTATACTATATTACAAAGTCTTTCCACACATCCCCTTGCCTTAGTCACAATTGACACCAACACTGCCTAATGCACAAGATGTACCCTAATTAGTAGATCATGTCTTATGGGTCACTGGTCCTTCCTCTGAATGCCTTTTACAGTTAACTGCAGTTTTGGGACTTTGTTTCAATATTTTACCATACTCTGCAAAACACATAGACACCTTCTGGAATTGGGTAGAGATACAAAAAAAGTTTCACATAAATAAATGAATGAGTATCATAAAATGCAACACAATATGAAGGGCCCTACAGTCACAACTTAGTATGTGAGAAAAGTTAGACACTTGGGTCTAGATTAACTATGATTTTGTGGTGAAGTCCCGGCGCAAAAACATTGTTAAGTTTTACTAAACCAGACAGAGCCACTTCGCGTAGCTTTGAGATCATTGTTGAATTTTAGTAAACCACACAGAGCCACTTTGCATAGCTATACGTCAGGTAGACGTTACATAGGTAGAGTATGGGTATTCCCATTCATTTATCCATGTATTTTGACAAAAAACCAAGTATGGTGAATGCAGAAATACATTTGAAGGCTGCAAGCTCCTATGTGTGCTTCGTATCGGATCTTGTAAGGTGATCTGGTTGTGAGCACAAGCACATCTCTTTACTGCTAAACAAACATGCTGGTATCATGGAGATATTTCCTCATCATCACAACCTTTAGGCTACTGGACTGCTTCACAACTGCAAAAGAATCACAAATCAGGCATCAGCTGGGCAATAATCGATGGATCACAAATCAGGCATCAGCTGGGCCATAGTCGATGGATCACAAATCAGGCATCAACTGGGCCATAGTCGATGGATCACAAATCATTCATCCACTAGGCAATAGATGATGGATCACAAATCAGGCTTCCTGCTCGGCAATAGTCAATGGATTACAAATCAGGCAATGGCTGGGCATTAGCGGATGGATAAAAAGAGGGATCAAGCAATATCATAAGCATCATTAATATACTACTAGCGAATTTTGTCAGTGCTGGAAAGCCTGTATCTGGGTAGCTACATGCTTTAGAAGAAATGGTATAGGAATAATCAAAAAATCAGGCTTTGACTGTGCAATAGCAAATTGGTTATAAATCAAGCATCAGCTGAGGAACACCAAATAGATCACTAATTAGGAATTGGCAGAGGAATGCCAGATGGATTACAAACCTGGCATTGGCAGGGAACAATAGATGGAAAACACATCAGGCATTGGCTGGGGAGTAGAAGAGAGATCAATCAATTAATCAATCATAGGTTTGTTAAGCGCAGCTACTCACCTGAGTGGGTCTCAAGGCGCTGGCGGGATGCAGGTCTGGGATGATCGAGGAGATCCGTTGAAGAACCAGGTCTTGAGGTCCTACATGAACTTGGAGTGTGTTGGCGTTTGTCGTAGTTGGAGCGAGAAGGTGTTCCATGCCTTGGCCATGAGAAAGGAGAAGGAGCGACCTGCTGTTCTGGTCACTTGATGCAAGGCACCGTAGCAAGGGAGAGTTGGGCTGAGCGGTTTGATCTTTGGGTTTTGTGGAAAGAGGCGGTGGATCATGTAGGCAGGTCTGATGTTGTGGAGGGCTTTGTGGGTGTGGGTGAGAAGCTTGAAGGTGATTCTCGATCTCAATGGGGAGCCAAGGTAATGTATGCAGGTGTTGGGTGATGTGGCAGTGCCACAGTAGGTTGGCATCTAGTCTGGCGGAGGCGTTTTGAACATTCTGGAGTTTACAGGTGATATTCTTGTTGATTCCGGCATAGAGAGCGTTGCTGTAGTCGAGTCGGCTGCTGATGAGGTCTTGGGTGATGGTCTTTCTGTGTTCAAGTGGGATCCATTTGACTGTCTTTTGTGGGAGACGGAGGGTGAGGGGACAGAAGAATGAGACAGCATTCCTGAGGGCTGGGGGTCACAAGGTGTCATTCCAGGCATCAGGGTGTGGGGCCATGATCAGTGCTTTGGTTTTGTCCATGTTAAGTTGTAGGCAGCTGCTCTTCATCCACTTGGGGATTGCTTCCATTCCTTCTTGAAAATTATGGGGCCGATTAGGATGGCGGATAGATCGCCACCGCCATGCAGGCCAACACTGTGTGTTGCTTCCAAGCTATGTTATGCTGAGTAAAGGGATCGCGCCCTATCAGGATCTTGAACGGGCTGTATTCCGTCTTGGTTGGGGTGATGCGGTAGGCCCACACCGTACTTTTCACTTCTTTCTCCCAGTTCTTTCCTGTGCCTATGGCCGCTTGCACTGACACCATGATCACGCGATTCAATTTTTCGCCCAGACCATTCCCGGCTGGGTGATACACTGGGGTGTGTTTTATTTGTATGCCATTCCTGTCCATGAATGTATTCCACTTGTCTGATGTGAACTGCGGTCCATTGCCGCACCTAATGATCCTTGGGATTTCTGCTCGGAGAAATGTGGATGTGAGGAATGCTAGCACTGCATATGTGTCCATTGTCTCGCAGATCTCGAGTTCCATCCACTTGGAGTGTCTGTCGACTGGTACGATTACTTATTTTGGTATGCTCTGTGCATCTAAGATGGGACCCAAGATGTCCTCCGACAGCTCTTCCCACGGGTTTGCAGGATGGTGAAATTTTCCCAGCGGGGTCGCAGTTTGCTCTGCGTCTTGTCCGCATTGCTACACTGTGCGCATTCTCTAACGTGTCTCTCCACACAACCGTCCATTGTTGGCCACCAGTATGCTTGTTTGGGCCTCAGTTTAGTTTTTAGTATGCCCAGGTGTCATTCGTGTAATATTGCTAATAGACGTTGTGTAAGTTGGCTGGGGGAAACGATTTTGTCCCCTCGTAGTATAAATATGTCCGTGTCTCCTACGGACAGCTGATCACGAACTTCATAGATCTTCCTTATGTCAACATCCAAATGTCTCTTCTACGGCTATTCCCTGACTATGTAGTATTTGAGTGTTTTAAGTAAGCCTGGTGGGTAAATTCTGTTCCGCTCGCGGAATTTGCTGAATTTAGGTAATTTCGCCTTCCGCGTAAAACGAAAAATTGGCCGAAACTTCTCTGTTCCGCGACTTTGCGCAATTTTTGCTTGTTTGAGTTGTCAAAATGCGTGTTCGCAAGATATTTCCCCCTGAGCACACAAACAGCGATTGCGAACAGTGAAAAAGCATCGCAAACAAGCAATTCCGTGTGTTCGCAAAATTTCTGCTTGTTCGCTGAGATTTTTTCTACCGTTTTGCAGAGATTTGCGTAATGCGATTACACAAATTCCGCCCACCCCTAGTTTTACAACACACATCTGCGTCGTATGCTGCCCTCCATTCTTGCGCGATGATTACTTGTTCCTGATCCTCAGTGAAGGCCACGGTGTAGGCCTCATCCTCTCTTTCTGCTGGGGCTTCCTCCATGGTGGCTGCTCTACTGAGGTAGTCCGCCACTTTGTTTTTTGTTCCAGGGATGTACTCGACTTCATACACGTAGTCCAGGAGTTTCAGTGTCATTTTGGCTATCCTGGGTGTGGCGCTCACGTGTCCACTGGACGTAAGCACTTTATCTAACAGCTTTGCTTCCGTTCGGAGAAGGAATCTGGAGCCCTAGAGGAATTGGCGGAACTTCTCCATGGCCCATACTGATGCAGCATTTCTTTTTCCACCACACCTTGACGCAAAACTGACCATTGTTTTCGTGCCTTCTCCTGTTCTCTGCATGAGGACTGCCCCTAAAACCCTGTTGCTCGCGTATGTGGTGAGGATCGACAATGCCCGTTGATCAAATCCATGCGATGGTACTGCTTCACATTTGTCCTCTTTGAGTTGTTGAAACTCTCCCTGGGCTGCATCTGACCACCTGAAGGTGGTCTTTTCCTTAAGGAGCTGCCTTAATTTGTGTGATTTGGTGGCAAAGTGGGGAACAAACTTGCTATAAAACTCCGCCATTCCAAGAAAGGACCGGACGTCATCCTTGCTTCTCGGATGGTGTGCCTCCTGTATTGCTTTCACATTCGCCAGTTTCGGGGCCACTCCTTTGTCGCTTATTTTATGGCCTAGGTACGTGAAAGAGGTCACACCAAATTTGCATTTGTCCCACTCCACTGTGAGGCCATTCTGTGCTAGGATGCGCAGCACCGTGTCCAGCTTGGTGTCGTAATCCGCCTTGGTCCTCCCCATGATCAGGATATCGTCCTGAAAGTACTGCACACCTTCTGTGCCCTTGAACAATTTGTGCATCAGTTTTTGGAAAACCGCGGCGGCGGATGCCAAACAAAACAGCATCCGCCGAAATTGGTAACACCCATAGGGCGTGATGAATTATGTGAGCTTTTTGCTAGTGGGGTGCAATGCAATCTGGTGGTATGCTGATGTTAGATCAATGGTGGAGAACCACTTGATGTCCTTCGTCTGGGTTAGCATCTCAAGGGGAACTTGTCTATCAAAATATTCTTGTTCAGTTTGCGCAGATCAATGTACAGGCGTACTTTGCCATTGGGTTTCTTGGCTACAACCAGGGGAGCCAACCACTCAGTGCTTTCACTCGGTTCTATGATTCCATTGTCCTCTAATCTCTGCAATTCTTGCTGTACAGCTTCTCTGCACTGAAACTGGATGTTCCGCACTTTGTGGCTCACTGGCTTGGCACCCTCCTTGAGGCATATCTTATGTGTGAATTTTGTCAGTTTTCCAATGGTGCCCCTGAGGACCGTGGGGAACCCCGACTTCCATCTGTTGGCTTTGTGCTCTTGTGCTGAGTCTGTCATCAGTACTTGCGTTGTGCCCCCAGGGTTTAGTTGGATCCCGAGCTCTCCTTGGCCCATCCATCCTAATACTGAGGGTCCTTTCTCTGACACATACAATTTACCTTCTGCTGTGTGGACTTGAATTCAAAATGGAGTGGGCGATATCCCACCATGGGAATTGGTTCTCTGGTAAAGGTGACAGGGCGTATGTCTGCTTCCTGGAAGTGTGACCCTTAGCTCCGGCGCAAAGTCTCTGTCCCAGATACTGCGTTGTATGATGGTGTATGGTGACCCTGAGTCAGCCACCATGGAGACTTAGATACCGCCTATGGATATGTCACATAGCGGTTTGCCTGATCGGCTGCAGTCTATACCCAACACCTGGTCATCTATACGTAGTACATTGTCCTCTTCCTCCTCTGTACCTCCTTCTTCTGTTTCTTGGTCTTGTGCAACATCATTCACCGAAGTCGTCCGGGGTTTGCATCTGCAGACCTTCTTGTAGTGACCCATGATCCCGCAGAATAGGCATTTGGCTCTAAATCAGGGCAGCGCTTGTCACTGGCCCGTGTGTCCTGCTTCCACATTGGTAGCATGAGTCTTTGTCTTCGCTTTGGGGTTTTGGGTTCACAGCCTTTCTGGGCATGAGTTTCCTCTGCTGGTACATACTCTTCTTCCCTGTTTGCGTACGCTCCTGGGGATTAGCGTCTGTCACTTTGCCCACGAAGGGTGTGCTGGTGTGTTCCTCCTTTGCGGCTTCCGCTCATCTTTTCGAGAGTTCCCCCTTTTTTACAATGGCCACTATTTATTTGAGGGGGGCTTCCCCACCGGACCACAGTTTCTCCTGTATCGATGTAGTTACCATGTGCATGATCATCTGATCTCTGATGAGGTCGTCCTGCAACGCTCCAAATTGGCAGGTAGCAGCTAGCTTTTTCAGTGCTGCCACGTATTCGTCTACGGACTCTCCGCCTTCTGTTTCTGGTGATAGAAATTGAACCGGTCAATGGCAGTGCAGACTACCGGTCGATATGGCGGTTCAGGTCATCCAGGGCATGTTGAAACACGTCATTGTCATCAGCCTGTCTAGGTTTAGGTACTAGGTTCTGGAACACTCTAATGCCTTCCAGGACCAGGTTGTGTAGCAGTATCTTTTTTTCCGCTTGCTGGGAAATTCTGCGTCCCCTTCGTCCTCCAGCGCCAATAAATAGTTCAAAAAATACACCTTCCAGTCTTCCCATTTCATGGTGGGTTCACCCGGGTTCGGAAGTAATGGAACCGGGTTTGTGAGGGAAAAGGTTTGTGCGCACATGGCAGCTTGTTGCTGTGGCGTTTCTTCCTGTGCACTGGGGCTCCCTGGCGCGCTTTGTTCTTGTGAACCTGCTGACCCTTCTGGGGCTGGGAGGCCTGCTCCTCCGCTGGCCTAGCTTTGGAGCGCCAGTGTCCTTCGTGTCTCTTCTGTGTGCCTTGCCCTATGCTACTGGGGAGGCAGGGTCTCTTCTGCAGCCTGTAAGGTCTATGCTTCTCCGCTGACCTGACTGGGTGCGTGTGGCAGACGTAACTGGACCTTGGGGCTGCCTGGCTTGGTGCCCGCGATGCTCGAGCCTGTGCTGAGGGGCCCAGGATTTCTGGCTGCCTGCCTACATAGTGGGGTAGCAGTGCACTCCTTTCTGGGCCTGTCACTACTGGTGAGGTGAGAGACAGCTGGGGCAGGCAGGAGCAGCGTGGTGTGGCCCCTTCCTCGCCTTCTCACTTGTGGTGGTGCCTCGTGTGTGAGTGTCCTGGCTGCAGACCTCAGGCCGTGGGTGCTCTGCGCTGGCTGGTGCTCCTCAGTGTGGGCACTTCTCTCTGGCTGAACACGTGTTCAGGCCGCCCTTGCTCTGTTCCTGAGCTCGTGCACATCTGGTGCGTCTTGTTCCGTGTGCAGGGACACCACGCCGCTCTTGCCGCCGCTCTCTCCCAATCGCGTTGGTTGAGAGCTGCTGATGGCGCCCGGGATGCATGAATGTGTCGGCCTCTCCTCCCAGCCTCATCAACAATTTGTAGAGGCCGTGTTGGGGTAAAGGAGGGCCAGACACGGAGTAGTGTTTGCCAATAACTTTATTAATGAAGTGGAACTCCGATCGGGAGGGCGCTGGGAGAACGTCCAGTATCTGCGGCTGCCCGCATCCTTAAGCCCCTCCCTGCGCTCCCAGTGTTTCTGGCCAACACGTGACCTGCAACACTAGAGCGCAACTCTACAGTATTGTCTGGGGATTATCGGGTGGGCCACTAATCAGTTATTGGCTGGGGATTATTGGATGGAACACAAATGAGGCATAGGCTTGGGATGAGCAGATGCACCTCAAAAAATGCAGTGTCTGGAGATTAGCAGATGGTACATTATTATAGCATTGGTTAGATAAGAGTTTATTATAATTTGAAGAGTTGGATACAAGGAATGTGAGTTGCCAATAAAAAAGCAAGGACAGATCACAAGGAAAGAATCCACTAAAAACGCAAGAACAAATGAAATGCACAGGTGGGAGGAAACAGAGTGCAATCAGGATTAATGACGAGTGACCCAGTAAATAGAAGTGTCTCTTGCATCTAGGACTGGGCTAACCTGTGCCTGAAGTGCCTGGCTCAAGTTCTCGTGACCTGCCCCACACCCTTGTGAGTTGCCCCAAGGGCTGGCCAGTGCATACACCCTCACGCTCTGCTACATTGGAACTGCAAGAACCAACCTGCATGTCCAGACATCTACTCGGGTTCCCATTTCTCAGCTAAAAGTCAATATTGAAATGTACTGCAGGAGAGGTGTCTTCTTGAGGAAAGATTTCTATTTCTCAAAGAGAAATTCCATTTGATGTTATTACCGCCTAGTGACTTTTCATTTATGTGATCACGTGTGCTTAGTATTGAAGAATGATCGCTTTACTTCCTACAATAAACTATGTAATCTTTAAATTGTATTTCAACATTCCATCCTTTAATCATAAATCATTGTATAGAATATAGGAATATGTTAAAATTGCATTGTAATAATTAGGATGCATACCAAAATAGTTTTTTGTGTGTGTATTTGCACTCTACGTGGATGAGCATGTGAAGAAAAATCCAGAAGTTTCTGATGATTGCAGATGATAGCCTCCCACCAGCATTTTATCTTTTTCCAGTTCTCCTTTCTTCCTGGAAGTTCTCTCTGCCCTACTGTTCTATGAGAACATTAGAAGGGCTTTTCCATACCTCTGCTAAATGTACTTCTGGAGGGGTGTCTTCTTGGAGATATATGTCTACTGCTCAAAGCGAAAGCCCATTTAGTGTAATGACCTCTTAGTGACTTTTTATTCCTGTGAATACTTTTGCTTAGTATTGTAGTATGTTTGCAGTAGGTTTTACAATAAAACATATATTCTTCATTGTTTTTACTATACATCATTGTAAAGAACTTCAGAGTCTGTTAAACACATTATTTAAAGCGTGATGTATGGACTCCCTGCAATCATTAGCGAGCATAGCGCTTTGCTTTTGTGTCCTGATTAGCACTATACCTGAATGTGCATGTGAAGAAAATTCCAGAAGTTTCTATTGACTGCTGACAATAGCCTTCTATCAGCATTATTGTCTCTTTCCAGTTCCCCTTTCTTCCATGAAGTTCTCTCTGTTCTCCTGTCCTAAAGATGATCATTGGAGCTCTGCAGAGAGGGATGGGTGAATGGATGTGCACAGAGACTGAGATGTGCTGCTGCAGTGAGGGTGTAGGCCAGAAGACTCAGGGGCTTATTGACACGCCCTTTGAGCCCCTGTTCCACCACGTGTTCCCATGTTAAAAGTGACTCACAAGTGGCACAAGGGGCTTGTAAATGAGCCCCCAGATCTCCTGAATCATGAAGGTGGTCGGCCATGATGGACTTTGGTGCTAAATCACTCAATGGTTCACTTCCCACATGATGGACATCCCCTCCTCTGTGTGGGGCTTCTTTGGAGTGCACGCAAGTAGATTTCTTTGTGGAGAGGGCAGTCGATATGATGGGTTTCTTGAGTGGTCCTGGTATTAGAGTGATCTCGAGAGTGGCCTGATGTGGGCATGTTAGGAGAGACAATCCCATGTCCCTGTTGAGAGGAGTCTCATCTGGGCAGAGTCAAATCTTTAGAACGTTTGTGACCATGCTTCTTTGGTCACTTTATGCATTCATAGTTGATCTTGGCGATTTCAGCAAAGAGGATATTTGGGACAGCATTTAAGAATTATGTATTTGAGGCCGAACAGCCTCATTCAGTGTGCTTGACAATTTTGAAGAGACATTCTTCTGTAAGGAGCAGGGGCATCTATCTCTTCACCTCATCTCCAAACTTTGTGGCTGAGAGTGTTTATGTAGACCTGCTAATTGCATGTGACATTTTGCTGATTGCAAAAATTATGTGACCACAATATCAGTGGGCTAAAGGCAGGAATGTCAGTCATAGTTTGTCGACAGTGCTGATGCGTGGTGGTCAGACTAGCAAAGCACAAGCTGTGAGACACTTTATTCTTAACCTGGGCTTCTATTGGAATTCTATAACCCATATTAGCAAGCCCATTATCTCCGCTTTAGCGATACTTTTAACAAGCTTCTTGCTAATATGCCCCCAAGTGCTTCACTTTCAGAAAATGTGCAAGGTTGTTTATTAATTAAAAAACTTTATTTTCAGAAGCAACTTTAATGCTGTTAAAAAGATAAAAGTACATTTAGTATTTGAGTGAGAGTGAATGAGAGAAAGTGATGGACAATTGCAGAGTGAGTGAGTAACAAGTCAGTGGAAGACTTGAAGGTGAGGAATTGAGTGAAGAGATTGTGCGGGGGGATCAGCCTCCTTCATGCAGAAGCTTTAAAAAAGGCAGAGGCATCCCAGTCACCACAGGTGGTCAACCCCTGATCCTTCTGGCATGTAAACACCATCAGTGTGAGCTGTCAAGAGGACCTGGAGTATGGGCATGCTCTTGGCCACACCCTCCATGGTGGCCATCCCCTATTGCATACAGTCTTCGACTGTGAGCTCCAGAGATTAGCTACAGGGCATGCATTGGCTGTGGGGCCAGACTTATGGCCAGACCCTACAACCAATCATCTATTGGCAGGAAACCACTGCCCAATGCAGGGGTTGTCATGCATAGTGTGGTTTGGCCTCTAATGAGGCCTCACAGCCAACCTTTGGGACAGAAAGCCCTTGCTGCTGCACAAAGCATTTTGCGCCTAACCCTGTGCAGGGGTTGTTGACAGGGCTTGGCCTCTGGTCTTCTCCGCGGGCAGCAGAGTATGACTGCAGGGCGTGCCCTACTGCCAGGCCCTGCCGTCTATCTGCAGCCTACCCCTTATGCACATACCATTTGGCCCCCATAGCGTGGGGGTTGGGAGAAGGGCTTCTCCTATGGCTTATGCTCAATACTGGAGGCCTGAACTGGTTATGGTGACAAACCAATGATAAAAGTTATTTGCTGATTGGTTCATTGGGAAAAGGTCATGAACGTACTCTCCCTAGCAAAAGGAATGAAAAATGTGTGCAATTTGAATAGAGAGACAGGTAAAATGGCTGCCAAGACTTGAGATTCCCATGAGCTGTCAGAAGTCCTGTACCTAGGATTTAGACCGCATCATGTGTCAATACCAACTTTGCGCCTCGCTGTATCTTGGGAGCTGAAGTTCATGAGAGTGTCTTCCACCTTCCCATAATGGGCCTAAGCACAATTCTGGTGGAGCACATGGAGAAGAAGTCAGATAGGAGGCAGGTATTTGGGCCCTGGCACACAGACCATCATAGAGACGGTGAAGTAGTGAAAACACCTTTTGTTAACATAATAGCAGTGAGTAACTGCATTTCAGTTTGTTATTCATGCATACTGATTCAACTGAAAGCAATACATGCTAATGTATGTAATGATAGTATTTAAGATATATGAAGCATGACTGGCAAGCTGGCACCTCCTCCTAAGTCACATCCTGATTCAGGAGCTACCACTATTGTCTAACTATGACTGTCTAGTAGTGTTGGTCCTGCTCCAGCAGTGTTCACTGCTGGTTCTTTGCTGAACACACCACTGCACGTACCCCTATTGGACAAATGTCTCGGAAAGATGTGCTGCTTGACAGTAACTTGCAGGGAAGGGGCGTATACCTTTAGCTCACTACAAACATTTGTGCAGCCTCTAAAGAAGACACTGGCCCTGTTGGTGTTCAGTTTCTGCCACAGGTGCAGGCAAAATATACAAGTAAATATGAAAACAAAAAAGACATAATTCAAAATAAATAACAATGGCAACATTTGTCAGCCAGCAGAGCTGGTGTAGGAAGGATTTTGTTTAAAAAAAGGTCAATGTATGTGCATAGGGCATACATGCATCATTCACTATGTGATGTGACAAAAATAAGTTGAAAACTCTATGACTAAACTTTCAAGTATGTTTTTCTCACACCGGACAACACAGTGTACAGCATGGAATCTCACAAACATTCTCTCGGAGGCCAAATTTACGGTGTGGTTTGTGGCCGAGGGCCGCACATGTGGGGGGGGGAGGCAATGGTAGGGGCAGGGCTAGAGCAAAAAAAAAACTGTGACCAAGAGGGTGAAAACAGGCACCTGCAGCAGGCGCATTAGTCCACTGAGCAACGAGACCCGGCATACACACGTCTGTGTGTGTCTGTCTGTGTCTGTGTGTCTCTGTCTGTGTAACTCTGTGTCCCTGTCTGTGTGTCTCTGTCTGTCTGTCTGTATGTCTCTGTCAGTGTGTCTCTGTGTCTCTGTCTGTGTGTCTGCATGTCTCTATCTGCGTGTCTTGGTCTGTGTGTCTTTGTGCCTCTGTCTGCGTGTCTCTGTTTGTGTGTCTCTATCTGTGTGTCTTGTGTCTCTGTCTGTGTGACTGTATGTCTCTGCCTGAGTGACTGTCTGTGTGTCTCTGTCCGTGTGTCTGTGTGTCTCTCCCTGTGTGTCTCTGTCTGTGTATCTATGCCTCTGTGTCTATGTCTGTCTCTCTGTCTCTGTATCTCTCTATCTGTGTGTCTTTGTCTCTCTGTCTGTGTGTCTCTGTCTGTTTGTCTCTGTGTATGTGTCTGTGTGTCTCTATCTGCATGTCTCCATTTGTGTGTCTGTGTGTCTCTGCATGCGTGCTCCTGTCTGTGTGTCTGTGTGTCTCTCTCTGGGTGTCTCTGTCTGTGTGTCTCTGTGTCTGTGTGTCTAGGTCTGTGTCTCTGTGTCTGTGTCCGTGTGTCTCTGTCTGGGTGTCTCTGTCTGTGTGTCTCTGTGTCTGTGTGTCTCGGTCTGTGTGTAAGTGTGTCTCTGTCTGTGTCTCTGTGTCCAAACAGGAAGCTTCCCAAAAGGCCCTGAAAGCGTTTACAGCTGACTTTTAAAGAGCCTTTTGGGAAGCTTTCCGACGGTGCCCTGATGCCACAGCGGCCGGCAGAAAACACAGAAGATGGCGGAAGGAGGATACATATGGAATACCTATTTAATACGTATTCACTACGTATGCTCCTGCGGTCATCGTTTGTATTTACTACTGCCCTTACTTGAAACTTAGAAACTGCAAGGCAAGGTCCGCCGGCCACCAATGAAGGCCTGCCTGGCCGCTGGTGGCCCGCGGGTCGTACTAAGAGTACTACGGGTGTACAGAATCATGGGGTATGCAAGGTTATTTATACTGCAAACATATGCTGGAAATGGAGCTCTCATTATGAAAAGCACAGCATAGCTCTCCTTCCACATGGGCAATCAGCTCTGTACAAAATAGATCGGTCATATTATCAAGAAAGGGTGATACATTATCACCGCTTTTATCGCCAGGAAACTGCTGCTAAAGCGGCGATAATGGGCTTGATAATATGCCCTTGTAAATTCCCATAGAAGCCCAGGTTCTGGTGTGAACCTGGGCTTCGATGGGAATTTACAAGGGCATATTATCAAACCCATTATCACCGCTTTAGCGGCAGTTTCCTGCCGCTAAAGAGGTGAAAATGTATCGCCCTTGCTTGATAATATGGCCCTTCATTCTTGCTGAAGTGTAAGTATGGCTGTACCTAAGGATAATTTTTACAGCAATGTGAAGTTGATGTGATCATATATCTTCATGCCCTTGATGAAGCATTCTACAGAATGTACGGTGCCCTTAGGGGATGCCAGTGTGCAAATAAGGATGCCATTGAGCAGCGCGGTGTCATCATCCAGATGCTAGAAGATGGGTTCCTGAACAGCAGTTCTTAAGTCACTTCATCTGGGGAACCCTTCCTCTTTCTTTAGCTGTGAGAGCTCGTAGCAGGTCATCTTAATTTTGCTGGCAATAAGTTCCTTGAGGGTGAGTATGACTGCTTGAAGCAGCAGCTACTGAAGGTTGGGCCTGGCAGGCCCCAAGATGTTGCGAGTTCTTCACACGTTGAGTTCCAACAACCACACAACATAATAAACTGATGTTCTTTTAGGATTTAGAAAATAAGACTAAAGATGCATACATTTGACATTGGAAAGTAAGGGTTAATAGATACAAGTTAAGTCTAACTGTTCCAAATATTATGGAAAAGGCCAACCATTTAGGCTAAAAGCCAACATGACAATTCTTATCTGAAAACCAAGCTAATATCGAAGTGGCTCTATCAAACCAAGCCCCATATTTGTTGTTCATAAATACAGGGAGTGCCTTTCAGTGTCTCATTCACAATACAGAAATGCCAGATGATGATGGTATTATCGTTGTGTCCTTCCAGGGTTTTGTGTAGATTCATCAGGTAATGTCTGATAGACTGTGTGTGGATGTTTTTTTTTAAAACTCTTTTTATTGAACATTGTGCATGTAAGCATCACCTTATACACATTTATATCTTTAGGTACAGCAAAGAGACATATACCACAACCAATTTTCATAATGTACGTAGTACGCTTTTGTGGATATTGCAGTCTTTTATATGACAATGCATCGTTGAACTGTCTTCTGGCAATAATTCTCGAGACAGCAATGTACAACTGTTCCCTCTGTATTTGTTCCACACCCCACGCCTGCTCCCATTTCTTGAGGCATCCAATATTTACAAACACTGCCTTTTTGGCTACAATCACCCAGTCTATATCGTTGTACCATTCGGTATATGTAGGTGGATTTTGCACTCCCTAGTGTTTAGCGATATTGCGTTTCACGATCGTCATACCCAGTGTGGCCCAGTCTTGACTTTTACGATTGAGATCTGTGGCTTTGCATATATTAAGGAGACATCTTTAGGTTCTGGTGTTACAGGGGACCCACCAATGTGTGTAATGGTTTTCATGATTGCCTCCCAGTATGTTCTGATTTCAGGACATCCCCACAGCATGTGAAAAAACAAGCCATTGTCACCACTGTTCCGCAAACAGAGATGGGTGTCAGGATTTCCTATTTTGGCTAACGTTACCCTGTATAGAAACATTCTGTGGAGCACTTTGAGCTGCACCAGTCGCAATCTGGAGGGTATTGCCACCTCCAACGGGGATTCCAGCGCTTCCTGCCAATAAGTGCCATCTTATTCTTTGATGTCTTTCTGCCATTTCTCGTGGAGGCTCGGTGTGGGGTCTACAAGATTAATAATTTGTTTCTGGTAAGTTAGGGAGATAGCCTTTTGGTCAATTCGCTCCAGTGGTGAGGCCTCTGGAAGAGTTGTCTCTGCCGGGATAGTGGCCATGAGTGCATGCCTGATTTGTAGGTATTGGAACATTTCCGTTGGTGCCATGTCATATTTGTCTTGTAGTCTTGCAAATGGGATAACTTTCCCCTTATCCCAGAGATCTCCCACCCTCGAGATTCCTATCAGGTCCCATTGTTCGAACCCTTTGCAGCTGCTCAATATGCCTAATTTTCTGATCTCCCAAAGTGGGGTTAACTGTGTTGTTTTACAATACCAGCCCAGTTTCTTGAGCACTGTGCACCATATTTGAACTGTGTGTGCTGTGGGTCCTGAGAGACATGCTCTGTGAGTTTTGTTATACAGTGCCCTCATGACCCCTCCTTCCCCCAAAACATATCGGTCAATACGGAATGCAGGTTCCCTCTGGGAAGAGTGAATCCATTGGTTGAGAGCTAAGAGTTGAGAGGCTCAATACTACGCCTGTATATTTGGGAGTGCTATTCCACCATCATACCATCCTCTGGTCAGTTTGTTCATGGCTATACAGTATGGTTTCCCCTCCCATAGCAGGTTGCGCACTTCCGCCTCTATTGCTCTGAAGTATAACTGGGGAACTTGAAATGGGGTGTTCTGCAGGGCTTATAGAAATCTGGGCGAAGCCATCATTTTAAAGAGCACTGCTCTTCCTAGTAGTGTTAAAGGGAGGGACTTCCAGTGTTTGACCTCCCTTTGTAATCGTTTCAGTGGTTCTTGAAGATTCATGTTCATGAAATTCTCTGGTTTGCTGTAATATAAATCCCTAGATAACAGAAGCCTTCCTCCACCACTCTCACCTCGCAGCCCCTTGGCATGACTGGGGGAGGGCAATTCAAGGCATACAGGATTGACTTTTTGAAATTATTTGTGTTTTCGGAGTACTTCCCATAGTTCTCAAAGATGTTTAGAATTCAAGTAAGAGAGTTCACCAGTGAGGCCATGTATAATAAAACATCATCCACGTACAATGACATCCGGTCCTCCCATTCATCTGCCCAGCAGAGCAGACAGATGATGGAGTCTTTTCTCACCCAGGCTGCCAGCGGTTTCAGCACAAGGGTGAAGAGGAGTGGGAACAGTGGACAACCCTGTCTTGTCCCCCTCCCCAGGGGAAAAGCATGAGAGAGTCTGCCGTTTGTCACCACCTGCGCCAGTGGCTTTGTATATAATAGCCCTACCCAGGACCCAAAATTGGGGCCTAGCCTCATGTGCTCTAGGACTGCAAAAAGAAATGGCCATTTGATTGTATCAAAGGCCATACAGGCGTTGAGGGATAATATAATGGCTTCTTCCTGGATAGTGTATCTACGCCTTACACATCATGCAGGCAACGCAGGTTAAGCACAGTATTTCTTCCCGGCATGAAGCCAGATTGATCTGGGTGTTCTTACTTAGTGAGGTGGGGGTCAGTCTATTGGGGAGTACTTTTGCCCAAATTTGTGGCCTCAGCGTTGAGTAGCGAGATGGGATGGTAGGAGTTGCATTCTTGGGCTGGCTTACCCGGCTTACGGATTGTTACTATTGTTGCCATACATTGGTCCCTGGGGAGCTCTCCCTCTTCTAAGCTGAGCCTAAGTGAAATGTGTATTGACGTGTTTGTGGGAATCATGTGCGCCAGATATCTGCTAGCCCTGTGGCCTCCAAGAAATCGGCGATTCGAGATGTGGTTCGATGCTGCTTTCTTTGAGGCATGCGATCCGTAGTGTTGAAGTCGCCCCCCACTATCAACACCCTTTCTGGTAGTTTCAGAAGAAAGGTACTCAGTGCAGGCAAAGCTGTAGAGTGAAGTGCTGGGGGATATATACTGTTACTATGTTGATTGGACGCCCCTCTCATTGGTCTAATATTTCCGCAAATCGCCCATGTTCATCTAATCTGTCCATGTTTGTTGAACAATGAGAGGGAATTGTTTCCTCACCAGGATTCCCACCCCTATTGAACCCGATGTAAAACCAGATTGCACCACTAATATAAAGCCCCATCTATCGAGGGCCTTACACTATGTGCCTACCAGGTGGGTTTCTTGCAGTAGTACCACAACTGGTGTTTGTCTTTTAAGTTATTGTAGAACTAGCGCTCTCTTCAATTTGTCCTTGAGTCCATTTACATTCCATGAAAAAAGCTGTAGGTTCTGGCCGCCTGGAGTGTCAACAAATAACAAGAGAGGGAGTGACCATGAAGGGCACTAGAGGTGGATACGTCCTCCTCAAAAGACTCATTAAAAAACACTAGGATCCACCTTGAAACGGGTGTCTTTCTAAAAAGTTCTTACAGGTTTGTTTGTTTTTCCTACATTGGTCGAAAGCACACAGTGTTTGCTTAAATACGCCTCACACAACAAAAGGGCCCTTGATGTCATGATTCGTCATAGTGGGACTGATCTTCAGTACTATTTGTGGTGTAAAATAGGTGAGAAGATGGGTCAGGGATGAGTGAAAAAAAGTGTTTTTTAAAAAGGGCCTGGCTCTTGTGGACTGGAAACTTTAATCTTCCCTTGATCTGGCACAATTAAAAGAAGTGTATCGGAGGTACCCCGCATTAATGTGAGGACCCTCTTGTTTGTGTCAACATGTTTAGAAGCGCAATGCTTCTTCTTCAGGACAGAAAGCTGATCCCTTAAGTTCTCACTACTCTATCGCGACAATGTCAATAAGTTCAGGGTAAATGTCCAGTGAAATACATATATACAAGTATTATTATTGTGTAGAAGAGGCAAAGAATCATGCCCAACGTACCATACCCATTAGGTATTCCCTATGTTAATCTGTTAAAAAAACACAGTATTAAGGAATATAAATGGCATCCGGTGAGAACCGTGACCTGCAAGAAAGGTGATATTTATAGTGAGTGATGATCTCTAACTGTTAACATGTGATTGTCCACTAGTGCAGTGTCCTGTGGAAAAAATAACAATACATGACTCACAAACACATAAAAGAAAACACACACTCCATCTCATAATTGCGATCGGTTGTGGTAAAGAATACGTATATGGACCCTGGCGGTTATTATAATGCTCGATTTTGGTAGGGAGAGATTGAGGAACACAAAATATAGCAAAAAACAACAAATATATACATACTTAGTTTAGTAGGAGACACTGCCCCATGAGCCTCTAAATGGGTGGTAAGGGTATCTACAATCCCATTCTGTACATAGAGAGATATAAGAAGATAATCAATATCAGAAAGGGGACGTTTCTGGACGGCCCCCGATCCTCCTTTGTGGCTATTCCGTACTTCCTGACTGCTAGACACTGCCTCACTGAAGTAACGCCTCCCCGCAGCTCCGTGGAATAATGAGTCAGAGGGCGGTGTCCTTTTGTAGTGGCTCTAATTACTATATTTGCCGCCAAAACCGTATGGTCGAAATTGTGCTGCCTTGTTGTTATGTCCCCGGAGTTGTTCTCAGAGGGTGCTTCCTGTACTCGTGGTGTGTTAAAATGCCTACCGTGCTGATCGTGGATATTGCTCCGGAAGTTGTTACTTTCTGTGTTCAATTATCGGCCACAATGCTAGAACACCAACTTCTGAGTGATCCCACATACAAGACAAAACTGCGAGTGATCAGTAGTTACGAAGATTAAAGAAAATACAATTCCTATATTTATCCTGCACATCCCAATGTGGCTGTTGTCTGATACTATCATTTTATTTCACCTAAGCGATCCCCCGTGCAGCCTGACCTGTGCTGGCTGTGGTTTGTCGCACCCGAAGTGCTGTTCATTTGAAGTATTACTTCCTGTATTCTATTTGTGGCCAAAACGCTAGAACGCCAACTTCTTGCTACATCTGACAGGTCCCTCATGTGGTGTTAGCGTTCTAGATGCAGCCGGCTTGCGTGTGACGTAACACGTGCCGGCAGAGAACGCGGGACTGCGCATGCGCGAACGGCGGTTCGCGTGAGTCAGAGCCCGGCAGAGCGCGATCCTTACCAGACGCCCGGCGCTCTTCCCTATATAATTACTGTAATAATAAAAGAGCATTTCCCTCTACATCTGCCTCGGAGTGATCATTTAGGAGGGAGCTTGTGTACCTCTACAGTGGCGACAAGGAGTGGGATCTGTCCACTCAATATAAAAAAAAAAAGAAACTGTGACCTGGCAGGACCAAGGAAGTAGAGGCACAGGAAAACCCAGGACCAGATCACCCACACACCAACCTGCAGAAGAAGGAGGGAAGCGTGAAGGTGCTACAAAACCGAAGGGAAGAGCGTGGCAAAGGCGCAGAGATACACTCAGGTACACTGAGAGTAAAAGAGCCAAGAAGCAAGGCAACCTGCGCAGAAGCACGGTAGGAGCACGCAACCACCCCACCAAGGGCCCTGGCTGAGAAGGGTGTCCACGAGGGAGCAAGAAGAAGCGTGCCCAGCGTCACCACGTCGCAAGCAGAAGGCGCCAACACACCTGGCAGCCCCAGAAGTCAGGGAGGGAACAATAGCGCGCCAGGCAGCCCTTGGAATCAGGAAGAAGGGCAAGAGAGACAGGTCAAGATGAGCAATCAAGCGTCATCACTCACAGCACCGATCCCGTTTCTACCCAGGCCAGGAGAACCACAGATGAAGTGGGAGGACTGGAGGGAGTACTTCAAGAACTACTGAGAAGCCCTAGAGGATAAATCAACTGACAAATTCACCCCCGCAAGATGGAAATGGATATTGCTGCACAACCTGGGCCCGGAGGGCATAAGGGTGTTCACGAACATTGCGACGACGACGCTACAAGCAGTTGACGCAGATGTCTTCAAACAGGCCCTAGAAGACCTAGACGCCCATTACCGCCCGGCTGTTTGCGTCTCCATAGATAGGTTTAACTTTCAGCAAAGGAAACAAGGCGACAGAGAGTCAGTTGATGACTATGTGGCAGCCCTGAGGAGACTAGCAGTCACATGCAAGTACGGGGCACTGGAAGAAGACTTTATCAAGGACCAGATAATAATTCACACCACCAACAGGAATGTGCAGGACAAGCTATGGGCTCACGGCGAGGCAACATTAAAAGAAGTAATTGCATTGGTGAAAAAAGCTGAACTCTCCAAGCGATGGGCGGGAAGACCGGGACAAGCAGGGAAGTAGCCCTCATTCACCAAATCAACGTGCTATAGGTGTGGAAGTGCGAACCACGCAGCCCACGACAAACGCTGCCCCGCTTTTCGTATGAAGTGCATGTTCTGCGTCCTGATAGGCCACTACGAGAAAGTTTGTCGGAGGAAAGAGAAGAAAACGATGGTGAAATACATAGCGCAGACGAAGACGACAGAGTGTTGTGCATCGAGGAGCAAGTACTAGGCATCGACACTCAGCGTTCTGACAAACCGAGAGCAGACATGTTAATAGGAGGGGTCAAAATCAGATCCGCGATTGACTCTGGATCCCCGTTCACCATTGTGCAGAGATCGGTGTGGGAAAGGGAATTCAGACCGAGCCTGGGCCCACAGTTAAACCCGCCAGACATCAGACCAGTGTCGTCCACGAGCAACCCGATCCCCATAGTGGGGTACCGGAGCCTGAAGTTCGAATTCAGGGGGAGAACAGCCACATGTAAGCTATATGTAGCTGAGAAGGGCCCCTCCGTTCTGGGATGGAGAGACCAGGGAGACTTAGGGATCAAGCTAGACCAAACAGGCAAGGAACAGGTGCTACTAACAGATAGTGAGCAATGGCCAGACCTGGAAAGGGTGAGAAGAGAATTTCCCAACATCTTCGGTGGCAAAGTGGGCAAACTGAAGAAGTTCATGCATAAAATCGTGCTCAGAGAAGACTCCCGGCCAGTATCCCACAAGGTCCGCAATGTGCCTATTGCAGTGAGAGAAGCGGTCCAGCAAGAACTGTCTCGACTGGAAGAGCAAGGGATCATTGAGCCGATCGATAGCTCAGAGTGGTTGGCTCCCTTGGTGGTTGCCAGGAAACCCAATGGCAAGGTGCGCCTGTTAGAACCGGAGATCTCTAGTTGGCACAGGTATGCAAGGGCCCTCAGCTCCACGTCAGGGCAAGGGAACTACTCCTTTGAATAACCCAGGCTCACCCTCTAGGCAGTGTGGCACGAGCAGACAAGGCTAATCCTCAGGGCGATAGTAAGTTAAGCATTCAGGATCACACACAGTAAACCCACTGACCCACCACAAATGTACACCAGTCGTATGGTTGTATAAAAAATACGTATACTTTATATAAAAGATAGATTCAAGCAGGATTATCACAAGACCAGAATAACTTTTAGTAAATCGAGGTCACCAGATTACAATAGGCAAACTTAGTCTTTAAATGTTCGTTGGTTAGCAAGGTACAATGACAGGGAAATAAGAACGTTGCGGACCCTGGATCTGATATGAACTCAAGATGGAGTTCAAGCGTACCTTGCTGGTGGAAGTCCGAGGGGTTTCAGGCGCGGCTACTTGTGAGGGCGGACCCCGAACGAGGCTGATGGTTCTCCAGAGGATCTCTCCGGCTCAATTCCCCCTCGAGGAGCGAGGTGGAGGAGCTAGACTTGGAGGGTTGCGGCGATCTGGGATCGGTACAGCTCACGGGGCGAGGTGCCGTTCAGGCCTGCGGGGGGTACTACTTCTTAGCACGCTGGGTCTGACTCGTGGATCTGTGAGGGGTGTCAAGTTCTCAGGCAGGCGGGTGCAGCACCAGGCTTCCGGTACCACGGTACGGGGAGGCCTTTCTTGAGGTGCGGCACGGGCCTTGATATGCAGGAGCGCAAAGCGAGACAGTCGGGTACGTTACGACGTACGGACCATCCGAGGCTATGAGATGCTCTCCGTGCAGATTCTGACTGGAGAAGATGAGAGGTGGGAAGCTCTCTCCGTAAGCGGCGAGGTGACAGGAGAGCAGGCGGCCCGGCACTGAAGCGGAGAGCCGTTCAGGGATGAGCGGGCTCTCTACTGCAAGGCGACCAGGCTCCAAGCTGTCATGACCTGGGAGAGGGCGAAGAAACCCGAGTCACAACTCTGGCGAGGGAATAAGAACAGAGGCCCAACAGCAAACGGGCACAAGCAGATGGAACCCAATGGTCCTGGGGTTCCGTTCAGGGGGCAAGCTCTCGATCAAGCCCTTGTAGATCGTTTGAGGCACACGTCTACAAAGTCCTATCTGGTCCTTTCCTCTCCGTTCTCAGTAAGGCACCACTGCAGGCCAGTCTTACAGGATACAGACTGGTTTCTGTCCTTCAGCTTCTCTTGGTCCTTCTAGTCAGGCAGAGGTTCGTCGTGGTCAAAACTGGATCTGATTTGTAAGGAGCAGAGCTCCTATATTTATACTGCATTTCTTTTGTCTTTGCAGGCCAGGGGGCCTGAGCCTGATTCAACCCAGTTCTGAAGTAATTTGTTGACAGGACGCTGCTGTCTTCTTTCAGGGTGCAGGGCAGAGACATCAGACGCTCCGCAGGAGGTAGAGCCAGCATTGTGGTGGTGGAGCACAACCCTATCCAGAGTCAAGGGCTACTCCGCCCACCCATCCTGGTGTAAGCATCTCATTCACCCTCCTGAGCACCCGACTATCCCCCGCGAATCTCCCAGCCCTGTCACTCACACAAACCCAGAGAGCCGATACACATCCTGGCAGAGGCGGGCTGGACAGTTAGGCGAGCAAAGGCTAACTTTCTAAAAGTAGCATTTGCAAACACAGGATACTAAAATAAACCTTACTAAAGGAAGTATTTTATTATTTGGAGTTCAGGCATACTAAACTCAACCTGCTACCGTGTTCCCTGAGCTTGCCGGGACTATAGCGTGTAATAGCTCTGACAGTTCATCTGGCCTAAGAGAACCGGTAGCCCTTCAATAGTGAATAACGAGAGAGGCGGTAATTTACTACTAGGACATGCCACACTCTAGGCCTGTCCTACCTTACGCTTACAATGCACCCTGCCCGTAGGTCTACCATAGGGGTGACTGATATGAAGGTGAGGGAAGGTTCTGGGACCGGTAAGTGTGGGCACTTGCACAGTCAGCGTGACAGTGCGGGACTGCACGCGGGGTCAGCAATGGCGGACCCGAGACATATCTTACGAGGCCGCTTCTGTGGGTGGCGCAACCAGTGCTGCAGGCCCACTAGCGGCATTTGTATCTACAAGCCCCGGCACGCATCGTGCGCTTTACTGGGGACTGATAGTAAACCAAATAATCCAATCGTGGAAATCAATTGTACATACACTTTACATTGGGAGCACTTGCACTGCGGCACTGCTTGGCCGTGGCGCAGTGCCCTGAGCATCGAACACAAGCAAAAACATCTGAGGCACATCAGCAAAAAGTGGAGGGAGACTCACGCCAAGTTGCCAGGTCTAACAGCGCCTATGTGTGGACTTGCGCAAGCTGAATAAAGGCTTGGTGGAGGAGAAGTTTCCCCTTCCTAGGATAGAAGAAATGTTGGCGGGAACCAGGGGAGTGAAATGGTTCTCCACAGTTGACCTCACGTCAGCATACCACCAGATCGACCTACATCCGTCCAGCAGGAAACTGACGTCTTTCATCACCCCCTATGGTTGTTATCAGTTCGTCAGGATGCCCTTCAGTCTGGCATCTGCCACGGCGGTATTCCAAAAGCTCATGCATCTCCTCTTCAAAGATGTCAAAGGCATCCAGTACTTCCAGGATGACATCCTGGTAATGGGAATGGATCGTAAAGACCACAATACCAAGTTGGACAAAGTGCTGAGCGTCCTACAGGAAAAAAGACTCACGGCGGAATGGGAGAAGTGCAAATTCGGAATGACGTCCGTCACCTACCTGGGGCACGAAATAAGCGGACAAGGGATCATGCCCAAGAAAGACAATGTGAGAGAAATATGCGAGGCCAGAGCCCCTAACAATAAGGATGAAGTACGGTCATTCCGAGGAATGGCCGAGTACTACAGCAAATTCGTCCAACATTTTGCTACGAAAACGCACAGATTACGACAACTGATAAGAGACAAAGCGTCATTCCAGTGGGATGACGAGGCTCAGAGGAAGTTTGAGGAACTGAAGGAGAACATCAGCCAGGCCGTACCATTGCAGGGACATGACCAAGCGGGAGTCACAATCCTCACCATTGACGCCAGCGAAAAAGGTCTGGGTGCAGTCCTCGCCCAACGGAGAGACAACAACACGGTTGAAACACTCAGCTTTGCGTCCAGAGCACTGTCACACACTGAACAGAAGTGTAGCGTAATAGAGAAAGAGATGCTAGCTGTTGTGTGGGCCATGGGAAAGTTCCGGCAGTTCCTGTGGGGCACAAGGTTTCGCCTACAAACTGACCACAATCCACTAGTCAAGGTGCTTACCTCGAGTGGGCATGCCACGGCCACCCCGCGGAATGCTAAGATGACTCTCAAACTATTAGAGTACATGTACGATGTAGAGTACATTCCGGGGACACACAACAAAGTGGCGGACTATCTCAGCAGGGCCTCGGCCATGGAGGATGCACCCACACCTGCAGAGGAGAATGAAGAAATGGTAGCAGTAATGGAAGACATGGAGAAAGCGATCAGCATACAAGAATGGGCACACGCATATAGAAAAGATGAGGCCTTGGAAGAGATCAAGAGGTACCTTGTCAATGGGTGGCCAGAAAAGAAAAGGCTAAAGGAGGTGCCCAGGAAACTGTACGAAGTGAGAGAGGAGTTATCCATGAGTGACTCAGGAACATTTCTGTATAGCGGGGACAAGTTGGTGCCCCCAGAAGAGCTGATCCCTACATTGCTGAACCAACTGCATGAAGGTCACCTCTGCATTGTGAAGACCAAGTCGAGGGTGAAGCAGATGTACTGGTGGCCAGGAATGGACATCATGATCGAGAGACATGTCAGGGACTGCAACCAATGCCAAGAGTCAGACAAGGTGCTCAAAACTTTGAGGCCGGCGTTGGGCAGTTTTGAACAACCCTGTGATCGATGGGAAGATCTAGCTGTCAACATCCTAGGGCCGATACTAGATGGACAAGGAACGGCCAAGTACTTGTGTGTACTGGTGGACAAGTATTCCAAATGGCCAGAGGTGCATGTGCAGGAAGAAATGGACTCGGATGTAGTCATAAAATTCCTCACATCGGTGTTCCTAAGGGAAGGCATCCCGAGGACTATATTGACAGACAATGGCCCGCAATTCACATCCGATAAGTGGCACAGATACACAGAGAGGAACGGAATCAGGTCCAAACACACCTCAGTGTATCATCCAACCAGCAATGGACAGGTGGAAAGGTTTAACCGAGTTCTGATGGGGTCAATTCAAGCTGCCATAATGCAAGGGAAAGACTGGGAGGCAGAAATTCAAAGAATGCTCTGGGCGTATAGAATTACTCCACTGCAACAGGGTACAGTCCCTTTCAGATCCTTAGAGGCAGGCATCTGTTCACGAAGGACAATGTAGTATGGAGAGAAAAAACGGTCACCAGTAAGTGGTCGCCTGCCGTAGTCCAGCACAACTTGGAGAAGGCCCAAAGAGTGTACACAGACCACTACAATCGGAGAATGAGAGTGAAGGACTCGACGTTGGAAAAAGGGGAATGGGTGAGAGTTAAACAAGCAGTACTGAGGAAGAAGGGAGAAAGTAAATACAGCCCACCCCTAAAAGTGGAGGAAGTGTACAGCAGAGCAGCCCTCCTTAGCGACGGAAAGGTGTGGTCTCAGGATCGCATGGCTAAGATAAATAAGAATATGCAATGGCCGGAGGAGAAAGGTAACTGCACTTCTGTTCAAAGACAAGAAGGAGGAACTGAAGAAAAAGAGTCAGTGGACGAAAGTCTGGGAGGTGGAGATACGTGCATGGAAAGTGAAGATCTGGTTGAGACAAGTGTGAAGGAAACACCAGCAAAGGAAGAGTCGACACCCGGGAGATTGGGACATGGTCAAGGGAGAGAAAAGGTAGAGAGCCCCGCTCCTGAGGTTGTCCATGGAGCCTCCACTCCGGTAAGACGCACGCGCGCTGGGAGAATGATAGTCAGACCTTCACACCTCAGAGACTTTGAGTGAGAGAACGATGAACATTGAACTGCAAATGTCCGTTGTGTAAAAGGAGGAGATATGAAGTGTTAGCGTTCTAGACGCAGCCGGCTTGCGTGTGACGTAACACGCGCCCGCAGAGAACGCGGGACTGCGCATGCGCGAACTGTGGTTTGCGCCAGTCAGAGCCCGGCATAGCGATCCTTACCAGACGCCCGGCGCTCTTCCCTAGATAATTACTGTATTAATAAAAGAGCATTTCCCTCTACACCTGCCTCGGAGTGATCATTTAGGAGTGAGCTTGTGTGCCTCTACACCTCATACAAGACTGGGAGTAATCACAGTGATTATTTTAGGAAAATACAGTTACTATATCTATAATGCCAATTATATGCTGCTGTTAAAAAGGTGGCAGGGGAAGGGAGGGTCAATCATTGTTGGGTCCCTAGTGATGTAAGCAATCCTTCTGGTGACGGTATATTCAAATATGGTAAGACACTGCATAGATTGCGATGTCATAAAACAACCAAAAATAGGGGGATGGAGAAGCAAGGGTCTTAAGACCCATTACAGGGTTTTTTTGTCAGTACATGAGACGCCTCACTGGGCTGACCTGTACTGAGATTAAGTAGGTTGTTCAATAAGACAGCCTCTGGTGAACCTGCCCGATGGATGGTCTAGTTACTGTTACCCCTAGGTTCAAGACACCTGAGCCCAGGGTATGTCGTCATTGTGACCAATTATGTGGGTGCCCAGCCGGAACACCGAATTCATATTTACCGAATCCGTAATTACCTAATTCCTTATTTACCGAATCGGTAAATAAGAAATGGTAAAATTAGAATAGAGGTGTAGGTAACTTCTAAAATACCGAATTACATGAAATTCGGTACTTAAGAGTCGGTAATTATCATGGATTGAAAGCAGGTGGTAACCAGGTGTGGGCTATAAAAAAGTCCCCAAAATGCAACAGTGTGGTCAGAATGGCGGCATTCAATGTGATAGCAAGGCAGCTACGGCTACAGGCAGTAGGAGAGAGGATCTGGAGACGGGAGGAGCAAGTCTAGTGACAGCGGATCACGCTCTTCCAACTCACTGAGGCAGAGATCCTGCAAAGGTACAGGCTACACCCCCACACCATCCTGGACTTGATGAGGGACCTGCACCCACTCCTGGAGCACCCAACACCAAGTGCGCACGCCATACCACCACATGTTCAGGTGCTCTGTAGCCTACACCTGCTTGCATCCGGCTGTTACCTTGGTGTGATAGCTGCGATAGGTGGTTTGTCCCAGAGCTGCCTCCGATTCTTCAGGAAGTTCCTGGAGGTCATAATGCAGAGAATGCATCATTACATCAGCTTCCCTGACACACATGCAGAACTGTTAAAGACCAAGACTGACTTCTACCAAATGTCAAACTTCCCACATGTCATCGGCTGCATTGATGGCACACACATCCCAATCTGCCCACCTGAAGCCACAGAGTACATTTACAGGAACCGAAAGTCCACCCACTCAATAAATGTGCAGGTAATCTGTGATGCCAACAACATAATCATAGACATTGTGGCCAAATTCTCAGGAAGCACCCATGATTCCTACATCTTTCAGGACAGTGGGATCTACACACGCCTGACAGCGGGGGAATTCGGAGAAGGATACCTGCTAGGTAAGACAATGTGACACACCCTGACAGTTATTGCAGATGTAGATGTTGTTGCACATGTGATTAATTGCTCTCTCATTTCCACATAGGTGATAGCGCATATGCCGTCCGCTCGTTCTACCTGAACCCATCAACCCCGGGTGAGAGATGATAAAATGTGGCACACAAATCTACTTGCAACGTTGTGGAGCGCACATTTGGGCTGTTAAAAAGCAGGTTCCGTTGCCTCCACAAAAGCGGAGGCACACGTCAGTACTCACCCCTCATCTACTGTAAGATCATTGCAACTTGCGCAATGTTGCACAACCTTGCTACAAAGAAAGGTACAGAAGTGGAATTAAGTGATTATGAGGACCACGATGATGAATGTGCACAGCCTGAGCCCAACACAGCAGGAGTGGCGCCAACAACAGATGGAAGTCAGAGACGGGCAGAGATCATATGCAACTATTTCTAAGTAAGTAAGGAGACACAGCCTGGTGTAGTATGTACACAATGTAGTTTATTTATTTGGCACCACACCAGTACACAAAGGCACAAATGTGCAAGACCAATGGTACCCATCCATTCTGGAAGTCCTGGGTTACTTCACCCATTCCAGGTCGGGGAGTGTGGGCAGCATTAGTTTTTGCGGCCACGCCTACCGGTGCCGGATGACATTGGCTGGCTGTCCTCACTGGGTGTGTGGGCAGTGGCAGTCTCATGGAGCCTGCTGCTCCTCCGTGTGTCAGTAGTAGGGGGGGTTGTCATGCTGCTACTACTGGTGCTCTCCTCGCCTCACCCACATCCAGAGCAACAGTATGTGCTGACTGCACAGTCAGCAGCACCTCAACAGCATTTGTCACCCTCACAATGCCCCCGGAGACTTCACTGCTGCTGTGTTCCTGTCCCTCCTGCATGTTTACACATCGCCTGCAAAGCAGGGAAGTGGCAGTAGCCAGGCAGTTGACTGCCCTTGTATGTTGTTCTGCACGCTGCCTCTCCTTCCACCTTTCTGCCCTGTCCTGGTCAAGCTTGCTGCACAGCAACATGTATGACCGAGCCATCTTGCGATTTCCTAACTGCAACTTTTTTGCGACTTCCAATTAGGAACTCACAAAATGCAATGTACTAATTTGTGTTGCATTGAGAATTGCTAAAATACAGGGATCGTTGTCTGTTGGGAATATAAGAGAACCATGTCTTTATTAGGTTTTTATTAAAGTAACTCTAAAGTAAAAATACAGCCCGTTTTTCTTAAAGGAAAATGGGATGAATGTCAAAAAGAAAAATTAAACATTTCAGTTTTTTTTTAGAGTAGGCAGTAGTCCATGGGATCATATCCTGCTCTTGAAAAATGTTTTTGCTGCCATTCAGAAAGGAAGAGGGGGTCCCCTGGGCACCCCTTCATGTTTGAGACTGGCTTACTGCCTACTTTAAGTAGGAAGCAAACTGCGAGCGCTTTGCGACTGCATTTCATTCGGGAAATATTCATGCACCCCCCTGCGACTCGTTATTAGTAATGGACGACCTTAAGTTGTCCCTTCCAAATCCCAACTTGCAAACCCTGTTTTGCAAGTTGGAATTAGGTTTCCGAATCACAAAATAGGGTTAGTACATGCCAAAAGGCCTGATTCTCCATTTGCAATCACTAAAACCTGTTGTACATATGGACCTCGGATTTTAAACTGCAAAGTTCACATCATTACAACAGATCAGGGATATTAAAGGTTTTCGATGTTATCTTGAGGCAAGAGACCTGACTGTCTATGTCTTTATTAGAGAGTGGGATGGAAAGCCCCCAATTCATACTTGGCGGAAGTGCCTCTGACATACGGTATGAGTTTCCACATTCTAGGGAGAGGCGCCTTTGTGCCTCTTTTGGCAGGCATGCTGGCAAGGATCACATGCACAACAGGGCTTTGCAGACCTTGCATTATCTTTGTCAATCCAAAATGATTGCTGCTGTTGGAGCACAGCATGCAGAGTCTACTATAGAAAAATCTGGCAACTTCTACCTGTGAGGGGGTTTTAATAATACATAGCTCACTGCAGAGACTACACAATCCGTAATCAAGAGCTCAAATCAGGCTTTGCACCCCGTTGTAGAGCAGAGAGTGATACAAGGCCCCGGATCCCGACTCCGCTCGTACTCTCTATTGGCATTGCTTCCAATCTTTGAAATTACACATTAGGGGCCATATCATCAAGCAAGGGCGATACATTATCGCCGCTTTTATCAGCAGGAAACTGCCGATAAAGCAGCAATAATGGGCTTGATAATATGCCCTTGTGAATTCCCATAGAAGCCCAGGTTAACACCAGAACCTGCGCTGCAATGGGAATTCACAAGGGCCTATTATCAAGCCCATTGTCACCGCTTTAGCAGCAGTTTCCTGCCGATAAAAGCGGCGATAAAGTATCGCCCATGCTTGATATTATGGCCCTAGCTTCTCTGGCATGGTCCTACAATGATTCACCTCCTACCTTACCAGTCACCATCACCATATTCAAATGCAAACCTCAAGATCCAAGAAACGCAGCATGTCCTGTGGCAACCCAACATGGATTCAGTCTCACCACCATCCTCAGTCTCCACAGGCAACTTATTGGATATATAAACACTGACAAAAGGATCAAGATCCAATAATAGGCCTATGACAGATGAGGTTACCTGTTGAGGTTAGTGGAGAAGTGTGGCTCAGGGGTTAGAGGCGGCAGACCCGGAAAGCTGAGATCGGCCCTGGACCAGGGTTCAATTCCCCGCCCCGACGGGGGTTGGGCTCAATAATTCCACGGACTCGATAATTCTCGCTCCGGTGCCTACTCGACTCACAGGTTCACACTCTGCGACTCTGGGCAATAGCTTGCTTAATCTCCACTATGGCCCCTCGTGGCGGGATGCCTGGCTTTCACCTTGTGGATACCCTGCCGGGGTGTCTCACAGGGGAATACCAGGACGGGTTCCCTAAGCAAGCGCATAGATGCCTGCGATGTCGGCGATTTGCGCTATATAAATACAAGTACATTTACATTTACATTAGTCACGGTACACAGCGACTCAGAGTTTGCCTTAATTAAATTAGAACTGGAGGTCAAAAGCTTAAAGCTCAAACAGACAACAGAGGAGTTTTCTCTCTTCACCAACAGCACAAGACAGGGACAGGTTCATGCTTGGCTATCTGATATGAACATGAGTGGCTTCATCCCCAGCTCAGACTCGGAGTCATTTGAATGTACCCTGAACACAGACCTCTCCTTCAAGACAAACATTGCCAGAACTGCGTGATATCACTCTTCCATTCGAAAAGGTGATACACTATCTCCCAGAAACAAACTTTGTGCTTGTGAAAAAAAGATTGTTATGAGTACCTAGTGGTCCAAGGGGCAATTGACTACTCTTAAATATACTTTAAAAAGATAATTTTTAAATGAAAGTCTGGGAAAAATGATCTTGTTTAGGGAGAGCATTATTCTTTGTTTTTAATATGTTTTTAGAACAGCATATACCTGTCCACCTGTCTGATAGTTCTTGCTGGGGGCTTGCGGCCTGTGTCCATGGAGGAGTTATTATAAACCATGATAGTATTTAACAAGAGATAGAGGGAGCAGGAATGGTTCCTGTAAAGCTCTGTAGACAACCCTCAACTCTGCTAAGGAGCCTGTGGGTGCTTGGAGGAATTTTTAAAGGGTAAGTCCACAAACATTCATTTTGAGTAGCTCCTGTTAATTCCTCTGTTGAATCAGGTCACAATACATGTCAAAGCCTGGTTAAAATCATCAAAGAAACAAACCTTCTGAAATAATTTTTTTTAGAGATTGTTAGCAAAGCAGGACTGAGTAAAGTTGATTTTTTCAGTACACTAGATGGCCACTATCACCTTAATAAATGTATATCAATATTATACATTACGGATTTGGTTTATAGATTATATATTCCTAGAACACTTAAAAATACTGTGGCTGGTGTTTGTAGTTAGCTTTATATTTTCTTGCATCAATATTCAACATTTTAAGCATTTCAGTGATTCTCTCTTAGTTTAAAATTTTAGTGAATTTTACCAATTTCTACGGCCAAGAGCCTTCCTAGGCACATGTGCAGGGACTGAGGCAGCATCATTCATCCAGTCTGTAATAAACTCCAATTTCTCTGACTCTCCCAGTGTTTCTTCTAACAAGGGGACCTGAATGCTGGACCTGCGTGCCTCACCTCCTTAGTCTCTATGAACCTCCAGCTCTTCTGACTCACCCAGTGGGTGCTCTAACAAGGGGACCTGAATTCTTGCCCCCTGGATGATCCCTGAGTGTGATGAAATACTCTCTGTTATAAGTAAGGGCTTGACACTGCTGGAGAATGGGGTTTACCCGAGGGACCCCCTTTTCATCATAGGCAACTACCATCCCAATGTGTTGGCCACATGGCTGGCCACGGGGTCAGCTGATCGTTCCACATATAATCCACGCCTTTTTCTTACCACCCTATGTGGCGAAGATCTCAACTGATCCTCCTCGCTAAAGTGGGGTCTATTTTCAATACTGGGCCTCTCCTGGGACTCTCCTGGGACTCTCCTGGGGCTCTCCAGACCCCTCCTATTATGAGATGTCCATGTACAGTCGATTGAGCAGAGCCTGACTCTGTCTGAGGTCCACATTCATTTATGTGAGCCCATGTGCTGCATTAATTTGTTTTAAAGAGTGGAGCCTGCTGGTATCTTTTATTTGCATCTGGCCATGCACTGCTCTGTCCTCTTCTCCTCCCTTCGATAACATGCTGCTGTGTGTCTGGTTTGTACCTATTTTACAGTTTCTCCCCTTGTACATTGCAGAGCTGCTCTATCCCTCCACACACACTGAGACCATGCTAGCTGGTTGTTAGCAACATATTCTTCAATGGAGCAGACACTTGATCTGAGTGCTCACTCAACTGGTTTCAGCATGTTTGATGTGACAGACTGTGGCCTCCATGATAAAGCTCTCCTAATATGGAAGGGACTATGAGCATCATCATTGCCCATAAAAAAATAAAAAAATATGTCCCTGGTGCCTAACCCACCCTGGCTTCAGATTAAGAAGATAAGCTGCAGCCCTAGAAACAGCCACATTGGCTCTGGATAGTCTTCTAGAGACATGTTTTGCTCTCATTGGACTCCTACTGACAGCACATTCTTGTAACCATTTCTGTTATGTAATGATCCTATTGTCATTGGTTTCATGGAGATTCTTAGATGCTAATCAAACCCAATTCATAGACTGTTCCCAAATTAATATTACTGAATCCAAACACACACCATGGTCCAGAATGCTCTCACATTGAATCTTACCAGCTTTCATTGACCCTTGCACTTCTGTTTTACTGTTCCCCTGACGTAAGTTGTCCCTAGCAGGCTGGAAGAAGTGGCCCTGAAATTAACTGAATGTACATCTGTTACAAAGATAACAGATGCTGCTTAACGAATTAGCTTCTCTGGTAAAAGCATCAAGGAAAATGATGCATGACATTAATAGTGTGAACACATCCATTAATTTTATCCACATGTTCACCAAAACTATAGGAATATAGGGGCATATTAGCAACAACTTGCGAAAATTATCGCGAACTGGGCTTAGCGTGATTTTTTTTTATCGCCTCCTATCGCTGGATCTTATCACGGGGATAGCGGGTTATTACCAACGTTTTTCTCCAATGCGATAAAAGATCCAGCAATAGCGGCAGAATCCACCAAAAACCCAAGTAAAACAGTGATACAAAATGTATCGCTAGCGTAAACCTTACTAATAGGCAGAGGTGGATTCTGCCTTAGAATCCACCTACCATTGAGTATAATGACTAAGTCAGGTTTTTAGCAGGTGTAAAAATTCCTGCTATAACCCTGGTTAACGATACTTTTTATATCGCTAACTGGGTCCAGGGCCCCATTGCTAATAGGGGTTAGGTCTGTTAACGGCTGTTTTTGTGGTCTTTTAGTCGAGTCCGCCTACTTTGCATGTCATTAGTGATAAATACTGCGGACATGCAAAGTGGCCCCCAAAAACGGTCGCTTTCACCAGAAAGCTGTCGCTAACAGCTGTTAGCGACAGCTTGCTGATCGGGTGATAAAAATATACTCGCTTTAGCTGCAAAAAGTGCCCGCTAAAGCGGCGATATGGCCCTTGCTAATATGCTGTATAAGTTGGTAGACAAGTGCACAGCTGGTTTAATCAGAGATAGAAATGAGTTCAATCTTTAGGGTAGGTGCTCCTAAGGTGTCGTCCTCTCCCCAAGTGACGAGTGGGAATACAAGAAACAAAGTGCTGTCAATTGAAAATTGATTGCATCCCTTAGGGCACTCTTGCTAATATGCCCCACTGTTTTTAGCATTGTTCCATGATGCCAGCAGAACTGTGAATCCTCGCTCCAGGGATCTGAATCATTTTAAACTAAACCTTTGCCACCATCAAACTCCTTTTGCCAAATTTACTTTGTCTACTTTTCTGGTCTTCAAAAACTATACCAGCCCCAAAATAACCAGATTGATCAGACGACTTTCCAAAGTGCTGTAGGTGAAATGCCCGATGGTAAGGGAACTTACATTTAAATAAATGCTCATAATTATCTATTGAAATGATTTTGCTGATTGCACCTAAACCACTTGAATTTAACAGAATCAATGAATATATATTCACAAGGACCTTCACACTCCTTCTATTGCCCAGTGGTGTCTGTTTCACCAGAATTCACCCTGAATACTATTACACCCACTCTTGCACTCACGGCATCCACAAAAGCATCTTCATCATTCACTACACACATCACACCCTCCTGTTCTGCCTCCATAAACCCTGCTAAAATGACCAGCCCTAGACATGTCTCAAAGCAGGACAACATTTTTATTAGAACTATTTCATGGTGGGCGACAACTGAAACACACCACTGCTTGCACTAAACAGCTGTAAAGTATGGGAATGCAAATTGCTACCTTATGATACTCTATCCTAGGGAGGCAGGTGTCGCTGCATGGACAAAAACAATGCAAGGGTGCCAGCATTGGCGTATAATGTTAAATGCAGCGCTTTCCTGCCCATTCCGCTTCACGTAGCACCTCAGGGTGGCTTGCTGAGCTGCTTGAAAGTTTGATAAATATGGCCCCAACTCTTTTAGAGGCAGGAATGGTCATAATGTTTTAAAAGTGGGCAAATCACATAATCTTTACAAGCATGCCAACCGCAAAAGAAAGGGGGGCATCTTATCAAGGAACGGCATTAAAATTATCGACGCTTTAGCGGCAGGAAACTGCAGCTAAAATGGCAATAATGGGCTTGATAGTATGCCGTAGAGAGTTCCAATAGAAACCCATGTTCACTCCAGAACTTGGGCTTCTATTGGAATTCTCAAGGGCAAATTATCAAGCCCATTATGGCAGTTTTACCAGTAGTTTCCTGCCGCTAAAGTGGCGATAAATTTAACACTGTTCCTTGATAATATGCACCAAAATTCCTTTCTAACCCCTGCTGGTTTTCTACTCAATCTGAAATCAGGACCCAGTGGTTAGCTTTCCTGCACCCAACAGTATAAAAAAGTAAATTTTCTTGTATTCAGCGCACAGAGGGTCAACCTTCCCCCACCTACATACATTGCTTACACAAGCCAGAACAAGAGGTGAAGTTCTACTCAGGCACAGTAGAAGCATTGAAGTAGCTACTCAGACTGTGGTAGTCCCAAAGGAGACAGTTCAAAGGCAGGTAGGACACACTCCCATGGTTAAATAAAAGTGCTGGTCTGTCTGCATCGACCTTGCTCACTACAGTGACGTGGAGGTTACATGGTAGAGATGTCACAATTGCCAAGCAACTCGTGTAGTGAGATGATATACATCTGTACCAAGTGACCATAATCAGCAGATGCTTGAAAGCTTGAATTCAGATAGACCTAAAATACGTTTAGTGAGACCTGTCACTATATTGGCACTCCCAAGTTTGTTCAACAACAGCTGCCAGACTTTCAAACCTGAAAAGAATATCGCATCTCTGATTTTTCATCATCCCACAGTGGAACTAGTAGATAGGGCACCAGAAGCCCTGGGATATTTAAACAAACAACATTATTAATCTCACTAACTTGCACCTTTTACCCTGCCAAGATTCAAGGCATGGAAAGCATCCATTGACCTTCTGCATTTGCAATTGACATTTCCCATCAACATCATGTTATATTACTGCAATACAACCCATGCCAAGTTTGACAGCACCCACTTCTTAAACAGTTTATTGCCTCACACAATAGAAAGCGCACTGTCTATTATTCACTTTTAATAGACCCAAAATGCCTTTTACCAATAAGATTATGCCTGGTGTTTCTTTCTGGTTTAACAAAAATACTATAACACTTGGGAAAGAATATGCATCCTAGAAGTCCAGCGCTGGAGCACAGGATGGCAAACACCTCCACCGCCACCATGTACTTCCCGCGTGTGCTCAGGTACGCTGGGATGAAGGAGATCCACACACTGACAAACACCAGCATACTGAAGGTGATCAGCTTGGCCTCGTTGAAGCTTCCAGGCAGGTTCCTTGAGAGAAAGGCCACAATAAAGCTGACTGCGGCCAGGAGGCCCATGTATCCCAGCATGCAGTAGAAGAAGATGGAGTCCCCTTCATTACACTCAATGATAATTTTTTCTTTGTAGGCTAGGATGTTCACCTCTGCAAATGGTGGTGATTTCACCAACCAAAAAAGACATATAAGAACTTGTATCATAGAAGAGATGAGTACTGTGCAGTTAGGGGTTTTCGATGCAAGCCAACGTCTTCTTTGGCTATTGGGATGTGTTGCTTTGAAGGCAATGACAACAACTATAGTCTTGGCCAAAACAGATGAGACGCTTATAGAAAATATCACTCCAAACACTGTCTGTCGGAGCATGCAGGTGAATGTCTGCGGAAGGCCGATAAATATGAATGAGCAGAGGAAGCAGAGCATCAAGGAGGTGAGAAGAAGATAACTGAGTCCTCGATTGTTGGCTTTGACGATAGGAGTATCTTTGTACCTAAGAAAGACTCCTAAGACAAAACAAGTAATGAAAGTCAAGAAGACAGCAGAAGTGGTAAGTGTGAGTCCGAGGGGTTCTTCAAATGAAAGAAACTCTCTCACTTTTTGGATGCAATGATCATGTTTTTCATTGGACCATTGGTCATCAGGACATTTTATACATTCATCTCCAGCTGAAAAAGGAATGATATTAAATGAATATTTGAAAATGAACTTCAGCAACATAATTCACATTGAAAAACTTTATGACCTTTACATTTATGCAAAGTTTGATTATTGATTTAGAGTTTGATTTGCAAACATGTAGCTACACACAGGTATATGACTGGATACAAATTACCTGAATTTTGTGGAATCTGCATGGAGTCAATGCAATTAACCCTACTTTATAAGCATAACGAGTATCTCATTTGCCCTCAATCCCCTGTTTTTTGCTTTCCGCACTCGTATAAGTAGGAAAAGGAGCACAACAATGTCATCAAATGCTTCACTTACTAGCTATGTAGTTGTTGCAGGGTATTTTAGAGAATGGGCTTTGAACAGGCTGCCCTTCAAACTTAGCTGGTTTTAAATCTCCTCTTATAAAATATTAAGAATTACATCAGATGGTGGAGTGAGTTGGCACTTTCAAGGATGGTCGTCTTCTCAGAAGCGCTTAGGAAGTTTTTCTCTGTTATCATTAGTGAAGGTTTAGAAAAGCAGGAGATTCATGAGCGGGAAGGTCCCCCTCCTCTTCCTTCTTACCTTCAGTTTTGGGCTTTTCTTAATTTATTTCACGCAGAGACTAATTTATCCAAGATGCACTCCTTTCTTTACACCTTTACTTCGGTGAGTGATGTCTGCCATTGTAAGTACAGCTGAGCAGCATATTTTTTAAATGCCTCAAATATATTTCTTACCTAAACCTGACTTTATTATTATGCCGCAAAGTATCTACGCGACTTTACGTAAAATACTATATCTCATAAGCTAAAGGGGGAAGCCTAAGTTGGTTTTAGCTTGTAAACTGATGAAGTATTTGATCTTTGGAGGTGACTGCAAACAGATAGAGAATTTTATTAACAGGAATTCGAAAGTCAAGTACATTCCTAATCTTATGTGTAACAGTTTTTAAACGCTGTGTCTTTAGGATTGCCTGTTGAAACATGTAGACTTTTCAATCATGGGAAAAAATAATTCACCTGTTTCTCTCCTGTCAATCACTCCCAATCCAGATTGGATGATATTTTCCTTGGGTAAACACTGAGGACCTAATTACAAGTTCTGCAGTCTAAATTTATTTATTTATTAATGTCATTTGTAGAGCGCGTACAATTACCCTTGGGCGTCTCGGCGCTAAAAATGCAGTAATGTCTCACCATGATCAGGAAGTACAGAGATGTGGATTACTGATTGAATAACCATGTTTTCAGTTTTTTTCTGAACTGAAGAAGTGTGGAACTTGTTTTTATATGGTTAGGTAAGGTGTTTCAAAGTCTGGGAGCCGCAATTGAGAAGCGGCGATCGCCCCAAGAGACTGTTCGGCTTCGTTGAACCACTAATTGGTTAAGAGACGTGGATCTGAGAGTTCTGGTTGGGTTGTAGGGTATCAGTTGATTTTTGAGAAATCGAGGTCCTTTATCCTGTAGAGACTTATATACTGTACACAGAGATTTGAATTTAACCCTATTATGGATGGACAGCCAGTGATAGCTTCTAAGCGTGTCCGAAATGGGTGCGAACTTGTTTTTTTTTGACAGAACGCGAGCGGCAGCATTCTGCACGGTCTGTAGTTTTTTGATAACTCTGCTCTGAGCATTGAGCGGCAGACCATTGCAGTAGTCTAGCGATGTGAGCACCAGAGAGGTAACTAGAGTTTTCGCTGCTGAGTCAGGTAAATAAGGTGTGATTTTCCTTACCACTCTAAGCTTGTAATGGGCGTTAGCTGCCACCTTGTTTGCGTGGGCCATAAAGTTAAGCTGGTCGTCGAAGGTAACACCTAGGTTTCTAACTTTGACCGTGGGGGTGGGAGGTGTGCCCAAGGCTGATGGCCACCAGGTTTCCGACCAGGCTGGGGAGAGATTACCAAAGATGACCACCTCCGTCTTATCGGAGTTAAGTTTTAAATGACCGCTGCTGACGGTCCCTGGACTAGCAGGATGGCAGTCCAGCCGCCGTTTTACAACTACGGTGGTGGGACCACCAAGTGAACGTCACAATGGCTGGAGATCTCTGATACGCAGTGGTCGCACAACTTTGTGAGGCTGTAATATACAAACTTACCTTCTCCTTTAATAAGACATCGCAGACAGCTCAATCCACCTTCTCTTCCGGCATGCTGGCCATCTCGCAATGGATGAAAAACAACTTCTTACAGCAGCTGAATGCCGGAAAAACAGAAATCTTGCTCTTTGGAGAAGCCCCACTTCTATGGGCCCCACAATGGATGGCCTACAGGACTGGGAACCGCCCGACCCCCACAACAACAGTCAGGAATTTGGGTGTGCATCTTGAACAGACCCTAACTATGAAAAAGCATGTAACGCACACAGAGGGCTCATGCTTCCATGTGCTGGGTTTGCTGAGAAGAGTCTTCCTCTATCTTCCCGACTCCATGAGAAAGACCCTGATCCAAACCCTGGTACTGAGTAAGCTAGATTACTGTAATGCCTTACTGATCGCAGCCAACAAGTCCTCTCAAAACCGCCTTCAGATTATACAAACTACTGCTGCACGTCTAGTCTTAAAAGCCCCCCACAGATCAGCTTCACTCCCTCTTCTTCATCAGCTACATTGGCTGCCTGTGTAGGTACGTATGAAGTTTAATATCTGCTGCCTGACGCACAAGGCAATATGGGGAAAGGGACCCTCCTACTTGGCGGAGATGCTCCACCATTACACCCCCCATAGGGACCTGCGATCAAGCTCAAAATCTCAGCTCAAAATCCCCAGAATGAAAAAGTCATGAACAGGAGGAAAGGCTTTCTCATATCATGCGCCACTCCTATGGAACCAACTCCCAATTGTCTTAAGACAATGCCCTGACCATGTGAAATTCAAAAAATCATTGAAAACAGCTTTTCTTTTCGACCAGCCCATTGCCTCTGCTTCTGCTGCAAATCCTTGAGTGCTGAGATACCTTTCAGAGGGTGATTCTTGCGCTATACAAGCCTATAAACTAAAACTAAACTAAATGCTGGTGTGTTGTTGCGGCATGACCAAGCATATTGCAAGTTTCCTCACTGCAACCCTTTTCATGGCGGCGAATCTGCCACTAACATCGCGGCAATGAGGAAACTAAGGGTGTCCTACAAGGCTTCCTGTTGCCTCTGGACCTGGGAGTACATGCAGGGGGTGCACATGGTGTGCCCCTCTCTAGGCATGCATTCCCCCGTTCCTGCACGGCATGGACAGCACCGTCCATGCCACCAGGAAAGTGCTTTAATGCTCCCACTGTACTGTCTTTTTAAGGCTCACATGCAAGCCTTAGAAACGCACCACCGTGGGACCGCCAAAGCAGGACCACCATGCCTGGATTCCAGACATAATCCAGTGGGAGGTCTGCCTGCTTGTCTTGCAGTGTTGCAGCAGGGTGCTGGTGTGATAGCCCACAGCAACACTGACAAACTTGTAATTAGGCCCTAAATCTGTAATAACTTTTTGCTGATACTGGAGCAATTCCTATTTCAGATCATGCTCCATTTATAATTAACATTGATTTCGCAACCATTTTTCTGGGATTGGAAAATGGAGGGTCAACAATACCCCCAACCTAACCAGATTTTCTCACAGTCATTTGAAACCTTTTTTAATTTTAGTTATACTGGATACACATCATACAGTCTGAAATGCATTAATTAGCAGCAAGAGGCTCAGGGCCAGATGTAGGTAAATACTATTTACCTATTCTTAAATACTGAATTTTACCGATTCGGTATTTAAGAATAGGTAAATAGTATGTAGGTAATTTTTCGGTAAATTTTACCGAATCTGTAAAATTCGGTATTTACTGATTCGATATTTACTGATTCTGTAACTGCCATTCATTCCTATGGGTCTGGAGGCCCTAGGAATGAATGGCAATTACTGAATCGGTAAATACTGATTCGGTAAAAGGGGGAAAACATTGAAGGATGGCAGGGTGTCACTTTGACACCCTGTTGCACCCCTCAATTTTGTATGGTTGCACATGTTGCAGACATACATGCCCTAAGGGCATGTATGTCTGGAACATGGCACTAAAGCAATTTGCCTAAAATTGCTTTTTTTTATTTTTCGTTATTTACCACCAACTTGTAGTTGATGGTAAATAACGAATTCTAACATGGGATAAGCACTCATTTAAATGCTCCCTACATTAGGAACTTGATAATTTACTGAATCTGTATTTAAGAAATCGGTAATTTACCGATTCCTTAAATTACTGATTCAGTAAATTACCGAATCCTTAATTTCGGCCCCTACATTAGAAATGCCTATTACCGGGCGGTAACGGCCGAAATTCGTTAATTTCGGCCATTACCGACAGGTAATAGCTTCCTACATCTGCCCCTTAATAATTAGATTTGTTTTGAGTAAGCTAAAATATATTAGTAGTAGTATTAAAACATTAGAATAAACTTACTATCCTTCTAACTCCTAAGATTGTTTCAAAAAATTATTTAATGTCAACGTTCAGTTTAACAAACATTCTACTAGTATTGTCTTCTCCTTTTCATCTTAAGTGTAGTGCAAGACGTTTTGGAGGTCAAAAAAAGACTGGTAATTTTTGGGTTAACTATTTGAAAATCATGAAAGAACTATCTTCCAAAGCAAGAGTTTGTCTTTTGAAAATGTAACTACTAGCAACCCACACAATGGGAGTTGTCTCCCATGGTGTGGATGTCATTTTTTATTTTTACTGTCTCTCACCATCAGGTTTTGATGAAGCAATATTGTATCACGCAAATGGTTGCAAAATCAATCAAAAAGTTTTGCTTGGAAGTCAAGAATAATGTTCTATTTAGGATTGTGGTTAAAAAATTCTGACAAAATGCAAGCACAATTCCATTGATGATTCACTGAAAAAAGAATAGGAAAGGAATCAATTTTGACAGACAATTTGAAGTAGACAAGGCATACAGAGTGCCAGCAGTTAAACCGCCACAAGGTCACGGCCCCCGGCCAATCATCTGCAAGCCCCTAAGATCAAACCAAACCCGAACCTAAAATGGAACAGCAACAAAATAATAATTACGCAAGACTTCTCAAGGCAAACAGTGGAGGTTAGGAAGGGATTCCTAGCGCTAAGGTAAAGAATGCGGAAATATAACATCACCTTCAGCTTTGCGGGACCAGCAAGACTGAGAATCACAGACAAATGACGAACCAAACAATGAGCCTAGCGAATTGAGAAGGTACCTCCAGGGCCCAGCACCAGAAGATATGGAGGCCCAAAGCCCAGGAGCGGCAAAAAGGCGAGCATCGTCAGACAACACGGGAGCTGGAGGTACTGAGGATAACTGAGACTTCTGACAGGAGACCACCAAACCTGGATATTGATGCTTCACTAAAAGGAAGTTATAAGGCTTCCCAGCGTATGGTTTACGTACAGACTAAACTAACTGAGCTACCTCAAGATACAACAACTACCTCAATCATACATACGCACTGCGCCGGTCCGCGGCCAGAGGAAATGATTGCGCAGCAGGATCATATCCTTTATGTTTAAGTGAGCTCCCCGATGTTAATGCCATGAGGGGACACTGGGACAGGGGGGAACCTCTAACAGCCACAACCTGAACCATAGAAGCGACACCTTTAAAGAAGGCTTGGACTTAGTTCACCACAAACCCTAGGGGGGGAGGGAACTTTGCTGTTGTACGCTCCTATTGCAATCATTTGGGCATGGGGGGAGGGGAGGGAGGGGAGGGAGGGGAGCCAGGGGAGCAAGGGGGGGAGGGGGGGAGGGGGGTTACCTTCAAGTACAGTTTTTCTTGTTTTCTATGCTTTCCTTCTTTACCTTTTCCATCTCTTGCTCTATCTTCCCCTTCTTCATTACTGAGAGAGGCAAACGACTACTAAGCCATCCAACACGAACAAGCAAGCACCATAGGAAAGCAACAGTAAAGGTTGATCTGGGGCCATATACAGGGCAGCTAGACACGCACAAGAGCACCTCACTAGCGAGCGATACTCATGTTCAGGAATGACACAAACAACGCAAAACCAACTACTTTCAAACATCAAAGTAGTCTCATTCAAAGTTAAAGGGCTCAACCACCCAGTTAAGAGAAGAAAAGTGATAGAGTACCTATAGAGTTAGAAGCGGCTTGGGGAGGTAATATTGGACCATCCCCACTGAAAGTTACTACCCATCCATTAAGGACAACTGGACAAGGAAGACGCCTGAAATGGGCAAAGGTGGTCCCAGAAAAATTTTATGCTGAAAATTTTCCAAAGATTAAGGGGCAGGTTGAGGTCTGTAAAAATCCTTGCGCACAGGGTCAAGAAATCGTAGAGGCCTTTGAGGCCATATGTGTGCAGGTGTCACAGGACCTCCTGGCAAAGACCAAAAACGTAACTCCAGGAACTAAGCGCTGGTTTGATTCAGCATGTTCAAAAGCACATAGATCATTATTGGTAGCTTTAAAAAGTATCCCCAGGGCAAATGATGAGATTACTAGACTCAGGAAAATCTACAAATTAGCAATAAAAAAACGAAAAGACACCATCAAACAAGAAGCATGGGAAGATCTCCTTTCGGCGGCAGTCCTGAAGAATAGCAAAAAGTTCTGGGAGATCATTAAACAGCCTTTCTTCTTAGATGACGATAATGATATTATGGACTGCGTCATTCCTGACGAAAAATGGTTATCCCACTTTAAAAATGTCTATGGGGATACTGCTGACGTAACAACAGACGCCCTGTCGATAAGACCAGCTACCTGCTCCATTATCATTAATCAAGATGAGGTGGAGAAAGCCATTATGTCCACCACAAACCACAAGGCACCTGGCCCTGACGGTGTGCCTGCCGACTTCTTCATGTATTCCCCAAAACTCTGGGCTGAAGTTTTGACAAATGTGTTTAATTCAGTGAACGCTAACCCCATACCTGCATCATGGAACATTTCTACCATTGTTCCCATCTTTAAAAAAGGCCAACGGGACAACCCAGGCTGTTATAGGCCTATATCCCTCCTAGATTCATCGGTAAAAATCTTAGGCAGAGTCCTTCTATCTAGGCTAAGGGAGAATGTCGAGGGCTGTGGTGGATTGTCCGAAATCCAATATGGATTTAGGGAAAAAAAGGGCACCATCGAACAGTGCATCAATTTACACCTGCTCATTTCCAAATATACTATAGCCAAGGAGGGGTCTTTGTATCTTGCATTCATGGACCTCTCCTCGGCCTTTGACTTGGTCAATAGGACCAAGTTGTGGTCCATCCTGTTGGAGATCGGCATAGATGAAGCACTGGTCACCTTTATGTCCTCCCTGCACCAAGAACTCTTCTCGAGTGTACGCGTGACTAATGAGGGCAGGTGTACCGCTCTCTTTAGATCCTTAAGGGGAGTGCGGCAGGGCTGCATTTTGGCCCCCTTACTTTTTACCATCTACATCAATGGCTTGGGGGCACACCTGGAGGGGCAGGAAGCCGACGTCCCGCGTGTAGGAGCAACAAAGATCCCGGCACTCCTATACGCGGATGACGCAGTGCTGATCGCCCGTACGGGAGTTGGCCTCCAGCGCCTATTGAATGCTTTTGGCACGTTTATGGACCAACTAGACCTTAAAACAAACATAGCCAAGTCACATACTATGGTGGTGGGCTCAGAGTGTCGCAGGAAGAGAACCAAAACATTCACCTGCAGGGGGGACCTGGTCACCAGGGTATCCACATTTCCCTATTTAGGCATTTTGTTTGATCAGAAAGGGACCTGGGGACCACAGGTTAGAGCTAAGAGATTGGCCGTTACACGATCATCCTCAGCAATCCTGAGTTTTGCTGCTAGGCTAGGAGCCAGGCCTATGGAAGCCATCTTAAAAATCTATAATAGTAAATCCGTGGCTATTGCACTATATGGCTCCGCACTGTGGGGCTACGCAAATGTGGAGCCGATACAGAGAGCAGAGAATGGATTCATCAGAGCCCTGCTCTCTGTACCTCAGTCCACTCCAACGTACTCCATACACAAAGAAGTTGGCCTTCAGTTTCTCTCAGATAAGTTGCGCATGGCCCCTCTGATCCTATGGTTAAAAATATGGATGAATGAAGAACTCCCATTAAACCACAGGATCTTGACCGATGTCCTGTCCCTTGACAGATTTAACAAAATCCCATGGCTGGCCTATCTAGCAAAAGTTTTTTCCGACATAGGTCGCCCGGAGCTTTTTACCTCTCCGGAGTCCATTAGGATTCAAGATCTCGATTCGGTTAAAAAGTCTTTTATAGGAAGGATGGAGATGTGCCGTGAAGAGAGTGAACTAGCAAAGCCGGCAGTGAGGGATCATTACCTGCTGCTTACTTCACCTTCACTTGCATCATATCTTGGTTATGTTACACTTCCTTTTCACAGGTTTCTTTTAACAAAATTTAGATTTAATTTGCTGCATTATCATTTAGGCTCCTTTAATAATTGGCAGAAACCAGAATCAGCTCTGCCCTGCAGCTGTGACCAGTTCTCAGTGCAGGACACAATGCACTTTGTTATGTTTTGCGGTTTATATATATAATCTAGGAAAAAATTCCTGTTGCCAATTCTCAAGGAGGCCGGCTTCACACAGGTGAGACCGGCTTTACTCTATTTACAACTACTACCTAACCCTCACATTACTTATTGCGTTGCTAAATTTTTGGTAGCTGCCTCAAGGACAAAAGCTGCCTGCCAAGATTAATTATAAATGTTAAACAAATTTTCCTTTTTATACTGTTTACCATAAATCTTAAAATTGTTGTTAGATTTCTGTATCACGTGTATTATGATAAATTTTGTATGAAATGTATTTTAATGTTCACCTCTTTGTATGTTTTTTTAATAAGCCGAATAAAGATATTTTGACTGACTGACTGACTGACTGATAGAGTACCTAACCAAACTAAAAAGCGATGTGTGCATGCTCCAAGAAACTAAACTGTCAGCAGAGGACGCACATCGGCTGAGGGCGAACTGAATAGGGCAATCGCTTTGCTCGCCAGCAGTGCACAAAAAGAGAGGAGTAATTACACTGATAAACAAGAAGGCCAGACTAGCATTACATGAGAGCTATGCGTATGAGGAAGGGACAGTCCTAATAACCAGCCTCAAACGGGGGGAGGAGACGATCCACATTTTCAATATTTATGGGCTCAACACAGAGGACAATACATTTTTGGTAGATGTTGAGAGCATACTGAGCAAGCTCCCACAAGATGACCTCCTGATTGTAGCTGGCGATCTCAACCAAGTACTAGACCATACCACAGATGGGCCCCCGCAAAGAATGAGCCACTGCTCTCAGGGACAGAATACCCTGAAGAATCTAGGCACCAAGCTCCAACTCAGGCACCCCTGAAGAAGGTGATGGCCAAATTATAGTGCCCACCGAAACATGTTCATGCACTAACAAGAGAAGCCTACTATAAATCTATGTGGACAACTGTTATTGTCAAAAGAAAATTTTGAAAGAAAATTTTCATGCTAAAACAATTGATTTGTGCAAGATTTAGTGGTTCTTTCCATGACTAGGAAACATTTTCCTGCTTGTTCTCCCAATTCTTATTGTTGTTACTATAACATATAATTTGCCTATTTGTGATTTATCTTAATTTAATGAATTGTATGCCTTACCTGTATGGTTTTTAAATTATTGTTTTCTGATGACTTTAGATAGGTACTGTAATTCTTAATATATGTGTTTTTCAATAAATAATTATTTTAGAATGTATTGAATATATTTGTACCGAATTAATACGTATTGTCTATTGGACGCCATTTGATTACTTGACTTCTTCAATCTTATATTTATTGTCCTCGTGTTGGTGATATAAGGTTCCTACTGTGAGTGTTGATTTGTGTGCCTATTCCCCCAAAGGGGGTTCTTTGTGAATAGGGTCTATTTTGGTACCCTTCTTCTTTGGTGTTTAGGTCCCTCTCTCTTTTTTTAGGGACCTTATGCTAGTGAGCAAGGCTCGGGCTCTCTTTTTTAGATTTTTTGGCTGCACTAAGTTCTGCCTTAAGTGTCTGCCTCTCGCCAGCTCTCTGTTTATTCAGGTAGGATTTTAGGGCCATACACTTCACTCATCATTGCTTTAAAAGCATCCCAGGTGACGGAGGGAGATGTGTCCTCCTTGGTATTATGTTGGATGAATTCTTTTATTGATGAGCAAAGTTCATCTCTCAGAAGTCTGTCTCGGGTTAGGGAGTTAGGAAAGAACCAACTCCTATATTTTGGTCGAGGGCTGCCCAGTCTAAGGTTGTTTCTAAGGGCGCATGGTCTGAGAGCAGGATCAGGTGTATCGTAGCTGTATGTATGGGTTGTACCAGTGTGTCATTCACAAAGATGTAATCCATGCATGAGTAGCTTCTGTGTGAGTGCAAAAAGAAGGTGTAGTCTCTATCCTGCAGGTTTAGCGTTTGCCAGGTGTCCACTAGCATTCGTTCCTCAAATTTCTCTTTTAGTGTTTTGGAGAAGCTCCCCATTTTATGTCAGGTGGGGTGTGTGCCAACTAAAATGGGGTCCTATGTCAGATTAAAGGCTCCCAGAATTTTAATTTCCCCTACCGCAAAGTCCCCCAATGTGTCTAGAAAGGGCTGTATGAAGGGTGTTTGATTGGTAGTGGGAGCATAAAATGTGGCAAAGGTACATAAACATTGTTCTACATTCCGTCCATTCACTGTGTTTTTTGCAATTTTCACCCTGAGTGTACTGGGTATACTCAGACGTGAGTCCCAGGCTCTCCACACCACTGGAGTCAAGCTATCCAGGCTGATGAAGGCTGATAGCCAGAAACCAGTCCTTGGATGCTTGATTCCGGTCTGGGAAAGAATGGCTTGGTAGTTCAGACTGGACTGTTCCCATGAGGCAGAGGGTCAGAGCTGATTTGCATATAGCCAGTGTCTAACCCAGGGTGGTGTGGAGTGTAAAAAAACGATGGATTTAGGCCCAGATCCTTGTACTGGGGTGAATGTATGACATTGTTCTACATTCTGTCCATCAACTGTGTTTTTTGCAAAGGTACATAAACGGCACCAGACGTGGCCTTTTGCTATGACCATCTAGCCTTCTCAATCCGATTTATATCCCGTTAGGGAAAATTGTAATTATTTGTGAAACTATAGTACCATCCCATTATGTTTGGAAGTTGTGGATGATTTATATGTCAGGGGGTAATCTCTGTGGCATAATCTGTAGTTTTCTGACTTTTCAAGTGCGTTTTCTGGAAGGCCACAATGTCATTTCTCCTGTCCATGATGTATTTCCATATTTTATGTCATTTCGCGGGGCAATTCATGCCCTTCTCATTCCAAGTTAATGTGGTCTGTTTTGTTATGTTAATAATATTTATTGAGCGCACGAATACACAAGGTTTCTTGGCATTAGGACAGAGGATCTAATTCTGAAATAGCCAGGTTATTAGATCCTTTCTAAAAATGTCGGTAAGCTAGCATTTCTGATATCAATTGGAAGTGTATTCCATAGCTTTGCTGTACCATAGGAAATACGTCGGCCTCCCCAGCATGAGGTTCGAATCCTTGGCACCCTTATAAGTTTAGTGTCAGTGGAGCGTAGCAGTCTGACTGGATGGTACCAAGAAAAGAGATTTCTGAGAAATTCTGGTACGCTGTTGTTCAAGGCCTTGTAAGCTAAACATAATCTCTTGAACTTAATATGATGTGCTACTGGAAGCAAGTGGAGTCTACGAATTTCATTAGCTACTGACTCTTATTTAAGAACATTCAGTATTAGTCTTGTGGCAGCGTTTTGTACAATCTGTAGTTTTTTAAGGCACTGTCTCTGCATATTCAAGCAGAGTTTGTTGCGGTAATCTAACTTAGACTGCACAAGTGTGGTCACAACCATTCTTTGGGAGTCAACAGGAATATAAGGTAAGATCTTCTTCAGTTTCTTGATCAAAAATGGGAGGTGGGCACACTAGTATTGGTCTGCTGAGATAGGGTGAGTTTAATATCAATCAGCACCCCAGAATTTTGCCTTAAGAACTATTTTTGGCAGATCCCCCATTTTGCCGGACCACCAAATATTGTCCCAACTGGGTTGCATATTCCCAAAGTTCACCACTTTGGTTTTCTCAGAACTTAATTTGAGACAGTGCTTCCCTATCCACCTGTTTATTTCCACTATGCAGTTTTTAAACTGCAGAAATGGGGAGGCTTGATTTTTATACGCTGCCACCACAATCTGGGTGTCATCAGCGTATGAGTTGAGACTAAAACTGAAGTATTGGATCAAAGGGGCTAGTTCTAATACATAAACGTTCAAAAGTGCTGGGCTTAGTTACGAGCCCTATAGGACTACACAAGAAGTGCATAGGATATTGATTTAAACTGGCCCAGCATCACTGTTTGTCTTTTATCCCTCAAAAAGGAGGATAGCAAAGCCAGTGCAAGACCCTTAACCCCTAATGTTTCCAGCTGCCGTTAGAGTAGGCTGTGATCCACAGATTCAAAAGCCACCAACAGATCGAGGTGGATGAGGGCGGCAGCGCCCCCTTCATCCATCACCCTCCTGATCTCTTCAGTGGTCTTGACTAGTGCTGTTTCTATGAACTGGGCTAACTGTTTGTTCATAATTTTCTCCACTATATTGCCTGGGAGTGGCAGCCTGGCTATCGGGTGATAGTTGTTGTCATCCAGGTTGGGTTTTTCCACAGTGGCAATATTGACGCGTCCTTCCAAGGAGCCAGAAAAATACCAAACAGGAACATATTATTAAAAATGTCTGCAAGTGGTGGGCTCACCTTCTTTGCAATATCTTTCAGGAATGCAGGATCAAGATTTAATTTCTTTGATGTGTTTTCCCCCTTGTTCAGTAGTAACCTGTGAGAAGCAATGAAAGATCTTACACTGGGGTCTGCACATTGGAATAACTCATTAGGAGCTTGAGCAAGAGTGACTTCAAAAGAGTCATAGATGTCTTTGACTTTATTTCTGAAGGCCTCTGCAATGACCTCGCAAAAAATGTTGGTGTGATTAGTGCACTTTTTCTTAGATAGAAAGGAAAGCTTCTCTACTACCCCAAACAGTTTTTTAGATGAATTCTTGGCTTTCTCAATCTGTCTAGAAAAACATGCCTTTATTTCTGTAATCGGCAAGGTTTTGTATTGATTTAATGCAGATTTACAGATGTTTTTTTTCTGCCATATATTATATGGATCTCCAGCGTCTTTCAAATCTGTGACATTTTTGTTTTTCCTGACGTATGGGCCTCGGTAAACCATGGGGACGATGGAGAATAACAGTTCCCTGAAATTTTACCGGTGGGTACCGCAGCTCTAAGGGACTTATTTAGCCAATCTGCATATTTGTTAACTGCTAGGTCTGGGTACATATTAATAAGTAGTCATGTCTTGTTCAATTGGCAGTGAAGCCGTTCTTTATCAATCTTGTTCCAGCCATTATATGTTAATGAGTGGGATTTAATTACTCCTTCCTCGTGGACTTTGGGGATAGTGTAGTAAAATGGAATTAAGGAATGATCTGACCATGTGAGAGGGTGAATATTTGTTACTCTTAGGCTAGGTGTAGATATAAAGTTGCCATCACATGTGTGCCCTGCCTCTTGTGTGGGCTTGAGCACCATCTGAGATAAACCTAGTATCCCTAGGTCTCTAGGAGAGAGATAGTTTCCTTATCCTCTCTATCTTCTAGGTATACATTGAAATCATCTAGAATGGTGAACTCATTGGTGGAAGAATGGGCTCACTGAGAGCATCTATGTTGTTAGTAAAAGTGCTTCTGGCGCCTGAGGAATGATAGAGTAGTATAACCCTAAAGGTGTTTTTAGCTTCGTAGTAAGGGGTGGAGGCTGGGGCAAAAGTAGCTTCAAACCTTTCCCTGTTTATAACAGCCACAGCGACTCCCCTCTAATGACTCCCCTCTTAGTAGGCCTATATACTCCAAGAGATTGAAATCCCTGAGGGGCTGCTATCACAAAGTCCGGGTCAGAGGCTGCGTCACCCCATGTTTCTGTGAGAAAAAGAGCATCAAGCTCATATGCTGATTTAATATCTGCTATTTCATACTTGTGTTTGGCAAGGGATCTGACATGGATGAGACCACAGCGTGCTTCTATCAAAGCTAGGGAATCTGAATGCTTTGTCTCACAATTATTTTTACTGGGTTGAAGTGCCTTAACCATCGGTGGCAGCGGGAGCACATTTGTGCTCCCCACGTGCATGATCTTTTTTCAAATGAAAGATACAGCAGCTCATGAGGGGCGTGGCTTGGACGGCAGTGGAGATGGCTGCCTAACCGAGAGCTCCGCGCAACAGGAGAGCGATTCCGTTTTATCCCCGGCGATTTCCCGCTGTTTTCCCGTAATTCCACTAGGGCCTGACTGCCTACAATGTGCGACCCCATTTGAGTGGCTGGTGGGAGTGGAGGCAAGTGCTTTTGGCATCCTAAATTGTGATCTACTTCCAAGCGAGCGGAGCCAGCGCTGGCGCTCTAAAATGCCGGTGCATTTCTCTTATGGACTTGCCTGACGCCAGGAGGTGCCGACACTGCTGCACCTCCACAAGCTGCCCTGTTGATGCTCAGGTGAACATAAGCGGAGGCCCCAGACTGCCCTCAGACGCTGCTGTGAGGTGAGCGCCCATATCATGCCTGCTGTCACACTGCCGATAATGTCCCGCTCCGCCTGACTCCAAAATGGCGGCTGTCGGGACACTCTGATTAGTGCAGCCCGACATGAGGAGCTACAGCGTGGGGAGAGCCTGGTGCTGCTGCTGACTGGCGTATCTGCGAAAGTGAGGAGGCTCCCAGCAATACCTAGCACCCTGGAAGGCCAAACACCCCTATGCCCGCAGATACTCCACATCAGCGCGACATCCTCCAGTGCACAGCAACATGCTTACCCCTCTACCACGCACGTGCCTGCTGATCTTCAAACCTGCCAGCATCGAGCTTTAGTGGCCCAGGGGAGTCATCCCGCCGAATACCTGACAGCTTCCTACCATTGACAGGGAACTCTAACCGCCCACCTCCATGTCTTAAGCTCTTCCCTGTCTAGTTGTCGGACATGTGCCTCTCGCTCTGAAATGCGGCTGCCAATATTTTGAAGCAAGCTACTGTTGCCTGCGCACCTATTGCCTGCACACTGCGTACGCCTCAGGCCGGGCCCCACAACAACAGGCCCCGGCCTCCTCCCCTGCTGGTGGTCACCCACGCGCCTCTTCTTGCCTACTCCATTCCACTTGTGGAGCCCCATATTCACGGTCCGTCTACTGCCCCACATTGACAGACAGCTTTTCACACAATTTTGCCGCCTACTGCCAATTGGGGCCTAAGCTTGCCCTGGGATTGTTCGCGACTGGAACCTCAAGGAGCTCTTAACATAGGAGCGATCACCCTACAATAGACGCCACCACCAATCGGACTCCAGGAGCTATCTCTCCCTCTAACCCTTTTACTATCTCTACTGATCCACGATGGCGGAAAGAGAAGGCGGAGGTAATAATAAGAAGGTGTGCGTGGAAACGTCAATCTCAGATTCTCCCATCAAAGCCAGAGCAGACATGGCAGCCACCATGGATATGATAATTAAAAAGCTGGCAGAAGTCCACGACCTGGCCAAGTCCACCAAAAGTAACATGGACTCCATGCAGCTCAAACTCACGGCGATCAGGGCAGACATGAGCGCGATGAATAAAAGCCCAGGGGAAGCAGAACAGCGCCTGAATTACGTGGAGGACTTATCCCTACAATCATCAAAAGCGGTACAACGTCTGGAAACCACCACCAACGCCCTCAGAAGACACAACGCCGAATTGGAGGATCTTTGGTGTACCGGAGAACTCTGAAAAAGACACAGAATCGTGTGTAGCTTTATTAGAGGCGTGGATCCGTATGGTCACTAAGATTGAGTTTCCACATGGCTTCGAGCTAGACAGGGCGCATAGGATCCCCACCTTCATCGATAAAAAGAGGAAAGGGCCACGTCCGATGATTTGCAAGCCTCTCAGATTCCAGCATGTTGAGGCGATCCTCCAGTTCGCAAGGAAGAACCAACATATCTCATGGGAAGGCCAACGCATAATTTTCACACAAGATTTCTCTAAGGACACGGTTAAACAGCGAAAGGGATTCCTCCAGCTAAGTGACAAACTCAGGGCAAAGAACATTCCCTTCTCCTTGGCAGGCCCATCCAGATTTAAAATCATGGAGAATGGGCGCCCACATTTCTACACGGACCCCAGAGACTTAGCGCACCATCTAAAGGACTGCCCAACACAAAATATGGACCAGTCGAGCGGAATGTCCAACAAAAGGAAAATGATCATTCATGAATCGCAGGACTCTGTTCCACCCTGAATCTTGTTGTTCTGTCCTACACTTAGTTCGACTGAGCTAGCCGTACGCGCCACGCTCGCACCATGGTGGTACTTTCCTGAGAAGATGTCTATGACAGGTCCTGCTTTCTGGTGCCTTCTAACTTGGACTTCCTGTACCGTGAGTGACGCACTGGGTGCCTGCTTAGGGCATTTTGGTTGCTTCTGTCTGGTTCCTAATAATAGGTTTAATTCTAGTTACATATGTTATTCCATAATTGCTTTATTACTGCCTACCTTAGAAGAGCCCTCGGCCATATGTGCTGTACTGCTAACTGTATTGATTCCAACTGTGCCTTGACAATTGTTGCGATAATATGTTATTAAGTCTACATATTGTACCAGTGAAGATATTTTGATATTATTGACCCCGTTGTAGAGTTGGGTTATAGTGTCTCGGAACACTACTGGACACCCCGTAGGTAGCCCTCACACCTCCTGGCTTGAGACGTATAATGCACTGTTCAGGCCCTATTTACGGCCTTTTAGTTCGCCAAACAACTGACCCGATTGAGTTATCGCTGTTGTTGTTACTATGATGTTTAATATTCCTGTTCCACCCAGCAACAGTACTGCCGTCGTACTCCCTACGTACGTAGGTTGGGGCAGGGACGGGAGGGAGGGGGGTTGAGAGGGAAGTTGGGGGCTGGGAAGGAGGGGGGAGGAGGGGGGAAGGGGGAAGGGGAGGGGGAGGAAAGGGAGTTAACATGTATTGTTTTTGTCTTTGTTTCCTTTTGTTTCGCCTTATATTCATTTCAGGATGCAGCACCTCACACACATATTAAGACATACGACCCACACACCGACATGAGACCTTGGTTGGGCTTAACTTTCAGACCCTTCCTCCATAGGTAGTACACCCTATTCCATTACCCTGATGTTCCAATTAGCGGTACTGCCAGATACCGATGACCGACACTAAGTCCCTATCAGACAACCTCAATATAGTTTCCCTGAATGTTAAGGCGCTAAACCACCCGGTTAAGAGACGGAAAGTCTTGGAATACCTTGCTAAGTCAAAAGGGGATATTCCTTTATTGCAGGAAACCAAACTTTCAGAGGAAGACACACGCTTCATTAACCTCCACTGGGTCTCACACACGCTCTGCTCCCCCGCTGTACACAAGAAAGGTGGAGTGATTACCCTGAAAGCGAAAAAATCCAACCTTTCTGTTTCACACACACAGGACGAGGAGGGCAGACTGCTCATCACACATCTCTTAAGAGACGATGACTTTGTTCACGTTGTGAACATTTACGGGCCCAACTCTGGCGTGCCAGAATTCTGGGACTCGGTATCCCGGGCCATGGAACATATCCCACAGGACGACCTCTTAATAGTAGGGGGTGACTTCAACCTTCCCATGGACCCAGTACTCGATCGACAATCTAAATGCATATTTCACCCCTCGCGTTCGCACGAGGCGCTCACGTGACTCTGCGACGGCTTGCTCCTAAAAGACTCTTGGCGTCTCCAGAACTCCAATTGAAGGCACTATATTTTCTATTTAGCCCCACCTAACTCACATTCAAGAATTGATTATATCCTTATCTCGAGCTCCTTCACTCACCTCATCGAAGAGACAGACATTGCCCAAAAATTAGTCTCTGATCACGCGTGTGTTAGCGCCAAGCTTCCTGGCTCCCGGTCGATTCTACCCCCTAGATGATAGCGCTTCAATTACGAAATCCTAGCCGACCCTGAACACAAACAACAAATAATTGAAGCCATAGAGGAATATACTGTGTTAAATGCCAATCCAGAAACAGCTCCCTCCACTCTGTGGGACGCACTCAAAGCCACAATTCGGGGAGTCATCATTAACATCAGAGCCAGGACCAACAAGAAGCTGAATAAAGAGCTGGAAGAGCTTAAACGTGAGATTAGAAGCCTAGAAACAGTTCACAAATCAAACCCTAGTGACACAACACCCCTTGATCTCTTAGTCAAGAAAAAATATGAATACAATGCGATAACTAGCAGACGGGCCGGGCTTTGGATCAATAGATTCAAAGCTCTAAAGTTATGTGATGGAAATAGAGTGGGGAAACTTCTCGTCTCTTATTTAAAACACAAACAGAAGCTGACCACTATTGCTTCAATCAGGGGCCCCGCTAATATAGTTCATATGAAGCAGCTCAAAATCCTAGCCACTTTTAAGTCCTGCTATAAGGACCTTTACAAAAACGAGCTGGCCATTGACACAGATGCCTGTGTTAGCTATTTGGAATCCCTCAACCTCCCCAAACTTTCGGAGGACGATAGTGCCCGCATCGGCTCCCCCATCACAGACACTGAGGTCTTTTCCGCATCAAAAGCCTCAGAGTAATAAAGCACCTGGCCCTGACTGGTTCTCTGCAACCATCTATAAGGCCTTTGATAAAAAGCTTACCCCCACCCTTCAAACACGTTTTAATTCAGTTGCTGGAGTGGCAGCGTCTCCCCTACAATGAGCGAGGCTACCATTATAGTGATTACTAAAGACGGCAAGGACCCGCTTCTAACCAAGAATTACCGCCCCATTTCATTGATAAACCTAGATTGCACAATTTGCGCGAAGATCCTGACGGCTAGACCTAATGTCTTGCTTCCCAAATTGATCAGGACCTCCCAGGTTGGATTCTTGAAACATCGACTGTCAAATGATAATACCAGGCTTTTGTGCCATATCCTGGAGAAAGCCAAGTCCTCCCCCGCCCGACAGTAGCCATAACCGTAGATGCCGAAAAGGCTTTTGACAAAGTCTCTTGGGCCTTTCTGACACACTGTATGCAGTCCTTCAACCTAGGTCCCTCATATATGAATATGGTAATGGCCCTCTATTCCTCACCGTCCGCAAGAATCACCATCAATGGTACCCTCTCCGACCCATTCCATTTGTATCAGGGCACAAGAAAGGGTTGCCCTCTTTCCCCTGCTAAGTTCCTCCTGGCCCCTGAACCCCTCCTGACTGATATTAAGAGCAATAGGGAAATAGCGGGTGTGCAATTTGGCGACACTCGGGTGAAACTCGTGGCATATGCCGATGACATTTTAATTGCTACGGAGGATCCTGAAAATTCCATTAAAGGCCTTATGTCGTCAATTGATAGGTACTCAGCCCTTCCCGGATATAAATTGAACCGGGACAAATCGGAGGTCAAGCCCCTTAATGTACATACCACCAGGGATGTCTGGGCGTGTCTGGCTTCACATGGCAAAGTAGCTTTATTAAATACTTAGGTATCGAATTTGCTGACTCCCTGATCGAGACGCTTAACCATAACGAGACCGCTACCCTAGACAAAATTAAACAGCTTTAGAGGGCTGGTCGCCCCGCTTTATCACCTGGTGGGGGCGGGTTGAAACCATCAAAATGATGATTTCCCCCTGGTCAAATAACTCATCACCAGGCTACCCCTCACCCTCTCTAGGGACTTTCACCACAAATTGGACACACTGATATCCACCCTCTTATGGAAAGGGAAGAGAGACAAAATCAGCCTAAAGAAATTGTGCCTTGACAAATCCCAAGGTGGGGTTAATTTAGCGAACTTCAAAACTTACCAGATGGCCTTCCTTGCAAAACAGTGATCACATTGGCAAGCGCCACAACCGGGTTACACCCCAGTTTGGCTCACCGTAGAAAGGGCCCTCCTTCAATCCCTTGATCCCACCTCCTTCCTTACCATTACATTGCGCCTCTCCAACTGCTCCGGACTCATTTTCAAAAACACAAAAGCAGCCCACCTAAAGGTCAGCAAGCATCTGCCGCACCAGTTCAAACGCTCAAAATGGGAATCTCTATGGCATAATCCCATTGACATACAAGGGGAACCCTTTATACAATCCTTCCTGGGTTGCAAAAGGGATATTCTTCCCACGCCAACTTTATAACGATTCCAGACCACTCTCCTTTGCTGAAGTGCAAGATAAATATGATATTAAGGAGTCAGAGTTCTACAATTTCCTGAACGTCAAGGTGGCAATTTCCAAAGCGAAACTTAACAACACCACACCTTCCCTTCCTAGCTTCCTAGCTACCCTTAATAAACTAGGTCACTAAGTCTCTAAACTACATAAGCTGTTGAGTCCACAGCAGCCCAAACTTAGTGAACTACTTCGACAGTTTTGGGAGTCACACTCCTCTACGCCAATCTCAGATGTGGAGTGGGCCAGAACGTGGGAATCCACCACAGGCCACAAAGTTAGCCCTACCCTTTCCCAGACTAAATTCTGGATCCTCCACAAAGCCTTTTGGACCCCTCAGCGGCTCTTCTTGCACAACATTAGAGACGACGACACATGCTGGAACTGCTCTGAGGAGGGAGGCGATCTCGAACACTTAATTTTTAAATGCCTGTGTCTCACAGATAAGCATGGGCGAATTTTGCGAATCTGGGGTTCGCAAATTTTGCGAATTTGCAAACTCGCAATCCACAAAATCCGCGAATTCTCGCGAATTTGCAGATTTTTTTTTGTGTGTTCGCAAGGATTTCTGCCAGCTCGCCAGGATTTCTGCCAGTTCGCGAGGGTTTTGTACCAGTTCGCAATTGCGAACATACATGTCGGCTCGCAACGGTCGCGATTATGTTGTTTCTACTTCTGGTTCATCATCACAGGTTCCCAGCACCCTCTGTTTCACCCCTGCCACCCTCTGTTTCACCAATGCCACCCTCTGGTACATCAATGCCACCCTCTGGTTCATCATCACTGTAGATTATGGGGGGAAAAAGCAAGCACACCTGCCCTGCTTCAACTGACATGAATTAATTTGGGGTTGATTTATTAATGTGTCACTGTTTTAAAATTCCAGTCTGGCACCTGCTTACTTATCTGTAATTTGCTTTCTGTTGCAGTGCAATTTTTTTTTTCCAGGACCTTTGTGGCCTACTTGTAGCTATTCTATGAGCCTGCTGTGAGGGTCAGAGCAGGGTCATACAATTGTTGCAACTAGCAACTGAACTCTGGAGGGGCCCTTGTTAGGAAGCACTACAGGGAATGGTTACTAATGATGAGTTTGAACTTTTGAACCTGCTGAATGCTTTCACTTTTGCAAAACTCGTTTTTCTGCAGAACAGCATTACAGCAACTGTAATGCCCCAAACAAGCTTACTTGAGAAAGTTGATTTCTAATCCAAAAGTGATCCAAAGAAAGTCAAAAGGCCTCAAATCCAAAAAAGTGCAGGCAAATGTCAACCTGAGGAGTTATTCTGATAAAAATCATCATTTTCAGAAGGTCTATGCAGCTTACTAGTAGATTTCTTGTGCAGAATTGAAATTTTTGTAATTTCGCAAGTGCGAGATTGTTGCTGCCCGCCGCACCTACATGTTCGCAATTGCGAACTTACACCTCACACCGCAAAATTGTATCACCAAGAAAAAAAAATCCGCTGCGTGCGAATTTGCGGATTTTCGGTAAATTCGCGTGCGTTCGCGGATTGCGAATTTACCGAAAATCCGCGAAGCTCAGTGGGTCTCACAACACCTTTAAACAGCTAGTCAACAAATCAGTAAGATCTATCTCGCAAATTGAGGATAAAGCAAGCCTAGCTAACCGGGCCCATGGCTGGTTAGTCATCCAAAGCTACACAAGCAGTCTCTGCCAAAGCTATTTAGGAGTCGGGTTCACCAAGCGCACAAAGGAGAAGTTCTTACGCTTACGGCTGGGCCAACTTCCAGCACAAAACCATCTTTCCCCTTGGAAAAGGCCCCAAGTAACAACCAATTGCCGAATATGTGGGACCGCAAAGGAAGATATCCAGCACCTAATATGCATCTGTAAAGGCCTGGACAAAGAGCGCAGATCTCTCCTAAAATTGCCTTTCAACCGGCTGGGCATAAGAACCTGCCGACAGGCGGTTAAGGCTTGCTTTGATGGAAAAGATATTCAACTAGCTTGCATGTTGTCAAATTCCTGGAGGAAGCAGAAAAGAAACAAGAACGACAGAGGGCAGATACTGGATGTTCCTAACCCAAGAGGCAAAACTGAAAGGGACTACGACCAGGAATCAACCATTCAACACGGGCAATGAACAGACTCCAGAACGCGAATCATCACATAATAAAACATTAGGGGATCGCTTCGGACTAATAAGACTCTGGTGAAAACACGTTCTTTTTTTTTTCACGTTCGAATTATATATTACAGTTTGGTCTAATCCCAGAAGCAAGCTGTCTTGACATAGCCAGTACCGGCAAAACAAGTGACTTACTCTATTTTTATGCTATGCTCAGCCTGAAAGAAGCATATACTTTTATATTAACTAACATATCTGTTTAATACAATGTCATTCTCATTTTATATATATATATCTTTTTTAACAGTATTTAACTAATGTATTATATGTCAAAATTTGCAATGGTTTTAATTAACTGAGCAATAAAGATTACTTACTTACTTACTTACTTACTTACTTACTTACTGACTGCTGCAGTTAAGATAATCCCGAACAATTGGAAGGACACCCGTAAGGCATCGTTCCCACATTGTCTTAATTGGGTCTCCAACTTAAGAGGCGCGGACAACATTTCACTCTTGAACACCCCCTCATGTTCCCCTCGTAGGAAGATGTGGACCTCGCTAGACACTTATTTTAATCTACACAAACCCCCGTGATCAATGGCGCTACACTCTACTTGATGGGGCTGTCCCCTCCCCCGAGAGCCAATTCCTGCACTCAGAAATGTCCCACCTCACGGCCCTCACCTTGTGCGTACCTACCTACCAGCTGCGCACCATGTCCATCCTCCTAGGTAGCTCTGTGTGTCGACTGCTGCACCTGAAATAACACCTACAAGAATCGATGAGTACCTGCATTCTTGTGCCTGGTTTATCCTTCTTAATTGCCTTGTTTTTGATTCTGCTATTGTACTATCAACACACCATGATCCTGTGATTTACTATGCTCCACAGTATGTTTTTTTTTCGTCGTCCTTATCATCATTTTGTATGTAATGTTTTTTTTTTCTTTGCTTAAACTCCCAATAAAAATTCTGTGAAATCGAAAGATACAGCAGCTCACTTTGGACTGTGCTAGTACTTGAAGTTCCTTACCTGTGTAACTAACCGGTTTAGCATTTAATGGACCATAACTTCTGGCCCGGGACAGACGCAGATGGGCTTGCCTTTGGTGCACTGATGGCACGCACGCTGCACGCGTCCACTGCGCGGCCGCACCATCCTCAATTAAAATAGTGAGGGATGGGAGATATGCTAGACCTCTCACCCCCAGAAGTGGGTCAAACTATGAGCTAACAGGGTTTACAGGGATTGAGGTCAGTGTTGCAGTGCCCTCCTCACAATCGGCATGCCAGCCATGGCGGAACAAGGCAGGAGCTTCGCCAACCAGATGCAAGCAGAGTTCAGCGTGTAAAACATTAAGTATAGCTGAATATAAACAAGTGGAAATGCTAAGATGCTTAAAATACTACAATACTAAAATCTAAAAATCACCATAAGAAAATGTGAGTTAGCTTTGAAGAAGTAACAACCTCTTTACTAATATAAACGTGCTGTTGTGGTCACGAACAGGGCTTTCTGAAGTCTGGTGATTACCATACTCCTACCTTGTGGTATGCTAGCCTGCTAAATTTATCATGGCTGCCCTCCCTGGTCTTTCCTCCCCGCCCCCTCCATTAGGAATAAAAAGGGGTATCCTCTCTCCCGACTCCTCCACTGTGACCCTTGATAGTGGTGATCCATGTACCATTATCGAACGTATAACTTTAAATTTCACATAGCAACATGAATTAACATTCCATTGTTGTTGAACCAATACTCGAGTGGTAGAATTCTACTCGGTTCGTGGTCTACACTGCTAAGGCACATTATAGTTATCTCATTAACCATGGGAAAACTACAGAAAAAACACACAATATAGAGATAATGTTGCGCTGGAGGCTAAATCGTAAGCGTTTACACAGTCCCAATGTGCCCCATTAACAAAACCTCCTATCCAAGAGAGCCCCAATCCCCCCTTTTTTTAGCTTATCTGACAAGATGCCCTGTGGGAGATTCAATTCGTTCAAGCGTTCTGGAGACTCTCTGGCCAGTCCAGTTAGTCTTAGCAGGTTAGCTCTCTTGTGCCTCTGATGAATTCTCCTGTGCCTATTTGCATTTCTGTGTGTTCCATTGACACTTTTCTTTTGCTAATTTGGCGGTGCTGGAGTCTTTAGTGCTGTAGGCAGATACTTGTTTTTCTTCATAGGAGATCCCTAGTATTCTTTCTGTCTCTTTGAACTCAGTGCCATGGTAAGATATATTGTGAAATTCAAAAGCCAAGCCGAATGGGTATGGGTAATGGTCCATCGATTTCATTATCCGTTGCTGGTCTGAATTGTAGGTATCGGGACAATATGGCTAGCGCTATATCTTGGAAGAGTGCACATGTTAGTCCCTGGAGGGTAACATTTTCCACCTTGTACACCACTTGTAGTATAGCCTCCTTCACCGGGAGGTGGAGCTTAACTAATAAATCTCTGGGTCACTTCTGAGGCCCCTCCTGTTTTGGTTCCACTCAGTGTACATGGTTAATTTTCACCTTCATTGTTGCATCATTAAGCAGACGACAAATGTCCCCAGATTCAGGCCATCCACTGTTTCCACTATGTAGCAATCTCCCAGTGGGAGTTGTCCCCCAGTGCACCGCTTTAAGTATTACCCGTAGGTATAATTAAGATCAGGCCAACACCAAGTTCATTTCAAATGAATTTGTAATTGTGATCAACGTTTTCTTCATTACAAGTACACATGGAAGATCATTAATGTACTTGTAATGAAGAAAACGATGATCACAATTACAAATTCATTTTGTTGGCCTGATCTTAATTATACCTACGGGTAATACTTAAAGCGGTGCACTGGGGGACAACTCCCACTGGGAGATTGCCACATAGTGTTTTCCTCAACGCTGATTAGTTCAGACAGCGAAGCCCTGGTTTGCACGCAACAACTTCTCACTAATCCAACTTGTGGTTCAAAAACGCGGTGCGTGTCTCAACCCACTTTGCATCCACTGTTTCCGCCAGATTATGTATCCGAATGTTGTCTCTGCGTGACCTGTTTTCAATGTCCTCGCATTTTAGGATAGTGGATTTGGAGTTGTGTCTTCATGAGGTGAGTCGCTTTTTTCATGCTGTGTGCATGCTGCTCCAGTTCTTGCACTTTGGCTTCTAGGTCCAGCGTTCTTGTGCCATTGCAGTCAACATTGTTTCTTTACTGTCCGGAGTCCAATTTGCCACCAAAAAAAGAAATTCTCTTTCTCAAGTTGTTCACCTACTTGGCAGTCCCTTCACGGGTTGATGTCAAGTGCCTACCTCCCATTGCACATCGTCTTTGACATATCTCCTGTTTTTTAAGGGGTTTCTCTATTCCTCCAATATGGGCCTCCCCCATGCCTGTGTCTTCAGTTGAGGCTCCCTGCGAGCCCCCCCTTGGGTTCTTCATACTGTTTTTGCTATAATTTCCTTTTTGAGGGAGGAAGCCTCAGGTTTTCTCTCTCAGGGCAGACTGCTTGTCCTGGTAGGCCCCCTTTCCCTGGGCTCACCCCCACGACAGTTCAAGGTGCCATGTTCTCCCCACTGTATGTAGCGGCTCCCTTCAAATGCTTGAGTTCATTCCCTAGCGCTGATGCGGGGTATGGACTCTGCTCTTTGGCTCATGTGTCTTTTGTTGACGTGTCGGGGATGCGTCGCTATTTCAATTTTGCCCTGAGCCCCTACGTACACAGTAACCGTCTGTCTCTGATGCCAGTGGCGGGTTAGCGGACCGGATGTTAACCACCGCTGGTTATTTGCATGCTTCGCCCATGTGCTGCTCTATGAGACCCGAACCAGCGCCATCTTGAAGTCAGGCATAGTTAGACTCCGTTTACAGGCCCTGCCCCGTATATGCTTCATGGCAGATCCTGCAGCCTTTCCCATGCTCCGCTCCCCCTCCATGTATAGAGTAACTTCATTATATCATAACAGTAAATACCAGCGCCAGTTGAGGAAACGGTGTAATTGACAGCTTTATTGTATTCAAATTGTGGTGACTCTGATTTAGTGTAACTAGTTTTTCTTACATTTGTACAACACATCTTGTCTAGCTACAGTAGATACTTGTGTTTCTGCTCTTATCACATTTCTGTCAAAACCTCTTTTAATAAATTGCCAGCAATGTTATTTGCTTCAGTTTTGTAATCATTTAGCTCATAAAAATTCATAGCTGGGGATGTTGTTAACCTAGTGTTTTGGACGTACACTATTTGCAGAGGTTGATTTTCTGTACTGTTTGCTCTGAATTCTTTTGTTAGATATGTGAGATTTACACTCAAGAAATCATTTGACCTGTTTTTTTTGAGTCCTTTCAATAGAGACAATATTAATATTAAACTTTATGTGGAAATCCAAGAAAAATTAGTTTGTTCCCCCTCCAAATCATAAGCACATAATATATGAAATGCAACCAGATTGTCACATTGTTTTCATAATTGTGTATGTCTGGAAGTGAGGTACACTTTCTCTTAATCTACCCCTTGAACAGGGAGGCATAAAAGGGAGTGAAGCCGAAACCCATTGCTGTACCGCTAAACTGATGAAAAAGTATGGTCTTACAGAAACATAATTATAGGACACACCATATAATTTGATTTTCGCTGTTTGACTGTGCGAGGCTCGAAGGAAATGACAATTATTTATTTATGAATAGTACTGAAACATATTTGTAGGAGTCTTTTTTCTTGTTCTTAGCAATGTCTATTTGAAGAAGTTATCCTTTGAAGATGAATTAATGATGAGATAATCAATAAAAAATAGAAATCAGCTTTTTAAACCCAAATTGAAGATTATGGGACTGTAGTGTATTACTTTTTGGATATTCAAATAATCAAAGTATATAGTTACTGAAGAATGTAAGTTACAAGTCTCCACCCCCTGCAAAGGGGACAAGGCTAAATGTACGAGTGCAAGTCACTACTGAAAAAGTAGCAGTACGTCCAGCACCACACCATCCCATAAAAATAATGAATGTAGGGACTTTAAATAATACTCAATAGGAAATTATGTTACATCAAAACATTTTAAAAATATATTGGAATAGTCCATATTTATTATTTAATTCATGTAAAAAAGTTAACAACCATCTTCAAAAAATAATTATTGGATTACTTACAATCAATTCTATACATCACTTGTAATAGTTTTTAAAGCATATTCAATTTGTTTTTCTTTAAGGGGAATTTATAATTTAATTTAAATGCCGAATTTTTTAATTTTATTTAACATATGTCATTTAAATATATAATATAATTCATAATAAAGAGAATAGTGTTGCAGCATTTCTTCTTTTTTTGTTTTTTGCAATACATTTGAAATAAATATGTAAATGATTTACATTAATATTTTACCTAAAAAAAAATGTTCATGTTAAATAAACCTTTAATATGTCCCTATTCCAATTACTCTCCGAGTACGGCCCGGGTCCCCATGCAGACCTCCTGACCTTCACAGGCAAAGCCCTGGGCAACAGCAGCTGCTGTTTAGTCAACTGAGAACTAATATTAAAAAGTGTTTAAATGTAAGGGCAAGCATTAATTTTAAGGTTATGTGCAGTTGAAAAATGGAAGTGACAAAGGTGTCCAGCTCTGCTTAACTTTAGGTACCCCTTCGTTTTTAAAGACATCTTGCATCAAATGTGTAAAAATGTAACAAAGTCTCTTAAAAACGTGTATTTCATTAACATGCAAAACCATTTCAACGTAGAAATTCATATTTTATCAGTGCATTTTCAAGATTTTTTTTCCATAAGAAACATTCCCCTTTTCCTATCCTCCTAAGAATGCCGATAGTGAACTAATAGGCAATTCAGTTGGTATGTGCACTCTTAGGATAGACAGGGTTGCTAATATACGTCAACATTATAGCCTTAAAGCCTGCCGTAGCGGGTTATACCGGCTATTAGAGGCCCGCTGAATCGTTAAAGGCCAGAGCCGTAGGCGAGGGACTTTAACGAGACAGCAGGACTTTAATTGCGGGTATAGCCCTGCTACGAAGGGCTATAAGGCTATTAGAACATTCTGCCACTAGAGGGCAGAATATTCTAACAAATTAAACAAAGGGTTCTCAAAGCTCGAGGAGATATAAATCCCCTTGAGCTTCGAGAAGCCTTTGTAGAACATTGGAATGTTGTTTTGCGGGCCTTTACCGGCCCGTAGAAGCAGGGAGCACTCCATTGTCTGCAATGGAGCTCCCAACATTCTAATGTTCTAATACAGTTTATTAAATTCAAAAGAGGGGAAATAATGTGGCCTAACAGCTAGAGCAGTCGACCTTGAAGCTGGAAACCGGGTTCGAGTCTGGGCAGGGACGCTCAACATCCTATGATTCTGGACAAATCACTTAATCTCCCTTTGCCTAACAAAAATAAATAGGTCTGTATGTATATAACTGGTGCTCATGTAAAGTGCTCTGATACCTTCAGGTTGAGTTTGAGCTATATAAAACTCCAAAAAGAAAAAGAAACATAGGAGAAGGTTTTGTACAGCACACACCCGAAGTCATGTATTTTGATGTCCTCTTACATGTCTTAATGAAATAAAAGAGGGAAAGTGAAATAAAACAATTGCCTAGGATCACACAAATTGGTCAAGTGGGCAAACCAGGATTGAGCACATGTTTTTCTGGGTCCACTTTGTGCAATTCAATTCAGCCACTAGATGTGCATCCTAGCCTCCTCCCCTGACACCACACTGCTGGCATTAGTGTGGGCCTCAGTCACTTTACAGACCTGTGAGGAAATGCTTGTGAGTACTAAGCATGGGTGAATTTTGCAAATTCGCGATCCGTGAATTTGCGGATTTGCGAATTCGCCATCCGCAAAATTCGCGAATTTATGCGAATTTGCGGATTTCAGTTTTTTTGCGTGTTTGCGGGGTTTTTTGCGTGTTCACGGGGTTCTTTGCGTGTTCGCGGGGCTTTTTGCGTCTTCGCGAGCCGCTTGCATAGCGAAGATACCCATGCAGTCGTTTATGGGAGAGGGAGAGATAGATAGATAGATAGATAGATAGATAGATAGATAGATAGATAGATAGATAGATAGATAGATAGATAGATAGATAGATAGATAGATAGAAAGAGAGAAAGAAAGAGAGGCCGGATCTCTGAAGGGCCAGATTCCTGAGTTGCCCCTACAGAACATACAGCTTTTTATTTTTAGCAAAATGCATATGAAAATTGTGCTGTAAAGGTCTCTTTTAGTTTAACCCCTCCTGACAACTCAAAATGGGTGTATTTGCCATCCTCTCCCTTCTTCCTGTTTTTTATATCTGTAAGTGCTTCCTGATGAGGCTTAATTCCTTGGACAGGTGCCTCGTTGCCTACTTGTAACTATTCTCTGACCCTGCTTCAAGGGTCAGAGCAGGGTCAGAGAATAGTTGCAAGTAGGCAACGAGGGAGGCGCCAGGAAGCAATTAGCAGCAGGTGTCCAAGTTGAAGTTAATTTGTTTGTAACCCCTTTGTAAAAGGTTACAAAGAAATTAGGTTCAACTTGTGCACCTGCTGCTGTAACCCTTGCTTGGCTGAAAATTCGTTCCCGCTGATTCGCGGATTTTACCGCGATTTCGCGAGATTCGCGGATCGCGAAATCGTGGAATATCCGCAAATTCGCCGGCGAAACGGATTTTATGCCCACCCTTAGTGAGTACCCATGGCTTCCAATGAGTATTTCAGTCTACAGGAGCCCCAGGCGGGTCTGGAACACTAGGCACAAGGCCGCTGGACAAAGCAGCAAACCTGCTTATTTAGTATTCATAGAGCTATGTCTGGCATGCCCCATAATGTCCTGAAAGGGCTGATATTGCATATTTTATGTTACATGTGGTGCCCCAAGGCAAGGCAGGGGCACCACCATTAAGCACTCAAGTGGGGTTGGGGGATGCAGTGAGTATAGAACCCCTGCAGGAATGTTTATTACATTATATTCATTAGTCTCTGGGAGCATTGAAATTCTGAACCCCAGAGAAGGTTATTATTGATTAAGTCTGTCCTAAGTTTGTTTTAAGTCTGTCTTAAGTCTGTCTTATGTCTGTCTTAAATCTGTCCTACTACTTTGGTATTCACAGAAGGCATTTAATAGTAGTAAAGTTAGGATTTTGTCTTAAGTTGTACTTAAGACAGACTTAATGCGACTTAAGACAAACTTAGGACACAGTTAAGACAGACTTAAGACAGACTTAAGACAAAATCCGTTCACAGCGTTCTGTGAATACCAAAAGTAGTACGTTTAGGATTTTGTCTTACGTTAGTTCTGTGAATCGGGCCCAAAATGTTTATTTATTTGTCAATATGTGCATCTATGGACACCCATGTGTATTACTCACCTGTTATGACCTTGTTTCTTTATTTGTTGGCTTGGTAGCTGCGATGGTGTCTCCCCTCTCTTTGGGAGCTGGTACATCCTGTTCAGTTCTTGAGTATGTTGTTGTCTGCTTTACCTGTTTATTCTTTCCTGATCATGTGTAAAGAGCTCTGATGCCCTCAAGGGTCATGTTAATGATATATACATTTTATGAATAAATGCAATTAAAACAAACTCTTCCAGGCCTGGTGTGGCCTAAATAAAAAGCCAAATTAAATCAATACAATAAGGACACCAGGAGCTAAAACTCACCAGGATCACTGATCTCTCCCTGTGAACAGGGAATGCATTCAAAGCAGCAGACAGGCTGTCCTTCCCTGGGAGCCCTTCTATATCCTGGAGGGCACTTCTCGCTACAGACAGAGTGTGGGATCTGCAGAAAGGAGGGATAGACTATGTTCCTTTAATGAATCAGACCACGTAGCAGAAGTGACATCCCATGACCCTTCCCAATTGATGGCATGACAGGCAGTGATGGCACCTGCCATTATTTAAGTTACATTGCTGAAATTTATAAAAGCCTATAATACCTGCAAAATTAGTAGACAATTGGAAATGCCATAGGTTTGTCTTTATACAGTCTAAATCAACATACATATTAGCTTTTTTTGGTCACTGAGTTGTCTACAACAAGATTTCAACCTGTGACTTTCAATTTGAATTAAGTTGTCCACCTCGGGACTCTTAGTCTAAATAAAGGCGCATATTTACTAGTAAAGTGGCAAAGTGTGTCTTTGAGCCAAGAAGGCTAGCAACAGTTTCCGTCACTTCAGAAACGCAGGGCTGCACCATCTTTTCAAGAATACGGTGAAGTCCTGCGTTTCTTCCTGCACTGGTGCTAAATTTAGCTGCCTAGCCCAATGCAGGCACCCTGGCATCATAGTGAAAGGGTAACGGGTGCAGGGGAGGATTGTTTATGGACAGGAGGCAGTTCCTCCCTGCACATAAACAATCTTTAAATATCGTTGTAAAATGCAATTTTTGGTAAACGATTGTTTATGTGCAGGTCACCTTTCTGCACATAATATCAATGGGCAAATGCTGTTTCTATGTGTGCTGCATTATGCACACATAGAAACAAGAACAACAAGGAGAAATTAAAAATGTCTCCGCGTTACGCCCGCTTAAGACCAGGATTTCCCTGGGTAACATTCCTATGGAACAAAACAAACTTTAAACATTCTACCTAAAAATCATTATTATAGAAATTAAAAGGCTACTGATCTTCAGATTGTCAGCTAGTGTTCCCTACCAGAATTTCCATAGTTTACTCCTTCGTACAGTAATCCTATTCTTGTCAGAGCTTTGCGTGGCCCAGCCTGGCTTGATAAATCCAGAGTAATGTTCAATTCATTGCGTTGCATTACTCTGCCATGGGAAGGTGTCCCGCGGGTGGAAAAAGGGGGTGTTCCCAAACATCCACTCATGGATTGCGACACATGCCCAGATTCACCAACAATTGCTGGTCCATCTGGGAATGAGTCAATGTTCTACGCTTTCCCAGGGTTGGTGTAGCGAGGAGAAATATCTGTATTCTGCCGCACACGTGGAAAGAGAAAAAAGCCTCAGAGGTGTCCCTTCCTGCTCAAAAAACAATCTTACCTGCAACGCCGGTATCCCTGCCCCATGGTGCAAGGGTGCTTGTATTGGCGGTAGTAAGCATGGGCGGAAAATCCGTTTCGCTCGTGGATTTTGCGGATTTTCGGTAAATTTGCAATCCGCGAGATTCGCGAATCTCCCGCAAAATCCGCAAATCCGCGAGCAGCGGATTTTATGGCTTGCTCGCACTGTTCGCGTGAGTTCGCGGCTTCCCAGTACAACTTCGCGCCCCGCGAATAAGCGCTAAATTGCAGAAATACGATCTTAGCAAAACTGAAACTACTTACCAGGTTCAAAAGTTCAGGCTCATCATTAGTAGCCATTTCCTGTAGTGCTTCCTGAGGGGCCCCTCCAGAGTTCAGTTGCCAGTTGCAACTATTATGTGACCCTGCTCTGAACCTCAGAATAGTTACACATATGCCACAAAGGTCCTGAATTACAGCTAAGGGAGACAAGCAGGAGCCAGGCTGGAAGTTCAAATCCATTAATCAGCCCCTAATTCATTATTGTCAGTTGGGGCAGGGCAGGTGTTGTAACTAATTTTGCAACAATGAAAGCACTTAGCAAGTGCAAAAGATCACTAATCAGGAAGCACTAAGGAAGCAGGTGCCAGCTAAAAAAATATTCTGTGACACATTAATCAGCCCCAAATTAATTCAGGTCACTTGAGGCAGTGAAGGTGTGCTTTGCTTTGCCACAATAATGTACACTGACTGGACAACCAGAGGGTGCTGTGATGAAACAGAGGGTGGCATGGGTGGGCCAGAGGGTGGCATGAGTAGTCAGAGAGTGGCAGTGGTGACAGAGAGTGGCAGTGATGAAGAAGAGTGTCCCAAACAGGCTGGACACGTAGAAACAACAAGTTCGCAAAACTTGCGACCCGACAGGTAAGTTCGCGTTTGCGAAATTGTACAAAACCCTCGCGAACTGGCAGAAACCAGCGCGAACACACAAAAAAAAATCCGCAAATTCGCGAGAATTCGCGGATTTTGCGGATTGCGAGTTTGCAAATCCGCAAAATTCGCGAACGCGAGATTCGCAAAATTCGCCCATGCTTAGGCGGTAGGCAGACAAAAGAGCACAGCACACAGAAATGACGGGAGTATACCGTTTCATGTCAAATATGGCGCATTCCTGCTCCTTCCCTTTCATGCAGCACAGCAAGGTGGCTTCTGTCCTGCGTGAAAGCTTTAGTTCATTGGATGGTCCTGATCATTGCATTTTATATAAATACAGATCTCTATGGCTTTGGGATGCCTCATAATTGCTCATGTACATTGTTGTATAGACATAGCGGCACGTTTTCCAAAAATACAAACTTGTTTTCAATATGCCCTCCTCACCTGGTTGTCTTCAGCCCATAATATGCGTGTTGTGTTGATCTGAACTTCTTCGCCTTGTTGGGAGTCGTAGCTGCCCACTTTCACCAACCGGATGTCGTCATCACCGATTATCTGAACGTTGAGGATGTCATAAGCACTAAGAGCATCGCCATTCACATCAAAATATAGGTTGGCACCAATATTAAGCGTCACATTGACTTTTCTCACATACTGGAGAACCTAAGAGATAGGAGCATACAATTTGTCTTTCACTCACTTGCATTGGATGAGAGGTATCGATTCAGGATCATTTACAACTGATTATATTGATATTCTGGTAGTCAATTGGGAGCTATAGGCTGTTTTTGATAATGCATTTCTGTGTTTGTTTTGTCTCCGAGTGGATGAGTTGTAGAATTCCACTGCAAACAGCGCCATTCCTCAATCCACTTGACCAGGTCTTGGAAATTTTATTGACAAAGTCACACCCTTTGGGACAGGCCCGTTGCCAGGAATATTTGTTTCGGTGGATTTGGCCCCAAGCAATGACAACAACATAAGTGTGGTTCAGTGTGTTGGAAAACAAACTTTATCATTGAATTGTTTAAAATATGTTTACATTTTGGTAATATTATAAAGACTGCTGGAAACAGGACATGCAGTGAGCGTGGGTGTTTACATTTTGGGGTAGTGTGGGAAGGGAACACTGAAGGCCTTTAGTTTGATTAGTGAACACAAGAACTTTATCTTTATTAACCATCACAGAAGCAATAGATTGCCAAGCACTCCCTTGCCAAATCACACAACCGGTTTATAAATGTATTCCAAATCAATATTTTGAAGGGGCGGGTACAGCATTCTTATAAATGTGCATTGCAAAATGCTATGTAATACTTATTTGCGACCATATTTTGGATCGCAAACCATTCTTAGGTTAGCAACTCCTAAAAAGTGGTTGTAACCCATTCACAAAAGCAATGTCGTAATTTTAAGACATTTACCCTGTTGTGAATGTAAAACAAAAGTTTGTAGTGGGAAATGGTCCAGTGGAACTTAAATCAATTATATTTTAAATGCAGCACTGTTTCTTTCAAGACAAAAGGACTGCATTTAAAATAAAAAAATATTGAAAATGAGATCACAGACATGGTCATTTGCTGACAGCAGATCGGTATTCCTCTAATGACCGTCCACTGTAGTAAGTCACAATTTGCCACCTAATTCATGAAGAGTAATGGAGTAGGTCGGATTGTGCCTCACTCCAAACCCTTATCGTGCTAACCGAACTACTAGTACGTAGGTCGGTTCAGCAAAAAATGTGTCTGCCACAAAAATATATTTTGTAAATTATGTACATCTGGCCATCAGGTTCTATCATGAATTACTAATAATAATTGTATAATAATGTCCTTTGAAGAGAGTATTACACATAAAAGATTTCTATTATTTTCACCCTTCCTTTTGTAAATGGTTCACACAGGGAATCTGTTCTTTCTCCCTTAGAGCTTAAAACAACATAAGAAAGCCAACATCACTGTTGTTCATTGGGTTCCCTCTTCTTGGGGGTAAAATAGGTATATTTCCACCAGCAAAAAACAAATAGGTCTGATGCAATGGCCTAATGTCTGCAGCTCAGAGAGGAGGTGGTCAGCACTTCCAACTGGCACCGAAATGCAGGGCTGACTTCATTCAGTTGTGTCTTTGTAGCCAACACTCTTTTGCTATTCTAGGATTTGCAGACTCACTTCTCTGAATATTGTATGAGTTGCATATTGTAAAGTGTTGTTGGATATAAAATGGTTTGGCAGAAGATGTCAATAGTGACAGTTGACAGGTATTTGTGAGTAACTGTGAAAACGATAGACTAACTTTTTCTAATTAGACAACTTCTATCCATTTGATGAACTAATCTCAAAGAGGCCTCAGGTGTTACTTTTGATTTGTCTACTCTTGGTGTTATGTGTGAAGGGTCTTAGGTACCACACCTATGTACGACATAGAAAGAAAGTTTTAATGCATCTACTATACTTTAAGTTCAAAATGTTTCCTCTTCCGCTTTGTGTTGTTTTTTGTCCCATCTGTCTAGCATTGTGTTGACATTATTGGAATATATTCATACCCTGCAGCCCCTTGCTTCCTCCATGCCTTAAGCTAACTACCTTCACCTCAAGGGCTGGTCTCTTAATGTCCCTATTGACCTGCAGGTACAGGGGTTGAGACTGCTGCAGATCAGCCCCTCCTCACCCCCTCCTTTCAAATGTTGCTCAGCTCACTTATTTTATCCCTCCCATCAACATGTCCCTCTCGGGCATCCAAATAAAAGGAAGAAGGATGAAAGTGCCTGTCTGTGGTGTATTCCCTGTTTGTGCCTGATAGACGCGAGGGCTTGCGCCAGAGTTTGGTTCCCTTCCATCTCTGTTCTCTTATTCTCCAATTCCCTACCCAATCCACCCTGGGTGAACTCCATGCACTACTGCTTGTTGGTTGATGTCACACATAGACAGACTCCTTTGTAGTTTAGTAATCCCTCCAATGGACTACTCCTTTGTTTTTCCTGAGTGAACATTATGCATCACTTGTTTGATGTTTCAACAGCACCTCCCATTAGATGTTCTTCTGTCTCTCCCTGATGCTTCTAGACAGACTTTGCATGATAAGTTGAAAATCCAATCTCTGTATAAAGACCATGCCTTATTTATTTAAAACCATTGAGTTGGAGTGCATCTATTCATATATAATAAAGAAACAACATAGCTGCTCAAGTATAATAAGTTAATACAGTTGAGTTTAGACATTAGAATGCCTGCTGCCTGCAGCCAGGAATAAAGGCCATTTAACCAATGAGAATGGGAGCTTGCTATTCCTCTTGACAAATGTTTCTAAAAAGAAAAGGTGAACAGCAAGAAAGAGATATTCATGCAAAGGTGTTTATTGTTTTCCACCCTGTTGGTCATTGCAAGAAAGTTAGAATTTCCACAAGTTTCCACACAGTCTGATCCACAACCATTTTACTCTGACTTGCATCAAACTTATTCTATTATATTTTTGAAAAAATGAGTATGTGCATTTGGCGTGCTTAATTTTGCGCTACAGATTCTGGTTTTATACTTCTTATCTGTAAGGAACATGAAAGAGCAAGTCACCAAAGGCAAGATAACCGAACATTTCTAGCTGCTTTTTTGTCACAAAAGTGACGCAAACCTGTACAATATGTTTTTTATTTACTTTCCAGCTCAAAAATTGAGGGGCATATTATCAAGGGGGTTTATCTCCGCTTTTTTGGCTTTAAAAGCCAAGAAAGCGGAGATAAAATTATCTCCCTATTACCAAGCTGTCGCTAACACCAGTTAGCGACAGCTAGTAGGAGATAGCGACCATCTTGGGCCCCACTTTGCATGTCAGTGATATTTATCCCTAATGAGATGCAAAGTGGGCGTGCCAAGATGTTAGAGACTGAAAACAGTCGCTAACATCGCTATCTCCTATTACCAACTTTTGGAGATATTCGCGCAAAGCGGGAATATCTCCAAAAGCTAACACCTGCCCTGAGCAGTTCCTAGCCATGTTATCCAATGGGAGGTGGATAACATGGCTAAGAGCATTTCCTCGATAATGCATGAATATCGCTGACTTTTCAGCGATATTCATGCATTTCGGCCGTTTTTTATCGCATTTGCGATAAACCTTGTTAATAGCAAGGTTTATCGGCGATAAAAATCGCCGATGTGCGGCGATAATGTTTGTCTCTAAACAAGTTAGAGACAAAAATTATCGCTAGTTGTTGGTAATATGCCCCTAAGTTCCCTTTAGGAAACACAAAGAAGCCCTTAGCTATTAATTACTCTGCAAAGGGGGGTGTTGCTAGAGTTCCAGGAGTTAAAAATTAGGAATACTTGTATTTCTCCTAACTGTTCCCACTTTGCATGTGTGCTGCACTGTAAAGGGAGCATTGCATGGGTTGTATATGTTCATTCTTATGCAACCACCTATGTTTTTTTTATGTAAAACCCCATCTACTAACAATAGTCGGCTGGGTTGTGGGACACAAAATAATGCCACTGTGAAATAGGCGTTAAAACAGAGACATGATTTTGCTTCTCCTAACGTTTCCTTTCCCACTTTGCACGTGTGCTGCACTACACAGCAGACATCCAAAGTGGGAACATTTTAAAGTTAGTCTAAGCATAGTAGTTTGTACTGGTACTGGAAAGGTGCCCTTCCAGTACAAAACATATGCAAGACTCATCCAGACACCCTTGAACAATGGTGCAAATGTGTGTGCATGGGCAAGAATGCACCATATTAAAGAGTTACAGTGCATTCCTGTCCTTTCATTCAGCACCGGCGCACAATTTTCAGCAGAGCACCCAAGGAGGCCCCCTTTCACCATGGTGCCCAGGTGTCTGTGTTGTTGGTATGATTGATCTTCAATAGGAAGGGGCATATTTATGCATAAGAAACATGTTTTCATGATTCTTCTTGTGCTGTAGAATGTAGCACACGTGGAAAGAGGAAAAAAAGAAGGAAAAATGTAAACAGTTCTCATTGTTACACCTGTTTGGTGCTGCCTCATGTTTAGATGATGTTGTAAATTTAAGACAGTACAAAAGGGGGTGGTGATGGACCTCGGAAGCTTGTTTCCGGTCCAGGGAAGACATGGCTTGGCAGTTCGGGCTGGACTGTTCCCATGAAGCACAGGGTCAGACTGATTTGCATATAGCCATGTCTGAACTGGGGTGGCAGAGTGGGCTAAAGAACGGTGATGGATTAAACCTAGATCTTTTTACTGGGTGTGAGTGTTTGATTGATTCAGATGCTCCGTCCATCACCACCCCCTTTTGTACCGCCTTGGCCGCCATAAGTGTGGCAGGGTTTGCTCAAATGTGAGTCCCTTGCTCATTTTGCCACTGGATTCAAGCAAGCCGGGCTGAAAACGGCTGGAATGCCAGAAACCGGTCCTCGAAAGCTTGTTTCCGGTCCAGGGAAGACATGGCTCAGCAGTTCGGGCTGGACTGTTCCCATGAGGCACAGGGTCAGACTGATTTGCATATAGCCATGTCTGAACTGGGGTGGCAGAGTGGGCTAAAGAACGGTGATGGATTAAACCCAGATCTTTTGACTGGGTGTGAGTGTTTGATTGATTCAGATGCTCCGTCCATCACCACCCCCTTTTGTACCATACATTTAAGACAGCATTAAAATCCATGGGGGTTGAGTAATAAAACCCACAGCAAGCCCATGGAACACCTCCTTGAGGTACAGTAAGGCATGGCAGTGCTTTGAAAATTAGGACCTTTATATTTACAAAGATATGAATCATTTCTGCTCTCTCCTTTCACTAACATGCTGGGCGCACCTAGGGCCAACTGTCACACTTGCACCATAGTGCGATGGTGCCTGCATTACAGGCAAGGATATTTTGTGCCAGAGGTACCCCTTCCTGCACAAAAACAATCCTTAGACACATATTCCACTTTCTATGTGTGCGGCTGAATGCATAACACATGAAAAGAGAAAATAACAAGGAGAGAAAATATCATTCTCCTTGTTACACTCATGGTGGAAGGCGTAGCGCTTCGACGCATTCCCAGTTCTACTAGCTTTAGTAAATCTGAGAATGCGCCGAAATCCATGGGCGCATGTGAGAGAATGCCCAGAGCAAGCAGCTATGTTGTGTCACATTTCTTTAAAAAGCCATGCAAAGCGGAGCAAATTTACCCTTGTTTGGCTTTGTAAATATTATGGAAGCCTTTGTGTTGTCTTTGATTCACGCAACAACAACACAAAGGTAGAATGAATCTGGGTCTAAGTTTCCTATTGTGGCTCTTGAATCTCACAGGGTAGCAAAGGGGTGCTTTCCAAGGCCAAGGCGGTGTGTGCTAGTACCCCAAGTAGCTGGTATGCAACAAAGAACACTCATAAATCATTGTCCAGTCGATGCTTTATTTTATAAAAAAGGAAAAGTATAATATTATACACACAATACTGAATACTAAACATTACTGTACAAATACGTACAAAAATGCAGTTGAAAATACCTGCGATGAAACCCACAAAATATGTTACGTGCATAACGAGCCCTGACCCTTTAATCATACACCCCCACCACCTATTCTACATACAATATAATTGGGCTTCATCATCTGAAAGGCAGGCCCATGGGCTATGTTAGGTCCCGACCCACTTCAAGCATAAGTGAACAGTGCAGTTACTGAATACAGTCACTAAACATCCCCTCGTTTGCTTGCCTATGACATCAATAGGCAGCGAGCACCCTGAAGACAGGAACCTCCTGAAGTCCCATTGTGTGTAGCAGATCTGTCATCAGCCCCTCCTTGGATGCTTGAGCAATTGTTTTTAGACCAAATATGTATTCATGGCCCGCACAAATCGACACCAATTCTCTTAGGGCCTCATTTATGGCATTTTGGCGTAGGGCTGCAAGGCACCTTGCTTTGCTGCCCTATGGCAAAGTGAAAGGGCAGGAATGCACTGTATTTAAGCAAAAACGTGCATTCATGTCCTTTCTACCTGAGCTGGTGCCACTTTGACAGACTAGCACCAATGAAGGCACCCTTGCATCAGGGTGCAAGGCGGCCTCCATTTCAGGCAGGATTTCTTTTGTGCAAGTGTATGTCTGCTGCAGAATACAGCACACATGGAAAGAGGAAAGAATAATGAGAAATAAAGATAGTTTTCCTTGTTACACCTCACCTCAGGAGGCATATGGATTTGGGGTTTCCTCAGGTTACATCAATTTGTAAATCTAGGGCAATGTCGAATTCCATGGGTTTTGCATGGGAAATCTCACAGCAACAACCATAGAACTCCTCCCGGGCTCAAAGTAAGGCAACGCAGCGATTTATGCAGTGATACCTTTCTCATGAGTTATGAGTCCACTCAAAACCAAGCAAGGTGGCTTTGCATGGGTTCATAAATCTTTATAAGAGCCCTGCATCACACATCACCCGGCGGGGTAGCCGTGCGCTTAACAAATTCCATATAAATAATAATAATATATATGTACCACCTCACATGCTGCAAAAGTGATGCAAGGCTCTCATAAATAGCCACACTAGTGTTTTGCCCCCACACCGACTCGCTGAATCGTAAAAGAGGCATCTTCAGACTCCACATGGGTTATAATGCTCTGTGTTGTCACATATATTGAATTGTACGAGAGACACAGTTTCACCTAATATGCATGCCACTGGATGCAAGCTTCCAGGAGCCTGGGGCAGAAGGTGGGCTGTATAGTGCCAGGAGAAATGGTAACATTGTAGAAGTAAAACTCTTAACAGTCAACCTCGAGCTTTTGTTGTTTCTACAAAACTAGACAGAAGAGTGAAAGAGCTCTTCTCCTTGTATTTGTTTTAAACCCCAGAAGCCAATGGTCAAAAGATCAGTTCCAGGGGAATCTAGAGGCAGGTCTGGGGTCTCAGCTATAACCCCTGACAACCCCTAAGTGATATCTATGAAGTACTACAATTTTGGTGATCAGTGGTGCATGATATCTGGGGTAAATATATTAAATGAATCATTATATTTTAGCAGTCAGTACAATGGTTTCTGGTAGAAAGATTTCCAATCATTCAGAAATGGAGAGAATCCACTTAATACATTTGAGAAATGTACTTTAGTCCTGGACTATCAGCCCAAGGTTGCATGATGACAACAATTCTCCAAAGATCATCTCTGCATTTAGGTCGTTCTTAAGGAGAGCTATTATTGGAGCTCAGTTTCTGACCCAATTTTCAGGATAAAAAGTCATTTGTTATTTTGGGATGGCTGTAGATATTTGGCAAACTTTATTAGCAATATGTGTTGAAACACAAGTGCATCACATGGTAGCACAACATAGCAAGAGGGTCTCACTCCAGTGCTTAAAAAGTAAAAATGTAAGTGCCAGGGCCCTTCTCGGGACACCTCTGCAACCTACATCTCCCATTTCCCCTGCTAGCTCTGCCAGTGACAGTATCAACACAACTACATTCCTACAAGTGTGACAATTCAGCCTACTTTAGGCCATCCAAAGATATAATAATTGCATGAGCAGCAGATGATGTTTTATTTTATTGTATATAGATTTATTACACAAGGTTGTTATGTTTTGTTATGTTATGTTATATATATTTATATCGCAGGCAGATATTCAGCAGAGTGTCCTGGCGCGTACTTGGAAAAAGGAAACATAAGCCAGAGCCACACCTAGAAGAGAAGGGTTTTTAACTTTTTCCTAAAGATCACAGCATCCTGAATGCCGTGCACCACCAGGGGCAGTGCATTCCATGCCAGAGCAGCTTTCGCACAAAGGAGCTCCCATCAAGCCTTTGGCGTCTGAGCCTAGGGGTCTGCACCAAGAGTTTCGAAGAAGAACACAACTGTCTCACTGGATTGTAGAAAGAAAATCTCTTCTGTAGGTAGGTAGGACCCAGGCCATGAAGAGCCCTAGGGGCAATAGCCAAAATGTTGAATTTTATTTGGGACTCCACTGGGAGCCAGTGCAAAGAGCGCAAATGAACGTCCACACTACACCTGCTAGAAAGCGCTGCAAGGCCTCAGGGTAGATTATGCGCTATATAAATATAATTTTTCATTTCACAGACCCAGCAGTCGTCTGACAGCCGAGTTTTGAACAGCCTGCAATTTATTCAAGAGGTAGCCTGGGATGCCACATAAAGTGCAATGGCATAGTCCAGGCAGGACAAGATCAGAGCGCTGACAACAGTTTCTTTAGCAGGTCTTGGGAGGAGAGGAAGAAACTTCCTCAGAGCTTTCAGAGTGCCAAAGAAGGTCCAAACCAGCTTCTTGACTAGGAGTTGAAAAGGTCAGGTTCTCATTGAACCAAACCCCCAGATTTTTAGCAGCATTTCCCATTGCACTAGGCAAGGGGAAGCCTGGAGGCCACAGCCTCTCTCTGAAATTGGCAGGAAATATGCCATACAAGAGGACCTCTGACTTCTCTTCATTACACTTCAACTGCACCTGAGCGAGCCAGCGAAAGACAGAGGACAGACAGTGTTGAGCAGAGAGGACTGAATCATCATCCCTACCCCAAGAGAACAGAAGCTGGGTGTCATCAGCGTAGGCCATCACCTTAGCCCCTAATGTCTTGGTTAAATAAACCAGCGGGGTGACATAGATGTTAAAAATAAGGGGACTAAGTGATGACCCCTGTGGGACACCTGTGGCCTCCCACTAGGCAAGGGGAAGCCTGGAGGCCACAGCCTCTCTCTGAAATTGGCAGGAAATATGCCATACAAGAGGACCTCTGACTTCTCTTCATTACACTTCAACTGCACCTGAGCGAGCCAGCGAAAGACAGAGGACAGACAGTGTTGAGCAGAGAGGACTGAATCATCATCCCTACCCCAAGAGAACAGAAGCTGGGTGTCATCAGCGTAGGCCATCACCTTAGCCCCTAATGTCTTGGTTAAATAAACCAGCGGGGTGACATAGATGTTAAAAATAAGGGGACTAAGTGATGACCCCTGTGGGACACCTGTGGCCTCCCACTGAGGCACAGAGGCACACAGTGGAAGCCAGATCTACTGGGTGCGGTATTCCAAGAAGGACCTTATCCAGCCCAAGACAGACCCAGATATGCCAATCTTCGATAGGCGATCAAGAAGCAGGGAGTGGGGCACAATATCGAATGTCACCGAGAGGTCTGGCATGACCAAAGCGGTCCTCGCACCGGCATCCAGACAGTCACGGATTGCCTCTGACACCTCTAGCAGTGCAGATTCTGTGCTATACGAGGCTCAGAAGCCAGATTGTGCCAGATGTAACAAACCAGAAGCCTTGACGAAATTGGTAACTTGATTAGTAACCACCTTTTCACAAACCTTAGCCAGATTTGGCAAAAGCGAGATAAGGCCGTGATTTCCAGGTATCAGTGGGTCAAGGGATGGCTTCTTGAGGAGAGGAAGAATTTGTGCCTGCTTCCAGGATGCCGGACAAGAGCCTCCCGCAAATACATGTTTACAATTTGGTTATGTTATGTTATGTTATGTTATTTTATTTTGTAGTGCGCACAGCTACCCAACAAGCGTTTCCCAGTGCAGGCCATAACAGAAGTTAGGAGAATATCAGAATTAGCAATGTAGGTTTAAAAACCAGGTTTCTAATTGTTTCCGGAAGACGGGAAACAGCTTCTCCCTCCTCTTCGCATCGGGTAAGGAATACCATAAGGTTGGCCTAAGAAGAGAAAAGGAGCGGCCTCCCATTCTCGACAGTTTAAACCTGGGGATTTCAAACAATTCTCCTGATGACGAACGAAGCAGGCATCGGGGTGGTACTCTTGATCCAGATCTTGTAAATATTTGGGGGCAGAGACGATCTTTATACTGAACATATAGCATAAGGCTTTAAATTTTATGCGATGTTCTACCTTGAGCCAATGCAGTTCTCTCAGGGCACTTCCCATGTTGGACATTCTGGGAAGGCCGCAGAGCAATTTAGCAGCACAATTTTGCACCACCTGAAGCTTACGTAGTACCTCTCTGTTGGACCCCAGGAAGAGAATGTTACCGTAGTCCAGGCCAGATGTTGTTAAAGCCTGGACGACTGCTCTTTGGGTGTCTACAGGGAGCATCCAGATAATTATTTTAGCCATTTTAAGATGGTAAAACAGGTGGCTGCTGTCTGAACTGCCTGTTGTTTCATTGACAATGTATTGTCAATGATAAAGCCAAGATTACGTGCCTGAGAGGAGGGGTGGGTAAAGGTCCCATTTCAGCTGTCCAATGTTGGGGGCCCCAACATTCAGACTCTTTCCCAAAAATGAGTACTTCCGTCGTTTCCCCGTTAAGCTTGAGCAAATTTAGTTGTATCCAAGCTGCAATCCTGCGCAAGCCTATTTGCAGATTAGAAGGGTCCTGTTTCCCCCTGCTGATAATGAAAAGATGATTTGTGTATCATCATCATAGGAAAACAATGCAAGCTCTGCCACTTCCGCAATAATTGCTAACGATTGCACATAAATATTGAAAAACAACAAGCTCAAAATAGAGCCCTGTCGCACAACATATGGGGAGGAATAAGACTTAGACGAGGCCCTGGTGGAGAACACCTGGAATGTTTGTTACCCTAAAAAGTGCCAAGTGCCGTCCTAGCAATACCCAGTGCCTGTAAAGATTCAATTCATACGGTATGAGAAACCGTATCAAAAGCGGCATTTAGATCTAATAAAATAAGGGCAACTCTGTCGCCGGTGTCGAAGCCCTGGCGTAACATCTCAGTAACGCAAAGCAAAGTGGTCTCCATGGAGAACCCTGCTCTAAACCCTGATTGTGAGTAGTGCAGAAATTGAGACGCTTCCACAAACATGGATAACTGTCCATTATCGTGTTTCTCCAAGACCTTCGAGAAAGTCGGGAGCAGGGAAATGGGTCTAAAATTAAATGGCATGGTTGGAACCTGCATTAGGCTTTTTCAACAGAGGTAAGACCATTGCATGTTTCCAGACTGTGGGCATCTGTGCTTCTCCAAGAGAAGCATTTAGTAGCCCCATCACTACTTCAAGAGCAGGTTGTTCCATCTGAAGAAGCACTGTGGCTGGAAGCAGATCACAAGGATAACCCGATTTAATACTAGTTAAACATTTTAATAGGGAACCCATATCCAAAAGTTCCCACTGCTCCAGTTTTAACCGCGAGACTTCTAACCCGGAATACATCCGGGCAGTGTTCTGGAGGGCTGGGGTTGACATATTAATTACCCCTAGTTTCTGATAAATGTGCTCAACTTTGTTTATGAAGAACTTGGCTAGGCAATCACATTGAAGTTCTTCAAGAACAGGCGGACTTGGTTCAGTCCCAGCACCTGCCAGCTTTTTAACCATGGAAAACAGAGTCCGCGAGCAATTTTTTTAACTTTGGGATTAATGATGTCCCCAGCAGTGGCCAGAAGCCTTGCAGCACTGGGATCAGTTGGAGAGCCCAACTCAAGGCCTTAATATTTTAAGAGAGCAAGCCGGATCTATTGGCGCAAACATTGACAGCATATTAGCAGGACCAGCCACAAGGTGGCCAAACAAGAAGCCATAAGCGCCATGGTACAGGAGGAGAAAGTAGCTTGTATAATGCAAATTTTGTGCAGAAAAAAATGTGCAAGAGTATTACACCAGGACTCTGAAACTGGCGCAACACGAGCCTGAGCACTAGGAGACATAAAACTTTGCACAATGGAGAAAATGTATTTTGTGTTTTTGTTGGCCTGGGCGATACATGTAGTAAATTAATGGCTTTTAGCAGCAGCTCTGGAGGCATAATAGCTTTTTTGGTTGGATCTAAGTGAGTGTTTCGTCATAGGGCAATAACCACTAGAACGCCATGCCCTCTCCAATATTTTACATTCACGTTTCAGGGCTTTCAACTCTAGAGAAAACAACGGTTTGGAGGGGGAATCTCGTGCCACCTTAGGCCGACATGGTGCAGATAGAGCGGACACCGAGTCAGAGATCCAATCAGTAAACCTGGACACATTCCCCTCCAGGTGTTGCTGAAAAAATGGCCGAAAGGAAGCCTAAGTGCTGATGAACTGGAGAGGATCCATTTTACTAAAAGTCAGAGGGCGATGGCAACTGACCAGCCGGGCGGGCTGGGTGACTTCCCAGGTAAAACAAATAAGGAAGTGATCGGACCAAGAAACAGGCAAGGGCTTGACCACCTGAATAGGGAAATTAGAACAGATGGGGTCTGAGGTGTGGCCCCCTTGATGGGTGGGATGAGTAACCCATTCAGAAAGCTGAGCCGATTGAAGGGAGTCAAGGAAATCAGCAGAGTCTCCAGCCTCTAGTTGATCGAGGTGAAGATTCACATCTTCCAGAACCAAGTAGTGGGAAAAACGCAGTGCTCGCTGAGCCACTGAGTCCCCACAAGATTTAAGAAAGGCGCCAGCCGGACTAGGGGGACGGTAGATAAGGGAGCCACCTAGTGCGAAATGGACCGAAAACTGCATGCTGAAATCAAAAACCTCACACTCATCCCAAATGCTGAAAGTTTCGCTATGGAGAACCCAGTTATCCCTATGCAAAATGGCCAGGCCACCCCCTCTTCCAACTGGGCAATCCACACGATGACGCTTATAGCCAGTAGGTGTAGCAGGCGCAACAATGGGGTTCGATGAGGAGTACAGCCAAGTCTCAGTGACAAACAGAAAGTCTAATTAAATGTCCGAGACCAGGTCGAACACGTCCACATACTGCTTCCTCAATGATCTAGCATTATTAAGGGCAGCTCTAATACACGAGGCTCTCATGGATTAATTAGGCAAATTGCTAGAGGAGAGCTCTAGTGTCGGAGTAAAAAAGCAATCAGAGCAAACAGAGTCCAAATTAGAGAGCATAGATAGACCGCTATGGGGAAGGGCATGAGGAAGGCCGAAGTGTTTTGAGAAACTCACCCGATAACTGCAGAACATTACTAGCAGAAGGCCCAGCTTGGGCATCATAACTGGCCCTGGCCGCTGATTTAGCGCTGACGGGCGCAGCCGGGCGCAGCCGGGCGCAGCCGGGCTTGCCTTAGGTGCTCCATCGGCGCGCCCGCTGCGGTTGTCCGCTGCGCTTTCGAGTAGAGGCCATTAAATAGGGTTAAATGAGGACAGCGCGCAGAGTGCAGCGACTAGAAAAATGGCTGCTGAAACTAAACTGACCTTGAGAAAGTGCAAAGTGCGAGTAAAGGGAGTATAACACACTCCGAAAGTTAAAAATACCAGTAAATCCAAGCGTCACATTAGACAGTGCAATGATCCCCCAAATAATTCCCCAAATGACAATACATGTGAAATTAGCAAAGTTAAAAGCAGTATATTAAAAATAGAAGAGAGGAAAGTAAACCTTTTCCAAAACGTTGTTGTGCTTATTTCAAAATTTAACATACAGCACCTCCATGTGGTGGACTGCCACTAGAGCCAGTGCTGACAATTGACTACCAGTGCCGAGCACCTTAAACCCCCTGTTCAAATTAAGTATTGCCACACTCAGGATAATGAGAAGACACACAGTGAGGCAGATGTCTTACAATTGTCAACTATGAGGATTCAAAGGTAATATCTCTGGTCGAACAGCAAAGGAGTAGCCAAAAGAATCTGAATGGACTTCATATTTTTTTACTGCTCTGTGCCTATCCCAAAGATAAGTTGTTAAATAGAGGTAGGTATTTTTACCTTAGACGGATATAAATGTGAGATCCTGGGGTTCATCAATGGCATCCTAAATAGCACCCCAAATTGCATCCTCAATTATCGCCATCATAATAAACAAATTGATTTTGACTTGATAAAGAGGTTTGGTTTTTAGTTTCATTAAGGAATAAAAGAAAAGGAAATTTGTCTGAATGGGAAAATATTTATTTCCTGGATTTCATCAACGGACTTTCTGAAACAATAGCTACCAAGCTAAAACTGAAATAAAGCTCGGCCTTAGCCAAGTTCACAATACATATGGATTGTGACTATGTGCAAAAGAGTCACTATGACATTCATAATTTTGTGTGTTATATTTGGGTATCACTCATTTACCTGCCAGGGCTGAATGTTGTTGACATCAGCACACTCTCCTTTGAAGAAGGGTCCATGTCCAGGTTTACATGACATCAATGAATCTAAAGCGTGAGCTAATGCATAAACTGCAAGGTAGGTGTGGTAGGTGGACCCAAGATCATCCAGCTCAAACAGATGTGCTACCATTTCATCTAAGGTCTGGTTCTCAGAGCATGGTGAAGGCCTTCCAGTTATCTCTATGCTAGTCGTCATCTGAGTACCATTAGTGTCTGGCCACTTACAGTTAAAAGCCTTCTCCCAAAAGAGTTTAATAAATGTATCACTGGGATCTCGTAAGGGATGAAGGTGAGTAAGAAACTCCTCAAAGCCTGGCATATTTGTGAAGTGGAGGACTATCGCCAGGGATCCATTAAATAATGGCCAGGTCTGCCTCGGGAAGAGTCCAAGGGTCACTGTGAATGAAGCAGAGAAGACAAAGACTTTGTCGGTCACATTCTGTGAGTAGAAGGCCTCCATCAGCATCTTTACGTGTACTTCAGGGCTGTGGACAATGATTACTTTCACACCGTGCCTTTGGGAAACTTTAACAATGCTGAGTATCTTCGCTCTAGGATAGCTCAGGTGGACTTTTTCCATAAAAGCCACACATCCCCCATTTTGCTCAATCACCCTCTTCACGGATTGTCCTCCCTGCATTCCCACTTCATCATCAGAGATGATCATCCCAATCCACGTCCAGCCAAAGTATCCCATTAGCCATGCCAGAGCTATGTTCTGGAAGGTACTGCTTGGCACAGTGCGCAGAAAAGCGGGAAATTGGAGCTTGTCACTTAGAGTCGAGAGCGTCGATCCATAGCTGATCTGTAGGGAGAGAAATTTTGATAACAATTGATCTTATTCCAACAGTTTGTCAGAAGCCATATGCCATACAGGTCTAATACATAAGCCCTCAGTCCTGCCTGCCCAGTTCTGCAGGATTTCTGAAATTATAGGTGCCTCCTTACTTCCCTTGCAAGCAAGAGAAGCAAGAGGCAAAGGCATGTTCAGTGTTGGATATGTGCACAGACTTAATCATACAAATTATTTCTTCCTGTGTGACAAATTCTATTTTGCTGTATTGGTGATTGTTTTGACTGTTTAATAAATATGGATATATTTGGAAAAGGTTCCCAGTGTTGATATACATTCTCACCTTTTTGTGAATTGGTTGCACCAATTATCATTTTAGCACCAGGAAATGCACACAAATGGTGGATAGGCTGTGTTACGCAATTTATTCCTGGAAGGGACCAGAGGTCAAGTGAGGGTATTTTAGGATCACGCATTTCTACCCTGGACAAATGTTGTCCGACAAGTTCAGAGCTACAGAAGGTTGTAATGGATAGGACAAAGATACCCAGACCTAATAAAGACAGAAAGACTAACAGTTCATTTTTTGATAGCATTAGAGGTCACAAATAAATCCACAAAGGTTAAATAAAAAACTACACCACAAGGCAGAGAAAGTTTAATTGAGTTGTAGTAGGGCGGTGTAGGAAGTGTACCTTTTCTGAGTAATCACCCTTTTACTGTATCTTATACTTTTCCTGGCTTTAGAACTCTGTGCACTTTACTCCTACTAAACAGTCAAAAAGTGGCTGTGTTCCCCGTGAAAATGTGATTAAGGGTATCAGCTTCTAATAGGCATATTTAACCTCCCTATAACATCCTAGTATATAGTACAAAGTGTACCCAGGGCTAGGAGCATCTATTGTGCCATCCGCTGCAGTGGGAGTGCAAAAATATTGTGCCTGATTTTAAAAGTGCAAAAAATGCACTGGGACCTGTCAAAATAAATCCTTCTGACTAATAAAAACCTTGGGCCTGATTCACAAATGTAAACTAAAACTTTTGTTTATGTTTCCGATTGTTTGCTAGTCACAAAGGGATACATAGCAGTATCTTTATAACTGTGGAGTCTCCACACATAAAAAGACAAAGTTTGCCTTTGTGAATTAGGCTCATTGCTTTTAATATTAATATGTCATCCTATTTAGTCCTTGTGGTCCAAAAGGCAGGGTGCATGGTGTTTACAAGTAGGACATGTAGAAATGCTAATGTTAACATGTCCTCACAGTGACTAGCACCTGAAAGCTATTTTTCACTGTAGCAGGCTTAGAATCCGATGCAGAAAACTAGAGTACAGAATAAAATCCCAAATCTATAACTTGGCAATGAGACCAGCTATTTTTCATAGTTATTAAAAATCTAATTTGATGGTGAAGTCAGATTTTTGAATAAATATTAAGGGAAAGTAGCTTCTAGAAAGTTACCTTTTCCAGTCAGATCTATTTGCTCTCCTGCTTCTCCCAACCAGTAATTAGCCTTAAATATGAGTGAAATTTCTCCTAGGAGCAATCAATAGGCAGACCTGAATGGACTGAGACGATTCTTCTGAATATGCAGGTTAGGGCTGTGGGCCTTTTTGACACAACAGTGGCAAATCCTGCTTGAGTGTCAATCCTGCTTGATAGGTCTGCTGGATTTACATATAACACTCGGTGCACACTTGAAAGTTGTGAGACCAGAATGCCAATATAATTCTTGTCGATCCATGGTCTGATTGCTGAAGGACTCTGCTTTTGTTCTACGTGGCTTCAGTCTCTGGGTGTGCATATAACCCTTGTGGTACACTTGAAAGGGGAATCAAAAGAATGCCAAGACAATTCTTGTGGATCAACAGTCTGGATGCTGAAGGACTCTGCTATTGACCTACGTCTGTCTATGGGTTGTGGGTGCAGTGTTTGCCTCAAAATGGACCTTAGTGTAGGATTACCATAGTACACTTCCCACACACATGCCGAACTTTCAAAGCCCATGTTTAGTCTGGCTGAAGACATTCACTATATTAAAAATGCCTAAAGAAGGTTGGGTTGGGTGGGCCCAGAAGTCAATTCCACTTACCAGCTCATGCCAGGCATAAATATGGCATCTCTGGGCACCCACGGCAGAAGACTCCTAGACCTGTGGAAGATCAGAGGAGTACTGAACCTGCTACTTGTGATCTGAAAAGAGTCCTGAAAGGACTGGGTCTACTCTCCCTTGTACCAAAGACAAACAAGTGGACTACAAAAGTCATAAATAAGGCTGACCTCCTTTTAAAGCTAGAGGGACGCAACACTCTACAAAAAGCACTTACCAACAACTGCCTAGCTGACTAATGGCAAATGGATTTGGACTAGACCCTGCTGTCTAACCTCTGCCTAACATCTTGTGAGTCTTCGAAGACTCCTGGTAGGTCATATAAGGGCTTTATAAATGTACTCCTATAGTGCTTTGGACCTTAAAGGATATGCCAGAAGGTAAAATGTTTGACCAGGATGAACCTAGTTGTTGTATCTGACCCATGATCCACCTCAATTTGCACCTAGGTTCTAGTCTACTGTGCCCATTGACTAACAATATTGGTTTGTGCTTTTTGGTGCTTTTTATACCTAAATCTTTAAAACTTCAGACATCTGGTTGCCTAATTAGATTGTTGAACAAGTAAGTGTGCCTTCAGGGGATTTATTAAAGTACTCAGTTATACTATTCTCAATCACAGTTAAATGCAGGGTTTGTTATTTGCTTGCTAATTAATTTGTTTTGACAATCTATTTTCTAACAACAAAATTTTTCATACTTTTTAGCTAATCACATAGAAATATATATATATCTAGAAAGAATATATCGCAAAGCAAGAAACAGCAAAAAACACTGGTGTGTATGAAAATAATGAATTTTATCTTCAGATTTCATAAAAGGGACTCATATGAAACAATTACAATGAAACAAGAAGGAAACACTCTATTATTTCAGCCTTCACTGTTACAAATGTATACACTTTTTCACAATCACAATCGAAGAATATTAGGAATGAAGTGTACAAGTCGACGTTTCGGTCTCTAAGCTTTCGTCGATGAGACCATCTTCAGGACTAAAATGTTTAAAGTGGTTGACCCCTGAGTGCTGTTGTTAAAGAAATTCAACAGATTTGTAGATAACAGCTGTATTCACTTTGGCGATAATATTGGACCCTGAGTGAGTCAATCTGGATCTTTCAGGAGTGCGAATAAAACGGAAAACAGCGTGTTCGCGCTGATTATTTTAAAATTCAATCTGATCAAGCATCTTTATTTGTTGCCAGGAAAATATACAGACGTACCAGCTTTTCAATCTGTAGTCTCCTTTGTAAGTAAAGGCTGGGGAACACTCGTTAGCGCATCAATGAGCTAACAAGTGTTCCCCAGCCTCTTTGCATGTCAGCGATATTGATCGCTAATGACATGCAAAGTAGGAGTTCCCGACCAACAGACCTGGTAAACAGCCGCTAACGGCCTATCGCCTATTAGCAAGGAGGCCCTGGCCCCGGTTAGCTACGTGAAAAGTTGCTTTAACCGGGGTCATCGCCGTTTTTTTATCACCTGCCATTTTCCTGACTTGACCATTCCTGACATGGGGGGTGGATTATGCTGATACAACCCTGTGGTTTTCTCCCTTCCCCATGCAACATCGCTGGTTTTGTCACAATGTTGGCCCTTCCCTCCCGCTATTGCTGGAATATATATTGCCATAGCGCTAATTGTTGCTTATACAGCGTTAGTGTGGTGATATATTCAATCACTCAATCAATCAAAGACTTGTAAAGCGCGCTACATACCCGTGAGGGTCTCAAGGTGCTGGGGGGGGGTGGAGGGGGGGAGATGGGAGGCTGCTACTGATCGAAAAGCCAGGTCTTGAGAAGGCTTCTGAAGGCCGGTAGGTCCTGGGTCTGTCGTAGGCCGGTAGGGAGAGTTTTCCAGGTCTTGGAGACGAGGTAGGAGAAGGATCTTCCGCCGGCGGTGGTTTTCTGGATGCGTGGAACTGTGGCGAGGGCGAGGTTGGCAGAGCGGAGGCTGCGGGTGAGGGTGTAGAAGCTGAGTCGGTCATTGAGGTCTGCTGGTCCGGCGGTGTGTAGGGCTTTGTGTGCATGGATGAGGAGTTTGAAGGTGATCCTCTTGTTGACTAGGAGCCAATTCAGGCCTCTAAGGAGGGGTGTGATGTGGCTGCGTCGGGGGCGTCGAGGATCAGTCATGCCGAGGTGTTCTAGATGTGTTGCAGCCGTCTCAGGAGCTTGGTTGTTATTCCTGCATAGAGGGCATTCCCGTAATCCAGTCTGCTGGTGATGAGGGCCTGGGTGACGGTTTATCTTGTGTCAGAGGGGATCCATTTGAAGATCCTGCGGAGTATTTGGAGGGTGTTGAAGCAGGAAGCTGAGGTGGCGTTTACCTGCTCGGTCATAGAGAGGGAAAAGTCGAGGATGACCTCCAGGTTGCGTGCGTGGTCGGTGGGTTCTGGGGCTGTTCCTAGTGATGTTGGCCACCAGGAGTCTTCCCAGGCTGAGGGGGTGGGACCGAGGATGAGGACCTCCGTCTTGTCTGAATTCAGCTTCAGCCTGCTGTCTTCATCTATTCGGCAACAAAAAAGGGGTTTGTTCCTTTCTGTGGTTCCTAAATTAAAGTACGTAGTACTTAACAAGATTTGACACCCAACACTTCTATACCTCAATGACATGTACCCTAGTTTGTCCACAAAATTATTGCATAAACATATTATTCTTAAAATTCATATTTATTAAAACCTTGAAATAGCAGCATGATATGAGTAACAATTTTACATATAGACAATTAAAAACATAATCACATTGCATTTAAGTTTAACACACAAAAAAACAATAATTAAAAATAGCAAGAATGTCGACGCGTTTCGGTGTTTACAGCAGATGGTACACCTTCCTCAGGACTACAGTAAATTCTTGAGTCTAAAAAGTATATGGGACAATCCATTAGTGTACATTCATAGAGGATTTTTTTTAAATTTTACAAAGAAGTTCTCAAAAGTTTGCGGTGTCAAAAATAAATCATTTCTTACATAATACGCAGTATTCAATGTGCGATGACAGCATAAATCCTGGGGATAGACAATTCTTATCCACTGTTTTGGTTCAATTCCTTCCCTTCAAGTGACCTGTGACCTGTATACACACGGTGATTTGAAAGCTCTCTCCTTTTCTCAACTTCATCTATTCGGCGACAGCCTTCATTCCTCTGTGGAGGTTGGCTATGGCGGTGTGGGGGTCTTCGGTGAGGGAGATGATCAGCTGGTTGTCGTCGGCGTAGGGGATGATGTTGAGGCTATGCTGTCGGGCGACATGGGCGAGTGGTGCCATGTAGATATTGAACAGCGTCGGGCTGAGGGATGATCCCTTTGGAACGCTGCAGATGATCCCGGTGGTCTTGGAGCGGAAGGGTGGGAGGCGGACGCTCTGGGTTCTGACGGAGAGGAAAGATGTGGTCCAAGCCAGGCCCTTCTCTTGGATTCCGGAATCAAGGAGGCGTGCTGTTAGGGTGCGGTGGCAGACCGTGTCGAAGGCGGCTGATAGGTCCAGAAGGATGATGGTGGCTGTTTCTCTTTTGTTCATAAGGATCCTGATGTCGTCGTTGGGGGTGATGAGGGCGGTCTCTGTGCTGTGGGTGCTGCCGAAGCTGGACTGGGATGGGTCCAGGATGTTGTTGTCTTCGAGGTAGCGGGTCAGCTGGGGATGTGGAGTGGATGGAGTTCATGTTCTTGATGATGTCTTCGTTGCTGACATTGGACCAGGCGGTCAGGCGACTGGTGCGGGTGGTGGTCGCCGAGGTGGTGGTCTCGGCGGTGGATGTGGTGCTGGCAGTGTTGAAGCTGTCGTGGATGTCGGTGATCGTGCGGTGAAAGAAGGTGGCCAGTGAGTCGCACAGGTCTTGTGATGGTGGAATGTCGTTGGTGTTGTAGCTAGGGTTGGAGAGTTCTTTCACAATGTTGAAGAGCTCTTTGCTTTTGTGTGCGTTGCTGTCTAGGCGGTTATTGAAGGAGGTCCTCTTGGCGGTCCTGATGAGTTGGTGGTGTCTGCGGGTGGCGTTCTTGTGGGCTGTGTAGCTGTCTGTTGTTCGGTCATGGAGCCAGCTCTTCTCCAGCTTCCGACAGGTGCGCTTAGAGGTCCGGAGGTCTTCGGTGAACCATGCGGCTTTCTTGTTGCTGTGATTGGTGGTTGAGGTCTTGAGTGGGGCGAGGGTGTCGGCGCAGTCGTTGATCCACTGTTTGAGGTTGATGGCGTCGGTGTCGGGGTCGGTGGGGTCGGCGGGTGGTTCCAGGGTGAGGGTGGTGGTCAGTTGGACCTCGGTGATCTTACCCCAGCAGCGGTGTGGCATCTGTTGGGTGCGGTGGTGCGTGGAGGGTTTCCTGAAGGTGAAATGGATGCATCTGTGGTCTGTCCAGTGGGGTGTGGTGGTGTGGTTGAAAGAGACGTTGGGACTTGCGGAGAAGATGGGGTCCAGTGTGTGTCCAGCAGCATGGGTGGGTATCGTCACAACCTATTTGAGTCCAAGGTTGGCGAGGTTGTTCGTCAGGGCGGTGAAGTTGGCGTTGTTGTTGTTCTCGAGATGAAAGTTCAGGTCCCCGAGGAGTATTTAGTCCGTGGAGGCGAGGGCGTGGGTGCTGATGAGGTTGATGATGTTGTCGCTGAACTGTAGTCGGGGTCCGGGTGGTCTGTACACGAGTGTTCCTCTGAGGGTGGTGTTGGGGACGGTGTGGATCTGGAAGTGCATGTGCTCGGCGGTGGTGAGAGTTTCGTCGGTGTTGGTCGAGACTCGGAGGGTGTTCTTGTGGACGATGGTGATTCCACCTCCCACTCCAGTGGTGCGGTCTCTGCAGGAGATCATGTAGCCTTCTGGGATGGCTATGGCGATGTCTGGAGCTGAGGTGGTGTTCAGCCAGGTTTCAGTCAGGAAGGCGACATCAGGGGTGGTTGAGTCAAGGAGGTCCCACAGTTCGATGGCGTGCTTACGGGCGGAACGGGAGTTGAGGAGGATGCATCGTCCGTGGTTGGGTTCTCTAGTTGATGGTTTGGCAGGCCAGATGCTGGTGAAGCTGCAGTTCCGGCAGGTAAAGGGCCCTTGGGGGCGATTCAGGGTGGCTCGGTAGCAGGAGTGATCTCATACGGGGTTGAGTGCGTGGAGGGTGTTGGAATCGTAGTGCAGTCTGGTGTTGTGGTGGCTTCGGGGTCCATGGGTTTTGTTGCTGGGCGCGGTCCAGGCGCGGACGGGCATAGACGGATTTGCCTCTGGCGCGCCTTCGGCGCCATAAGAAGAGGGGGTGGGAGGGAGGAGCAGCTGGGAGGGGGGAGAGCCAATGGGCCGGGGGCGGGGCCGCAGGGACGCACGGCGGGAAGAGGGAACGAGCACAACAACAGGAAGGAAACAAACAAGCCTAAGTTAAGGCAAGGCAGCAACAGCAACAAAACAGAAGCAGTACGGTCACAATGCAAGAGGTCACAGAAAAAAACTGGGGCACAAATACAGCGATCACAATACAGTAATGGGGCACAGAATGCGAGCAGCAGCTACATACCTGAGGCCCACTGGCCACCAGGGATGAGGCGCAGGTGGTAGCCTGCGGGTGGACGCGGGCCTCGAACACCCACAGACACGGAGTCAGCAGCAGGAGCGAGGGCACAGGGGCACGGGCGCAGTCAGGTGGAGCTGCGCGGGGTGGGGAGCGACCTGCCTGAAGACAGCGATAGCTGTCGATAAAAAATATCACGCTAAGCACGCTCTGCGATATTTATCGTAGTTTGTTGCTAATATGGCACATACGTCTGGTGACTCAGATAAAGCTGCCTCTAAGACAGACCTACACATTTGACACTTCTACAGATATATTCACAGAACTAACCCTCATGAGACAACTGGTTATATGGCACCTCCGGGTTCCAGCTCTTTAGTCAGATGCACACCATGCACAGCCAGTGGTTTCCTCTGAGCACCCAGAACACTTCAAAAGCCACAGATCACATGAGATAAATGTCCAGCACTAGGGAAATAACATTTCTCACTGAGCAGAAATATGGCTATGTGAGTATTAATGTTCTCTTTACATGAAGAAAGATACGGCATCAGTTCACTTTCTGACGAGCCCCTTAAATATGATCAGCCCAGATTTTGCTCCAGTGCAAATATTAAGAATATTGTAGAATGGCATAGGTGTAAATCGAAGATTCTTCACTGTGACTTAATTTTTGTGAAGCATGCCGAGAGGTTTCCCTCCATCACTGTGTTGTCATAGTAACCGGTACAATTCACTCAAACTTTATCAAATATATCTATTTTGCTGCTGGGTAATTCTCAAGGTCAGTTAATCAGCAACCCATTCACACATTGGGGTCTCCAGTAGTCAATTTATTTCTTGCTCCTGCCATGCATGTTGCTTACCTGAGGGAAATGAAAAAGTCCTGAGATTCTGGCCAGTGGAACAGACGTGGAGGACAGTATTTCTCCCACAAGTCCTAGCGGCATTGAGTGGGGACTGCAGTGGTACCCCGGCACTTGCCGCTGCTTCCCAGTCAGCATCTCCAGAAGCCCTTGGATGGCCCTGGTCTGGGAGGTGCAGGAATCGAAGATATGGAAGCCAAGTGTAATGTTTGGGAGCAGGTCAGGGGAACGATTAATTTCCTGAGTGGCAAAGACCATGGCCAGTACGTCCCGATAAAACCTAATATGGAACCTGCAGGGTAAAAGCAGGAGATGTTGAATGTATTCGATTTAGGGGCATAACTTTCAATGGTGCAGCAGGTGCAGTCACACCTGGGCCCAGAGGGATAAGGGGCCTGATTACTGCTGTTTTTACTGTCTAAACAGTAGTCTGGGTGACACTTTCCTTGCTTGCTCTAAGGCATGTGGCACCCTTGTTACTTCACTCAATGCTATATGAATGGAGGTAGCCTCACACAGCCCAGCCGAGTGCCACACATCATCGGTACGACAAAAACACATTAGTCATTGCTGCATTGCCACGCTGGAACATTTTATTACACAATTTGGAGCATTGCTCTGTGCTCAGCAGCAGTTCCCTTTGTGCCACAAGTGTGAAAAACGTGGAAAGGCTCAGCATTCACCTGCTACCAGTGTCTGTCCCCAAGGGCAGTGATAAGGGGTCAAGGAAAGTAAAAGACACAAAATTGATGGACGGAATGCAGAACAAATCAAAACATTCACTCCCAGTCAAGAGATCTGTGTTAAATCCATCATTCTTTTGTTCACCATGCCACCTCAGTTTAGACCTGGCCATTTGCAAATCAGTCTTGACCCTGTGCCTCTTGGGAACAGTCCAGTGTGAACTGCCAAGTCAGGTCCTCCCTGGGGTCAAGGAAATGCATTGTTCCACCATTGAGCAGCACTCCCTCAGTGCAAGCACATTTGAACAAAATGTGGCCCTTATTCTAGTGCTTCATATGGCACCAAGTGCTATAATTTCTCGTGTTTGTGCTTACATGGATTTTGTGCATCCTTTCTACCGAATTTGTATCTCACACAGTGTTACACATAAGTCATGGAATGTCACACTTAAGTGCATTTAAAACATGGCACTGTCAGACATAAACAAACTCAAGCACAGGACAACATATTCCAGTAAAGAAAACATTCAGATGTTGGCACCAGTAAATGGTAAAAAAGGTGTTTGTGTCTGTTGGAATTTGCATGTGGAGGGCCATGTTTGCACAAGTAGTTTACATATTGCCTCTTAAGTTAAGCCTGAGAGCTCTGTGCCAGGCTACCAGAAGGTGACCACAGGATAATGTAGGGTGTGTTTTGGCTTACCCGGACTAGGATTCTGGTCCCTACTTGTACAGGGTGCATACCTTTGACAACTAGAGACCCAATTTCTAATATTGGTGATCAGCGGTGGGGACAGGAATTGTGTTTGTGCAGTGCCGTACAGTACTAGGCATACACTATCCATCCACATCTGACACCATTTCAAAAGTTTTTTATTTTTCCCTGCTTTGCATTTTGATTCATTCACCTTTAATCACCAACTCATGCGCAACCAAAGCTTGATCATTGTAACTTTGCATCTCTGACAACCTCAAAACAACATTGATGGAATTACTTTCCCACGCGTTATTTGTCTTAGCAACGGACAGCACTGCAGTATTTTTGAGTACTCTGTAATACTCACAGAATACACTGCATCCTGCACATAAATAGGAGTCCGATATCTTTCATTATCAACTCTCTTTGCCCACTCTGTTTGTTCACATCCACCTATCTACTGCTTTTCTCCCTTCTTTCTAACCTTCCTCCTTACGGTCTTCATGCTTTCTCTTTTATTCTTGCTTGCTTTCCTCATCACTTCCAGATGACAGCAGCATGGAGACATTGTTGCAACAAATGACCTTTCTGCGCCATGCTTTATTAGCAATTTTTTTTACATGGACGCACAAACATGGAAATTGGTAGGAAAACGTTGTAGACTATAGTAGTCATTCTCTGTTCCGAAAACCTAATTCCAGAGAACTGTCAGATGTCCCCGTGTAGCAAGAACCCCAGGTTCAACCATTCAAATTGCAATCTTCCATCCTTCAAGCAAACATTAAGGGGGCTCTGCCACTTGTGGACTGTAGATGGCACTGTTGTATCATTGCTGTTCTCGCTTTTATTGAAGTATTTTCTGTTCAGTTAATTATTATTATTGTGGGAGCTGGTAAAGTCCCCCTCGTATCGGTAGGTGGAGTTATTGCTGAACTCCGCACTCCAAGCGGAGCACAGAGTGACAGAACTCTGCAAAATCTTCTGGTGGTTAATAGCGTACCACCCACTTCTATGTAAAAGATCGGACTGTATTTTTAAACTTTACATGTCCATGTAGTGAAAAACTCTCATTTTTCACTACTGCAGTGCTAATCTATCCAATGGAATAACATTGGAATTACCTTACTACATCTTATAAGTATAACTTCCACTTATAAAGAGAGAGACTTTTCAAGTTTGGTGTCAATGAACCCACAATTTAAAATCACAAAATACAGCTCTGCTTGTCTGATGCTCAAGTAAGTGCATGTAGGGCCAGATTTTTGAAAGCTTTGTGGCAGGTTTACATTCTACCTTTGTAGCGAGTACCCAACATAAAATGCTTTTCAAGATTTACAACACACTTGGTGTTTGCATTGACATGTAAGAAAAGGTAACTCTGTTTTGCAATACTCTGCTCCAAGCGGGTGTTCCATGGGTGGTACATGTGCTTTCCTGTCAACCATACATGGGTTTTGACACAAGACACTATCTACTAATAAGAGTAGATTGTGTTTTGTACAAAAAATGAATGCAACTTGAAAAGAGATGTTAAAAAGGAAAAATGCTTTTATTTCTCCTAACCTTCCCCACTTTGCATGTGTGCTGCACTGTACAGCATGCATACAGAGAAGGAAAAGTGTTAAAGTTAGTCTGAGCATAGTATTTTGTCCTGGAAGGGTAACCCTCTGGTACAAAACCTATGGTAGATTCATGCAGACACCCTTGTACGATGGTGCAAAGGTGTGTGTGTGTGGTGCTCGGCAACCGAATTAGGTGCCAACACTAGGCAGAGAGAAGGATAGTGCCTTATCTCTGTAGATATGGTGCATTCCTGTTCTCCTCCTGTTACGCAATGCCGCAGAGTAACTTTGGGTGCTTCACTGTGTTGTTTGACAGATTTGTATTTATGGGCATTTGAGTTTCACTCAATACCGGGGTGCTAATTGCACACCCACACATGCTGATTCTGCAGGTGCAGTGTTTGTTAGATGAGCGATGACAGCACTGTTACTAGTCAAGGACTTCGAAATAGGGGACATAATGTTAGTTACATGTGTGTTTTAACTTTACAAAAACGTTTGACCTTCTCATTGCACATTTGAATATTGAAGGTTATTTGGCAGCAATACCTGCAAACATTCTAGGAACTGCTGTCTATCCATTCATTCATCCGGACATTCAAAAAATCCCCCTGTGGCTCAAGAGGCAGCCTGAATTTTGTATGTTTTTGTTAGATGTGAAAATGAAAGATTTCTTTAGATATTTAGATTATATATGATATGAGCAATATGTACCTGTGTAATAAAATGTGCATCTATGACACTGCTGTTCACATTACTTTACCAACCCTAACAATAAAAGAAATACAAAATGAGAGCACAGGCACATATGTCTGGATATAGCATACTTTGACTGCCAGTAGAGGAGGGGTGCAGAGATTGGTCAAAATCCATGCCCTGCAGCCAACCCCTGTTGTGTTGACTGAAGGCTTTTTGCAGAAACAATGTATTGCCCCTAAATGGTTGGGTACACAGAGGAATCCCTGCTGCACCTGTTAATAGTTTAGCAGAGCTGTGGTGAGTTATTCAGAAATGTTTCAAAGCAGGTCTAATGTAAAGCTAACATTTGTTCCCCACCAATATGCACTAGAAAAAGTTGCGCAGAGCAGGCGTTTCTGCCTGTAGAAGGCTAGATATATGCCCAGAATGCAGACAAAACATGAAGTTTGGTATGGTACATGATAGGCCCTAGCTAAGTGGGTAACCTCAATCTATGAAGCTTGGCCTGGTGGTGATTTAATTAGTGGATCAAAGCTTCATCAGATACCGGCCTGGGACCTGGGCAGTGGTGACCTTCAGTCCGTGATGGTCACCCTGGTTGTGGTCTGCCAAGTGAATGGAAAGCTGATGTGCTTCTGGCCTGGGGCTGGCATAGCCGGGCCCTCAGTCCATAAAGCACATTATGGTGGTGGTCTCCCGTGTGGATGGAAATCGATGGAGTACCAACTTGCCCTGATACCGCAGGGCCTTTCAGTCCGTGAAGCTTGGCCTGGGGGTGTTCTACCAGGTAGATGGAAGCTTAACCACCTGCTGGCTTTGGCCTAGTGCAGCAGCATTCCTCAGTCCCTGAATCTGCGGCTGTTAGTAGTCTGCTGGGTGGATTGAAGCTGGACAAGCAATGGCTTTGTGTGCAGCACCTTGGGGCCTCTTAGTCCATGAAGCTCAGCCTGGTTGTGGTCTACCAGGTGGATGGATGCTTGAGGTGTTACCACCTTAGTCTGGCACTGAGGGGTCCTTTGTTCACTGAAGCTTATCCTGATGATAGTCCACCAGAAGGATGGAAGCTTTTCCTGCTACAGCCTTAGGCCTGGCACCACAGGCTATGAAGCTCATCCAGGTGGTGGTTTTAAGCTTGATACACTACTGCCTAGGGCGTGGTACAGCCTAGCCCTTCAGTTCGTGAATCCCAATCTGATGGTGATCCAGGGTTGTTGGTACCTCCTTGGCCCTGGTACAGCAGGGCCCTTCAGACTGTGAAGTTCAGGCTAGCAGTGGCCCACTGGGTGGATAGAGGCCTGACTTGCTACCACCTAGGGCCGAGTGGCCGTTCGTTCCATGAAGCTCAATCTGGTGGTGGTCAACCAGAAGTTGAGAGGTTGATGCAGTGCCACTATGGGACTGGCACAGAGGAGCTTTTCAGGTCAAGATGCTGGAGATGGACTACTAGGGGTATGTAAGCTTGACACACAAATGTATTTGGATGGGCACAGCGGGGCCTGTGAGTCCATGAAGCTTGGCCTGGTGGCCTATCATGTTGATGAAAGCGTGCTATAGTCCCGAATTGGGCCTGGAAGTACAGGCCCTTAAGTTCATAAACAAAAAAATATTGGTGGTCTATGAGGCTGATGAAAGCTTGACGCAGGACTATTTGGGACCCAGCACACCTCTGCTCCTTAGTCCAACAAGCTCACCACGGTGGTGATCTACTTAGAGGATGGAATCTTGACACAGGACCTCCTTGGAACCGATGCATCAAGGCCAGTCAGGTTGTGAAGCTCAACCTGGTTGTGGTCCTCCTCTTGGATGGAACTGTGGCACACTATCATCTTGGACCCGACACAATCAATCCTTATGACTGTGAAGCTCGGCCTGATGGTGTTCTACCAATTAAAGAGAAGCGGGACCTGTTGATGCCTTTGGTTGGTACCGCAGGATCCTTCTGTCTGTGAAGCTCATTGCAGTGGTGATCTACTTGGTGAATGGGGCTTTAACACCCATCATCCTGAGCTCCTCACTAGGCGGAGGAGCTCTGCACCCCCAAAAACAGCAGGAAGGGAAAAATAAAACAATAATAACCATTTTTACTTTTTCTTTCTTCATGAGTCTTGGGGGCAGGGCCATGAAGATGACATGAGGAGTGGCAGTGCACTGCTTTCACTGCGCATGAACGCTTGGCCGGGCATGTCAGGCTGGCCAAACCGTCATGCGCATTGAAGCACTCTCCAGCCCAGCTGTGTTGCTGGGTTGGAAAGAGCAGGCTCAGGCTCCCAGTATCCCTGGGAGCGCAAATCAGGGGCACTCAGGCCAAGACTGAAGCTGCTTTCATGTATGAGAGCAGCTTCAGGGTTGGTCGCAGGGAAGTCTGGAAGCATGTACCTGCGAGAAGAGGCGCAGAAGAGTGCGATGCAGCCAGCGGCAGGTAAGGTTTTTAAAATTAACATAATGTTTAATTTTACCAACCTGTGACTCCCATTCCCCTCCCTAACCCCCGCCTGCCTCGCCCCTCGTCCACAACACAAGCCGCTACTGCCCCTCAGTCTGGGAAGCTGAGTCTGGTGGTCGTCTACCACGTGGATGTATTTAATGACATAACCGAGGACATCACTGATGACATCTCAAGTAACATAATTGATGACATCACAAATGAACTCATTGAATGTCATAGTTTGCTACACTATGACAATTTTCCATCACCTCTATAGTGTTAAAGAGAGTAATATCCACAGTTTTGCAGGGCATGAAACATATCTGTGAAATTACCAACATTTAGCACACATTAGACTTCTTTTTTACAGGTAATCAGCCGCATAAGAAACATAATATGTTAGTGGACATTAATACAGACAGAAACTTATTAAACCTTGAATTATATTAAAAAATTGTTTATCCATTATTTAAGTTAATGCGATGTATTTGTTAAATATGTCATTTAAAAGATTAGTAGGTCAACAGCTTCACATCTATACATTTGTTGATCATCCATACAGTAAACGTTTTACAGCAATGTATAAGTCTCAGCATGTTCACTGAACTTATGGAAATAAACAAACGCATTCATAAATATTCAGGGGCAGATTTATGAGGCCGTTGCGCCTCTTTGCGCTGCAATTGCGTCACTTTATTTGACGCAACTGCGGCGCAAACAATGCGCCCTATTAACAACGTGACGCATCTAGGAGATGCTTACAAAAAACAATTACAAAAAACAATTTGATGGACAGAATGTAGATCAATGTCTTACATTCACCCCAGTACAAGGATCTGGGCCTAAATCCATCGTTGATTTGCACTCCACTCCACCCTGGGTTAGACAATGGTTTTATGCAAATCAGCTCTGACCCTGTGCCCCATGGGAACAGTCCAGTCCGAACTACAACAGCCATATCTTTCCCAGACCGGAATCAAGCATCCGAGGACCGGACCGGTTTCGAGGTAACACCTCTCATCAGCCCGGCTAGCTTGACTCCAGTGGTGTGGAGGCTCTGGGACCCACGTCTGAGCTACCCCAGTACACTCAGGGAGAAAATTACAAAAAACAATTTGATGGACAGAATGTAGATCAATGTCTTACATTCACCCCAGTACAAGGATCTGGGCCTAAATCCATCGTTTTTTGCACTCCACACCACCCTGGGTTAGATAATGGCTTTATGCAAATCAGCTCTGACCCTGTGCCCCATGGGAACAGTCCAGTCCGAACTACACAGCCATATCTTTCCCAGACCGGAATCAAGCATCCGAGGACCGGACCAGTTTCGAGGTAACACCTCTCATCAGCCCGGCTAGCTTGACTCCAGTGGTGTGGAGGCTCTGGGACCCACGTCTGAGCTACCCCAGTACACTCAGGGAGAAAATTACAAAAAACAATTTGATGGACAGAATGTAGATCAATGTCTTACATTCACCCCAGTACAAGGATCTGGGCCTAAATCCATCGTTTTTTGCACTCCACACCACCCTGGGTTAGATAATGGCTTTATGCAAATCAGCTCTGACCCTGTGCCCCATGGGAACAGTCCAGTCCGAACTACACAGCCATATTTTTCCCAGACCGGAATCAAGCATCCGAGGACCGGACCGGTTTCGAGGTAACACCTCTCATCAGCCCGGCTAGCTTGACTCTAGTGGTGTGGAGGCTCTGGGACCCACGTCTGAGCTACCCCAGTACACTCAGGGAGAAAATTACAAAAAACAATTTAATGGACAGAATGTAGATCAATGTCTTACATTCACCCCAGTACAAGGATCTGGGCCTAAATCCATCGTTTTTTGCACTCCACACCACCCTGGGTTAGATAATGGCTTTATGCAAATCAGCTCTGACCCTGTGCCCCATGGGAACAGTCCAGTCCGAACTACGCAGCCATATCTTTCCCAGACCGGAATCAAGCATCCGCGGACCGGACCGGTTTCGAGGTAACACCTCTCATCAGCCCGGCTAGCTTGACTCCAGTGGTGTGGAGGCTCTGGGACCCACGTCTGAGCTACCCCAGTACACTCAGGGAGAAAATTACAAAATACAATTTGATGGACAGAATGTAGATCAATGTCTTACATTCACCCCAGTACAAGGATCTGGGCCTAAATCCATCGTTTTTTGCACTCCACACCACCCTGGGTTAGATAATGGCTTTATGCAAATCAGCTCTGACACTGTGCCCCATGGGAACAGTCCAGTCCGAACTACACAGCCATATCTTTCCCAGACCGGAATCAAGCATCCGAGGACCGGACCGGTTTCGAGGTAACACCTCTCATCAGCCCGGCTAGCTTGACTCCAGTGGTGTGGAGGCTCTGGGACCCACGTCTGAGCTACCCCAGTACACTTAGGGAGAAAATTACAAAAAACAATTTGATGGACAGAATGTAGATCAATGTCTTACATTCACCCCAGTACAAGGATCTGGGCCTAAATCCATCGTTTTTTGCACTCCACACCACCCTGGGTTAGATAATGGCTTTATGCAAATCAGCTCTGACCCTGTGCCCCATGGGAACAGTCCAGTCCGAACTACACAGCCATATCTTTCCCAGACCGGAATCAAGCATCCGAGGACCGGACCGGTTTTGAGGTAGCACCTCTCATCAGCCCGGCTAGCTTGACTCCAGTGGTGTGGAGGCTCTGGGACCCACGTCTGAGCTACCCCAGTACACTCAGGGAGAAAATTACAAAAAACAATTTGATGGACAGAATGTAGATCAATGTCTTACATTCACCCCAGTACAAGGATCTGGGCCTAAATCCATCGTTTTTTGCACTCCACACCACCCTGGGTTAGATAATGGTTTTATGCAAATCAGCTCTGACCCTGTGCCCCATGGGAACAGTCCAGTCCGAACTACACAGCCATATCTTTCCCAGACCGGAATCAAGCATCCGAGGACCGGACCGGTTTCAAGATAACACCTCTCATCAGCCCGGCTAGCTTGACTCCAGTGGTGTGGAGGCTCTGGGACCCACGTCTGAGCTACCCCAGTACACTCAGGGAGAAAATTACAAAAAACAATTTGATGGACAGAATGTAGATCAATGTCTTACATTCACCCCAGTACAAGGATCTGGGCCTAAATCCATCGTTTTTTGCACTACACACCACCCTGGGTTAGATACTGGCTTCATGCAAATCAGCTCTGACCCTGTGCCCCATGGGAACAGTCCAGTCCGAACTACACAGCCATATCTTTCCCAGACCGGAATCAAGCATTCGAGGACCGGACCGGTTTCGAGATAACACCTCTCATCAGCCCGGCTAGCTTGACTCCAGTGGTGTGGAGGCTCTGGGACCCACGTCTGAGCTACCCCAGTACACTCAGGGAGAAAATTACAAAAAACAATTTGATGGACAGAATGTAGATCAATGTCTTACATTCACCCCAGTACAAGGATCTGGGCCTAAATCCATCATTTTTTGCACTCCACACCACCCTGGGTTAGATAATGGCTTTATGCAAATCAGCTCTGACCCTGTGCCCCATGGGAACAGTCCAGTCCGAACTACACAGCCATATCTTTCCCAGACCGGAATCAAGCATCCGAGGACCGGACCGGTTTCGAGGTAACACCTCTCATCAGCCCGGCTAGCTTGACTCCAGTGGTGTGGAGGCTCTGATCTAGGAGATGCCTCACGTTGTAAAGCACTGCGCCATAAGGAGGCGTTCCTGCGCAGGGGGGGGGGGCGTTCCTGCGCAGGAACGCCTCCTGAAAGTGGCTGAGTGAAATCTATGAGATTTCACTCAGTCACTTTCAGGGCAATGCTGCGTCAAAACCCTGCGCCTGCTTGAAGCAGGCGTAGGTCTTGACGCAGCATTGTGCAGATGGTCTACCCCCGAGCCTTGCTGGAGCTGCGTCGCGCTTGCGACTCAACTCCAGCAATGCGCCACATTTCTGGCACAGATGCGTGACGCATCTGTGCCATTTTTGCACCATGGTGCGCCGCATTATAAATGCGGCGGACCATGGGTGGTGGAGCTGTGGCGCACTGTGGCGCACGTTAACTGGCGCATCCCTGGGGATGCGCCAGTTAACATAAATCTGCCCCTCAGTTTATATAGGAATTGTTGGTAGCACTTCATGAGAACCCTTTAATGTCAGTATGAGCACAATAATCCAAAGTTAAATAATAGTGTAAGCATATTTTGCAACAGGTTTCATTTAACCACAACATATTCTAAGGTACATCTGCAACATGCAATAGTTGATCTCATTCTTTACCTTGTTTGAAGAAAATAGTGATTGCAACTAAAACTTCACAGGTAACTACAGTGTGCACCATACAGCTTTTAACACACTATATTACAGTGTTTCCATTTCGTACATGGAGACATACATATACAATCTAAGCTGCATACCTTTGAGGGCCTTTTACTACCTATGTTTTTTAATGATTTGTCATTTTTATAGAGTGAGTTGCGGATGACATGTAGTTTGAGATGTCATGAGTGATGCGAGGTCATGGGCAATGCAGAGCAGAAAAGCAAGTCATAGTTAGCTCAGTGAGGTATACTGAAAATGATATGATTTTGCCCGCTTGTGTAATTTAAAGTAATTTGGGGCACAAATGTCTTAGGCAGGAGCACAGGAAAGGATCACCAGTGGTTGCGGCTATTCATGTTCTGTTGCATTAATTCTATTTTTTAAAACCAAAATCCTTTCTCTGGACGATTTTGGAAGCAAAAGTGCATTTTGCGCTAAGAAAATGAAGCTACTTGTTGGTGATGCTCCTCGTGTAATTCCATGTAATCTCACAAACCTTTGGCTGTAGATTTGCATAATTACACAACTGCAAATTACACCCGTTATATGTAGATAGAGAGAGATGGATTTAGACAGTTAGATATATATTAATGTATTTATATGGACATACATTTATACAGATCGAGGGGCAGATTTACAAGCCCCTTGCGCCTCTTAAAGGCTGCCGTTGCGTCACTTTTGTGATGTAGCGGCGGCGCAAAAGATGCGCAATGGTGCGGGGTATTTACAACGTGACGCATCTGGGAAATGCGTCACGCTGTAAAGCCCTGCGTCATAAGGAGGTGTTCCGGCGCAGGAGGGGACTTTCCTGCGCAGGATCGCTTCCTAAAAGTGGCTGAGTGAAATCTAGAAGATTTCACTCAGTCACTTTTAGGCCCATGCTGCGTCAAAACCCTGGGTCTGCTTGAAGCAGACGTAAGTCTTAACGCAGCATTGGCAGAATAGGCCCCCAGAGCATTGCTGGAGCTGCGGCACAAAGCTGAGGAAGTTTGTATATACCGGAAAACGTTCACAAAAGCTTGTTTTTTTTAAAAAAAAGTATAAGATCTAACTACCTCTAATTACTGGCCACCTATAGACCATCTAAAATTTTCTGACCTGGATTTCTTTTTTCCTGACATGCACATAATTTTGCTTTTGGAAGCATTTATCCTCATAAAATGGGACTCGGTGAATAAATGTAGAGCCTGCAGACGATTAGCCAAGCTCTTAGGTGTTAGGTCTAGGATGAGGATATCGTCTGCATACAGCAAACAGGAGATAGGAGAACTCCCCACAACCGGGGCAACGCCCACACAAGCAGACAGGGAAGCTGGAAGATCAGCAATGTACAGGGAGAACAATAGTGGAGCCAAAAGGCAACCCTGTTTAAGTCCATTCAAGGATGGAATTAGTTGTGAGAGACCCCTTTCTCCACCTTGAAGCACACGACACCAGGTATCCGTATGAAGAGACCGTACAAGATCCAATAGATGAGATGGCATACCCAATGCTGCTAATTTTCTCCACAACGTACGGCGATCTACTTTGTCGAACAATGTGGAGAAATCAATAAAAGCAGCAAACACCCCCCCCCCCTCGAACATGTATGTACTTGTCCGAAATCACCTGAAGGGCGGTGAGATTATCTAATGTATCGTGCCCCTTGCGGAAACCAGTCTGTTCCAATGGTAAAATATTATTTACCTCTACCCAATCATTAATTAATACTAGAAGACACTTTGCGAAAACTTTTCCGATTGAATCAAGGAGGGCTATCAAACGGTAATTCATAGGCTTATCCCTATCTCCCTTCTTAAATAGTTGGACCAGTAGGCTTCCCCTCCAAGAAGCAGGCACCATTTTAGAGATGAAGCAGGATCTAAACAATGGGAAAAGTATCTTACTCCATAGAATCGGATCCTGCTTCAAAACCGATATGGGTAACTCATCAGGTCCCATTGCTCCCGAGGAGCGCATGTTCTTAATAGCCATTGCAATAGTTTCCTCTGAAGGGGAGTCGATAGGAAACTCAGCTGCTTGAACAAACCCACTATCCTCTATCATTCTGCCATTCCCAGCATATAGCTTTGAGATAAAAGAGGTCCAAACCTCTTCAGAAATGGGGATAGGAAGAGGGCCAGATCTTACTCCACATCCCTTGCCAACTATAGACCAAAATTCTCTAGCCTTACCATGCACAACAGCTTCCCTTAAACTTATCCACAGTGAGTCTTCTTTTTCTTTTTTAAGTTTCATTCTCAATCTACAGAGATATTTTATTTGCTAATTCACTAGATCTACATAGAAATTGCTCCCGCACTAATTTATTTATTTCCTTATTTAGGGGAAGCATTGCACTAGGAAAACTAGACTTTTTTGCAACCAAGGTGATCTCCCTCATAAATATTTCAAAGTACATGATTTCAGAACCCAGCCAATCACTTAATTCTCGTATGGTTTCACAAAGAATATACTGCACACCCTTCTTGGCACTTGGATTCCAAAAACATCTACCCGAAACTTTATGGAAATTAACATCTTTGTTATTAAATGGCCAAGTATCAGAGGGAGGAGGTTGCAAAGAGTTGCTTATACTAATCACATTGTGGTCACTCAATGCTGTTGGAGATACCATTAGATCCTGGACAAGCGGGAAAATACCATAATCAGCAATGCAACGCAACTCCAGCAACGCTTTTACGGCAAAGATGCGTGACGTATCTGTGCCATTTTTGCACAATCGTGCGCTACATAGTAAATGCCGCACACCATGGGTGGCGGAGCTGCGGCGCACAATTACTGACGCATCCCTGCTAACTTGCAGGGATGCGCCAGTAATTGTAAATCTGCCCCTAAGTGCATAAAAACTTTGGAAAAATACTTAGTAGAACTTTCCTGTGAAGCAATGAACCATGGAGTGTAATGACTCACAATTTAAATGTAGCCAAACCTACCTCTGATGTAATGACTCCCTTTGTACTGTCTGCGATGTACAGGTAGTGACCCACTTCCATGTTGTGAATGGTTTTCCAGAGTATTGCAATTATCTGGTTATACTTTGCTCCTCCTTGTCACAAATATGTCATAACAGCAGATTATTAGACATCCTTTTGAATTGTACAAAGTTATTACATGTCCTATGTTCCCACCAGACTTGGGACGGTTAGATGTTTGACATTTCCATTGGTAATGCTCACACTTCTCCTCAAACTTTAAACACTCTTCCTGTGCTACATAGAAGGTCATAGGTAAAATGGAGCTCTCTCTTCAGTGTGAGATAACAAAGATGCAGGGACCTGCATCGAGTGTGCTAGGTAGGAGTGAAACTTAATCCAGTGTGGCCAGAGACACCATGCTTTGTTGTGGGGGAGTTATTAGGTCTGAGCTGAATTTTGAAAACCCTGGGCCAAATTCACAGAACTAACTTAAGACAAAACCCTTAACTTTCTGCTCTTGGTATTCACAGAAGGCATTTAGTAGTAGTAAAGTTAGGATTTTGTCTTAAGTTTGACTTAAGACAAACTTAAGACAGACTAATGACAGACTTAAGACAGACTTAAGACAGACTTAAGACAAACTGAAGACAGACTTAAGACAGACTTAAGTTAGGATTTTGTCTTAAGTTTGTCTTAAGTCTGTCTTAAGTTTGTCTTAAGTTTGTCTTAAGTCTCTCAACTCACTAAAACAAAATGTCAGGGGGGTGGCCCAGCCCAGTCTCGAACAGTCTTGGACGGGCTCAGATGGGCCGGCCCTTGGCCCAGGCTTTGCCCAGCGTGCCCGCCCACGCCCCACGCTGTGGGGGTTTTGGCAGCGCTAAATAGCACGATCACCATGCCCCCCCCCCAGAGGCAGCTGCAAAAGAACAAGGGCCAGTGCACCCTGGGACAGCGAGTCCCACCAGGGGTCGAGGTTCGTATCCCGGCTGCAGTAATGGCCTAGCAGGCAGCCCAGGAGCTTCACAGCAGCATCAGAGGGCAGTATTCTAGGTAATGGCCGCAGTAGAATTGACCCGCGCCGTGAGGGTTGAGGCAGTGCTAAATAGCGTGATCACCATGCCTCACTCAGCGTCAGCTGCAAATGATCAAGGGCCAGTGCACCCTAGGACAGCGAGTCCCACCAGAGGTCGAGGTTCGTAGCCCGGCTGCAGTAATGGCGTGGCAGGCAGCCCGGGAGCTTGGCAGCAGCGTCAGAGGGCAGTATTCCAGGTAAAGGCCCCAGTAGAAATGTTTAGGATTTTGCCTTAAGTTAGTTCTTTGAATCGACCTCATTGTAGTGTGTGTAATTTTGGTAATTTTGTGTTACTCTTTGATGGAGATAATTAGGCAATTACCCCAGCTTGCATAATTAAAAGAAATTTGGGAGAGAAAACTTCTACCACAAGAGCACATTTATTTAGTGCGAGCAACTTCTTGCGCTTACTATTCCTGTTATGGTGTATTTAGCATTGTTTCTTAGAGCAAAATGCATCATCGTCCATTTTGGACATGAGGGGGAATGTATGCTCTATAAAAAAGGCACTAAACGCAGAATTACTCTTCTTGCATAATTCAAGTTTAATCTTGTGGGATTCTTAAGAAATTCTGTGCGATTATGCTACATGGAATTACAGGAGTTACACCCACCACTAGATTTAATCCAGCCCCACAAGAGACTGAGCCGAAGGGCTGGGAGGCTTGGTATAAAGTGTGCCAGAAAGACTCTGAGCGAAAAGAGTTGGGGTTTTACCTCCAGTGTGGGATAGTAATATACCTGCAGTCCACTGGTAAGCTGCACTTAGTGCAGCTTACCAGTGGACAGGAACCTGTTCCTAGTGTGTCAGGAGAGACTATGCCTGTGAGAAAAGATTGGGATCTCTATATCCAGTCTGGGAAATTGATGCCAGGTGCTGCACACCCACTGTTAGAGGAAACAACCTTCCTGATGGAGAGGGCATGCATCCAGTGTGCCAGGAGATACTCTCTGAAAGGGGGGAGGGAGCCCTTTACCCAGGGGAGATAGTAAAGATCCTGCCAGGGATGTGGGGGAACTGCAGCCAGTGTGGCGGAAGAGACCATGCTTTGTGGATGAGGACTTCAGTTAGCCACAGGAGGGACCATGTACGATAGAGGGAAATAGGACTTCTATAAATTGTGGCAGAAGAACTCCTGTTGAATATAAAGGAGTGGATGATCTGCACCCAATGAGCAATAAGAGAGACAGCCTGACCCTATGACCCCGCACTGCTTTTAGTATGACCAGAGATGCCCATCCAGAGATGTACTTGCTCTGAATACTGTGTGACATGAAAGGAGGTATGAGTCAAAACAAAACAAATCACAGTGTACAGTGTGACAGGAGAGACCTTGTGTGAGAAAGGAGAGGAGCTGTATACAGTGAGAAAGGAGATACTCTGTGACACACAGGGGAGGAGCTGTATCCAGTGTGACAGGAGAGACCCTGCCTGAGAGAGGAGAGGAGCTGTGTTCAGTGAAGACCGTCACCCAGGTCCTCGTCACCAGCCGACTGGACTACGGCAACGCCCTCTACGCCGGAACCACCGCCAAGCTCCAGAAGAGACTCCAGCGGATCCAGAACGCCTCAGCCAGACTCATCCTCGACATCCCACGGAACAGCCACATCTCCGGACACCTGAGAGACCTGCACTGGCTCCCCGTCAACAAAAGAATCACCTTCCGGCTCCTCACCCACGCACACAAAGCCCTTCACGTTCAAGGTCCGAGCTACCTCAACAACCGAATCAACTTCTACGCTCCCAAACGCCACCTCCGATCGGACAGCCAAGCCCTCTCCGCCGTCCCACGCATCCGTAGAGCCACAACAGGAGGAAGGTCCTTCTCCTACCTGGCCGCCAAGACCTGGAACTCCCTCCCGGCCGACCTGCGCCGGACCCAAGACCACCTCTCCTTCAGGAAGAAGCTCAAGACCTGGCTGTTCGAGCAGTAACGGCACCCCCCCCCCCCCCCCCCCCCTAAGCGCCTTGAGACCCTACGGGTAGGTAGTGCGCTCTACAAATGTCTTTGATTGATTGATTGATTGATTGTAACCGGAGAGACCCTGTGTCACAGAGGGGAGGAGCTGTATTCAGTGTGACAAGAGAGAGCATGTGTGAGATGAGAAGAGCTGTATCCAGTGTGAAAGGAGAGACCCTGCCTGAGAGAGGAGAGGAGCAGCATCCAGTGTGAAAGGAGAAACCCTGCGTGAGAGAGGAGAGGAGCTGTGTTCAGTGTGACCGAGAGACCATGTGTAAATACAGGGGAGGAGCTGTATATAGTGTGAAAGGAGAGACCCTGCCTGAGAGAGGAGAGGCGCTGTATCCTATGTGAAAGGATATACTCTGTGACACCCAGGGGAGAAGCTGTGTCCAGTGTGATAGGGGAACACTGTATGCGAGAGGAGAGGAGCTGTATCTAGTGTGACACAAGAGACCCAGCCTGAGAGAAGAGAGGAGCTGTATCCAGTTTGACACAAGAGACCCAGACTGAGAGAAGAGAGGAGTTGTATCCAGTGTGAAATGAGATTCTCTGTGACACCCAGGGTAGGAGCTGTGTCCAGTGTGACAAGAGAGAGCATGTGTGACATGAGAGGAGCTGAATCCAATGTGACAGGAGAGACCCTGCCCGAGAGAGGAAAGGAGCTGTATCCAGTGTGAAAGGAGATACTCTGTGACACCCAGGGGAGGAGCTGTGTCCAGTGTGATAGGGTGACAATGTATGAGAGAGGAGAGGAGCTGTATCCAGTGTGAAAGGAGGGACCCCGCCTGAGAGAGGAGAGGAGCTGTGTTCCGTGTGACCGGAGAGACCATGTGTAAGGAGGAGCTGTATCCAGTGTGAAAGGAGAAACCCTGTGTCACAGAGGGGAGGAGCTGTATCCAGTGTGACAGGAGAGACCCTGCCTGAGAGAAGAGAGGAACAGCATGCACTGTAAAAGGAGAGACCATGCATAAGAGCGGAGCTGTATCCAGTGTGACACAAGAGCCTCTGCCTGAGGCAGGAGAGGAGCTGTGTTCAGTGTGACCGGAGAGACCATGTGTGATACAGGGGAGGAGCTGTATCCAGTGTGACAAGAGAGACCCTGCGTGAGAGAGGAGAAGACAAATGCAAAAACAACAGTTGATGGACAGAAAGCAGAACAATGTCATACATTCACCCCAGTACAGAGATCTGGGCCTAAATCCATCGTTTTTTTGCTCACCATGCCATTCCAGTTTGAACCCAGCCATATGCAAATCAGTCTTGACCCTGCGCCCAATGGGAACAGTCCAGCCCGAGCTGCGAAGCCAGGTCCAGCCCGAACTGCCAAGCCAGGTCCTCCCTGGACTGGAAACAAGCATCCTAGGAACTGTTTCGGGCTTTCAGCCCTCATCAGCCAGTATAGATTGATTGCAGTGGCATGGAGAGCACGGGATTCAAGTCTGAGCATACCCGTCCCACTCAGGGTGACAAATGCAAAAACAACAGTTGATGGACGGAATGCAGAACAATGTCATACATTCCCCCCACTACAGAGATCCGGGCCTAAATCCATCAGTTTTTTACTCACCATGCCATTCCAGTTTGAACCCAGCCATATGCAAATCAGTCTTGACCCCGTGCCCCATGGGAATAGTCCAGCCCGAGCTGCCAATCCAGGTCCTCCCTGGACTGGAAACAAGCATCCTAGGACCGGTTTCCGGCTTTCAGCCCTCATCAGCCAGGATAGCTTGATTCCAGTGGCATGGAGAGCACAGGACTCATGTCTGAGCATGTGTGATATGAGAGGAGCTGTATCCAGTATGAAAGGAAAGATCCTGCCTGAGAGAGGACAGGAGCTGTATCGAGTGTGAAAGGAGAGACACTCTCTAAGAGAGGAGAGGCGCTGTATCCATTGTGACAGGAGAGACCCTGCATGAGAGGATAGGAGATGTATCCAGTGTGACAAGAGTGACCTTGTGTGAGAGAGGTGAGAATTGGTATCCTTGTGACAAAAGAGACGCTGACTGATAGGGCAGGGGGATGATATACAGTGTGTCAGGAGAGACCCTGCATGAGAGAGGGAAAGACCTGTATCCAGTCTGATAGGAGAACCCTGCATGAGAGAGGAGAGGAGCTATATCCAGTGGACAGGATAGACCCTGCGTGAAGCCAATCTAACATATGAAATGATCAGAGAGAGGCCATCTTAGTCTATGCCCCCAATTTAACAAAAGAAATAATCCTAGCGAGGCTGTCTCCGTCTCTACACCTAATACAATATTAGAAAGACTCTGCAAGACCATGTGCCAGTATTTGGGCACATTATATCATAAGAAAGACTCAGAGAGAGGCTGTCTTAGTCTCTGTGCCTAATATAACATAAGAAAGACTCAGAGAGAGGGCTGTCTTAGTCTCCCTGCCCAAGATGTCATGAGAAAGACTCCAAGAGAGGCTGTATCAGTCTCTGCACCCAATGTACCATAAGAAAGAGTTCCAAAGAGCCTGCCTCAGTCTATGTGGCCAATATAACATAAGAAAGAATCAGAGAGAGGTTGCCTTAGTCTCTGTGCCCAAAATATCATAAAAAAAGACTCAGAAAGAGCCTGGCTCAGTCTCTGTAAAAAGAATGAGAGACAGGCTGTCTTAGTCTTTGCACCCAATGTGATCTAATAAAGACTCCGAGAGAGGTTGTCTCAGTCTCTGAACCCAATAAATCATAAGCAATACTCCCACAGAGCCTGTCTCAGTCTCTGAACCCAATAAATCATAAGCAATACTCCCACAGAGCCTGTCTCAGTCTCTGAACCCAATAAATCATAAGCAATACTCCCACAGAGCCTGTCTCAGTCTCAGCGCCCGTTAAAACATAATAAAGAATCCGCGAAAGGCTGTCTCTGTCTGTTCATCAATGCAAAATAAGAAAGACAATGGCACAGGCTATCTCAGTCTCTGCACCCAATATAACATATGAAGGGATTCCATCAATGTAACATTAGAAAGAATCCGAAAGTGGCTGTGTCTGTCTGTTAATCAATGTAATATTGAATTACTCAGAAAATGGCTGTCTCTGTCTCTGTGCCCAATATAACACATGAAAGACTCTAAAAGAGGCTGTCTCAGTCTTTGAACCCAATATAACAAAAGAAAGACTCCTAGAGACGCTGTCTTACATCTGAACCAAATATAACATAGGAAAGACTCCAAAAGAGGCTGTCTCAGTCTCTGAACCCAATATAACATAGGAAAGACTCTAAAAGAGGCTGTCTCAGTCTCTGAACCCAATATAACACATGAAAGACTCTAAAAGAGGCTGTCTCAGTCTCTGAACCCAATATAACACATGAAAGACTCCTAGAGAGGCTGTCTCAGTCTCTGAACCCAATATAACATAGGAAAGACTCAGAGAGAGGGCTGTCTTAGTATCTGTGCCCAATATAACACAAGAAAGACTCCAAGAGAGGCTGTCTCAGTCTCTGAACCCAATATAACATAAAAAAGACTCAGAGAGAGGGCTGTCTTAGTATCTGTGCCCAATATAACACAAGAAAGACTCCAAGAGAGGCTGTCTCAGTCTCTGAACCCAATATAACATAAAAAAGACTCAGAGAGAGGGCTGTCTTAGTATCTGTGCCCAATATAACACAAGAAAGACTCCAAGAGAGGCTGTCTCAGTCTCTGAACCCAATATAACATAAAAAAGACTCAGAGAGAGGGCTGTCTTAGTATCTGTGCCCAATATAACACAAGAAAGACTCCAAGAGAGGCTGTCTCAGTCTCTGAACCCAATATACCATGAGAAAGACTCCTAGAGAGGCTGTCTCAGTCTCTGAACCCAATATAACATAAGAAAGACTCCTAGAGAGGCTGTCTCAGTCTCGGGGCCCAATATACCATGAGAAAGACTCCTAGAGACGCTGTCTTACATCTGAACCAAATATAACATAGGAAAGACTCCTAGAGAGGCTGTCTTAGTCTCTGCACCCAATATAACATATGAAGGGATTCCATCAATGTAACATTAGAAAGAATCTGAAAGTGGCTGTCTCTGTCTGTTAATCAATGTAATATTGAATTACTCAGAAAATGGCTGTCTCTGTCTCTGTGCCCAATATAACACATGAAAGACTCCAAAAGAGGCTGTCTCAGTCTTTGAACCCAATATAACAAAAGAAAGACTCCTAGAGAGGCTGTCTCAGTCTCTGAACCCAATATAACAAAAGAAAGACTCCTAGAGAGGCTGTCTCAGTCTCTGAACCCAATATAACAAAAGAAAGACTCCAAAAGAGGCTGTCTCAGTCTTTGAACCCAATATAACAAAAGAAAGACTCCTAGAGAGGCTGTCTCAGTCTCTGAACCCAATATAACACATGAAAGACTCTAAAAGAGGCTGTCTCAGTCTTTGAACCCAATATAACAAAAGAAAGACTCCTAGAGAGGCTGTCTCAGTCTCTGAACCAAATATAACACATGAAAGACTCCAAAAGAGGCTGTCTCAGTCTTTGAACCCAATATAACAAAAGAAAGACTCACAGAGAGGCTGTATCAGTCTCTGAACCCAATATAACAAAAGAATGACTCAGAGAGAGGGCTGTCTTAGTCTCTGTGCCCAATATAACACAAGAAAGACTCCAAGAGAGGCTGTCTCAGTCTCTGAACCCAATATAACATAGGAAAGACTCAGAGAGAGGCTGTATCAGTCTCTGAACCCAATATAACATAGGAAAGACTCAGAGAGAGGGCTGTCTTAGTATCTGTGCCCAATATAACACAAGAAAGACTCCAAGAGAGGCTGTCTCAGTCTCTGAACCCAATATAACATAAAAAAGACTCAGAGAGAGGGCTGTCTTAGTATCTGTGCCCAATATAACACAAGAAAGACTCCAAGAGAGGCTGTCTCAGTCTCTGAACCCAATATAACATAAAAAAGACTCAGAGAGAGGGCTGTCTTAGTATCTGTGCCCAATATAACACAAGAAAGACTCCAAGAGAGGCTGTCTCAGTCTCTGAACCCAATATAACATAAAAAAGACTCAGAGAGAGGGCTGTCTTAGTATCTGTGCCCAATATAACACAAGAAAGACTCCAAGAGAGGCTGTCTCAGTCTCTGAACCCAATATACCATGAGAAAGACTCCTAGAGAGGCTGTCTCAGTCTCTGAACCCAATATAACATAAGAAAGACTCCTAGAGAGGCTGTCTCAGTCTCGGGGCCCAATATACCATGAGAAAGACTCCTAGAGACGCTGTCTTACATCTGAACCAAATATAACATAGGAAAGACTCCTAGAGAGGCTGTCTTAGTCTCTGCACCCAATATAACATATGAAGGGATTCCATCAATGTAACATTAGAAAGAATCTGAAAGTGGCTGTCTCTGTCTGTTAATCAATGTAATATTGAATTACTCAGAAAATGGCTGTCTCTGTCTCTGTGCCCAATATAACACATGAAAGACTCCAAAAGAGGCTGTCTCAGTCTTTGAACCCAATATAACAAAAGAAAGACTCCTAGAGAGGCTGTCTCAGTCTCTGAACCCAATATAACATAAAAAAGACTCAGAGAGAGGGCTGTCTTAGTATCTGTGCCCAATATAACACAAGAAAGACTCCAAGAGAGGCTGTCTCAGTCTCTGAACCCAATATACCATGAGAAAGACTCCTAGAGAGGCTGTCTCAGTCTCTGAACCCAATATAACATAAGAAAGACTCCTAGAGAGGCTGTCTCAGTCTCGGGGCCCAATATACCATGAGAAAGACTCCTAGAGACGCTGTCTTACATCTGAACCAAATATAACATAGGAAAGACTCCTAGAGAGGCTGTCTTAGTCTCTGCACCCAATATAACATATGAAGGGATTCCATCAATGTAACATTAGAAAGAATCCGAAAGTGGCTGTCTCTGTCTGTTAATCAATGTAATATTGAATTACTCAGAAAATGGCTGTCTCTGTCTCTGTGCCCAATATAACACATGAAAGACTCCAAAAGAGGCTGTCTCAGTCTCTGAACCCAATATAACAAAAGAAAGACTCACAGAGAGGGCTGTCTCTGTCTCTGTGCCCAATATAGCATGAGAAAGACTCCTAGAGAGGCTGTCTCAGTCTCTGAACCCAATATAACATAGGAAAGACTCCTAGAGAGGCTGTCTTAGTCTCTGAACCCAATATAACAGAAGAAAGGGTCAGAGATAGGGCTGTTTTAGTCTCTGAACCCAATATAACATAAGAAAGGCTCAGAGATAGGGCTGTTTTAGTCTCTGAACCCAATATAACATAAGAAAGACTCAGAGGGAGGGCTGTCTTAGTCTCTGTACCCAATATAACATAAGAAAGACTCAGAGAGAGACTGTCTCAGTCTCTGTGCCCAATATAACATAAGAATGTAATGTATGTGTTCTTGTAAAGCCCACTGCTGCCCGGAGATGGCCCCTAGTGGGTATCTCCAAGGTGAAACCAGGCATCCCCGGCGAATGTGGGGGGCCGTTGTAGAGATGAGGCAAGCTAATGCCCAGAGTTGCCGAGTGTGATCCCTGGTTAGAGTAGGCACCGAGTCGAGAATTATCGAGTCCGCTGACCCTGGTCCACGACCCTGCCGCATCAGGAATTGAACCCTGGTCCTGGGCCGTTCTCTGCTTCCCGGTCTGCCCTCTCTACCCAGTGAGCCACACCACTCCACTAAGAACGACTCCTAGAGAGGCTCTCTCAGTCTCTGTGCCCAATATAATATATGAAAGACTCATAGAGAGGCTGTCTCAGTCTCTGTTCCCAATATAACGTAAGAAAGACTCAGAGAGAGGGCTGTTTTAGTCTCTGTGCACAATATAACATGAGAAAGACTCCTAGAGATGCTGTCTCAGTCTCTGAACCCAATATAACATAAGAAAGACTCCTATAGAGGCTGTATTAGTATTAGTATTAGTCTCCATGCCAAATATAGTCAAGTCAAAAATGCTTTTATTGATTCTTTACCAATCGTAAAAGGATGGCAAACCATCATAAAACACAGAAAATTAAATGAACATATATATATACATATTTTTTTAAACCTAAGAGTGGAGAAAAAAACCTTGGAGTCATTACCACAGTTAAACGGCTAACAAGTAGTGCAGTATATTTATGAAAAGTCATCAGGCAGTTTGTTTATTGACTGCTTAGCTTAGTTCAATTTTTCCAGTTCCTTTGCTGCTATTTTCCAGAAATGTATGGCATTACAGGAGAGGGGAATAGATAGCCCTCTGAGACACCTGATGACTGCAATTCTACATGTTCTTATGTGTTCATTCCTTAAAATCTCCCGAAGAATTGATTTACGGGTTTTCAGTAAAAAGGGACATATGCATAGTAGATGTAGTAGTGACTCCTCACCTTGGCAACAGAGGCGGCATTCCTTAGAAGGCCATATCAATTTCCATTTTGGTGTCAAATCCTTTGAGGAGAATGATCCCATTCGTAGCAACATAAGGTAATGCTTTTTGTGGTAGGAAAAGTGATCGGTCAAATACTGTTGTGGTTTTAGCCTCTGGTAGGCGTGTATCACAGCCCATGCATTATGTTTTTTTGAAAAAATCATTTTATCGGTTAACAAAGAGATTCGCTAGGTTGTGGCATTCACCACGCTTTTGAATCCAGAATACGTTACTGGTGTAGACCAGGCCACCTCTAGCTGTAATGCCGACAGAGATTCCTTCAGGATTGTCGTGGTCGAGTTAGCTTGTCTTCCTTGATTTTCAATCTCAACCCAACAGCGGTGAGCTAAAGTGTAATCTTCTGCGTCCCTCAACCTCCAATAGAACTTTACTAGGGCGCCTTGTCTGGCCGTAATCTGTTTTTTTAGTCTAAATTCTAAACAGATTTGTTCTTGTGAGGTGTGTAACGGTAATAGAAACAGCCTTTTGAAGAATATGGATTGCGCAGTATTTAGTATTGTGGCATCTTTGATATTCAGGATTTCAGAGCCATATGAGATGGAGAGTAGACATTTTGCGGCAATCACTTTTAACAGATGACCAGTAGAGCAGCCTATAAGCTTTTTCTTCAGAGTTTTGAAGGCGAATAACAGTTGCTTTGCTTTTATGCGTCCTTGCTCCATCTGTTGCTTAAAGTTAAGTTTGCAATCTAGCAGAAAGCCTAGATATTTAGAGGAATCTACACGGGCCAGTGGTTGTTCGCCCAATTTCCAGGAAAAGGTGCGCCTATTTAATGTTTTCTTGTGTTTTGAGAAACGCATGACTTTTGTCTTTTGGTGATTGATCGTGAGTTGGTTTGAACTGATGTAGGTTCCTAATACTGTAATCAATTTCTGCAGACCCACTGGTGTTTGTGCTTGCAGCACAATATCATCTGCATATTGTAGGCACGGAGTCGGTATTTTACCCAATTTTGGGGGGTCACCTGGGATTGTCTGAAGGCACTTGTCAAGATCTGACGTGTAAATGTTAAACAGACAAGGCGCTAAAACGCAGCCAATATAACATAAGAAAGACTCAGAGAGAGGGCTGTCTTAGTCTCTGTGCCCAATATAACATGAGAAAGACTCAGAGAGAGGGCTGTCTTAGTCTCTGTGCACAATATAACATGAGAAAGACTCCTAGAGAGGCTGTCTCAGTCTCTGTGCCCAATATAGAATAAGCAAGACTCTGCAAGAGGATTTCTCTGTCTATTCATTAATTCAACTTTATGAAGACGCTGAGAGAAGCTGTCTCAGTCTCGTCATCAATTGAGAGACCCAGAGAGTGGACTGCCTTGCTATCAGCAGACAATATAACTTACGAAAGACTGAAGAGTGAAGAGATGGACACCTCTGCAGCCAACATTTGCAAGAATGAGACCGAGAGAGGAGGAAGGATTCTGAAGCCAAAGTAACATATACAATACTCAGAGAGAGGACTGTGTCTATAGCCAATGCAACATACAAAGTACTCAGAGAGAAGAGTATGCCTGCAGCCAATGTAACATACACAAGACTCGGAGAAGAGTTTGTCTTCAGCCAATGTAACTTACAAAACACTCAGAGAGGAGTGTGTCTTTAGCCAATGTAACATGCAAAAGGCTCAGAGAGAGAGGAGTGTGTCTTTAGTCAATGTAACTTACAAAATACTAAGAGAGAGAGGAGTGTGTCTGCAGTCATTGTAACATACAAAGACAGAGAGAGAGAGAGGAGTATGTCTTTAGCAAATGTAATATACAAAAGCCTCAATGAGGAGTGTGTCTTTAGCCAATGTAAATTAGAAAGATAGAGAGAGAGAGGAGTATGTCTTTAGCCAATGTAATATACAAAACTTTCAGAGAGGAGTGTGTCTTTAGCCAATGTAATATACAAAAACCTCAGAGAGGTGTGTGTCTTTAGCCAATGTAGTATACAAAAGACTCAGAGAGGAGTGTGTCTTTAGCCATTGTAACATACAAAGACAGAGAGAGAAAGGAGTATGTCTTTAGCCAATGTAACTTACAAAATACTGAGAGAGAGAAGAGTGTGTCTGCAGCCAATGTAACATACAAAAGGCTCACGTAGAGAGGATTGTGTCTTTAGCCAATGTAACTTACAAAATACCAAGAGAGACAGGAGTGTGTCTTTAGCCAATGTAACATACAAAGACAGAGAGAGAGAGAGGAGTATGTCTGCAGTCAATGTAACATACAAAAGGCTCACGTAGAGAGGATTGTGTCTTTAGCCAATGTAACTTACAAAATACTAAGAGAGACAGGACTGTGTCTTTAGCCAATGTAACTTACAAAATACTGAGAGAGAGAGAGAGGAGTATGTCTTTACCCAATGTAATATACAAAAGCCTCAAAGAGGAGTATGTCTTTAGCCAATGTAACTTACAAAATACTGAGAGAGAGAAGAGTGTGTCTGCAGCCAATGTAACATACAAAAGAATGAGAGAGAAAAGAGTGTGTCTGCAGTCAATGTAACATACAAAAGGCTCACGTAGAGAGGATTGTGTCTTTAGCCAATGTAACATACAAAGACAGAGAGAGAGAGGAGTATGTCTTTAGCCAATGTAACATACAAAAGAATGAGAGAGAGAAAAGTGTGTCTGCAGTCAATGTAACATACAAAAGGCTCAGAGAGAGAGGAGTGCGTCTTTAGCCAATGCAACATACAAAAGGCTCAGAGAGAGAGGAGTATGTCTTTAGCCAATGTAATATACAAAAGTCTTAGAGAGGAGTATGTCTTCAGCCAATGTAACATACAAAGACAGAGACAGAGAGGAGTCTGTCTGCAGCCAATGTAATATACAAAAGCCTCAATGAGGAGTGTGTCTTTAGCCAATGTAATATACAAAAACTTCAGAAAAGGAGTGTGTCTTTAACCAATGTAATATACACAAGATTCAGAGAGGAGTGTGTCTTCAGCCAATGTAACACACAAAGACAAGGTCAGAGAGAGGAGTATGTCTTTAGCCAATGTAACATACAAAAGGCTCAGAGAGAGAGGAGTGTGTCATTAGCCAATGTAACTTACAAAATACTGAGAGAGCGAGGGAGGAGTATGTCTTTAGCCAATGTAACTTACAAAATACTGAGAGAGAGAGAGGAGTGTGTCTGCAGTCAATGTAACATACAAAGACAGAGACAGAGAGGAGTCTGTCTGCAGCCAATGTAACATACAAAGACAGAGAGTGAGAGGTGTGTGTCTTTAGCCAATGTAATACCCAAAAGACTCAGAGAGGAGTGTGTTTTTCACCAATGTAACATACAAAGGACTCAGTGAGAAAGGAGTGTGTCTATAGCCAGTGTAACGTACAAAAAACTGAGAGAGAGAGAGAGAGAGAAGTGTGTCTGCTGTCAATGTAACATATAACAGACTCAGAGAGGAGTGTGTCTGCAGCCAATGTAACATTCTTAAATTTCTGAACCACTCACTGTCCCTTGGCATTGTACAGCTTGCCTTCAAAGAAGCAGTGGTCATTCCACTTCAGAAAATGCAAGGCATAGATCCCAATAAACCTGAGAACTATAGACCTATTTCTCTTCTCCTATTTCTGGCGAAAGTGTTGGAGACCCATGTGGCCACTTGCCTCAGCTCTTTTTTGGAGACTACTAAATTCCTGGACTACCATCAGGCAGGTTTGCGTCCTGCGCATTCCACAGAAGCAGTGATTCTATCAGTACTGGACGACCTTAAGGGACAGGCCGATGAGGATCATACTCAGGCCCTGATCCTCCTTGACCTGTCTGTGCCATTTGACACCGTGAACCACAACATTTTGCTGGATTGCATTGCCGCAGCAGATCTCGGGGGCTCAGCACTTGAATGGTTCGGCTCCTTTTTGGAGGCTAGTAAACAGTAAATGTGGCTATCGCCCTTCAAGTTCAGAATGAAAGATCTGAACTGCAGTGTTCCTTAGGGCTCCTCCCTCTCGCCAATTTTGTTCAATATCTATATACGTCCCCTCATTTCGGGTCTACGACAGATGGGTGTAAAAATCCTCAACTATGCTGACGACATGCAGCTTATCTTCACTCTTGAAAACTCGACAGAATCTAAGGACTTTGTTAGGAGGTCTATGCTGCATGTCAAAACGTGGATGAATGATAAACAACTAAAGCTGAATTCAGAAAAGACTGAGATCATTGTTCCCCACAGTAAATTTGACTACTGGACTTCCTCCTATTGGCTCCCTGAACTAGGTGTGGCACCTACTCCTAAACCTGCTATAAAAAGTCTAGGTCTTTACATTGATGCGGATCTCTTCACGAGCACCCACATTGGCTCAGTGACATCAGCATGCTTTGTCCAACTGCGCAAACTGCGCAAGATCAGACATTTTTTAAGTAAGGAGGCCATCACCCAAATTGACATAGCCCTAATTCTCTCCAAAATCGATTATGGGACTGTCCTCTACATTGGACGCCCACAATTCCAGAGGCATCGCCTGCAGATGATTCAAAATCAAGCAGCAAGAATCATCTATCTTAAGGATTAGACGCTGCCATATCACCCCCTTGCTTAAAGACTTCCACTGTCTTTGTCAGCCAATGTAACATACAAAGACAGAGAGAGAGAGAGGAGTATGTCTTTAGCCAATGTAACATACAAAAGGCTCAGAGAGAAAGGAGTGTGTCTTCAGCCAATGTAACTTACAAAAGGCTCAGGGAGAGAGGTGACAACGCATATGCCGTCCTCTCGTTCATCCTCACTCCCTAACTGAACTCACCAACCCTGAGTGAGAGAAGTTACAATGTGACACATAAATCTGCATGCAACATTGTGGAGCGCACCTTTGGTCTGTTAAAAAGCAAGTTACGCTGCCTCCACGAAAGCGGAGGCGCACGTCAGTACTCACCCCTCATCTGCTGTAAAATCATTGCCTCTTGCGCAATGCTGCACAACCTTGCCACTAGGAAAGGAACAGCAGTAGAATTAACAGATGTTGAGGATGATGATTATGATGAATTTGCACACCCTTAGCTGAACACAGCAGGAGTGGCAACAGCAACAGACGGGAGACAAAGACGGTCAGAGATTACACACAACTATTTCAAAGTAAGTAAGGAGACACAGCCAATTGTTGTATGTACACAACATACTTTTAATATCTTGGCACTACGCCAGGACAGAAAGACCCAAATGTGCCAGTCCAATTGTTGCCATACATTAGGGAAGTCCTGGGTTACTTCACCCATTCCAGTTCAGGGAGTGTGAGCAGCATCAGTGTCTGCGGGTTTGCCCACCGGTGCTGGATACCACTGGCTGGCTGTCCTCAATGGCTGTGTGGGCAGTGGCACCCCCATGCCTCCTGCTGCTCCTCCTGGTGTCAGTAACAGGGCGGTCATGCTGCTCTTACTGGTGGTCTCCTCGCTCTCCCCCACATCCAGAGCAATAGTATTTGCCGACTGAGCAGTCAGCAGCACCTCAACTGCACTTGTCACCCTCACAAGGCCCCTGGGGACTTCACTGCTTCAGTGTGCCAGTCCATCCTTCATGTTGACGCAGCACCTTCAGAGCAGGGAAGTGGCAGTAGCTAGGCAGTTCACTGCCCCTGTGTGTTGTTCAGACCTCTGCCTCTCCCTGCGCCTTGTTGCCCTGTCCTTGTCCAGCTTGCTGAACAGCAGCAGCATTGACTGGGACATGTCCCGCATGCCCGCAGCCATCTCTCTCATTCCCTCTGCCATTGAGCTGATCCCTTATAAATGTTTTTCACATTTTCATTTAGGTCCTTCATCTGTCGTTGGACTGACTGGATGTCCTTCCCCTGCATACGCTGCACCTTTACCATACTAGCCTCCTGTCCTCATTAGACACCAGGACCCTCAACATGTTGGTTTGGACTGCTGTCCCTGGCCCTGCAAAAACAACAAGTGATGGACCGAATGTGGATCAATGTCACACATTCCCCCAGTCAAAAGATCTGGGCCCAAATCCATCGTTTTTTTGCACTCCACACCACCCTGGGTTAGACAATGGCGATATGCAAATCAGCTCTGACCCTGTTGCCCCATGGGAACAGTCCAGTCCGAACTACAAAAGCCATGTCCTTCCCAGAACGGAATCAAGCATCCGAGGACCGGACCGGTTTCGAGGTAACACCTCTCATCAGCCCGGCTAGCTTGACTCCAAGTGGTGTGGAGTGCCTGGGACCCACGTCTGGGCATCCCCAGCGCACTTAGGGCGGCAATTGCAAAAACAACAAGTGATGGACCGAATGTGGATCAATGTCACACATTCCCCCAGTCAAAAGATCTGGGCCCAAATCCATCGTTTTTTTGCACTCCACACCACCCTGGGTTAGACAATGGCGATATGCAAATCAGCTCTGACCCTGTTGCCCCACGGGAACAGTCCAGTCCGAACTACAAAAGCCATGTCCTTCCCAGAACGGAATCAAGCATCCGAGGACCGGACCGGTTTCGAGGTAACACCTCTCATCAGCCCGGCTAGCTTGACTCCAAGTGGTGTGGAGTGCCTGGGACCCACGTCTGGGCATCCCCAGCGCACTTATGGCGGCAATTGCAAAAACAACAAGTGATGGACCGAATGTGGATCAATGTCACACATTCCCCCAGTCAAAAGATCTGGGCCCAAATCCATCGTTTTTCTGCACTCCACACCACCCTGGGTTAGACAATGGCGATATGCAAATCAGCTCTGACCCTGTTGCCCCATGGGAACAGTCCAGTCCGAACTACAAAAGCCATGTCCTTCCCAGAACAGAATCAAGCATCCGAGGACCGGACCGGTTTCGAGGTAACACCTCTCATCAGCCCGGCTAGCTTGACTCCAAGTGGTGTGGAGTGCCTGGGACCCACGTCTGGGCATCCCCAGCGCACTTAGGGTGGCAATTGCAAAAACAACAAGTGATGGACCGAATGTGGATCAATGTCACACATTCCCCCAGTCAAAAGATCTGGGCCCAAATCCATCGTTTTTTTGCACTCCACACCACCCTGGGTTAGACAATGGCGATATGCAAATCAGCTCTGACCCTGTTGCCCCATGGGAACAGTCCAGTCCGAACTACAAAAGCCATGTCCTTCTGTGGAAAAAGGGTAGGGATATGACCTTTTTCAAGATTTGCCCGGCGCTAACCGCCTTTGTACCATTCAATTTACCAAGCAATGAGGCAGGCGCCGGAGACCAGAAGGCAGGAAACAGAAGTTTTATTCCGACGGAGCAGAACACATCAGATCAGACAACAAGGTATTGTCTCGAGGTGCTCTAACAGCCTCTCTGAGGCCTGGCCTCTTATACCCTGGTTTATGACATGTGAGCATTCTTTATTGCATAAAAGACTCTTTAGACTTATGAAATGACGTCCCCATAATCCTCGTGTCGAGCCCACCCCCACATACATCCACAATAGAGGTCCTCACCCTGCTGATAACAGGAGGGGGCTATCACGCGGTTGAGTGTTCCGCCGATTCTTAGGATGTGTGCGCCTGATCGTATCCCATGGGGTGGGGAGGCCATGATCAATAGTGGGTCCTTTGAAGAGGGGTGACTCCATACAATAAGGGGCAGTAAACGGTATCTCCCGGCTTAGTCGATGGCCTCGGACCTGTGTGGTCAGTCGGACTCGGGGGAAGGGGTCATCAAAGGAGGGGTATTCATGCCGCGTGGACAATCAAGCGCGGAGGGATGGTTTATCAACAGAGGGGTATTCATGGAAGGAGAGGAGGTGCTGGTCAGGCGCGGGCGTGACTCCCAAGGACAGGGTCATGCTGGAGGAGAAGGGTTATGCTCATGTGAGGGAGGGAGGGGGAGCCAGGGTGCGCGGAGGATGCTTGCAGGGTCAGAGGAGCGCGCTGGCGATCGATCGTGGACAGGGAGACCATGATACCTAAAATGGCTGTTGTGCACGTTGTTCGTGGGTGACAAGCTGGCGCAGATGATGTTCAGCTCGTAAACTAAAATTCCACAGTCCTCCCTTTCAACATGTCTCGCCAACTTGTCAGTTCGGATTTATCCCCATAAGGCCACGTATTTCTACTTCATAGAGGGGACTCATGTGCTCATTTCGGAAGTCCAAAGTCTTTGGGCACATACAGTTGGAAACAAGGCCGAATAAAGATGGCAGACATTGGATACCCAAACAACACCCACATAATATCACAACAGGTATCAGTACGAAGGAAAACAACCTCCAACCCCAGTCCTTCAAAGTGTCCCAAAACCAGCTCCCAAGCGACCATCCTTCTTGTTCTTGGTGAACCTCCGAGGAAAGTCTGTGGAGGTGCTCAATTGCTTTGTAGACTGAAGGCGAGTTATCTGGCACGTAGGTGCAGCAGCTAGATCCGATGATGCGGCATGCTCCTCCTCGATCGGCTAGAACCACATCTAGAACAAGGCGGTTTTGAAGGGCCACAAGGCGGACCGCCTGAAGCTCAGCTGTGTTGTTAGCGAGGATGCCAGCCGTGATGTTGATCGTTGTTTCTACTGCCTGGGTCAGGTGTCGGATAGCGCGACTGTTTGCCATTGGGCCCCACAGGGGAACGAGTCCCTTTGCTGCATCCAAGAACTGTGCTCCAGTGGAGTCGGCTTGTCCAATGTCATCTGCACGCCTCTGCCGGTGATGGTTAGCAGGGGCTACATACGTGGGGGGGAGAACGAAGGCAATGTAGCAGATACCCTTCCAACCTTTCGGGAGCCAGGTGTAAGCTTTGGTGCCACACACAAAGTACATGTTTGGAGAAGCAACAAAGGAAGGGGGATCAACTGAGTCCAATGTTCTGATGATTCGGCAGGAACTGTGACCCACCAGCTGTGTTCCCTGGCCTTCGAGACACACAAGACTAGTGACATTGATAACAGACAGAGCCACAGTCAGAGTGGCGGTAGTTTGTTTTTGCAGATGAGAGAAGGTGGATCTAGCCGGGTTGTGGAGCACCTGTACTTCGACACGTTCTTTGGCTGGAATGTCTTTAAGGAAGGTGGCGCCCGTGAGCGCAGGACACAGGGGAGCAAAGGTCTTTCCGGTTTTGTTCAGCCAAAACCCAGAGTAGAAGCACGACACTGTCTGACCGGAAGTGGCGTTATCCTTGTGGCTCTCTTGCATGAGGATCAACCATGCAAGGCAGGAGCCGTGAACTGAGAAAGGAGAAGGGATGAAGGGGATGGAGTGTCCAGTGGCATGCGGGAGCAGCCCGCAGATCCAGCAGTTTGTAGCATTTGCAGCAAGGTTGTGTTGGTGCAACAGTTGCACGAAGGAATTGTTCCAGAATTCCCTGCGCCTTTCTCGGAGCTGAGGCGACAGGGAGATCAGGTGATGCTCTTTCATGGGGGTCGGTTGTGCAGTGGGCAGCAATGCTTGATGAGCCGGTGTGCTTTCCTCCAGGATCCAGAAGGAGGTCATGAGGAGGAGGCAAAAGAGGAAGACAATAAAGAGGGCGATTGTCTTCGATTTGTGCAAATTGTCAGTCTTTGGGTTCCTATAGTGGGTATTTCCCGTTGCTTCCATCATCTTCTTATCTGGCGCTTCCATCATCTTCTTATCTGGCGCTTCCATCATCTTCAAGGTGCTCGGTAGCGGGCAGAACCACAGACTTCGTTTAGCTTCTCTCCCGGTAACCCTTGGTTGTGTTTAGGTCACCGTTCTGAGATTCAACTTAGTCCGTGGCCTACTTAGCCGAAGCTCCCTCCTTTCGACGCAGGAAATACCCTTCTCTGGTTGGCACAGTGGGATCAGAGAATTTTGCAAGTTCAAGTGCCTCAGTATCGGGATAGCAGTTCAATGTTGGTCGATCTTTGTTCAGGAGCTCTTCTTGGGTGTTGACGTTTTCTGTCGTGGCCAGGGTCGCGGAGACCTTCCGGCAGTGGTGTGCGTGCAGCCAGTGCCTCTTCCCCTCCACTCGAAGCGCCGTCCGTGTGGTGATAAGCACTTGCCAGGGGCCCGTCCACCGGGGTTCCAGGCTCTTGGTCCGTTGGAAATTTCGGATTAGAACGAAGTCCCCCGGTTGGATGTCGTGGCCTGGGCCCCTGGAAGCATCGGGGATGGCCTGCTGCACCTGTTGATGAATGACAGACAACGTTTTAGTTAACTTGCACAAATAATCAGACAGCAGGACGTCCGGGACGTCATGAATGGAGGTCGGTTTGGGGGCAGTCCAGAGGTTCATCGGTCGCCCGAATACAACCTCGTAGGGAGTCAAATGGTGTTTGGTGGGAGTGGAGCGCATCGATAGCAAAGCCAGTGGGAGGGCATCCGGCCATTTAAGTCCGGTGGTGGCCACTATTTTTGACAATTTCAACTTCAGTGTGGCATTATGGCGCTCCACCAGGCCGGCGGATTGGGGGTGGAAGACCGCATGAAATCTCTGTTTCACCCCCAACCCCTTTGGGATTAGTTGGATAACCTCAGCTATGAAGTGGGGGCCATTGTCGCTCCACAAAATTCGACAAAGGCCGTAGCGAGGAAAGAATTCTTTCAGTAGTACTTTAGCAGTAGTCATGGCAGTGTTGTCACGGGTTGGGTAGGCCTCTACCCATTTGCTGAAGGCACATACAATGACTAGTACATACTTCAAGCCTTGGCATCTCTCTAGCTGGATGTAGTCCATCTGAAGGACCTCAAAGGGGTGATTGGGGGTCCCAAACCCTCCCCGGGGTACCACAGTTCCTTTCCCGGGGTTGTGTTGTAGACAGATAAGGCACTGCTGGACTAGGCGTCTGGCTGAGTCGGGGATTTTGTCGTTGTGCCAGACTTTGGAAATGAGTTCGATCATGGGTGCAGATCCTATGTGTGCGGGGGAATGAGCCATTGTCAGTATGGGGATCAGGTATGAGTCAGGCAGCAACCATTTGTTTGCATCTTTTGTTCGCCAGCAGCCCTCATCATCCTTCAAACCCACCCCTGCCCACTTAGTCAGTTCGTGAGGGGTGCTGGCCGACTGGATGTCTCTGATCATTTCCTTTGCGTCAGTCCATTTCTCTGCTTGTGACCTGGTCACATACATGCGTGTCACCGTCCTATTCTCAGCTGTGGTTCGTGCAGTGATGTCGGCCAGTGCATTCCCTTGTCCGACCAAGTCTGTCACCTTCTTGTGTGCCTGGCATTTGATCACTGCTAGTCGTTTGGGGAGGAGAACCGCTTCAATCAGGGCAGAAACCAGATCTCCGTGAAGGATGGGGGTGCCGTGGGACGTCAGGAATCCCCTTTCCCTCCACAGGAGCCCAAAATGGTGAACCACCCCGAAGGCATACTGGCTGTCTGTATATACGTTCGCGGTGGTCCCTGTGGCTATGATGCATGCTCGTGTGAGGGCTATCAGCTCTGCTGCCTGGGCAGATCGTTGGGTGATGCGGGCTGTCTCAACTACTGTTCGGGCTGTCGTTACTGCATAGGCAGCTGAGGTGGTGCCATCTGGGAGTTTGATGCATGAGCCGTCTACCCATAGCTCTCCATCGGGGTCGGTGAAAGCAGTGTCTCGGAGGTCAACTCTACTCCTAGTTTGTTCGTCCGTGAGGGTCACACAGTCGTGTATGGGAGGAACGTCGGGGTCATTTTCAGGCAGGGGCAACAATGTGGCAGGATTCAAAGTTGTGCATCTCTTTAGTGTGATGTGGGGTGCAAGTAGCGTCAATTCGTACCCAGTCAGTCGTGCGCTAGTCAAATGTTGAGTCTTGGTTTGGTTCAGAAGGGTGTCGACAGCATGGGGTACTAACACGGTGAGAGAGTTTGAAAGTACAATTCCCTCGCTCTGACGGATAGAGACAGCAGCGGCAGCTACTGCTCGAAGGCAGGCAGGCAATGCTCTGGCTACAGGATCAAGAGTGGCGGAGAAGTAGGCACAAGGGCGCTGCTTTGGACCTATAGACTGCATCAGGACAGACAATGCACACCCCTCCCTTTCGTGGGTGAAGAGGGAGAAGGGTTTGGAGTAATCCGGGGTTCCCAGGACGGGCGCTGAACAGAGGGCATCTCGTAATTCCTTAAAGGATGCTTGACACTCAGGGGTCCAAGGGAGCGGGAAGGGGGCATCTTTTGGTCAACAGGGCAAGTAGGGGTTTCACAATGAGGCTGAAATTAGGTAACCACTGTCTGCAAAAAGAGGTTAGGCCAACCAAAGAGCGGACTTGCTTTTGTGTTTTTGGGACGGGGGTGTCTAGGATGGTTTGGATTCGGTCAGGTGTGAGTTTCCTCCCTTCTTTGGACAGGAGATGGCCTAGGTATGTCACTTGTGGCTGGCAGAACTGTAATTTCTTTTTGGAAACTTTATGGCCATTTTCTGCAAGAAAGTGTAGGAGTTGGACAGTGGCTGTGATTGCAAGTGGGGTGGTGTCGGCCGCCAAAAGGATATCATCGACATATTGGATCAACACCACTCCATCCGGTAGCTGGACGGCGTCCAGCTGTCTTTTGAGGGCCTGGCTGTAAATACTGGGACTTTCAGTGTACCCCTGGGGAGCTCTACAAAATCGGTACGAGCGGGATTTCAGGGTGAAGCCGAAGAGATAACGGCTGTCCGGATGGATGGGGATAGAGAAAAACGCATTCTTGAGGTCGATAACAGTGAAGGTGGTGGCAGTGGACGGGATGAGGGTCAGGATGGTGGTGATATCTGAGACTACGGGGTATTGGGGTACAACCACTTTGTTGATCTCTCGCAGGTCGATGATGAAGCGGTACGCTTTCTCATCTCCCTCGCCTTGCTTCTTGACAATGGGTAGGATAGGGCTGTTGCAGACATTGCTAACCACTTCTTCGACCACTCCCGCATCTACCAGAGACTGAATGATCGCTACCAGTGCCTTCTCACCCTCGGGCGATATCCGATACTGCGGGAGTTTCGGGAGCATAACGTCCTGTCTCACAGTTATATGAATAGGGTCAATCATCATTCGTCCCACATCAGAGTCATTTTTGGCCTATAGGTACGGAGGCAGGGTATCAAGCAAGGACAGGTCAGCATCAGTTATGGAGCACATGTGTCGTGCAGGGCAAGATTTGGGTATGTCTGGGTTATCGTACAGGATGACTCGGACTCCATCCGGGGAACACCTAATGGTAGCTCGAAAATGCTTCAGTAAGTCAATGCCCATAATGGCGTCAGGGGAGTTGGAGGAGAGCAGAAATGTTGTGTCAGTGGTGTTGCTTTCTAGGTCAAAGGTGACAGGTACGGACAGGGGGTTAGTGGAGGGCGTCCCATCAAAACCTATCGATGTAATGTGTGAGCCAGACAAGGGTGCCCTTGGAATCAGTCGTTTTGATAACACACTACGTGTCGCCCCAGTGTCTACCAAAAAAGGAGACTCTGTACCCAGGACCTTAGCAGTGACATAAGGACCTTGCTGGTCAACACAGAGCTCGACTGGATCCCTCCCTTGCCCCTGGCAGTCCTATGCAAAATCGGGGGCATTCTCACCGTCGGATAGTTGATACTGGTTCTGTCGGGGGCGGTCAAATGTGTTCGATCTCCCTGATCTGTCATTGTTGGTGTCGTTTGTGTGCCCTCGTCCTTGTCCCCTATTTCTCGGTCCACCCGCTACATCCTTGGGGTCCCTATTTCTGTTCATCTCTAGCAGGACCGGACACTGGGATTTCCAATGGCCGAATCCTTTGCAGAAGGCACATTGGTCATCGCTAATGTCTCTACGTCCAGCGTGGGGTGTTGGGGTGTGATCTTTAGGAGGTGGATTTCTAGGGATGGTCGATTGGTAGTTCCCCCTTTGGGGTTCCCGTCCGACCGCTATACCTTGTATCTGGGCTATCATCACCCTTTCTTTCAAATCTTTCTTCTTTTTCTCGGACGCCCTGTCATTCTCATTTTTCTGGTGCTCGTAATACTGAGCCATCTGAAGGATAGCTGCGGGTTTGGAGGCCCCCCAACTACTCTCACTCGTCTGCAGTTTTTGGGAGACCTCTTGTGATAGGCCCTTCACATAGTTTTGTACAAACAGGTGTTGTCCGGTTGCGGTGGTCATGTCTTGGCCACTGTAGTCGGAGAACACTGTCTAGAATCGGGAGAAGTATTCTGATACATCTTCCTGGGGTTTCTGACGACAGGCCGTGACTATCGACCAATCTACCTTTTTCTCTGGGATCAGTGTCTTTAATTTCTGAACTAATTTGTCTGGGAGTTCTAATATGTCCTTTACTGGTTTCCTTCCAGGCTCCCGCTGTCTATCTAGTTCACTGAGTTGGTTCCAGGTATGCCCAAACAGATCTGTGTGGTCAGCCTTCCGGATTTGCTTCCACACGTCAGCTGACAGGCATAACCGGAAAAACAAGTCAATGTCCGCTAAAGTCATTATCGTCGAACCCAAGGCTGTGGCCAATTCGGTATAGAATGCTGTCGGGTTCTTTCTTAAATCGGGCAGAGTTTGTCTAAAAGTTAGGATATCTTGTCGGTCCCATGGTTGGTAAACCCAATTGTACACAATCCTCCCTTTTGCATCTGCGTGATTAATATCATCGTTTGTTCCCAGACCACGTGGCGGAATCCAGTAAGGGGCCGCTTCTCTGATGGGCATCATAGTATTGGCTACTTCTACTGAGGTCGTTTCAGGGACTGTAACCTTGGCTTCTGGTTTTTGTTCCGTGAGGTGGCGGAAGACCCCAAGCATCTGCATGAAGAGCTCCGTCGCCTCACATTCAGTCCCATCTCCAACATCAACCTTCCTATATAGCGTTGTCAGGTTAGCGGGGCCCTTACTTTGATACCTATCCTCATATGCGTTCAGGGTGTGGTAGCTGAATCGCAAAATGAAATGCCGTCTATGGCTGTCGGCATGCGAGTTATACATGTTCATTGTGTATTCTTCGCTCTCCCTTCGTTCTACTAGTGTCTTTGCTATTTTGTCAATCCCATCCCGCTCATCTTTGCTCAACCTATTTGGTCTGGCTGGTGGGTGCTTGCTAACCTCGAGGTCATCAGGTGGTGCTGCTAATGTGGCTGGTGCGGAGGCCGTGAGGGCTGGTGCACTAGCGCTAAGGTCGTTCTCGTTCGCACTCAGGGCCTGCAGGTGTTGTTGGCAGGGGGCATATGGAGGGGGCATGTAGATGATTGGGGGACCTAGTAGTAACTCATCGTTCGCCCGCTGTTTGGAGGGCAATTCAGGGTAGAGCGCAGAGGGGGTCCTAACGGGACATTGACCTGTCGATCCTGATTCTTGGTTTTGTGTAGCTTCCTTTCTTGCTTTTATTTCTTCTTCTAGTTGCTTAGCGGCTAGGTGGGCTGCCTTTCGTAATTCTTTCCCTATTTTTGCTTTTTCTCTTTTTCTTCGCTGTTCCGTTTCTTTGCGCCACATGCCGATACTGTCGAGCATAGTGGGCGTAGTCTTATTTTTCTGGAGCGCTATTTCTAATGCTTTTATTTTATGATCATCAAAGGAACCTATCAGTGGCCACTGACTTTTGAGGTCCGTTTTTGTGTATTTATGCCATAACCTAGTATAGGCAATAGCGACTAGTCCATGCTTAGTGAACATGTCCTTATTAGGGGTGCCTTCCAGTGGAGCTGGATGGTTCATCTCTAATAATCGGTCCGGGCTGAACAGGCTACCAATCAGTGGGGAGAAGATAGACTAGACTAGACAGAATATTTCTATTCTCCGTTGTTTGCCGACGGTGAATACCTCAAAAGAACCAATATCGAACAATCAGTGTTCGGTCAATCAAACAATCAGTGGGGAGAATAAGTGGGTACGACGTGTTAAAGGTTTGCGTTACCCACTCTTTCTCTACCTGCAAAGAGAGTCCTTGTTCTTCCCTGTTTGCAGACAGAGAATCTCCAGACAACAATCCACGAACGGCAGTTCGGGAAAACAGTGGGGGAGAAAGATAGGCACGACGGATTACAATGGGGACAAAAGTCTGCGTTACCTATCCTTCACTGCTTGCAAAGAGAGAGCCTGTTGTTTCTCCGTTTGCAGACGGTGAATCTCCAGAGGGATCAACAAAAGAGTAATACTAGTATTATCCAAATCAAACAATCATTTCTCAATTTGTCGTGTTTACACGACCTTACCCGGACCGCATGGACGGTTTCCTGTCTTCCGAATCCAGCGCCCGATCGTCCTCTATTCTTCGTGATGTTCGTGGCACTCCTGATGGTTCCCAGTCAGGACCGTAGATCACTCGAGAGAGGTCTGTTCGGAACTAGTGAAGGTCGGATGATCGGCTGTCAGACGAGGGTCTATCGGACACGAGCTCTCCCGATCGTTGCAGTCGTTCACTCTGTCGTCGGGACCTCTCCCACTGGATCCACGTGTCGCTGATGGGCCCCACGCTTTGGGACGCCAATTGTGGAAAAAGGGTAGGGCTATGACCTTTTTCAAGATTTGCCCGGCGCTAACCGCCTTTGTACCATTCAATTTACCAAGCAATGAGGCAGGCGCCGGAGACCAGAAGGCAGGAAACAGAAGTTTTATTCCGACGGAGCAGAACACATCAGATCAGACAACAAGGTATCGTCTCGAGGTGCTCTAACAGCCTCTCTGAGGCCTGGCCTCTTATACCCTGGTTTATGACATGTGAGCATTCTTTATTGCATAAAAGACTCTTTAGACTTATGAAATGACGTCCCCATAATCCTCGTGTCGAGCCCACCCCCACATACATCCACAATAGAGGTCCTCACCCTGCTGATAACAGGAGGGGGCTATCACGCGGTTGAGTGTTCCGCCGATTCTTAGGATGTGTGCGCCTGATCGTATCCCATGGGGTGGGGAGGCCATGATCAATAGTGGGTCCTTTGAAGAGGGGTGACTCCATACAATAAGGGGCAGTAAACGGTATCTCCCGGCTTAGGCGATGGCCTCGGACCTGTGTGGTCAGTCGGACTCGGGGGAAGGGGTCATCAAAGGAGGGGTATTCATGCCGCGTGGACAATCAAGCGCGGAGGGATGGTTTATCAACAGAGGGGTATTCATGGAAGGAGAGGAGGTGCTGGTCAGGCGCGGGCGTGACTCCCAAGGACAGGGTCATGCTGGAGGAGAAGGGTTATGCTCATGTGGGGGAGGGAGGGGGAGCCAGGGTGCGCGGAGGATGCTTGCAGGGTCAGAGGAGCGAGCTGGCGATCGATCGTGGACAGGGAGACCATGATATCTAAAATGGCTGTTGTGCACGTTGTTCGTGGGTGACAAGCTGGCGCAGATGATGTTCAGCTCGTAAACTAAAATTCCACACTTCCCAGAACGGAATCAAGCATCCGAGAACCCGACCGGTTTCGAGGTAACACCTCTCATCAGCCCGGCTAGCTTGTCTCCAAGTAGTGTGGAGTGCGTGGGACCCACGTCTGGGCATCCCCAGCGCACTTAGGGCGGCAATTGCAAAAACAACAACTGTTTTGTTTGCAATACCGCCATAAGTGTGCTGGGGATGCTCAGACGTGGGTCCCAGGTACTCCACACCACTGGAGTCAAGCTAGCCGGGCTGATGAGAGGTGTTACCTCGAAACCGGTCCGGTCCTCGGATGCTTGATTCCGTTCTGGGAAGGACATGGCTTTTGTAGTTCGGACTGGACTGTTCCCATGGGGCACAGGGTCAGAGCTGATTTGCATATTGCCATTGTCTAACCCAGGGTGGTGTGGAGTGCAAAAAAATGATGGATTTGGGCCCAGATCTTTTGACTGGGGTGAATGTGTGACATTGATCCACATTCGGTCCATCACCTGTTTTGTTTGCAATACCACCATAAGTGCGCTGGGGATGCTCAGACGTGGGTCCCAGGCACTCCACACCACTGGAGTCAAGCTAGCCGGGCTGATGAGAGGTGTTACCTCAAAACCGGTCCGGTCCTCGGATGCTTGATTCCGTTCTGGGAAGGACATGGCTTTTGTAGTTCGGACTGGACTGTTCCCATGGGGCACAGGGTCAGAGCTGATTTGCATATTGCCATTGTCTAACCCAGGGTGGTGTGGAGTGCAAAAAAAGGATGGATTTGGGCCCAGATCTTTTGACTGGGGTGAATGTGTGACATTGATCCACATTCGGTCCATCAGCTGTTTTGTTTGCAATACCGCCATAAGTGCGCTGGGGATGCTCAGACGTGGGTCCCAGGCACTCCACACCACTGGAGTCAAGCTAGCCGGGCTGATGAGAGGTGTTACCTCGAAACCGGTCCGGTCCTCGGATGCTTGATTCCGTTCTGGGAAGGACATGGCTTTTGTATTTCGGACTGGACTGTTCCCATGGGGCACAGGGTCAGAGCTGATTTGCATATTGCCATTGTCTAACCCAGGGTGATGTGGAGTGCAAAAAAACGATGGATTTGGGCCCAGATCTTTTGACTGGGGTGAATGTGTGACATTGATCCACATTCGGTCCATCCCCTGTTTTGTTTGCAGTTCCTGGCCCTGCAGCATCTGGGACCTGTTTAGGCCCCCTCAGCGCTAGACTGCTGATTAGCATTGCTATCCTCAACTGCCACGGTGGATGTGTCACCCCCCACTGTGTCTTCTGCGGAAGGCTCCATTTCCCGGAGTGTGCCCACAACATGCCTCCTGGTTCTTTGCACTGCAGGTGTTTTTGCAGGTGGTGATGCTACCAGTTGAGGTGAGGACAGGAGTAGTGGTGAGGCTAGCAGCTCTGGTGAGGCCAGCAGCTGTGGTGGTGCTGGCAGGTGTGGGGCGGCTAGCAGCCGTGGTGACACTGGCAGGTGTGGCGAGGCTGGCAGTGTTGGTGATGCCGCTGTTGCTTGTGTGGTATAGCCTGCACTGGTACTCATCTCCTGTGTGCCTTCCCTCCGGGGTGCACTACCTTCCTTATCCTTTGGACACCTGCAGGATGTCTCGCCTGTGGACAGAAAATCGTACATTAGCTCTGAGGTTCTGCAGCCCTGCTCATACAATTAAAATCTCATCTCTAAAACACTGTCGCTATTGCCTCAGCTTGCTCATCACTGATGTGTGTCACATGCCTTGTTGTTTGGTGTGTTGTCTGACATGGTAGGTGTTTCACTGACTACATCTCCCATAATGCATTGCTGGTGTATACTAAAACCTGTACTGGAGTGGGGTTCTCACTGCCACATTGTGAAAGGGGAAAGGGAAAGGGAAGGGGAAGGGGTGGGAGTGATTGCTGTGCATGCTTCTTACCTCTTTTGGTGGCAGCTTGAGCTGAGCTGTCTGCATCCCCAATCCCACAGACGCTGTCTGGCTCTATGGTGGACTCCACCAATTTCTCAAGTTCAGTCAGGGCAGGTGCACTGTTACTCCCTCCTCCTGTCTGGCTTGCTTGTTTCTGGAGCTCAGCCATTTTCCTCTTTGTCACGCTCCGGAGGTCATACCACCTCTTCTTGAGGTCGTCGATGTGCCGTGGGGTCACTCCAATGGCATTCACCTTTGTTTGTATAGCCACCCAAATCTTCCTTTTGACAGATTCTGCCACCTGCAGGGACTGCTTGCCGAACAACTTGTAGTGTTCCTTCACTACCTCCTCCACAAGGACCTGAAGCTCCATGGTGCTGAATTTCACCTTCCTCTTTCTCTCTGCTCCTTCCCTTTCATTGTCCTTGCTTGACATCGTGCTGTTTTCCCGGAGTAAGTTTCCCGGTGTCTCAAGGGCTCTACTCTGCTCTCCCAGTCTTTCCAGCAGCTTCAGATTTAGTGCACCTGCATGGGTGTGGCCAATTCCTGGTTGAGAGGTGAGGTGATTGCACTGGATTGGCTGATTCCTTGATTGTTTCTTTTATTGAATTACCGATTCGGTATTTACTGAATCAGTATTTACCGAATCGGATTTTACAGATTCGAATTTTACCAATTAGATTTTTACCGATCCGTGTTGTTGAGTCGGTATTTCTTTACTGAATTTTACCGATTCGGTAAATATCACCGAATTTTTACCTACATTCCATATACTAAGGGGCATATTATCAAGGGGGTTTATCTCACCTTTTTTGGCTTTAAAAGCCAAGAAAGCGGAGATAAAATTATCTCCCTATTACCTAGCTGTCGCTAACACCAGTTAGCGACAGCTAGTAGGAGATAGCGACCATCTTGGGCCCCACATTGCATGTCAGTGATTTTTATCACTAATGACATGCAAAGTGGGCGTGCCAAGATGTTAGCGACTGAAAACAGTCGCTAACATCGCTATCTCCTATTACCAACTTTTGGAGATATTCGCGCTAAGCGCGAATATCTCCAATAGCTAACACCTGCCCTGAGCAGTTCTTAGCCATGTTATCCAATGGGAGGTGGATAACATGGCTAAAAGAATTAGCTCGGTAATGCATGAATATCGCTGACTTTTCAGCGATATTCATGCTTTGCGGCGATTTTTATCGCATTTGCGTTAAACCTTGGTAATAGCAAGGTTTATTTGCGGTAAAAATCGCCGCAGCTCAGCGGTAAATTTTTGTCTCTAACCTAACAATAGCAATAATTATCGCTATTGCTTGGTAATATGCCCCTGAATTCTTACTACCGATTCGCTAAAATTCAGTAATAATCGGTATTGAAGATTCGGTATTTGGGATTTACCTACATATGGCCCTCAGAGAGGATTGTGTCTGGAATCAGTGGAATCAACTGTTAAATCTCTCTGCAGAAAGATCTTCTCACCATGCTCAGTAGTACTAATTGGCCCATAGTCTCTACAGGTTATGGTGATCACAATGAACAATTTTTAGCCCCCACCATATCGAAATCTATTTCTGCCCCAAATTCACCACCCCGCCCCAGAAGCCCTAAGCCTGACTTAGTGGGTACTGATCTTCAAAACCATCTCTCTTCCTGCTCCCCTAGGTCCAATGCTAACCTGACCCCGCTGAGGCAAATACATTCCATCATTCCTAACCCGAAAAGAAACACTTCCCGCAACCTGATATGTAGTAACTCTGACAACTTTACTAGGGTGACCATCAACCAGCCTTTTTCCCCCACGAATCCGCCTAGTCGCAAGTGTGAGCTATTAAATTGCAGATCTGCTTGTAAACACGCCTCTGATATCTTTGACCTCATCCAGCCCACCGATTTAGATATCATCATCCTCCCCGAAACTTGGCTAAATCCAGCTTCTACTCCTATTTTAGACCTCCTAGTACCTCCCACTCATGATATAGTCAGGCTTGACAGAATTCTGAAACTGGGCGGTTTTTCTAGCCTGTATTTATAGGAATACTCTCTCGATCTCTCTGGTGGAGTCCTCTTCCCCCTCCTCCTGCAAATATCTCTGTCTCAACATTTCAAGTAAGAACCTATCAATCTGTAAACTTCATACATTTTACCTCCCACTGGGAGATAATCTCCCTTTCATTGAGCACTTAATGGATATCGTCTCGAGCAATGTCGACCCTGCAGTATCACAAATCTTCCTAGGGGATATCAACCTGCACTGGTCCAATCACAATGACCCATCGGTATCCTGCCTCAAATCATTTCTACATGATAATGATTTATCACAGTTTTGTGACCAACCAACCCACACAAAAGAGGAAATCCTTGACGTTATCATCTCCAAGGATCAGACCATCTCCTTAGATTCCATAACTCCTTGTGATTGTCCGGACCATCACAGCATCCTTTTCTATATTAACGGGGAGGTTATATTGAGGAAGGCTCAACCTGGTAAATCAAAGATTCTGAAACGAGATCTCAGATCAATTAACCATGACGAACTAGCTACTCATTGTAAATCCGTCCTTGCCTACCAAGTTGATCTGGTTGAGGTTCAATCTCTCACAGACCACTACAATTCGAGCATCGCCAAGATCTTGGACGACATTTTTGATGACATTCTGGAAATGCTTGATAAAAACGAATCCTACCTCCTGATCCTCCTTGACCTTTCCTCTGCATTCGATACAGTCAATCATGACATCCTCCTATCCATCTTACAAAACAGAATAGGTTTCTCGGATCAGGTGCTCCTCTGGTTTTGATCCTTCCTTCTATACAGATCTCAAAGATTCAAGTCAAACCACTCTCTCTCTCAGCCCTCCCCAGTACTTACGGGGGTCCCACAAGGATCTGCCCTTTCACCGATCCTCTTCAACCTTTTCTTGGAACCTCTCACTAATTTACTTAACTCAATGAACATTCTCTTCCACATCTATGCTGACTACACTCAACTCTATTTGAAAATTTCCTCCACGGATAACTTCATCACTCTGAATTCTATCCTCATGTCGACTCAAAATTGGTTAACGGAGAACCATCTCCTGCTTAATGCCTCCAAAACGGAATTCTTGCTCATCTCCCCGGCGAACCACACCCATAAGATAGACCTCTGGATGCCTCACCTCACGGCTCTCAACTGTACTCCGATCATCATAGACTCAGTCAAATCGCTCAGAGTCATAGTGGACAGTCACCTGAATATGAAGACTCATATCAGCAACGCTTGTAAGGGAGCGAACCACTTGATGAGGACTCTTAGATTGATCAAACCCTTCTTGCCACAAAAGGATTTCAAGCAGGTTGTACAAGCTCTTGTCTTACCAAGGTTAGGCTATGACAGTGCAACTCTCTGTGGCCTTCCTAAATTTGCCCTGGCTCCAGTTAGGGCCTTGCTGAACTCTGCAGCAAGACTGATTGCAGGCTCCAAATGAAATGAGCACATATCCCCAGTCCTGAAATCTCTCAACTGGCTACCCTGTGAAGCACGAACTCAGCTAAAGATTGCAATCGTGACGCACAAAGCCAGCCACTACAATACTCCCACATACCTAGTGCAAAAACTTGAATTGTCATGTGGGGGGAGGGGATCTAGAAGCGCCTCCACTCTCCTCCTGAAACCTATCATCCTCAGCAAAAAGAGAACGTGTCTCCGAGCCTTCTCTGGGGCTGCCCCTCAAATATGGAACTCTGTTCGTCCGGATGTACGTATACTCTCCTCAAGGACAGCCTTCAAAGTTGAAGCCAAAAGATTCTTAATGAGCACATTTTTGCAATAAGGGGATGGGGCACCTATAAGGCGTCTACACTTTGTTCCTCGCTCCATGGCACAACTAACAGTCACAGATGTACCCTCTGCATAATATTATACCTTATATTTGTACCATTGTTTACTGTTTTCATTTTTTTTCCTGTTTTTCTCCTTTTCTCAATTACTATGTTTATTTCATGTTGTCCTCTCTACCAATTTATTGTAAAGCGCTCTGATATCCTTCAGGATCTTGTTCGCACTTTATAAAACTTTATAAATAAATAAAAGACTAAGAGAGGAGTGTGTCTGGAATTAATGGAACATACAAAAGACTAAGAGAGAGAGGAGTCTGTTTACAGTCAATTGTAACATACAATAGACTCAGGGAGGAGTGTGTCTGTGGCCAATGTAACATGCAAATGACTCAGAGAGAGAGGAGTGTGTCTGTAGTCAATATAACTTATAAAAGAATGAGAGAGAGAGGAGTGTGTCTGCAGCCAATGTAACATACAAAACACTCAGAGATGAAGGTGTCTGCAGTCAATGTGACATACACAAGACTCAGGGGGAGAGCAGTGTGTCTGCAGCCGATACAAAAGACTTAGAGAGATGTGTGTCTGTAATACATTTCTACTATCCCAAACAGAATATCAGCTGTGACACTTCTGCACATACTGTAATAAACTGTTAAACCTCACAGAATACCAGTTGTGATTATTCTATACACACTGTAATAAGCTATTACAGTAGAGTTCTGATGCCACCATGTTTGCTGCCAGATCCAGTCATCAAGGTTCAAGGCAGGCCAGAGAGTGTAATACAGCCACAGTTTAAGCTTTAAACAGAAAAATAGATATTTATGGCAACATGGAAATGTTTTTCCACACTATATGCCATTGCAGGAAAGATCACTGCAGGTTCCAGCACAATCTGAAGTACAGTTTAACTTGACTTACAATAAACAAATTCAAATATTATTTTTCTTGCCAAAGCATGCCAATCGTTTTTAGCTCAGTACAAGAACATGAAAGAGCAAGATCCAAGGCCCAGATTTACTAATGCTTTGCACTGTGTGCATGATTTTTATGATGGAAGTCCGGCACCAAGTGCTAACTCCATATGTACTCTCTAAATCAGTATTGGTGTCGGAAGGTATCCCACAGTAATGCAAAGTTGTGCTATGCACTGCTTTATGTTCCTTTACCTCACATGGGCTTTCCATGGATGGTGCATGTGGATTCAAATGCAACCAAGCATGGGTTTGACACTATCCCTATCTACAAACGTAGGTAGACAGGGATTTGTGCCAAATTACTCCTCGAGGCAGACATACCAAGAAGAAATGTTTTAATTTCTTCAAATTGTTCCACCTTTGCCTGTGTGCTGTATTGCACACCACACATATAACGTGTGAGAAGCGGATGTATGACGTTACCACGCATACTATTACCACGCATACCATTACAACGCGTTTTTTACAACGCATACCGTTACAACGCATAGCGCTTTGAGGTGCTGGATAGTGGTAAGTATAATTTTATATTCCAACTCCCGTCCCCGTGGACACTAGGGAAGGTGTTGGATATAAAATTAAACTTATTCCCTATCCTAGAGCGCCCCCCAGCACAATGCGTTGTAATGGTATGCGTGGTAATGCCTGCGTTGTAAATGTAGTGCGTGGTAAAAATTGCGTGGTAAACGTTGTATACCGTGAGAAACCTTATAGCATAGAATTCATACTGAAAATTACCTATTCTAGTACAAAACCTATGCTCAGAGAATACATTCGGTCCATCACCTGTTTTGTTTGCAATACCGTCAGAGAATACACTGGCACTATGAAAAAAGAGTGTGTGTGTTGACATGTGGCTTCCAAAACTGTGCAAGTAATGGGAAGAGAATACGTGCACCATTTCATAGTAGCTGATGGCACATTGTTTCTCTCTCTCTTTGATGCAGGCAGCACAGAAACTTTGGTGGCTGCATTGCCTTCATCAAAGAATAATACACCAGGGCCCATGGATGTAACCTTGCAAGTGAGAAACATAATAGTATGCCCATGTACTATAAGGAATAGCATACCCTCTGCTGTACATTATAAAGATATTGTAAGTCACTTTGGAGTTTCAAGACCTTATGAAGGAACTCGTCAGCTTTCTAAGGTCGGCAAAAAACTGTTCTTCAGTCACAGGAACTTTTACGCGTGCTGTACTAAACCGTTCTTACCTCTGCTAGGACATCAGGAGTGGCACTTTTATACCTACTTGAATAAACAGTTCTTACCCCTCACAACATATCAGCTGCAACAGTTATACAGAGACTGTGGTATACTACTGTTACCTTTCACAGGATATGAGCTCTATACAGACTGTTCCTACCTGTCACGGGATGTAAGTTGTGACATCACTCTGTGTGCTGTAATAAACTGTTCTTTTTTTTTTCGTCCTCATTTGCCACCTTAGGTCTTTTATGGCGAGATTAGAAGGTTACTGGCGACATGCTGTCTCAGTTTTACAACTGGTAGGGACAGAAATGGAATGTCTGTGCCTCGTCCCTCAGCATTACCGCTTCACCCACATATGATCCCAGTTAGAGCCATGCGGAGAGGTGGAAATTTCAGCCAAACAGACCAGTTTTGACAGCCGGTGCTTTAGCAGTGCCCAGGAACTGGGTCTTCATGGCATAATCATTGGACCCGGGGAAAAAAACTAAAAAATGTTTTTTTTTAAAACCCGTCACTCAATGAACCCAATTCAGCAGTTGCCAAAAAGCTCTTTTATTTGGATTTCTGGACCTAGCCAGGTCTAGTCTGGAAACCTGCAAAGCCGAGGCATACCAATCATCTATGGAGGGAGATAGCGGGTCTTTCCATTTTTTACATATCTCCCTTCTCGCAAGCAGGATGGCGTAGAAAACTAACTTCTTTGCTGGACTTGGAACACCTTCTAAAATTCCAAAAATGACAAGAGGGAGGTCAGGGCCAATATTGAACCCGAGAGATGACGATAGGGTCTTACTTATGGCCTCCCAAAACAAGGACAGGTGGGACCACTCAAAGAACATGTGAGAATCAGAGGCGGCCTTCAACCCACAATTAGGACAGGCTACTTCACTCCCCTCAGCAAATTTTGAGAGCCTAAAAGGGGAATAATAGGCCTAATGGATTGTAAAAAGGTGGTTCCTACGTAGCCATCATCCCACAACATCCTTGACAACATCCCACAACATCTTACATGATGCGCTCCAGAGGTCTTGCAAATTACAGTCACTTGTAAGTGGAGACCAGAGCTCATCCGGTAGCAGGAATACACCATCCGTTTCGTTCAAAATCAAATTGTACCATATTGAGATTTCCTTCTTGTCAGGGGGTTTATCCACCAATTGAGATATTAAGTAGCTATGTCCTCCTAGAGGAAGGTTGCTTGCTCTGGTAGGCCGAGAGGTGTATGCTCGGGACCAGCTAGATATTTGCATATACTTAAGCCTCGACAAATTTGGTCCAATTTTGTTTTTTACACACTCCCAAGGAAGCAGATTCCCCTTTATAAATAAGTCGCCCCACACTTCTAGACCTGCTTCTTTGAGCGGCACTGCAAGCCTATCCCCCAACCATGAAGGGCTTTCCGGAAGATCCCTTAAAAGTGTCCTATTACCATAGTAGCTTATTTTTACAGATTTAGTTAGCTGGGCCCACATTTTTGCCAATCCCTGTAAAATCTTCAATTTGATTTTTTTGAAAAATTTGGGATCCCCAAATTTAAATAAAAAACTTGACTGGCTAACCTCCTTTCCCTTAAGCAAAGTTGAATACAAGATCCCTACCCCAGAATCTAACGGCACTTTTAACAGCATCCTGGCGTGGGTAAGCTGAAAAGCCCAAGCGTAAATCTGGAGGTCTGGGGCTGCAAGCACCCCCTTTTCTCTACGCCTCCTAAGCTTCTTCCAGGAAATTCTTGGAAGCTGCTTATTCCAAATAAAAGTGCTAATATCGGCCTGTATTTTTTTTTATTAGAGATGGTTCAAAATATAACAGAATGGTATTAAATAAAAAAGAAATCTTAAGCAAAATAGACATTTTAATTAGGTTTGACCTTCCTAGTAAAGATAGGGGAAGTTGTGCCCACGACTGCAGCAATTTACGACACTCCTTTGCGACTGCCGCGAAGTTTATTGCAGCAATCTTGTTTATATCCTTAACAATGTTAATGCCCAAATACCGCAACTTAGTCCCAGGTCTAATAGTGGTGGTAGGTGGATTCCAATCCACATTCCACACCATCAGCTCAGTCTTTGACTCATTGATTTCATACCCGAACACTTCCCCAAATTCCGAAGCCTCCTTAAGGATTGCAGGAAGGGCAGTATGAGCCTCTGATGTACAAACGAGGACATTGTCAGTGTCCAGGCCACCTTTTACTCCCATCCCTTGTACACAAATGGCTTAATGTTTACATTATCCCTTAGACATTGGGCAAACGGTTCAATATATAAATCAAATAATAACGGGGAGAGGGGGCAGCCCTGCCGCGTTCCCCTCGAAATATTAAAAGGCTCCGTTAAAGCACCATTAACCAGGATACACGCCTTGGGGCTCTGATATAAAAGATTAATGGCACGACGGAATCCCCCACCAACATTGAACTTAGCCAAGGCCCCAGACAGGTACAACCAATTCAACCTTTCGAAGGCCTTGGTGGCGTCCAACGTAAGAACAGCCAAGGGAAGGGACTCCAGTGATGCCATGCCAATCGCCCCTATCAAATCAAAGGTTAGTTCATAAAGCTGTCGACCCTTCACAAACCCTTTCTGATCCGAGTGCAAGATCTCAGGGGCTACTAGTGCCAACCTCCTAGCGAGAACTGCGGCAGAGATTTTATAATCGACATTCAAAATCGAAATAGGTCGATACGAACCAGGAGATAAAGGTGACTTCCCTGGTTTTAAAATCAACGTTATAGAGGCACTGTCACAGGATGCTGGGGGACACGTACCATCCAGTAGGATTTGGTTAAATAATACTGCCAGGAAGGAGACTAATTCCTGCTCCAATACTCTATACATTTTAGCAGGCAGGCCATCCGGCCCCGCCGCCTTCCCCTTCTTGGCATTTTGGATAGCTGTCCGGACTTCATCCGCTGAGATTTCGCTATCGAGGATCTCACTCTGCTCGATAGATAGGGCCATAAGGGTAATTTGGCTTAGCCAGTCCTTAATATGTTCATTATCTGGATTCTTATCCTCCTGATAAATGGATTGAAAGAAGTCCCTAAAGACCTGCCTAATATCACTATCGGAGGTGAGCAAGACATTATTGACAGTGATTGCGTCGATGGTATTGCCGACCTGGTCCGTTTTGGCTTTCCATGCCAATAGCTTCCCCGCCCCCTCGTCTTACTGAAAGTGAGCAATCTTACTAGCCTCCCATCTTTCTAGGATTCGCTGATTTAAAACTGAACCTAATTGGGCTTTCAGAGCGAGTAACTTGCTACGGAGAGACGTCAGAACATCGTCCGCTGAATCCACATTGGCATCAATGTCTAGCTGGATCTTAGCTATATCCACCTCGACGAAGACCACTGCCTCCCTGTTTTCCCTTCTTCTATAGGACACCTTGCCTGTAATGAGACCTCTCAGGAATGCTTTTAGAGAATCCCATATAACTGCATTGTCTGCTGATCCTGCATTTACCCTCAAAAAGAGCTGTACTTCAGTTTTAAGAAATAAAGTATCCTCCGAATGAGAGAGTAGGGAGCGGTCAAATGACCAGCTCCTAGTTAATAATTTAAGAGGCATTGCAAGCTCTATAACTACAGCCGAGTGGTCGGATAAGTGTAGAGGGAGATATTTAATACTCTTTACGGATTCTACTAATTAATATAAAGTCGATACGCGACTGATGGTGGTATTTATCATTCCTAAAAGAGACACCCTGCTGCCTACTGGACCTTACCCTCCAGATGTCCACATATCCAAACTGTTTCATTGCGGCTAGCAAGAGGGTCCTGGATTTTGACGGAGTCGAAGATCGATTATTTTGAGATTTATCCAAAACTGGATCCAACACAATATAAAAGTCCTCAGCAAATATATTTGGCTCGGGAAAAGACAAAAGATGGGAAAATGTCGATTCCTGGACCGAGGGATCGTCCAAATTAGGGCCATAGTAGCCCACCAGTGTGAGCTGTACACCAAAAATGATGAGTGAGGCAATAACCCATCTGCCTCCTGGATCCACTTTATAAGATATCAACCAGGCTTTTAACTGTTTCTTAAAAAACAAAGACACCCCCTTAGTATTTATAGTTTGAGAAGTGGAGACTGAAAAGTCAATCCACTTTTTTTCTTTACCAATACCTCAATTTCTGGCTCAGTCAAGTGGGTCTCCTGGAGGATAATGACCTGCGCATCCATATCACGGAGATATTGCAACAGCTTACCAGCCCTAGGTTTGGTGCGAAGGCCATTAAAGTTCCAGGATATGACTTTTAGATTACTCATGCAATCTGACCCAAACTCCACCTATCCCCCAATGAAACCTAAGAAACCTAAAAATACTTATACCATATCCTAACCCCAATAAGTGTGACAGAACAACATAGAGCACCAACTGATCCTTATAACAGAAAAAAACAAAAAACAGGCAAATGAGGATTTTCTCAATTTTTAACCCCCCCACATCCCCCTTTCTCCCCCCTACACTCTCCCCGCCTCCCGTAAAGAACCCTCAGTGTATCTAAACGGATCAAGTCTAGTAGATGGCACCACACCACAAGCTCCAGCTAGTCCACCCAAAACCTGAACCATAGTTACTACCCACGTGACCTAAGTTGAAAAACAGATGTGTATCATTTTTTATTTTATTTCCTGTTTTGTTTTACTTCTTCTTTATTAGTTATGTTGCTCCTCTACTCAATACCACTGTTCTCCCACCTCCCTAGAGCGGTTTAGGTACACTAGTCTCATTCTCTAGTACAAGAACTAAAAGGAGAAAAGAAACAAAAAAAGCACACAACCCTAATTTGCCAAAAGAAGCACATATTACTCAATCTATTTTGCAGACGCCTTGTTGCCCAGATCTAACAATAGCTCATCAGCAGCTTGAACAGTCCTGATATTGAATATCTTGTTGGTATACATCACCTTTAGTGCTGCCGGAAACTTCAACTGAGCCGTCGCACCCAATTTCCTAAAGGCATCAAGACGCCTACCAAACTCCCACTGCTTCTCAAGTGTAACCCTGGCAAGATCTGTCCTAATGAGAAAAGAGAAACCCTTCCCTGGTAAAGATTTCTATTTCAATGCCAGGTTAAGAATCTGCTCTTTAAGGGCGTACCTGTGGAAATTAACAAGGATTTTGCGAGGTTTAGACCTTTGCGGATTCTGTCTGAATGGGTTCCTATGCACCCTCTGAATGTCGGTGGCCATTACTTCCAATGATTGGTCTAAGCATAGAGATTCTTTCAATAGACGAGTAATAAACTGTTTAATATCCAAACCTTTCGACCCTTCGGCATCATTGAGGACACGGATGTTACTCCGTCTCGCATTGTTTTCCAACACCTCCATCCTATCCAGTAGAGCCTGATCTTCCTTCTTGAGCTTGATAATAACCTCCTCAGCTTTATCCAAATGGATAAACATCGCCGCCACAGACTCCTCCAATTTACCAGTTCTTGATGCAAGCCCGTCAATCTTATTATCAAGGGATTCACAGTAGTTCCTAATCTCAGCCTGAATAGCAGAGGACTGCAGAAACCCCTTTTTTATGTCCCGGGATAAGGTGGAAAACATCGCCATCAGTGATGTTGCCGTGATAACAGAGGTTGTGTCAGATGTTATGTCTCCTGACCAACTGCTAGAAGGTGTATCCAATGCTTCCAGCTGCGCCGTTACATGGAGCGGACATTCCACCGCATTATCCCTCATCTCCAAGTCCAATTCCAAACCATTTGTAGGCCCCCCAATCCCCTCTGCCTCCTCCTCTCCATCCTGAGCCCCTCCAGCAGCCACACCAACGAGGACTCCACAAAGCCACCAGAATCCGAGACTAGAAGTGGACTATCTGCAGGGGGGTGAGACAGCACAACCCCCACCAACGGTGGGGTCAGGGCAGACGCTGGGGTAGGGACCAGCACGGGGACAGGGGAAGGATCAAAAACAGGGGTCGGGACAACAGCAGGGGCACCAATAGAAACCGGGACACACGATGTATTATCCGCTGTATTATCCGCCGCCACTGCCAGGGAGGCGGACATGCGCCTGTAGGTCTGAGAGGTGGAACCCCTGAGGTACAGCTTTGAAATATGAACGTAGGGATGGAGTGATTCTTGTTCCCACCTCCAATACAGTATTAAGATTTTTTTTTGCCTTTGCTTTAGATTTACTGCTGTCAGTTCTTGTGCTCTTTGATTTTACCTCTGTTGAGAGATATGAGGAGATGTTTCTGTCTAATGAGGGGGAGATTTTGTTTACGGTTTACCGTAGAAACACAACCTTTCACCTGCGCATTTGCTGGCGTCTTCCCCCTTTTCTGACCACAGTTACCCTTCTCCTTAGTCTGGCGAGCAGGCCGATGTAGCCCCTCAGTTGCCACGGTCAGGCACCCCTCATTACTCTCCTTACCTCTCTCAGACCCTTCTGCAGCCTCTTCCCCCTCCACTGTCTCGGGGAGGGCAGCCTTGAGATTCTGAGTCTTCACAAGCCCACTGCAGGACGTACGCACCAAACTGCGGGCCCTCCTGCCTCTCCTTAACTCCAGGGCGGCTGTGGACCACAGATGCAGGACCGACAAAAAACCAAGTGAGCCTGTGGAGTCCAACGCCGTCAACGCTCTGCTGCAAGCATCAGCGCTGGAAACGCCGAAAACGCTGCCGGGGGACCCAGGCATGGAAATGGAAAAAAGACCCCCGGCAGAGGTATTGCAGAGAAAAAACTTTGTTGCCGGAAATGTTGTCGTTTTTCCTAAAAAAGCATTTGTAGAATACTAACTACGCATTCGGACACTATGCGATGGCCAGAGATTCTATCCGACTGCCTCAGGGATCAGGCAGGGTATAGCGGGGGCTTGCCTCACGGAGCACCACGGCAGCTCAGCCAACGCCGCCATGTTCTCTCCCCCTGTAATAAACTGTTCTTACCTCTCACAGGACATCATTTGTAATATTTCAATATATACGGTAATACACGGGTCTTACTAGTCCCAGGATGTTAGTTGTGGCAGTTCTATACAGACTGTAAATATACTATTCTTACTCCTCAAAGGATATCTTCTGTCTCTTTTCTATAATATAGTAATAGACGTTTCTCACCCTGCACATGATATTGGTTTTGGCTCTTCAGTGAATGTAAGCTCAGGCGATGAGTACTCAGAATGAACAACAAACACTCCCCCTAAGAGCATGTCTCCTTCGTGGTAATATGAATCCTGCGTCCATGCCTGGAGATTGCAGACTGGCTCAAGACCCCTCCCTCTGAAGAAGACAAGTAGGAGAAGCAATGTACCGACACACATGCCCATCAAGCTTCTTGTGGCACAATAATCTCCTTCAGTTAACATTTTCAAAAAAAGTTTGCCTCTAAATTCCAAACCCCAGCTTCTGCCCATGTCCTTTCTTCATTGGGTTTGTGCGATGTCCTTAATGTAGGTGAAGCACCAAGACCTTTCAGTTGATGCTAAGCTGCTCACTTAAACCAGAGCTGTAATACATACGTGTTGGCTCTGGCCAAACAACACTCGGCATTGCCCTAAATAGTACAAGGATTTATAACATGTTCTCAACCTTAGCTGTCTTTCTGGTCGACATGGGAATGAGGAAATAATAGTAATTTTAAAGGTAGTTATCAGGGGCATGCCTTTTTATTTTCTAGCACTGTGGAAAGGGGTGGTTTGGAGTAATGAGTAGGTTTATTTAATTACTGTGCTACAATACACCACCTGCACAGTGTACACTCCTATGCTAAAATATCAAGAACCGTGTCAGACCTGTTAGCCTTCTCCTCCCAACTTTTTGCTTTCCTCCTCTATTTCTTCTGAGCTCAGTTTTGATGGCCTTAGGACTCTGAGCACTTTACCTCTGTTAACCAGTGCTAAAGTGTTTGTGCTTTCTCCTCTTAACATGGTAATATTGGCTCCTACCCACTTGCCATATTAAATGTGCTTATACCTTCCTAGTAAAATGCACTACATGTGCCCCAGACCCGTACATTAAATGGGACTAGTGGGCCTGAAGCACTGATTGTACCCTCCACTCAAGTAGCTCTTTAAACATGTCTTTGGCTTGCCGTTGCAGAGCCAGTGGGCCCGGTTCACAGAACTAATTTAAGACAAAATCCTAAACTTACTACCAATTTGGTATTTACAGCAGGCACTTATTCATTTTGGTATTAGCAAAAGGCACTTACTCATTTCGGTATTCAGAGACGTTAGGAGTCCTAACTTTAGGACTCCAAAATGCCTTCTGTGAATAACAAAAGTCTTAAATTAGGATTTTTCTCAGTGTAGGAGTAGTAAAGTTAGGACTCCTAACTTTACTACTCCTAAACTGAGAAAAATCCTAACTTTAAGACTTTCGGTATTCACAGAAGGCATTTAGGAGTCCTAAAGTTAGGAGTCCTAACTTTACTACTCCTAAACTGAGATAAATCCCAATTTTAAAACTTTCAGTATACACAGATGCCATTTAGGAGTCCTAGAGTTAGGACTCCTAACTTCTGTGAATACCGAAACGAGTAAGTGCCTTCTGTGAATACCAAAATGGTAGTAAGTTTAGGATTTTTTCTTAAGTTAGTTCTGTGAATCAGGCCCTGTGTGTGCAGTTTAGACTGCCATTTTGACCTGGAAAAATAAACATTTTGCCGGGCCGAAACCTTCCCTTGTAGGTCTCGCCAAGGCCGCGCATGCATGCGCTGTCTATCCGAGACATCAAGTAATTAGTATATGTGTTGAAACTCCACCTACTCCCCCTGCAGGCTTTTTATTGGTTTCTTTGCTTGTCTGGTTAAATCTCTTAGTTTTCACAGGCTAATGCATGCTTTAGTTCCTCCTTTATTGTTTTGGGAACACCTATGCAGTACAGCCTAACTACTGTAAACATGCTGCTAGTGGAATGAAGTGTTTGTCTTGGAACTCTTCCGTTTTTTTTTGTTGCTTGCTTATTCTGCATTGCAGTGCTCGATGCACGATTATTGTGCCCCCAATGTCATCACCCCTACTGCCACCCACCCTCAGTGTCGCCCACCTCTACCCGCCCCGTCTCCTTGTTAATTGATGCTTCCTGCCTCGCACATTGCTTGTGTAACTTTGAATTTCAGCGTACATTTATTTAATTAGTACATTTATTGAAAGGTCCTCTGCCATATCTCTGTTTGCCTGCCTCGGCTCCTTCATGCTTCGCTTCACCTTTCTTCACAGCTGCCCGTCGCGCACACCTATCATGGCCCGTTATCCTGCTAAGGCAGACTCTACCATGTACACAAAAGGGGAGACTACAAACACTTTGAGCAAGAGGAAAAGCCACAATTGTGCTTCTTCAATAAATAAGCAACACTTATGGTCACAGTGCCTGCGAGTTAAAGAAAACTACAAAAACACAATACAAACAGCAAAGTAAACATTCCAGGCTTGGAAAACCCTCTGAGTTGGATAGCCTGTACCTGTGTGGGCTTACATTCCTGTGAAAGGTGGTTAAAGGTGGTTAATGCATGATCTGGTTAAAATTATCTGGGTAAAATAACTGCTGCACAACAAAAGATTACAATCTTTACTACAAAGCTTATTTGCACTTAATTAGCTTGTCTTGGTTTCATTTTGCAAGTTGCGAAAACATGCTAAAGTTCATCCCTCAGCAGACTTTTAGGCTCCGTTTTTTTCTAAACAAATATCAATATATTACAATATATTAGCACAGTTACGAATCCAACATGGAAGCATTATTTTTACAAAGATTAAAGCGTATTCACAAAAATACATTATTTTCCTTTTAACACTACTAATTGTATTTGTGTGTAGCTTTGAACACGTAAGGCCCCTCCTCTTCAGCTCAGCTCTAGCTCAGAAAGTGGCAGGCAGCTAAACAGGGTAGGGTGACAAGTTATGGGTTTCTAGCAAGGCCGGACTTCTATACCGCTGGGGTGGAGGCTGTTTATGCAGATAGTGGGGGCCAGTTTTATTACTGGGGGATGGGCTGGCCACATTTCCTGCTTGTTCTTTTTCCTCAAAGCAGTGTTGTGTGGTATATTAGTATCTCTTGAATGCATATGCCAGACTGTGAATAAAGGACACAGCATCATAAAAAAAATCCCACTGTGCAACTAGATCTGTGCAACTGTACATCTGTACAACTAGTATCAATAAATGTGTTTCTAGAAGTGTCCCACTCCATAACTGTCAAGTGTCCCACTCCATAACTGTCAAGTGTCCCACTCCATAATTGTCTGCTGCCTGTGCATGTGCATACTGTATGGACATATTTATGTTGCATGTGCCTTAACCTGCATAACCTGTCGTCTGCAAACATTGTTAACTCACACAACCCCTTGAACGCCACCCTTCTTCAACGTTCATCTCCAAGTAACCCTACTATCTACACTATTCCGACCATCTCCTCTGTCAGAACCACGCATCCACCTAAAACCTCCAGATCACCCCCTTATAAGTACAATATCCCTATCAAACTTCATAACCCAAGTGACCCTGTCACCAAAACAGTCTCGACAGAGCTGCGCTGTCTGCTCCACAACTGCAGATCTGCAATAAAAAACAAACTTGAACTCTCCGATACATCACCCTTCACAATATTGACATGCTCTTCCTCACAGAGACCTGGTTCAACGATAGCTCTCACTCTATGTTTGATCTCCTATTACCCACAGGCTATTCTATATTTAGAAAAGACAGAATTGACAAAGTTGAGGCAGGTGCTGCAGTCATCTTTAGAAACTCCCTTCACCTTAAGGCTTTTCCTATCAGCTCCCTCCGCACTTGTGAATGCTTATCTCTTGAGCTTCAATTACACCACTGCTCACCCCTCAGATTCCTGCCATTTACCTTCCGCCTTGAAGCGGCCCTTCATTTATGGAGGAACTCACTGGCTTCATTAGCGACCAATACTCGCAAAGTGACAATCAGACCTTCGTGGATGACTTCAATCTCCACTGGGGCTCACCGCAAGATTTTTCTGCGAATTGTCTGGCCACCTTCCTCTCTGCAAACGATCTTATCCAACACTGCACAGATTCAACACACTCTAAGGGCTCAATCCTGGACCTTGTTATTTCTAAAGCAGGCATGCTCTCTATCGCTACCCCTATTCATGTAGACTGGTATGACCACCTCCTCATCCCATTCTCTCTTCACCTATCATACTCTATAACTCTTGGCCAACCTAAGAGGGCTACCTCCTGGTTCCGTGACACTAAAAATATTGACGTTGGTTCCTTCTGTGAATCAGCTTTGAAATCAATAACATCGCTCCTCTCCAAAGCAAGAAGAAAAGGTCCACTCCCTCAGCACCTTGGTTCAACAAATCCCTCTATGAAGAAAGGAAGTACCTAAGATTCCTAGAGAAACAATGAAGGCAAGCACCCTCCACCAATAATTTGGTCATGCTCCGTTCAGCAAGATCCAGGAACCCCAAGCACATATCCTTGGAAAAGCGTCACACTTCAGAACCATCCTTGACTCAGCCAAAAATAGACCCGAAAAACTATTCGATCTCATCAAAAATACTAACTGCTCTCCCCAACCTCCAAGTTGGAGGATTCTACAAAGAAAGCAGCGGATTTCGCTATATTCATTGCCGAAAAAGTGAAATCATGTGGATCAGGTCGTTCATCCTACCCCTCCAGAGGAGTGCAAATCCTTAGCCATTTGGCAGAACTTTGACCCCAACTCTGAAGATGCCCTCCTCAATTGCATCCTCAAAACAAAGCCCTCCAACCCCATCCCTAGTGCCATTCCCATTGACTTCTATACCCATTCTCTTTCCTATTGGACCACTCTGGTCAACCTCTCCCTCTGTCAAGGCTCCCTTCCTGTTTCCTTCAAAACTGGGCAGGTCGCCCCTCTGTGTAAAAAACCCACTGCTGATCCGAATGACCTCAACAACTTCCGCCCCATCACTAACCTACCCTTTCTTGCAAAGATCACAGAAAGATGTGTAGCGAAACAACTCTATTGTCATATCAAGGACAATAATCTTCTTGACAATGTCGAGTCCGGCTTCATCCAAAACTGCAACACTGAAACAGCCCTGCTGCAAGTGATTGATGACGCGCTGCGGATACTCGATTCGGGGGGGGGGGGGTCTTGTCTTCTAATTCTCCTTGACCTTTCTGCAGTCTTTGACACTGTCAATCACAACACTTTCCTCAACACTCTTCAACAGAGAATGGGCATGAAGGGCACTGTGCCCAAATGGTTTGCTTCCTTCCTCTCTGATAGTTCCCAAATGATCTAAATAGCAAACAGTCTTTCATCTCCTTTGGCGGTAGGTCAAGGTGTTCCTTAAGGCTCTATACTTGCACCCACATTGTTCAATCTCTATTTAGAACCATTGGAAAATTTCCTAAGTAAATCCGGGATCCACTATCATCTCTATGCAGACGACACTCAAATCTACCTCAAGGTTGCCTCCACTCACGATCTCTCCATCCTAAGCTCTACTCTCGACTCCATTCAAAACTGGATGTCACCTCACCAACTAATTCTGAATCCCTCTAAAACTGAATTCCTCCTCCTCTCCTCCTCACTTTCTCCTCACGCGGTTCAATCATGGATGGATCAGATGAATCTACTTAACAATAAACCCATCATTGTCGACAGCGCAAAATCCCTTAGTGTCATACTTGACAAGAAACTCAATCTAATCTCCCACATCAATTCCATTGCAAAGTCTGCTCGATACCAACTGCGCCTTCTTTGGGGGATTCGTCACTTCTTCCCGGAGCAAGACCTTAAAACCCTGGTCCAATCGCTGGTCCTCTCAGACTGGACAACTGCAATTCTCTTCTTATTGGCCTCCCCAAATGCCACCTGTCCCCGCTTAAATCTGTTCCCCATTTAGCAGCTCGTTTCATTTTTGGGGCCAAAAGAAGCGACCACATCACACCCATGTTATCCACCCTCCACTGGCTTCCCATCGAGGCAAGATCTATCTACAAGACTGCCTGTATCACCCACAAAACCTTGCACTCCTCCTCTCCTCACTACCTGGCAAATAAACTGAAACTCTCTGGAGGCTCTAGACCATCAAGCAAAGCGGAAAATTTACTGCTTGAACCCCCCACTTTCAAGAAGGAAAGATCGATGGCCCAATCCTTTTCATAAGTGTGGCAGGGTATGCTCAGACGTGAGTCCCTTGCTCACTTTGCCACTGGATTCAAGCAAGCCGGGCTGAAGACGGCTGGAATGCCAGAAACCGGTCCTTGGAAGCTTGTTTCTGGTTCAGGGAAGACATGGCTTGGCAGTTCGGGCTGGACTGTTACCATGAGGCACAGGGTCGGACTGATTTGCATATAGCCATGTCTGAACTGGGGTGGCAGAGTGGGCTAAAGAACGGTGATGGATTAAACCCAGATCTTTTTACTGGGTGTGAGTGTTTGATTGATTCAGATGCTCTGTCCATCACCACCCCCTTTTGTACCGCTTTTGGCCGCCATAAGTGTGGCGGGGTATGCTCAGACGTGAGTCCCTTGCTCACTTTGCCACTGGATTCAAGCAAGCCGGGCTGAAGACGGCTGGAATGCCAGAAACCGGTCCTTGGAAGCTTGTTTCCGGTTCAGGGAAGACATGGCTTGGCAGTTCGGGCTGGACTGCTCCCATGAGGCACAGGGTCGGACTGATCTGCATATAGCCATGTCTGAACTGGGGTGGCAGAGTGGGCTAAAGAACGGTGATGGATTAAACCCAGATCTTTTTACTGGGTGTGAGTGTTTGAATGATTCAGATGCTCCGTCCATCACCACCCCCTTTTGTACCGCTTTTGGCCGCCATAAGTGTGGCAGGGTATGCTCAGACGTGAGTCCCTTGCTCACTTTGCCACTGGATTCAAGCAAGCCGGGCTGAAGATGGCTGGAATGCCAGAAACCGGTCCTTGGAAGCTTGTTTCCGGTTCAGGGAAGACATGGCTTGGCAGTTCGGGCTAGACTGTTCCCATGAGGCACAGGGTCAGACTGATTTGCATATAGCCATGTCTGAACTGGGGTGGCAGAGTGGGCTAAAGAACGGTGATGGATTAAACCCAGATCTTTTGACTGGGTGTGAGTGTTTGATTGATTCAGATGCTCCGTCCATCACCACCACCTTTTGTACCGCTTATGGCCGCCATAAGTGTAGCAGGGTAAGCTCTGACGTGAGTCCCTTGCTCACTTTGCCACTGGATTCAAGCAAGCCGGGCTGAAGACGGCTGGAATGCCAGAAACCGGTCCCTGGAAGCTTGTTTCCGGTTCAGGGAAGACATGGCTTGGCAGTTCGGGCCTGGCTGTTCCCATGAGGCACAGGGTCAGACTGATTTGCATATAGCCATGTCTGAACTGGAGTGGCAGAGTGGGCTAAAGAATGGTGATGGATTAAACCCAGATCTTTTGACTGGGTGTGAGTGTTTGAATGATTCAGATGCTTGGTCCATCACCACCCCCTTTTGTACCGCTTTTGGCCGCCATAAGTGTGGCAGGGTATGCTCAGACGTGAGTCCCTTGCTCACTTTGCCACTGGATTCAAGCAAGCCGGGCTGAATACGGCTGGAATGCCAGAAACCGGTCCTTGGAAACTTGTTTCCGGTTCAGGGAAGACATGGCTTGGCAGTTCGGGCTAGACTGTTCCCATGAGGCACAGGGTCGGACTGATTTGCATATAGCCATGTCTGAACTGGGGTGGCAGAGTGGGCTAAAGAAAGGTGATGGATTAAACCCAGATCTTTTGACTGGGTGTGAGTGTTTGATTGATTCAGATGCTCCGTCCATCACCACCCCCTTTTGAACCGCTTTTGGCCGCCATTAGTAAGGCAGGGTAAGCTCTGACGTGAGTCCCTTGCTCACTTTGCCACTGGATTCAAGCAAGCCGGGCTGAAGACGGCTGGACTGCCAGAAACCGGTCCTTGGAAGCTTGTTTCCGGGTCAGGGAAGACATGGCTTGGCAGTTCAGGCTTGGCTGTTCCCATGAGGCACAGGGTCGGACTGATTTGCATATAGCCATGTCTGAACTGGAGTGGCAGAGTGGGCTAAAGAACGGTGATGGATTAAACCCAGATCTTTTGTCTGGGTGTGAGTGTTTGATTGATTCAGATGCTCCGTCCATCTCCACCCCCTTTTGTACAGCTTTTGGCCACCATTAGTGTGGCAGGGTATGCTCAGACGTGAGTCCCTTGCTCACTTTGCCACTGGATTCAAGCAAGCCAGGCTGAAGACGGCTGGAATGCCAGAAAACGGTCCTTGGAAGCTTGTTTCTGGTTCAGGGAAGACGTGGCTTGGCAGTTCGGGCTGGACTGTTCCCATAAGGCACAGGGTCGGACTGATTTGCATATAGCCATGTCTGAACTGGGGTGGCAGAGTGGGCTAAAGAATGGTGATGGATTAAACCCAGATCTTTTGACTGGGTGTGAGTGTTTGAATGATTCAGATGCTCCGTCCATCACCACCCCCTTTTGTACCGCTTTTGGCCGCCATAAGTGTGGCAGGGTATGCTCAGACGTGAGTCCCTTGCTCACTTTGCCACTGGATTCAAGCAAGCCGGGCTGAATACGGCTGGAATGCCAGAAACCGGTCCTTGGAAGCTTGTTTCCGGTTCAGGGAAGACATGGCTTGGCAGTTCGGGCTAGACTGTTCCCATGAGGCACAGGGTCGAGCTGATTTGCATATAGCCATGTCTGAACTGGGGTGGCAGAGTGGGCTAAAGAACGGTGATGGATTAAACCTAGATCTTTTGTCTGGGTGTGAGTGTTTGATTGATTCAGATGCTCCGTCCATCACCAACCCCTTTTGTACCGCTTTTGGCCGCCATTAGTGTGGCAGGGTATGCTCAGACGTGAGTCCCTTGCTCACTTTGCCACTGGATTCAAGCAAGCCGGGCTGAAGACGGCTGGAATGCCAGAAACCGGTCCTTGGAAGCTTGTTTCTGGTTCAGGGAAGACATGGCTTGGCAGTTCGGGCTGGACTGTTCCCATAAGGCACAGGGTCGGACTGATTTGCATATAGCCATGTCTGAACTGGGTGGCAGAGTGGGCTAAAGAACGGTGATGGATTAAACCCAGATCTTTTGACTGGGTGTGAGTGTTTGATTGATTCAGATGCTCCGTCCATCACCACCCCCTTTTGTACCGCTTGTGGCCGCCATAAGTGTGGCAGGGTATGCTCAGACGTGAGCCCCTTGCTCACTTTGCCACTGGATTCAAGCAAGCCGGGCTGAAGATGGCTGGAATGCCAGAAACCGGCCCTTGGAAGCTTGTTTCCGGTTCAAGGAAGACATGGCTTGGCAGTTCGGGCTAGACTGTTCCCATGAGGCACAGGGTCGGACTGATTTGCATATAGCCATGTCTGAACTGGGGAGGCAGAGTGGGCTAAAGAACGGTGATGGATTAAACCCAGATCTTTTGACTGGGTGCGAGTGTTTGATTGATTCAAATGCTCCGTCCATCACCACCCCCTTTTGTACCCCTTTTGGCCACCATAAGTGTGGCAGAGTATGCTCAGACGTGAGTCCCTTGCTCACTTTGCCACTGGATTCAAGCAAGCCGGGCTGAAGACGGCTGGAATGCCAGAAACCGGTCCTTGGAAGCTTGTTTCCGGTTCAAGGAAGACATGGCTTGGCAGTTCGGGCTGGACTGTTCCCATGAGGCACAGGGTCGGACTGATTTGCATATAGCCATGTCTGAACTGGGGTGGCAGAGTGGGCTAAAGAACGGTGATGGATTAAACCCAGATCTTTTGACTGGGTGTGAGTGTTTGATTGATTCAGATGCTCCGTCCATCACCACCCCCTTTTGTACTCCAATCTTTTTCAGGCAATGCAGTGAGAATCTGGAACTCACTTCCGCCTCAGCTCCGGACCACCGCCTCCTCCCAGGCCTTCAAAACTGACCTCAAAGTTCTTCCCCTTCAAAGACACTTCCAAATGTAATTCACGCCCTCTCTATAATCTGAAGGAAGTGCCTTCCCAGTGTGTTGTTGTGGTGAGTGTCTGCCGTTTATTGCAGTATTATCCTTCTACCTATATTTTGTACTCTTTTGTAACATGCACACGCCACTTTTCTCTTGTAACATACTGTTTGCTACCTCTCACATTTTGTTTGCTTTTGATACTTGCACAAGTGCCAAAACTACCTAGGTTACGTTTGTTATTGTATTTTGAGTGTCTGCCATTTATTGCAGTATTATACCTCCACTTGTACTTTGTACGCTGTTGTAACTTGCACACATGTCACTTTTTCCTCCTGTAATGTACCGTTTGCTACCCCTTGTATTTTGTTTGCTCACAATTGTCACTTTTGCCTCATGTAACTTAACAATTGCTTTTGTAATTTGTTCACTTGTAATTTTCTACTCATGTGTCATTACTGTTCCTAATGTGAAGCGCTCTTACACCTTAGGATGAAGTCCGCGCTATATAAAAACGCATGAAATAAATAAAAAATAAAAAAATAAAAAAATAGGCTGCTACTGTAATGTCAAACATTTTTTGCAATGTCAAGCGGAGCTGTCATTTTGGTTGATTGTTAGCATCTTTATTGCTGCCTTTACTGAAGTAATAATGTGATGTCTGTTTGACCCAGCATTCCTTTCTAATCTGCCAGAACACTGAACAGAAATACTCAAAGCTGTCTTGTACTTGCTTCTTTGGCTGCTGTTAAAAGTTTCAGTAGCAAAGTCGTTTTCCGATCCTACCTTTGTCTTTAAAAAAAACAGGGAGACCGTAATTTAAAAAAACGAAAAACAAAAACAGGAGAAAGGTGAAGGGCTGCCTTCTTCAATGACTGTTGAGTATTGTTTTCTTTTTCTTACTTTTTTAAGGAGAGCAAATATGGAGTGTTTTCTTTATTCTATATTTCTGCAGCTAGTTGCTTTACTTATACATGTTATGCTATTTTGTATTTGTATGCATTTCAAAGTGAAGCTTCTTTTATCTGAGGTCTTTTGCTGGAGTATACATGCACTGCCTCGCTTTTTCCCTCACTCTCCTTCCTTCTGCCTCACACGTCTCTCCTCCTCACTCTTCGTCCTTGTGCCTCACACTGCTCTTCACTTCCTCACTTTCCATTTGTGTGCCTCACGCTGCTCTTCTCTGCACTCTCCTTCCTTGTGCCTCACCTTGCTCTTCTCCTCACTCTCCTTTCTTCTGCCTCATGCTACTCTTCTCCTCACTCGCCTCCCATGTGCTACACGCTGCAATTATCCTCACTCTGTCATTCTGCCTCACGCTGCTCTTCTCTTCACTCTCCTTTGTGCCTCACACTGCTCTTCTCATCATTCTCCACCCTTGCGCCTCATATTGCTCTTCTCCTCACTCTCCTTCCTTCTGCCTCGCTCTGAGATTATCCTCACTTTCCTTCCTTAGGCCTCACACTACTCTTCTCCTCCGTCTCCTTCCTTGTGCTTCACGCTTTGATTATATTCACTCTGTCCTTCTGCCTCGATCTGCTCTTCTCTCAGCCTCAGTCTCCATCCTTTTGCCTCTCTCTGCTCTCCTCCTCAATCTCCATTGTTCTGCCTCACACTGCTCTTCTCCTCCACACTCTCTGTCCTTGTGCCACAAGCTGTTCTTCTCCTTTTTACTCTCCTTCCTTTAGCCTCACACTGCAGTTTTCCTCACTCTCATTCCTTGTGCCTCACACTTCTCTCCTCCTCACACTCCTTCCTTGTGCCTCATAATTATGTCCTCCTCACTCTCCTTCCTTGTACCTCACACTGCTTTTTTTCCTCACTTTCCATTTTTGTGCCTCATGCTGCTCTTCTCTTCACTGTCATTCCTTGTGCCTCACGCTGCTCTTCTCTTCACTGTCATTCCTTGTGCCTCACACTGCTTTTCTCTTCACTCTCCTTCCTTGTGCCTCACACTGCTCTTCTCCTCACTCTCCTTCCTTGTGCCTCACGCTGCTCTTCTCTTCACTCTCCTTCCTTGTGCCTCACACTGCTCTTCTCTTCACTCTCCTTCCTTATGCCTCACACTGCTCTTCTAATTTCTCTCCGCCCTTGTGTCTCACGCTGCTCTTCTCTTCACTCAACTTCCTTGTGCCTCACGCTGCTCTTCTCTTCACTGTCATTCCTTGTGCCTCACGCTGCTCTTCTCTTCACTCACCTTCCTTGTGCCTCACGCTGCTCTTCTCTTCACTGTCATTCCTTGTGCCTCACGCTGCTCTTCTCTTCACTCACCTTCCTTGTGCCTCACGCTGCTCTTCTCTTCACTGTCATTCCTTGTGCCTCACGCTGCTCTTCTCTTCACTCACCTTCCTTCTGCCTCACACTGCTCTTCTCATCACTCTCCACCACCCTTTTGCTTCATGTTGCTCTTCTCCGCACTCTCCTTCCTTCTGCCTCGTGCTGCGATTATCCTCACTTTCCTTCCTTGGGCTTCACGCTACTCTTCTCCTCACTCTCCTCCCATGTGCTACACGCTGCAATTATCCTCACTCTGTCATTCTGTCTCCCGCTGCTCTTCTCTTCACTCTCCTTTGTGCCTCACACTGCTCTTCTCATCACTCTCTGCCCTTGCGCCTCATGTTGCTCTTCTCCTCACTCTCCTTCCTTGTGCCTCGCTCTGAGATTATCCTCACTTTCCTTCCTTAGGCCTCACGCTACTCTTCTCCTCACTCTCCTTCCTTGTGCTTCACGCTTTGATTATATCCACTCTGTCCTTCTGCCTCGATCTGCTCTTCTCTCAGCCTCAGTCTCCATCCTTTTGCCTCACTCTGCTCTCCTCCTCAATCTCCATTGTTCTGCCTCACACTGCTCTTCTCCTCCACACTCTCTGTCCTTGTGCCACATGCTGTTCTTCTCCTTCTCACTCTCCTTCTTTGAGCCTCACACTGCAGTTTTCCTCACTCTCCTTCCTTGTGCCTCACACTTCTCTCCTCCTCACACTTCTTCCTTGTGCCTCATAATTCTCTCCTCCTCACTCTCCTTCCTTGTACCTCACACTGCTTTTTCTTCCTCACTTTCCATTCTTGTGCCTCACGCTGCTCTTCTCTTCACTGTCATTCCTTGTGCCTCACGCTGCTCTTCTCCTCACTCTACTTCCTTGTGCCTCACACTGCTCTTCTCTTCACTCTCCTTCCTTGTGCCTCTCGCTGCTCTTCTCCTCACTCTCCTTCCTTGTGCCTCACGCTGCTCTTCTCTTCACTCTCCTTCCTTGTGCCTCACACTGCTCTTCTCTTCACTCTCCTTCCTTGTGCCTCACGCTGCTCTTCTCTTCACTCTCCTTCCTTGTGCCTCACACTGCTCTTCTCATCACTTTCCGTCCTTGTGCCTCACACTGCTCTTTTCCTCACTCTCCTTCCTTGTGCCTCACGCTGCTATTCTCTTCACCCTCCTTCCTTGTGCCTCACACTGCTCTTCTCTTCACTCTCCTTCCTTGTGCCTCACACTGCTCTTCTCATCACTTTCCGTCCTTGTGCCTCACACTGCTCTTCTCATCACTTTCCGTCCTTGTGCCTCACACTGCTTTTTCTTCCTCACTTTCCATTCTTGTGCCTCACGCTGCTCTTCTCTTCACTGTCATTCCTTGTGCCTTACGCTGCTCTTCTCTTCACTGTCATTCCTTGTGCCTCACGCTGCTCTTCTCCTCACTCTCCTTCCTTGTGCCTCACGCTGCTCTTCTCTTCACTCTTCTTCCTTGTGCCTCACACTGCTCTTCTCTTCACTCTCCTTCCTTGTGCCTCACACTGCTCTTCTCCTCACTCTCCTTCCTTTTGCCTCACGCTGCTCTTCTCTTCACTCTTCTTCCTTGTGCCTCACACTGCTCTTCTCTTCACTCTCCTTCCTTGTGCCTCACACTGCTCTTCTCCTCACTCTCCTTCCTTTTGCCTCACGCTGCTCTTCTCTTCACTCTTCTTCCTTGTGCCTCATACTGCTCTTCCCCTCCTCTCCTTCCTAGTGCCTCACCAAAAAGAAATCCAATCCAACCCAAAATATTCCCCTACACACTCCATATCACATGGGTACAAAACATTGCCATTTACAACGTCAAAAGCTCGAAATCAAATAAATGCAAGTTCTTTTGCAGTTCCAATGCGTGTTAATTCATATGTCCCCCCTAGAGTAGGCTCTTGACAGTCCAGAGGACAGGGTGCAATGTATTTAAAAATCAGGACATGTACTTTTCAGTTTTACCTGTCCTGGTAATGAAATACTTTTGAATGTGTTCTTCGCTACTGCAAGGTCTATATCTCCTATGGTATGACATTGGGATTACTGTATTACTGTATTACACATTACAAGTTCAATTTCCAAATGGGAAGAAATAGCAGGTCCATGTTTGTTGTCTCTGGAATCCTAATTCACAATCCTAATTGATGGTGAGGTTAGATTTTTAAATTATAATTCTGAAAATGGCACTTTTAAAAAGCAACACAACAAGATGAAGGATTAAGTGCTGAAACTTTTTCAACCACTCACCCCTAGTCAAGAGATCCATAGATATTTTGCTCCCTATGCCACCCCAGTTTGGACCCAGTCATATGCAAATCAGTCACGACACTAGTCCTCATGGAAACAGTCCAGCCCGAGCCGACAGGCCAGGTCCTTCCTGCACCAGAAACAAGCATCCTGGGACCGGTTTCGGGGTATCATCCCTCATCAGCCAGGCCAGCTTGAATCTATTGGTGCAGTGAGCATGGGACCCATGCCTAGCGATACCATTGGCTACTTGGAGCGAACATAGCACAAACAACAAGATGATGAATGGAGTGCTGAACTTTTTCCACCACTTAACCTCGGTTCTGTTTGCATTTGTAACACTGTCACTCTGCTGTGCGCCACAACACCTACACCACATTTCGCATTGATAGCCCCATTGATGAGATCCTTGATGAATACGCTACAGGACCTAGCACCCCAGCCTCGCTGCATCTCAGAACTGACACATCACTTCGTCTGAGCGGCATATCTTCTACGAAAATCAACGCATTGCTGCACAACCAGCATTTATGGTAGTCTGTTCTGCGGGACTAACTGGGCCACAGTCAGCCTGAACTTGTCTTGTGACTTTGTCTGAATCCAGGATGATGTAGCAAAATTAGCATTTTATTTGTAGGTGTGCATTATAATCACACATTTAGAGCGCACCTGCATATAAACCTTTGTTGTATTAACATGACGTGTTAGAACTTGAAATGTATTAACCTGAAACGTGAAGGCCATTGAAAATAACATGGAGAATTAACATAGAAGGTGACTGTAACTAGCAGACACCATCAACATGAAGAACTTATGTTGTGAAACTGACGATTATTCATGTGCTAAATGTGTTTATAAATTGTGTTGTTTTATATATAGGTAAATGCATTAATTGAAAGTGTCTTATTTTCCATGCAAACACTCGTATGATGCTTTCTTTTATTAGCTGCATTTCATAAGCCTGAAATGCAGTTCAATGGAAAATCTTGCTTTAGGATAAACAAGCCAAATTGTATGAGTGTTGTGGAATTTGGTCTTTCTCATTTTTTTGTGTTGAAGGTGAAATAAGCCCTCTTGTTAGCTAGATTAATATCTTTGTTTCATTAGTCAGGCAAGGAGAGTTACAATTGTATTGATTGAGTCGATAAAGGAAGGTCGTTGTTCTTCACACAGGAGAAAGCCTGGGAACCAAGGACAAAATGTAGCAAGGAAAGAACACTGTTGTCCCATGGAAAAACACCTTGAGGATTGTACCCAGTGCAGATGGTGTGACCCACAATGAATCCTGGGAAAGTTACCCGTATTTTATTAAGAGTAGGGAAAGCGCCCACTTTTTCATTTGCCTTCGGAGAGAGAGAGCATCTGAGAGCGAACTCTGTCTTAGTAGCTTTATGCTATGTGATCCATCGATTGTGGAGAGACTTCTAAGGAAGACTCCATGGGCTGACACCTTTTATTCTTTCCACCTGAAGATGCTAAAGTGGTGTAGGGATAGATTAATGCCTAATACTCATCAACCCTCAATGCATGGAAACTTTGACCCATGCTTTCTGATCCTCTGCATTTTGTTGATTTAATTGTATTATCTATGCTACATCATCTTAATTGGATACGGAGATTTGGCTTCGTGCTAATTCTGATGTATTTCTACACTCTTGTATATTATTTTGGGCTTTGTAATAAAGCAAACTAACCTTGTGTAGTTTTACTATGGTTACGATGTGTCCAAGAGGATTGTTGCTTAATTGAGTGGCTTCATAACAATTCTTCTCCCCTCTACACTATCATGCTGCGAAAAAAGAACCATCAAATTGTTATGTTATATGTTGATTTGTATTGAGCTCTGTTAGTCTGGACTGTCCTGGCGAGGTGAGGAAACGGTGTCAGAGTGAGCGAGGAGACAGCTATTCAGAATGTGTGAAGAGGCGGGTTTTTAACAATTTTTTTAAATTGGTCAGGTTGAGGGAATATCTTAGAGCATCAGGAAGGGTGTTCCACATCTGAGCTCCCCGTACCATCAGAGATTGCCCCCCCAGGCGAACTCTCTTAAATCTGGGGACAACCACCTGCCTTCGGGAGGCAGATCGCAGCTGACGGGTTGGTTGGTAAAAGGCAAATCTTTTTGCGAGGTAGGGCAGACAAGGTCCATGCAGGGCTTTATAAACGAGTACCAGAACCTTAAAACGCATTCTTTGGGCCCCTGGAAGCCAGTGTAGCTCCCTCAGTTGCTTACGAACGCTGAGCCTCCTAGGAATGTTATAAAGGAGTCTCACCGTCGCATTCTGGACTACCTGTAGCTTTCTAATCAGAAAGTCAGGCGCCCCTATGTAAAGGGCATTCGCAAAGTCCAGGTGGGAGAGCACGAGTGCTCTGGCTACCGTTTCTTTGGCCGCTTGGGGGAGAAGGGGAAAGAATCTTCGAAGGATGGTCAGGGAGCCAAAACAAGTCCCTGCCAGTCTGGAAATCTGGTCACGGAAACATAGATCAGCACCAAACCAGACTCTTAGGTTCTTTGCAATCCCACCATCTCCCTTGGGGCAAGGTGATCCGCTGGGCCTAATGGACTCCCTAAAGTCAGTTGGAAATTGGCCATCGAGCAAGATTTCCAATTTGTCCTCATTGCACTTGAGGCAGGCTCTTGCTAGCCAAGCAAATACAGAGGACAGGCATTGATGGACTCCTGATGTGCAGATATTATCCTTGTTCCAAGTAAAGAGAAGTTGGGTGTCGTCGGTGTATGCCATTATCTTCGCACTCAAGTTCTCTGCCTACAGAATCAAAGGGGTCAAATAAACATTGAATAAAAGGGGACTCAAGGTCGACCCTTGTGGTACTCCAGTCCCTACCCTGCGGTTAGAAGAGTGGAAGGGGGGTAGCCAGATTTGTTGAGACCTGTCTGAAAGGAAAGAACTAATCCACCTAAGGGCCGAGCCCGTAATGCCAATATCCTCCAGCCTAGACAGAAGCTGGAGGTGGGGCACCGTATCGAAAGCGGCAGAGAGGTCCAATAAAATTAGAGCCGCTCTGCCGCCCCCGTCCAGGCACTCCCTAATGGCCTCTGCCACCTCCACAAGCGCAGTCTCGGTGCTAAAAGAGGTACGGAAGCCCGACTGGGCCGGATAAAATGCCCCAGAGGATTCCACGTACCTCTCCAGCTGCCGAAATGCGGCCTTCTCACATACTTTGGCAAGGGCCGGGAGAAGGGATATTGGCCAGTAGTTGGATGTAATCAGCGGATCTGCTGTAGGTTTTTTGATCAGAGGGAGGAGTTTGGCTTGTTTCCACTGGGAGGGAACCATTCCTGAAAGTAATGACTCTTTGACTAAAGCAGTAACCATAGGGGCAACTACCTCGGCCACTCCACTCAAGACTCTTGCTGGGCACGGATCTGCTGGGGACCCCGACTTCAGTGCTTTTAGTATAGCCATCACATCTACCTCCTCTACATTTATGAACTTGGACATCTTGGCTTTAACCTCTGTTCGTTCGAATAGTGAAGGCGAGGGTAGTCGATCGTGTAAGAGTTGATCGACTTGCAGGGGGGGGCTGGTCAGAGGGTTTGAGACTATCTTGGATTTTTTGTATTTTGTCAATAAAATAGGTGGATAGTTGCTCACACCAATCTGTTGAGATTGGGGCTGACATCTTCTCTGCCACTGGGGCTGTGAAGCTCTTAACAATGGAGAACATTTCTCGGCTATTATTCTTGGCTTTAAGAATTCTGGCCCCGTAAAATTCCCCTTTGGTCATCTTAATTGCTGCATAGTAATTTTGTTGTGCTATTCGGAGTTCCGTTTTTGCAATGGGGCAATAATTCCTTCTCCATACTCGCTCTTGCTCCTTACATCCTAATTTTAAAATCTTTATTTGGTCGGTATACCAGGGGGATGTGGGGGTGGCCCTACGGTGCTTTTTCCCTTTACACTCTGGTAGTGATCTAATAGTGGAGTCTATCCAGGATGAATAATTATCAACAGCATCATTCAGGTTTTGTGCATTCGCTGGGGCAGTGTGCATGAGGGCCTCCGCCAAATCAGGGATATTAATTCTTCTTGGGTGTTCCCCAAGCTGAGGGTTAACCGGCACACGAGTGTTGTTAATGTCCCATGAAAAGTGAACTGGAAAGTGGTCCGACCAAGTGACAGGGAGGGGTGGGTCGGTTAAAATGCTAAAGTTGGAATACACCAGATCTAAACAGTGACCCCCTACATGAGTGGCAGAGCGCAACAGTTGCACCAGCTGGCCAAGGTCGCAGATCTCCTCCAGGTCCTTCACTGCGGGAGCTAGGCCCGTGTCCATGTGTAAATTGAAATCTCCCAACATTAAAAAACTCGGGAATCTAAGCGCTCTCTGGATAACAACCTCTTCCAAAGATTTAATAAAAGCGCCCAAAGGACCAGGTGGGCGATAAATCAGCAGACCCGCCAGGGTAAATTGAGGGGACAGGGCCAGAGAGAATTCCAAAGCTTCCCCATCCTCAATCCCACAAGTACATTCTTTCATCAAAGACCACTTCTCCCTATATATCACAGCTAGACCTCCTCCCCTGCCTATGTTACGGTCCAGTCTAGTGATCTTGAATCCTCTGGGAACAGCCAGTTCAACCACTGAGGCGCAGCTCTCATTCAGCCACGTCTCCGTGATGAAAAGGATATCAAGACCTTTATCAATGATAAGTTTGTGCACTTCTTCTGAATGCTTCGGTAAGGAGCGGGCATTGATAAGAGCAGCTTGAATAATTGACCCACCAGCTTTGTTGGCCTGGGGAGTGGAGGGGGGATCAGAGCAGTTAAATCAAAAATAACACCCAGGACAAATCCGTGAAATGGAATCTAAGGCATTCCATGGGGCGCCATTGCATGAGGGGTGGCAGTTGAGGGCCCTCAGGTCGTCAGGGTTATACGTGATGGGAGAAACAGTCACGTGAGAGACAGATTTGGCAGAGTTCTGGGCCCTGAGCGCTGCCGGAGCGCGGACGGGTGCAGACGGGCTTACCTTAGGCGCACCTTCGGCGCGCCATCGTCGCGCCCGCTGCGCCCGCCCGCTGTGCTCCCGGAAGCACATCACTTCTTATGGCCTGTCGCACCCAAGCACTGGACCGCTAAATCCGGCCAGGCTCGTGGAACACCCCACCCCAAGATGGCGGTTCGCCCTCCCCTCTCACGGCACTGCGGCCGGCTGAAATGAGTCAAGGGAGGATGCTAGAGGAGCGGGGATGCGGCGAAAACTCCTGCACAACAAAAAGGGGTTAAAACATAGTGCACAACAAAGCAAAGTGACAGTCAATATATAAATGGATAAAAGTAGGCAGTAGATTTAAAAACTAGTTCTAAAAGCGTAGTGCTCGACTCGCTCTAACACAGGGACCTCAAGCAAACTCCAGGCGCTGCCACCAGCCTAGAACAGGCCCAGAACTTATGGGACCAGCACTTTCAGTCACTTTCAGGTCACTTTCAGTAGTGACCAAATATCCCCAGTTGGCCCTTTCTGTTTTTTGGCATTATTTTCACTAAAACATTTAAAATTCGATATCATCGCTAATACTAATTGGATTTTTGTTATTTTGGCCTTGTTTTAGTTCTTAAAATTGCTCTATTTTTCTAAAACTTTTGTGGGCTTCTTTTGTGTGTGTTTTCACTGTCTTACTGTTTAATATGTTGCACAAATATTTTACACATTCCCTCTGACTGCTCTGTGACAAGCTGCCAATGTGGTGAACACGGGCTAATTTGTGGTTTGTGTGTGCCTTACTAAGCTATGATGAATTTGACTTGTTGTGATGGGACCACGGCGCCGTCCGCGCTGATACCACGTCGCCCATCCCGGTCACAACAACCATTCCCTGTTACCCGGACAACCATCACAACCAGGACTCCACCCCTTTCTCTTTCCCTGCAGGAACCAATCCCAACGCGGAACACACCGGAAGTGCATCCCCGCGACCCCGGAAGTTCCTCCCCCTATCCACAGAAAAGCAGGAAGAACCGACAACACCGCGTTCAAGCAGGAAGACTTGTGGCAGGAGACGGCGTGCGAAGAACCCCCGGAGAAGAGAGACGAACCCGAACCTGGAGACGAGGTCTGGACGGAGGACTGGTGGAGTCCCGAGGAGGACGCTGGAGAGCGGCCGCAACTCAAGGACGGAGTTGCGGCGGGCCAAGTGAGTACCAGTTCCGTGTGTGTGTAAATAGTAGGCTGTAAATACGACCCTTGTAAAGTAGAGTCTCCCCCTCACGTTTCACCGCGCACTGTGAATAGACTGTATAGTAGTGTGTGAGAGTCACGATCACGAGTGTATATAAACCCTCCCTCACATCCCGGCACAGAATCACCCTCCGCCTTGTCCGTACTGCCTCTTCCCCTCTCTTACCTACCCCTCCCTCTCCTCACATTCGCTCTAGCCCCAAAACGCCCGGTGAAGGAATCAGTCTCATCCCTTGGGCCTGACAGACAGAACAAACGGCCACTATTCTCTCTCTCCTTTCCCCACCTCCGAGGAACCACCGTCCGGGAGCTGAACCGACTGCTGCCTCACAGGACCAGTCACGACTCCAGTCAAGACCAACATCCGTCCCTGGACTTTCACCACCGGAAGACTCGCCACCTCGGAGCCGGAACCCGCGCTCCTCTAGAACCCTTTTCTCCCTTGTACCCTACCCTTGGAACACTGTACTTTAATAAACACCGGCTACGAGATAGCCCACTACATACGGCCTCCGCGCTTGTTATTCCGGTCCCCTCCCACCCCACGCTTACACTTGTTTACACTACCACCCCATCCAAGTAATTTAAGGCCAATTTGTTGTTTTTTCAATTTGCTGGACTGCCTGGGGCCATACCTGCAGCAATGACGTTTGAGCTAGTCAACCTCAACAGCTACATAGTGGCTGAGCTTAAACAGTTCTCCCAGGAACTGGGACAAAATAAAAAAGTGTACCAAAAAGTTGGAGCTTCAGAAAGCTCTGAGGGCCTGGACTGAGGTCCATCAGTTAATGACAGCCACAGAGGAGCAAGAGGTTGAGAATGATATGGAGGATCAGGATCAAGACCAGGACATCAGCCCTGGAAGGCAGTCATCAGGGAGGGGGAGGACTTATTGTCTGAGTTGGATCCCTCTGCCAGAGCAGGAAACAGTGTTTCATCACATGGCCTGTTTCCAGTGGATCTGGCGAACAGGATGGCGGAGAGAGAGTTTCAACTGCAAATGGTCAATTTTAAAAGGGAAGAGAAACTTGCTTTGGAATGGTTGGTTCATGTAAGGAGCCTGAAAGAGCTACAACTGAGAACAAAACATGCAGATGCCAGCATTGGTGTCAGCAATGAAGGAGACAAAAAAGATTTGGTGCCCAGTTATGTGGTGGGAGATGACACTGACAAGTGGCTTACTGCTTATGAAGTAGCCCTGAGGGTGCACAATATCCTAGAAGAGCATGTGGGATGGATTGTGGAAAGGCAGGCCTACCATGGGGCGGGATACAGTTCTTACTTTAGATGTTGGGGACAAAACGAGGTACTCTCTCATAAAGGCTATCTTGAAAGCTAGATTCGTGCTGACCCCTGAAAAGTATAGCCAAAGCTTCAGGGACAGCCAAAAGCTCCCCAACCAATACTGGGTGGATTTTGTGGATTACTCCAGCAAGGCACTGAATTGTTGGGTGCTGGGCAGCAAAGCTACTGATTACATTGGGCTATGCAATCTGATTATGATGGAGCAAATGCTCAGTGTCTGTTTTACAGAGTTGCACCAGCACCTAGCTGACAACATGTTGACTGACCCCAGGAATCCTGCTGAGGAGGCATTCATCTGGGCTAGCACCAGAGTGTCCATAAATGTATCTGGGGCAGTTGCAGCCCATGTAGGTAAGCACAGTGGATCGGTGGGGTGGGGTCGGGGTAAAACCAGCTGAGTCTGCGATGCAGAGAGTTCACAAGGTAAGTGGTTTTATTTATTTGTTTAATATTCCCTATCACGTCATTTGTCACTTTCACCCCCCACCCTACCGTGCTTACCTGCATGGGCCGCTACTGTCTGGGGGAAACTCCCACAAGGGTGGTCAGGGGTCCCACCAGAAGAAAGAATGGTGAGAAAAACTTAAAAATAAGGAGCTCTCTGAAGGCCTCCAAAACAATTCCCATGGGAGTAGTAGTACCTAGTCCCAGTCTGTGCCTAAGAAGAAGGGGTTCATTGACAAGCAGACAGGGAGGTTTATACCCCAATGCAGAGAGTGCTACAAGTATGAGCACTACAAGCACGACTCCAAATGTCCAAAGAGGGCACATCCATCACCGGTTGGAAGACACCTTTAATTGGTGAGTTTCGAGCTTGGGGGGACGGTAGTCTCAGTTAGCTTAGGGGAACAGACAGAGGTAACCTAAGTTTCCCTGGGGCGATAAAATGCCAAAAGCCCATTTGTCTGCCAATGATTCTAAGTACAGGTGGTGCATTCTGTAGGTCCCATCCCACCTGCCAGGCCAGTGGGAAGTCAGGAAAAATGTGCAAGACTCCCCTGACCCCATTACCTGTCATTGGCACTCCCTTTGAGAGGATACAAATTGAAATCATTAGAACCTTGGACCCAAAGACAGCTTTAGGCAACAGGTTCATCCTCGTTTTGGTGGTCCAAAATGACACATGTTACCAATTGGCCATAATGTTGAGGTCAGTGGCTGTACATGCGGAGGCCAGGGACTGGATGGGGATCTTTACCCGGGTGGGAGACGTGAAGTTATTGGGTACGGAAGCCCCAAATCCTTTTCAAATCTGCACTTGGAGCCAGGTGAAAAAAAGCATGATTTGGATCGGTGTTGATGCAGTCAGCAGCAGCAGAGACTGTAACCTGCTGTCCCTCCTCCAGTAATACACATCAATAAGACAATGTCCGCCCCAAAAGATACCAAAGTCTCAACAGCCCGAACGCCCACTTCACCTATACTCTGTTCCACAACGGCCCTCCTGCATACATTTACAAGCTGCACTGGGCAGGTGGTAAATATTTGGCTTAAACCCCCAAGAATAAGGAAAAAGCTGCCGCAAAGGGATTAGTGATTAGGCTACTTTGTATGAGTTTGTAGCAAGGGACACTTGAAGTACGCAGCATAAATCTAGGTGTGTGTTTGAAAAGTGAAGTACAGTCTGTCAAGTTTTAAGGTCTGCATGGTCTTGTGACTGAGTTATCTTTCTATTTGCACATGTATTTTCATACATCAATTGTATGTTTCTTTTATATATGATACTACTTGCAAATGGTACAGGCACATATATGCACGCTTTCAGGAATGTGGTGAAACTTGCAACAGAGACAAGCAAAGCGTTGCTGCTTTATATTCGGCCAGGCCAAACACCCTGAGTAGTAGTAGAATGGTAAAGCTGCACCACACAGGTGAGGTTGAAGACATGTTGGCAGAGGGAATAGTGATTAGGCTGCATTGTATGAGTCTCCGGAAAGGTTCACTTGAAGTAAGCTGCATGCATCTAGGTGTCTCCTTTAAATGGGAAGTGTAGTGTGTCAAGTTTTAATGTCTGTATGTTCTTGTGACTGAGGTATGTCTCTACTTGCACATGTATTCTCATACGTGTTATGGCTCTTGAAGATGCTAGATGTATAAAACACAGGTATATGTCTATTTGTATGTTTCTTTTATATACCATGCCACTAGTAAACGGTGTAGACACATGCATGCATGCTTTCATGGTGAGACTTGCAACAGAGACGTGTGAAGGGTTGCTGATTTATAATTGGCCAGGCCCAACAACCTGAGTAGTAGTAGAATGGTGAAGCAGCAGCAAAAACATGAGATTTAAGACATGTTGGCAGAGGGATTAGTGATTACGCTACTTTGTATCAGTCTGTGGAATGGTTGCACTTGAAGTATGTTGTGTAAATCTAGGTGTCTGTATGAAATGTGAAGTGCAGTTTGTCAAGTTATATATATATATATATATATATATATATATATATATATATATATATATATATATATAGGTGTTATCATGGTAAGTGCTGTCTTTGGTTTCGTTTGAGCAAGCTTGGAAACTTTCATAATAAAAAATGAAGCAAACAATACTTATGAATTTGCGAGAATGTACCAGCTGGTTCCGTGTGTGGGTGAGATAGGTTATTCTTGTAACTGTGGAAAGTTTCTGTGGTTGCCCCAGCTGCCTCACAGTGTAGCAGTGTTGGTCACAGGAGAAATGCATGTTTGAGAATATTGAGGCCTAGTAGATTTTTTATTCTTGAAGAGTATAAAATGAGGCAGTGGGCTTGGGCTTATGTGCAGATGCGTCAAGGCATGTGTGAGCATTCAATTACTGACTGTGTGAGGCAGGAATGGTCAAGATAGCACATTTCCCAGGTTTTATCTGGTGAGGCATATACAGGGACCTTCATTCTGCATGGGTAGAGCAGAATTTTATGTTGGGACTTTATATGGTAAAACATGATCGTCCAATGCATCAGTTTCTGAGTCCTTGGGGAGGCGATGCAACAGTGTTGCTGTACGCAGGATAAGTGATGCATTACATCCGGACTGTAGGAGGAAGTGACGTGTTGATTCCAAGACAGTGCTGGTCTGCAGGTGATGTGTCGGAAGAGTTGCTGCACAGTGCAATGCGTGCAAATCTGGATACGCTTAAGTTCGATGCAGCAGTGTCAAACAGCCACTGCATCGATTTCAGTCTCATGATTCATCGTTTCTTTCAACCACATAGCAATGCCTGCATTGGAGTCGGTGCTGTGATCTCGGACTTTGGGGGTGTGCAGGACGTTACATGTGGCTGATTTCACCTGCTGCCAGGCACTGGGTTGATCTTTCTGCCTCACAGCAGCGGAGAGAGAAAATGTTCCTCGCTCTGTGGTGCAGTGTTGCAAAAACAGGTGCTGGAAGGGCGATGCATCAACCTTTTTGGTTTCTTCAACTTCTTTTAGCTCCTAGCAACAGGAACAACCTCAGAGTCCATACACTGGAATAGGCACCTCCTGGCAGGTCAGAACCCCCAGCAGTGGAGTTCAAAGAAGCTGGTGATGAAGTCTTTGTGTCCCTCAGACTTCAGGAAGCAAGCACACACAAGCAATTGGAGACTCTTCACAAGCAGGCTCACAGCAAAGTTTCAGTCTTTGTCCTCTCCTTGGCAGAAGCAACGGCAGGCCAACCCACCAAAGCAACAAACAGAAAAGAGGTAGTACTCCTTACAGCTCTTCCACTTTTCTCCTTGGCAGAGGTTCTTCTTACAGCTCTTCCACTCTTCTCCTTGGCATAAAAAGGCTCTTCTCCTTGGCAGAGGTTCTTCTTATTTCTTCTTTCTTCTTGTTTCCAGAAGTAATCTAAAGTCTTGGGGTTTTAGGTCTACTGCTTATACACCTTTTTTTCTGTTTGAAGACTTTTTTGCACGAGGCTCTGAGCTCAGTAAAAACCAGTTCTGTCCTCCCTGGTCCAGCTTCACTACAGGAGGTGGAGTCAGCATTGTGCAGAGTAGAAACAGCCTATTATGGTGCTAGTGAAAACTATTCCTACCACTCTAAATGCAGAAAGGTCTATTCAGCCTGGGTATGAGCCACCCTGCAAAAGAAGGGCACACCTCAACCCCCCCATGTGAAAACTAGTTCTGTTCTCCCAGGTCCAATTTCACTACAGGAGGTGGAGTCAACATTGTGTAGAGCAGAAACAGCCTACTCAGGTGCTAGTTAAAACTCGTCCCACCACTCCAAATACAGAAAGATCTGTTCAGCGTGGCTGTGATCCACCCAGGAAAAGCAGGGCACACCTTCACCCCCCATGAGACTGTCTAGAGTGAATGCACATCCCCAACTCCCTACAAAACCAGATAGTGAAAACACAAACTGGCAGAGGCACATATGGTTAAACAAAAAGTGTTGAACACACAATTTAAAAGCCACCTTTGCTAAACTATTTGTTATTACATTCTGAGTTTAGAGACTCTAAACTCCGAATCTCTAGCTGTTCCCAATTGAAAGTTTCACTTGTAAACATGTTACAGTGGAGCTCCAATCATAGCTTGTTGGACAGTCAGCCCTTCAAACCGAAATACAGAGTATTTCACTATAAAGCACACCAGCACATGTCCTACCTTTCACTACACTGCACCCTCCCCACCCTTGGACCTACCTTAGGGGTGCCTTTCATTAGGGCTTGTCAAGTAGATGTACTTGCCAGGTCAACATGGCAGTTAAAAACTGTGTGTGCAGACACTGCAGTCTTAGCCCTGAGGCACAATGACAGGGCTACTCATGTGGATAGCACAACCAGTGCTGCAAGCCCACTAGCATCA